>NC_091813.1:12334565-13664565 GCF_041296235.1 Equus asinus | reverse complement strand
TTCATCTGTTTGGAATGGTCTACCTTTCTGTAGCATCAGTAAGCATTTTGAGAGGATGTTCCATCCTTGGAAGTTCACCTTCTCTAATCTCTTTCAGCCCCCAAAGCTTTATGCTGTCATTGTGGACCCCTTTTTTGATTTTTCATTTTTGGTGAATTTATTGCCATAACCCTGAATTAGAACATCCTTTATCTTTCAGATTTGCATCCTCATCAATTTAGACTTCTGCATAGCTTACATCATCTGCACCAGCGTAAGCCTAATGACAGGCCCTCACCACACACTTGTGCCTCATCATCTCTTTCACCCTCCCCCACCGCCCCTGTTTGCCTGTGGAACCCCCAATCAAATGTCCCGTGCCACCTGTTGTTTAGTGCTTGCTTATTCTTCTCCTTGTAAGTGAGATCCTATGGTATTTGACTTTCTCTCTGGGGCTTGATTCACCTCTCCTAAAACCCTCACAGCCATGCTGGTGGTCACAAATGGCTGGATTGCCTCTTTTGTTCCGGCTGAGTGGTATGCCATTGTGTGGCTACAGCATATTTTCCTTCTGCATTCGTCACTTGCTGGACACCAGGGCGGCTTCCAAGTCTTCAATAGCGGCAGTAGTGCAGTGGTGAACTCAGTGGTGCACATGTCTTTATGCAGTAGTTTTTCCGGGTTTTTTGGATAAACACGCCACAGAGGAATAGCTGGATCATATGAGACACGGATTCTTAAATTTCTGAGGCAGTTCCACACTGCTTGGAGTAGTGGCTGCACCTGTTTACACTCCCACCAGCAGTGCAGGAGGCTTCCACTCTCTCCACCTCCTCTCTGACACTTGTTTCCTGTCTGCTTCCTTATAGCCATTCTGACCACAGTGAGCTGCTATGTCCTTGCAGTTTGGATTTGCGTTGGCCTGAGACTTAATGATGGTGAACAAGTTTTCATGCACCTGTTGGCCCTCTTTCAATCTTCTTGGGAGAAACCTCTGTTTCCATCTTTTGCCCAGGTTTTCATTGGCTTGTTGTGTTTCTTGTGGAGACATGCGAGTTGATTATATCTTTGGGCTTTTCAACCCTTGTCCTATGTGTGCTTTGCAAACATCCTCCCATGGTTGTTGTGATGTCTTTGCATTGAGTCGATGGTTTCCTTGACTGGGCAGAAGCGTGTGCATTTGATGTGGTCCCATTTGTTTCTTGTTTC
Organism: Equus asinus; assembly: GCF_041296235.1. Classification (NCBI taxonomy): domain Eukaryota; kingdom Metazoa; phylum Chordata; class Mammalia; order Perissodactyla; family Equidae; genus Equus; species Equus asinus. The sequence continues at coordinate 13,663,377 of NC_091813.1, read as the reverse complement.
CTTTGTTGCCCTTGCATGGTCCGACATGCTTCTTCCAAATAGGGGGCTCAGATGGCAAAGTGGACTCTGCCTAGGTCTTCTTCTACAAGGTTCACGGTTTCAAGTTTGCCATTCAAGGCTTTAATCCATATCGAGGTGGTGTGTGTGCCAGGTGTAACACCATGGTCTACTCTCGTTGTGTCCATGTGGCTGTGCAGGCTACCCAGCACCATTTATTCTACAGACTCTCCTTTCTCCACTGTCTCCTCTTGACTCCCTGGTCCAAAATGGGATGTACATATGCGTTTGAGTTGGGCTGTGGGCTGTCGATTCTGTTGCATGGGTCTGTGTGCCTGTTTTTGGGCCCAGACCGTGCCGTTTCGGTACCTAGCGCTTCGTCCTATATGTTGAAATCAGAAAGTGTGACATGTCCTGCTTTTTTCCTTTTCCTGAGGATTCCTTTGCCTACTCAGGGTCTCTTGTTGCTGGCTAGAAACTTTCGGATTCTCTCTTCTATCTCTGTGGCCAATATTGCTGCAACTTTGACTGGGATTTCATGGAATCCAGAGATTCCTTTCTCCGGTATGGACGTTTCAAGTGTGTTAATTCTTCCATTCCAAGATCCTGCAATATCGTTCTTTCTCCGTGTGACTCCTTAAAATTCTTTCCCCAAACGTTTGCTAGTTTTCGATTGACATAGCTTTTACCTGTTTTACTAAGGTTCTTCACAAAGATCTTATTCTTCTCACTAGCAAGCTGGTTTTTTTTTTTTTGTTTAGCTTCAGTTTTTCTATTCTTTGCAACTTTTAACTGGTTTTGATTTGGCATAAGTGCATCATTGAGAACACACCTGCTGACAATGCTCCTGTATTTGCTGTGGAAGTTTGTCCCTGTCTAACTCCCTTCCCATCTGCCTCTGAACTACCTCGAATGTATGCCCCATAATGACTGAAGCAGTGGTGAGCAGGCTCACCCACAGTATTCCAATCGGCTGAACCCGGGCCACCGACCCAGAAGGTGCAGACCTCACCACTGCACCACTGGCCGGCCCCTTTCATGTTCCACTGGCAAGATGCAGTTGAGTGCAATGGGATTTGAATATGCTACTTGAGCCCAACTCTGGCACTGTAGATAAGGCCAGGTTGATTTTCGTCTACACTGTGATTTCAGAGGATTTGTCATAATTGTGTCTCTGCTGTCCCGGCAAGCTTCATGGACACAGGGTTTCAGAGCCTGCTTGGAGCAGTCTCATAACTCACCCTTCCCAGTTAGCCCAGGTTTGACCTTCGCTGCTGTTTTGTGGCTTGTGAATTTTTCTGACTTTGAAACGTTCAAGCAGAGTCTGTCTAAAGACGGACATCATCTTTCATTGTGGATTATTCAGATGTGATTTCTGTTGGCCTTCCATTTTCTGGGACCTTTCTTTCTTTTCCATAGTATACTCGTCAGGGTCTTTCTCAGCTATCTCCCTTAGACATGCTAATCAGTCCATTCTCCTTCATTCCAAGTGATTAATTTTGTATTTCTTTAATGACCTCATGTGTTCTAGGCCGAGGAGTGAGTGCTTTCGTGACTCTTGCTTGTTTTCTTTGAATTTGCACTGGTCACTTGTAGGAATCTTTGCTGTCCTAGCCTAGGTCAAAATAAGCACTGAGAACACGTGGTCTTCTGGGTTTGTTTGACATCCTGAGATCAGAAACTCCAACTTCGAGGTGGTCCTGGCAACCCCTTTCATGAACACAATGTTTCCGAGACAAATTAGACAAATCTGATGAATTCTTCTCTCCAGGAAAGATATTTTTCTGTCTATTTTCTGGATTTGGGAAGTTTCGAACTTGACCCCCGATCCTTGAACGTTCGCCTAGATTCCGTCTAGATACGGGCTGACCTTATTTCTATAGGTTGTGCCATCTGTTTGACTTAAATCCTCAGACCTTGCCTGTTTATTTTTCTAGAAACACAATTGTAATGTTCTAATTTTCAGCCCACTTCCTTACATATGGTGTCAAAACACATAGTCAATAATCCTTATACGGCAAGAGGTAGGGGGAGAGAATTTCATTGGAGCCAAACTGAGCACTCCAGACTGGGAGGGCAGCCTTCACAAAGGAACTAAGTCCTCTGCAAAAGGGTGCTTTTCAGCACCCTTGTAGAGCCCTTTCAAACAAAGAGACATACCCCAAGCATGACAGGGGTCCATTCCTTCAAGGTTTCCAAGAAATCTCTTGGAACACATTAGCGTGTACCCAGTGGGCCCCCGTGACACCAGAGGTATGGAAAGTGAGACTGATCATCAAAGAAAGCCCTGGGCCTAGGAAAGCAGGCATCGGTTATTCACTTCAATGTCCTCAAGACATCATTCTTGACTTTGGATTATGCTTAAGGCAAAAGGACAAAGTAGGTCAGATGAGCCCCAAGTCTGGCCTCTTGTTTCCAATCAAGTTTCAAGCTTGAATCAACATGGCCTCCCCATAGACTTGAATACATGACAATGATCTCCTGTCAGTGCTTGTCCCCCTATTCTCGCTTCTTGCCAAGGATTCCTTTCTTATCCCTTGAATCAGAGTCTGTTTTATCTCCTCCAGTTTTGGTGTCCACTTTCTGTTTATCAAAGCTGTTTTTGGGTGTCTCTCCCTTTAATAGTCTAGCCAAGGCCAAGCCTCAGACTGTAACCATGCGGACACCTTGGTGGACATGCTCACTGTGATGTCATAAGCAACTTCAAAATTCTAAGTTGTCCCGACAACCTCTATGCACACAGAGTTTAAGAGCCATCTCAGACCAGTCTGACTCCTCAGCCTTTCCAGGTAGGATAGTTTTCATTTTTCCAGATTTCTTGTCGGTTTCTAACTTTCTCCTCGAACTTTGAAAGGCCTGCTACATTCTCTCTAGACACTGGTTTCTTTCCTGTATGCTTATCCTGGGTTGTATCTCTTATACCTTGTGTAGATGGCCAAGTGGGTGGACCTTCCCCTGAGAAAACCCTGGACTCCCTCCCAAGTTGAAGTTGCCCAGGCAATCCTCCGATGTGCAATGATCGTGTCATCTCCTAGCACTCTGCCAATTCCACCTTGGCAGGTCACATGTATTCCTTTCTTCTTCCTTTGGGGTAGTGTACCAGATGCGTTCATAGATTGTAATATTCTAATGGTTCTTTTTATGGTGTGTTTTGATAACTTATCCTCACAATTGCAAATTATTTATGATCCTTGTCCTCATATTACCATGAAATCTATATTTCCTAACACTGCTAATGTGATCTGCACCCGTGATGTGAAAGAGTGAGGCCGGGATGCCCAAGCGGAATGTGGACACTTACCTGCTCCACCACAGGGCCGGCCCTGAATTGGACTTTTGGACCAACCTTTTGCCTGAACTTGGGAAGACGTGGGCCTGTTTGGATTATTCATGAAGGTGATTAGTAATAACATCATGGACGCTAACATTTTCCGTTGGTTCATGGGTTTAGGACGGATCATGTTCTCTTGGTAGTATTCCTCTTCATCTGTTTGGAATGGTCTACATTCCTGTAGCATGAGTAGGCATGTTGAGGTGATTTTCCATCCTTGGAAGTTCACCTTCTCTAATCTCTTTCAGCCCCAAAGCTTTATGCCGTCATGCTGGACCCCTTTTTGGATTTTTGATTTTAGGTGAATTTATTGCCATAACCCTGCATTAGAACATCCTATATCTTTCCGATTTGCATCCTCATCGATTTAGACTTCTGTCGAGCTTACATCATCTTCAACAACCTAAGCCGAATCACAGGTCCTCAGCACACCCTTGTGCCTCATCATGTCTTTCACCCTCCCCCACTGCCCCGCTTTGCCTCTGGGAACCCCCAATCAATTGTCCCGTGCCACCTGTTGGGTAGTGCTTGCTTTTCCTTCTCCTTGTCAGTGAGATCCTACCTTTTTGACTTTCTCCCTTGGGGTTGTTTCGCTTCCCCTAAAACCCTCACAGCCATTCTGGTGGTCACAAATGGCTTTCTTGCATACCTTGTTCTGGCTGAGTGGTATGCCATTGTGTGGCTATAGCCCATCATCCTTCTCCATTAGTCCCTTGCTGGGCACCAGGGCGGCTTCCAAGTCTTGGACAGCAGCAGTAAGGCTGTGCTGAACTCAGTGGTGCAAATGTCTTTATGCGTTAGTGTTTCCAAGTTCTTTGGATAAACACACCACAGAGGAATAGCTGGATCATATGGGACATGGATTCTTCAATTTCTGAGGCAGTTCCACACCGCTTGGAGTACTGGCTGCACCGGTTTACACTCCCACCAGCAGTGCAGGAGGCTTCCCTTCTCTCCACCTCCTCTCTGACACTTGTTGTTTCCTCTCTGGTTCCTTATAGCCATTCTGACCACAGTGAGCTGCCATGTCCTTGCAGTTTGGATTTGCATTGGTCTGAGACTTAATGATGGTGAACAAGTTTTCATGCACCTGTTGGCCCTCTTTCGATCTTCTGGGGGGAAATCTCTGTTTCTATCTTTTGCCCAGGTTTTCATTGGCTTGTTGTGTTTCTTGTGGAGACGTGTGAGTTGATTGTATCTTTGGGCTTTTCACCCCTGGTCCGATGTGTGCATTGCAAACATCCTCTCCCAGTTGTTGTGTTGTCTTTGCATTGTGTCGATGGTTTCCTTGACTGGGCAGAAGCGTGTGCATTTGATGTGGTCCCGTTTGTTTCTTGTTTCATTTGTTGCCCTTGCCCAGTTGGACTTGCTTCTTCCAAACAGGCGGCTCAGACAGATGGCAAAGAGCACTCTGCCTAGGTCTTCTGCTACAAGGTTCACGGTTTCACGTCTGCCATTCAAGGCTTTAATCCATTTCAGGTGGTGTGTGTGCCAGGTGAAAGATCATGGTGTACTCTCGTTGTGTTCCATGTGGCTGTGCAGGCTTCTCAGCACCCTTTATTGTAGAGACTCTCCATTCTCCGCTGTCTTCTCTTGGCTCCCTGGTCCAAAATGGGCTGTCCATGTACGTTTCCCTTGGGCTCTGGGGTGTCGATTATGTTACATGGGTCTGCGTGCCTGTTTTTGGGCCCAGACTGTGACGTTTCGGTACCTATCTCTTCGTTGTATATGTTGAAATCAGAAAGTGTGACACGTCCTGCTTTTTTCCTTTTCCTGAGGATTCCTTTGCCTATTCAGGGTCTCTTGTTGCTGGCTAGAAACTTTCAGATTCTCTCTTAGATCTCTGTGGCCAATATTGCTGCAACTTTGACTGGGATTGCATGGAATCCAGAGATTCCTTTCTCCGGAATGGACGATTCAAGTGTGCTAATTCTTCCATTCCTAGAACCTGGAATATCCTTCTTTCTCCTTGTGTCTTCTTGAATTTCTTTCCGCAAACGTTTGCTAGTTTTCGATTGACATAGCTTTCACCTGTTTTGCTAAGGTTCTTCATAAAGATCTTATTTTTCTCACTGGCAAGCAGTTTTTTTTTTTTTAGCTTCAGTTTTTCTATTCTTTGCAACATTCAATTGGTTTTGTTTTGGCAGAATTGCATTGCTGTCCTCACATCTGCTGATAATGCTCCTGTGTTTGCTGTGGAAGTCTGGCCCTGTCTAACGTCCCTTCCTATCTGCCTCTACACTACCTCAGACGGCTGCCGCACAATGGCTGAAGCAGTGGTGAGGAGGCTCAGCCCCATAATTCCACCCAGCCCACTCCGGGCCACTGACACAAAAGGTGCGGACCTCACCTCTGCACCACCGGCCAGCCCCTTTCCTGTTCAAATGGCAACCTGCAGTTGAGTGCAATGGGACTTGAATATGCTACTTGAGCCCAACTCTGGCACTGTGTAGATGAGGCCACTGTGATGTGAGAGGATTTGTCATAATCATCTCTCTGCTGTCCAGGCAAGCTTCATGGACACACGGTTTCATGGCCCGCTTGGAGCAGTCTCATAACTCACCCTTCCCACTTAGCTGCCGTCTTTTGACTTGTGAATTTCTCTGCTTTTCTAATGTTCAAGCAGAGTCTGTCTAAAGACTGACATCATCTTTCATTGTGGATTATCAAGGTGTGATTTCTGTCTGCCTTCCATTTTCTGGGATCTTGTTTTCTTTTCCATAGTATAATCGTCATGGTACTTCTCAGCTATCTCTCTTAGACATGCTTATCAGTCCGTTCTCCTTCATTCCAAGTGATTAATTTTGCATTTCTTGAATCACCGTATGTTTCTAGGCCGAGGTGTGAGTGCTTTCGTGTCTCTTGGTTGTTGTCTTTGAACTTGCACCGGTCACTTGAAGGAGTCTTTGCTGTCCTAGCCTAGGTCAAACTAAGCACTGAGAACACGTGGTCCTCTGTTTTGGTTTGACATCCTGAGGTCAGAAACTCCAAATTCGAGGTGGTCCTAGCATCCATCTTCACGGACACAATGTTTCCAAGATAAATTAGACAAATCTGATGAATTCCTCTCTACAGGAAAGATATTTTTCTGTCTCTTTTCCGGATATGGGAAGTTTCAAACTTGACCCCTGATCCTTGAACGTTCCCCTAGATTCCGTCTAGATACAGGCTTACTTTATTTGTATAGGCTGTGCCATTTGTTTGCCTTACATCCTCAGCCCTGGCCTGTTTATTTTTCTTTAAACAGAATTGTAATGTTCTAATTTTCAGCCAACTTCCTTACATATGGTGTCAAAACACATAATCAATGATCCGTCTCCGGCAAGAGGTGGGGGAGAGAATTGCATTGGAGGCAAACTGAGCACTCTAGCCTGGGAGGGCAACCTTCATGAAGGAACGAAGCCCTGTGGATAAGGGTGCTTTTCAGCACCCTTGTAGAGCACTTCCAAACAAAGAGACATACCCCAAGCATGACAGGGGTCCATTCCTTCAAGTCTTCCAAGACATCTCTTGGGACACATTAGCATGCAGCCAGTGGGGTCCCGTGACGCCAGAGCTATGGAAAGTGAGACTGATCTGCAAAGAATGCCAGGGGCTTAGGAAAGGAGGCATCGATTCTTCTCTTCAACGTCCTCAAGACCTCATTCTTGACTTTGGATCATGCTTACGGCAGAAGGACAACGTAGGTCTGATAAGGCCCAAGTCCGGCCTCTTGCTTCCAATCAAGTTGCAAGCTTGAATCAGCATGGCCTCCCCATAGACTTCAATAGATGACAACGTTCTCCTCTCAGTGCTTGTCCCTCTATTCTCACTTCTTGCCAAGGATTCCTTTCTTATCCCTTGAATCAGAGTCTGTTTTATGTCTTCCAGTTTCTGTGTCCGCTTTCTGTTTTTCAAAGCTGTTTCTGGGTATCTCTGCCTTTAATAGCCTAGCCTAGGCCAATCCTCAGTCTGTAACCATGTGGCCATCTTGGCGGACATGTTCATCGTGATGTCATAAACAACCTCAAAATTCGAAGTTGTCCTGACAACCTGCGTGCACACAGAATTTCAGAGCCATCTCAGGCCAGTGTGACTCCTCACCCTTTCCAGGTAGGATAGTTTTCCTTTTTCTCGATTTCTTGTCGGTTTCTGACTTTCTACTCGAACTTTGAAAGGCCTGCTACATTCTCTCTAGACACTGGTTTCTGTCCTGTAAGATTATCCTGGGTTTTACCTCTTACATTTTATGTAGATGGCCAAGTGGCTGGACGTTCCCCAGAGAAAGTCCTGGACTCCCTCCCAAGTTGAAGTTGCTCGGGCAATCCTCTGATGTGCAATGATCGTGTCATCTCCTAGCACTCTGCCAATTCCACCTTGGCAGGTCCCATGTTTTCCTTCCTTCCTTTGGGGAAGTGTACCAGATGCGTTCATGGATTGTAAAAGCCTCACGGTTCTTATTCTGGTGCGTATGGATAACATAACCTCACCATTGGTACTTATTTTATGATCCCTGTCCGCACCGTACCATGAAATCTATATTTCCTAACACTGCTAATGTGATCTGCACCCGTGATGTGAAACAGTGAGGCCCGGGGCCCAAGGGGAATGTGGGCACTTACCCAATCCACCACAGGGCTGGCCCTGAATTGTTCTTTTGGACCAACCTTTTGCCTAAACTTCGGAAGTCCTTGGCCTGTTTTGATTAGTCCTGAAGGTGATTAGTAGTAACAGCATGGACGGTAACATTTTCACTTGGTTCATGGTTTTAGGACTGATCATGTTCTCTCGGTAGTATTCCTCTTCAACTATTTTGAATGATCTACCTTTCTGTAGCATCACTAAGCATTTTGAGGTGATTTTCCATCCTTGGAAGTTCTCCTTCTCTAATCTCTTCAGCCTCCAAAGCTTTATGCCATCATTCTGGACCTCTTTTTGGATTTTTGATTTTAGGTGAGTTTATTGCCATAACCCTGCATTAGAACATCCTATATCTTTCAGATTTGCATCCTCATCTATTTAGACTTCTGTGTAGGTTACATCGTCTTCAGTGGCATAAGCCTAATGGCAGGCCCTAACTGCAATCTTGTGCCTAATCATCTCTTTCACCCTCCCACACCACCCCGCTTTGTCTCTGGGAATGTCCAATCAAATGTCCCCTGTCACCTGTTGGTTACTGCTTGCTTTTTCTTCTCCTTGTAAGTGAGATCCTATGGTATCTGACATTCTCCCTGGGGCTTCTTTTGCTTCCCCGAAAACCCTCACAGCTATACAGGTGATCACAAATGACTGGATTGCATCTTTTGTTCTGGTTGAGTGGTATGCCATTGTGTGGCTATAGCCCATCTTCCTTCTGCCTTCGTCCCTTGCTGGGCACCAGGGCGGCTACCTAGTCTTGGATAGCATGAGTCAGGCTATGCTGAACCCAGCGGTGCACATGTCTTTATGCTGTAGTGTTTCCGACTTCTTAGGATAAACACACCGCAGAGGAATAGCTGGATCATATGTCACATCTATTCTTAAACTTCTGAGGCAGCACCACACCTCTTGGCGTAGTGGCTGCACCGGATTACACTCCCACCGGCAGTACAGGAGGCTTCCCTTCTGCCATCTCCCCTCTGACACTTGCTGTTTTCCTTCTGGTTCCTTATAACCATTCTCAGCACAGTGAGCTGCTTTGTCATTCCAGTTTGGATTTGCATGGCCTGAGATTTAATGATGGTGAACAAGTTTTCATGCACCTCCTGGCCCTCTTTCGATCTTCTTGGGAGAAATCTCTGTTTCCATCTTTTACCCAGGTTTTCATTGGCTTCTTGTTTTTTTCTAGTGGAGACGTGCGAGTTGATTGTATCTTTGGGCTTTCCACCCCGTGTCTGATGTGTGGTTTGCAAACATCCTCTCCCAGTTGTTGTGTTGTCTTCGCATTGAGTGGAAGGTTTCCTTGACTGGGCAGAAGTGTGTGCATTTGATGTGGTCCCGTTTGTTTCGTGATTCCTTTGTTGCCCTTGCCCAGTCAGACATGCTTCTTCCATATAGGCATCTCAGACTGATGGCAAAGAGCTCTCTGCCTAGGTCTTCTCCTACAAGGTTCACAGTTTCAAGTCTGCCATTCAAGGCTTTAATCTATTTCGAGGTGGTGTGTGTGCCAGGTGTAACATCATGGTCTACTCTCATTGTATTCCATGTGGCTGTGTAGCCTTCCCAGCACCATTTATTGTAGAGACTCTCCTCTCTCCTCTGTCTCTTCTTGGCTCCCTGCTCGAAAAGGGGCTGTCCATGCACGTTTGAGTTGGGCTCTGCGTTCTCGATTCTGTTGCATGGGTCTGTGTGCGTGTTTTTGGGCCCAGACTGTGCCGTTTCGTTACCTAGTGCTTCGTCCTATATGTTGAAATCAGAAAGTGTGATACGTCCTGCTTTTCGTTTTCCTGAGGATTCCTTTGCCTATTCAGGGTCTCTTGTTGCTGGCTAGAAACATTAGGATTCTCTCTTCTATCTCTGTGGCAAGTATTGCTGCAACTTTGACTGGGATTGCATGCAACCCAGAGATTCCTTTACTCAGGTATGGGCGTTTCATGTGTGTTAATTCTTCCATTCCTAGATCCTGGAATATCCTTCTTTCTCCTTGTGTCTTCTTGAATTTCTTTCCCCAAACGTTTGCCAGTTTTTGAATTAACATAGCTTTCACCTGTTTTTCTAAGGTTCTTCATAGAGATGTTATTCTTCGTACTGGCAAGCTGTATTTTTTCTTTTGTTTATCTTCAGTTTTTCTATTCTTTGCAACTTTGAATTGGTTTTGTTTCGGCAGAAGTACATCACTGAGCTCACATCTGCTGGCAATGCTCCTGTATTTGCTGTGGAAGTCTGGCCCTGTCTGAAGTCCTTTCCCATCTACCTCTACAATACCTCGGATTCCTGCCCTAGAATTACTGAAGCAGTGGTCAGGGGGCTCACCCACATGATTCCAACTGGACCACCAGGTGACACCGACCCAGAAGGTGCAGATCTCACAGCTGCACCACCGGCCAGCCCCTATCATGTTCCGTTGGCCACCAGCAGTTGAGTGAAATGGGACTTGAATGTGCTGCTTGAGCCCAACTGTGGCACTGTATAGATGAGCCCAGGTTGTTTATCGGGTCCACTGTGATGTCAGAGGATTTGTCAGAATTGTGTCTCTGCTGTCCCAGCAAGCTCCATGGACACAGGGTTTCAGAGCCCACTTGGAGCAGTCTCATGACTCATGCTTGCCAGTTGGCCCAGGTTTGACATTCACTGCCGTTTTTTGGCTTGTGAATTTCTCTAACTTTCAAACGTTCAAGCAGAGTCTGTCTAAAGATGCACATCTTTCATTGTGGATTATTCAGGTGTGATTTCTGTTCGTCTTCCATTTTCTGGGACCTTTTTTTTCTTTTCCATAGTATAATCGTCATGGTCTTTCTCAGCTATCTCCCTTAGACTTGCTTATCAGTGTGTTCTGCTTCATTCCTAGTGGTTAATTTTGCATTCCTGTAGTCACCGTATGTTCTCTAGGGCGAGGTGTGAGTCCTTTTGTGATTCTTGGTTGTTGTCTTTGTATTTGCACTGGTCACTCGTAGGAATCTTTGCTATTCTAGCGTTGGTCAAACTAAGTCCGGAGAACAAGTGGTCATCTGGGGTTTTTTGACATCCTGAGATCAGAAACTCCAAATTTCACGGGGGTCCTGGCAACACCCTTCATGAACATAATGTTTCCGAGACAAATTAGACAAATATGATGAATTCCTCTCTCCAGAAAAGATATTTTTCTCTCGTTTTCTGGATTTGGGTAGTTTCAAACTTGACCCCTGACACTTGAAAGTTCCCCTAGATTCCGTCTAGATACGGGCTTACTTTATTTCTATAGGCTGTGCCATTTGTTTGCCTTACATCCTCAGCCCTGGCTTCTTTATTTTTCTTGAAAGAGAATTGTAATGTTCTAATTTTCAGCCAACGTCCTTACATATGGTGTCAAAACACATAATCAATAATCCTTCTACGGCAAGAGGTGAAGGGAGAGAATGTCATTGGAGCCAAACTGAGGATTCCAGCCTGGGAGGGCAGCCTTCACAAAAAACAAAGCACTCTGGAAAATGCTGATTTTTAGCACCCTTGTGGAGCACTTCCAAACAAACAGACATACCCTAAGCATGACAGGGCTCCATTCCTTCAAGGCTTCCAAGACATCTCTTGGGACACATTAGCATGTACCTAACGGTCCCTCGTGACGCCAGAGCTATGGAAAGTGAGACTGATCTTTGAAGTAGGCTAGGGGCATAGGAAAGGAGGCATCGATTCTTCTCTTCAATGTGCTCAAGACATCATTCTTCACTTTGGATTATGCTTAAGGCAGAAGGACACTGTAGGTCTCAAAAGGCCCAGTCTGGCCTCTTGTTTCCAATCAAGTTGCAAGTTTGAATCAGCATGGCCTCCCCATAGACTTGAATAGATGACAATGTTTTACTCTCAGAGCTTGTCCCTTTATTCTCGCTTCTTGCCAAGGATTCCTTTCTTATCCCTTGAATCAGAGTCTGTTTTCTCTGTTCCAGTTTCTGTGCCCGCTTTCTGTTTTTCAAAGCTGTTTCAGGGTATCTCTCCCTTTAATGGCCTAGCCTAGGCCAATCCTCAGACTGTAACCATGCGGCCATCTTGGGGGACATGTGCACCATGATGTCATAAACAACCTCAAAATTCGAAGTTGTCCTGACAACCTGCATGCACACAGAGTTTCAGAGCCATCTCAGACCAGTCTGACTCCTCACCCTTTCCAGGTAGAATAGTTTTCCTTTTTCTGAATTTCTTGTCGGTTTCTCACTTTCTCCTTGAACTTTGAAAGGCCTGCTACATTCTCTCTAGACACTGGTTTCTTTCCTGTAAGATTATCCTGGGTTGTATCTCTTATATCTTGTGTAGATTGCCAAGTGGGAGGACCTTCCCCAGAGAAAGTCCTGGACTCCCTCCCAAGTTGAAGTTGCCCAGGCAATCCTCTGATGTGCAATGATCATGTCATCTCCTAGCACTCTGGCAATTCCTCCTTAGCAGGTCACATGTTTTCCTCCCTTCTTCATTTGGGGAGGTGTACCAGATGCGTTCATAGATTGTAATATTCTCATGGTTCTTTTTCTGGTGTGTATTGATAACATATCCTCACAATTGCTACTTATATATGGTCCCTGTCTGCACCGTACCATGAAATCTATATTTCCTAAAACTGCTCATGTGATCAGCACCCGTGATGTGAAGGAGTGAGGCCCAGGCCACACAAGCGGAACGTGGGCACTTACACGCTCCACCACAGGGCCAGCCATGAATTCTCCTGTTGGACCAACCTTTTGCCTGAAGGGGTAAGACGTGGGCCTTTTTGGATTAGTCATGAAGGTGATTAGTTGTAACATCCTGGACGGTAACCTTTTCCCGTCATTCATGGGTTTAGGACTGATCATCTTCTCTTGGTAGTATTCCTCTTCATCTATTTGGAACGGTCTACCTTTCTGTAGCATCAGTATGCATTTGGAGGTGATTTTCCATGCTTGGAAGTTCACCTTCTCCTATCTCTTTCAGTCCCCAGGGCTTTATGCCGTCATTCTGCAAACCTTTTTGGATTTGTGATTTTAGGTGAATTTATTGCCGTAACACTGCATTAGAACATCCTATATCTTCCAGATTTAAATCCTCATCGATTTAGACTTCTGTGTAGGTTAAATCATCTTCACCATTGTAAGCCGAATTGCAAACCCTCACCCCATACTTGTGCCTAATCATATCTTTCACCCTTCTCCACCGCACTGCTTTGCCTCTGGGAAGGCACAAATATCCCGTGCTGCATATTGGTTATTGCTTTCTTTTTCTTCTACTTGTAAGTGAGATCTTACGGTATTTGACATTGTCCCAGGAGCTTGCTTCACTTCCCCTAAAACCCTCACAGCAATTCTGGTGGTCACAAATGGCTGGATTGCCTCCTTTGTTCCGGCTGAGTGGTATGACATTGTGTGGCTAGAGCCCATCTTCCTTCTGCATTCGTCCCTTGCTGGGCACCAGTGCGGCTTAGAAGTCTTGGATAGTGGGAGTAAGGCTGTGGTGAAATCAGCTGAGCACATGTCTTTATGTGGTAGTGTTTCCGAGTTCTTTGGATAAACACGCCTGAGAGGAATAGCTGGATCATATGGGACATGGATTCTTAAATTTCAGAGGCAGTTACACACCACTTGGCATACTGGCTGCACTGTTTTACACTCCCAGCAGCAGTGCAGGAGTCTTCCCTACTCTGCACCTCCTCTCTGACACTTGTTGTTTCCTGTCTGCTTCCTTATAGCCATTCTGACCACAGTGAGCTGCTATGTCCTTGCAGTTTGGATTTTCATTTTCCTGAGACTCAATGATGGTGAACAAGTTTTCATGCACCTGTTACCCCTCTTTTGATCTTCTTCGGAGAAATCTCTGTTTCCATCTTTTGACCAGGTTTTCATTGGCTTGTTGTTTTTTTTCTTGTGGAGACGTGCGAGTTCATTGTATCTTTGGGCTTTTCACCCCTTGTCCGATTTGTGGTTTGCAAACTTCCTCTCCCAGGTGTTGTGCTGTCTTTGCATTGAGTCGATGGTTTCCTTGAGTGGGCAGAAGCGTGTGCATTTGATGTGGTCCCGTTTGTTTCTTGTTTCCGTTGTTTCCCTTGCCCAGTCAGACATGCTTCTTCCAAATAGGTGGCTCAGACAGATGGAATAGAGCATTCTGCCTAGGTCTTCTGCTACAAGTTTCAGAGTTTCAAGTCTGCCATTAAGGGCTTCAATCCATTTCACATGGTCTGTGTGCCAGGTGTAACATCATGGTCTTCTCTCGTTGTGTTCCATGTGGCTGTGCAGGCTTCCCAGCACCGTTTATTGTACAGACTCTCCCTTCTCAACTGTCTTCTCTTGGCTCCCTGGTAGAAAATGGGCTGTCCATGTACGTTTGAGTTGGGCTCTGGGTTCTCGATCCTGCTGCATGGGTATGTGTACCTGTTTTGGGGCCCAGGTTATGCCGTTTTGTTACCTAAAGTTTCGCACTCTATATTGAAATCAGAAAGTGTGCCACGTCCTACTTTTTTCGTTTTCCTGAGGATTCCTCTGCCTATTCAGCGTCTGTTGTTGCTGCCTAGAAACGTTAAGATTCTCTCTTCTATCTCTGTGGCAAATATTGATGCAACTTTGACTGGGATTGCATGGAATCCAGAGATTCCTTTCTCCGGTATGGACGTTTCAAATGTGCTAATTCTTCCATTCCTAGATCCTGGAATCTCCTTCTTTCTCCTTGTGTCTTCTTGAACATCTTTCACCAAACGCTTGCTAGTTTTCGATTGACATAACTTCACCTGTTTTGCTAAGGTTCTTCATAGAGATCTTGTTCGCCTAACTGGCAAGCTGTTGTTTTTTCTTCCAGTTTCAGGTTTTCTATACTTTGCAAATTTTGACTGATTTTGCTTTGGCAGAAGTGCATCACTAAGCTCACATCTGCTGGCAATGTTCCTGCATTTGCTGTTTAAGTCTGGCACTATCTAACGTGCCCTCTCATCTCTCTCTACATCACCTCTGACGTCTGCCCCAGAATAACTGAAGCAGTGGTGAGCAGGCTCACCCCCAGGATACCACCCGGCCCAAACCCGGCCACTGACCCAAAAGGTGCGGACCTCACTGCTGCACCACCGGCTGGCCCCTTTCATGTTCCATTGGCAACCTGCAGTTGAGTGCAGTGGGACTTGAATATGGTACTTGAGCCCATCTCTGGCACTGTGTAGATGAGGCCAGGTTGTTTTTTGTTTCCACTGTGATGTCAGAGGATTTGTCATAATTGTGTCTCTGCTATCCCAACAATATTCATGGACACAGGGTTCCAGAGCCCCCTTGGAGCAGTCTTATAACTCACCTTTCCCAGTTAGCCCAGGTTTGACCTTCGCTGCTTTTTGGCTTATGAATTACTGTGACTTTCAAACATTCAAGCAGAGTCTGTCTAAAGACTGACATCATCTTTCATTGTGGATTATCCAGGTGTGGTTTCTGTTCGCCTTCCATTTTCTGGGACCTTTTTTTCTTTTCTATAATATACTCGTCATGGTCTTTCTCAGCTATCTCCCTTAGACATGTTTATCAGTTCATTCTCCTTCATTCCAAGTGATTCATTTTGTACTTCTTTAATCACCTTATGTTCTCTAGGGCTAGGTGTGAGTGCTTTCGTGACTCTTGGTTGTTGTCTTTGAATTTACACTGGTCATTGTAGGAATCTTTGCTATCCTAGCATAGGTCAAACTAAGCACTGAGAACACGTGGTCATCTGGGTTGGTTTGACATCCTGAGATCAGAAACTCCAAATTCGAGGAGGTCCTGGCAACCCCCTTCACGGACATAGTGTCCTTCTGCCTTAAGCATAAGGCAAAGTCAAGAATTATCTGTTCCAAACATTGAAGAAAAGAATCGATGCCTCCTTTCCTAGGCCCCTAGCATTCTTTGAAGATCCGTCTCACTTTCCATAGCTCTGGCGTCACGGATTTCCACTGGGTACATGCTTATGTGTCCCAAGAGATGTTTTGGAAGCCTTGAAGGAATGGAGCCCTGTCACTGTGGGTATGTCTCCTTGTCTGGAAGCGGTCTACAAGTGTGTTGAAAAGCACCCTTTTCCAGAGGGCTTCATTCCTTTGTGAAGGCTGACCTCCTAGGCTAGAGTGCTCACTTTGCTTCCAATGAAATTGTCTCCCCCTAACTCTTTCTGTACAAGGATTATTGATTATGTGTTTTGACACCATATGTGAGGAAGTTGGCTCAAAATTAGAACATTACAATTCTGTTTCAAGAAAAATAAACATTCCAGGGCTGAGGATGTAAGGCAAAGAAATGGCACACTCTAGAGAATTAAAGTAAGCCCCTATGAAGACACATTCTAAGGGAAAGTTCAAGGATTCAGGGATTAAGTTCGAAACATCCAAAATCCAGAAATGAGAATAAAAAATTTCTTTCCTGAGAGAGGAATTCATCAGATTTCTCTAATTTGTCTCAGAAACAGTATGTCCCTGAATGGGGTTGCCAGGACCAGCTCGAATTTGGAGTTTCTGATCTCAGGATGTCAACCAACCCAGATGAACATGTGGTCTCAGTGCTTAGTGTGAGCTAGGCTAGGATAGCAAAGAGTCCTGGCAGTGACTGGTGCAAATTCAAAGACAACAACCAAGAATCATGAAAGCACTCACATCTCGTCCTAGAGAACATACGGTGATTAAAGATATACAAAATTAATCACTTGGACTGAAGGAGAATGGACTGATAAGCATATCTAAAGGAGATAGTTGAGAAGGACCATGACGATTATACTGTCGAAAAGAAAAAAAGGTGACAGAAAATGGAAGGCGAACAGAAGTCACACCTGAACAATTCACAATGAAAGATGTAAGGCTTTACACAGACTCTGCTTGATCGTTGTAAACTCAGAGATATTCATAAGCCAAAAAACTGCAGTGAAGGTTAAACCTGGGCTAATTGGGAAGGGAGAGATATGAGACTGCTCCAAGCGGGCTCTGAAAGCCTGTGTCCATGAAGATTGCCGGGACAGCAGAGACACAATTACAACAAATCCTCTGACATCACAGTGGGCCTGAATAACTTCGTGGCCTCATCTATACAGTGCCAAAGTTGGGCTCAAGTAGCACATTCAAGTTCCACTGCACTCAACTGCAGGTTTCCAATGGAACATGAAAGGGGCCAGCCGGTGGTTCACCGGCGAGGTCAGCACCTTCTGGTTTGGTGTCCCAGTGTGGGCCGGGTGGAATGAAGTGGGTGATCATCCTCTCCACTGCCTCAGTCATTATGGGGCAGGCGTCTGAGGTAGTGTAGAGGCAGATGGGAAGGGACTTTAGACAGGGCCAGACTTCTGCAGCAAATACACGAGCATTGCCAGCAGATGTGAGCTCAGTGATGCACTTCTGCCAAAACAAAACCAATTAAAAGTTGCAAAGAATAGAAACACTGAAGCTGAAAAGAAAAAAAAACTGCATGCCAGTGAGAAGAATAAGATCTCTATGAAGAACCTTAGCAAAACAGGTGAAAGCCATGTCAATCGAAAAGTAACAAATGTTGAGGGAAAGAAATTCAAGAAGACACAAGGAGAAAGAAGGATATTCCAGGTTCTAGGAATGGAAGCATTAACACACTTGAAACGTCCATACCAGAGAAAGGAATCTCTGGATTCCATGCAATCCCAGTCAAAGTTGCAGCAATGTTTCCCACAGAGACAGAAGAGGGAATCCTAAAGTTTCTAGCCAGCAACAGGAGACCCTGAATAGGCAAAGGAATCCTCAGGAAAACGAAAAAAGCAGGACATGGCACACTTTCCGATTTCAACATATAGGACGAAGCACTAGGTACCGAGACGGCACAGTCTGGGCCCAAAAACAGGCACACAGACCCATGCAACAGAACCCAGAGCCCAAATCAAACGTACATGGACAGCCCATTTTCGACCACGGAGCCAAGAGGAGACAGCGGAGAATGGAGAGTCTCTACAATAAACGGTGCTGGGAAGCCTGCACAGCCACATGGAACACAATGAGAGTACACCATGATGTTACACCTGGCACACACACCGCCTGAAATGGATTAAAGCCCTGTATGACAGACTTGCAACTGTGAACCTTGTAGGAGAAGACCTAGGCAGAGTGCTCTTTGCCATCAGAGCCGCCTATTTGGCAGAAGCATATCTGACTGGGCCAGGGCAACAAAGGAAACAAGAAACAAACGGGACCACGTCAAATGCAGACGCTTCTGCCCAGTGAAGGAAAGCATCGACTCAATGCAAAGACAGCACAACACCTGGGACAGGATGTTTTCAAACCACACATCAGACAAGGGGTGAAAAGCCCACAGATACAATCAATTCACACGTCTCCACAAGAAATAAAACAAGCCAATGAAAACCTGGTCAAAAGATGGAAACAGAGATTTCTCCAAAGAAGATCGAAAGAGGGCCAACGGGTGCATGAAAACTTGTTCACCATCATTCAGTCTAAGGCCAATGCAAATCCAAACTGCAAGGACATGGCAGCTCACTGTGGTCAGAATGGCTATAAGGAACCAGAGAGGAAACAACAAGTGTCAGAGAGGAGGTGGAGAGAAGGGAAGCCTCCTGCACTGCTGGTGGGAGTATAAACCGGTGCAGCCACTATGCCAAGCGGTGTGGAACAGCCTCAGAAATTGAAGAATCCATGTCCCATATGATCCAGCTATTCCTCTGTGACGTGTTTATCCAAAGAACTTGAAATCACTACCGCATAAGGACATGTGCACCGCTGAGTTCATCACAGCCTTACTCCTGCTATCTAAGAGTTGGAAACCGACCTGGTGCACGGCCGGGGACGAATACAGAAGGAAGATGGGCTATACCCACAGAATGGCGTACCACTCAGCCGGAACAAAGTATGCAATCCAGCCATTTGTGACCACCCGAATGGCTGTGAGGGTTTTAGCGGAATTGAAACAAGTCCCAGGAAGAAAGCCAAATACCGTAGGATCTCACTTACAAGGAGAAGAAAAAGCAAGCACTAATGAACAGGTGGCAATGGACATTGGATTCCGGGTTCCAAGAGGCAAAAAGAGGCAGTGAGGAAGGGTGAAAGAGATGATCAGGCACAACTGTGTGGTGAGGACCTGTGATTAGGCTTACACTGGTGAAGATGATGTAAGCCACACAGAAGTCTAAAGCAATGAGGATGTAAATCTGGAAGATGTAGGATGTTCTAATGCAGGGTTATGGCAATAAATTCACCTAAAATCAAAAATCCTAAAAGAGGTCCAGTTAGACAGCGTAAAGCTTTGGGGGCTGAAAGAGATTAGAGACGGTGAACTTCCAAGGATGGAAAATCACCTCAAAATGCTTACAGATGCTACAGAAAGGCAGACCATTCCAAATAGGTGAAGAGGAATACTACGAAGAGAACATGATCAGTCCTAAACCCATGAACCAACTGAAAATGTTACCGTCCATGATGTTATTACTAATCACCTTCATGAATAATCCACACAGACCCACGTCTTCCCAAGTTCAGGCAAAAGGTTGGTCCAAAAGTACAATTCAGGGCCGGCCCTGTGGTGGAGCGGGTAAGTGCCCACGTTCCGCTTGGGCGGCCCGGGCCTCACTGTTTCACATTACGAGTGCATATCACATTAGTAGTGTTAGGAAATATAGATTTCATGGTACGGTGCAGGCAGAGATCATAAATAAGCAGCAATTGTGAGGATACGTTATCAATACGCACAAGAAAAGGAACCATAAGAATATTACAATCTATGGAAGCATCTGGTACACTTCCCAAAGGCAGAAGGAAGGAAAACATGTGACCTGCCAAGGTGGAATTGGCAGAGTGCTACGAGATGACATGATCATTGCGCATCAGAACATTGCCTGGGCAACTTCAACTTGTGAGGGAGTCCAGGACTTTCTCTGGGTAAGGTCCACCCATTTTGCCATCTACCCAAGTTATAAGAGATAAAACCCAGGATAATATTACAGGAGTGAAACCAATGTCTAGAGAGAATGTAGGAGCCCTTTTGAAGTTCAAGGAGAAAGGTAGAAACTGACAACAATTGCAGAAAAAGGAAAACTATCCTACCTAGAAAGGGTGAGGAGTCATACTGGTCTCAGATGGCTGTGAAACTCTGTGCACAGAGGTTGTCAGGACAACTTCGAATTTTGAGGTTGTTTATGACATCACGGTGAAAATGTCCCCCAGGATGGCCGCATGGTTGCTGTCTGAGGATTGGCCTAGGCTAGGCTATTAAAGGGAGAGATACCCAGAAACAGCTTTGACAAACAGAAAGCAGGCACAGAAAGTAGAAGAGATAAAACAGAGTCTGATTCAAGGGATAAGAAAGGAACCCTAGGCCAGAAGCGAGAATAGGGGGACAAGCACTGAGAGGAGAACATTGTCATCTATTCAAGTCTATGGGGAGGTCATGGTGATTCAAGCTTGCAACTTCATTGGAAACAAGAGGCCGGACTTGGGGCTCATCACACCTACAGTGCCCTTGTGCCTTAAGCATAATGCAAAGTCAAGAAAGATGTCTTGAGGACATTGAAGAGAAGAATCGATGCCTTGTTTCCGAGGCCCATAGCATTCTTTCAAGGTCAGTCTCTTTTTCCGTAGCTCTGGTGTCACGTGGGCCCACTGGGCACATGCTAATGTGTCCCAAGAGATGTCTTGGAAGCCTTGAAGGAATGGAGGCCTGTCATGCTTGGGGTATGTCTCTTTGTTTGGAAGGGCTCTACAAGTGTGCTGAAAAGCACACTTTTCCAGAGGGCTTCGTTCCGTTGTGAAGGCTGCCTTCCCAGGCTAGAGTGATCTGTTTAGCTCCAATGAAATTCTCTCCCCCTACCTCTTGCCGTAGAAGGCTTATTGATTATGTGTTTTGACACCATATGTAAGGAAGTTGCACGAAAATTAGAACTTTACAATTGTGTTTCTAGAAAAATAAACAGGCCAGGGCAGAGGATGTAGGGCAAACAAATGGCACACCCTATAAAAATTAAGTAAGCCCGTATCTAGATGGAATCTAGGGGAACGTTCAAGGATCAGGGGTCAAGTTCGAAACTTCCCAAATCCGGAAAAGAGACAGAAAAATATCTTTCCTGGAGAGTGGAATTCATCCGATTTGTCTAATTTGTCTTGGAAACATTGTGTCCGTGAAGGGAGTTGCCAGGACCACCTCGAATTTGGAGTTTCTGACCTCAGGATGTCAAACCAACCCAGATGACCACGTGTTCTCAGTGCTTAGTTTGACCTAGGCTAGGATAGCCAAAAGTCCTACAAGTGACTGGTGCAAATTCAAAGACAACAACCAAGAGTCACGAAAGCACTCACACCTCGCACTAGAGAACATACAACGATTAAAGAAATACAAACTTAATCACTTGGAATGAAGGAGAACGGACTGATAAGCATGTCTAAGGGACATAGCTAAGAAAGACCATGACGAGTATACTATGGAAAAGAAAAAGAGGACCCAGAAAATGGAAGGTGAACAGAAATCACACCTGAATAATCCACAATGAAAGATGATGTTCGTCTTTAGACAGACTCTGCTTGAACGTTTGAAAGTCAGAGAAATTCACAAGCCAAAAAATGTCAGTGAAGGTCTAGCATGGGCTAACTGGGAAGGGTGAGTTATGAGACTGCTCCAAGCAGCCTCTGAAACCTGTATCCATGAAGCATGCTGGACCTCAGAGACACAATTATGACAAATCCTCTGACATCACAATGGACCCGAAAAACAACCTAGCCTCATCTACACAGTGCTAGAGTTGGGCTCACTAGTATATTTAACTCCCATTGCACTCAACTGCACGTTGCCACAGAACATGGAAGGGGCCGGCCGGTGGTGCAGTGGTGAGGTCCCCACCTTCTGGGTCTGTGGCCCAGTATGGGCTGGGTGGAATCCTCGGTTTGGGCCTCCTCACCACTGCTTCAGTCATTCTGGTGCAGGCGTCCAAGGTAGTGTAGAGGCAGATGGGAAGGGACGTTAGACAGGGCCAGACTTCCACAGCAAATACAGGAGCATTGCCAGCAGATGTGAGCACAGCAATGCACTTCTGCCAAAACAAAACCAATTAAAAGTTGCAAAGAATAGAAACACTGAAGCTAAGAAAAAAAAACCAGGAGCTTGCCATTACGAAGAATAGGATCTCCGTGAAGAACCTTAGCAAAACAGGTGAATTCTATGTTAATTCAAAAACTAGCAAACCTTTGGGGAAAGAAATTCAAGAAGACACAAGAAAAAAAAGATATTGAGGGATCTAGGAATGGAAGGATTAACACACTTGAATGGTTCATACCGCAGAAAGGAATATCTGGATTCCATGCAATCCGAGTCAAAGTTGCAGCAGTATTTGCCACAGAGAAGAAGAGAGAATCCTAAAGTTTCTACCCAGCAACAACAGACCCTGAATAGGGAAAGGAATTCTCAGGAAAACGAACAAAGCAGCACGTGTCACAATTTCTGATTTCAACAAAGAGGATGAAGCGCTAGGTACCGAGAAGGCACAGTCTGGGCCCAAAAACAGGCACACAGACCCATGCAACAGAATCGAGAACCCAGAGCCCAAGTCAAACATACATGGACAGCCCATTTTCGACCAGGGAGCCAAGAGGAGACAGCGGAGAAAGGAGAGTCTCTACCATAAATGGTGCTGGGAAGCCTGCACAGCCACATGGAACACAACGAGAGTACACCATGATGTTACACCTGGCACACACCCCACCTGAAATGGATTAAAGCCTTGAATGGCAGACTTGCAACTGTGAACCTTGTAGGAGAAGACCTAGGCAGAGTGCTCTTTGCCATCTGTCTGAGCCGCGTATTTGGAAGAAGCATGTCGGACTGGGCAAGGGCAACAAAGTAAACAAGAAACAAACGGGACCACATCAAATGCACACACTTCTGCCAGTCAGGGAAACCATCGACTGAATTCTAAGACAGCACAACAACTGGGAGAGGATGTTTGCAAACCACACATCGGACAAGGGGTGAAAAACCCAAAGATAAAATCAACTCAGTAGTCTCCACAAGAAACAAAACAAGCCAATGAAAACCTGGTCAAAAGATGGAAGCAGAGATTTCTCTGAAGAAGATAGAAAGAGGGCCAGCAGGTGCATGAAAACTTGTTCACCATCATTAAGTCTCAGGAAAATGCAAATCCAAACTGCAAGGACATGGCAGCTCACTGTGGTCAGAATGGCTAGAAGGAAGCAGACAGGAAATAACAAGTGTCAGAGAGGGGTGGAGAGAAGGGAAATCTCCTGCACTGCAAGTGGGAGTGGAAACCGGTGCAGCCACTATGGCAAGCGGTGTGGAACTGCCTCAGAAATTTAAGAATCCATGTCCCATATGATCCAGCTGTTCCTCTGAGGCGTGTTTGTCCAAAGAGCTTAGAAACACTACCTCATAACGAGACATGCACTGCTGATTTCACAACAGCCTTACTCCCGCTATCCAAGATTTGAAAGCCGCCCTGGTGTCCAGCAAGGGAAAAATGCATAAGGAAGATGGGCTATACCCACACAATGCTTACCACTCAGCTGGAGCAAAGGTTGCATTTCAGCCATTTGTGACACCCAGAATGGCTGTGAGGATTTTATGGGAAGTGAAACAAGCCCCAGGGAGAACGTCATATACCGTAAGGATCTCTCTTACAAGGAGAAGAAAAAGCAAGCACTAACCAACAGGTGGCATGGGACATTTTATTGGGAGTTCCCAGATGCAGAGCGGGGTAGTGGTGGAGGGTAAAAGAGATGATGAGACACCATCTGAGGATACGTTATCAATTCGCACCAGAAAACGCTCCATGAGAATATTACAATCAATGATGAGACACCAATGTGCGGCGAGGGGTTGTGATTCAGCTTTAGCTGGTGAAGATGATGTAACCTACACAGAAGTCTAAACCAATGAGGATGCAAATATGAAAGATATAGGATGTTCTAATGCAGGGTTATGGCAATAAATTCACCTAAAATCAAAATCCAAAACGGGGTCCGGAATGACGGCATAATGCTTTTGGGGCTGAAAGCGTTTAGAGAAGGTGAACTTCCAAGGATGGAAAATCACCTCAAAATTCTTATTGATTCTACAGAAAGTTAGACCATTCCAAATAGATGAAGAGGATTACTACCCACAGAACATGATGCGTGCTAAACCCATGAACCAAGGGAAAATGTTACCGTCCATGATGTTAATAGAAATCACCGTCACGAATAATCCCAACAAGCCCACGTCTTCCCAAGTTCAGACAAAAGGTTGGTCCAACATAAGAATTCAGGGCCGGCTTTGTGGTGGAGTAAGGGCCCACCTTCCACTTGGGCGGCCCGGGCCTCACTGTTTCACATTACGGGTGCAGATCACTTTAGCAGTGTTAGGAAATACAGATTTCATGGTTCGGTGTGGACAGAGATCATAAACAAGTAGCAATTCTGAGGATACGTTATCAATTCGCACCAGAAAAAGCTCCATGAGAATATTACAATCAATGAACGCATCTGGTACACTTCCCCAAAGTAAGAAGGAAGGAAGACACGTGACCTGCCAAGGTGGAATTGGCAGAGTGCTAGGAGATGACACGATCATTGCACATCAGAGGATTGCCTGGGCAACTTCAACTTGGGAGGGAGTCCAGGACTTTCTCTGGGGATGGTCCACCCACTTGGCCATCTACACAAGATATAAGAGATACAACCAAGGATAATCTTATACAGGAAAGAAACCAGTGTCTAGAGAGAATGTAGCAGCCCTTTCAAAGTTCAAGGAGAAAGTTAGAAACCGACAAGAAATCCAGAAAAAGGACGATTATCTTACCTGGAAAGGGTGAGCAGTCAGACTGGTCGGAGATGGCTCTGAAACTCTGTGTGCATGGAGGTTGTCAGGACAACTTAGAATTTTGAGGTTGTTTATGACATCACGGTGAAAATGTCCCCCAAGATGGCTGCATGGTTACAGTCTGAGGATTGGCCTAGGCTAGGCTATTAAAGGCAGAGATACCCAGAAACAGCTTTGACAAACAGAAAGCTGGCACAGAAACTGGAAGAGGTCAAACAGACTCTGATTCAAGGGATAAGAATGCAATCCTTGGCCAGAAGCGAGAATAGTGGGACAAGCACTGAGAGGAGAATGTTGTCATCTATTCAAGTCTATGGGGAGGCCATGCTCTCTTAAATCATCCTCATTTTTACAAAAGATAGCCAAATTATGATTAACACGTTTGCAAATAAAGTGTAGTTTGAATACAACTTGCTCCAATTATTTACATAAGAGCAGAAAGAATCGGAATTGCTTATACAGGTTTTTTAAAATCTGCTTTGCTGGAATTTTTTCTGAGGAGTCTCAGATTGAACTGTGAAGGCCTCTAGAGGCCAGAAAAGCCAAGCCAAGGACTTGCCATCAGATTTGGCCTGCAGTACCTACAGATTTGAGTGGCATTCTCTTTGAGGTCACCCAAAATATTCGGAGGTTCCCTGCACCTGCCAGATAAGCAAGATTCCTTAGTGACCGGGCAAGATTGCCAGAATCTCTGTAAACAAGGTACCAGGCCCATGTTTCCAAGTGGCTGTATTCCAGAAAGTCCAATCTTTGTTCCTGAAATGCTGTCTTGTCGTATCTGAGCCTGTATGTTTCAAATATGACATTCCAGTCAAAGCCTTGGTAATATAACCAATGTGTCCTGTTATAAGGAGAACAGATTCTTATGGAACTTATGCAAATATTGCCACGAAATGACCATACTCAGTAACAAAGGGTTTGACAATTCCTTAGGGATAAGGTAGGGAGAAAAAGGTAAATGTTTCAGTTTTGCTCATGAAGGTATAATTTCACCAAATGGCTGTAAGTCATATAGCATAAGAGAAAAGAGAAAAAGCTTTCCTTCATTACGAGAAAACAAAACAACACATCAAAACTCAACAATATTTCAAATAGAAGTCCTAAAAAATTACAATCATCCTTATCAGTTCACACAGCCCTGCATAATCAGTTCTTGGGCTGAATCTTCTGGTAATAGACTGATGAACTTAGTTTCTGTTAGAATTCTGTAATTTCTTACTCCGTTCAGTTTTACAATCTGAAAGTTTATCAGAAGCCTGTCGTTTAGAACCTTTTTGTCAGAACCCTTTCCGGGAATTTCTCAGAAGATGAAAAATACTTGCAAAAGGAAAAAGAATCAGAGTAAAACAACAACTACCTGGAAATGGACAAAGGATTCAAAAGGGCAATTGCCAAAGAAAGTTGGCTACTTCTGTGACATATTAAACTTCCAGATAATAAGTGGACTTATGACAGATAACCAGGACAGATCAGAATTTTAGGAATGCTATATAATTTTAAGACATCTATATTAATAACATTTACCCATCTAATAACACCTAAGAAAGTCTATCATTACTTATTTTACAATGATTCCCGTGCAATGTAATAGACCAAATAAGTCTAATTAGTTTAGTATTTTCCTCCTTATAGGAAGAGAGAGCAAATGTCTTTGAGATGTCTCAAGGGCCCTCTGAAAAGCCTCAGATTAATTTTTCTTCTGTCTACCAGGTCAAAAGACAGCCTTCATTTAGGATTTGAATATTTTTGAGGGAGAATCTTGTCAAAACATATGAAAAGCTTTTCAAATGATTGTTCAAATGTGAAACAACACTGACTGTGAAATATGCTCAGGTATCTATTCAAAGTGATAACAGAAAGAGTCAATAATCTTAAGAGTGACCTAAGTCATTATATTCACAAAAGAGGTTTGTCTCTTAGGTAGACTCACTCAAAGGAATAGCTTTTATAACCTCTTTATCAAGAGCAGATCAAAAGTTCAAGAAAATGTATCCTTTCAGAGAAAACCAAACTTGAATTTCTGCACCTACTTATTTTTAACATTCAAACTCATTCACTTAATTGAACTTACTTTAGTCTTCTTGACCAGGCATAAAACTCCTTTCAGATTTTATTCTTCACAAACCTTCTAAAGCTTTCTTTTATGTTTTCAGCATTTGTCCCAAAGTCTTTGTTTTTTCCTTTCTAGTACATCAGGACGAATTTATCTTCCTTAACCAATTAAACAAAAATATTTCCATTATTTATACCTTTTTTACTGAAAACGTACATTTTAACTTCCTTGAATACAGAGCTCCTTGTTAGTAATTTCCTGTAGCTTTAATTACGTAGGTTAATTAGAACTTTTAACCCTTAACAGACCTATTAAACACTAAAAAGGAAAACAATTATGAATTGTCTTTTATATCAGCATTCTGAACACTTCATAAATTTAGAAACATGCCACTTTACAATAAAACACAAGGCATGGTTTTTAATACACCCACACGCTTTTAGCCTCTTCAAGAAGAAGCCAAAAGTAGATAACTTAGATGTGTTTACTAATAATGTTTCAGTGTTTCGTCCTATCCAGAAATGACCCAGATATTCAGATTTTTATCATTTAACTTAACTCGGCAAAACTCAAGATGGTTACCAAAAAGCATTTTGAAGCTGTTTTTCTTTCCCAAACTATACAGACCATAAAAGTTTTTGTACTCACTTTAATGAGGATTATCTATTTAAACCATTTGTTTCCATCAATTATGTTCAGATTACCTACTGAAACCTCATGAGGCCTTAGACAAAACTGGTCATCATTTAAAGCTATTACTTTGCTGACAAATTTAGCAGACAACGTGAACTGATATGACTAGTAAACCCAGGCTGAATGCCTGCATCCCTATGCAAATACCGACATCCCTGACAACAAGACTATTTTCAATCAGACCAACAAACTTAAACAGTCTTTCATGTACCAAAGGTTAATTCACATGACATTAACTTTGAAAGGCACTGAGTTGATTTCTACTGCATTTAGCATTTTTGTAAACACTTACTATAAGCCAACTAAACAGAGATCTTAATATTGGTCATACCACCTAAGGCTGAAAATATCACATGTATAACCTACACATAGACACGCATACACAGAGACTGTACAACTATTGTTTTAAAAGCTACTGCCGTGAATCAGGTACAATATTATAAAGCTCACCAGTTATGAAGGTAAACTTTGTTTTTAGCCTTTTCACTAATACTTATGGCGAAGACCCTCGAGATGCTAGACTCTTTCAATGGCACCCTTATGGCCATTTCTCCTTTCCCCTCCTTTCTTTTTGTCAGTCTTAAGAGTGAGTGATGGGCTAGATAGTAGTTCCTGGAGAAGGGGGGATGATAATTCTTTTCATGATAAAGGAACTAGGTGGACTCAGAACTGCCTCTAGGGCTGTCTTTCCAGTCTTGCAAGGATTTTCTAAGGACAGTTGCTCTTGATTTCTCAGAAACTGGACTGTAACTTGAAGGATGTTCTAGGTTGATCTACCTGTCCAACTGCACCATAAAGGCACAGAGAAACCTCGCAAATTTTCTCCCAGCTGGAGTCTCTGGGGCATAACCCATACAATTGAAAGTGTTTCTAATTAGTTAGAATGACCCTGAGTGGTGAGTCACTGGGGATGCTTATGGCATTCCCCATGGCAGTAAAGCCAGTGTGTGACTGGCAGTGGACTGGAGAAGGCTGCAGTGGCTACAAACACCTGGAACTGGCTGGAGGCCGGGGCTCATAGTACCCGGGTTGAGAGTTAAGGTCCTTGCAAAATATTTTCAAGTTGTTCGTTTTTACAGAAGGTCCATGTTCTGGTCAGGTCCAGCCAGAACTTAAGCTCGACTTGGTGACAACAGATGACATGATGAGCAAAACAGAGAAAGGAAAAGAAGACACCAGACCTCACCCTCATGGTTGCTCTCAGAGCGTTCTCAAGATAAGAGTCACACAACAGTTCCTGTGCTGTGGCACACTACCGTAGCCCGACAGTTCTCAGAATAAATCACAGGTCTCCTACCCTCATAGCCAACTCAGTAGGTGACTAAACTACTCAATGAGTCAACCGCCAAGAGAGGGCACCCTACTTAGGGTCGCTGGGGTGATCAGGCCCAGAAAGCCAAAGTTGGGGCTCCAGTGGTGGAGGCCTTGATCCTTGCAAGATTCCTTTGTTTCCCCAGTTGCAAAGTTCAAAAGGAGATGAAAATGGCCATTGTGACTCTAACAAAGATGAAAGAGACATGTCCATTACCTTGAAGATCACCCCTGACCCTACGGCAGCATCCTACATGTGGTTCCTACTGTGTGGTTCCTATAGCAAGGGGTGATGGGCGTGGCCCCCAGCATTGCATCCCTTGTGTACCTTCCGTGGTATGCCTGGCAGTAACAGGTGCCTGGTGAACATCTTTCCTATTCTGCCTGGCAGTAATAGGAGCCTGTTGAATGGTCCCCAAGAGAAAAGGAGAAGTTTAAGAGAGAACAGGATGGAGAAAAATAGTGTAGAATTTTCCACTGAGCTGGGGGAAATTCTACCCAATTGCGTGTTGGAGCCATTCTCTGAAGAAGGGTTTCCCATATGCAACCAAAGGTTAGACTTTGGTACTTTCCTTGAACTGTAGTCCCGATTGAGACATTCACACAGTTCAGAGCATGGTGAGGTGCCATGGGAGGTATCCCAATCCAGCCTTAGGAAAGGAAACCTTCCAGGGGAGTCTTGCAGATTGCCGGCCATCCTAAGGACTTAAGTGGCCGACCCGTGCCCACCTAAAATTTGTATATTAGAGATAGAGTCAGGAAGGAATGGAGTAATTCACTCTACATCGCCCTTAGGCTTAAGGTACTGATTCTCTTCAAGCTGAATGCCATGATTTGCCCCATAGAGTAGCCATGGGCAGCAAACGTGGATTCATGCAGCTATCCAAGAAAGTTCCTGATGGAGAAGTGAATTTACATCCATCCTTGAAAAAGAGAGATGCACAATGAAGAAAAGGGCACTTACCAGAATTCGAGCTCACAAACCTATGAAGCAAGTTTTTATATGGGCCACAAGATATGATATGGGCTTGGTGAGCTGAAGAATCAAAAGAAAGATTTCTTGGACTCTCAAATTCTGGAAGTGGTGCTCTTTTATTTATAGAATGGTACAGGACAACATGGCGACAGGACCCATGGGCAGTAAATAGTTGCTGCATGGGGACAGGACCTATGGGCAGTGAAGAGCTGCTGCTGCTGCTGCATGGGGAAAGGTTCCATGGGCAGTCAGAAGTCCTGCTGCTGCCCAGAGTTGAAGGTAAGGGCTAATTTTATAATGCTTTGGTACGAGACATTTTTCCTGGAAAAAGAAAATATGATGTTAAAAGTCATTAAATGATTTCAGTTCAGATGGGGTCTGGTTATTGTGTGGTCATATAGCATTAAATACCAATCTGTCCATATAGATAGGCATGTAGGTGAGCATGAAATGGGCTTCTATCACTGGGACACCTCTAATTCATACCAAAAAAAAACCAAAAAAACTCACCGGGTCATGTAGTTTGGTATGTAGGCCAGGTAACCTTGGGCTTTTCGAGCTGGTGCAGCCTTAATCCACATCATTCATCATGGTCTTTCACAGCTATCTCCCATAGATATTCTTATCAGTCTTTTCTCCCCTCATTCCAAGTTATGAATTTTGTGTTTCTTTATTCACCATATGTTCTCTAGGGGTCCAGATTTACGGCCTAAAACTTTGGAGGCTGAAAGAGATTAGAGAAAATGAACTTTCAAGGATTGGTAATCACCTCAAAATGCTTGATGATGCTACAGAAAGGAAGACCATTACAAAGAGATGAAGAGGAACATTACCAAGAGAATACGTTCCATGCTAAACTCAGGAGCCAAAGGAAAAGGTTACAGTCCACAATGTTACTACTAATTACCGTTACGAATAACCAAAGCAGGCCAACATCATCCCTAGTTCAGGCAAAAGTTTGATCCAAAAGTCCATTTCAGTGCCGGCCCTGCGGTGTACTGGGTATGTGCCCACGTTCCGCCTGGGCGGCCAGGGCTTCATTGGTTAGCACCACGGGTGCAGATCAGATTAGTAGCATTAGCAAATATAGAGTTCACGGTATGGTGTGGACAGACATCCTAAAGAAATCGAAATTTTGAAGAGACGTTATGAGTACACATCAGAAAAAGAACCATGGGAATATTACAATCTATGAACGCATCAGGAACACTTCCCCAAATAATGAAGGAAGGAAAACATGTGACCTGCCAAAGTGGAATTGTCAGACTGCTAGGAGATGACACGATCATTGCGCATCAGAGGATTGCCTGGGAAAAGTCATCTTGGGAGGGCCTCCGGCACTTTCTCTTGGGAAAGTCCACCCATTTGGCCTCATCCACAAAAGATAAGAGAGAAAACCCAGATTAATCCGAAAGGAAAGAAACCAGTGTCTAGAGGGAAGGTAGCAGACCTTTTCAAGTTCGAGGAGAAAGTTAGAAACAGACAAGAAATACATAACGACGAAAACTATCCTACCTGGAAAGGGGGAGTAATCAGACTGGGATGAGATGGTTCTGAAGAACTGTGTGCATGGAGGTCATCATGACAACTTCGAATTCTGAGGGTGTTTATGACATCACGGTGAACATGTCACTCAAGATGGCCACAGATTTCCAGCCCGAGGATTGGCATAGGCTAGGATATTCTAGTGAGGGATACTCAGAAACAGCTTTTGCCCACAGAAACAGGGCACAGAAAGTTGAAGAGATCAAAGATACGCTAATTCAAGGGATAAGACAGGAATCATTGGGAAGAAGCCATAATAGAGGGACAAGCACTGAGAGGAGAACATTGCCATCTCCTCACGTCGAAGAGGAGGCCGTTCTGATTCAAGCTTGAAACTTGATTTGAAACAAGAGGCTGGAACTATGAGGCCTATGTTGTCCTTCTGCCTCACTCATAATCCAAAGTCAAGAATGATCTCTTGAGGTCATTGTAGAGAAGAATCAAGGCTGCCGTCCTAGGCCACTAGCATTTTTTAATGAGAAGTCTCACTTTGCATAGCTCTGGCATCACGGGTCCCCACTGGCTACATGCTAATGTGTCACAAGACACCTCTTTGAAGCCTGGAAGGAATGGACAACTGTCATGCTTGGGGTATGTCTCTTGGTTTGGAAGGACTCTAGAAGTTGCTCAAAAGCACCCTTTTGCAGAGGGGTTCATTCCTTGGTGAATGCTGCACTCCAAGGCTAGAGTCCTAAGTTGGGATCAATGAGATTCTCTCCCGCTTCTCTTGCCGTAGGAGTATTGATTATGTGTTTCAACACCAGATGTAAGGATGTTGGCTGAAAATTAGAACATTATCATTATATGTAAAGAAATATAAACACGCCACAGGTGAGGATATAAATCAAACAAATAAACCCTGTGGAAAGAAAGTAAGCCACTGTCTAGACATAATCTAGCAGAGCGTTCAAGGATCAGGGGTGTAGTTCGAACTTTCCAAATCCAGAAATAGACAGAAGGATCTCTCACCTGGAAAGAGAAATTCATCAGATTTGTCTAATTTGTTGCGGAACCATTGTGTCCGTGAAGATGGTTGCCAGGACAGCCTCAAATCTGGAGTTTCTGATCTCTGAATCTCTAACAAAGGAAGATGACCACATGTTCTCAGTGCTCAGTGTCACCTCGGCCAGGATAGCAGAGATTCCTTCAAGTGACCGATGGAAATTCAAAGACAACACCCACCAATCACAAAAGCACTCGCACAACGGCCAACAGAACATATCGTGATCAAAGAAATGCAAAATTTATAACTTGGAATGAAAAGGGAATACACTGATAAGCATATCTAAGGGAGATAGCTTAGCAATTTCATGATGATTAGCCTATGGAAAAGAAAAAAATGTCCCAGAAAATGTAAGGCAAACAGAAACCACAACTGAATAATCCACAGTGAAAGACGGCCATGTTTACACAGATTCTGCTTAAACGT
Organism: Equus asinus; assembly: GCF_041296235.1. Taxonomy (NCBI): domain Eukaryota; kingdom Metazoa; phylum Chordata; class Mammalia; order Perissodactyla; family Equidae; genus Equus; species Equus asinus. The sequence continues at coordinate 13,630,674 of NC_091813.1, read as the reverse complement.
TTGAAAGTCAGAAAAGTCACAACCCCAAAACCTGCAGTGAAGGTCAAACCTGGGCTAAATGGAATGGGTGAGTTCTGAGACTGCTCCAAGCGGGCTCTGAAACCTTGTGTCCATGAAGCTTGCTGGCACAGCACAGACACAATTCACAGAAATCCTATGACATCACAGTGGACCAGGAAAACAACATGGCTTCATCTACACAGGGCCAGAGCTGGGCTCCAGTAACATATTGAAGTCACATTCCAAAACAGCAGGTTGCCAATGGAACATGAAAGGGGCTGGCCACTGCTGAAGCTGTGAAGACCGTGCCTTCTGGGTCTGCAGCCTGTGGTCGTCCATTTGTGCTCTTGGGTTTGAGCCTCGTCACCGCTGGTACAGCCATCCTGGGAGAGTCCTGGGAGATAGTGTAGAGGCAGATGGGAAGTGACGTTAGACAGTGCCACTCTTGCTCAGCAAATACAACAGCACGACCAGCAGATCTGAGCACTGCCATAAACTTCTGCCAAAACAGAACCAATTAAAAGTTGCAAAGAATAGAAAAACTAAGCCTCAAAAAAAGAAGCATGTCACTAAGAATAATAAGATATCTAGGACTAACCTTCACTAAACAGGTGGAAGCATTGTAAACCGATACTAGCAAAGCTTTGGCTAAAGAAATTCCAGAAGACACAACGAAACGGAAGACTATTCCATGCTGTTGGAATGGAAGAACTAACACACTTGAAACGTCCATAGCGGATAGAGGAATCTGTGGATTCCAAGCAATCCCAGTCAAAGTTGCAGTGATCTTTCCCACAGAAATAGAAGAGAGAATAATAAAGTATCTATCCAGAAGGAAAGGACCCTGAATACCCAAAGGAATCCTGAAGAAAATGAACAAAGCAGGACGTATCACACTTTCTGATTTCCACATATAGGACGAAGTGCTAGGTACCGAGACGGCACAGTCTGGGCCCAAAAACAGGCACCAAGAGCCCAGAGGGCAACTCACGCATATATGCACATGCATACATGCGCAACACATTTTCAACCAGGGAACCAAGGGTACACAGCGGAGAAAGGAGAGTCTCGACAAGCAACAGTGCAGGGAAGACTGCACAGCCAAATGTAACACAATGAGAGTAGAGCATGATGTTACACTAGTCACACACACCACCTCGAAACGGATTAAAGACTTGAATGGAAGACTTGAAACCGGGAGACTTCTAGGAGAAAACCTAGGCAGCATGCTCGTTGCCATCTGTCTTAGCAGCCTATTTGGAAGAAGCGTGTGTGACAGGAATGGGCAACAAAGGAAACAGGCAGATAGGAAGCGACGTTAGACTGGGCCAGTCTTCCTCAGCAAATACAGCAGCATTGCCAGCCGATGTGAGCACAGCAGTAAACATCTGCCTAAATAAAACTAATCAAAAGTTGCAAAGGATACAAAAACTGAACCTCAAAAAAGAAAAAAAAGCATGCTAGTAGGAAGAACAAGGTATCTAGGAATAAGCTGTGCCAAACAGGTGAAAGCTATGTAAACCGAGAAGTAGCAAAGCTTTGGGGAAAGAAATTCCACAAGATACAAGGAAACGGAAGGGCATCAGTGCGCATGGAATGGAAGAAAACGAAGGAAGAATGAAGTATCATCACAATGATACCTTTCTTATCCCTGGAATCAGCATCTCTTTGATCTCTTCAAGTTTCTGTGCCTGGTTTCTGTTTGGAAAAGCTGTTTCTGGGTATCTCTCACTTGAGTATCCCAGCCTAAGCCACTCCTGGTACTGTAAACATGCAGCCATCTGGGATGACACGTTCGCTGTAATGTCATAAACACTCTCAGAATTCAAAGTTGTCCTGACAACCTCCATGGACACAGTGTTTCAGAGCCGTCTCCTCCCAGCCTGACTACTCCCCCTTTCCAGGAAGGATAGTTTTCCTTGTTCTGGATGTGTTGTTGGTTTTCAGCTTTGTCCTCTAACTCGGAAAGGTCTACTACATTCCCTCTAGACACCGGTTTCTTTCCTTTAAGATTATCCTGGGTTTTATCGCATATCTTTTGTGGATATGGCCAAATGGGTGGACTTTCCCCAGAGAAAGTCCTGGACTCCCTCCCAAGTTGACGTTGCCCAGGAAATCCTGTGATGCACAATGATCGTGTGATCTCATGGCAGTCTGACAATTCCACCTCGGTGGGTCACATATTTTCCTTCCTTCATGATTTGGGAAAGCGTACCAGATGCGTTCATAGACTCTAATATTCTCATGGTTCTTTTTCTGGTGAGTATTGATAAGGTCTCCTCACAATTACTACTTCTTTATGATCTCTGTGCCAACCATACCTTGAAATATGGATTTCCTAATGCTAGAAATCTGATCTGTACCCATGATGCTAGCCCCTGAAGCCCGGGCCACGCAAGAGGAAGTTGGGCACTTACCTGCTACACCACAGGGCAGGCAATGAATTAGACTTCTGCACCAACCTTTGGCCTGAACTTGGGAAGATGTTGGCCTGCTTCAATCATTCGTGAAGGGAATCAGTAGTAACATCATGGAAGGTATTATTTTCCATTGGGTCATGAGTTTAGCACGGAACATGTTCTCTTGCTAGTATTCCTCTTCATCACTTTGCGAAGGTCTACCTTTCTGTAGCATCATTAAGCACTTTGAGGTGATTACCAATCCTTGGAAGTTCATCCTCTCTGATCTCTTTCAGCCTATAAAGCTTTAGGCCGTAAGTCTGCACCCCTTTTTGGAGTTCTGATTTTATGTGGATTGATTGCCGTAACCCTGCATTCTAACATGCTATGGCTTTCAGATCTACATCCTCATAGATTTAGACTTCTGAGTAGGTTACATCATCTTCACCACCGTAAGGCTAATTACAGGCTCTCACGATACTTGTGCCTAATCAACTCTTTCTCCCTCTGGCCCTCGCCTACTTTTACTCTGGGAACTACCAATCCCATGTCACATGTTACCTGTTTGTTGGTCCGTTTTTCCTCTTCTCCTGTACGTGAGATCCTGTGGTATTTGACCTTACCCCTGGCGCTTCAGTTCCTTTAGTACCCTCAGGAGCCATTCTGGTGGTCACAAATGGCTGGACTTGCATCCGTTCCGACAGCTGAGTGCTATGCCATTGTGTGGCTGTAGCCCATCTTCCTTCTCCATTCGTCCCTTGATGGGCATCAGGGAGGCTTCCAAGTCTTGGATATCGGGCGTAAGGCTGTGGTGCTCACAGCAGTGCACGGATCTCTGTGCATTACTGTTTCCATGATCTTTGGATATATACGTCACAGAGGAATAGCTGGATCATATGCTAGGTGGATTCTGAAACATTCTGAATTTTCACTCCTTTGTGTAGTGGCTGCATCGGCTCAAACTCCCACCTGCAGTGCAGGAGGCTTCCCTTCTCTCCACCTCCTCTCTGAAACATGTTGTTTCGTGTCTTCACCCTTATAGCCATTCTGTCCACTGTGAGCTGCTATCTCATTGCACTTCGGATTTGCATTGGCCTCAGACTTAATGATGAGGAACATGTTTTCATACAGCCTGTTGGCCATCTTTCTATCTTCCTGGGAGAAATGTGTGTTTCCATCTTTTGCCCAGGTTTTGTTGGGCTCATTGTTTTTTTTCCTGTGGAGATGTATGAGTTCACTGGATCTTATGGCTGTTCACCCCTTCTCCGATGTCTGTTCTGCAAACATCCTGTCGCAGTTGTTGTGCTGTCTTTGCATTGAGTCGATGGAGTCGTTGGCCGGGTAGAAGCTTCTGCGTTGGATGGAGTCACGCTTGTTTCTTGTTTCTTTTGTTGCCCTTACCCAGTCACACATGCTTCTTCCAAGTAGGCGGCTATGTCAGATGGCAAAGAGCAAGCTGCCTGCATTTTCCCACATAAGTTTCACGGTTTCAAGTCTTCCATTCAAAGCTTTAATCCATTTCAATGTGGTATGTGTGCCTGGTGTAACATCATGGTCTAGTCTCATTGTGCCACTTGTGGCTCTGAAGTCTTCCCAGCACTGTTTCTTTTCGAGACTCTCCTTTCTCTGCTGTCTCCTCTTGGCTCCCGTGTCGAAAATGGGCTGCCCATATATGTGGCAGTTGACTGCTGGGCTCAATTCTGTTCCATGGGTCTGTGTGCCTATTTTGGGGGAAAGGCTGTGCTGTACCGGTACCTAGCGCTTTGTCCTATATTTGGCAATGAGAAAGTGTGATACATGCTGCTTTGTTCGTTTTCCTCAGGATTCCTTTTCCTATTCAGGGTCCTTTGTTGCCACATAGAAACTTTAGTAGTCTCTCTTCTATTTCTGTGGGAAAGATTGCTGCAACTTTGACTGGGACGACATGGAATGGAGACATTGCTTTTTGCGGTATGGATGCTTAAAGTGTGTTCGTTCTTCCATTCAAAGAACATGGAATAGACTTCCGTTTCCTTGTGTCTTGTGGAATTTCTTTGCCCAAAGCTTTGCTAGATTTCGGTAGACATAGCTTTCTCCTGTTTGGCCAATGTTATTCCTAGATTTTTTTTTCTTTTTACTGGCATGCTTTCTTTTTTGCCGTTCCTTTTCTCTATTATTAGCAACATTTAATTGGTTTGTTTTGGCAGAAGTTTATGGCTGTGCTCACATCTGCTGGCCATGCTGCTGTATTTGCTGAGAAAGAGTAGCGTGGTGTAATGTTGCTTCCCATATGCCTCTACACTGGGTCGCACGCCTGGCCCAGAACGGCCGGATGAGCGGTGAGGAGGCTCACCCCCAGGATTCCACGTGGCCGACCCTGGGTTGCCGACTCAGAACACAGGGACTTCACGGCTGCCCCACTGGCTGGCCCCTTTCATGTTCCATTGGCAATCTGCAGTTGAGTGGAATCTACTTTAACATGTTACTTGAGCCCAACTCTGGCCCTTTGTAGATGAGGCCAGCTTCTTTTTCTGGACCACTGTGATGTCGGAGTATTTGTCAGAATCGTGTCTCTTTTCCAATCAGGCTTTGGGGACACAGGGTTTCAGAGCCCGCGTGGAGCAGTCTCAGAACTCACCCTTCCCAGTTAGCCCAGCTTTGACCTTCAATGCAAGTTTTGGGGTTGTGACTTTATCGGACTTTCAAACGTTCAAGCAGACCCTAACTAAACACTGAAGTAATTCACTGTGGATTATTGAGGTGTGATTTCTGTTTGCCTTCCATTTTCTGGGAGCTTGCTTTCGTTTCCATAGTCTAATCGTCATGGTTCTGAGCTATCTCCCTTCGATATGCTTATCAGTGTGTTCTCCTTCATTACAAGTTATGAGTTTGGTATTTCTTTAATCACCATAAGTTCTGTTGGCTGATGTGTGAGTGCTTTCGTTACTGTTGGGTGTTGTCTTTGAATTTCCATCGGTCATTTGAAGGAATCTTTGCCATCCTAGCCTAGATCCAACTGAGCACTGAGTAAACGTGGTCATCTTGGTTGGTTCGATATTGTGAGATCAGAAACCCCATGTTTGAGGTTGTCCTGGAAACCACCTTCCCAGACACAATGGTTCCGAGACAAATTAGATGAATCTGATGGATTCCTCTCTCCAGGTGAGAGATCCTTTGGAAAGTTCAGAACTTCACACCTGATCCTTGAATGCTCCACTAGATTACGTCTAGATACTGGCTTACTTTATTTCCACAGGTTTTGTTATTTGTTTAATTTACCTCCTCAGCTGTGGCATGCTTATATTCCTTTAAGTAGAATGGTAATGTTCTAAGTTTCAGCAAACATCGTTATGCGTGGTGTCAAATACCTAATCAATACTCCTTCTATGGCAAGAGATGGGGGAGAGAATCTCATTGATCTCAACTGAGCACTCTAGCCTGGGAGGACAGCCTTCACACAGTAACGAAGCTTTCTGCAAAAGGGTGCTTTTGCGCACTCTTCCTGAGTCCTTCCAAACCAAGAGACATACCCCAAGCATGACAGGGGCTCATTCCTTCCAGGCTTCAAAGAGATGCCTAGTGACACATTACCATGTACCCAGTGGGTGCCTATGACGCCAGAGCTATGGAAAGTTAGACTTCTCTTCAGAGAATACTAGGGACCTAGGACCGGGGCCTCTATTCTTCTCCTCAATGTCTTCAAGAGATCATTCTTGACTTTGGATTATGAGTAAGGCAGAAGGCCAACATAGGTCTGATAAGCCCCAGGTCCGGCCTCTTGTTTCAAGTCAAGTTTCAAGCTAGAATCAGCATGGCCTCCTCATCGACTTGAGGAGATGGCAATGTTCTCCTCTCAGTGCTTGTCCCTCTGTTATCACTTCTTCCCAATGATTCCTTTCTTATCCATTGAGTTAGCGTCTCTTGCATCTCTTCACGTTTCTGCACCCAGATTCTGTTTGCAAAAGCTGTATCTGGGTATCTGTCACTTGAGTATCCAAGCCTAGGCCAATCCTCGGGCTGGAGACCTGCGGCCATCTTGGGTGACATGTTTACCGTGATGTCATAAACACCCTCAGAATTCTAAGCTGTCCTGAAAACCTCCATGCACACAGTTCTTCACGACCATCTCATACCAGTCTGACTACTTCCCCTTTCCAGGTAGGATGGTTTTCCTTGTTCTGGATTCCGTGTCTGTTTATAACTTTATCCTCGAACTTTGAAAGGTCTACTACAATCCCGCTGGACACCAGTTTCTTTCCTTTCAGATTATCCTGGGTTTTATCTCTTATCATTTGTGGATGAGTCCAAATGGGTGGACTTTCCCCAGAGAAAGCCCTGGAGTCCCTCCCGAGATTGATTTTCCTGGTCAATCCTCTGATGCGTAATGATCGTGTCATCTCCATTTCCACCTTGGCAGGTCACATGTTTTCCTTCCTTCATCATTTGGGGAAGTGTTCCTGATGCGTTCATAGATTGCAATATTCCCATGGTTCTTACTCTGATGTGTATTCATAACGTCTCTTCACAATTTCGAATTCTTTAGGATGTCTGTCTGCACCATAGCGTGAAATCTATATTTGCTAATGCTACTAATCTGATCCGCACCCGTGATGCTCGCCGATGAAGCCTGTACCACCCAAGTGGAATGTGGGAACTTACCCAGTACACCACAGGGCCGGCACTGAATTGGATTCTTGGACCAACATTTTGCCTGAACTGGGGAAGATGTTGGCCTGCTTTGATTATTTGTAAAGGTAATTAGTAGTAACATCATGGACGGTAACCTTTTCCTTTGGATCCTGAGTTTAGCACGGAACATGTTCTCTTGGTAGAGTTGTTCTTCAACTCTTTGCCACTTTCTACCTTTCTGTAGCATTATTAAGCTCTTGGAGGTGATTATCAATGCTTGGAAGTTCATCTTCTCTAATCTCTTTCAGCCTCCAAAGCTTTAGGCCATAAACCTGCTTGCCTTTTTGTAGTTTTGATTTTACATGAATTGATTGCCATAACCCTGCATTATAACACCCTATTGTTTTCAGATTTACAACCTCCTAGATTTATTGTTCTTTGTATGGTACATCATCTTCACCACCGTAAGCCTAATGACATGCCCATACCACACACTGGTGCCTAATCAACTCTTTCTTCCACTGTCTTCTGCCACCGATTCCCTCTGGGAACCACCAATCCCTTGTCATGTGCTACCTGTTTGTTTCTCCTTATTTTACTCTTCTCCTTGTAAGTGAGATGCTACGGTACTTGACTTTCTCCCTGGGGCTTCTTTCAGTTCCCCTCATACCCTCAGGAGCCATTCTGGTGTCACAAATTGCTGGACTGCACCCTTTCTTGCAGCTGAGTGCTATCCCATTGTGCGGCTATAGCCAATCTTCCTTCTCCATTCATCCCTTGATGTGCCCCAGGGCGATATCCAAGTCCTGGACATCAGGATTAAGGCTGTGGTGAACACAGCGGTGCAGGGATTCCTATGCGTTGGTGTTCCAAGTTCTTCGGATAAATACGCCGCAGAGGAATAGCTGGATCATATGGTAGATGGATTCTGAAATTTCTGCAGAAATTCCACACCGCTTTGCGTAGTTCCCACACCGGCTTACACTCCCACCAACGGTGCAGGAGGCTTCCCTTCTCTCCACCTCCTCTCCGACACTTGTTGTTTCCTGTCTTGTTCCTTATGGGCATTCTGACCACAATGTGCTGTTATCTCATTGCCATTTGGATTTGCATTTGCCTTACACGTAATGATTATGAACATGTGTTCATACAGCTGTTGGCCATCTTTCTATCTTATTTGGTAAAACTCTGTTTCCATCTTTTGCCCAGGTTTTAATGGGCTTGTTGTTTTTTCTCTTGTGTTGGCATGTGTGGTCGTTGGCTCTTTTGGCTATTCAGTCCTTCTCCGATTTGTGGTTTGAAACATCCACGCGCAGTTGTGCTGTCTTTGCATTGAGTGGATGGTTTCCTTGGCTGGGCAGAAGCTTCTGCATTGGACACAATCCCATTTGTTTCTTGTTTCGTGTGTTGCCCTTGCCCAGTCACACATGCTTCTTCCAAATAGGCGGCTATACCACATGGCCATGAGCAAGGTGCTGGTTTTCTACTAGAAGTTTCACGGTTTCAAGTCTTCCGTTCAAGGCTTTAATCCATTTTGAGGTGGTGTGTGAGCCTGATGTAACATCATGGTCTACTCTCATTGTGTCACATATGGCTGTGCATTTTTCCAGCACCTTTTCTTCTTGAGACTCTCCTTTCTCCACTGATCCTCTTGCCTTCCTCGTTGCAAATGGGCTGTCCATATATGTGTGAGTTGACCTCTGGGCTCTCGATTCTTTTCCGTTGATCTCTGTGTCTGTTTTTGAGACAAGACTGTGCTGTTTCGGTACGTAGCACTTCGTCCTACATGTTGAAATCAGTAAATGTGACATGTCCTGCTTTGTTCGTTTTCCTCAGGATTCCTTTGGGTATTCAGGGTCCCTTGTTGCTGGATAGAGACTTAAGGATTCTCTCTTATATTTCTGTGGGAAAGATTCTGCAACTTTGACTGGGATTGCATGGAATCCAGAGATTGCTTTATCCGTTATGGAGGTTTCAAGTATTTTAGTTCCTACATTCCCATAGCACGGAATACCCTTCCATTTGCTTGTGTCTTCTGGAATTTCTTTCCCCAAAGTTTTGCTAGTTTGCGATTTCCATATCTTGCACCTGTTTAGCTAAGCTTATTTCTAGAGATCTTATTCTTTTTTTCCTGAGGTTTGGTTTTTCTGTTCTTTTCAAGTTTTCATTAGTTTTGTTTTGGCTGATGTTTATGGCTGTGCTCAGATCTGCTGTCGATGTTGCTGTATTTGCTGAGGAATACTGACGCTGTCTGACATTGCTTCCCAGCTGCCTCTACACTACCTCCCATGCCTCCCCGAGAATGGCTGGACCAGCGGTGAGGAGGTTCACCCCCAGGATTCCGCATGGCCACCCAGAACGTGCAGACTTCACCACTGCACCACGGGCCGGCACCTTTCATGTTCCATTGGCAACCTGCAGTTGAGTGGAATGTGACTTGAATATGCTACCTGAGCCCAACTCGGGCACTGTGTAGATGAGGCCAGTTTGTTTTTCTTCTCCACTGTGATGTCAGAGGATTTGTCAGAATTGTGTCTCTGCTGTCCCTGCAAACTTCATAGACACAGGCTTTCAGAGCCTGATTTTAGCAGTCTCATAACTCACCCTTACCAGTTTTCCTAGGTTTGACCTTCGCTTGGGTTTTTGGGATTGTGACTTACTCCGACTTTCGAACGTTCAGAGTATGTCTAAAACTGACATCTTTCTTTATGTATTATTCATGTGTGATTTCTGTGTGCCTTCCATTTTCTGGGACCATTTTTTATTTTCCATGGTAGAATCGTTGATATGGGCTCAGCGAGCTGAAGACTTGAATGAAAGATTGCTTGGACTCTCAAGATCCTGCATTGGTGTTCTTTTATTGAGAGAACAGTACAGGGTAGCATGGGGACAGGACACATTATCAGTGAAGAGCTACTGCTGCTGCTGCCTGGGGACAGGACCCATGGGTAGTCAGTGCTATTGCTGCTGCCCTGACTAGAGGGTTAGGGCTAATTTCATAAGGCATGGGTATATGACATTTTTACTCAAAAAAAGAAATAATGATGTAAAATGTCTTTAAATGATTTCAGTACAGATGGTGTCTGGACATTGTGTTGTCATATTTTTAGATACGAATCTGGCCATATACATCAGCATGTAGGTGAGAATGCCCTGGGCTTCTCGCCCTGGGGCAGCCCTAATTCATACCATAAAAAAATCCGCTGGGTCATATAGTTTGGCATGTAGTCCAGGTCACCTTCAGCTTCCCTAGCTGGGGCTTCCCGGATCCACATCATAAAACCTCCCTGAACCTATTTGGACTGGAAATCTTTGGGGATATGGATGATGGTCAGTCTTCTGTGACTACTTCTGGCTGTACAGGGTCGTAGAGCTGTCCCTAAATGGGGCCATAGGTACACTTAGGCAGTTTAGTGGACCAGAAGGCTTGCCCCATTGAGTTCAAGCCTGACAAGTTATACAGATCCTCTGGAGATGAGAGAGTCATTGACAAGAGGTGGTCCAGGAAGTGAAACATTTTTGACATGCATAAGACAAACAATGAAACAGACAACAAAATATCATAAGAAATACAAGCAGTATGTTTAACCCAATGAATAAGGTTTTGAAGTAGTGCAGAAACCTTGTCCTGACTAGGAGTTCAACCAATCATTTAGATTTAGGGTTGGTCAGACATGGATTTAATTTGGTGGCTGGGATACCAAGCCAGAAATATTTTGATGGTAGTCAGGAATATAGACACAACATTCAGTTTTTATAATGGCACAGGTGCCCCCTTGTGCTGCTGTCAAGACATCCAGAGCCAATTGGATTTGGAGGACTGCCTTTCACACTTGGGATACTTCTAAATTGAGCAGTGAAATGCTATGTTGTGTATCATTTAATGACTTCATAGTAAATTTGTTTAGGACTTCCATGGGCAAGACTTGAATATGCTACAAAAGTCGATTCCTAATTGGTGAAAGAAAATTGCGGAAAGATGGTCATACCAGCGGAAGACAGGGCTGGTCAAGGGCTGTTGCAAGTTGGGTACGTTAGCAGGAGGAGATATAGTAAATGTAGTTCCACCTTGCATCCAGACAAAGCCTAGAGTGCATCGTCCAATCCATGCAGGTGGTAGCCAAGGTCATAAATTGGAGCCACATATCCACTGAGCACTGTTAGGGGCTAACCAATGCGTGATGAGCCATGTATCCCAGTCAGTCTGAAACCAATCAGTATTTTTTTTAAGGCTATGATATGAGAACACATATAACAGGGATTTTTTCCCATAGGTCGGGTGCTATAAGGCCATGTATCACAGGGGTGATTTTTTTCCCCAAAAGAAAGTGGCCTTTTACTGAGTTGCCCACTACTAGGAGTGAACCAAATATATTCATCCCAAATTTTGTATTGTCCATCCTGTGTGTATTAATAAGTTGGGGACATTACCTTTGGAACTTGTTCTGTATGATCCAAGTGTGACAAGGCAAATCCAGTTAGTATTTGGACAGTAGTATTGAAGGAAAATGTTTGATTGTGGCCAGGGAACTTCCAGGTGTCAGAGGTAGATGGCCACAAGGAGACATTACTATTAATAATACATGAATATTGAGGAAGAAAAGAGCTAGAATCTAATATCCATGAATGCCTACTATAGATTCTACAGAAACATAATTTTTTCTCTCTTAAATCACTCTCATTTTTACAAAAGATAGCCAAATCAGGATTACCGGGTTTGCAAATCAAGTGTAGTTTCAATACAACTTGCTCCAATTTACATAAGAGCAGCAAGAATAGTAATTGTTCATACAGCCTTTTTTAAATGTGCTTCACTGGATCTTTTCCTGTGGAATCTCGGATTGAACTGTGAAGGCCTCTAGAGGCCAGAAAAGCCAAGCCAAGGACTTGCCATCAGATTTGGCCTGCAGTACCTACAGATTTGAGTGGTGTTCTCTTTGAGGTCTCCCCAAATTTTCGGAGGTTCCTTGCACCTGCCAGATAAGCAAGCTTCCTTACTTACCGGGTAAGGTTGCCAAAATCTCAGTAAACAAGGTACCAGGCCTGTGTTTCCGAGTGGCTGTATTCCAGAAAGTCCAATCTTTGTTCCTGAAATGCTGTCTTGTCATATCTGAGGATGTGTGTTTCAAATATGACATTCCAGTCAAAGCCTTGGTAATATAACCAATGTGTCCTGTTATAAGGAGAACAGATACTTATGGAACTTACGCAAATATTGCCACGAAATGACCATACTCAGTCACAAAGGGTTTCCAAATTCCTTAGGGATAAGGTAGGGAGAAAAAGATAAATGTTTCAGTTTTGCTCATAAAGGTATAATTTCACCAAATGGCTGTAAGTTATAGTTAGCATAAGAGAAAAGAGAAAAAGATTTCCTTCATTATGAGAAAACAACACATCCAAACTCAACAATATTTCAAACAGAAGTCCTAAAAATTTATAATCGTCCTAATCAGTGCACACAGTCCTGTATAATCAATTCTTGAGCTGAATCTTCTGTCAACAGATCGATGAGCATAGTTTCTGTTAGAATTCTGTCATTTCTTACTCCGTTCAGTTTTACAATCTGAAGGTTTATCAGAAACCCGTCGTTTAGACTCTTTGTGTCAGAATTCTTTCCAGGAATTTCTCGGAAGTTGAAACATATTTGTAAAAGGAAAAAGCATCAGAGTAAAACAACAACTATCTGCAAATGGACAAATAACTCAAAAGGGCAATTGGCAAAGAAAGTTGACTACTTCTGTGACATATAATACTGCCAGATAATAAGTGAACTTATCACTGATAACGAGGGCAGATCAGAATTTTAGGAATGCTATCTAATTTTGAGACGTCTATATTAATAACATTTACCCATCAAATACCAGCTAAGAAAGTCTATTGTCACTGATTTCACAATGTTTCCCATTTAATTTAATAGACCAAATAAACCAAATTACTTTAGCATTTTCCTCCTTGTAGGAAGAGAGAGCAAATTTCTTTGAGAAGTCTCAGGGACCCTCTGAAAATCCACAGAGTAATCATTCTTCTGTCTACCAGGTCTAAAGAACGCCTTCATTCAGGATTTGAATATTTTTGAGGGAGAAGCTTGTCACAAAATATCAAAAGTTTTTAAAATGTTGTTCAAATAGCAAACAACACTCACTGTGAAACAATGCTCAGGTATGCATTCAAAGTGATAACAGAGAGAGTCAAAAATATAAAGAGCAACCTCAGCCATTATTTTCACAAAACAGATTTGTCTCTTAGGTAGACTTACTCAAAGGAACAGCTTTTATAACCTCTTTATCAAGAGCAGATCAAAAGTTCAAGAAAATGTATCCTTTTAGAGAAAACCAAATTTGAATTTCTGCACCTACTTATGTTTCACATTCAAACTCATTCACTTAATTGAACTTACTTTAGTCTACTTGACCAGGCATAAAATTCCTTTCAGAATTTCTCCTTCACAAACCTTCTACATCTTTCTTTTTCATTTTCAGTACTTGTCCCAAAGTCTTTCTTTTTTCCTTTCTGTACATCAGGAGCAATTTATCTTTCTTAACCCATCAAACAAAAATATTTCCATTCTTTATACCTTTTTTACTGAAAACATACATTTTAACTTCCTTGAATACAGAGCTCTTTTGCTTAGTAATTTCCAGTAGCTTTAATTCCATAGGTTAGTTAGAACCTTTAACGCTTAACGGACCTAGTAAACACTAAAAAGGTAAACAATTATGAAATGTCTTTTATATCAGCATTCTAAACACTTCACAACTTAAGAAACATGCCACTTCACAATAAAACACAAGGCACGCTTTTTGATACACCCACACGCTTTTAGCCACTTCAATAAGAAGCCAAAAGTAGATAACTTAGATGTGTTTAACAATAATGTGTGAGTGTTCCGTTCTATCCAAAAGTGACCCACATATTCATCTTTTTATCATTTAACTTAACTTGGCAAAACTCAAGATTGTTACCAAAAAGGATTTCGAAGCTGTTTTTTTTCCCCAAGTATACAGACCATAAAAGTTATTGTACTCACTTTTATGAGTTTTATGTATTTAAGCCATTTGTTTCCAACAATTATGTTCAGATTACTATGGAAACCTCATGAGGCATTAGACAAAACTGGTCATCATTTAAAGCTATTATTTTGCTGACAAATTTAACAGACAGCATGAACTTATATGACTAGTAAACTGAGTCTGAATGCCTGCATCCTATGCAAATACTGACAACTCTGACAAGAAGACAATTTTCAATGAAACTAACAAACTTAAACAAGCTTTCATTTACCAAAGGTTAATTCACGTCACGTTAACTTTGAAAGTCACTCTGTTAATTTCGACTACATTTAGAATTTAAGAAAGCACGTACTTTAAGCCAACTAAACAGAGATCTTAATTTTGTCCAGACCATCCAGGGGTTAAAATATCACACGTATAATGTACACATAGACACATATACACAGAGACTGTACAACTATTGTTTTAAAAACTACTGCCATGAATCAGGTACAATATATAAAGCTCACCAGTTACAAATCAAAACTTTGTTTTGAGCCTTTTTACTAATACTTATGGAGAAGACCCTCGAGATGGTAGACTTTTTGCAAGGGTGCACTTATGACCATTTATCCCTTCTCCTCCTTTTTTTTTTTCAGTCTTAAGAATGAGTGATATGCTAGATAGTAGTTCCTGGAGAGGGGGGAAGATAATCCTTTTCATGGTAAAGGAACAAGGTGGAATCTGAACTGCCTCTAGAACTGTCTTTCCAGTCTTGCAAGGATTTTCTAAGGATGGTTGCTCTTGATTTCTCAGAAACTGGACTGTAACTTGAAGGACGTTCTAGGTTGATCTACCTGTCCAACTGCACCAGAAAGACAGAGAGAAACATCACACATTTTCTACCAGCTGGAGTTTCTGGGGCATAACCCATACAATTGAAAGTGTTTCTAATTAGTTAGAATGACCCTGAGTGATGAGTCTTAAGGGATGCTTATCTCATTCCCCATGGCAGTAAAGCCAGTGTCCGACTGACAGTGAAGTGGAGAAGGGGGGAATGCATACAAAGGGCTTGAACTGGCTGGAGGCCGGGGCTCCCAGTACCCGGGTTGAGAATGAAGTTGCTTGCAAAAGGTGTTCAAGTTTTCTGATTTTACAGACGTTCCAGGTTCTGGTCAAGTCCAGCCTGAACTTAACCAAGACTGGGTGATAACAGAGGACATGATGAGCAAAACAAAGAAAGGAAATGAAGACATCAGACCTCACCCTCATGGCCGCTCAAAGTGGGTTATCAACAGAAGACTCACTCAACAGTTCCCGTGCTGGGGCACACTACTGTAGCATGACAGTTCAAAGAATAAATCCCAGGTCTGCTACCCTCATAGCCAACTCAGTAGGTGACTAAAACACTCAATGAGTCAACCCCCAAGAGAGGGCACCCTACTTGGGCTTTCCGGGGTGATCAGGCCCAGAAATGCCAAGTTTGGGCTCCCAGGGGTGGAGGCCATGACTGTTGACAGATTTCTTTGCTTCCCTGTTGCAAAGCTCAAAAGGAGACGAAAATCGTCATTGCAACTCTAAGAAAGATGAAAGAGACAGGTCCATTACCTTGAAAATCTCCCCTGAACCTGGGGCAGCATCCTACCTGTCATTCCTACTGTGGGGTTCCTATAACAAGGGGTGATGGGGTGTCCCCCTGCATTGCATCCACTGCATATCTTCCCTGGTATGCCTGGAAGTTACAGGTGCCTGGTGAACATCTTTCCTATTCTGCCTGGCAGTAAGAGGTGCCTGGTGAATGGTCCCCAAGAGAAAGGGAGAAGTTCAAGAGAGAACAGGATGGAGAAAATTAGTGAGGCATTTTCCGCCGCTCTGGGGGACATTCTACCCAATTGCGTGTTGGAGGCATTCTCCAAGAAGGGCTTCCCATACGCAACCAAAGGTTAGACTTTGGTACTTTCCTTGAACTGGAGTCCCAATTGGGACATTCACACAGTTCAGAGCATGGTCAGGTGCCATGGGAGGTATCCCAATCCAACCTTAGGAAGAGAAACGTTCCAAGGGAGTCTTGCAGATTGCTGACCATCCTAATGACTTAAGTGGCCGACCCGTGCCCACCTAAAATTTGTATATTAGAGATAGAGTCAGGAAGGAATGGAGTAATTCACTCTACATCGCCCTTAGGCTTAAGGTACTGATTCTCTTCAAGCTGAATGCCATGATTTGCCCCATAGAGTAGCCATGGGCAGCAAACGTGGATTCATACAGCTATCGAAGACAGTTCCTGATGGAGAAGTGAATTTAGATTCATCCTCGAAACAGAGAGAGGCACAAGGAAGAAAAGGGCACTTACCAGAAGTTGGGCTCAGAAACCGATGAAGCAAGTTCCCGGTAGGGGGGCCACAATATATGATGGTGGGTCAGCAAGCTGATGAGTCGGAAGAAAGATTTCTTGGTCTCTCAAGGCCTGGCAGAGGTGCTCTTTTATTTAGAGAATGGTACAGGATAACATAGGGACAGGACCCATGGGGAGTAAAGAGTTGCTTCCTGGGGACAGGACCTATGGGTAGTGAAGAGCTGCAGGCATGGGAACTGGACGCACGGGCAGTGAATAGCTGCTGCTGCTGCATGGGGAAAGGAGCCATGGGCAGTCAGATGTCCTGCCGCTGCCCTGAGTTGAGGGTAAGGGCAAATTTTATAAGGCATGGGTACGTGACATTTTTACTGGAAAAAGAAAAGATTATGTAAAAAGCCATTAAAGGACTTCAGTACAGATGGAGTCTGGTTATTGTGTGGTCGTATAACATTAGATACGAATTTGGCCATATAGATAGGTATGTAGGTGAGCATCGCCTGGGCTTCTCTCACTGGGGCGCCTCTAATTCATACCAAAAAAAATTCACCGGGTCATATGCTTTGACATGTAGGCCAGGTAACCTCGGGCTTTTCGAGCTGGGGCAGCCTTAATCCACATCAATCGTCATTGTCTTTCTCAGCTATCTCCCATAGATACGCTTATCAGTCTGTTCTCCTTCATTCCAAGTTATGAATTTTGTATTTCTTTAATCACCATATGTTCTCTAGGCTGATGTGTGAGTGTTTTCATGATTGTTGGGCATTGCCTTTGAATTTCCATCGTTCACTTGAAGGAATCTTTGCTATCCTAGCCTAGGTCCAACTGAGCACTGAGAACACGAGGTGATCTTGGTTGGTTTGACATTCTGAGATCAGAAACTCCAAATTCTAGGTTGTCCAGGCAACCACCTTATGGACATAATGTTTCTGAGACAAATTAGAGAAATGTGATGAATTCCTGTCTCCAGGTAAGATATTTTTATGTCTCTTTTCTAAATTTGGGAAGGCTGGAACTTGACCCTGGATCCATGATCCTTCTAGTAGATTACATCTAGATACTGCTTTACTTTATTTCTGTAGGTTTTGTAAGTTGTTTGATTTACACCCTAAGCTCTGGCATGTTTATTTTTCGTTAAATATAAGTGTAATGTTCTAATTTTCAGCCAACTTCCTCACATATGCTGTCAAAACACATAGTCAATAATCTTCTACGGCCAGAGATGGGAGAGAATTTCACTGGTGCCAAACTGAGCACTCTAGCTTTGGATGTCAGCCTTCACTTTGGATTGGTGATTCCCAGAGGGAATGAAAAAATCCAAAAAGGCGTGCTGATTTTGGGCATAAAGGATTTGAGGCTTAAAGAGATTAGAGAAGATGAACTTCCAAGGACTGTGAATCTCCTCCAAATGCTTAATGATGCTACAGAAAGTAGACCATTGCAAATAGATTATGGGGAATACTATGAAGAGAATGTGTTCCGTGCTAAACAGATGAACCAAGGGAAAATGTTACCGTCTATGATGTTACGAGTAATTACATTCACGAATAATCACAGCAGGCCATCTTCTTCCCAAGTTCAGGAAAAATATGGGTCCACAAGTAAAATTCAGGGCCAGCCATGTGTTCAGGAGTGTAAGTGCCCACATTCCTATTGGGTGGCCTGGGATTCATGGATTCGCATCACTGGTGCTGATCAGATTAGTAACATTGGGAAAGATAGATTTCATGGTATGGTGTGTACAGAGATCACAAAGAAGTCGAAATTGTGAGC
Source organism: Equus asinus (assembly GCF_041296235.1). NCBI lineage: Eukaryota > Metazoa > Chordata > Mammalia > Perissodactyla > Equidae > Equus > Equus asinus. The sequence goes on along the minus strand of NC_091813.1, from coordinate 13,612,549 downwards.
ATACATCAGAGATAGGCAATAGGAAAAAAACATGAAAATATTGCAATCTATGACACATCTGGTACACATCCCTAAATACAGACTGAAGGAAGTGATGTGACCTGCATAGGTAGAATTGGCGGACTGCATGAGATGACACGATCATTGCACATCAGAGGCTTGAGTGGGCAACTTCAACTTTGGATGGACTCCAGGACTTTCACTGGAAAAATTCTACACATTCGGCCATATTCACAAAATGTAACAGATAAAAACCAGGATAAACTTAAAGTAAAGAAACCATGTCTAGAGAGAATGTAGTAGACATTTAAAAGTTCAAGGATAAAGTTAGAAACACACAAGAAATCCAGGAAATGGAAAACTATTCAAGCTGGAAAGGGAGAGTAGTCGTGTGTATAGAAGATGCTGGGACAGCTTAGAAGTTTGAGGGAGTTTATGACATCACAGTGAACATGTCACCCAAGATGGCCTCATGGATATAGTCTGAGGATTGTCCTAGGCTACGATACTCAAGTTAGAGATACCCAGAAGAGAATTTAAAAACAGAAACCAGGCACTGAAACTTGAAGAGAGAGAATACACGCTGATTAAAGGGGTAAGAAAGAAGTCATTGTGAGGAAGCAATAATAGGGGGACAAGCGCTGAGTGGAGAACATTGTAATCTACTCAAGTGTATGGGGAGGCCATGCTGATGCAAGCTTGAAACTTGATTTGAAACCAGAGGCTGGACTTGGGGCTTATCAGACCTACATTGTCCTTCTGCCTTAATCATAATCCAAAATTAAGAATGATCTCCTGAGGACACCGTAGACAATGATTGATGCTTCCTTTCCTATGCCCCTAACATTCATTGAAGAGAATTCCCACTTTCCATGGCTCTGGCATTACAGAGGCCCATTTGGTACATGCTAATGTGTCACAAGATATCTCTTTGTACCCTTGAAAGAACGGACCCCCGTCATGCTTCGTGTATGTCCCATTGTTTGACAGGGCTCCAGAATTGTGCTGAGAAGCACCCTATTCCAGATGGATTCATTGCTTTGTGAGGGCTGCCCTACCAGGCTAGTATGCTTGGTTTGGCTTCAATGAAATTCTCTCCCCGTATCTCTTGAAGTAGAATGATTATTAATATCGTGTATTGACAGCATATGTAAGGAGGTTGGCTCAAAATTAGAACATTACAATTATGTTTATAGAAAAATAAACATGCCAGAGCTGAGGATGTAAATCGAACAAGTAAAACACCCTATAGAAATATAGTAAGCCAGCATCTAGACGTAATCTAGTGGAACACTCAAGGATCGGGAGTAAAGTTTGAAACTTCCCAAATCCAGAAATGAGACAGAAAAGTATCTTACCTGGAGCAGAGTTCATCAGATTTCTCTAATATGTCTCGGAAACATAATGTCCGTGAAGGCGGTTGCCAGCACAACCTCGAATCTGGAGTTTCTGATCTCAGAAAGTCAAAGCAACCAAGATGACCACGTGTTATCAGGGCTCAGTGACACCTCGGCCAGGATAGCAGTTTCCTACAGGTGACCGATGGAAATTCCAAGACAGCACGCAACAATCACGAAAAGACTCAGACCTCAGCATACAGAACATATGGTGATTACAGAAATACAAAAGTCACAGCTTGCAATGAAGGAGAACGGACTGATAAGCATATTGAAGAGAGATAGGTCAGAAAGACCATAACGATTAGACTTTTGAAAAGAGGAAAAACTCCCTGAAAATGGAAGGTCAATAGAAATCACATCTGAATAATCCACAGTGAAAGACTTCAGTCATTAGACAGACTCTGACTGGAAGTTTGAAAGTCCGAGAAAGTCACAACGCCAAAAACTGCAGCGAAGGTCAAACCTGGACTAACTGGGAAGGGTGAGTTATGGGACTGCTCCACGCGGGCTCTGAAAGCCTGCATCCACGAGGCTAGACAGGACAGCAGACACACGATTCTGACAAATCCTCCGACATCACAGAGGGCCAGAAAAAGAAGCTGGCCTCATCTACACAGGGCCAGAGGTGGGCTCAAGTAGCATATTCAAGTCACATCCCACTCAACTGCAGGTTGCCAATGGAACACGAAAGGGGCCGGCCAGTGGGGAAGTGGTGAAGTCCGCACATTCTGGTTTGGGAGCCCGGCTTCGGCCACATGGAATCCTGCAGGTGAGCATCCTCACGGCTCGTCCAGCCATTCTGGGGCAGATGTGTGAGGTAGTGTAGAGGTAGATGGGAAGCGACATTAGACAGCTCCACTCTTCCACAGCAAATGCAGCAGCACGTCTCGCAGATGTGAGCACAGCCATAAACTTCTGCGAAAACAAAGCCAATCGAAAGTTGCAAAGAATTGAAAAATTGACCTGAAAAAAGAAAGCATGCCAGTAAGAAGTAAAAGATGTCTAGCAATAACCTTGGCCAAACAGGAGAAAGCTATGGAAACCGAAATCTAGCAAAGATTCTGGGGAAGAAACTCTGGAAGACACAAGGAAACGGAAGGCTATTCCGTGTTCTTCGAATGGAAGAACTAACACACTTGAAGCGTCCATACCACATAAAGCCATCTCTGGATTCCATGCAGTCCCAGTCAAAGTCGCAGCACTATTTCCCACAGAAATGGAAGAGAGAATCCTAGAGTTTCTATCCAGCAACAAAGGACACTGAATAGCCAAAGGAATACTGAGGAAAACGGACAAAGCAGCAGGCATCACACTTATTGATTTCCAGATATAGGACTAAGTGCTAGGTATGGAAACAGCACAGCCTGGCTCCCAAAAGAGGCACACAGACCCATGGAACAGAATCGAGAGCCCAGAGGTCAACTGACACACATATGGAGAGCCCATTTTCAACCAGGGAGCCAAGAGAAAACAGCAGAGACAGGAGATTCTCGACAAGAAATGGTGCTGGGAAGACAGCACAGCCACATGGAACACCGTGAGAGTAGACCTTGATGTTACACCAGGGACACACACCACCTCGCAATGGATAAACCCTTTAAAGGAAGACTTGAAAACCTGCAGCTTCTAGGAGAAAACGCAGGCAGCTTGCTCTTTGCCATCTGGCTTAGCCACCTGCTTGGAAGAAGCATGTGTGACCGGGCAAGGGAAACAAAGGAAACAAGAAACAAGCGGGACTCCATCCAACGCAGAAGCTTCTGCCCAGCCAATGACACCATCGACTGAATGCAAAGACTGTGCAACAACTGACAGCAGATGTTTGCAAACCGCACATCGGAGAAGAGGTGAACAGCCATAAGATCCAATGAACTCATACGTCTTCACAGGAAACAAAACAGCGAGCCCAATAAAACCAGGGCAAAAGATGGTAACAGACAGCTCTCCCAGGAAGATAGAAAGATGGACAACAGGTTGTATGAAAACATGCTCATCATCATTAAGTCTCTGCTCAATGCAAATACGAACGGCACTGAGATAGCAGCTCACAGTGGTCAGAATAGCTATAAGGATGAAGACAGGAACCAACAAGTTTCAGAGAGGAGGTGGAGAGAAGGGAAGCCTCCTGCACTGCTGGTGGGAGTGTAAACCAGTGCAGCCAGTACGCGAAGTGGTGTGGAATTGCCTCAGAATTTTCAGAATCCATCTACCACATGATCCAGGTATTCCTCTGTGGCGTATATATCCAAAGATCTTGGAAACACTAATGCACAGAGATCCGTGCATCGCTGTATTCCCCACAGCCTTACTCCCGATATGCAACATTTGGAAGCCTCCCTGATGCCCATCAAGGGACGAATGGAGAAGGAAGATGGGCTATATCCACACAATGGCATAGCACTCAGCTGTAGGAACAGATGCAGTGCAGCCATTTGTGACCACCTGAATGGCTCCTGAGGGTATCAGGGGAACTGAAACAAGCCCTGGGGTAAGGTCAAATACCACAGGATCTCACGTACAAGGAGAAGAGGAACAAACAGGTAGCACGTGACATAGGATTGGCAGTTCCCAGAGGGAAATGGGGGCGGGGGACGGAGGGACAAAGAGTTGATTAGGCACAAGCGTGTGGTGAAGGCCTGTAATTAGGCTTACGCTGGTGAGGATGATGTAGCCTACACAGAAGTCTAAATCTATGAGGATGTAGATTTGAAAGCTATAGGATGTTAGAATGCAGGGTTAAGGAAATCAATTCACATAAAATCAAAACACCAAAAAGGGGTGCAGATTTACGGCCTAAGGCTTTGGAGGCTGAAAGAGATTAAAGATGAACATCCAAGGATTAGCAATCGCCTCCAAAAGCTTAATGATGATACAGAAAGGTAGACCTTTGCAAAGAGATGAAGAGGAATACTACCAAGAGAACATGGTCCGAGCCAAATCATGAATCAACGGCAAATGTTACCGACCTAATGTTACTACCGCTTCCCTTCACGAATGATCGAAGCAGGCCAACATCTTCCCAATTTCAGGCCAAAGGTTGGTCCAAAAGCCCAATTTGGGGCTGGGCTGTGGTGTAGCCGGTAAGTGCCCACATCCGCTTGGGCGGCCCGGGCTTCACAGGCTAGCATCACGCATGCGGATCAGATTACTTGCATTAGGAAATACAGATTTCAAGGTCTGGTGGTCACCGAGATCGTAAAGTAGTAGAAATGGTGAGGAGACCTTATCAGTACGCACCAGAAAAAGATCCACGAGACTATTACAATCTATGAATGCATAAGGAACAGTTCCCCAAATGATGAAGGAAGGAAAACATGTGACCTGCCAAGGTGGAATTGTCAGACTGCTAGGAGATCACACGATCAGTGTGCATCAGGGGAATGCCTGGGCAACTTCAACATGAGAGGGCCTCCCGGACGTTCTCTGGGGAAAGTGCACCCATTTGGCCATATCCACAAAAGATAAGAGATAAAACCCGGGATAAGCTTAAAGGAAAGAAACCGGTGTCTAGAGGGAACATAGGAGACCCTTCAAGTCCTTGGAGAAAGTTAGAAACCAACAAGAAATCCAGAGCAAGGAAAACTATCCTACCTGGAAAGGGGGACTAGTCAGATTGGGATGAGACGGCTCTGAAACACTGTGTGCATTGAGGTTGTCAGGACAACTTAGAATCTGAGGGTGTTTATGACATCACGGTGAACATGTCACCCAAGATGGCCGCATGTTTACAGTCCGAGGATTGGCCTAGTCTAGGACACTCAAGTGAGAGATACCCAGAAACAGCTTTTCCAAACAAAAACTTGAAAGGATCAAACAGACTCTGATTCAAGGGAGAAGAAAGGAATCATTGGGAAGAAGCGATAATAGATGGAGAAGCACTGAGAGGAGAACATTGTCACCTACTCAAGTAGATGGTGAGGTCGTGCAGATTCAATCTTGGAACTTGATTTGAAACAAGAGGCCAGACTTGGGGCTTATCAGACCTACATTGTCCTTCTGCCTTACTCATAATCCAAAGTACAGAAAGATCTCTTGGGGACGTTGAAGAGAAGAATCGAGGACTCCTTTCATAGGCCCCTAACATCCTTTGAAGAGAACTCTACCTTTGCTTGGCTCTGGCCTCACGGGGCCCACTGGCTACATGCTAAGGTTTCCCAAGAGATCTCTTTGAAGCCTTGAAGGCATGGACGCCTGTCATGCTTGGGGTATGTGGCTTGGTTTGAAGGGCTCTAGAAGTGTGCTGAAAAGCACCCTTTTCCAGAGGGCTTCATTCCTGTGTGAAGGCTGCCCTCCCAGGCTACAGTGCTCAGTTGGTCTCCAATGAAATTAACTCCCCCATCTCTTGCCATAGAAGGAGTACTGATTCTGTGTTTTGACACCATATGGAAGGAGGTTGACTGAAAACTAGAACATTACCATGATATTTAAAGAAAAATACACACGCCAGAGCTGAGGATGTCAATCAAACAGTAACAGACTCTGTAGAAATAAAGTAAGCCAGTATCTAGATGTAATCTAGGGGAGCGTTCAAGGTTCAGGGCTGAACGTCGAAACTTCCCAAATCCAGGGAAAGAGACGGAAGGATTTCTCACCTGGAGAGAGGAATTTATCAGACTCATCGAATTTGTCTCGGAACCATTGTGTCTGTGAAGGTGGTTGCCAGGACAAGGTCTAACCTGGAGTTTCTCATCTCACAATGTCAAATGAACCAAGATGGACACGTGTCCTCAGTTCTCAGTTGGACGTAAGCTAGGATAGCAAAGATTCCTTCAACTGACAGATGGAAATTCAAAGACAACATCCAACAATCACCAAAGCACCCACACGTCGGCCTACAGAACATATGGTGATTAAAAAAATACAGAATTCCTAACCTAGAATGAAGGAGAACCCACTGATAAGCATATCGAAGGGAGAGAGATCAGAAAGACCACTACGATTAAACTAAGGAAAGAAAACAAGCTCCCAGAAAATGGAAGGCAAACAGAAATCACACCTGAATACTCCACAGTGAATGAAGTCAGTGTTTACAAAGAGTCTGCTTGAATGTTTGAAAGTCCGAGAAAGTCACAACCCCAAAATTTGCAGTGAATGTCAAACCTGGGCTAACTGGGAAGGGTGAGTTCTCAGACTGCTCCAAGCTGGCTCTGAAACCCTGTGTCCATGATGCTTGCTGGGACAGCAGAGACCCAATTCTGACAAATCCCAGTGGACCGGAAAAACAACCTGGCCTCGTCTACACAGGACCAGATTTGGGCTCAAGTAGCATAATCAAGTCACATTCCACTCAACTGCAGGTTGCCAATGGAACACGAAAGGGGCCAGCCAGTGTTGCATAGGTGACGTCAGCGTGTTCTGTGTCGGCAGCGTGTGGTTGGCCGCATGGAATTCTGGGGGTGAGCCTCCTCACCGCTCATGCAGCCTTTCTGGGGCAGGCGTCCGAGGTAGTGTAGAGGCAGTTGGGAAGCGACATTAGACAGGGCCAGTCTTCCTCAGCAAATACGGCAGCATTGCCAGCAGATATGAGCACAGCAATAAACATCTGCCTAAACAAAACCAATTAAAAGTTGCAAATGATAGAAAAACTGAACCTCAAAAAACAAAAATGCATGCTAGAAAGAAAAACAAGTAATCTAGGGATAACCTGCACAAAACAGGTGAAAGCTATGTAAACCGAGAAATAGCAAACCTTTGGGAAAGAAATTCCAGAGGACACAAGGAAACGGAAGGGAATTCAGTGCTCTTGGAATGGAAGAAAACGAAGAAAGCATGAGGTATCATCACAATGATTCCTATCTCATGCCTTGGATCAGCGTCTCTTTGGTCTCTTCAAGTTTCTGTGCCCGGTTTCTGTTTGGAAAAGCTGTTTCTGGGTATCTCTCACTTGATTCTCCTAGCCTAGGCCAATCCTTGGACTGTAAACATGTGGCCATCTTGGGTGACATGTTCACCGTGATGTCATAAACACCCTCAGAATTCTAAGTTGTACTGACAACCTCCATGCACTCACTGTTTCAGAGCCATCTCATACCAGTGTGACTACTCCCGTTTTCCAAGTAGGATAGCTTTCCCAGTTCTGGATTTCTTGTCGGTTTCTAACTTTCTCCTCGAACTTTGAAAGGTCTACAACATTCCCTCTAGACACGGGTTTCTTTCCATGAAGATTATCCCCGGTTTTCTCTCTTATCTTTTGTGGATGTGGCCAAACGGGTGGACCTTCCCCAGAGAAATTCCTGGAGCTCCTCCCAAGTTGAATTTGCCCAGGCAATTCTCTGATGCGCAATCAGCGTGTCATCTCCTAGGAATCTGACAATTCCACCTGGGCAGGTCACATGTTTTCCTTCCTTCATCATTTGGGAAATTGTACCTTATGCATTCATAGGTTGTAATATTCTCAGCGTTCATTTTCTGGTGTGTATTGAAAATGCCTCCTCAGAATTTCTACTTCTTTATGATCTCTGTGCCCACCATACTGTGAAATCTGTATTTCCTAATGCTAGCAATCTGATCTGCAACCCTGATGATAGCAGGTGAAGCCCGGGCCGCCCAATCAGAACTTGGGCACTTACCTGCTACACCACAGGGCCGACCCTGAATTGGGCTTTTGGACAAACCTTTAGCCTGATCTTGGGAAGATGTTGGCCTGCTTCGATCATTCATGAAGGCAGTTAGTAACATCATGGACGGTAGCATTTTCCGCTGGTTCATGAGTTTAGCATGGAACACGTTCTCTTGGTACTGTTCCTCTTCATCTCCTTGCAATGGTCTACCTTTCTGTAGCGTCCTTAAGCATTTTGAGGTGATTACCAATCCTTCGAAGTTCATCTTCTCTCATTTCCTACAGACTCCAAAGCTTTAAGCCGTGAACCTTAACGTCTTTTGGGAGTTTTGATTTTACGTGAATTGTTTGCCATAACCCAGCATTATAACATCCTATACCTTTCAGATCTACATCCTCATAGATTTAGACTTCTGTGTACGTTACATCATCTTCACCACCGTAAGCCTAATTACAGGCCCTCACCACACACTTGTGTCTAATCAACTATTTCTCCGTCTGGGCCCCGCCACCTTTCCCTCTGGGAACCAGAAATCCCATGTCACGTGCTACCTGTTTCTTGGTCCTTTTTTTCCTCTTCTCCTTGTAAGTGAGACCCTATGGTATTTGACCTTCCCTCTGGGGCTTGTTTGCATGCCCCTAAAACCCTCAGGAGCCATTCTGTTGGTCACAAATGGCTGGAATGCATCTGTTCCTGCAGCTGAGTGCTATGCTGTTGTGTGGCGATAGCCCATCTTTCTTGTCCATTCGTCCCTTGATGGGCACCAGGGAGGCTGCCCTGTCTTCGATATCGGGAGTAAGGTTGTGGTGAGCACAGTGGTGCATGGATCTCTGTGCATTAGTGTTTCCAAGATCTTTGGATATATATGCCACAGAGGAATACCTGGATCATGTGGTAGATGGATTCTGAAAATTCTGAGGCAATTCCACACCACTTCGCGTAGTGGCTGCACCGGTTTACACTCCCACCAGCAGTGAAGGAGGCTTGCCTTCTCTCCACCTCCTCTCTGAAACTTGTTGGTTCCTGTCTTCATCCTTATAGCCATTTTGACCACTGTGAGCTATCTCAGTGCAGTTCGTATTTGCATTGAGCAGAGACTTAATGATGGTGAGCATGTTTTCATACAGCCTGTTGGCCATCTTTCTATCTTCCTGGGAGAAATGTCTGTTACCATCTTTTGCCCAGGATTTATTTGGCTCGTTGTTTTTTCTCCTGTGGAGACGTATGACTTCATTGGATCTTTTGGCTATTCACCCCTTCTCCAATGTGTGGTTTGCAAACTTGCTGTCGCAGTTGTTGTGACGTCTTTGCACTGAGTCGATGGTGTCGTTGGCGGGGCAGAAGCTTCTGTGTTGGATGGAGTCCCGCTTGTTTCTTGTTTCCTTTGTTGCCCTTGCCCAGTCACACATGCTTCTTCCAAATAGGCGGCCAAGCCAGATGGCAAAGAGCAAGCTGCCTGCGTTTTCTCCTCGAAGTGTCACGGTTTCAAGTCTTCCATTCAAGGCTTTAATCCATTTCGAGGTGGTGTGTGTGCCTGGTGTAACATCATGGTCTACTCTCATTGTGTTACATCTGGCTGTGCAGTCTTTTCAGCACCATTTCCTGTCTAGAGTCTCTTTTCTCCGCTTTCTTCTCTTGGCTCCCTGGTCGAAAATGGGCTGTCCATAGATGTGTGAGTTGATTTCTGGGCTCTCGATTCTGTTCCATGCAGCTGTGTGCCTCCTTTGCAGGCCAGGCTGTGCTGTTTTGGTACCTAGCTCTTCGTCCTACATGTGCAAGTAAGAAAGTGTGATAATTGCTGCTTTGTTCGTTTTCCCCAGGATTCCTTTTGCTATTCAGGGTCCTTTGTTGCTGGATAGAAACTTTAGGATTCTCTCTTCTATTTCTGTGGGAAAGATTGCTGCAACTTTGACTGGGACTGCATGGAATCCAGACATTGCTTTGTCGACAAAAATAATCCATAACCAATCTGTAAATGAAAATTTGGGGGAGTTTATTCTGAGCTTCAATCTGAGGATTATAACCCAGGGCCTTTCTACCCAAAGGAAGAAAGAGCATCAGAGAAGTGGGGTGCACAGACTGGTTGTATTCCCCTCATAGAGGATCTTTCACATAGGATTGAAATGTCCCATTTACAATAGTCACGAGACTGCTCTGTTGGCACAGCGATTGATGGAAATGGCAGGTAGGTCTTCTGTCTCAGTGAACCCAGTAGTGTGGCAGTCTGTTGTCTCCAGCTGACTGGTCACAGTTGAGCTGGGTGGTCAAAGGTGAGTGCAGCAATCAGTTCCTAGCCTAGGGAGAAATGCTTATCCCTAAAGAAATGCTAATGTGGGGGGAAGTTGCACCTTTATCTCAAGGGCCATAGGAAATGTCTAAGCAGATATGCCATGCGTGCTAAATAGCCATAGTCAGGCCCTTTTGGAAAAAACAAAAGCAGGCCAAATTAGGTTTATACCAAATGGCTTCTTCATATAGTCCAATATATCCAGTTGCTTCCCATTTTTATTTGTCAGCTTTATGCCGTCTGGACGTTTCAAGTGTGTCCGTTGTTGCATTCGAAGGGCACGGAATAGCCTTGCATTTCCTTGTGTCTTGTGTATTTTCTTTCCCCAAAACTTTGCTAGTTTTTGGTTTCCATCACTTTCTCCTGTTTGTCCAAGGTTATTCGCAGATATCATTTTCTTCTCACTGGCATGGGTTTTTTTTGAGGTTCAGCTTTTCTATTCTTTGCAACTTTTAATTGGTTATGTTTGGCAGAAGTTTATGGCTGTGCTCAAATCTGCTGGCCGTGCTGCTCTCTTTGCTGAGGAAGAGTGGCGCTGTCTAACATCGCTTCCCATCTGCCTCTACACTAGCTTGTACGCCTGACCCAGAATGGCTGGACGAGCATTGAGGAGGCTCACCCCCAGGATTCCACGTGGCCGACCCTGGCCTGCCGACCCAGAACACGTGGACTTCACCGCTGGCCCACTGGCTGGACCCATTCGTGCTGCATTGGCAACCTGCGGTTGAGTGGAATGTGACTTGAATATGCTACTTGAACCCAACTCTGGCCCTGTGTAGATGAGGCCAGGTTGTTTCTGTGGCCCACTGTGATGTCGGAGGATTTTTCAGAATCGTGTTTCCTCTGTCCAGTCTAGCTTGGTGGACACAGGGTTTCACAGCACGCGTGGAGCAGTCTCATAACTCACCCTTTCCAGTTAGGCCAGGTTAGACCTTCCCTGCAGTTTTTGGCGTTGTGACTTTCCCGGACTTTCAATCGTTCAAGCAGAGTCTGTCTAAGGACTGACATCTTTCACTGTGGATTATTGAGGTGTGATTTCTGTTGGCCTTCCATTTTATGGGACCCTGTTTTCTTTTCCATGGTCTAATCGTCATGTTCTTTATGAGCTTGTCCTTTGACATGCCTATCAGTGCGATCTCCTTCACTCCATTTTAGGAATTTTGTATTTCTTTAATCACCATATGTTCTGTAGGCCAAGGTGTGAGTCCTTTCGTGATTGCTGGGTGTTGTCCTGGAATTTCCATCATTCACTTGAGGGAATCTTTGCTATCCTAGCCTAGATCCAACTGAGCACTGACTACACGAGGTCATCTTGGTTCGTTTGACATTGTGAGATGATAAACTCCAGGTTCATGGTTATCGTGGCAACCACTTTCACGGGCCCAATGGTTCTGACACAAATTAGATGAATCTGATGAATTCCTCTCTGCAGGTGAGAGACCTTCTGTCCCTTTTCTGGATTTGGGAAGTTTCGAGCTTGACCACTGATCCTTGTACTTTCCACTAGATTACGTCTAGATACTGGCTTACTTTATTTCTACAGGGTTTGTTATTTGTTTAATTTACATCCTCAGCTGTGGTATGTTTATTTTTCTTTAAATTTAATGGTAATGTTCTAATTTTCTGTCATCCTCTCTACATGTGGTATGGAAACACATAATCAATATTCCTTCTACCGTAAGAGATATGAGGAGAGAATCTCACTGATCCCACTGAGCCCTGTAGCCTGGGAGGCCGGCCTTCACAAAGGATGGAAGCTCTCTTCAAAAGGGTACTTTTCAGCACACTTCTAGAGCCCTTCCAAACCAAGAGACATACCCAAGCATGGCAGGGGTCCATTCCTTCAAGGCTTCAATGAGCTCTCTTGTGACATATTGGCATATACCCAGTGGGCCCCCATGACTTGAGAGCTGTGGGAATTGAGAATTCTCTTCAAGAATGCTAGTGGCATAGGAAAGGAGGCCTCGATTCTTCACTTCAATGTCCTCAATTGATCATTCTTGACTTTGTATTATGGGTAAGGCAGAAGGGCAACGTAGGTCTGATAAGCCCCGGGTCCAGCCTCGTTTTTCAGAACACATTTCCAGCTTGAATCAGCATGGCCTCCCCAGACTTCCATAGATGACAATGTTGTCCTCTGAGTACTTGACCCTCTATTGTCTGTTCTTCCCAATGATTCCTTTCTCATCCCTTGAATTAGCGTCTCTTTGATGTCTTCAAGTTTCTGTGCCCGGTTTGTGTTTGGAAAAGCTGTTTCTGTGTACCACTCACTTGAATATCCTAGCCCAGGCCAATCCTAGAGCTGGAAACCTATGGCCAACTTTGGTGACGTGGTCACCGTGATGTCATAAACACGCTCAGAATTCTAAGTTGTCCTGACAACCCCCATGCACACAGTGTTTCAGAGCCATCTCATACCAGTCTGGCGACTCCCCATTTCCAGGTGTGATAGTTTTCATTTTTCTGGACTTCTTGTCGGTTTCTAACTTTATCCTCGAACCTTGAAAGTTCTAGTACATTCCTTCTAGACAGTGGTTTCTTTCCTTTAAGATAGTCCTGGGATTTATCTCTTATGCTCTGTGGATGTGGCCAAATGTGTGGACTTTCCCCACAGAAAGTCCTGGAGTCCCTGCAAAGCTGATGTTACCCAAGCAATCCTCTGATGAGCAATGATCATGTCAACTCATAGCAGTCTGGTGTTTCCACCTTGGCAGGTCAGATGTTTTCCTTCCTTCATCATTTGGGGAAGTGTACCTGATGTGTTCATAGATTGTAATATTCTCATGGTTCATTTCCTGGTGTGTATTCATAAGGTATCCTCACAATTTCTACTTCTTCATGATCTCTGTCGGCACCATACCTTGAAATCTATATTTTCTAATGCTCCTAATCGGATCTGCACCTGCGATGCCAGCCTGCCAGTCCCAGGCCGCCCAAGTGGCACACGGACACTTACCCACTACAGCAGAGGGCTGGCCCTGAAGTGGACTTTTGGACCAACCTTTGGCTTGAACTTGGGAAGATGTTGGTCTGCATTGTTTATTCGTACAGGTAATTAGCAGTAACATCGTGGACAGCAACATTTTCAGTTGGCTCAGGAGTTTAGCACGGGTCATGTTCTGTTGGTAGTGTTCCTCTTCATCTCTTGGCAATGGTCTACCTCTATGTTGCATCATTAAACATTTCGAGGTGATTATCAATCCTTGAAGTTAATAATCTCTAAACTCTTTCAGCCTGCAAACTTTATCCCTTAAACCTGCTTGCCTTTATGGAGTTTTGAGTTTAGGTGAATTGATTTCCATAACCTAGCATTAGAAAATCCTATAGCTTTCAGATTTACATCCTCATAGATTTAGACTTCTGTGTATGCTACATCTTCTTCCCCACAGTAAGCCTAATTACAGGCCCACACCCCACACTTGTGCCTAATCAACTCTTTCTCCCACCGTCCACTGCCACCCGTTCCCTCTGGGAACCACCAATCGCATATCACCTTCTACCTGTTTGTTGGTCCTTATTTTAATCTTCTCCTTGTAAGTGAGATGCGATGGTATTTGATTTCTCCCTTGGGCTTGTTTCAGTTCCCCTCCCACCCTCAGGAGTGATTCTGCTGCCACAAATCGCTGGACTGCACTGTTTCTTACAGCTGAGTGTTTTGCCTTTGTGTGGATATAGCCCAACTTCCTTCTCCATTGGTCCTTTGATGGGCACCAGGGCGGCTTCCAAGTCTTGGATATTGGGAGTAAGGCTGTGGTGAACATAGTGGGGCACGGATCTGTGTGCATTAGTGTTTCGCAGTTCTTTGGATAGACACGCTGGAGAGGAATAGCTGGATCATATGGTAGATGGATTTGGAAATTTCTGAGGCAATTTCACATGGCTATGCCTAGTGCCCTCACCGGTTTGCACTCCCACCAGAGGTGCAGGACTCTTCCCTTCTGTCCACCTTCTCTCTGACACTTGTTGTTTCCTGTTTTGTTCCTTATAGCCATTCTGAACACAGGGAGCTGTCATCTCATTGCCGTGAGGATTTGCCTTGGCCTTATACTTAATGGTGTTGAACATGTGTTCATACAGCTGTTGGCCACCTTTCTGTCTCTTGGGGTAAGTCTCTGTTTCCATCTTCTGCCCAGGTTTTAATGGGCTTGTTTTTTCTCTTATGGAGACGTGTGTGGTCATTGCGTCTTTTGGCTATTCAGCCCTTCTCAGATGTGTGGTTTGAAACATCGTCTCCCTGTTGTCGTGCTGTCTTTGCATTGAGTGGACGGTTTCCCCGCTGGACAGAAGCTTCTACGATGGATGGAGTCCTGCTTCTTTCTTCTTATCTTTGTTGCCCTTGCCAAGTCACACATGCTTCTTCCAAATAGGCGGCTACCCCAGATGGCAAAGAGCAAACTGCCTGTGTTTTCTCCTAGAAGTTTCACTGTTTCAAGACTTCCGTTGAAGGCTTTAATCCATTTCGAGGTGGTGTGTGTGCCTGGTGTAACATCATGATCTACTCTTATTGTGTTGCATGTGGCTGTGCAGTCTTCCCAGCACCATTTATTTTAGAGACTCTCCTTTCTCCACTGTCTTCTCTTGCCTTCCTCTTTGCAAATGTGCTGTCCATATATGTGTGAGTTGACCCTTGGGTTCTGCATTCTGTTCCATTGCTCTTTGTGCCTGATTTTGGGACCAGGCTGTGCTGGTTCAGTACCAAGAGCTTCGTCCTACACGTTGAAATCAAAGTGTGATACGTCCTACTTTGTTTGTTCTCCTCAGGATTCCTTTGGTTATTCAGGGTCCCTTGTTGCTGGATAGAGACTTTAGGATTTTCTCTTCTATTTCTGTGGGAAAGATTGCTGTAAATTTGACTGGGATTGCATGCAGCCCAGAGATTGCTTTATCCATTACGGACGTTTCAGGTGTTTTAGATCTTACATTCCTAGAGCATGGAATACCCTTCTGTTTCCTTGTGTTTTCTGGAATTTCTTTCCCTAAAGCTTTGCTAGTTTTTGGTTTCCATAGCTTGCACCTGTTTGTCTAAGCTTATTCCTAGAAATCTTCTTCTTCTTACTTGCATGTTTTTTTTCCAGAGGTTCAGTTTTCCTATTCTTTGAAACTTTTCATTGGTTTTGTTTTGGCAGATGTTTATGGCTGTGCTCACATCTGGTGGCTATGCTGCTGTATTAGCTGGGCAAGAATGACGCTGTCTGATGTTGCTTCCCATCTACCTCTGCACTACCTTGGAAGCCTGCCCCAGAGTATCTGGACCATCAGTGAGGAGGTTCACCTCCAGGATTCTGCATGGTCTGCCCTGGGTGCCGATCCAGAATTTGTGGACTTCACCACTGCACCACTGGCCAGCACCTTTCATGTTCCATTGGAAACCTGCATTTGATGTGGAATGTGAGTTGAATATGCCATTTGGGACAAATCTTGCACTGTGTAGACGAGGCCAGTTTGTTTTCCTTCTCCACTGTGATGTCGGAGGATTTCTCAGAATTGGGTCTCTGCTATGACAGCAAACTTCATTGACACAGGTTTTCAGAGCCCCATTTTAGCAGTCTCATAACTCACCCTTACCATTTAGCCTAGGTTTGACATTTGCTGCAGGTTTGGGGTTTGTGCCTTTCTTTGTCTTTCGAACGTTCAGGGTATTTCTAAAACGGACATCTTTCATTGTGGATTATTCAGGTGTGATTTCTGTGTGTCTTCCATTTTCTGGGACGGTTTTTTGTTTTCCATGGTATAATTGTTGATATGGGCTTGGCGAGCTGAAGACTTGAATGAAAGATTTCTCGGATATTCAAGGTCTGGCATTGGTGCTATTTTATTTAGAGAATAGTACAGGGTAGCATGGGGACAGGACCCATGGGTAGTGAAGTGTTGCTGCTGCTCCCTGGGGATGGGACACATGAGCAGTCAAAGCTCCTGCTGCTGCCCTGAGTTGAGGGTTAGGGCTAGTTTTATAAGTCATGGGTACATGATTTATTTTTACTGGAAAAAGAAATAATGTGGTAAAATGTCTTTAAATGATTTCAGTACAGATGGGGTCTGGTTATTGTGCAGTCATATAACTTTAGATACGGATCTGGCAATATAGATAAGCATGTACGTGATTATGCCCTGGGCTTCTCTCCCTGAGTCAGCTCCAATTCCACCGGCTCATATAGTTTAGCATGTAGGCCAGATCACCTTGGGCTTCCCTAGCTGGGGCAGCTTTAATCCACATCATAAACACCCCCTGAACCCATTTGGACTGGAGAGGTTTGGGGATATGGACGATGGTCAGTCTTCTGTAACTACTTATGGCTGTACAAGGTCGCAGAGCTGTCCCTAAATGGGGTCATAGGTACAGGTAGGAAGTTCAGTGGACTGGAAGCCTTCACCTGTGGAGTTCAAGGCTGATAAGGTATACAGAGCATCTGGAGACGAGAGAATCATTTGACGAGAGGTAGTCCAGGAGGTGAAACTTTTTTCACATGCGGAAGACAAACATGAAACAGACAACAAACTATAATAAGAAATACAAGCAGTATGTTTAACCCAATGTATAAAGTATTGAAGTAGTGCAGAAACCTGGTCCTGACTTGGAGTTCAACCAATCGTTTAGAGTTAGGGTTGATAAGACATGGATTTAATTTGGTGGTTGGGATAGGAAGCCAGAAATATTTTGACAGTAGTCAGGAATATAGACACAACATTCAGTTTTTATAATGGCATAGGTGCCCCCTTGTGCTGCTGTCAAGACATCCAGTGCCATTTGGATTTGGAGGACTGCCTTACACATTTGGGATACTTCTAAATTGAGCAGCGAAATGCTATGTTGTGCGTCATTTAATGCCTTCATAATAAATTTGTTTAGGACTTCCATGTGCAAGACGACACTTTTGATACCTAATTGGGGAAGCAAAATTGCGGAAAGATGGTCATACCAGTGGAAGACAGAGCTGGTTCAGCGCTGCTGCAGTTGGGTAGGTTAGCAGGAGGAGATGTAGTAAATGTAGTTCTACCTTGCATCCAGCCAAAGCCTAGTGTGCATCGTGCAATCCATTTAGGTGGCAGCCAAGGCCATAAATTGGAGCCGCATAGCCACTGAGCACCATTAGGGACTAACCAAAGCGTCCTGGGCTGTGTATCCCAGTCAGTTCCAAACCAATCAGTACTTTTTTAAGACTATGATATGAGAACACATATAACAGCAAATTTTTCCCATAGGTCGGCTGTTATTAGGCCATGTATCACAGGTGTGATTGGTTTGTTCCCAACAGAGAGTGACCTTTTAGTGTGTTGACCACTAGTAGGAGTGAACCAAATACATTCATCCCAAATTTCATATGGTCCATCCTGTGTGTATCGATAATTTAGGAAATTTACTTTTGGAACTTGTTGTTTCTAATCCACCTGTGACAAGGCAAATCTAGTTTGTATTTGGGGGGAAGTTTTAAAGGAAAATGTTTGATTGTGGCCAGGGAACTCGCAGGTGTCAGACATAGATGAGCACAAGGAGACATTATGATTAGTAATAGATGAATCTTGCAGAAGAAAGAGCTAGAATCTATTATCCGTGAATGCCTACTATAGCTTCTACAGAAACATAACTTTTTCTCTCTTAAATCACCTTCATTTTTACAAAAGATAGCCAAATCATGTTTAACAGGTTTGCAAGTAAAGTGTAGTTTCAATACAACTTGCTCCAATTATTTACATAACAGCTACAAGAATAGCAATTGTTTATACAGGCTTTTTTAAGTATGCCTTGCTGGAAATTTTTATGAGGAATCTCGGATTGAACTGTGAAAGCCTCTAGAGGCCAGAAAAGCCAAGCCAAGGATTTGCCATCAGATTTTGCCTGCAGTACTTACAGATTTGAGTGGAGTTCTCTTTCAGGTCCCCCAAAGTGTTTGGAGGTTACTTGCACCTGCCAAATAAGCACGTTTCCTTACTTAACGGGTAAGATTGCCAAAATCTCTATAAACAAGGTACCGGGCCCGTGTTTCTGAGTGGCTGTATTCCAGAAAGTCCAATCTTTGTTCCTGAAATGCTGTCTTGTCATATCTGAGCCTGTATGTTTCAAATATGACATTCCAGTCAAAGCCTTGGTAATATAACCAATGTGTCCTGTGATAAGGAGAACAGAATCTTAGGGAACTTATGCAAATATTGCCACTAAATAACCATACTCAGTCACAAAGTTTTTCCAAATTCTCGAGGGATAAGGTACAGAGAAAAAGATGAATGTTTCAGTTTTGCTCATAAAGGTATAATGTCACCAAATGGCTGTAAGTCAAAGTTAGCATAAGAGAAAAAGAGAAAAAGATTTCCTTCATTATGAGAAAACAAAACAACACATCACAACTCAACAATATTTCAAACAGAAGTCCTAAAAAATTATAATCCTCCTCATCAGTTCACACAGTCCTGTATAATCAATTCTTGAGCTATATCTGTCCTTAGCAGATCAAGGAGCTTAGTTTCTGTTACAATTCTGTAGTTTCTTACTCAGCTCAGTTTTACAATGTGAAAGTTTATCAGAAACCTGTAGTTTAGATCCTCTGTGTCAGAATCCTTTCCAGGAATATCTTGGAAGACGAAATATATTTGCAAAAGAAAAAAGCATCAGAGTAAAACAACAACTATCTGCAAATGGACAAAGGACTCAAAAGGGCAATTGACAAAGACACTTGGATACTTCTGTGACATATGACCCTTCCAGATAATAAGCGGTCTTATGACTGATAACCAGGAAAGATCAGAATCTTAGCAATGCTATATAATTTTAAGACATCTATATTAATAACATTTACCAATCTAATACCACCTAAGAATATCTATCATCACTTGTTTCACAGTTTCCCCTTTAATTTAATAGAAAAAATAAGCCTAATTAGTTTAATGTTTTCCTCCTTACAGAACAGAGAGCAAATTTCTTTGAGAAGTCTCAGGGGCCCTCTGAAAATCTTCAGAGTAATTTCTCTTCTGTCTACCAGGTCAAAAGAAAGACTTCATTCAGGATTTGAATTTTTTTGAGGGAGAAGCTTGTCAAAACATAGCCAAAGTTTTTAAAATGCTTCTTCAAATAGGAAACAACATTCACTGTGAAACAATGCTCAGGTATCTATTCAAAGTGGTGACAGAAAGAGTCAAAAATCTTAAGAGTGACCTCAGTCATTATTTTCACAAAACACATTTCTCTCTTAGGTAGACTTACTCAAAGGAAGAGCTTTTATAACCTCTTTATCAAGAGCAGATCCAAAGTTCAAGAAAAAGTATCATTTTAGAGAAAACCAAATTTGAATTTCTGCACCTACTTATGTTTCACATTCAAACTCATTCACTTAATTGAACTTACTTTAGTCTACTTGAGTAGGCCTAAAACTCCTTTCAGAATTTCTACTTCACAAACCTTCTTCAACTTTCTTTTTCGTTTTCAGAATTTGTCAACAACTCTTTCTTTTTTCCTTTCTAGTACATTAGGACGAATTTATCTTTCTTAACCCATCAAACAAAAATATTTCCATTCTTTATACCTTTTTTACTGAAAGCATACATTTTAACTTCCCTGAATACAGAGCTCTTTTCCTTATTAATTTCCTGTAGCTTTAATTCCATAAGTTAATTAGAACTTTTAAGCCTTAACAGATCTACTAAACGCTAAAAAAGTAAATAATTATGAATTGTCTTTTATATCAGCATTCTAAACACTTCATAACTTTAGAAACATGCCACTTCTCAATAAAACACAAGGCATGCTTTTTAATACACCCAAACGGTTTTACCCTCTTCAAGAAGAAGCCCAAAGTCGATAACTTAGATATGTTTATTAATAATGATTCAGTGTTTCAGCCTATCCAAAAATGACCCACATATTCATCTTTTTATCATTTAACTTAACTTTGCAAAACTCAAGATTGTTACACAGAAAAATTTCGAAGCTGTTGGTTTTTCAACAAGTATACAGAGCATAAAAGTTATTGTACTCACTTTTATGAGTTTTATGTATTTAAACCATTTTTTCCAACAATTATGTCCAGATTACCTACAGAAACCTCATGAGGCATTAGACAAAACTGGTCATCATATAAAGCTATTATTTTGCTGAAAAATTTAAGAAAGTGAGCTTATATGACTAGAAAACCCATGCTGAATGCCTGCATCCTATGCAAATACTGACAACTCTGACAACAAGATAATTTTCAATCAAACCAACAAACTTTAACAAGCTTTCATTTACCAAAGGTTAATTCACATCACGTTAACTTTGAAAGGCACTGAGTTAATTTCTACTACATTAGAATTTATGCAATCACTTTCTTTAAGCCAACTAAACAGAGATCTTAATTTTGGCCATACCATCCAGGGGTAAAAATATCACACGTATAATGTACACATAGACACCCATAGACAGAGACTGTACAACCATTGTTTTAAAAGCTACTGCCGTGAATCAGGTACAATAATATAAAGCTCACCAGTTATGAATCCACACTTTGTTTTGAGCCTTTTTACTAATACTTATGGAGAAGACCCTCGAGATGGTAGACTTTTTGCAAGGGTGCACTTATGACCATTTATCCTTTCCCCTCTTTTTTTTTTTTTCAGTCTTAAGAATGAGTGATGGGTTACATAGTAGTTCCTGGAGAGGGGGGATGAGAATCCTTTTCATCATAAAGGAAGTAGGTGGAATCTGAACTGCCTCTAGAGCTGTCTTTCCAGTCTTGCAAGGATTTTGTAAGGACAGTTGCCCTTGATTTCTCAGAAACTGGACCGTAACGTGAAGGACATTCTACGTTGATCTACCTGTCCAACTGCACCATAAAGGCACAGAGATACCTCTCAAATTTTCTCCCAGCTGGAGTCTCTGGGTCATACCCATACAATTGAAAGTGCTTCTAATTAGTTAGAATGACCCTGAGTGGTGAGTCTCTTGGGATGCTTACGTCATTCCCCATGGCAGTAAAGCCAGTGTAGGACTGACAGTGTACTGGACAAAGGTGCAGTGCCTCCAGAGGCCTGGAACATGCTGGAGGCCGGGTCTCCCAGTACCCGGGTTGAGAGTTAAGTCCCTTTCAAAATATTTTCAAGTTTTTCGATTTTACAGAAGGTCCTGGTTCTGCTCAAGTCCAGCCTGAAATTAAGCTCGACTTGGTGACAACAGAGGACATGATGAGCAAAACAAAGAAATTAAAAGAAAACACCAGACCTCACCCTCATGGCCATTCCCAGAGGGTTATCATGATAAAAGTCACACAACAGTTCCCATGCTGGGGCATACTACCCTAGCACGACAGTTCACAGAGTAAATCACAGGTCTCCTAACATCATAGCCAACTCAGTAGGTGACTAAAATACTCAATGAATCAACCGCCAACAGAGGGCACCCTACTTGGGGTCACTGGGGTGATCAGGCCCAGAAAGCCAAAGTTGGGGCTCCCAGTGTTGGAGGACTTGACTGTTGAAAGATTTCTTTGTTTCCCTGTTGCAAAGCTCAAAAGGAGACGAAATTGGCCATTGTAACTCTAAGAAAGATGAAAGAGACAGGTCTATTACCTTGAAAATCGCCCCTGAACCTAGGGAAGCATCCTACCTGTTGTTCCTACTGTGGGGTGCCTATAGGAAGGGGTGATGGGGGTGTCCCCCAGACTTGCATCCCTTGGATATCTTCCCTGGTATGCCTGGCAGTGACAGGTGCCTGATGAACATCTTTCCTATTCTGCTTGGAAGTAATAGGTGCCTGGTGAGTGGTCCCCAAGAGAATAGGAGAAGTTTAAGAGAGAACATGATGGAGAGAAGTAGTGAAGAAGTTTCCGCCATGCTGGGGGACATTCTACACAATTGTGTATTGGAGCCATTCTCCGAAGAAGGGTTTCCAATACTCAACCAAAGGTTAGAGTTCGGTACTTTTCCTGAACTGCAGTCCCGATTGGGACATTCACACAGTTCAGATGGTCAAGTGTAATGGGAGGTATCTCAATCCAGCTTTAGGAATAGAAAACTTCCACGGGATTCTTGGAGATTGCCAACCATCCTAATGACTTAAATGGCTCACCTGTTCCCACGTAAAATTTATATATTAGAGATAGGGTCAGGAAGGAATGGATTAATTCATTCTACATCACTCTTAGGCTTAAGGCACTGATTCTCTTCAAGATGAATGCCAGATTTGCACCATAGAGTAGCCATGGGCAGCAAACATGAATTCCTACAGCTATTCAAGACAGTTCCTGATGGAGAAGTGAATTTAGATCCATCCTCGAAAAAGAGAGAGGCACAAGGAAGAAAAGGGCACTTACCAGAATTCGAGCTCACAAACCAATGAAGCATGTTCCCCATACGGGCCACAAGATATGATGCATGGTCGGCAAGCTCAAGAGTTGAAAGAAAGATTTCTTGGACCCTCAAGGTCTGGCAGTGGTGCTCTTTTATTTAGACAGTGGTACAGGATAGCATGGGGACAGGACCCATGGGCAGTGAAGAGCTGCTGCTGCTGCTGCATTGGGAAAGGACCCACGGGTAGTCACAGCTCCTGCTGCTTTCTGGAGTTGAGGTTAAGGACTAATTTTATAAGGCATGGGTACGTGACTTATTTTTCCTGGAAATAGAAAAGATGATGTAAAAAGTCATTAAATGATTTCAGTTCAGATGGGTTCTTCTTATTGTGTGGTCATATAACACTAGATACGAAACTGGCCCCATAGATAGGCATGTAGGTGAGCATGACCTGGGCTTCTCTCACTGGGGCACCTCTAATTCATACCAAAAGAAATTCAACGGGTCATATAGTTCTGCATGTTCACCAGCTAACCTTGGGCTTTCGAATGGGGGCAGCCTTAATCCACATCAATCCTCATGGTCTTCACAGCTGTCTCCCATAGATATGCTCATCAGTGTGTTCTCCTTCATTCCAAGTTAGGAATTTTGTATTTCTTTAATCACCATATGTTCTCTAGGCCAATGTGTGAGTGCCTTCATGATTGTTGGGTTTTGTCTTTGAATTGCCATCGTTCACTTGAAGGAATCTAGGTTATCCTGGACTAGGTCCAACTGAGCACTGAGAACATGAGGTCATCTTGGTTGGTTTGACATTCTGAGATCAGAAACGCCAAATTCTAGTTTGTCCTGGCAACCACCTTATGGACATAATGTTTCCGAGACAAATTAGACAAATCTGATGAATTCCTCTCTCCAGGTAAGATATTTTTATGTCTTTTTTTCTGAATTTGGGTAGGCTAGACCTTGACTTCGGATCCTTCATTGTTCCAGTAGATTACTTCTAGATACTGGTTTACTTTATTTCTGTAGGGTTTGCTAGTTGTTTGGTTTACATCCTCAGCTCTGGCATGTTTATTTTTCGTTAAATATAAGTGTAATGTTCTAATTTTCAGCCAGCTTCCTCACATACAGTGGCGAACCACATAATCAATACTCTTCTATGACAAGAGATGGGGGAGAGAATTTCATTGGGGCCAAACAGAGCATTTTAGCTTTGATGGCAGCCTTCACTTTGGATTGGTGGTTCCCAGAGGGAAAGAAAAAATCCAAAAAGCTGTGCAGATTCACGGCATAAAGCTTTTGAGGCTGAAAGAGATTAGAGAAGATAAACTTTCAAGGATTGTGAATCTCTTCCAAATGCTTAATGATGCTACAGAAAGGTAGACCATTGGAAATATATTAAGAAGAATACTACAAAGACAATGTGTTCCATGGTAAACTCATGAACCAAGGGAAAATGTTACCTTCTGTGAGGTTACTACTCATTACCTTCACGAATAATCACAGCAGGCCAGCTTCTTCCCAAGTTCAGGCAAAAGATTGGTCCCAAAGTAAAATTCAGGGCCAGCCATGTGTTCTGGTGTGTAAGAGCCCACGTTCCTAGTCTGTGGCCTGGGACTCATGGATTCGCATCACGAGTGCTGATCAGATTAGTAACATCAGGAGAGATAGATTTCATGGTATGGTGCGGGCAGAGATCATACATAAGTGGAAATTGTGAGCATACCTTATACATATGCACCAGGAAAACAACATGAATATATTGCAATCTATGACGCATCTGGTAGACTTCTCAAATACAGAATGGAGGAAGTGATGTGACTTGCATAGGTGGAATTGTCGGACTGCACAAGATGACACGATCATTGAACATCAGAGGATTGGCCGGGCAACTTCAACTTGGGAGGGACTCGTGGACTTTTTCTGGGGAAATTCTACATATTTGGCCATATCCACAAAATGTGCCAGATAAAACCAAGGATAAACTTAAAGTAAAGAATTCAGTGTCTAGAGAGAATGTAGTAGATATTTAAAAGTCCAAAGATAAAGTTATAAACAGACAAGAAATCCAGGAAATGGAAAACCATCTTAGCTGGAAAGGGTGAGTAGTTAGACTGATATCAGATGGCTCTGACATACTGTGTGCATGGAAGATGCCAGGAGAACTGAGAAATTTGAGGGTGTTTATGATATCACAGTGAACATGTCACCCAAGATGGCCTCATCTTTATAGTCTGAGGATTGTCCTAGGCTACGATACTAAAGTGAGAGATACCCAGAAAAGAATTTAAAAACAGAAACCAACACTGAAACTTGAAGAGTTAGAATTGCCACTGATTAAAGGGATAAGAAAGAAGTCATTGTGAAGAAGCAATAAATAACAGACAAGCACTGAGTGGAGAACATTGTTATCTACTCAAGTAGATGTGGAGGCTGTGCTGATTGAAGCTTGCAACTTGATTTGAAACCAGAGGCTGGACTTGGGTCTTATCAGACCTACGTTGTCCTTCTGCCTTAATCATAATCCCAAATCAAGAATGATCTCCTGAGGACATTGTAGAGAAGGATCGATGCTTCCCTTCCTATGCCCCTAGCACTCATTGAAGAGAAGTCTCACTTTCCATACCTCTGGCTTTATGGAGGCCCACTGGGTACATGCTAATGTGTCACAATACATCTCTTTGAACCCTTGAAGGACTAGACCCCCATCATGCTCCAGATATGTCGCATTGTTTGGCAGGGCTCCAGAAGTGTGCTGAGAAGCACCCTTTTCCAGAGGGCTTCGTTGCTTTGTGAGGGATGCCCTACCAGGCTAGTGTGCTCAGTTTGGCTCCAATGAAATACTCTCCCCTATCTCTTGGACTAGAATGATTACTGATGGCGTGTATTGACACCATGTGAAAGGAGGTTGTCTGAAAATTAGAACATTACAATTATCATTATAGAAAAATAAACATGTCATAGCTGAGGTTGTAAATCAAACAAATAACACACCTTATAGAAATACAGTAAGCCAGTATGTAGACATAATCTAGTGGAACGTTCAAGGATCAGGGGTCAAGATCGAAACTTCCCAAATCCAGAAATGAGACAGAAAAATATCTTACCTGGAACGGAATTGATCACATCTGTCTAATTTGTCTCGGGTACATTATGTTCATGAAGAAGGTTAACATGACAACCTAGAATTTGGAGTTTAAGATCTCAGAACGTCAGACCAACCAAGATGAACACGTGTTCACAGTGCTCATTTTGACCAAGGCTAGCATGGTAAAGACTGTTACAAGTGACCAATGTAAATTCAAAGACAACACCCAACAATGAAAAGCATTCACACGTAGGCATATAGAACATAGGGTGGTTAAAGAAACAGAAAATTGATACCTTGGGATGAAGGAGAACTGGCTGACACGCATACCAAAGGGGGAAATCTGAGAAAGACCATGATGATTATACTATGGAAAAACAAAATGGGCTCAGAATAGGGAAGGCAAACACAAATAACACCTGAATACTCCACAACGAAAGATGTCAGGCTTTAGACAGACTCTGATTGAACTTTTGAAAGTCAGAAAGTGACACAAACCAAAAAACTGCAGCGAGGTAAAACCTGTGCTACCTGGAAAGGGTGGGTATGAGACTCCTCCAAACGTCCTATGAAACCCTGTGTCCATGAAGCTTGCCGGGAGAGCAGAGACACAATTATAACAAATTCTCTGACGTCGCTGTTGACCGAAAATACAAACTGTCTACATCTACTCAGTGCCAGAGTTGGGCTGAAGTAGCCTATTTAAGTCACATTCCACTCAAATGTAGGTTGCCGAGGGAACATGAATGGGGCTGGTCAGTAAAGAATTGGGGAAGTCTGCGCATTCTGCGTCAGCAGCCAGGAGTTGGCAGGGTAGAATCCTGGGGGTAAACCTCCTCACCACTGGTACAGCCATTCTGGGGCAGGCGAGGGAGATAATGTAGAGGCAGATGAGAAACGACGTTAGACAGGGCCACTCTTCCTCAGCAAATACAGGAGCATTTCCAGCAGATGTGAGCACAGTGATAAATCTCTTTCAAAAGGAAACAAATTAAAAGTTACAAAGAATAGGAAAATTGAACCTCAATAAAAAAGAAAAAGGATGCCAGTAAGAAGAATAAGATACCTAGGAATAACCTCACCCCAACAGGTGAAAGCTCTGTAAATAGAAAACTAGCAAACATTTGCAGAAAGAAATGGGAGAAGACACAAGGAAGCGGAAGGATATTCCATGCTCTTGAAATGGAAGCATTAACACACTTGAAATGTCCACACCGCATAGAGAAATCTCTTGATTCCATGCAGTCCCAGTCAAAGTTGCAGCAATATTTCTCACAGAGATAGAAGCGAGCATCCTAAAGTTTACATCCAGCAACAGAAGACCCCGAATAGCCAAAAGAATCCTGAGGAAAAAGAACAAAGCTCAATGTATCACACTTTCTGATTTCAACATATAGGATGAAGAAATTGAAATGGAAGCAGCGCAGGCTGGGATGCAAAACAGAGAAACAGAACCAAGGAACAGAATCAAGAGCCCAGAGGTAAAGGGACACATATATGGACACCCCATTTTCGACCACGGAGCCAAGAGGAGACAGTGGAGAAAGGAAAGTCTCTACAATAAACAGTTTTGGGAAGAGTGCACAGTCTCATGTAAGACAAGGAGAGTAAACCACGGTGTTACACCAGGCACAAACACCAACTCGAAATGGATTAAAGTCTAGAATGTAACACTGGAAACCTTGAGACTTCTGGAAGAAAACGTAGGTAGGGTGCTCTTTGTCATTTTTCTTAGCCTCATATGTGGAAGAAGCATGTCTGTCTGGGAAAGGGCAATAAAGGAAACAAGAAACAAATGGGACTACATCAGACACAAAAGCTTCTGCATAGCCAAGGAAATCATTGATGCAATGGAAAGACAGCACAACTGGGAGAGGATGTTTGCAAACCACACATTGGTGAAGGGGTGAATAGCCAAAAGATCCAATAAACTCATACGGTTCCACAAGAAAAAAAAACAAGCCCCATTAAAATCTGGGCAAAAGCTGGAAACAGAGATTTCTCCCAGGAAGATAGAAAGATGGCCAACAGGCTGTATGAAAACATGTTCATCATCATTAAGTCTCTGGTCAGTGCAAATCTGAAAGGCAATGAGATAGCAGCTCACGGCAGTCAGAATGGCTATAAGGATGAAGACAGGAAATAAGTTTCAGAGAGGAAGTGGAGAGAAGAGAAGTCTCCTGCACTGCTGGAGGGAGTGTAAACAGGTGCAGCCACGACACAAAACGGTGAGGAGTTGCCTTAGACATTTCAGAGTACATCTACCATATGATCCAGCAATTCATCTGTGGTGTGTTCATCCAAAGAATGTGGAAACACTCATACACAGAGATCGGTGCACACCTCTATTTAACCTGGCCTTATTCCAGATATCCAAGACTTGGAAGCCTGCCTGGTGCCCATCAAGGGATGAATGGAGAAGGAATATGGGCTATAGCCACACAAAGGCATAGCAGTCAGCTATAGGAACGGATTCAGGCCAGCCATTTGTGATCACCAGAATGGCTCCTGAGGGTATTGGGGGAACTGAAAGAAGCCCCAGGAGTATGGTCAAATACTACAGGATCTCATGCACAAGGAGAAGAGCAAGAACGGACCAACAAACAAGTATCACATGACAATGGATTGGCATTTCCCAGAGGGAAAGTGGGGCAGTGGCCAGAGAGAGAAAGTGTTGATTAGGCACAGATGTGTGGTTAGGGACAGTAATTAGTCTTACGTTGGTGAAGATGATGTAACCTACTCTGAAGTCTAAATCTATGTGGATGTAGATCTGAAAGCTATAGGTCATTATAATGTTGGGTTACGAGAATCAATTCACATAAAACCAGAACTCCCAAAAGGGATGCAGATTTACAACCGGAAGCTTTGGAGACAGAAAGAGGTTAGAGAAGATGAACTTCCAAGTATTGGTAATCACCTCAACATGCTCAATGATGCTACAGAAAGGTAGACCTTTGCAAAGAGATGAAGAGGAATACTACCAAGAGAACATGTTCCATGCTAAACTCATGAACCAACAGAAAACGTTACCGTTCATGATGTTACTACTGATTCCCTTCACGAATGATCGAAGCAGGCCAACATCTTCACAGGTCAGGTCAAAGGTTGGTCCAAAAGTGCAATTCAGGGCCAGCCCTGTGATGTAGCAGGTCGGTGACTACGTTCCACTTGGGCGGCCCGGGCTTCACCAGCTATCATCAGGGGTGCAGATCAGATTACTAGCATTAGGAAATACAGATTTCAAGGTATGGTGGGCACAGAGATCATAAAGAAGTAGACATTGTCACGAGACCTTAACAATATGCATCAGAAAAAGAGCCATGAGAATATGACAATCTATGAACGCATCAGGAACACTTCCCCAAATGATGAAGGAAGGAAAACATGTAACCTGCCAAGTGGAATTTTTAGACTGCTAGGAGATCACACGATCATTGTGCATCAGGGGATTGCCTGGGCAACTTCCAATTGGGAGGGCCTCCAGGACTTTCTCTGAGGAAAGTCCACCCAATTGGACATATACACAATGGATAAGATATAAAACAAGGGATAATCTTAAAGGAATGAAACTGGTGGGTAGAAGGAACGTAGGATACCTTTCAAGTTCCACGAGAAAGTTAGAAACTGACAAGAAATCCAGAACAAGGAAAACTATCCTACCTGGAAAGGTGGAGTCGTCAGACTGATATGAGATGGCTCTGAAACACTGTGGGCCTGGAGGTTTTCAGGACAACTTAGAATTCTGAGGGTGTTTATGACGTCACGGTGACGTGTCACCCAAGATGGCAGAAAGTTTAGAGTCCGAGGATTGCCCTGGTTAGGATAACCACGTGAGAGATATCCAGAAACAGCTTTTCCAAACAGAAACCGCACACAGAAACGTGAAGAGATCAAAGAGGCACTGATTCAATGGATAAGAAAGGAATCATTGGGAAGAAGGGATACTAGAGGGGCAAGAACTGAGAGGAGAACATGTTATCTACTCAAGTAGATGTGGAGGCCGTGCTGATTGAAGCTTGCAACTTGATTTGAAACAAGAGGCTGGACTTGGGGCTTATCAGAACTACGTTGTCCTTCTGCCTTACTCATAATCCCAAGTCAAGAATGATCTCTTGAGGACATTGAAGAAAAGAATTGAGGCCTCCTTTTCTAAGCCCCTAGCATTCTTTGAAGAGAGATCTCCCTTTGCATAGCTCTGGTGTCACGGGGTCCCACTGGGTACATGCTAATGTGTCCCAAGACATCTCTGTGAAGACTTAAAGGAATGGATGATTGTCATGCTTGGGGTGGGTCCTTTGGTTTGGAGGGATCTAGAAGTGTGTTTAAAAGCACCCTTTTTGAGAGGGTTTCGTTCCTGTGTGAAGGCTGCCCTCCCAGGCTACAGTGCTCAGTTGGGCTCCAATGAAATTCTCTCCCCCACCTCTTGCCATGGAAACAGTATTGATTCCTTGTTCTGACAACATATGGAAGGAGGTTTGCTGAAAATTAGCACGTTGCCGTTATATTTAAATAAAAATACACCTGCCAAAGTTCAGAATGAAAATCAAACCAATAGCAAACCATGTAGAAATAAAGTAAGCCCAGTATCCAGATGTAATCTGTTGGAGCATTCAATGATCAGGGGTCAAGTTTGAAACTTCCCAAATCCAGAAAAGAGACAGACAAATCACTTACCTGGAGGGAGGAATTCATCAGATTTCTCTAATTTCTCTCAAAAACATAATGTCCGTGAAGGTGGTTGTCTGGAAAACCTTGAATCTGGAGTTTCTGATCTGAGAATCTCAAACCTACCAAGACGACCATGTGTTCTCAGGGCTAAGTGTCACCTGGGCCGGGATAGCAAAGATTCCTACAAGTGACCGATGGAAATTCCAAGACCACACCCAACAATCACGAAATGACTCACACGTCGGGCTACAGAACCTATGGTAATTAAAGACATACAAAACTCCTAACTTGGAAAGAAGGAGAACACACTGATAAGCAAATCGAACGGAGATATCTCAACAAGACCATAACAAATAAACTATAGAAAAGAAAAAAGTATCCCGGAATATGGAGGCCAACAGAAATCAAAGCTGACTAATCCACAGTGAAAGACGTCAGTCATTAGACACACTCTGTTTGAACATTTGAAAGTCAGAGAAAGTCACAACGCCAAAAACAGCAGCAAAGGTCAAACCTGGCCTAAATGAGAAGGGTGAGTTATGAGACTGCTCCCCGCGGGCTCTGAAACCCTGTGTCCACAAAGCTAGACAGGACAGCATAGACACGATTCTGACAAATCACCAAACATCACAGTGGGCCAGAAAAACAAGCTGGCCTCATCTACACAGGGCCAGAGTTGGGCTCAAGTAGCATATTCAAGTCACAATCCACTCAACTGCAGGTTGCCAATGGAAAATGAAAAGGGCCAGCCAGTGGGGCCGTGGTGAAGTCCGCACATTCTGGTTCAGCAGCCCAGGTTCGGCGATGTGGAATCCTGGGGGTGAGCCGCCTCACCGCTCGTACAGCCATTCTGGGGAAGGCGTCTGAGGTAGTGTAGAGGCAGATGGGAAGCGACGATAGACATCGCCATTCTTCCTCAGGAAATGCAACAGCATGGCCAGCAGATGTGAGCACAGCCATAAATTCTGTCAAAACAAAACCAATTGAAAGTTGCAAAGAATAGAAAAACTGAACCTCAAAAAAGAAAGCATGCCAGTAGGAAGAAAAAGATATCTAGGAATAAACGTGGCCAAACAGCAGAAAGCTATGGAAACAGAAAACTTGTAAAGGTTTGGGCGAAGATATTACAGAAGACACAAGGGAACGGAAGGCTATTCCGTGCTCTTCCAATGGAATAACGAACACACTTCAAACGTCCATACCGCATAAAGCAGTGTCTGGATTGCATGCAGTCCCAGTCAAAGTTGCAACAATCATTCCCACAGAAATACAAGACAGAATCCTAAAGTTTCTATCCAGCAACAAAGGACCCAGAATAGCCAGAGGAATCCTCAGGGAAACGAACAAAGCAGCAAGTATCACACTTTCTGATTTCCACATATAGGATGAAGCCCTAGGTACGGAAACAGCACAGCCTGGGCCCCAATATAGGCACACAGACTCATGCAACAGAACGAGAGCCTGGAGGTCAACTCACACATCTACTGACAGCGCATTTTCGAACAGTGAGCCTAGGGGAGAAAGTGGAGAAAGGAGAGTCTCCACAAGAAACGGTGCTGAGAAGACTGCACACCAACAGGTAACACAATGAGAGTAGACCATGATGTTACACCAGACATACACACGACCTCGTAATGGATTAAAGCCTTGAATGGAATACTTGAAACCATGCAACTTCTAGGAGACAACCCAGGCAGCTTACTCTTTGCCATCTGTCTTGGCTGCCTATTTGGAAGAAGCATGTTTCAGTGGGCAAGGGCAAGAAAGGAAACAAGAAACAAACGGGACTCCACCCAATGCAGAAGCTTCTGCCCAGCCAACGACTCCATCGACTCAATGCAAAGACAGCACAACAACTGTGACAGCAGGTTTGCAAACCACACATCGGAGAAGGGGTGAGTAGCCAAAAGATTCAATGAACTCATACATCTTCACAGGAATAAAAACAACGAGCCCAATAGAACCTGGGCAAAAGATGGAAACAGACATTTCTCCCAGGAAGATAGGAAGATAGCTAACAGGCTGTATGAAAACATGTTCATCATCATTAAGTCTCTGGTCAATGCAAATCTGAACGGCAATGAGATAGCAGCACACGGCAGTCAGAATGGCTATAAGGATGAAGACGGGAAACAATAAGTTTCACAGAGGAGGTGGAGAGTAAAGAAGCCTCCTGCACTGCTGGTAGGAATGTGAACCGGTGCAGCCACTATGCAAAGTGGTGTGGAATTGCCTCAGAAATTTCAGAATCCACCTACCATATGATCCGTCTATTCCTCTGTGGCGTATATATCCAAACATTATGGAAACAGTAATGCACAGAGATCGATGCACTGCTGTGTTCACCACAGCCTTACTCCCGATATCCAAGACTTGGAAGCCTCCGTGGTGACCATCAAGAGATGAATGGAGAAGGAAGATCAGCTATAGCCACACGATGGTATAACTCTCAGCTGTAGGAATGGATGCAGTCCAGCCATTTGTGACCACCAGAATGGCTCCTGAGGGTCTTAGGGGAACTGAAGCAAGCCCCAGGGATAAGGTTGAATACCACAGGATCTCACGTACAAGGAGAAGAGGAAAAACGGAGCAAAAAAAGGTAGGACGTGACATGGGATTGGTAGTTCCCAAAGGGAAATGGATGCGGGGGTCTGAGGGAGAAAGAGTTGATTAGGCACAAGTGTGTGGTGAGGGCCTGTAATTAGGCTTACAGTGGTGAAGATGATGTAGCCTACACAGAAGTCTAAATCTATGAGAATGTAGATGTGAAAAGCTATAGGATGTTATAATGCTGGGTTACGGCAATCAATTCACATAAAATCAAAACTCTAAAGAGGGGTGCAGATTTACGGCCTAAACCCTTGGAGGCTGAAAGAGGTTAGAGAAGATGAACTTCCAAGGATTGGTAATCACCTCAAAATGCTTAATGATGCTACACAAAGGTAGACCTTTGCAAAGAGATGAAGCGGAACACTAGGAAGAGAACATGTTCCGTGCTAAACTCATGAACCAACGGAAACATGTGACTTGCCTGGTGGAATTGTCAGACTGCTAGGAGATGACATGATAAGTGTGCATCAGGGAATTGCCTGGGCAACTTCAACTTGGGAGGGAGTCCATGACTTTCTCTGGGGAAAGTCCAACCATTTCACCATATCCACAAAACATAAGAGATAAAATCTTTGATAATCGTAACGGAAAAACACTGGTGTGTAGAGGGAATGTAGTAGACCTTTCAAAGTTCGAGGAGAAAGTTAGAAACTGACAAGAAATCCAGACAAAGGAAAACTATCCTACCTGGAAATGGGGAGTGGTCAGACTGGTATGCGATGGCTCTGAAACACTGTGTTCATGGAGGTTGTCAGGACAACTTAGAATTCTGAGGGTGTTTATGAACATGTCACCCAAGATGGCCACATCTATACAGTCCGAAGATTGGCCATTGTGTGGCTATAGATCGTCTTCCTTCTCCATTCGTCACTGGATGGGCACCACGTAGGCTTCCAAGTCTTGGATATTGGGAATAAGGCTGTGGTGAACACAGTGCTGCATGGATCTCTGAGCATTAGTGTTTCCAAGTTCTTTGGATATATATGCCACAGAGGAATAGCTGGATCATATGGTAGATGGATTCTGAAAATTCTAAGGCAATTCCACAGCACTTTGGGTAGTGGCTGCACCTGATTACACTCCCCCCAGCAGTGCATGAGGCTTTGCTTCTCTCCACCTCCTCTCCGAGACTTGTTGTTCCCTGTCTTCATCCCTATAGCCACTCTGACCACTGTGAGCTGCTATCTCATTGCCGTTCGTATTTGCATTGCCAAAGACTTAATGATGAAGAAGACGTTTTCATACAGCCTGTTGGCCATCTTTTATCTTCCTGGGAGAAATATCTGTTTCCATCTTTTGCCCAGGTTTTATGGGGATGTTGTTTTTTTATTGTGGAGACATATGAGTTCATTGGTATTTTGGCTATTCACCCCTTCTCCGATGTGTGGTTTGCAAAGATCCACTCGCAGTTGTTGTGCTGTCTTTGCATTGAGTCAAGGGAGTCGTTGGCTGTTGAGAAGCTTCTGTGTTGGATGGAGTCCCGCTTGTTTCTTGTTTCCTTTGTTGCCCTTGCCCAGTCACATATGCTTCTTCCAAATAATCGGCTAAGCCAGATGGCAAAGAGCAAGCTGCCTGCGTTTTCTCCTAGAAGTTGCATGGTTTCAAGTCTTCCATTCAAGGCCTTAATCCATTTTGAGGTGGTGTGTGTGGCTGGTGTAACATCATGGTCTATTCTCATTGTGTTACATGTGGCTGTGCAGTCTTCCCAGCATCGTTTCTTTTCGAGACTCTCCTTTCTCTGCTGTCTCCTCTTGGCTCCTTGGTCTAAACTGGGCTGTCCATATATGTGGGAGTTGACCTCTGGGCTCTCGATTCTGTTCCTTGTGTCTGTGTGCCTCTTTTTGTGGCCAGCCTTTGCCGTTTCGGTACCTAGCAGTTCGTCCTATATGTGGAAATTCGAAAATGTGGTACTTGCTGAGTTGTTCGTTTTCCTCAGGATTCCTTTGGCCTTCCCTGCTCCTTTGTTGCTGGATAGAAACTTTAGGATTCTGTCTTCTATTTCTGTGGGAAAGATTGCTGAAACTTCGATGGGGCTTGCGTGGAATCCAGAGATTGCTTTATCCAATATGGACCTTTCAAGTGTGTCCGTTCTTCCATTCGAAGAGCGTGGAATACACTTCCGTTTCCTTGTGTCTTCTTTAATTTCTTTCCGCAAAGCTTTCCAGTTTGTTGGTCCTTGGTTGTCTCTTCTCCTTGTAAGTGAGCTCCTGCGGTATTTGAGTTTCTCCCTGTGAGCTGTTTCACTTCCAATGAAACCCTCAAGAGCCATCCTTCTGGTCACTAATGGCTGGATTCTCTCCTTTGTTATGGCTCAGAGATATGCCATTGTGTTCATAAAGCCCAGCTTCCTTCTCCAATCTTCTTTCTCTATTCGTCCTTCTGCCTTGATGGGCATCAGGGCGGTTTCCAAGTCTTTGATAATGGGAGTAAGGCCAGTGTGAAAACAGGGGTGCACAGATATCAGTGCACGACTTCTTCCAACGTCTTTGGATAAACACGCCACTGAATAATAGCTGGATCATATGGTAGATGGATTCTGACATGTCTGAGGCAATTCCACACTGATTTGCGTTGTGGCTGCACCAGCTTACACTCACAGCAGCACTGCAGGAGTCTTCCCATCTCTGCAGCTCCTCTCTGACACTTGTTTCCTGACTTTTTACCTATAGTCATTCAGACCACAGTGAGCTGCTATCTCACTGCCATTTGGATTTCAATTGCCCTGAGTCTTAATGATGATTAACATGTTTTCATACACCTGTTGGCCATCTCTATATCTTCTTGGGTGAAATCTCTGTTTCCACGTGCTGCCCAGGTTTTAATGGGCTTAATTTTTTTCTCTTGTGGACACATATGAGTTCACTGCATCTTTTGGCTATTCACCCATTCACCGATGTGTGGTTTTCAAACATCCTCTCCCAGTGGTTGTACTGTCTTTGCATTGAGTCGATGGTTTCCTTGGCTGGGCAGAAGCTTTTGCATTTGATGTAGTCCCATTTGTTTCTTGTTTCTGTTATTGCCCTTGCCCAAGCAGACCTGCATCTTACTAACAGGAGGCTAAGACAGATGTCAAATAGCATGCTGCCTAGGTTTCCTTAGAGAAGTCTCGTGGTTTGCAGTCTTACATTCAAAACTTTAATCCATTTTGTGTTGGTGTTTGTGCCTGGTGTAACACCGTGGTCTACGCTCCTTGTCTTACATGAGGCTCTGCAGTCTTCCCAGCACCGTTTATTGCAGAGAATTTCCTTTCTCCACTGTCTCCTCTTGGTTCCGTGGTCGAAAATGGGTTGTGCATGTATGTGTGCGTATACCTCTGGGCTCTCGATTGTGATCCATGGTTCTGTGTGTCTGTTTTCATCCCAGCCTGCGCCATTTCCAATCCTATTTCTTCATCCTATATGTTGAAATCAGAAAGTGTGATACATTGAGCTTTGTTCGTTTTCCTCAGGATTCCTTTGGCCATCCGTGGTCTTTTGTTGCTGGATGTAAACTTTAGGATGCTCGCTTCTATCTCTGTGAGAAATATAGCTGCAACTTTGACTGGGATTTCATGTAATCTAGAGATTGCTTTATCCGGAGTGGAGGTTTCCAGTGTGTTAATTCTTCCATTTCAAGAGCATGGAATATCCTTCCACTTCCTTGTGTCTTCTCCCATTTCTTTCCACAGGGTTTGCTAGTTTTCGATTTACCGAGCTTTCACCTGTTGGGGCGAGGTTATTCCTAGGTATCTAAAGCTTCTCACTGACATTTTTTTTTTGAGGTTCAATTTTCCTATTCTTTGCAACTTTTAATTTGCTTCCTTTTGACAGAAGTTTATCGCTGTTCTCACATCTGATGACAGTGCTCCTGTATTTGCTAAGGAAGAGTGGCCCTGTCTATCGTCACTTCTCATCTGCCTCTATACTCCTTCCCATGCCTGCCACAGAATGGTTTGGCCAGCGGTGAAGAGGTTTACCCCCAGTATTCCACCCTGTCAACTCCAGGCTTCCGACCCAGAATGCACGGACTTCCCCAATTCTCCACTGGCCGGCCCCTTTCATATTCCCTTGGCAGCCTGCAGTTCAGTATAATGTGACTTAAATATGCTACTTCAGCCCAAGTCTGGCACTGAGTAGACGTAGCCAGTTTGCATTTTGACTGCGAAGTCAAACAATTTGTCAAAATTGTGTCTCTGCTGTCCCAGCAAGCTTCATGGACACAGTGTTTCTGAGCACGTTTGGAGCAGTCTCATTCTCACCCTTTCCAGGTAGCCCAGGTTTTACCTCACTGCGGTTTTTTGCTTTGTGACACTCTCTGACTTTCAAAAGTTCAAGCATAGTCTGCCTAAAGTCTGACATCTTTCGTTGTGGATTATTCAGGTGTGATTTGTGTTTGCTTTCCCTTTTCTGAGCCCATTTTGCTTTCCATAGTATAATCATCATGGTCTTTCTCAGATTTCTCCCTATGGTATGCTTGTCAGTCAGTTCTCCTTCATCCCAAGGTATCAATTTTCTATTTCTATAATCACCCTATGTTCTATAGGCCTACGTGTGAGTGCTTTTCATTGTTGGGTGTTGTCTTTGAATTTACATTGGTCACTTGTTGCAATCTTTATCATGCTAGCCTAAGTCAAAGTGAGCTTGAGAACACGTGTTCATCTTGGTTGGTCTGACGTTCTGAGATCTTAAACTCCAAATTCTAGGTTGTCATGTTAACCTTCTTCATGAACATAATGTATCTGAGACAAATTAGACGAATCTGATGAATCCGCTTCAGGGAAGGCACTTTTCTGTTTCATTCCTGCATTTGGGAAGTTTCGAACTTGACCACCGATCGTTGAACGTTCCCTTAGACTACGTGTAGATATTGGTTTACTTTATTTCTATAGGGTGTGTTGTTTGTTTGATGTACATCCTCAGATCTGGCATGTTTATTTTTCTATAAAGATAATGGTAATGTTCTAATTTTGAGCCAACCTCCTTACATATGGTGTCAATACACGTTATCCATAATCATTCTACTCCAAGAGATAGGGGGAGAGTATTTCATTGGAGCCAAAGTGAACACACTAGCCTGGCAGTGCAGCCCTCACAAAGCAACGAAGCCATCTGGAAAAGGGTGTTTCTCAGCGCACTTCTGGCGCCCTGCCAAAAAATGAGGCATACTAGAAGCATGACGGGGTTCCATTCCTTCATGGGTTCCAAGAGATGTATTGTGACACATTAGCATGTACCCAGTTGGCCTCCGTAATGCCAGGAGCTATGGAAAGTGAGACTTCTCCTCAATTAATGCTAGAGGCAAAGGAAAGGAGGCATCAATCCTTCTCTACAATGTCCTCAGGACACCATTCTTGATTTTGGATTATGATTAAGGCAGGAGAATTTGTACGTCTGATAAACCCCAAGTCCAGCCTCTGGTTTCAAATCAAGTTTCAAGCTTGAATCAGCATGGCCTCGCCATATACTTGAGTAGATGACAATGGTCTCCACTCAGTGCTTGTCCCTGTATTATTGCTTCATCACGATGACTTCTTTCTTACCCATTTAATCAACGTCTATTCTATGTCTTCAAGTTTCAGTGCTTGGTTTCTGTTTTTAAATTCTTTTCTGGGTATCTCTCACTTGAGTATCGTATCCCAGGATAATCCTCAGACTATAAAGATGAGGGCATCTTGGGTGACAGGTTCACTGTGGTGTCATAAACAACCTCAAACTTCTAAGTTGTCCCGGCATCTTCCTTGCACACAGTGTTTCAGAGCCATCTCATACCAGTCTGACACTCACCCTTTCCATTTCCTGGATTTCTTGTCGGTTTCTAACTTTATCCTTGAACTTTTAAATGTCTAGTACATTCTCTCTAGACACTGGTTTCTTTATTTTAAGTTTATCCTGGGTTTTATCTGTTACATTTTGTGGATATGGCCGAGTGTTTAGACTTTCCCCAGTGAAAGTCTTGGAGTCCCTCCCAAGTGGAAGCTGCCCAGGCAATCCTCTGACGTGCAATGATCGTGGCATCTCGTGCAGGCTGACAATTCCACCTATGCAGGTCACATCACTTTCTTCCCTCTGTATTTAGGGAAGTGTACCAGATGTGTCATAGATTGCAATATTTTCATGTTTTTTTCCTGGTGCATATCTATAAGGTATGCTCACAATTTCCACTTATTTATGATCTCTGTCTGCACCATACCATGAAACCTATCTTTCCTAATGTTACTAATGTGATCAGTACGTGTCATACGAATCCATGTATCCCAGGCCGCCCACTAGTAACATGGACTCTTACACACCAGAACACATGGCTGGCCCTGAATTTTACTTTGGGACCAATTTTTTGCCTGAACTTGGGAAGAAGCTGGCCTGCTGTGATTATTCATGAAGGTAATTAGTAGTTACCTCA
This sequence comes from Equus asinus, assembly GCF_041296235.1. NCBI lineage: Eukaryota > Metazoa > Chordata > Mammalia > Perissodactyla > Equidae > Equus > Equus asinus. The sequence continues at coordinate 13,573,303 of NC_091813.1, read as the reverse complement.
TAGACGGTAACATTTTCCCTTGGTTCATGAGTTTAGCACGGAACACGTTCTCTTCATAGTAGTCCTCTTAATCTATTTGAAATGGTCTACCTTTCTGTATCATCATTAAGCATTTGGAGGATATTCACAATCCTTGGAAGTTTATTTTCTCTAATGTCTTTCAGCCTCAAAAGCTTTTTGCCACAAATCTGCATGCCTTTTTGGATTTTTTCTTTCCCTCTGGGAACCTCACATCCAAAGTGAAGGCTGCCATCCAAAGCTAGAATGCTCAGTGGCCCCAGTGCAATTCTCTCTCTCGATGTATTGTCATAGAAGAGTATTGATTATGTGTTTTGACACCATAATGAGGAAGTTGGCTGAAAATTACATTACACTTATATTTAATGACAAATAAACATGCCAGAGCAGAGGATGTAAATCAAACAACTAACAAATCCTACAGAAATAAAGTAAACCAGTATCTAGACATAATCTACCTGAACGATCAGGGATCCGGACTCAAGTTCGAGCCTTCCAAAATTCAGAAAAGAGACATAAAAATATCTTACCTGGAGAGAGGAATTCATCAGATTTGTCTAATTTGTCTCGGAAAGATTATGTCCATAAGGTGGTTGCCAGGACAACCTAGAATTTAGAGTTTCTGATCTCAGAATGTCAAACCAACAAACATGACCACGTGTTCTCAGTGCTCGGTTAGACCTAGGCTAGCTTAGCAAAGATTCCTTCAAGTGAACGATTGAAATTCAAAGACAATACCCAACAATCAGGGAATCACTCATACATCAGGCTGGAGAACATATGGTGATGAAAGAAATACAAAATTAATAACTTGAATGAAGGAGAACGGACTGATAAGCATATCTATGGGAGATAGCTGAGAAAGCCCATGACGATTGATGTGGATTAAGGCTGCCCCAGCTCGAAAAGCCCAAGGTTACCTGGCCTACTTGCCAAACTACATGACGCGGTGAATCATTTTTTGGTATGAATTAGAGGTGCCCCAGTGAGAGAAGCCCAGGTCATGCTCACCTACATGCCTATCTATATGGCCAGATTCGTATCTAATGTTATCCGACCACACAATAACCAGACCCCAACTGAACTGGAATCATTTCATGACATTTTACATCATCTTTTCTTTTTCCAGCAAAAGTAAGTCACGTAACTATGCTTATAAAATTAGCACTTACCCTGTACTCAGGGCAGCAGCAGGAGCTGTGACTGCCCATGGGTCCTGTCCCCATGCAGCAACTCTTTAGTGCCCATGGGTCCTGTCTCGATGCCTGAAGCTCTTCCCTGCCCATAGGTCCTGTCCCAATGCTATCCTGTACCGTTCTCTAAATAAAAGAGCATCACTGCCAGACCTTGAGAGTCCAACAAATCTTTCTTTTGACTCTTCAGTTCGCCAACCCCGCATCATATCTTGTGGCCCGTACGGGGATTTTGCTTCATCGGTTTGTGAGCTTGACTTCTGGTAAATGCCCTTTCCTTCCTTGTGCCTCTCTCCTTTTCGAGGATGGATCTAAATTCACTTCTCCATCAGGAACTTTCTTGGATAGCTGTATGAATCAACGTTTGCTGCCCATGGCTACTCTGTGGGGCAAATCATGGCATTCGGCTTGAAGGGAATCAGTACCTTAAGCCTAAGGGTGATGTAGAATGAATTAATCCGTTCCTTCCTGACTCTATCTCTGATATATAAATTTTACGTGGGCACGGGTTGGCCACTTAAGTCATTAGGATGGTCGGGAATCTGCAAGACTCCCATGGAAGGTTTCTTTTCCTCAGGCTGTATTGGGCTACCTCCCAGGCACCTGACCATGCTCTGAACTGTGTGAATGTCCCAATTGGGACTCCAGTTCAAGGCAAGTAAGAAAGTCTAACCTTTGGTTGAGTATGGAAAACCCTTCTCGGAGAATGGCTCCAACACGCAATTGGGTAGAATGTCCCCCAAAGCGGCGGAAAGTTCCTCACTATTTTTCTCTATCCTGTTCTCTCTTAAACTTCTCCTTTTCTCTCAGGGACCATTCACCAGGCACCTATTGCTGCCAGGCAGAATAGGAAAGATGTTCACCAGGCACCTGTTACTGCCAGGCATCCGAGGGAAGGTATACAAGGGATGCAATGCTGGTGGAGTTCCCCATCACCCATTGCTATAGGAACCCCACATTAGGAACGACAGGTGGGATGCTGCCCTAGGTTCACAGGGGATTTTCAAGGAAATGGACATGTCTCTTTCATCTTTGTTAGAGTTACACGGGCCATTTTCATCTCCTTTTGAGCTTTGCAACCGGAAAACAGAAGAATCTTTGAAGAGTGAAGGCCTCCAAGCCTGGGAACCCCAACTTTGGCTTTCTACCCTGATCACCACGGCAACACCAAGTAGGGTGCCCTTTTTTGGCAGATGACTGATTGAGGATTTTAGTCACCTACTGAGTTGGCTATGAGGGTAGCAGACCTGTGATTTATTCTGTGAACTGTCGTGCTAGGGTAGTGTGCCCCAGCACGGGAACTGTTGTGTGACTCTTATCTTGATAACCCTCTGGGAGTGGCCATGAAGGTGAGGTCTGGTGTCTTCTTTTCCTTTCTTTGTTTTGCTCATCATGTAGTCTGTTGTCACCAAGTCGAGCTTAAGTTCAGGCTGAACCTGACCAGAACCTGGACCTTCTGTAAAATCGAAAAAGTTGAAAACATTTTGCAAGGGACTTAACTCTCAACCCGGCTGCTGGGAGCCCTGACCTCCAGCCAGTTCCCGGCTTCTGTGGGCACTGCACCCTTTTCCAGTCCACTGTCAGTCAGACACTGGCTTTACTGCCATGGGGAATGCCGTAAGCATCCCCAGAGACTCACCACTCAGAATCCTTCTAACTAATTAGAAACACTTTCAATTGTATGGGTGATGCCCCAGAAACTCCAACTAGGAGAAAATTTGCGAGGTTTCTCTGTGCCTTTATGGTGCAGTTGGACAGGTGGATCAACCTAAAAGGACCTTCAAGTTACAGTCCAGTTTCTGGGAAATCAAGAGTAACTGTCCTTACAAAATCCTTGCAAGACTGGAAAGACAGCTCTAGAGGCAGTTCAGATTCCACCTAGTTCCTTTATCATGGAAAAGATTATCATCCTCCCTCTCCAGGAACTACTGTCCAGTCCATCACTCATTCTTAAGACTGAAAAACAAAAAAGGAGGGGAAAGGATAAATGAACATAAGTGTGCCTTTGCCAAAAGTCTAGCATGTCAAAGGTCTTCTCCATAAGTATTAGTAAAAAGGCTCAAAACAAAGTTTGGATTCATAACGTGAGCTTAATATTATTGTTCCTGACTCACAGCAGTAGTTTTTAAAACGATGGTTGTACAGTCTCTCTGTATGTGTGGCTATGTGTATGTTATAGGTGTGATACTTTTATCCTGGATGCTATGGCCAAAATTAAGATCTCTGTTTAGTTGGCTTAAAGTAAGTGCTTACTTAAATTCTAAATGTAGTAGAAATTAACTCAGTGCCTTTCAAAGTAAACGTGATGTGAATTAACCTATGGTAAATGAAAACTTGTTTAAGTTTGTTGGTTTGATTGAAAATAGTCTTCTCGTCAGAGTTGTCGGTATTTGCATAGTATGCAGGCATTCATCCTGGGTTTACTAGTCACATAAGTTCACATTGTCTGTTAAATTTGTCAGCAAAATAATAGCTGTAAACGATGACCAGTTTTTTCAAATGCCTCATGAGGTTTCCGTAGGTAATCTGAACATAATTGTCGGAAAAAAATGGTTTAAATACATAAAACTCACAATAACTTTTACAGTCTGTATACTTGGGGAAAAAAACAGCTTCGAAATTCTTTTTGGTAACAATCTTGAGTTTTGCCAAGTTAAGTTAAATGATAAAAATCTGAATATCTGGGTCATTTTTGGATAGGCTGAAACACTGAAACATTATTAATAAACATAGCTAAGTTATCTGATTTTGGCATCTTAGTGAAGAGGCTAAAAGCGTTTGGGTGTATTAAGAAGCATGCCTTGTGTTTTGTTGTAAAGTACCACGTTTCTAAATTTATGAAGTGTTTAGAATGCTGATATAAAAGACAATTCATAATTGTTTACATTTTTAGTGTTTACTAGGTCTGTAAAGGTTTAAATGTTCCAATTAACCTATGGAATTAAAGCTACTGGAAATTAATAAGCAAAAGAGCTCTGTATTCAAGGAAGTTAAAATGGATGTTTTCAGTAAAAAAGGTATAAAGAATGGAAATATTTTGTTTGATAGGTTAAGAAACATAAATTTGTCATGACGTACTAGAAAGGAAAAAGAAAGACTTTGGGACAAAGTTGTAGAATGCTTGTGAAGGAGAAATTCTGAAAGGAGTTTTATGCCTGGTCAAGTAGACTAAAGTAAGTTCAATTAAGTGCATGAGTTTGAATGTTAAAAATAAGTACGTGCAGAAATTCAAATTTGGTTTTCTCTGAAAGGATACTTTTTCTTGAACTTTGGATCTGCTCTTGATAAAGAGGTTATAAAAGCTATTCCTTTGAGTAATTCTACCTAAGAGACAAATCTGTTTTGTGAAAATAATGACTGAGGTCACTCTTAAGATTTTTCACTCTTTCTGTTATCACTTTGAATAGATACCTGAGCATTGTTTCACAGTGAGTGTTGTTTCCTATTTGAAGAAGCATTTTAAAAACTTTTGATATGTTTTAACAAGTTTCTCCCTCAAAAATATTCAAATCTTGAATGAAGGCTTTCTTTTGATCTGGTAGACAGAAGAAAAATTACTCTGAGGATTTTCAGAGGCCCCCTGAGTCTTCTCAAAGAAATCTTCTCTCTCTTCCTATGAGGAGGAAAATACCAAACTAATTAGGCTTATTTGGTCTATTAAATTACATGGAAAACATTGGGAAATAAGTGAAGATAGACTTTCTTAGGTGGTATTAGATGGGTAAATGTTATTAATATAGATGTCTTAAAATTATATGGCATTCTTAAGATTCTGATCTGTCCTGGTTATCAGTCATAAGTCCAATTATTATCTGGAAGTGTTATAGGTCACAGAAGTAGCCAAGTTTCTTTGGCAATTGCCGTTTGGAGTCCTTTGTCCATTTGCAGATAGCTGTTGTTTTACTCTGATGCTTTTTCCTTTTGCAAATATCTTTCATCTTCCGAGAAATTCCTGGAAAGGATTCTGACACAGAGGTTCTAAACTACACGTTTCTGACAAACTTTCAGATTGTAAAACTGAACTGAGTAAGAAATGACAGAATTCTAACAGAAACTAAGTTCATCAATCTGCTGACAGAAGATTCAGCTCAAGAGTTGATTATACAGGACTGTGTGAACTGATGAGGATGATTATAATTTTTTAGGACATCTGTTTGAAATATTGTTGAGTTTTGATGTGTTGTTTTGTTTTCTCACAATGAAGGAAATATTTTTTCTTTTCTCTTATGCTAACTTTGACTTACAGCCGTTTGGTGAAATTATGCCTTTATAAGAAAAACTGAAACATTTATCTTTTTCTCCCTACCTTATCCCTCTGGAATTGGGAAACCCTTTGTGACCGAGTATGGTTATGCAGTGGCAATATTTGTATAAGTTCCATAAGAATCTGTTCTCCTTATACCAGGACACATTGGTTATACTACCAAGGCTTTGACTGGAATGTATATTGGAAACACACAGGCTCAGATATGACAAGACAGCATTTCAGGAACAAAGATTCGACTTTCTGGAATACAGCCACTTGGAAACATGGGCCTGGTACCTTGTTTACAGAGATTCTGGCAATCTTACCCATTAAGTAAGGAAGCTTGCTTATCTGACAGGTGTAAGGAACCTCCGAATATTTTGGGGGACCTCAAAGAGAACACCACTCAAATCTGTAAGTACTGCAGGCCAAATCTGATGGCAAATCCTTGGCTTGGCTTTTCTGGCCTTGCAAGGCCTTCACAGTTGAATCTGAGATTCCTCATAAAAAAGTCCAGCAAAGCAGATTTAAAAAAGCCTGTATAAGCAATTACTATTCTTGCTCCTCTTATGTAAATAATTGGAGCAAGTTGTATTGAAGCTACACTTTATTTGCAAACCAGTTCATCCTAATTTGGCTATCTTTTGTAAAAATGAGGGTGATTTAAGAGAGAAAAAATACGTTTATGTAGAAGCTATAGTAGGTATTCCTGGATATTAGATTCTAGCTGTTTTCTTTTGCAAGATTCATCTATTGCTAATCGTAATGTCTCCTTGTGGCCATCTATCTCCGACACCTGGGAGTTCCCTGGCCACCATCAAACATTTTCCTTCAATACTACTGCCCGAATACTAAATAGATTTGCTTTGTCACATGTGGATCCTAAACAACATGTTCCAAATTTAAAGTCCCCAGCTTATCAAGACTCAGGATGGACCATATCAAATTTGGAATGAATATATTTGGTTCACTCCTACTAGTGGTCAACCCAGTAAAAGATCACTCTCTCTTGGGAACAAACCAATCACACCTGTGATACATGGCCTAATAGCACTCGACTTATGGGAAAAATTCCCTGTTATTTGTGTTCTCGTATCATAGCCTTAAAAGACATACTGACTGGTCTGGGACTGACTGGGATAGACGGCCCAGCACGTTTTGGTTAGCCCCTAATGGTGCTCAGTGTCGATGTGGGTCCAATTTATGGCCTTGGCTGCCACCTGGATGGATTGGATGATGCACCCTAGGCTTTGTCTGCATGCAAGGTAGAACTACATTTAATATATCTCCTCCTGCTAACCTACCCAACTGCAACAGCGCTGGACCAGCTGTGTCTTCCACTGGTATTTCCATCTTTACTCAATTATCCTTCACCAATTAGGAATTGAAAATGCTGTCTTGCACATGGAAGTCCTAATCAAATTCAGTATGAAGGCATTAAATGACGCACAGCATAGCATTTCGCTGCTCAATTTAGAAGTATCCCAAATGTGTAAGGCAGTCCTCCAAATCCAAATGGCACTGGATGTCTTGACAGCCCCACAAGGGGGCACCTGTGCCGTTATAAAAACTGAATGTTTTGCCTATATTCTTGACTACCGTCAAAATATTTCTGGCTTCCTAGCCCAGCCACCAAATTAAATCCATGTCTGACCAACCCTAACTCTAAACGATTGGTTGAGCTCCCAGTCAGTACCAGGTTTCTGCACTACTTCAAAACGTTATTCATTGGGTTAAACATACTGCTTGTATTTCTACTTGTAGTTTGTTGTCTGTTTTGTTGTTTGTCTTCTGCATGCCAGAATATTTCACCTCTTGGAGCACATCTCGTCAAATGATTCTCTCCTCTCCAGGGGCTCTGTATAACTTAGCCTTGGACTCCACAGGTGAAGACTTCTGGTCCACTGAACTTCTACCTGTGCCTATGGCCCCATTTAGGGACACCTCTACAACATTGTACAGCCAGAAGTATTTACAGAAGAGTGAACATCGTCCATATCCCCAAATATTTCCGGTCCAAATGGGTTCGAGGGGGGTTATGTCGTGGATTGAGGCTGCTCCAGCTAGAAAAGCCCAAGGTGACCTGGCCTACATGCCAATCTATATGACCCGTTGGATTTTTTGTTGATATGAATTAGGGCTGTCCCATGGAGAGCATCCCAGGGCATACTAACCTACATGGTAATATATATGGGCAGATTCGTATCTGAAGTTATATGACCGCACAATAACCAGACCCCATCTGCACTGAAGTCATTTAAAGACATTGAACATCATCATTTCTTTTTCCAGTAAAAACAAGTCATGTACCCAGTCCTTATAAAATTATCACTAACCCTCAACTGAGGGATGCAGCAGGAGCTCTGACTGCTCATGGGTCCCGTCCCCAGGGAGCAGCAGCAGCTCTTCACTGCCCATGGGTCCTGTCCCCATGCCATCCCGTACTATTCTCTAAATAAAAGAGCACCAATGCCAGACCTTGAGAGTCCAAGAAATCTTATATTTGAGTCTTCAGCTCGCCGAGCCCATATCAACAATTATACCATGGAAAAGAGAAAACGGTCACAGAAAATGGAAGGCACACAGAAATCACATCTGAATAATCCACAATGAAACAATTAAGTTTTAGTCATACTCTGAACGTTCGAATGTCAGAGAAAGTCACATCCACAAAAACTGGAGCAAATGTCATACTTAGGCTAATTGGTAAAGGTGAGTTATCACACTGCTAACATCGGGCTCTGAAAACCTGTGTCAATGAAGTGTGCCAGGACAGCAGAGACAGAATTCTGACAAATCTTCTGACATCACAGTGGAGAAGAAAAATAAACTGGCCTCATCTACACAGTGCCACATTTGGCCCAAGTAGCCTATTCAAGTCACATTCCACTCAACTGCAGGTTGCCAATGGAACATGAAAGGTGCCGGCCAGTGTCGTGGTGAACACTGCACATTGTGGTCAGCAGCCCCGGGCAGGCCAGGCGGAATCCTGGGGGTGAACCTCATCACAGCTGGTCCAGCCATTCTGGGGCAGGCGTCTGAGGTAGTGTAGAGGCAGATGTGAAGCAACGTCAGACAGCGTCAATCTTCCTCAGAAAGTACAGCAGCATCACCAGCAGATGTGAGCACAGCCATGAACATCTGCCAAAACAAAACCAATGAAAAGTTGCATAGGATAGAAAAACTGAACCTCAGAAAGAAAAAACATGCACGTAAGAACAATAGGATTTCTAGGAATTAGCTTAGACAAACAGGTGCAAGCAATGCAAACCAAAAACTAGCAAAGCTTTGGCGAAAGCAATTCCAGAAGACACAAGCAAACGGAAGGGTTTTCCACGGTCTAGGAATGTAAGAACTAAAACAACTGAAACGGCCGTAAAGGATAAATCAATCTCTAGATTCCATGCAATCCCAGTCAAAGTTGCAGCAATCTTTCCCACAGAAATAGAAGAGAGAATCCTAAACTCTCTATACAGCAACAAGAACCCTGAATACCCAAAGGAATCCTGAGGAAAAAAGCAGGATGAACAAAGCAGGATGTAAAACACTTTCTGATTCCAACATGTAGGACGAAGAGCTAGGTACCGAAACATAGCCTGCTCCCAAAAACAGGCACACAGACCAATGGAACAGAATCCAGAGCCCAGAGGTCAACTCACCCATATATGAACAACTCATTTGCAACGAGGAAGGCAAGAGGAGACAGTGGAGAAAGGTGAGTCTCTAAAAGAAACGGTGCTGGGAAGCCTGCACAGCCACATGTAACACAATGAGAGTAGACCATGTTGTTACACCAGGCACATACACCCCCTCGAAATGGATTAAACCATTCAACTTAAGACTTGAAACCGTGAAACTTCTAGAATAAAACCCAGGGAGCTTGCTCTTTGCCATCTGGCGTAGCGGCCTATTTGGAAGAAGCATGTGTGACTAGTCAAGGTCAACAATGGAAACAAGAAACAAATGGGACTCCATCCAATGCAGTAGGTTCTGTCCAGCCAAGGAAACCGTCGACTCAATGCAAGGACAGCACAACAGCAGGAAGAGAATATTTCAAACCGCACATCGGAGAAGGGCTGAATAGCCAAAAGATCCAATGACCTCACACGTCTCGACAAGAGAAAAAACAACAAGCCCATTAAAACCTGGGCAAAAGATGGAAACAGAGATTTACACCAAGAAGACAGAAAGGTTGCCAACAGCTTTATGAACTCATGTTCATCATCATTGAGTCTAAGGCCAATGCAAATCCAAACGGCAATGAGATAGCAGCTCACTGTGGTCAGAATGGCTATAAAGAACAAGACAGGAAACAACAAGTGTCGGAGGGGAGGTGGAGAGAAGGGAAGAGTTCTGTACCACTGGTGGGAGTGCAAACCGGTGAAGGCACTAGGCATAGCCTTGTGGAATTGCCTCAGAAACTTCAAAATACATCTACCATATGGTCCAGCTATTCCTCTGCGGCGTGTTTATCCAAAGAAATTGGGAACACTACTGCACAGAGATCCGTGCAGCGCTGTGTTCACCACAGCCTTCCTCCCAATATGCAAGACATGGAAGTTCCTCTGGTGCCCATCAAGGGACCCATGGAGAAGGAAGGTGGGCTATATCCACACAATGGCATAGCACTCAGCTGTAAGACAGGGTGCAGTCCAGCCATTTGTGACGCCAGAATGGCTCCTGTGGGTATGAGGGGAACTGAAACAACCCCCAGGGAGAATGTCAAAAACCATAGGATCTCACTTACAAGGAGAAGATTAAAATAGGGACCAACAAACATGTAGAACATGACATGGGATTGGTGGTTCCCAGAGGTAACGGGTGGCAGGGGACGGTGGGAGAAAGAGTTGTTTAGGCACAATGGTGTAGTGTGGGCCTGTAATTAGGCTTACAGTGGGGAAGATGATGTACCATACACAGAAGTCTAAATCTATGAGGATGTAAATCTGAAAGCTATAGGATGTTATAATGAAGGGTTAGGGAAATCAATTCACCTAAAATCAAAACTCCATAAAGGCAAGCAGGTTTATGGCATAAAGATTGCAGGCTGAAAGAATTTAGAGAAGATGAACTTCCAAGGATTGATAATCACCTCCAAATGCTTAACGATGCTACAGAAAATTAGACCATTGCAAAGAGATGAAGAGGAACACAACCAACACAGCACGTTCTGTGATAAACTCATGAGCCAACGGAAAATGTTACCGTCCACGATGTTTTTACTAATTACATTTAGGAATAATCAATGCAGGCCAACATCTTCCCAAGTTCAGGCAAAAGGTTGGTCCAAAAGTCCAATTCAGGTCCGGCACTGTGGTGTAGCTGGTAAGTGCCCATGTTTCACTTGGGCGGCCTAGGCTTGGTAGGGTGGCATCACGGGTCCGGATCAGATTAGGAGCAGTAGGAAATATGGATTTCAAGGTATGGTGCCAACAGAGATCATGAAGAAGTAGAAATTGTGAGGATACCTTGTGAATACACACCGGGAAATGAACCATGAGAATATTACAATCTATGAACGCATCAGGTACACTTCCCCCACATGATGAAGGAAGTAAAACATGTGACCTGCCAAGGTGGAATTGCCAGACTACTATGAGATGACACGATCATTGCTCATCAGAGGATTGCCTGGGTAACTTCAACTTTGCAGGGACTCCAGGACTTTCTGTGGGGAAAGTCCACACATTTGGCCACATCCACAAAACTTAAGAGATAAATCCCAGGACGATCTTAAAGGGAAGAAACCATTGTCTAGAAGGAATGTAGTAGACCTTTCAAGGTTCGAGGAGAAAGTTAGAAACCGACAAGAAGTCCAGAAAAAGGAAAACTATCGCACCTGGAAAGGGAGAGTAGTCAGACTGGTATGAGATGGGTCTGAAACACTGTGTGCATGGAGGTTTTCAGCACAACTTAGAATTCTGAGGGTGTTTATGACATCATGGTGACCATGTCACCCAAGATGGTCCCAGGTTTCCATCCCGAGGATTTGTCTAGGCTAGGATATTCAAGTGAGAGATTCCCAGAAACAGCTTTTCCAAACAGAAACTGGGCACAGAAACTTGAAGAGATCCAACAGATGCGTATTCAAGGGATGAGAAAGGAATCACTGAAATGAAGCGATAATAGAGGGACAAGCACTCAGAGGAGAACATTGTCATCTACTCACGTAGATGTGGAAGCCATGCTGATTCAAGCTTGAAAAGTGTTTTGAGAAAAGAGGCCGTACCTGGGGCTTATCAGACCTACATTGTCCTTCTGCCTTACCCATAACCCAAAGTCAAGAATGATTACTTGAGGACATTGAAGAGAAGAAGAGAGGCCACCTTTCTTAGGCCTCAGCAAATTTTGAAGACAAGTCTCCCTTTCCATAGCGCTCAAGTCACGGGGGCCCTCTGGGTACATGCCAATGTGTCAGCAGAGATCTCAATGAAGCCCGGAAAGAACGGCCCCCTGCCATGCTTGGGTATGTCGCTTGGTTTGGAAGGGCTCTAGAAGTGTGCTGAAAAGCACCTTTTCCAGAGGGCTTTGTTCCTTTGTGAAAGCTGCCCTCCCAGGCTAGAGTGTTCAGTTGGGATCAATGAGATTCTCTCCACCCTCTCTTGCCGTACAAGGAATATTGATTACGTGTTTCGATACCACACATAAGGAGGTTTGCTGAAAATTAGAACAATACCATTATATTTAAAGAAAAATAAACTCGCCACAGCTGAGGAGGTAAGTCAAACACATACCAAAACCTGTAGAAACAAAGTAAGCCAGTATCTAGCCATAATCTAGTGGAAAGTTCAAGCATCAAGGGTGAAGTTTGAAACTTCCCAAATCCAGAATAGAGACAGAAGGTCTCTCACCTGGACAGAGGAATTCATCAGATTCATCTAATTTGTTTCAGAAGCATTGGGTTCCTGAAGGTGGTTGCCAGGACAACGTCGTACCTGGAGTTTCTCATCTCACAATGTCAAACGAACCCAGATGACCACGCGTACTCAGTGCTCAGTTGCACCTAGACTAAGAGAGCAAAGACTCCCTCAAGTGACCGATGGAAATTCAAAGACGACACCCAGGAATCATGAAAGCACTCACACATCGGCCTACAGAACATGTGGTGATTAAAGAAATACAAAATTCCTAACTTGGAATGAAGGAGAATGTACTGACAAGCACCTCGAAGGGATATACCTCAGAAAGACCATGACGATTAGACTATGGAAAAGAAAACAGGGTCCCAGAAAATGGAAGCCCAACAGAAATCACACCTGAATAATCCACAGTGCAATACGTCAGTCTTTAGACAGACTATGTTTCAACGTTGGAAAGACCGAGAAGGTCACAACCCCAAAACTTGCAATGAAGGTCAAACCTGGGCTAACTGGGAAGGGTGAGTTATGAGACTGCTCCAAGCGGGCTCTGAAACCCTGTGTCCATGAAGCTTTCCGGGACAGCAGAGACACAATTCTGACAAATCCTCTGACATCACCGTGGACCGGAAAGAAAACCAGGCCTAGTCTACACAGGGCCAGATTTGGGCTTATGTAGCATATTTAATTCACATTTCACTCAACAGCAGGTTGGCAATGGAACATGAAAGGGGCCAGCCCGTGTTGTAGCAGTGAAGTCTGTGCATTCTGGGTCGGAAGCCCGCGCTAGGCCACGTGGATTCCTGGGGTGAGCCTCCTCACCGTTGGCCCAGCCATTCTGGGGCAGGCGTCCGAGGTAGTGCAGAGGCAGATGGGAAGCAACGTTAGACAGGGCCACTCTTCTTCAGCAAATACAGCTGCAGTGTCAGCACATGTGAGCACAGCCATAAACGTTAGCCAAAACAGAACCAATTAAAAGGTGCAAAGAACATAAATACTGAACCTCAAAAACAGAAGCATACCAGTAAGAAGAATAAGATATCTATGAATGACCTTAACCAAACGGGTGCATGCTATGTAACACGAAAGGGAAGAAAGCTTTTGGGAAATAAATTCCAGAAGAGAGAAGGAAATGGAAGGCTACACCGTGCTCTTGGAATGGAAGAACTAACACACTTGAAAAGTTCGTAACAGATAAAGCAATCTCTGGATTCCATGCAATCCCAGTTCAAAGTTGTAGTAATTTTTCCCACAGAAATAGAAGAGAGAATCCTAAAGTCTCTATCCAGGCATAAGGGACACTGAATAGCCAACGGAATCCTGAGGAAAATGAACAAAGCTGGACGTATCCCCCTTTCTGATTTCACCATACAGGACGAAGCACTAGCTACTGAAACAGCACAGTCTGGGCCCAAAAACAGGCACACAGACGAATAGAACACGATCAAGAGCACAGATGTCTACTCACACAAATATGGACAGCTCATTTTCGACCAGAGGGACAAGAGAAGACAGCGGAGAAAGGAAAGTCTAGAGAAGAAAGGTTTCTTGGAAGACTGCACAACCACAGGTAACAAAATGCGAGTAGGACATGATGTTAAACGAGGCACATGCCACCTCGAAATGGATTAAAGCCTTGAATGGAAGACTTGAGTCCGTGGAACTTCTAGGAGAAAACCCAGGCAGCGTGCTCTTTACCATCTGGCTTAGCTGCCTATTTGGAAGAAGCATGTGTGACTGGGCAAGGGCAAGAAAGGAAACAAGAAACAAACGGGACTCTATCCAACGCAGAAGGTTCTGCCCAGCCAAAGAAACCATAAGTCAATGCAAAGACTGCACAGCAACTGGCAGTGGATGTTTGCAAACCACACATCAGAGAAGGGCTGAATAGCCAAACGATCCAATAACCTCACACGTCTCCACAAGAGGAAAAACAACAAACCCAGTAAAACCTGGGCAAAAGATGGAAACAGAGATTTCTCCCAAAGAGAGAAAGATGGGCAACAGCTGTATGAAAACATCTTCACCATCATAAATTCTCAGGCCAGTGCAAATCCAAACGGCAATGGGATAACAGCTCCCTGTGGTCAGAATGGCTATAAGGAACAAGACAGGAAACAACAAGTGTCAGAGAGGAGGTGGAGACAAGGGAAGCCTCCTGCACCACTGGTGGGAGTGTAAACCGGTGCAGACAGTAGGAAAAGCAGCGTGGAATTGCCTCAGAAATTTCTACCATATGATCCAGCTATTCCTCGGCAGCTTGTCTATCCATAGAACTTGGAAACACTAATGCATAGAGATCCGTGCACCACTGTGTTCACCACAGCCTTACTCCCGAGATACAAGACTTGTAAGCCGCCCTGGTGCCCATGAAGGGACGAATGGAGAAGGAAGATGGGCTATATCCACACAATGACATAGCACTCAGCTGTAGGAATGGATGCAGTCCAGTCATTTGTGACCACCAGAATGGCTCCTGAGGGTATGAGGGGAATTGAAACAAGCCCAGGGAGAAGGTCAAATACCATGCGATCTAAGTTACAAAGAGATATAGAAAAAAAGGACAAACTAGCTGGAATCACGTGAGATGGAACCGGTGGTTCCCAGAGGGAATGGGAGCCTGGGCCCGGAGGGAGACATAGTTGAATAGGCACAAGTGTGTGGTGAGGGCCTGTAATTAGGCTTATGGTGGTGAAGATGATGTAACCTACACAGAACTTTAAATCTGTGAGGATGTAAATGTGAAAGATATAGGATGTTATAATGCAGGGTTACGGCCACCAATTCACATAAAATCAAAACTCCAAAAAGGGGTGCAGATTTACGGCCTAAAGCTTTGGAGGCTGAAACAGATTAGAGAAGATGAACTTCCAAGGATTGGTAATCACCTCAAAATGCTTAATGATGCTACAGAAAGGTAGACCTTTGCAAAGAGATGAAGAGGAATACTAGGAAGAGAACATGTTCCGTGCTAAACTCATGAACCAACGGAAAATGCTACCTTCCATGTTGTTACTACTGATTCCCTTCACGCATGAGCCAAGCAGGCCAACATCTTCCAAAGTTCAGGCCAAAGTTTGGTCCAAAAGTCCAATTCAGGGCCTGCCCTGTATTGCAGCAGGTAAGTGCCCACGTTCCGCGTCGGTGGCCAGGGCTTCATTGGCTAGCATCACGTGTGTGGATCAGATTACTAGCATTAGGAAATCCAGATTTCATGGTCTCGTGGGCACAGAGATCATAAAGAAGTAGAAAGTGTGAGATGACCTTATCAATACTCACCAGAAAAAGAACCATGAGAATATTACAATCTATGAACGCATCAACTACACTTGCCCAAATGATGAAGGAAACAAAACATGTGAGATGCCAAGGTGGAATTGTCATGCCGCTAGGAGATCACACGATCATTGTGCATCAGGGGATTGCCTGGACAGCATCAACTTCTTACGGACTTCAGGACATTCTCTGAGGAAAGTCCACCCATTTGGCCATATCCACAAAAGATAAGAGATAAAACCAGGGATGATCTTTAAGGGAAGAAACCGGTGTCTAGAGGGAATATAGTAGACCTTTCAAAGTTCGAGGAGAAAGTTAGAAACTGACAAGAAATCCAGAACAAGGAAAACTATCCTACCTGGAAAGGGGGAATAGTCAGACTGGTATGAGATGGGTCTGAACCACTGCGTTCATGGAGGTTTTCAGGACAACTTAGAATTCTGAGGGTGTTTATGACATCACGGTGAACATGTCACCCAAGATGGCCGCATGTTTCCAGTCCTAGCATTGGACTAGGCTAAGGATAGTCAAGTGAGAGATACCCAGAAACAGCTTTTACAAACAGAAACCAGGCACAGAATCTTGAAGAGACCAAAGAGACGCTGATTGAAGGGATAAGAAAGGAATCATTGTGATGATACGTCATGATTTCTTTGTTTTCCTCAGGATTCCTTTGGTTCTTCAGGGTCTTTTGTTGCTGGAGATAAACATTAGGATTCCCTCTTCTATTTCTGTGGGAAAGATTGCTGCAACGTTGACTGGGATTGCATGGAATCCAGAGATTGCTTTATCCAGTACGGACGTTTCAAATGTGTTAATTCTTCCATTCCAAGAGCACTGAATGCCCTACCAGTTCCTTGTGTCTTGTGGAATTTCTTTCCTCAAAGCTTTGCTATTTCTCGGTTTACATAGCTTTCACCTGTTTGGCTCAGGTTATTCCTAGATACCTTAATCTTCTAAAGCATGCTTTTATTTTTTTTTTGAGGGTAAGTTTTTCTATCATTTGTAAGTTTTAATTGCTTTTGTTTAGGCAGAAGTCTATCGCTGGGCTCACACCTGTTGGCAATGCTCCTGTATTTCCTGATGAAGAGGGCCCTGTCTAACGTCTCTTCCCATCTGCCTCTACACTACCTCGCACGCCTGTCCCAGAATGGCTGGACCAGCCGTGAGGAGGTTCACGCCAGGATTCTATGTGGCCACCGCTGTCTGCCTACCCAGAGCACATGGACTTCACCGCTGCACCACTGGCTGGCCCCTTTCATGTTCCATTGACAGCCTGCAGTTGAGTGGAAGGTGACTCGAGTATGCTACTTGAGCCCAACTCTGGCCCTGTGTAGATGAGGCCAGCTTGTTTATCTGGTCCAGTGTGATGTCAGAGGATCTGTCAGAATTGTGTCTCTGCTGTCCCGGCAAGCTTCATGGACAGCGGCTTTCATAGCCGCTTGGAGCAAACTCGTAACTCACTCTTCCCAGGTAGCCCAGCTTTGACCTTCGCTGCAGTTTTTGGGGTTGTGAATTTCTCGGACTTTCAAACATTCCAGCAGAGTCTGTCTACTGAATGACATATTTCACAGTGGATTATTCAGGTGTGATTTCAGTTTGCCTTCCATTTTGGGGACCTTGGTTTCATTTTCATAGTCTAATCATCATGGTCTTTCTCAGCTATCTCCTTACATATGCTTATCAATCCGTTCTCCTTCATTCCAAGTTATTAATTTTGTATTTTTTTAATCACCATATTTTCTGTAGGCCGAGGTGTGAGTCCTTTCATGATTGTTGGGTGTTGTCTTGGAATTTCCATCTGTCACTTGAAGGAATCTCTGCTATCCTAGCCTAGGCCAAACTGAGCACTGAGAATACCAGGTCCTCTTGGATGGTTTGACATTCTGAGATCAGAAACTCCAGATTCATGGGTGTCCTGGCAACCACCTTCACGGAAATTATGTTTCTGAGACAAATTAGACAAATCTGATGAACTCCTCTCTCCAGGCAACAGATTTTTCTGTCTCTTTTCTGGATTTGGGAAGTTTCTAACTTGAGCCCTGATCCTTGAACATTCCACTAGCTTACGTCCAGATACTGGCTTGCTTTATTTCTATAGGGTTTATTTGTTTGATTTACATCCTCAGATCTGGCATGTGTAGTTTTCTTTAAATGTCACTGTAATGTTCTAATTTTCCACCAACTCCTTACATAAGGTGTCAAAACACATAATCAATACTCCTTCTAGGGTCAGAGATATGGGGAGAGAACTTCATTAGAGTCCAATGGAGCAATCTAGCCTGGGAGGGTAGCCTTCACAAAGGAACGAAGCCCTCTGGAAAAGGGTGCATTTCAGCACACTTCTGGAGCCCTTCCAAACAAGGAGACATACCCCAAGCATGACAGGTGCCCACACCTTCAGGGCATCAAAGAGTACTCTTGTGAGACATAACCGTCTACGCAGTGGGCCGCCGTGATGCCAGAGCTATGGAAAGGGAAACTTCTCCTCAAAGAATGCTAGGGGCCCAGGAAAGGAGGCATGGATTCTCCTCTTTGATGTCATGAAGACTTCATTCTTGATTTTGGATTAAGATTAAGTCAGAAGGACAATGTCGGTCTGATAAGCCCCAAGTCTGGCCTCTTGTTTCCAAGCAAGTTTCAAGCTTGAATCAGCATGGTCTCCCCATCTACTTGAGTAGATGACAATGTTCCCCTCTTGGTGCTTGTCCCTCTATTATCGCTTCTTCCCAATGATTCCTTTCTTATCCCTTGGATCATAGTCTCTTTGATCTCTTCAAGATTCTGTGCCCGGTTTCTGTTTGTAACAGCTGTCTCTGGGTATCTCTTACTTGAATATCCTAGTCTAGTCCAACACTCCGACTGGAAATATGCGGCGATCTTGGGTGACATGTTCACCGTGATATCATAAACACCCTCAAAGTTACAAGTTGTGCTGACAACCTCCCTGCACACCATGTTTCAGAGCCATCTCATACAAGTCTGACCACGCACCTTTTCCAGGCAGGATAGTTTTCCTTTTTCTGGATTTCTTGTCGGTTTCCAACTTTATCCTCCAACTTTGAAAGGTGTACTACATTCTCTCTACACACTAGTTTCTTTCCTTTAAGATTATCCTAGGTCATCTCTCATAATTTGTGGCTATGACCAAATGGGTGGACCTTCCCCATAGAAAGTCCTGGAGTACTTCCCAAGTTGAGGGTGCCCAGGCAATCCTCTGATGCGCAATGATCGTTTCATCTCATAGCAGTCTCACAAGTCCACCTTGGCAGGTTAAGTTTTCCTTCTTACTTCATTTGGCAAGTGTACCAGCTGCGTTCACACATTGTAGTACCCTCATGTTTCTTTTTCTGGTGCATATTGCTAACACGTCCTCACAATTTCTACTTCTTTATGGTCTCTGTCTGCACCATACCGTGAAATCTACATTTCCGTTTGCTACTAATCTGATCCCCACCCATGATTTGAACCACTAAAGCCCGGGCCGCCCAAGCGGAATGTGGGCACTTACCCCCTACACCACAGGGCCGGCCCTGAATTGGACTTTTGGGCCAATCATTGGCCTGAACTTGGGAAGATGTTATCCTCGTTTGATTATGGGTGAAGGGAATTACTAGTAACATCATGGAGGGGAACATTTTCCATTGGTGCGTGATATTAGCATGGAACATGTTCTCCTGGTAGTATTCCTCATCATCTCGTTGCAATGGTCTACCTTTCTGTAGCACTATTAAGCATTTGGAGGTGATTGTCAATACTTGAAAGTTCATCTTCTCTCATCTCTTTCAGACTCCAAAGCTTTATGCCATGAATCCGCACGGCTTTCTGGATTTTGGATTTTATGTTAATTTATTGTTGTAACCCTGCGTTATAACATCCTGTAGCTTTCAGATTTCCACCCCCAGAGATTTAGACTTCTGTGTAGGTTATATCATCCTCCCCTCCGGAAGCCTCATTACAGGCCTGAATCACATGCTTGTGGCTAATCATCTGTTGCACCATCCCTCTGCCCCCCAGTCCCCTTGGGAACCACCAATCCACTGTCCCATGGTACCTGTACATTAGCCCATGTTTTTCTGTTCTCCTTGTAAGTGAGAACCTACGGGATTTGACTTTCTCCCTGTGACTGGTTTCACTTCCCATAAGACCCTTAGGAGCCATTCTGGAGGTCACAAAGGGCTGGATTACATCCTTACTTATAGCTGAGTAGTATGCCCTTGTGTCGCTATAGCCCATCTTCCTTCTCCATTGGTCCCTTGATGGGCACCAGGGCAGCTTCCAAGTCTTGGATATCAGGAGCAAGGCTGTGGTGAACACGGCAGTGCAGGGATCTCTATGCATTGGTGTTTCCAAGTTCTTTGGATAAATACACCACCGAGGAAGAGCTGGATCATATGGTAGATGGAATCTTAAATTTCTGAGGCAAGTCCACACTGCTTTGTGGAGTGGCAGCATCGGTTTACACTACCACCAGCAGTGCTGGAGGCTTCACTTCTCTCCACCTCCTCTCAGACACTTGTTTCCTGGCTTGTTACTTAGGGCCATTGTGACCACAGTAAGCTGCTATCTCATTGAAGTTTGGATTTGCACTGGCATGGGACTTCCTGATGAGGAACATGTTTTCATACAGCCTATTGGCCATCTTTCTATCTTCTGGGGAGAAATCTCTGTTTTCATCTTCTGCCAGGTTTTAGTGGGCTTGTTGCGTTTTCTCTTTTGGAGACGTATGAGCTCATTGGATCTTTTGGCTCTTAACCCCTTCTCTGATGTGTGTTTTGAAAACATCCTCTCCCAGTTGTTGTGCTGACGTTGCACTGAGTTGATGGTTTCCTTGTCTGGGCAGAAGCTTCTGCAGTGTATGAAGTCCCGTTTGTTTCTTGTTTCCTTTGTTGCCCTTGACTATTCAAACATGCTTCTTCCAAATAGGTGGCTAAGCCAGATGGCAAAGAGCAAGCTGCCTGGGTTGTCTCCTAGAAGTTGCACGGTTTCAAGTCTTCCATTCAAGGCTTTAATCCATTTCGAGGTGGTGTGTGTGCCTGGTGTAACATCATGGTCTACTCTCATTGTGTTACATGTGGCTGTGCAGTCTTCCATGCACCGTTGCTTGTCGAGACTCTCCTTTCTCCGCTGTCTCCTCTTGGTTCCCTTGTCGAAAACGGGTTGTCCATATGTACGTAAGTTGACCTCTGGGCTCTCGATTCTGTTCCATGTGTCTGTGTGCCTGTTTTTGGACCCAGACTGTGCCATTTCAGTTCGTTGCGCTCCGTCCTACATGAAGAAATCAGACGGTGTGATATGTCATGCTTTGTTCGTTTTCCTCAGGATTCCTTTGGGTATTCAGATTCCTTTGCTGCTGGATAGAGGCTTTACTATCCTCTCTCTATTTCTGTGAGAAAGATTGCTGCAACTTGGACTGGGATTGCATGGAATCCACAGATTGCTTTATGGGGTATGGACGTTTCAAGTGTATTAGTTCTTCCATTCGAAGAGCATGAAATAGCCTTCCGTTTCCTTAGGTCTTCTGGAGTTTCTTTCCGCAAAGCTTTGCCAGGTTTTGGTTTACATAGCTTGCATCTGTTTGGTGAAGCATAGTCTTAGATATCTTATTTCTCCTACTGGCATGCTTCCCTTTTTGAGGTTCATTATTTCTATTCTTTGCACCTTTTAATTGGTTCTGTTTTGGCAAACGTTTATTGCTATGCTCACATCTGCTTACAATGCTGCTGTACTTGCTGAGGATGAGTGGCACTGCCTAACGTCGTTTCCCAACTGCCTCTACACTACCTCAGATGCCTGCCCCAGATGGCTGTAACAACCATGAGGAGGATCACCCCAGGATTCCACGCTCCCGACCGCGGCCGGCCGACCAAGAACACGTGGACTTCACCCCTGCAACACTGGCCGGCCCTTTACATGTTCCATTGCCAACCTGCAGTTGAGTGGAATGTGACTTGAATATGCCACTTGAGCCCAACTCTGGCCCTGTGTTGACTAGGCCAGGTTGTTTTTCCGGTGCACTGTGATGTCAGAGGATTTGTCAGAATTTTGTCTCTGCTGTCCCGGCAAGCTTCATGGACACACAGTTTCAGAGCCCTTTTGGAGCAGTCTGAGAACTCACCCTTCCCAGTTAGCCCAGGTTTGACCTTCACTGCAGGTTTTGGGGTTGTCACTTTCTCAGACTTTCCAACATTCAAGCAGAGTCTGTCTAAAGACTGACGTCTTTCACTGTGGATTATTGAGGTGTGATTTCTGTTGGCCTTCCATTTTCTGGGACCATGTTTTCTTTTCCATAGTCTAATTGTCATGGTCTTTCTGAGCTATCTCCCTTTGACATGCTTATGATTGCATTCTCCTTCATTCCAAGTTAGGAATTTTGTATTTCTTTAATCACTGTATGTTCTGTAGGCTGGTGTGTGAGTGCTTTTGTGATTGTTGGGTGTTATCTTTGAATTTCTATTGGTAACTTGAAGTAATCTTTGCTATGCTAGCCTAGGTGCAACTGAGCACTGAGTACATGTGGTCATCTTGCTTCGTTTGACATTGTGAGATGAGAAACTCCATGTTGTCCTGGCAACCACCTTCAAGGACGCAAGGGTTTCGAGACAAATTAGATGAATCTGATGAATTCCTGTCTCCAGGGGAGAGATCCTTCCATCCCTTTTCTGGATTTGGGTGGTTTCGTACTTCACCCCTCATCCCTGAACGCTCCACTAGATTACATGTAGATCGTTTCTTACTTTATTTCTACAGGGGTTTTTTATTTGTTTGATTTACATCCTCAGCTGTGGCATGTTTATTTTTCTTTAAATATAATGGAAATGTTCTACTTTTTCAGACAACCTCCTTACATGTAGTTCGAAACACATAATCAATATTCCTTCTAAGATAAGAGATGGGGGAGAGAATCTCATTGATCCCAACTGAGCACTCTAGCCTGGGAGGGCAGCCATCACCAAGGAACGAAGCCCTCTGGAAAAGGGTGCTTTTTAGCACACATCTAGAGCCTTTCCAAAGCAAGAAACATAGCCAACCATGGCAGAGATCCATTCCTTCCAGGCTTCAATGAGATCTCTTGAGACACATTGGCATGTACCCAGTGGACCCCTGTGAAGCCAGAGCTATGGAAAGAGAGACTTGTCTTCAAGATGCTAGGGGCCTAGAAAAGGAGGTCTGGATTCTTCTCTTCAATGTCCTCAAGTGATCATTCTTGACTTTGGATTATGAATAAGGCAGAAGGACAACGTAGGTCTGATAAGCCCCAGGTCCGGCCTCTTTTTTCTAAACAAGTTTCAAGCTTGAATCAGCACAGTCTCCCCATCTACTTGAGTAGATGACACTGTTCTCCTCTCAGTGCTTGCCCCTCTAGTATCGCTTCTACCCAATGATTCCTTTCTCAACTCTTGAATCAGCGTCTCTTTGATCTCTTCAAGATTCTGTGCCAGGATTCTGTTTGGAAAAGCTGTTTCTGGGTAACTGTCACTTGAATATACTGTCCTAGGCCTATCCTCGGGCTGGAAACCTCAGCCGACTTGGGTGACATGGTCACCATGATGTCATAAACACCCTCAGAATTCTAAGTTGTCCTGACAACCTCCATGCACACAGTGTCTCAGAGTGATCTCATACCAGTCTGACTACTCTCCCTTTCCAGGTAGGACAGTTTTCCTTTTTCTGGACTTGTCGGTTTCTAACTTTATCCTCGAACCTTGAAAGGTCTACTACATTCCTTCTAGACACTGGTTTCTTTCCTTTAAGATCGTTCTGGGATTTATCTCTTATCATTTGTGGATGTGGCCAAATGTGTGGACTTTCCCCAGAGAAAGTCCCGGAGTCCCTGCCAACTTTATGTTCCCAGCAATCCTCTGATGCACAATGATCGTGTCATCTCATAGCACTCTGGCAATTCCACCTTGGCTGGTCACATGTTTTACTTCCTTCATCATGTGGGGAAGTGTACCTGATGCGTTCATAGATTGTGATATTCTCATGGTTCTTTTTCTGGTGTGTATTCATAACGTATCCTCACAATTTCTACATCTTCATGATCTCTGTCTGCATCATACCTTGAAATCTATATTTCCAAATGCTCCTAATCTGATCCGGACCTGTGATGCTGGCCAGCAAAGCCCAGGCCGCCCAAGCAGAACATGGGCACTTACCCGCTACACCACTGGGCCGACCCTGAATAGGACTTTTGAACCAACCTTTGTACTGAACTTTGGAAGATGTTGGCCTGCTTTGATTATTCGTAAAGGTTATTAGTAGTAACATCATAGACAGCTACATTTTCCATTCTCTCATGAGCTTAGCATGGAACGTGTTCTCTTGGTAGTGTTCCTCTTCATCTCTTTGCAATGGTCTACCTTTCTGTAGCATCATTAAGCATCTGAAGGTGATTATCAATCCATGGAAGCCCATCTTCTCTAAACTCTTTCAGCCTGCAATCTTTATGCCATAAACCTGCTTGCCTTTATGGAGTTTTGATTTTATGTGAACTGGTTTCCGTAACCCTGCATTATAACATCCTATAACTTTCAGATTTACATCCTCATAGATTTAGACTTCTGTGTATGCTACGTCATCTTGACCACTCTAAGCTTAATTACAGGCCCACACCACACACTTGTGCCTAATCAACTGTTTCTCCCTCTGTCCCCTACCACCAGTTACCTCTTGGAACCACCTATCCTGTGTCACATGCTACCGGTTTGTTGCTCCCTGTTTTAACCTTCTCCTTGTAAGTGAGATCCTATGGTATGTGACTTTCTCCCTGGGGATTGTCTCAGTTACCTTCATACACTCAGTAGCCATTCTGGTGTCACAAATGGCTGGACTGCACACTTTCTTACAGCTGAGTGCTATGCCAGTGTGTGGATATAGCCCATCTTCCTTCTCCAAGAGCCCTTGATGGGCACCAGGGAGGATTCCAAGTCTTGGATATCGGGAGTAAGGCTGTGGTGAACAAAGCAGTGCAGGGATCTCCATGCCTTAGTGATTCTAAGGTCTTTGGATAAACACGCCGGAGAGGAATAGCTGGATCATATGGTAGATGGATTCTGAAATATTTGAGGTAATGTCACATGGCTTTACGTAGTGCCTGCACTGGTTTACACTCCCACAAGCTCTGCAGGACTCTTCCCTTCTCTTCACCTCCTCTCCAACACTTGTTTCCTGTCTTGTTCCTTGTAGCCATTCTGACCACAGTGAGCTGTTATCTCATTGCCGTTTGGATTTGCATTGGCCTTAGACTTAATGATGATGAACATGTGTTTATATAGTTATTTCCCAACCTTCTATCTTCTTGGGGTAAATTTCTGTTTCCATCTTTTGCCCAGGTTTTAATGGGCTTGTTTTTTCTCTTGTGGAGACGTGTGTGGTCATTGGATGTTTTGGCTATTCAGCCCTTCTCCAATGTGTGGTTTGAAACATCCTCTCCCTGTTGTGCTGTCTTTGCATTGAGTAGATGGTTTCCTTGGCTGGACAGTAGGTTCTGCATTGGATGGAATCCCGTTTGTTTCTTGTTTCCTTTGTTGCCCTTGACTAGTCAAACATGCTTCTTCCAAATAGGTGGCTAAGCCAGATGGTAAAGAGCAGGCTGCATGCATTTCCTCCAGGAAGTTTCACGGTTTCAAGACTTCCGTTGAAGGCTTTAATCCATTTCGAGATGGTGGGTGTGCCTGGTGTAACATCATGGTCTACTCTCATTGTGTTACATGTGGCTCTGCAGTCTTCCCAGCACTGTTTCTGTTAGTCTCTCCTTTCTCCACTGTCTCCTCTTGCCTTCCTCGTTGCAAATGTGCTGTCCATATATGTGTGAGTAGAACTCTGGGCTCTGGATTCTGTTCCGTTGGTCTGTTTGCCTGTTTTTGAGACCAAACTGTGCCGTTTCGGTACCTAGCACTTCGTCCTACATGTTGAAATCACAAAGTGTGATACGTCCCGCTTTGCTTGTTTCCCTCAGGATTCCTTTGGGTATTCAGCGTCCCTTTTCACTGGATAGAGACTTTAGGATTCTCTCTTCTATTTCTGTGGGAAAGATTCTGCAACTTTGACTGGGATTGCATGGAATCCAGAGATTGCTTTATCCATTACGGAAGTATCAAGTGTTTTAGTTCTTACATTCCTAGAGCACGGAATACCCTTCCATTTGCTTGTGTCTTCTGGAATTTCTTTCCACAAAGCTTTGCTAGCTTTCGGTTTCCATAGCTTGCAGCTGTTTGGCTAAGCTTATTACTAGAAATCTTTTTGTTCTTACTGGCATCTTTTTTTTGAGGTTCAGTTTTTCTGTTCTTTGCAACTGTTCATTGATTTTGTTTTGGCATATGTTTATGTGTGTGCTCACATCTGCAGGCGATGCTGCTGTATTTTCTGAGGAAGAGTGATGCTGTCTGACATCACTTCCCAGCTGCCTCAACAATACCTTGGATGCCTGCTGGAAAATGGCTGGACTAGCAGTGAGGAGGTACACACCCAGGATACCACGTGTCCGGCCCCGGGCTGCCGACCCAGAACATGCGGACATCACCACTGCTCCACTGGTGGCACCTTTCATGTTTCATTGGCAACCTGCAGTTGAGTGGAATGTGACTTGAATATGCTACTTGAGCCCAACTCTGGCGCTGTGTAGATGAGCCCAGTTTGTTTTTCTTCTCCACTGTGATGTCAGAGGAGCAAACTTCATCAACACAGGTTTTCAGAGCCCGATTTTAGCAGTCTTCTAACTCACCCTTCCCAGTTAACCTAGGTTTGACCTTCGATGCAGTTTTTGGAGTTGTGACTTTCTCTGATTTTAGAACGTTCAGAGTATGTCCAAAATTGACGTCTTTCATTGTGCATTATTCAGGTGGGATTTCTGTGTGCCTTCCATTTTCTTGAACCGTTTTTTCTTTTCCATGGTATAATCGTTGATAGGGGCTCGGCGAGCTGAAGACTCGAATGAAAGATTGCTTGGACTCTCAAGATCCTGCATTGGTGCTCTTTTATTTAGAGAATAGTACAGGATAGCATGGGGATAGGACCCATGTGCAGTCACAGCTCCTGCTGTTGCCCTGATTTAAGGGTTATGGCGAATTTTATAAGGCATGGGTACATGACTTACTTTTACTGGAAAAAGAAATGATGATGTAAAATATGTTTAAATGATTTCAGTGCAGAATGGGTCTGGTTATTGTGCGGTCATATAACTTTAGATACAAATCTGGCAATATAGATCAGCATGTACGTGATGATGCCCTGGGCTTCTCTCCCTGGCTTCTCAGCCCTAATTCATACCATAAAGAAATCCACCTGGTCACATAGTTTGGCATGTAGGCCAGGTCACCTTGGGTTTCTCTAGCTGGGGCCGGCTTAATCCACATCATAAACCCCCCCTGAACCCATTTGGACCAGAAATCTTTTGGGATATGGACGATGGTCTGTCTTCTGTGACTACTTCTGGCTGTACAAGGTCATAGAGCTGTCCCTAAATGGGACCATAGGCACAGGTAGGAAGTTCAGTGGACCGTAAGGCTTCACCCATGGTGTTCAAGGCTGACAAGGTATACAGAGCCTCTGGAGACAAGAGAATCATTTGACGAGAGGTGGTCCATGAGGTGAAACATTTTTGACATGCGGAAGACAAACAACGAAACAGATAACAAATTATCATAGGAAATACAAGCAGTATGTTTAACCCAATGAATAAGGTTTTGAAGTAGTACAGAAAACTGATCCGGACTAGGAGTTCAACGAATCGTTTAGACTTAGGGTTGATAAGACATGGATTTAGTTTGGTGGTGGGGATAGGAAGCCAGAAATATTTTGATGGTAGTCAAGAATATGACACAACATTCAGTTTTTATAATGGCACAGTGCTGCTCTTGTGCTGCTGTCAAGACATCCAGATCCATTTGGATTTGGAGGACTGCCTTTCACATTTGGGATACTTCTAAATTGAGCAGTGAAGTGCTATATTGAGTGTCATGTAATGCCTTCATAATAAATTTGTTTAGGACTTCCATGTGCAAGACGACATTTTGGATTCCTAATGAGGGAAGGAAAATTGAGGAAAGTAGGTCACACCAGTGGAAGACACAGCTGGTTCAGCGTTGCTGCAAGTTGGGTAGGTTAGAAGGAGGAGATATAGTAGATCTCATTGTACCTTGCATCCAGACAAAGCCTAGGGTGCATCATCCAATCCATCCAGGTGGCAGCCAAGGCTGTAAATTGGAGCCACATAGCCACTGAGCATAATTAGGGCCTAACCAATGTGTGCGGGGCCATCTATCCCAGTCAGTCCGAAACCAATCAGTATTTTTTTAAGCCTATGATATGAGAACACATATAACAGCAAATTTTTCCCATCGGTCAGGTGTTAATAGGCGATGTATCACTAGCGTGATTGGTTTGTTCCCAACAGAGAGTGACCTTTGACTGAGTTGACCACGAGTAGGAGTGAACCAAATATATGCATACCAAATTTGATATTGTCCATCCTATGCATATCGATAGGTTGGGGACTTTACATTTGGAACTTGTTGTTTAGGATCCACCTATGTCAAGGCAAATCTAGTTAGTATTTGGGCAGTAGTATTGAAGGAAAATGTTTGATGATGGCCAGGGAACTCCCAGGTGTCAGACATAGATGGCAACAAATAGACATTACGATTAGTAATAGATGAATCTTGCCAAAGAAAACAGCTAGAATCTAGTATCCAGGAATGCCTATTATAGCTTCTACAGAAACATAATTTTTGTCTCTTAAATCACCCTCATTTTTACAAAAGATAGCCAAATTAGGATAAACTAGTTTTCAAATAAAGTGCAGTTTCAAGACAACTTTCTCCAATTATTTACATATCAGCAGCAAGAATAGTAATTGCTCATACAGGCTTTTTAAAATCTGCGTTGCAAGAATTTTTTCTGACGAATCTCAGATTGAACTGTGAAGGCCTCTCGAGGCCAGAAAAGCCAAGCCAAGGACTTGTCATCAGATTTGGCCTGCAGTACTTACAGATTTGAGTGGAGTTCTCCTTGAGTTCCCCCAAAATATTCGGAGGTTCCTTACACCTGGCAGATAAGCAAGCTTCCTTACTTACCGGGTGAGATTGCCAGAAATCTCTGTAAACAAGGTACCAGGCCCATGTTTCCAAGTGGCTGAATTCCAGAAAGTGCAATCTCTGTTCCGGAAATGCTGTCTTGTCATATCTGAGCCTGTATGTCTCAAACATGACATTCCAGTCAAAGCCTTGGTAGTATAACCAATGTGTCCTGTTATAAGGAGAACAGATTCTTATGGAACTTATACAAATATTGCCACCAAATAACTATACTCAGTCACAAAGTGTTTCCAATTCTGGAGGGATAAGATAGGGAGAAAAAGATAAAAGTTTCAGTTTTGCTCATAAAGGTATAATTTCACCAAATTGCTGTAAGTCATAGTTAGCATAAGAGAAAAGAGAAAAAGATTTCCCTCATTATGAGAAAACAAAACAACACATCAAAACTGAACAATATTTCAAACAGAAGTCCTAAAAAATTATAATCATCCTCATCAGTTCACACAGTCCTGTATAATCAAGTCTTGAGCTGAATCTTCTGTCAGCAGATCGAGGGGCTTAGTTTCTGTTAGAATTCTGCAGTTTCTTACTCAGTTTAGTTTTACAATCTAAAAGTTTATCAGAAATCTGTAGATTAGATCCTCTGTGTCAGAATCCTTTCCAGAAATTTGTCGGAAGATGAAACATACTTGCTAAAGAAAAAAGCAGCAGAGTAAAACAAGAACTAACTGCAAATTTGCAAAGGAATCAAAAGGGCAATTGACAAAGAAACTTGGCTACTCCTGTGACATATAACACTTCCAGATAATAAGTGGACTTATGACTGATAACCAGGACAGATCAGAATTCTAGGAATGCTATATAATTTTAAGACATCTATATTAATAACATTTACCCATCTAATACCACCTAAGAAGATCTATCATCACTTATTTCCCAATGTTTCCCATGTAATTTAATAGACCAAATAAGCCTAATTAGTTTAGTATTTTCTTCCTTATAGGAAGAGAGAGCAAATTTCTTTGAGAAGTCTCAGGGACCCTCTGAAAATCCTCAGAGTAATCATTCTTCTGTCTGCCATGTGAAAAGATAGCCTTCATTCAGGATTTGAATATTTTTGAGGGAGAAGCTTGTTAAAACATATCAAAAGTTTTTAAAATGCTTCTTCAAATAGGAAACAATACTCTCTGTGAAACAATGCTCAGGTATCTATTCAAAGTGATAACAGAAAGAGTCAAAAATATTAAGACTGACCTCAGTCATTATTTTCACAAAACAGATTTGTCTCTTAGGTAGACTTACTCAAAGGAACAGCTTTCATTACCTCCTTATCAAGAGCAGATCAAAGGTTCAAGAACATTTATCCTTTTAAAGAAAACCAAATTTGAATTTCTGCACCTACTTATTTTTAACATTCAAACTCATTCACTTAATTGAACTTACTTTAGTCTACATGACCAGGCATAAAACTCCTTTCAGAATTTCTCCTTCACAAACCTTCTAAAACTTTCTTTTTTGGTTTCAGATTTTGTCCCAAACTCTTTCTTTTTTCCTTTCAAGTACATTAGGACGAATTTATCTTTCTTAACCCATCAAGCAAAAATATTTCCATCCTTTATACCTTTTTTTACTGAAAGCGTAGACTTTAACTTCCTTGAATATGAGCTCTTTTCCTTAGTAATTTCCAGTAGCTTTAATTCCATAGGTTAATTAGAACTTTTAACCCTTAACAGACGTAGTAAACACTAAAAAGGCAAACAGTTATGAATCGACTTTTATATCAGCATTATAAACACTTCATAACTTTAGAAACACGCCACTTTACAATAAAACACAAGGCATGCTTTTTATACGCCCAAACGCTTTTAGCCTCTTCAATAAGAAGCCAAAAGTAGATAACTTAGATATGTTTATTAATAATGTTTCAGTGTTACATCCAATCCAAAAACAACCCAGATATTCAGATTTTTATCATTTAACTTAACTTGGCATAACTCAAGATTGTTACCAAAAAGAATTTTGAAGCTGTTTTTTTTCAACAAGTATACTGACCATAAAAGTTATTGTGCTCATTTTTATGAGTTTTATGTATTTAAACCATTTGTTTCCAACAATTATGTTCAGATTACCTACAGAAACCTCATGAGGCATTAGACAAAACTGGTCATCATTTAAAGCTATTATTTTGTTGACAAATTTAACAGACAACGTGAACTTATATGACTAGAAAACCCACGCTGAATGCCTGCATGCTATGCAAATACCAACAACTCTGACAAAAAGACTATTTTCAATCCGTAATCCACATCAATCTTCTTTTTCTTTCTCAGCTATCTCTCATAGGTATGCTTATCAGTCCATTCTCCTTCATTCCAAGTTATTAATTTTGTATTTCTTTAATCACCATATGTTCTGTAGGCCCATGCATGAATGCTTTTGTGATTGTTATGTATTGTCTTTGAATTCCCATTGTTCACTAGAAGGAATCTTTGCTACCCTAGCCTAGATCCAACTGAGCACTGAGAACACATCGTCATCTTGGTTGGTTTGACATTCTGAGATCAGAAACTCCAAATGCTAGGTTGTCCAGGCAACCAACATATGGACATAATGTTTCTGAGGCAAATTAGACAAACCGGATGAATTCTTCTTTCCAGGTAAGATATTTTCATGTCTCTTTTCTGAATTTGGGAAGGCTCGAACTTGATCATTAGAGTAGATTACGTCTAAGGACTGCTTTACTTTAATTCTGTAGGGATTGTTAGTTGTTTGATTTATATCCTCAGCTCTGGCATGTTTATTTTTCTTTAAATATAAGTGTAATGTTTCAATTTTCATCCAACTTCCTCACATATGTTTTCAAAACACATAATCAATACTCTTCCAAAAAGGCATGCAGATTTGCACCACGAAGCTTTTGAGGCTGAAAGACGTTAGAGAAGATGAACTTCCAAGGATTGTGAATATCCTCCAAATGCTTAATGATGATACACAAAGGTAGACCATAGCAAATAGATTAAGAGGAATACAACGAAGAGAACGTGTTCCGTGTTAAGCTCATGAAGCAAGGGAAAATGTTACCATGAGTGAGGTTACTACTAATTACCTTCACGAATAATCACAGCAGGGCAGCTTCTCCCCAAGTTCAGGCAACAGATTGGTCCAAAAGTAAAATTCAGGTCCAGCCATGTGTTCTGGTGTGTAAGTGCCCACGTTCCTAGTGGACGACCTGGGATTCATGGATTCAATTCATGGATGCTGATCAGATTAGTAACATTAGGAAAGATAGATTTCATGGTATGGTGCAGACAGAGATCATAAATAAATGGAAATTGTGAGCATACCTTATAGATACGCACAAGGAAATAAACGAAAATATTGCAGTCTATGACACATCTGGTACACTTCTCTAAATACAAAATGAAGGAAGTGATGTGACCTGCATAGGTGGAATTGTCGGACTGCACGAGATGACGTGATCATTGCACATCAGAGGATTGGCTGGGCAACTTCAACTTGGGAGGGACTCCAGGACTTTCTCTGGGGAAAGTCTACACATTTGACCATATCTACAAAATGTAACAGCTAAAACCCAGGATAAACTTAAAGTAAAGAAACTAGTGTCTAGAGAGAATGTACTAGACATTTAAAAGTTCAAGGATAAAGTTAGAAACCGACAAGAAATCTAGGAAATGGAAAACTATTCTAGCTGGAAAGCGTGAGTAGTCAGACTGGTATGAGATCGCTCTGAAATGCTGTGTGCATGGAAGATGCCGGGACAACTGAGAAGTTTGAGGGTGTTTATGACATCACAGTGAACATGTCACCCAAGATGGCCTCATGTTAATAGTCCTAGGATTGTCTTAGGCTACTGATACTCAAGGGAGAGATACCCAGAAGAGAATTGAAAAACAGACACCAGGCACTAAAACTTGAAGAGATAGAATAGACGCTGATTAAAGGGATAAGAAAGAAGTCATTGTGAAGATACAATAATAGAGGGACAATCACTGAGTGGAGACCACTGTGATCTACTCAAGTATAGGGGGAGGCCATGGAGATTCAAGCTTGAAACTTGATTTGAAACCAGAGGCTGGACTTGGGTCTTATCAGGCCTACATTTTCCTTCTGCGTTAATCATCATCCAAAATCAAGAGTGATCTCCTGAGGACATTGTAGAGAATGATTGATGCTTCCTTTCCTATGCCACTAGCATTCATTGAAGAGAAGTATCACTTTCCATAGCTCTGGCATTACGGAGCTCCAAAGGGTACATGCTAATGTGTCACAAGATATCTCTTTGAACCCTTGAAGGAATGGACCCCGTCATGCTTTGCGTATGTCTCATTGTTTGGCAGGGCTTCAGAAATGTGCTGAGAAGCACCCTTTTCCAGAGGGCTCCGTTGCTTTGTGAGGGCCACCGTAACAGGCTAGTGTGCTCAGTTTGGCTCCAATGAAGTTCTATCCCCGTATCTCTTGGAGTAGAATGATTATTGATGACGTGTATTGATACCATATGTAAATAGGTTGGCTGAAAATTAGAACATTACAATTATCTTTATAGAAAAATAAACTTTCCAGAGCTGAGGATGTAAATCAAATAACACACCCTATAGAAATAAAGTAAGCCAGTATCTAGACGTAATCTAGAGGAACGTTCAAGGATGGGGGTCAAGATTGAAACTTCCCAAATCCAGAAATGAGACAGAAAAGTATCTTATTTGGAGTGGAATTCAGCAGATTTGCCGAATTTGTTTCAGATACATTATGTTCATGAAGGAGGTTGCCATGCCTACCTAGAATTTGGAGTTTAAGATCTCAGAATGTCAGACCAACCAAGATGAACACGTGTTCTCAGTGTTCATCTTCACCAAGGCTAGCATGGCAAAGATGGCTACACGGGACCATGTAAATTCAAAGACAACACCCAACAATGAAAAGCACTCACAAGTAGGTCTATAGAACATAGGGTGGTTAAAGAAATAGAAAATTGATACCTTGGGATGAAGGACAACCGACTGACAAGCATACCAAAGGGGGAAATCTGAGAACGACCATGATGATTATACTATGGAAAAACAAAATGTGCTCAGAAAAGGGAATGCAAACACAAATAACACCTGAATAATCCACAACAAAAGATGTCAGACTTTAGACAGACTCTGCTTGAACTTTTGAAAGTCAGAAAGTCACAAACCAAAAAGCTGCAGTGAGGTAAAACCTGGGCTACCTTGAAAGGGTGAGTATGAGATTGCTCCAAACCTGCTCTGAAACTCTGTGTCCATGATGCTTGCCTGGACAGCAGAGACACAATTATGACAAATTCTCTGACATCACAGTTGAGCAAAAATACAAACCGTCTACATCAACTCAGTGCCAGAATTGGGCTGAAGTAGCCTAAGTCACATTCCACACAACTGCAGGTTGCAAGGGGACTTGAAAGGGGTCGGGCAGTGGAGAACTGGGGAAGTCCGCGGGTTCTGGGTCGGCAGTCTGCACTTGGCTGGGTGGAATCCTGGGGGCAGACCTCCTCACCGCTGGTCCAGCCATTTTGGGGCAGGCGTGGGAGGGAGTGTAGAGGCAGATGAGAAGCAACGTGAGACAGGGCCACTCTTCCTCAGCAAATACAGGAGCATTTCCAGCAGATGTGAGCCCAGTGATAAACCTCAGTCAAAAGAAAACAAATTAAACGTTGCATTCAATAGGAAAATTGAACCTCAAAAAAAATGCCAGTAAGAATAATAAGATACCTACGAAAAACCTCACCCCAACAGGTGAAAGCTCTGTAAATCGATAACTAGCAAACCTTTGCGGAAGAAAAATGGGAGAAGACACAAGGAGGCGGAAGGATATTGCATGCTCTTGAAATGGAAGAATTAACAGACTGGAAACCGCCACACCGGCTAAAGCAATCTCTAGATTACATGAAATCCCAGTCAAAGTTGCAGCTATATTTCTCACAGAGATAGAAGTGAGCATCCTAAAGTTTACATCCAGCAACAAAAGGCCCCAAATAACCAAAGGAATCCTGAGGAAAAAGAACAAAGCTCAATGTATCACATTTTCTGATTTGAATATAGAGGACGAAGAACTAGGAATGGAAACGGCACAGGCTGGGATGCAAAACAGACACACAGAACCATGGAACAGAATCAAGAGCCCAGAGGTATACGCACACATATATGGACAGCCCATTTTTGACCACGGCGCCAAGAGGAGACAGGGGAGAAAGGAAAGTCTCTACAATAAATGGTGCTGGGAAGACTGCAGAGCCTCACCTAAGACAAGGAGAATAGACCACGGTGTTACACCAGGCACAAACACCAACTCAAAATGGATTAAAGTCTTGAATGTAAGACTGGAAACCATGAGACTTCTGGAAGAAAACGCTGGCTGCTTGCTCTTTGTCATCTGTCCTAGCCTACTATTTGGAGGAAGTCTTTCTGTCTGGGCAAGGGCAATAAAGGAAACAAGAAACAAATGGGACTACACCAAACGCAAAAGCTTCTGCCCAGCCAAGGAAACCATCGACTCAATGCAAAGACAGTACAACCACTGGGAGAGGATGTTTGAAAACCACACATCGGTGGACGGGTGAATAGCCAAAAGATGCAGTGAACTCATATGGGTCCACAAGAGAAAAAAAAATAAGCCCATTAAAACCTGGGCAGTAGGTGGAAACAGAGATTTCGCCCAAGAAGAGTTAGAGATGGTCAACAGGTGTATGAAAACATGTTCATCATCATTAAGACTCAGGGCAGTTGAAATCCAAACGGCAGTGAGATAGCAGCTCAATGTGGTCAGAATGACTATAGGTAAAAAGTCAGGAAACAAGTGTCAGAGAGGAGCTGCAGAGATGGGAAGACTCCTACAGTGCTGCTGTGAGTGTAAGCTGGTGCAGCCAAGATGCAAATCAGTGTGGAATTGCCTCAGACATGTCAGAATCCATCTACTATATGATCCAGCTATTATTCAGTGGCGTGTTTATCCAAAGATCTTGGAAAAAGTCGTGCACCGATATATGTGCACCCCTGTGTTCACCCTGGCCTTACTCCCGTTATCCAAGACTTGGAAGCCGCCCGGATGCCCATCAAGGCAGAAGGAAGAATAGAGAAAGAAGATTGGAGAAGGAAGCTGGGCTTTATGAACACAATGGCATATCTCTGAGCCATAACAAAAGAGAGAATCCAGCCATTAGTGACCAGAAGGATGGCTCTTGAGGGTTTCATTGGAAGTGAAACAGCTCGCAGGGAGAAACTCAAATACCGTAGGAGCTCACTTACAAGGAGAAGAGACAAACAAGGACCAACAAACTGGAAAGCTTTGCATAAAGAAATTAAAGAAGACACAAGGAAACGGAAGTCTATTCCAAGCTCTTCGAATGGAAGAATGAACACACTTGAAACGTCCGTACTGGATAAAGCAATCTCTGGATTCCACGCAAGCCCCATCAAAGTTTCAGCAATCTTTCCCACAGAAATAGAAGACAGAATCCTAAAGTTTCTATCCAGCAAGAAAGGAGCAGGAACGGCCAAAGGAATGCTGAGGAAAACGAACAAGGCAGCAAGTACCACATTTTCGAATTTCCACACTTAGGACGAACTGCTAGATACCGAAATGGCAAAGGCTGGCCACAAAAAGAGGGACATAGACACAAGGAACAGAATCGAGAGCCCAGAGGTCAACTCCCACATATATGGACAGCCCATTGTAGACCAAGGAGTCAAGAGGAGACAGCGGAGAAAGGAGAGTCTCGACAAGAAATGATGCTGGGAAGACTGCACAGCCACATGTAACACAATGAGAGTAGACCATAATGTTACACCAGCCACACACACCACCTGGAAATGGATTAAGGCCTTGAATGGAAGACTTGAAACGATGCAACTTCTAAGAGAAAACGCAAGCAGCTTGCTATTTGCCATCTGGCTTAGCCGATTATTTGGAAGAAGCGTGTGTGACTGGGCAAGGGCAACAAAGGAAACAAGAAACAAGCAGGACTCCATTCAATGCAGAAGCTTCTGCCCAGCCAACGACTCCATCGACTCAATGCAAAGACAGCACAACAACTGTGAGTGGATGTTTGCAAACCACACATCGGAGAAGGGGTGATTAGCCAAAATATCCAATGAACTCATATGCCTCCACAGTGAAAAAACAATGATCCCCATCAATCTGGGCAAAAGATGGAAACAGATATTTCTCCCAGGAAGATAGAAAGATGGACAACAGGCTGTATGAAAACATGTTCTTCATCATTAATTCTTTGGCAATGCAAATAGGAACGGCAATGAGACAGCAGCTCACTGTGGTCAGAATGGCTATAGGGATGAAGACACGGAACAACAAGTCTTGGAGAGGAGGTGGAGAGAAGGGAAGCCTCCTGCATTGCTGGGGGGAGTGTAATCAGGTGCAGCCACTACCCAAAGTGCTGTGGAATTGCCTTAGAATTTTTAGAATCCATCTACCATATGATCCAGCTATTCCTCTGTGGCATATATATCCAAAGAACTTGGAAACACTAATGCTCAGAGATCCATGCAGCACTGTGTTCACCACAGCCTTACTCCCAATATCCAAGACTTGGAAGCCTACGTGGTGCCCATCAAGTGATGAATGGAGAAGGAAGACGATCTATAGCCACACAATGGCCAATCTTCGGACTGTATAGATGTGGCCATCTTGGGTGACATGTTCATAAACACCCTCAGAATTCTAAGTTGTCCTGACAACCTCCATGCACACAGTGTTTCAGAGCCATCGCATACCAGTCTGACCACTCCCCATTTCCAGGTAGGATAGTGTTCCTTTCTCTGGATTTCTTGTCGGTTTCTAACTTTCTCCTCGAACTTTGAAAGGTCTACTACATTCCCTCTACACACCAGTCTCTTTCCGTTACGATTATCAAAGATTTTATCTCTTATCTTGTGTGGATATGGTGAAATGGGTGGACTTTCCCCAGAGAAAGTCATGGACTCCCTCCCAAGTTGAAGTTGCCCAGGCAATCCCCTGATGCACACTTATCGTGTCATCTCCTAGCAGTCTGACAATTCCACCAGGCAAGTCACATGTTTCCTTCATTGTCATTTGGGGAAGTGTACCTGATGCATTCATAGATTGTAATATTCTCATGGTTCTTTTTCTGGTGCGTATTGCTCAGTTTCCCTCACCATTTCTACTTCTTTATGATCTCTGTGCCCACCAGACCATGAAATCTGGATTTCCTAATGCTAGTAATCTGATCCACAACCGTGTTGCTATCCTGTGAAGCTCAGGCCGCCCAAGCAGAACGTGGGCACTTACCTGCTACATCACAGGTCCGCCAATGTATTGGACTTCTGGACCAACCTTTGGCCTGAACTTGGGAGGATGTTGGCCTGCTTCGATCATTCGTGAAAGGAATCAGTAGTAACATGAATGACGGTAACATTTACCTTTGGTTGATGAGTTTAGCACGGAACATATTCTCTTGCTCTTACTCCGCTTCATCTCTTTGCTAAGGTCTACCTTTCTGTAGCATCATTAAGCATTTGGAGGTGATTACTAATCCTTGGAAGTTCATCTTCTCTAACCTCTTTCAGCCTCCAAAGCTTAGGCCGTAAGTCTGCACCGTTTTTTGGAGTTTTGATTTTATGTGAATTGATTGCCGTAACCCAGCATTATAACATCCTATAGCTTTTCACATCTACAATCTCATAGATTTAGACATCTGTGTAGGTTACATCATCTTCACCACTGTAAGCCTAATTACAGGCCCTCACCACACACTTGTGCCTAATCAACTCTTTCTCCCTCAGACCCCCGCATCCATTTCCCTTTGGGAACTACCAATCCCATGTCACGTCCTACCTTTTTGTTGCTCCGTTTTTCCTCTTCTCCTTGTACGTGAGATCCTGTGGTATTCAACCTTATCCCTGGGGCTGGCTTCAGTTCCCCTAAGACCCTCAGGAGCCATTCTGGTGGTCACAAATGGCTGGACTGCATCCATTCCTACAGCTGAGAGCTATACCCTCGTGTGGCTATAGCCGAACTTCCTTCTCCATTCATCTCTTGATGGTCACCACGGACGCTTCCAAGTCTTGGATATCGGGAGTAAGGCTGTGGTGAACACAGCAGTGCATCGATCTCTGTGCATTAGTGTTTCCATGATGTTTGGATATATACGCCACCGAGGAATAGACGGATCATATGTTAGGTGGATTCTGAAATTTCTGAGGCAATTCCACACCACTTTGCATAGTGTCTGCATCGGTTCACATTCCTACCAGCAGTGCAGGAGGCTTCCTTTCTCTCCACCTCCTCTGTGAAACTTATTGTTTCCCGTCTTCATCCTTACAGCCATTCTGACCACTGTGTGTTGCTATCTCATTGCCGTTCGGATTTGCATTGACCAGAGACTTAATGATGATGAACATGTTTTCATACAGCCTGTTGGCTATCTTCCTATCTTCCTGGGAGAAATGTCTGTTTCCATCTTTTTCCCAGGTTCTATTGGGCTCGTTGTTTTTATTCCTGTGAAGACGTATGAGTTCATTGGATCTTTTGGCTACTCACCCCTTCTCCGATGTGTGGTTTGCAAACAGCCTGTCGCAGTTGTTGTGCTGTGTTTGGAATGAGTCCAATGGAGTCGTTGGCTGGGCAGAAGCTTCTGCATTGGATGGAGTCCCGCTTGTTTTTTGTTTCCTTTGTTGTCTTTGCCCACTGACACATGCTTCTTCCAAATAGGCAGCCAAGACAGATGGCAAAGAGCAAGCTGCCTGGGTTGTCTCCTAGAAGTTGCACGGTTTCAAGTATTCCATTCAAGGCTTTAATCCATTTCGAGGTCGTGTGTATGTCTGGTGTAACATCATGGTCTACTCTCATTGTGTTACCTGTTGGTGTGCAGTCTTCTCAGCACCGTTTCTTGTGGAGACTCTCCTTTCTCCACTTTCTCCTCTAGGCTCACTGTTCGAAAATGCACTGTCAGTAGATGTGTGAGTTGACCTCCAGGCTCTCGTTCTGTTGCATGAGTCTGTGTGCCCATTTTGGTGGCCAGGCTGTGCTGTTTCCGTACCTAGGGCTTCGTCCTATATGTTGAAATCAGAAAGTGTGATACTTGCTGCTTTGTTCGTTTTCCTGAGGATTCCTCTGGCTATTCCGGGTCCTTTGTTGCTGGATAGAAACTTTAGGATTCTGTCTTGTATTTCTGTGGGAATGATTGTTGCAACTTTGACTGGGACTGCATGCAATCCAGACACTGCTTTATGCGGTATGGACGTTTGAAGTGTGTTCGTTATTCCATTGGAAGAGCACGGAATAGCCTTCCGTTTCCTTGTGTCTTCTGTAATATCTTCGCCCAAACCTTTACAAGTTTTCTGTTTCCATAGCTTTCTGCTGTTTGGCCACGTTTATTCCTAGATATCTTTTTCTTCCTACTGGCATGCTTTCTGTTTTGAGGTTCAGTTTTTCTATTCTTTGCAACTTTCAATTGGTTTTGTTTTGACAGAATTTATGGCTGTGCTCACATCTGCTGGCCATGCTGTTGCATTTCCTGAGGAAGAATGTCAATGTCTATCGTCGCTTCCCATCTGCCTCTACACTACCTCAGACGCCTTCCCAAGAATGGCTGGACGAGCGGTGAGGCGGCTCACCCCCAGGATTCCACATCGCCGAACCTGGGCTGCTGAACCAGAATGTGCGGACTTCACCACGGCCCCACTGGCTGGCCCTTTTCATGTTCCATTGCCAACCTGCAGTTGAGTGGATTGTGACTTGAATATGCTACTTGAGCCCAACTCTGGCCCTGTGTAGATGAGGCCAGCTTGCTGTTCTGGCCCACTGTGATGTTGGGTGATTTGTCAGAATTGTGTCTCTGCTGTCCAGTCTAGCTTCGTGGACACAGGGTTTCAGAGCCCGCGGGGAGCAGTCTCATAAGTCACCTTTCTCATTTAGGCCAGGTTTGACCTTTGCTGCTGTTTTTGGCGTTGTGACTTTCTCTGACTTACAAACGTTCAGAGTGTGTCTAATGACTGACGTCTTTCACTGTGGATTAGTCAGCTTTGATTTCTGTTGGCCTCCATATTCCGGGATACTTTTTTCTTTTCTATAGTCTAATTGTTATGGTCTTGCTGAGATATCTCCGTTCGATTTGCTTATCAGTGCGTTCTCCTTCTTTCCAAGTTAGGAGTTTTGTATGTCTTTAATTACCATAGGTTCTGTAGCCCGACGTGTGAGTCATTTCGTGATTGTTGGGTGTGGTCTTGGAATTTCCATCGGTCACTTGTAGGAATCTTTGCTATCCCGGCCCAGGTGACACTTAGCCCTGAGAACACATGGTCGTCTTGGTAGGTTTGAGATTCTCAGATCAGAAACTCCAGATTCAAGGTTTTCCAGACAACCACCTTCACGGACATTATGTTTTTGAGAGAAATTAGAGAAATCTGATGAATTCCTCCCTCCAGGTAAGTGATTTGTCTGTCTCTTTTCTGGATTTGGGAAGTTTCAAACTTGACCCCTGATCATTGAATGCTCCACAGGATTACGTCTGGATACTGGGCTTTTTATTTCTACATGGTTTCCTACTGGTTTGATTTTCATTCTGAACTTTGGCAGGTGTTTTTTTATTTAAACATAATGGCAATGTTCTAATTTTCAGCAAACCTCATTCCATATGTTGTCAGAACAAGAAATCAATACTGTTTCCATGGCAAGAGGTGGGGGAGAGAATTTCATTGGAGCCCAACTGAGCACTGTAGCCTGGGAAGGCAGCCTTCACACAGGAACGGAGCCCTCTCGAAAAGGGTGTTTTTAAGCACACTTCTACAGCCCTCCAAACCAAAGGACACACCCCAAGCATGACAATCATCCATTCATTTAAGTCTTCACAGAGATGTCTTGGGACACATTAGCATGTACCCAGAGGGACCCCGTGACGCCAGAGCTATGCAAAGGGAGACCTCTCTTCAAAGAATGCTAGGGGCCTAGGAAAGAAGGCCTCAATTGTTCTCTTTAATGTCCTCAAGAGATCATTCTTGACTTGGGTTTATGAGTAAGGCAGAAGGAAAATGTAGGTCTGATATGCCCCAAGTCCAGCCTCTTGTTTCAAATCTAGTTGCAAGCTTCGATCAGCACGGCCCCCACATCTACTTGAGTAGATAACAATGTTCTCCTCTCAGTGCTTGCCCCTCTAGTATCCCTTCTTCCCAATGATTCCTTTCTTATCCCTTGAATCAGTGCCTCTTTGATCTCTTCACGTTTCTGTGTGCGGTTTCTGTTTGGAAAAGCTGTTTCTGGATATCTCTCACCTGGGTATCCTAGCCAGGGCAATCCTCGGACTCTAAACTTGCTGCCATCTTGGGTGACACGTTCACCGAGACGTCATAAACACCCTCAGAATTCTAAGTTGTCCTGAAAACCTCCAGGCACACAGTGTTTCAGAGCCATCTCATATCAGTCTGACGACTCCATCTTTCCAGGTAGGATAGTTTTCCTTGTTCTGGATTTCTTGTCAGTTTCTAACTTTCTCGTGGAACTTGAAAGGTATGCTACATTCCCTCTACCCACCGGTTCCTTTCCTTTAAGATTATCCCTTGTTTTATATCTTATCCATTGTGTATATGCCCAATTGGGTGGACTTTCCTCAGAGAAAGTCCTGGGGGCCCTCCCAATTGGAAGTTGCCCAGGCAATCCCCTGATGCACAATGATCGTGTGATCTCCTAGCAGTCTAAAAATTCCACTTGGCAGGTCACATGTTTTCCTTCCTTCATCATTTGGGGAAGTGTTCCTGATGCATTCATAGATTGTCATATACTCATGGTTCATTTTCTGGTGCATATTGTTAAGGTCTCGTGACAATGTCTACTTCTTTATGATCTCTGTGCCCACCATACCTTGAAATCTATATTTCCTAATGCTAGTAATCTGATCTGCACCCCTGATGCTAGCTGGTGAAGCCCGGGCCGCCCAAGTGGAACATAGGAACCTGCCTGCTACATCACAGGGCCGGCCCTGAATTGGACTTTTGGACCAACCTTTGACCTGACCTGTGAAGATGTTGGCCTGCTTCGATCATTCGTGAAGGAATCAGTAGTAACATCATGAACGGTAACGTTTTCTGTTGGTTCATGAGTTTAGCACCGATCATGTTCTCTTGGTAGTATTCCTCTTCATCTCTTTGCAAAGGTCTACCTTTCTGTAGCATCATTGAGCATGTTGAGGTGATTACCAATACTTGGAAGTTCATCTTCTCTAACCTCTTTCTGTCTCCAAAGCTTCTTGTTGTAAATCTGCATCTCTTTTGAGAGTTTTGGTTTTATGTGAATTGATTGCCGTAACCCAACATTATAATGACCTATAGCTTTCAGATCTACTTCCACATAGATTTAGACTTCAGAGTAGGTTACATCATCTTCACCAACGTAAGACTAATTACTGTCCCTAACCACACATCTGTGCCTAATCAACACATTCTCTCTCTGGCCACTGCCCCACTTTCCCTCTGGG
The DNA here is from genome assembly GCF_041296235.1 of Equus asinus. NCBI lineage: Eukaryota > Metazoa > Chordata > Mammalia > Perissodactyla > Equidae > Equus > Equus asinus. The sequence continues at coordinate 13,530,194 of NC_091813.1, read as the reverse complement.
AAATGCCAATCCATTGTCATGTGATACCTGTTTGTTGGTCCGTCCTTGCTCTTCTCCTTGTACGTGAGATCCTGTGGTATTTGACCATACCCCTGGGGCTTCTTTCAGTTCCCCCAATACCCTCAGGAGCCATTCTGGTGATCACAAATGGCTGGCCTGACTCCGTTCCTATAGCTGAGTGCTATGCCTTTGTGTGGCTATAGTCCATCTTCCTTCTCCATTCATCCCTTGATGGGCACCAGGCAGGCTTCCAAGTCTTGGATATCGGGAATAAGGCCAGGGTAAATAGAGGTGTGCACCGATCTCTGTGTATGAGTGTTTCCACGTTCTTTGGATAAACACACCACAGAGGAATAGCTGGATCATATGGTCGATGTATTCTGAAATGTCTAAGGCAACTCCTCACCGTTTTGTGTCGTGGCTGCACCTGTTTACACTCCCTCCAGCAGTGCAGGAGGCTTCTCTTCTCTCCACCTCCTCTCCGAACCTTATTTCCTGTCTTCATCCTTATAGCCATTCTGACTGCCGTGAGCTGCTATCTCATTGCCTTTCAGATTTGCACTGACCAGAGACTTAATGATGATGAACATGTTTTCATACAGCCTGTTGGCCATCTTTCTATCTTCCTGGGAGAAATGTCTGTTTCCAGCTTTTGCCCAGATTTTGATGGGGTTTGTTTTTTTTTTTTTTTTCTTGTGGAGCCGTATGAGTTTATTGGCTGTTTTGGCTATTCACCCCTTCACCAATGTGTGGTTTGCAAAAATCCTCTCCCAGTTGTTGTGCTGTCTTTGCATTGAATCAATGATTTCCTTGGCTATGCAAAAGCTTTTTTGTTTGATGTAGTCCCATTTGTTTCTTGTTTCCTTTATTGCCCTTTCCCAGACAGATATGCTTCTTCCAAATATGAGGCTAAGAAAAATGACAAAGAGCACCCTACCTACGTTTCCTTCCAGAAGTCTCATGGTTTCCAGTATTACATTCTAGACTTTAATCCATTTCGAGTTGGTGTTTGTGCCTGGTGTAACACCATGGTCTACTCTCCTTGTCTTACATGAGACTCTGCACTCTTCCCAACACCGTTCATTGTAGAGACTTTCCTTTCTCCACTGTCTCCTCTTGGTGCTGTGATCGAAAATGGGCTGTCCATATATGTGTCCCTATACCTCTGGGCTCTTGATTCTGTTCCATGGTTCTGTTTCTCTGTTTTGCATCCCAGCCTGCGCTGTTTCCATTTCAATTTCTTCGTCCTCTATGTTGAAATCAGAAGGTGTGATACATTGCGCTTTGTTCTTTTTCCTCAGGATTCTTTTGGCTATTCGGGGTCTTTTGTTGCTGGATGTAAAGTTTAGGATGCTCACTTCTATCTCTGTGAGAAATATTGCTGCAACTTTGACTGGCACTGCATGGAATCAAGAGATTTCCCTATGCGGTGTGGACATTTCAAGTGTGTTAATTCTTCCATTTCAAGAGCATGGAATATCCTTCCGCTTCCTTGTGTCTTCTCCCATTTCTTTCTGCAAAGGTTTGCTAGTTTTCTGTTTACAGAGCTTTCACCTGTTGGGGTGAGGTTATTCCTAGGTATCTTATTCTTCTTACTGGCATCCTTTTTCTTTTTTATTGAGGTTCAATTTTCCTATTCTTTGCAACTTTTAATTTGTTTCCTTTTGAAAGAGATTTATCACTGTGCTCACACCTGTTGGAAATGCTCCTGTATTTGCTGAGGAAGAGTGGCTCTGTCTAATGTCGCTTCTCATCGGCCTCTACATTACCTCCCTCGCCTGCCCCAGAATGGCTGTACCAGTGGTGAGGAGGTTTACCCCCAGGATTCTACCCTGCCAACTCCTGGCTGCCAACTCAGAGTGCGTGGACATCCCCAATTCTTTACTGACCAGCCCCATTCATGTTCCCTCGGCAACCTGCATTTGAGGGGAATGTGACTTAAATAGGCTACTTCAGCCCAACTCTGGCACTGAGTAGATGTAGCCAGTTTGTATTTTCGGTCAACAGCGATGTCAGAGAATTTGTCATAATTGTGTCTCTGCTCTCCCGGCAAGCTTCATGGACACAGGGTTTCATAGGACGTTTGGAGGAGTCTCATACCCACCCTTTCCAGGTAGCCCAGGTTTTACCTCGCTGCAGTTTTTTGGTTTGTGTCACTTTCTGACTTTCAAAGGTTCAAGCAGAGTCTGTCTAAAGTCTGACATCTTTCGTTGTGGATTATTCCGGTGTTATTTGTGTTTGCCTTCCTTCTTTTGAGCCCGTTTTGTTTTTCCATAGCATAATCATCGTGGTCTTTCTCAGATTTCCCCGTTTGGTATGCTTGTCAGCCAGTTCTCCTTCATCCCAAGGTATCAATTTTCTATTTCTTTAACCACCCTATGTTCTATAGGCCTAGGTGTGAGTGGTTTTCATTGTTGGGTGTTGTCTTTGAATTTACATTGGTCACTTGTAGCAATCTTTACCATGCTAGCCTTGGTCAAAATGAGCACTGTGAACACGTGTTCATCTTGGTTGGTCTGACGTTCTGAGATCTTAAACTCCAAATTCTAGTTTGTCATGTTAACCTTCTTCATGAACATAATGTACCCGAGACAAATTAGACAGATGTGATGAATTCCGTCCAGGTAAGATACTTTTCTGTCTCATTCCTGGATTTGGGAAGTTTCAATCTTGACCCCCGATCCTTGAACGTTCCAGTAGATTACATCTAGATACTGGCTTACTGTATTTCTATAAGGTGTGTTATTTGTTTGATTTACAACCTCATGTTTATTTTTCTATAAAGATAATTGTAATGTTCTAATTTTCAGACAACCTCCTTTCACATGATGTCAATACACGTCATCAGTAATCATTCTACTCCAAGAGATGGGGGAGAGTATTTCATTGGAGCCAAACTGAGCACACTAGCCTGGTAGGGCAGCCCTCACAAAGCAATGAAGCCCTCTGGAAAAGGGTGATTCTCAGCACACTTCTGGAGCCCTGCCAAACAATGCGACATACCTGGAGCATGACGGGTTTCTAGTCCTTCAAGGGTTCAAAGAGACGTATTGTGACAAATTAGCATGTACCCAGTGGGCCTCCGTAAAGCCAGAGGTATGGAAAGTGAGACTTCTCTTCAATGAGTGCTAGGGGCATAGGAAGGGAAGCATCGATCCTTCTCTACAATGTCCTCAGGAGATCATTCTTGATTTGGGATTATGATTAAGGCAGAAGGACAACGTAGGTCTGATAAGACCCAAGTCCAGCCTCTGGTTTCAAATCAAGTTGCAAGCTTCAATCAGCACGGCCTCCACATCTACTTGAGTAGATAACAATGTTCTCCACTCAGTGCTTGTCTCTCTGTTATTTATTGCTTCTCCACAATGACTTCTTTCTTATCCCTTTAATCAGCGGCAATTCTAACTCTTCAAGTTTCAGTGCTGGTTTCTGTTTTTAAATTCTTTTCTGGGTATCTCTCACTTTAGTATTGTAGCCTAGGACAATCCTCGGAATATAAAGATGAGGCCATCTTGGGTGACATGTTCACTGTGATGTCATAAACACCCTCAAACTTCTCCGTTGTCCCGGTGTCTTCCATGCACACAGTAGTCACCTACTGAATTGGCTATGAGGTTAGGAGACCTGTGATTTATTCTGGGAACTGTCATGCTAGGGTAGTGTGCCCCAGCATTGGAACTTTTGTGTGACTTTTATCATGATAACCCTCTGGGAATGGCCATGAGGGTGAGGTCTGGTGTCTTCTTTTAATTTCTTTGTTTTGCTCATCACGTCCTCTGTTGTCACCAAGTCGAGCTTAATTTCAGGCTGGACTTGACCAGAACCTGGATATTCTGTAAAATTAAAAAACTTGAAAATATATTGCAAGGGACTTACCTCTCAACCCGGCTACTGGGTGCCCCGGCCTCCAGCATGTTCCAGGCCTTTGTAGGCACTGCACCCTTGTCCAGTTCAATGTCAGTCTGACACTGGCTTTACTGCCATCAGGAATGATGTAAGCATCCCAAGAGACTCACCACTTAGAGTCATTCTAACTAATTAGAAACACTTTCAATTGTATGGGTATGCCCCAGAAACTTCATCTGGGAGAAAATTTGTGATGTATCTCTGTGCCTTTCTGGTGCAGTTGGACAGGTAGATCAACCTAGAATGTCCTTCATGTTTCAGTCCAGTTTCTGAGAAATCAAGAGCAACCGTCCTTAGAAAATCCTTGCAAGACTGGAAAGACAGCTCTAGAGGCAGTTCAGATTCCACCTACTTCCTTTATGATGAAAAGGATTCTCATTCCCCCTCTGAAGGAACTACTATGTAGCCCATCACTCATTCTTAAGACTGAAAAAAAAAAAGGAGGGGAAAGGATAAATGGTCATAAGTGCACCCTTGCAAAAAGTCTACCATCTCGAGGGTCTTCTCCATAAGTATTAGTAAAAAGGCTCAAAACAAAGTGTGGATTCATAACTGGTGAGCTTTATATTATTGTACCTGATTCACTGGAGTAGTTTTTAAAACAATGGTTGTACAGTCTCTGTCTATGTGTGTCTATGTGTACATTATACGTGTGATATTTTTACCCATGGATGGTATGGCCAAAATTAAGATCTCTGTTTAGTTGGCTTAAAGAAAGTGCTTACATAAATTCTAAATGTAGTAGAAATTAACTCAGTGCCTTTCAAAGTTAACGTGATGTGAATTAACCTTTGGTAAATGAAAGCTTGTTAAAGTTTGTTGGTTTGATTGAAAATTATCTTCTTGTCAGAGTTGTCGGTATTTGCATAGGATGCAGGCATTCAGCCTGGGTTATCTAGTCATATAAGTTCACTTTCTTAACTTTGTCAGTAAAATAATAGCTTTAAATGATGACCAGTTTTGTCTAATTCCTCATGAGGTTTTCATAGCTAATCTGAACATGGTTCTTGGAAACAAATGGTTTAAATCCATAAAACTCATAAAGGTGAGTACAATAACTTTTATGGTCAGTATACTTGTTGAAACAAAACAGCTTCAAAATTTTTCTGTGTAACAATCTTGACTTTTGCAAAGGTAAGTTAAATGATAAAAGATGAATATGTGGATCATTTTTGGATAGGATGAAACACTGAATCATTATTAATAAACATATCTAAGTTATCTACTTTGGGCTTCTTCTTGAAGAGGCTAAAAGAGTGTGGGTGTATCAAAAAGCATGCCTGTGTTTTATTGTAAAGCTGCATGTTTCTAAAGTTATGAAGTGTTTAGAATGCTGATATAAAAGACAATTCATAATTGCTTACTTTTTAGTGTTTAGTAGATCTGTTAAGGCTTAAAAGTTCTAATTAACTTATGGAATTAAAGCTACAGGAAATTAATAAGGAAAAGAGCTCTGTATTCAGGGAAGTTAAAATGTATGCTTTCAGTAAAAAAGGTATAAAGAATGGAAATATTTTTGTTTGATGGATGAAAAAAGACAAATTTGTCCTAATGTCCTATAAAGGAAAAAAGAAAGAGTTGTTGACACATTCTGAAAACCAAAAAGAAAGTTGTAGAAGGTTTGTGAAGTAGAAATTCTGAAAAGAGTTTTATGCCTACTCAAGTAGACTAAAGTAAGTTCAATTAAGTGAATGAGTTTGAATGTTCAAAATAAGTAGGTGCAGAAATTGAAATTTGGTTTTATCTAAAAGGATACTTTTTCTTGAACTTTGGATCTGCTCTTGATAAAGAGGTTATAAAAGCTGTTCCTTTGAGTAAGTCTACCTAAGAGAGAAATGTGTTTTGTGAAAATAATGACTGAGGTCACTCTTAAGATTTTTGACTCTTTCTGTCATCACTTTGAATAGATACCTGAGCATTGTTTCACAGTGAGTGTTGTTTCCTATTTGAAGAAGCATTTTAAAAACTTTGGCTATGTTTTGACAAGCTTCTCCCTCAAAAATATTCAAATCCTGAATGAAGTCTTTCTTTTGACCTGGTGGACAGAAGAGAAACTACTCTGAGGATTTTCAGAGGGCCCCTGAGACTTCTCAAAGAAATTTGCTCTCTGTTCCTGTAAGGAGGAAAACATTAAACTAATTAGGCTTATATTTTCTATTACATTACATGAGAAACATTGTGAAACAAGTGATAGATATTCTTAGGTGGTATTAGATGTGTAAATGTTATTAATATAGATGTCTTCAAATTATATAGAATTCCTAAGATTCTGATCTGTCCTGGTTATCAGTCATAAGTCCACTTATTATCTGGAAGGGTCATATGTCACAGAAGTATCCAAGTTTCTTTGTCAATTGCCCTTTTGAGTCCTTTGTCCATTTCCAGGTAGTTGTTGTTTTACTCTGCTGCTTTTTTCTTTTGCAAATATGTTTCATCTTCTGAGATATTCCGGGAAAGGATTCTGACACAGAGGTTCTAAACTACAGGATTCTGATAAACTTTCAGACTGTAAAACTGAGCTGAGTAAGACACTACAGAATTGTAACAGAAACTAAGCTCCTCGATCTGCTGACAGAAGATTCAGCTCAAGAATTGATTATACAGGACTGTGTGAACTGATGAGGACTATTATAATTTTTTAGGACTTCTGTTTGAAATGTTGAGTTTTGATGTGTTGTTTTGTTTTCTCATAATGAAGGAAATCTTTTTCTCTTTTCTCTTATGCTAACCTTGACTTACAGCAATTTGGTGAAATTATACCTTTATGAGCAAAACTGAAACATTTATGTTTTACTCCCTACCATATCCCTAAGGAATTGTCAAACCCTCTGTTACTGAGTATGGTCATTTCGTGGCAATATTTGCATAAGTTCCAAAAGAATCTGTTCTCCTTATAACAGGACACATTGGTTATATTACCAAGGCTTTGACTGGAATGTCATATTTGAAACATACAGGCTCAGATATGACAAGACAGCATTTCAGGAACAAAGATTGGACTTTCTGGAATACAGCCACTCAGAAACACGGGCCCGGTACCTTGTTTATAGAGATTCTGGCAATCTTACCCGTTAAGTAAGGAAGCGTGCTTATCTGGAAAGTGCAAGTAACCTCCGAATATTTTGGGGGACCTGAAAGAGAACTCCACTCAAATCTGTAAGTACTGCAGGCAAAATCTGATGGCAAATCCTTGGCTTGGCTTTTCTGGACTCTAGAGGCTTTCACAGTTCAATCTATGATTCCTCATAAAAATTTCCAGCAAAGCATACTTTAAAAAGCCTGTACAAAAAATTGCTATTCTTGTAGCTGTTATGTAAATAATTGGAGCAAGTTGTATTGAAACTACACTGGGCTTGCAAACCTGTTAATCCTGATTTGGCTATCTTTTGAAAAATGAGGGTGATTTAAGAGAGAAAAAATTATGTTTCTGTAGAAGCTATAGTAGGCATTCATGGATATTAGATTCTAGCTCTTTTCATCCAAAAGATTCATCTATTACTAATCATAATGTCTCCTTGTGCTCATCTATGTCTGACACCTGCGAGTTCCCTGGCCACAATCAAACATTTTCCTTTAAAACTACTCCCCAAATACTAACTAGATTTGCCTTGTCACAGGTGGATCCGAAACAACAAGTTCCAAAGGGAAAGTCCCCAACTTATGGATACACACAGGATGGACCATATGAAATTTGGGATGAATGTATTTGGTTCACTCCTACTAGTGGTGAACTCAGTAAAAGGTCACTCTCTGTTGGGAACAAACAAATCACACTTGTGATACATGGCCTAATAACAGCCGACCTATGGGAAAAATTCGCTGTTATATGTGTTCTCATATCATAGTCTTAAAAAAGTACTGATTGGTTTGGGACTGACTTGGATAGACAGCCCAGCACGCTTTAGTTAGTCTCTAATGGTGCTCAGTGGCTATGCGGCTCCAATTTATGGCCTTTGCTGCCACCTATGTGGATTACACGATGCACACTAGGCTTTTTCTGGATGCAAGGTAGAACTACATTTACTACATCTCCTCCTGCTATCCTACCCAACTTGCAGCAGCGCTGAACCAGGTCTGTCTTCCACTGGTATGACCATCTTTCCGCAATTTTCCTTCCCTAATTAGGAATCGAAAGTGTCGTCTTGTACATGGAAGTCCTAAACAAATTTATTATGAAGGCATTAAATGATGCACAACATAGCATTTCGCTGCTCAATTTAGAAGTATCCCAAATGTGTAAGGCAGTCCTCCAAATCCAAATGACACTGGATGTCTTGACAGCAGCACAAGGGGGCACCTATGCCATTATAAAAACTGAATGTTGTGTCTATATTCCTGACTACCGTCAAAATATTTCTGGCTTCCTATCCCAACCACCAAATTAAATCCATGTCTTATCAACCCTAACTCTAAACGATTGGTTGAACTCCAAGTCAGGACCAGGTTTCTGCACTACTTCAATACGTTATACATTGGGTTAAACATACTGCTTGTATTTCTTATTATAGTTTGTTGTCTGTTTCATTGTCTGTCTTCCGCAAGTGAAAAAAGTTTCACCTCCTGGACCACCTGTCGTCAAATGATTCTCTCGTCTCCAGAAGCTCTGTATACCTTGTCAGCCTTGAACTCCACAGGTGAAGCCTTCCAGTCCACTGAACATCCTACCTGTACCTATGACCCCATTTATGGACAGCTCTGCGACCTTGTACAGCCATAAGTAGTTACAGAAGACTGACCATCGTCCATATCCCCAAACCTCTCCAGTCCAAATGGGTTCAGGGGGTGTTTATGATATGGATTAAGGCTGCCCCAGCTAGGGAAGCCCAAGGTGATCTGGCCTACATGCCAAACTATATGAGCAGGTGGAATAGGGCTGACTCAGGGTGAGAAGCTCAGCGCATCCTCAGCTACATGCTGATCTACAGGGCCAGATCCCTATCTAAAGTTATATGACTGCACAATGACCAGACCCCGTCTGCACTGAAATCATTTAAAGACATTTTACCACATCATTTCTTTCTCCAGTAAAAATAAATCATGCACCCATGACTTATAAAACTAGCCCTAACCCTCAACTCAGGGCAGCAGCAGGAGGTTTGACTGCTCATGGGCCCCATCCCCAGGGAGCAGCAGCAACTCTTCACTACCCATGGGTCCTGTCCCCATGCTATCCCATACTATTCTCTAAATAAAAGAGCACCAGTGCCAGACCTTCAATGTCCGAGAAATCTTTCATTCGAGTCTTCAGCTCGCTGAGCCCATATCAAAAATTATAACATGGAAAACAAAAAACCGTCCCAGAAAATGGAAGACACACAGAAATCACACCTGAATAATCCACAATGAAAGATGTCCGTTTTAGACATTCCCTGAACGTTCGAAAGACAGAGAAAGTCACAAACCCAAAAACTGTAGCAAATGTCAAACCTAGGCTAACTGGTCAGGGTGAGTTATGAGACTGTTAAAATGTGGCTCTGAAAACCTGTGTCAATGAAGTTTGCCGTGATAGCAGAGACACAATTCTGAGAAATCCTCTGACATGACAGTGGAGAAGAAAAACAAACTGGCCTCGTCTACACAGTGCAAGATTTGTCCCAAATAGCATATTCAACTCACATTCCACATCAAATGCAGGTTTCCAATGGAACATGAAAGGTGCTGGCCAGTGGTGCAGTGGTGAAGTCCACAAATTCTGGGTCGGCACCCAGGGCAGACCATGCAGAATCCTGGAGGTGAACCTCCTCACCGATGGTTCAGATATTCTGGGGCAGGCGTCCAAGGTAGTGTAGAGGCAGATGGGAAGCAACGTCAGACAGCGTTATTCTTGCCCAGCTAATACAACAGCATCACCACCAGATGTGAGCACAGCCATAAACATCTGCCAAAACAAAACCAATGAAAAGTTTCAAAGAATAGAAAAACTGAACCTCTGGAAAAAAACATGCAAGTAAGAAGAATAAGATTTCTAGGAATAAGCTTAGACAAACAGGTGCAAGATATGGAAACCGAAAACTAGCAAAGCTTTAGGGAAAGAAATTCCAGAAAACACAAAGAAACAGAAGGGTATTCTGTGCTCTAGGAATGTAAGATCTGAAACACCTGAAACGTCCGCAATGGATAAAGCAATCTCTGGGCTGCATGCAATCCCAGTCAAATTTACAGCAATCTTTCCCAGAGAAATAGAAGAGAAAATCCTAAAGTCTCTATCCAGCAACAAGGGACCCTGAATACCCAAAGGAATTCTGAGGAGAACGAACAAAGCAGGACGTATCACACTTTGATTTCAACATGTAGGACGAAGCGCTTGGTACCGAACCAGCACAGCCTGGTCCCAAAAACAGGCACAAACCCCAATGGAACAGAATGGAGAACACAAGGGTCAACTCACACATATATGGAGAGCACATTTGCAATGAGGAAGGCAAGAGGAGACAGTGGAGAAAGGAGAGTCTCTAAAATAAATGGTGCTGGGAAGACTGCACAGCCACATGTAACACAATAAGAGTAGATCATGATGTTACACACACACCATCTCGAAATGGATTAAAGCCTTCAATGGAAGTCTTGAAACAGTGAAACTTCTAGGAGAAAACACAGGCAGTTTGCTCTTTGCCATCTGGGGTAGCCGCCTATTTGGAAGAAGCATGTGTGACTGGGCCAGGGCAACAAAGAAAAGAAAGAAGCAGGACTCCATCCAACGTAGAAGCTTTTGTCCAGCTGGGGAAACCGTCCAGTCAATGCAAAGACAGCACAACAACAGAGAGAGGATGTTTCAAACCACACGTCTCCACAAGTGAAAAAACAACAAGCCCATTAAAACTGGGCAGAAGATGGAAACAGAGATTTACCCCAAGAAGACAGAAAGGTGGCCAACAGCTGTATGAACACATGTTCAACACCATTAAGTATAAGGCCAACACAAAATCCTCACGGCAATGAGATGACAGCTCCCTGTGTTCAGAATGGCTATAAGGAACAAAACAGCAAACAACAAGTGTCAGAGAGAAGGTGGAGAGAAGGGAAGAGTCCTGCACCTCTGGTAGGAGTGCAAACTGGTGAGGGCACTAGGCATAGCCATGTGAAATTGCCTCAGAAATTTCCAAATCCATCTACCTTATGATCCAGCTATTCCTCTCCAGCGTGTTTATCCAAAGAACTGTGAAACACTAATGCACACAGATCTGTGCCCCAGTGTGTTCACCACAGCCTTACTCCCGATATACAAGACTTGGAAGCCGCCCTGGTGCCCATCAAAGGACCAATAGAGAAGGAAGTTGGGCTATATCCACACAAAGGCAAAACACTCAGCTGTAAGAAACAGTGCAGTCCAGCGATTTGTGACTGCAGAATCACTCCTGAGGGTAGGAGGGGAACTGAAACAAGCCCAAGGGAGAAATCAAATACCATCGCATCTCACTTACAAGGAGAAGATTAAAATAAGGACAAACAAACAGGTAGAACGTGATATGGGATTGGTGGTTCCCAGAGGGAACAGGTGGCAGTGGACGGTGGGAGAAAGAGTTGATTAGGCACAAGTGTGGGGTGTGCGCCTGTAATTAGGCTTACTGTGGGGAAGAAGATGTAGCATACACAGAAGTCTAAATCTATGAGGATGTAAATCTGAAAGCTATAGGATTTTCTAATGCTAGGTTATTGAAATCAATTCACCTAAAATCAAAACTCCATAAAGGCAAGCAGGTTTAAGGGATAAAGTTTGCAGGCTGAAAGAGTTTAGAGATTATGAACTTCAAGGATTGATAATCACCTCGGAATGCTTAATGATGCAACATAGAGGTAGACCATTGCAAAGAGATGAAGAGGAACACTACCAACAGAACATGACCCATGCTAAACTCCTGAGCCAACTGAAAATGCTGCTGTCCACGATGTTACTGCTAATTACCTTTACGAATAATCAATGCAGACCATCTTCCCAAGTTCAAGCCAAAGGTTGGTCCAAAAGTCCACTTCAGGGCCAGCCCTCTGGTGTAGTGGGTAAGTGTCCATGTTCCACTTGGGCGGCCTGGGACTGGCAGGCTGGCATCTCAGGTACAGATCCAATTAGGAGCATTAGGAAATATTGATTTCAAGGTATGGTGCCGTCTGAGATCATGAAGAAGTAGAAATTGTGAGGATACCTTATGAATACACACCAGGAAATGAACCATGAGAATATTACAATCTATGAACACATCAGGTACACTTCCCCAAATGATGAAGGAAGGAAAACATCTGACCTGCCAAGGTGGAAACACCAGACTGCTATGAGTTGACATGATCATTACACATCAGAGGATTGCTTGGGTAACTTCAGCTTTGCAGGGACTCCAGGACTTTCTGTGGGGAAAGTCCACACATTTGGCCACATCCACAAAAGATAAGAGATAAATCCCAGGACTATCTTAAAGGAAAGAAACCACTGTCTAGAAGGAATGTAGTAGAACTTTCAAGGTTCGAGGATAAAGTTAGAAACCGACAAGAAGTCCAGAAAAAGGAAAACTATCGCACCTGGAAAGGGGGAGTCGTCAGACTGCTATGAGATGACTCTGAAACACTGTGTGCATGGAGGTTTTCAGGACAACTTAGAATTCTGAGCGTGTTTATGACATCACGGTGACCACGTCACCAAAGTTAGCCATAGGTTTCCAGCTCTAGGATTGACCTGGGCTAGGATATTCAGGTGAGTGGTACACAGAAACAGCTTTTCCAAACACAAACCGGGCACAGAAACTTGAAGACATCAAAGAGACGCTAATTCAAGGGATGAGAAAGGAATCATTGGGAAGAAGAGACAATAGAGGGTCAAGTACTCAGAGGACAACATTGTCATCTACGGAAGTCTAGGGAGGCCATGCTGATTCAAGCTGGAAATGTGTTCTGAAAAACGAGGCCGGACCCGGAGCTTATCAGACCTACGTTGTCCTTCTGCCTTACCCATAATACAAAGTCAAGACTGATCAATTGAGGACATTGAAGAGAAGAATCGAGGCCTCCTTTCCTAGGCCCCTAGCATTCTTGAAGATAATTCTCACTTTCCACAGCTCTCAAGTCACGGGGTCCCACTGGGTATATGCCAATATTTCACAAGAGAGCTCATTGATGCCCTGAAGGAATGGACCCCTGCCATGCTTGGGTATGTCTCTTGGTTTGGAAGGGCTCTAGAAGTGTGCTGAAAAGTACCCTTTTGCAGAGGCCTTCCATCCTTTGTGAAGGCTGGCCTCCCAGGTTACAGAGCTCAGTGGAATCAGTGAGATTCTCTCCCCATATCTCTTACCGTAGAAGGAGTATTGATTATGTGTTTTGAAACCACACATAGAAAGGATGGCAGAAAATTAGAACATTACCATTATACTTAAAGAAAAATAAACGTGCCACAGCTGAGGATGTAAATCAAACAAATAACAAACCCTGTAGAAATAAAGTAAGCCAGTATCTAGATGTAATCTAGTGGAAAGTACAAGGATCAGTGGTCAAGCTCGAAACTTCCCAAATCCAGCAAAGGGACAGAAGGTCTCTCACCTGCAGAGAGGAATTCATCAGATTCATCTAATTTGTGTCGGAACCATTGGGCCCATGAAAGTGGTTGCCACGATAACCTCGAACCTGGAGTTTATCATCTCACAATGTCAAACGAACCAAGATGACCACGTGTAGTCAGTGCTCAGTTGGATCTAGGCTGGGATAGCAAAGATTCCCTCAAGTGAACGATGAAAATTCCAGGACAACACCCAACAATGACGAAAGGACTCACACCTTGGCCTACAGAACATATGGTGATTAAAGAAATGCAAAATTCCTAAAATGGAGTAAAGGAGAACGCACTGATAAGCATGTCAAAGGACAAGCTCATAAAGAACATGACGATTAGACCATGGAAAAGCAAACAGGGTCCCATAAAATGGAAGGCCAACAGAAATCACACCTCAATAATCCGCAGTGAAAGATGTCAGTCTTTAGACAGACTCTGCGTGAACGATTGAAAGTCCGGGAAAGTCACAACCCCAAAACTGCAGGGAAGGTCTAACCTGGCCTAACTGGGAAGGGTGAGTTATGAGACTGCTCCACGCGTGCTGTGAAACCTTGTGTCCACCATGCTAGACTGGACAGCAGAGACACGATTCTGAAAAATCCTCCGACATCACAGTGGGCCAGAGAAACAACCTGGCCTCATCTACACAGGGCCAGAGTTGGGTTCAAGTAGCATATTCAAGTCACATTCCACTCAACCGCAGGTTGCCAATGCAGCATGAAAGGGTCCAGCCAGTGGGCCAGCAGTGAAGTCCACGTGTTCTGGGTCGGCAGGCCAGGGTCGGCCGCGTGGAATCCTGGGTGTGAGCCTCCTGAACGCTCGTCCAGCCATTCTGGGTCAGGCGTGGGAGCTAGTGTTGAGGCAGATGGGAAGTGATGTTAGACAGCGCCACTCTTCCTCGGCAAAGAGAGCAGCACGGCCAGCAGATTTGAGCACAGCCATAAATTTCTGCCAAACAACACCGATTAAAAGTTGCAAAGAATAGAAAAGCTGAACCTCAAAAAAAACCCATGCCAGTGAGAAGAAAATGATACCTGTGAATAACCTTGCACAAACAGGAGAAAGCGATCGAAACCAAAAACTAGCAAAGTTTTGGGGAAAGAAATTCCACAAGACACAAGGAAACGCAAGGCTATTCCGTGCACTTCGAATGCAATAAGGGACACACTTGAAACGTCCATACGGCATAAAGATCAAGTAAAAATGGGAAGCAATTGGATATATTGGACTATATGAGGAAGCCATTTGGTATAGACCTAATTTGGCCTGATTTTGTTTTTTCCAAAAGGGCCTGACTATGGCTATTTAGCACGCATTGCATATCTGCTTAGACATTTCCTATGGCCCTTGAGATAAAGGTGCAACTTCCCCCCACATTAGCATTTCTTTAGGGATAAGCATTTCTCCCTGGGCTAGGAACTGATTGCTGCACTCACCTTTGACCACCCAGCTCACCTGTGACCAGTCAGCTATAGAAAACAGACTGCCACCCTACTGTGTTCACTGAGACAGAAGACATACCTGCTATTTCCATCAATCGCTGTGCCAACAGAGCAGTCTTGCGACTATTGTAAATGGGACATTTCAATCCTATGTGAAACATCCTCTATGAGGGGAATACAACCAGTCTGTGCACCCCACTTCTCTGATGCTCTTTCTTCCTTTGGGTAGAAAGGCCCTGGGTTATAATCCTCAGATTGAAGCTCAGAATAAACTCCCCCAAATTTTCATTTACAGATTGGTTACGGATTATTTTTGTCGACAAAGCAATGTCTGGATTCCATGCAGTCCCAGTCAAAGTTGCAGCAATCTTTCCCACAGAAATAGAAGAGAGAATCCTAAAGTTTCTATCCAGCAACAAAGGACCCTGAATAGCAAAAGGAATCCTGGGGGAAATGAACAAAGCAGCAATTATCACACTTTCTTACTTCCACATATAGGACGAAGAGCTAGGTACTAAAACAGCACAGCCTGGCCTGCAAAGGAGGCACACAGCTGCATGGAACAGAATCGAGAGCCCAGAAATCAACTCACATATCTATGGACAGCCCATTTTCGACCAGGGAGCCAAGAGGAGAAAGCGGAGAAAAGAGACTCTAGACAGGAAATGGTGCTGGAAAGACTGCACAGCCAGATGTAACACAATGAGAGTAGACCGTGATGTTACACCAGGCACACACACCACCTCGAAATGGATTAAAGCCTTGAATGGAAGACTTGAAACCGTGACACTTCGAGGAGAAAACGCAGGCAGCTTGCTCTTTGCCTTCTGGCTTGGCCGCCTATTTGGAAGAAGCATGTGTGACTGGGCAAGGGCAACAAAGGAAACAAGAAACAAGCGGGACTCCATCCAACACAGAAGCTTCTTCCCAGCCAACGACACCATCGACTCAGTGCAAAGACGTCACAACAACTGCGACAGCAGGTTTGCAAACCACACATCGGAGAAGGGGTGAATAGCCAAAGATGCAATGGAGTCATATGTCTCCACAGGAGAAAAATCAAAGAGCCAAATAAATCCTGGGCAAAAGATGGAAACAGACAGCTCTCCCAGGAAGATAGAAAGATGGCCAACAGGCTGAATGAAAACATGCTCATCATCATTAAGTCTCTGCTCAATGCAAATACGAACGGCACTGAGATAGCAGCTCACAGTGGTCAGAATGGCTATAAGGATGAAGACAGGAACCAACAAGTTTCAGAGAGGAGGTGGAGAGAAGGCAAGCCTCCTGCACTGCTGGTGGGAGTGTAAACCGGTGCAGCCACTACGCGAAGTGGTGTGGAATCGCCTCAGAATTTTCAGAATCCATCTACCACATGATCCAGGTACTCCTCTGGGGCATATATATCCAAAGAACTTGCAAACGCTAATGCACAGAGATCCGTGCACCGCTGTGCTCACCAAAGCCTTACTCCCGATATTGAAGACAGGGAAGCCTCCCTGGTGCCCATCAAGGCACAAGAAAGATGGGCTATAGCCACACAACGGCATAGCACTCAGCTGCAGGAACAGAAGCATTCCAGCCATTTGTGACCAACAGAATGGCTCCTGAGGGTTTTAGGGGAATGGAAACAAGCCCCAGAGGGAAGGTCAAATACCATAGGGTCTCACTTACAGGGAGAAGAGGAAAAAAAGGACCAAGAAACAGGTAGCACGTGACATGGGATTTCTGGTTCCCAGAGGGAAAGGTGGCGGGGCCCAGAGGGAGAAATAGTTGATTTGACACAAGTGTGTGGTGAGGGCCTGTAATTAGGCTTACGGTGGTGAAGATGATGTAACGTACACAGAAGTCTAAATCTATGAGGATGTAGATCTGAAAGGTATAGGATGTTATAATGCTGGGTTATGGCAAACAATTCACGTAAAATCAAAACTCCCAAAAGACGTTAAGGTTCACGGCTTAAAGCTTTGGAGTCTGTAAGAAATTAGAGAAGATGAACTTCGAAGGATTGGTAATCACCTCAAAATGCTTAATGACGCTACAGAAAGGTAGACCATTGCAAGGAGACGAAGAGGAACACTACCAAGAGAACGTGTTCCATGCTAAACTCGTGAACCAGCGGAAAATGCTACCGTCCATGATGTTACTAACTGCCTTCACGAATAATCGAAGCAGGCCAACATCTTCCCAAGATCAGGCCAAAGGTTTGTCCAAAAGCCCAATTCAGGGTCGGCCCTGTGGTGTAGCAGGTAAGTGCCCAAGTTCTGATTGGGCGGCCCGGGCTTCACCTGCTATCATCAGGGTTGCAGATCAGATTGCTAGCATTAGGAAATAGAGATTTCACAGTATGGTGGGCACAGAGATCATAAAGAAGTAGAAATTCTGAGGAGGCATTTTCAATACACACCAGAAAATGAACGCTGAGAATATTACAACCTATGAATGCATAAGATACAATTTCCCAAATGATGAAGGAAGGAAAACATGTGACCTGCCCAGGTGGAATTGTCAGACTCCTAGGAGATGACACGCTCATTGTGCATCAGAGAATTGCCTGGGCAAATTCAACTTGGGAGGAGCTCCAGGAATTTCTCTGGGGAAGGTCCACCCGTTTGACCACATCCACAAAAGATAAGGGAGAAAACCGGGGATAATCTTCATGGAAGGAAACCCGTGTCTACAGGGAATGTTGTAGACCTTTCAAAGTTCGAGGAGAAAGTTAGAAACCAACAAGAAATCCAGAACTGGGAAAGCTATCCTACTTGGAAAACGGGAGTAGTCAGACTGGTATGAGATGGCTCTGAAACACTGAGTGCATGGAGGTTGTCAGTACAACTTAGAATTCTGAGGGTGTTTATGATATCACGGTGAACATGTCACCCAAGATGGCCACATGTTTACAGTCCAAGGATTGGCCTAGGCTAGCAGAATCAAGTGAGAGATACCCAGAAACAGCTTTTCCAAACAGAAACCGGGCACAGAAACTTGAATAGACCAAAGAGACGCTGATCCAAGGCATGAGAAAGGAATCATTGTGATGATACCTCATGCTTTCTTCGTTTTCTTCCATTCCAAGAGCACTGAATTCCCTTCCGTTTCCCTGTGTCCTCTGGAATTTCTTTCCCAAAGGTTTGCTATTTCTCGGTTTACATAGCTTTCACCTGTTTTGTGCAGGTTATCCCTAGATTACTTGTTTTTCTTTCTAGCATGCTTTTTTTTTTGAGGTTCAGTTTTTCTATCATTTGCAACTTTTAATTGGTTTTGTTTAGGCAGATGTTTATTGCTGTGCGCATATCTGCTGGCAATGCTGCTGTATTTGCTGAGGAAGACTAAAGTCGCTTCCCATCTGCCTCTACACTACCTCGGACGCCTGCCCCAGAAAGGCTGCACGAGCGGTGAGGAGGCTCACCCCCAGAATTCCATGCGGCCAACCACACGCTGCCGACACAGAACACGCGGACATCACCTATGCAACACTGGCCGGCCCCTTTCGTGTTCCATTGGCAACCTGTAGTTGAGTGGAATGTGACTTGAATATGCTACTTGAGCCCAAATCTGGTCCAGTGTAGACGAGGCCAGGTTGTTTTTCCGGTCCACTGGGATTTGTCAGAATTGGGTCTCTGCTGTCCCAGAAAGCATCATGGACACAGGGTTTCAGAGCCAGCTTGGAGCAGTCTGAGAACTCACCCTTCCCAGTTAGCCCAGGTTTGACATTCACTGCAAATTTTGGGGTTGTGACTTTCTCGGACTTTCAAACGTTCAAGCAGACTCTTTGTAAACACTGACTTCATTCACTGTGGAGTATTCAGGTGTGATTTCTGTTTGCCTTCCATTTTCTGGGAGCTTGTTTTCTTTCCTTAGTCTAATCGTAGTGGTCTTTCTGATCTCTCTCCCTTCGATATACTTATCAGTGGGTTCTCCTTCATTCTAGGTTAGGAATTCTGTATTTTTTTAATCACCATATGTTCTGTAGGCCGACGTGTGGGTGCTTTGGTGATTGTTGGATGTTGTCTTTGAATTTCCATCTGTCAGTTGAAGGAATCTTTGCTATCCTAGCTTACGTCCAACTGAGAACTGAGGACACGTGTCCATCTTGCTTCATTTGACATTGTGAGATGAGAAACTCCAGGTTAGACGTTGTCCTGGCAACCACCTTCACGGACACAATGGTTCTGAGACAAATTTGATGAGTCTGATGAATTCCTCTCTCCGGGTGAGAAATCCTTCCGTCTCTTCCCCTGGATTTGGGAAGTTTCGACGTTCAGCCCTGAACCTTGAACGCTCCCCTAGATTACATCTAGATACTGGCTTACATTATTTCTACAGAGTCTGTTACTGTTTGATTGACATCCTCAGCTCTGGCGTGTGTATTTTTCTTTAAATATCATGGTAATGTTCTAGTTTTCAGTCAACCTCCTTCCATATGGTGTCAAAACACAGAATCAGTACTCCTTCTACGGCAAGAGATGGGGGAGTTAATTTCATTGGAGCCCAACTGAGCACTGTAGCCTGGGAGGGCAGCCTTCACACAGGAATGAAGCCCTCTGGAAAAGGGTGCTTTTCAGCACACTTCTAGAGCCCTTCCACACCAAGCTACATACCCCAAGCATGACAGGTGTCCATGCCTTCAAGGCTTCAAAGAGATCTCTTGGGAAACCTTAGCATGTAGCCAGTTGGCCACTGTGAGGCCAGAGCTATGCAAAGGTAGAGTTCTCTTCAAAGGATGTTAGGGGCCTACGAAAGGAGTCCTCGATTCTTCTCTTCAACGTCCCCAAGAGATCTTTCTGTACTTTGGATTATGAGTAAGGCAGAAGGACAATGTAGGTCTGATAAGCCCCAAGTCTGCCCTCTTGTTTCAAATCAAGTTCCAAGATTGAATCTGCACGACCTCACCATCTACTTGAGTAGGTGACAATGTTCTCCTCTCAGTGCTTGTCCATCTATTATCGCTTGTTCCCAATGATTCCTTTCTTCTCCCTTGAATCAGAGTCTGTTTGATCCTTTCAAGTTTTTGTTTGGAAAAGCTGTTTCTGGGTATCTCTCACTTGAGTGTCCTAGACTAGGCCAATCCTCGGACTGTAAACATGCGGCCATCTTGGGTGACATGTTCACCGTGATGTCATAAACACCCTCAGATTCTAAGTTGTCCTGACAACCTCAATGCACACAGTGTTTCAGAGCCGTCTCATCCCAATCTGACTAGTCCCCCTTTCCAGGTAGGATAGTTTTCCTTGCTCTGGATTTCTTGTTGGTTTCTAACTTTCTCCAAGGACTTGAAGGGTCTCCTATGTTCCCTCTAGACACCGGTTTCTTTCCTTTAAGCTTATCCCGGGTTTTATCTCTTATCTTTTGTGGATATGGCCAAATGGGTGGACTTTCCCCAGAGAACGTCCGGGAGGCCCTCTCATGTTGAAGTTGCCCAGGCATTCCCCTGATGCACACTGATCGTGTGATCTCCTAGCAGTCTGACAATTCCACCTTGGCAGGTCTCATGTTGTCCTTCCTTCATCATTTGGGGAAGTGTTCTTTATGCGTTCATAGATTGTAATATTCTCGTGGATCTTTTTCTGGTGCATACTGATAAGGTCTCCTCACCATTTCTACTTCTTTATGATCTCTGTGACCACCAGACCTTGAAATCTGTATTTCCTAATGCTAGTAATCTGATCCCCAAGCGTGATTGTAGCTGGTGATGCCCAGGCCGCTCAAGCGGATGTGGGCACTTACCTGCTACACCACAGCCCGGCCCCAAATTGGGCTTTTGGACCAACCTTTGGCCTGAATTTGGGAAGATGTTGGCCTGCTTCGATCATTCGTGAAGGGAAGCAGTAGTAACATCAGGGTCGGTAACATTTTCCGTTGATTCATGATTTGGCTCGGACCATGTTCTCTTGGTAGTATTCCTCTTCATCTCTTTGCAAAGGTCTACCTTTCTGTATCATCATTAAGCATTTGGAGGTGAATGCTAATCCTTGGATGTTCATCTTCTCTAATGTCTTTCAGCCTCCAAAGCTTTAGGCCGTAAATCTGCACCCCTTTTTGGAGTTTTGATTTTATGTGAATTGATTTCCGTAACCCTGCATTCTAACATCCTATAGCTTTCAAATCTACATGCTCATAGATTTAGACTTCTGTGTAGGCTAAATCATCTTCACCAGCGTAAGCCTAATTACAGGCCCTCACCACACACTTTTGCCTAATCAACTCTGTCCCTCCGTCCCCCGACACCTTTCCCTCTGGGAACTGCCAATCCTATGTCACCTGCTACCTGTTTGTTGGTCCATTTTTCCTCTTCTCCTTGTACGTGAGATCCTGTGGTATTTGACCTTACCCAAGTGGTTGTTTCAGTTCCCCTGATACCCTCAGGAGCCATTCAGTTGGTCACAAATGGCTGCACTGCATGTGTCCCTACAGCTGAGTGCTATGCCATTGTGTGGCTATAGCCCATCTTCCTTCTCCATTTGTCCCTTGATGGGCATCAGGGAGGCTTCCAAATGTTGCATATCAGGAGTAAGGCTGTGGGGAATACAGCGATGCACGGATCTCTGTGCATTAGTATTTCCAAGATCTTTGGATATATACACCACAGAGGAATACCTGGATCATGTGGTAGATGGATTCTGAAAATTCTGAGGCAATTCCACACCACTTCGCGTAGTGGCTGCACCGGTTTACACTCCCACCAGCAGTGCAGGAGGCTTGCCTTCTCTCCACCTCCTCTCTGAAACTTGTTGGTTCCTGTCTTCATCCTTATAGCCATTCTGACCACTGTGAGCTGCTATCTCAGTGCCGTTCGTATTTGCATTGAGCAGAGACTTAACGATGACAAGCATGTTTTCATACAGCCTGTTGTCCATCTTTCTATCATCCTGGGAGAGCTGTCTGTTTCCATCTTTTGCCCTGGTTTTATTGGGCTCGCTGTTTTTTTTCCTGTGAAGACGTATGAGTTCATTGGATCTTATGGCTGTTCACCCCTTCTCCGATGTGCGGTTTGCAAACATCTGCTGTCAGTTGTTGCGCAGTCTTTGCAGTCAGTCGATGGTGTCTTTGTCTGGGCAGAAGCTTCTGCGTTGGATGGAGTCCCGCTTGTTTCTTGTTTCCTTTGTTTCCCTTGCCCGGTCACACATGCTTCTTCCAAACAGGTGGCTAAGCCAGATGGCAAAGAGCAAGCTGCCTGCGTTTTCTCCTAGAAGCTGCACGTTTTCAAGTCTTCCTTTCAAGGCTTTAATCCATTTCGAGGTGGTGTGTGTCCCTGGTGTAACATCACGGTCTACTCTCACGGTGTTCCATTTGGCTGTGCTGTCTTCCCAGCACCATTTCTTGTCGAGAGTCTCCTTTCTCTGCTGTCTCCTCTTGGCTCCCTGGTCAAAAATGGGCTGTAAATATGTGTTTCAGTTGACCTCTGGGCTCTCGATTCTGTTCCATGGGTCTGTGTGCCTCTTTTGGGCGCCAGGCTGTGCTGTTTCCGTACCTAGCACTTCGTCCTATATCTGGAAATCAATAAGTGCGATGCCTGCTGCTTTGTCCGTTTCCCTCAGTATTCCTTTGGCTATTCAGTGTCCTTTGTTGCTGGATAGAAACTCTAGGATTCTCTCTTCCATTTCTGTGGGAAATAGTGCTGCGACTTTGACTGGGACTGCATGGAATCCAGAGATGGCTTTATGCGGTATGGACGCTTTAAGTGTGTTAGTTCTTCCATTCGAAGAACACGGAATAGCCTTCCGTCTCCTTGTGTCTTCTGGAGTTTCTTCCCCAGAATCTTTGCTGGATTTCAGTTTCCATAGCTTTCTCCTGTTTGGCCAAGGTTATTGCTAGATATCTTTGACTTCTTACTGGCATGCTTTCTTTTTTCAGGTCAATTTTTCAATTCTTTGCAACTTTCGATTGGCTTTGTTTTGGCAGAAGTTTACGGCTGCGCTCATATCTGCGGGCCATGCTGCTGTATTTGCTGTGGAAGAGTGGAGAAGTCTAATGTCGCTTCCCATCTACCTCCACACTACCTCACACATCTGCCCCAGAATGGCTGGACGAGCCGTGAGGATGCTCACCTGCAGGATTCCATGTGGCCGAAGCCGGGCTCCCAAACCAGAATGCGCGGACTTCACCACTTCCCCCCTGGCCGTCCCCTTTCGTGTTCCATTGGCAACCTGCAGTTGAGTGGGACGTGACTTGAATATGCTACTTGAGCCCACCTCTGGCCCTGTGTAGATCAGGCCAGCTTCTTTTTCTGGCCCTCTGTGATGTCGGAGGATTTGTCAGAATCGTGTGTCTGCTGTCCAGTCTAGCTTCGTGGATGCAGGCTTTCAGAGCCCGCGTGGAGCAGTCCCATAACTCACCCTTCCCAGTTAGTCCAGGTTTGACCTTTGCTGCAGTTTTTGGCGTTGTGACTTTCTCAGACTTTCAAACGTCCAGTCAGAGTCTGTCTAATGACTGAAGTCTTTCACTGTGGATTATTCAGATGTGATTTCTATTGGCCTTCCATTTTCAGGGATTTTTTCCTCTTTTCCAAAGTCTAATCGTTACGGTCTTTCTGACCTATCTCTCTTCGATATGCTTATCACTCCATTCTCCTTCATTGCAAGCTATGACTTTTATATTTCTGTAATCACCATATGCTCTGTATGCCGAGGTCTGAGTCTTTTCGTGATTGTTGCGTGTTGTCTTGGAATTTCCATCGGTCACCTGTAGGAAACTGCTATCCTGGCCGAGGTGACACTGAGCCCTGAGAACACGTGGTCATCTTGGTTGCTTTGACTTTCTGAGATCAGAAACTCCAGATTTGAGGTTGTGCTGGCAACCGCCTTCACGGACATTATGTTTCCGAGACATATTAGAGAAATCTGATGAACTCCGCTCCAGGTAAGATACTTTTCTGTCTCATTTCTGGATTTTGGAAGTTTCGAACTTTACTCCTGATCCTTGAGTGTTCCAGTAGATTACGTCTAGATACTGGCTTACTATATTGCTATAGAGTGTTTTACTTGTTCGATTTACATCCTCAGCTCTGGCATGTTTATTTTTCTATAAACATAATTGTAATGTTCTAATTTTGAGCCAACCTCCTTACATATGCTGTCAATACACGATATTAATAATCATTCTACTTCAAGAGATACGGGGAGAGAATTTCATTGAAGCCAAACCAAGCATACTAGCCTGGTTGGGCAGCCCTCACAAAGCAATGAATCCGTCTGGAATAGGGTGCTTCTCAGCACAATTCTGGAGCCCTGTCAAACAATGGGACATACACGAAGCATGACGGGGGTCCATTCCTTCAAGCGTTCAAAGAGATATCTTGTGACACATTAGCATGTACCCAATGGGCCTCTGTAATGCCAGAGCTATGGAAAGTGAGACTTCTCTTCAATGAATGCTAGGGGCATAGGAAAGGAAGCATCAATCATTGTCTACAGTGTCTTCAGGAGATCATTCTTAATTTTGGATTATGATTAAGGCAGAAGGACAATGTAGGTCTGATAAGCCCCAAGTCCAGCCTCTGGTTTCAAATCAAGTTTCAAGCTTGCATCAGCATGGCCTCCCATACACTTGAGTAGATTACAATGTTCTCCACTCAGCGCTTGTCCCCCTATTATTGCTTCCTCACAATGACTTCTTTCTTACCCCTTTAATCAGCGTGTATTCTCTCTCTTCATGTTTCAGTGCCTGGTTTCTGTTTTTAAATTCTCTTCTGGGTATCTCTAACTTGAGTATCGTAGCCTAGGACAATCCTCAGACTATAACCATGAGGCCATCTTGGGTGACATGTTCACTGTGATGTCATAAACTCCCTCAAACTTCTAAGTTCTCCCAGCATCTTCTATGCGCATGACTACTCTCCCTTTCCAGCTTGAATAGTTTTCCATTTCCTGGATTTCTTGTGTGTTTCTAACTTTATCCTTGAACTTTTAAATGTCTACTACATTCTCTCTAGACATGGTTTCTTTACTTTAAGTTTATCCTGGGTTTTATCTGTTACATTTTGTGAATATGGCCAAATGTGTAGACTTTCCCCAGTGAAAGTCCTGGAGTCCATCCAAAGTTGAAGTTGCCCACTCAAGCCTCTGATGTGCAATGATCGTGTCAGCTCATGCAGTCCGCCAATTCTACCTATGCAGGTCACATCACTTCCTTCAGTCTGTATTTAGGGAAGTGTACCAGATGTGTCATAGATTGCAATATTTTCATGTTTTTTTCCTATTGCCTATCTCTAATGTATGCTCACAAATTCGACTTCTTTGTGATCTCTGTACACACCATACCATGAAATCTATCTTTCCCAATGTTACTAATCTGATCAGCACCAGTGATGCGAATCCATGAATCCCAGGCCACCCAATAGGAATGTGGGCACTTACACTCCTGAACACATGGCTGGCCCTGAATTTTACTTGTGGACCAATATTTTTCCTGAACTTGGGAAGAAGATGGCCTGCTGTGATTATTCGTGAATGTAATTACTCGTAACATCATAGACGGTAACATTTTCCCTTGGTTCATCTGTTTAGCATGGAACACATTCTCTTCATAGTATTCCCCATAATCTATTTGCAATGGTCTGCTTTCTGTAGCATCATTAAGCGTTTGGAGGAGATTCACAGTCCTTGGAAGTTCATCTTCTCTAATCTCTTTCAGCCTCAAATCCTTTATGCCCCAAATCAGCACGCCTTTTTGGATTTTTTCATTCCCTCTGGGAATCACCAATCCAAAGTGAAGGCTGACATCCAAAGCTAGAGTGCTCAGTTTGGCACCAGTGAAATTCTCTCCCATCTCTGGCCGTAGAAGATTATTGACTATGTGTTTTGACAGCATATGTGAGGAAGCTGGCTGAAAATTAGAACATTACACTTATATTTAATGAATAATAAACATGCCAGAGCTTAGGGTGTAAATCAAACAACTTACAAACCCTACAGAAATAAAGTAAAGCAGTATCTAGATGTAATCTACTAGGAGGACCATGGATCCAGGGTCAAGTTCCAGCCTTCCCAAATTTAGAAAAGAGACATAAAAATATCTCACCTGGAGACAGGAATTCATCAGATTTCTCTAATTTGTCTCAGAAACATTATGTCCATAAGGTGGTTGCCTGGACAACCTAGAATTTGGAGTTTCTGATCTCAGAATGTCAAACCAACCAAGATCACCTCGTGTTCTCAGTGCTCAGTTGGACCTAGGCTAGGATAGCAAAGATTCCTTCAAGTGAAAGATGGAAATTCAAAGGCAATGCCCAACAATCATGAAAACACTCACACATCAGCCTAGAGAACATATGGTGATTAAAGAAACACAAAATTCATAACTTGGAATGAAGGAGAATGGACTGATAAGCGTATCTATGGGAGATAGCTGAGAAAGACAATGACAATTGATGTGGATTAAGGCTGCCCCAGCTCGAAAAGCCCAAGGTTACCTGGCCTACATGTCAAAGCATACGACCCGGTGAATTTTTTTTGGTATGAATTAGAGGTGCCCCAGTGAGAGAAGCCCAGGTGATGCTCACCTACATGCCTATCTATATGGCCAAATTCGTATCTAATGTTATACGACCACACAATAACCAGACTCCATCTGTACTGAAGTCATTTAATGGCTTTTTACATCATCTTTTCTTTTTCCAGTAAAAATGTCACGTACCCATGCCTTATAAAATTTGCCCTTACCCTCAACTCAGGGCAGCAGCAGGACATCTGACTGCCCATGGCTCCTTTCCCCATGCAGCAGCAGCAGCTATTCACTGCCCGTGCGTCCAGTTCCCATGCCTGCAGCCCTTCACTACCCATAGGTCCTGTCCCCAGGAAGCAACTCTTTACTGACCATGGGTCCTGTCCCTATGTTATCCTGTACCATTCTCTAAATAAAAGAGCACCTCTGCCAGGCCTTGAGAGACCAAGAAATCTTTTTTCTGACTCATCAGCTCGCTGACCCACCATCATATATTGTGGCCCCCCTACTGGGAACTTGCTTCATCGGTTTCTGAGCTCAACTTCTGGTAAGTGCCCTTTTCTTCCTTGTGCCTCTCTCTGTTTCGAGGATGAATCTAAATTCACTTCTCCATCAGGAACTGTCTTTGATAGCTGTATGAATCCACGTTTGCTGCCCATGGCTACTCTATGGGGCAAATCATGGCATTCAGCTTGCAGAGAATCACTACCTTAAGCCTAAGGGCGATGTAGAGTGAATCACTGCATTCCTTCCTGACTCTATCTCTAACATACAAATTTTAGGTGGGCACGGGTCAGCCACTTAAGTCATTAGGCTGGTCAGCAATCTGCAAGACTCCCCTGTAAGGTTCCTTTCCTAAGGTTGGATTGGGATACCTCCCATGGCACCTGACCATGCTCTGAACTGTGTGAATGTCCCAATTGGGACTCCAGTTCAAAGAAAGTACCAAAGTCTAACCTTTGGTTGCGTATGGGAAGCCCTTCTCGGAGAATGCCTCCAACACGCAATTGGGTAGAATGTCCCCCAGAGCGGCGGAAAATGCCTCACTAATTTTCTCCATCCTGTTCTCTCTTGAACTTCTCCCTTTCTCTTGGGGACCATTCACCAGGCACCTATTACTGCCAGGCAGAATAGGAAAGATGTTCACCAGGACCTGTAACTTCCAGGCATACCAGGGAAGATATGCAATGGAGGCAATGCTGGGGGACACACCCATCACCCCTTGTTATAGGAACCCCACAGTAGGAATGACAGGTAGGATGCTGCCCCAGGTTCAGGGGGGATTTTCAAGGTAATGGACCTCTCTCTTTCATCTTTCTTAGAGTTGCAATGGTGTTTTGCGTCTCCTTTTGAGCTTTGCAACAGGGAAGCAAAGAAATCTGTCAACAGTCATGGCCTCCACCCCTGGGAGCCCAAACTTGGCATTTCTGGGCCTGATCACCCCGGAAAGCCCAAGTAGGGTGCTCTCTCTTGGGGGGTGAGTCATTGAGTGTTTTAGTCACCTACTGAGTTGGCTATGAGGGTAGCAGACCTGTGAGTTATTCTGTGAACTGTCATGCTACAGGA
This sequence comes from Equus asinus, assembly GCF_041296235.1. NCBI lineage: Eukaryota > Metazoa > Chordata > Mammalia > Perissodactyla > Equidae > Equus > Equus asinus. The sequence continues at coordinate 13,502,309 of NC_091813.1, read as the reverse complement.
GTGCGCCCGAGCATGGGAACTGTTGAGTGAGTCTTCTCTTGAGAACCCTCTTTGAGCGGCCATGAGGGTGAGGTCTGATGTCTTCATTTCCTTTCTTTGTTTTGCTCATCATGTCCTCTGTTTTCACCAAGTCTTGGTTAAGTTCAGGCTGGACTTGACCAGAACCTGGAACTTCTGTAAAATCAGAAAACTTGAAAAACTTTTGCAAGGAACTTCATTCTCAACCCGGGTACTGGGAGCCCCGGTCTCCAGCCAGTTCAAGCCCTTTGTATGCATTCCACCCTTCTCCACTTCACTGTCAGTCAGACACTGGCTTTACTGCTGTGGAGAATGAGATAAGCGTCCCTTAAGACTCATCACTCAGGGTCACTCTAACTAATTAGAAACACTTTCAATTGTATGGGTTATGCCCCAGAAACTCCAGCTGGTAGAAAATGTGTGATGTTTCTCTCTGTCTTTCTGGTGCAGTTGGACAGGCAGATCAACCTAGAACGTCCTTCAAGTTACAGTCCAGTTTCTGAGAAATCAAGAGCAACCGTCCTTAGAAAATCCTTGCAAGACTGGAAATACAGTTCTAGAGGCAGTTCAGATTCCACCTTGTTCCTTTACCATGAAAAGGATTATCTTCCCCCCTCTCCAGGAACTACTATCTAGCATATCACTCATTCTTAAGACTGAAAAAAAAAAAAGGAGGGGAAAGGATAAATGGCCATAAGTGTGCCCTTGCAAAAAGTCTAGCTTCTTGAGGGTCTTCTCCATAAGTATTAGTAAAAAGGCTCAAAACAAAGTTTTGATTTGTAACTGGTGACCTTTATATTACTGTACCTGATTCATGGCAGTAGTTTTTAAAACAATAGTTGTACAGTCTCTGTGTTTATGTGTCTACGTGTACATCATACGTGTGATATTTTAACCCCTGGATGGTCTGGCCAAAATTAAGATCTCTGTTTAGTTGGCTTAAAGTAAGTGCTTTCTTAAATTCTAAATGTAGTCGAAATTAACAGAGTGACTTTCAAAGTTAACGTGACGTGAATTAACCTTTGGTAAATGAAAGCTTGTTTAAGTTTGTTGGTTTCATTGAAAATTGTCTTCTTGTCAGAGTTGTCAGTATTTGCATAGGATGCAGGCATTCAGACTCGGTTTACTAGTCATATAAGTTCACGTTGTCTGTTGAATTTGTCAGCAAAATAATAGCTTTAAATGATGACCAGTTTTCTCTAATGCCTCATCAGGCTTCCGTAGTAATCTGAACATAATTGTTGGAAAAAAATGGTTTACATACATAAAACTCATAAAAGTGAGTACAATAACTTTTATGGTCTGTATATTTGGGGAAAAAAACAGCTTTGAAATCCTTTTTGGTAACAATCTTGAGTTTTGCCAAGTTAAGTTAAATGATAAAAAGATGAATATGCGGGTCACTTTTGGATAGAACGGAACTCTCACACATTATTGTTAAACATATCTAAGTTATCTACTTTTGGCTTCTTATTGAAGAGGCTAAAAGCGTTTGGGTGTATCAAAAAGCATGCCTTGTGTTTTATTGCGAAGTGTCATGTTTCTTAAGTTGTGAAGTGTTTAGAATGCTGATATAAAAGACATTTCATAATTGTTTACCTTTTTAGTGTTTACTAGGTCCGTTAAGCGTTAAAGGTTCTAACTAACCTATGGAATTAAAGCTACTGGAAATTACTAAGCAAAAGAGCTCTGTATTCAAGGAAGATAAATGTATGTTTTCAGTAAAAAAGGTATAAAGAATGGAAATATTTTTGTTTGATGGGTTAAGAAAGATAAATTGCTCCTGATGTACTAGAAAGGAAAAAAGAAAGACTTTGGGACAAGTACTGAAAATGAAAAAGAAAGATGTAGAAGGTTTGTGAAGGAGGAATTCTGAAATGAGTTTTATGCCTGCTCAAGTAGACTAAAGTAAGTTCAATTAAGTGAATGAGTTTGAATGTGAAACATAAGTAGGTGCAGAAATTCAAATTTGGTTTTCTCTAAAAGTATACATTTTCTTGAACTTTTGATCTGCTCTTGGTAAAGAGGATGTAAGAGCTGTTCCTTTGAGTACGTCTACCTAAGAGACAAATCTGTTTTGTGAAAATAATGGCTGAGGTTACTCTTAATATTTTTGACTCTTTCTGTTATCACTTTGAATGGATACCTGAGCATTGTTTCACAGTGAGTGTTGTTTGCTATTTGAACAACATTTAAAAAACTTTTGATATTTTGTGACAAGCTTCTCCCTCAGAAATATTCAAATCCTGAATGAAGGCGTTCTTTAGACCTGGTAGACAGAAGAATGATTACTCTGAGGATTTTCAGAGGGTCCCTGAGACTTCTCAAAGAAATTTGCTCTCTCTTCCTACAAGGAGGAAAATGCTAAAGTAATTTGGCTTATTTGGTCTATTAAATTAAATGGAAAACATTGTGAAATAAGCGACAATAGACTTTCTTAGCTGGTATTTGATGGGTAAATGTTATTAATATAGACGTCCCAAAATTAGATAGCATTCCTAAATTTCTGATCTGCCCTGGTTGTCAGTGATAAGTTCACTTATTATCTGGCAGTGTTATATGTCACAGAAGTAGTCAACTTTCTTTGCCAATTGCCCTTTTGAGTTATTTGTCCATTTGCAGATAGTTGTTGTTTTACTCTGATGCTTTTTCCTTTTGCAAATATGTTTCAACTTCCGAAAAATTCCTGGAAAGGATTCTGACACAAAGAGTCTAAACGACAGGTTTCTGATAAACCTTCAGATTGTAAAACTGAACGGAGTAAGAAATGACAGAATTCTAACAGAAACTATGCTCATCGATCTGCTAACAGAAGATTCAGCTCAAGAATTGATTATACAGGACTGTGTGCACTGATTAGGACGATTATAAATTTTTAGGACTTCTGTTTGAAATATTGTTGAATTTGGATGTGTTGTTTTGTTTTCTCATAATGAAGGAAATCTCTTTCTCTTTTCTCTTATGCTAACTATAACTTACAGCCATTTGGTGAAATTATACCCTTATGAGCAAAACTGAAACATTTACCTTTTTCTCCCTACCTTATCCCTAAGGAATTGTCAAACCCTTTGTTACTGAGTATGGTCATTTCGTGGCAATATTTGCATAAGTTCCATAAGAATCTGTTCTCCTTATAACAGGACACATTGGTTATATTACCAAGGCTTTGACTGGAATGTCATATTTGAAACACACAGTCTCTGACATGACAAGACAGCGTTTCAGCAACAAAGATTGGACTTTCTGGAATACAGCCACTGGGAAACACAGACCTGGTACCTTGTTTACTGAGATTTTGGCAATCTTACCCGGTAAGTAAGGAAGCTTGCTTATCTGGCAGGTGCAAGGAACCTCCGAATATTTGGGGAGACCTCAAAGAGAACACCACTCAAATCTGTAGGTACTGCAGGCCAAATCTGATGGCAAGTCCTTGGCTTGGCTTTTCTGGCCTCTAGAGGCCGTCACAGTTCAATCTGAGATTCTGCAGGAAAAGATCCAGCGAAGCACATTTAACAAAGCCTGTATGAACAATTACTATTCTTGCTGCTCTTATGTAAATAATTGGAGCAAGTTGTATTGAAACTACACTTGATTTTCAAACCCGTTAATCCTGATTTCACTATCTTTTGTAAAAATGAGAGTGATTTAAGAGAGAAAAAATTATGTTTCTTTAGAAGCTATAGTAGGCATTCATGGATATTAGAGTCTAGCTCTTTTCTTCTGCAATATTCATGTATTATTAATATTAATGTCTCCTTGTGGCCATCTACCTCTGACACCTGGAAGTTCCCTGGCCACAATCAAACATTTTCCTTCAATACTACTGTCCAAATACTAACTAGATTTGCCTTGTCACACTTGGATCATACAGAACAAGTTCCAAAGGTAATGTCCCCAACTTATTAATACACACAGGATGGACAATACAAACTTTGGGATGAATATATTTGGTTCACTCCTACTAGTGGACAACTCAGTAAAAGGCCACTTTCTTTTGGGGAAAAAAATCACCCCTGTGATACATGGCCTTATAGCACTCGACCTATGGGAATAAATCCCTGTTATATGTGTTCTCATATCATAGCCTTAAAAAAAATACTGATTGGTTTCAGACTGACTGGGATACATGGCTCAACACGCATTGGTTAGCCCCTAATGGTGCTCAGTGGATACGTGGCTCCAATTTATGACCTTGGCTACCACCTGCATGGATTGGAGGATGCACTCTAGGCTTTGTCTGGATGCAAGGTGGAACTATATTTACTATATCTCCTCCTGCTAACCTACCCAACTTGCAACAGCACTTGGCCAGCCCTGTCTTCCATCGGTATGACCATCTTTCCGCAATTTTCTTTCACCAATTGGGAATCGAAAGTGTCGTCTTGCACATGGAAGTCCTAAACAAATTTAGTATGAAGCCATTAAATGATACACAACTTAGCATTTCGCTGCTCAATTTAGAAGTATCCCAAGTGTGAAAGGCAGTCCTCCAAATCCAATTGGCTCTGGATGTCTTGACAGCAGCACAAGGGGGCACCTGTGCCATTATAAAAACTGAATGTTGTGTCTATATTCCTGACTACCATCAAAATATTTCTGGCTTGGTATCCCAGCCACCAAATTAAATCCATGTCTGACCAACCCTAAATCTAAATGATTGGTTGAACTCCTAGTCAGGACAAGGTTTCTGCACTACTTCAAAACCTTATTCATTGGGTTAAACATACTGCTTGTATTTCTTATGATATTTTGTTGTCTGTTTCATTGTTTGTCTTATGCATGTCAAAAATGTTTCACTTCCTGGACCACCTCTTGTCAATGACTCTCTCATCTCCAGAGGATCTGTATAACTTGTCAGGCTTGAACTCAATGGGGCAAGACTTCTGGTCCACTAAACTGCCTAAGTGTACCTATGGCCCCATTTAGGGACAGCTCTACGACCCTGTACAGCCAGAAGTAGTCACAGAAGACTGACCATCATCCATATCCCCAAAGATTTCCAGTCCAAATAGGTTCAGGGAGGTTTTATGATGTGGATCAGGGCTGCCCCAGCTAGGGAAGCTGAAGGTGACCTGGAATATATGCCAAACTATATGACCCAGTGGATTTTTTTATGGTATGAATTAGGGCTGCCCCAGGGCAAGAAGCCCAGGGCATTCTCACTTACATGCTGATCTATATGGCCAGATTCGTACCTAAAAATATGACAACACAATGGCCAGACCCCATCTGTACTGAAATCATTTAAAGACATTTTACATCATTATTTCTTTTTCGAGTAAAAATAAGTCATATACCCATGCCTTATGAAATTAGCCCTAACCCTCCAGTCAGGGTAGCAGCAGGAGCCCTGACTACCCATGGGTCCTGTCCCCAGGCAGCAGCAGCAGTAGCTCTTCACTGCTAATGTGTCCTGTCCCCATGCTACCCTGTACTGTTCTCTCAATAAAAGAACACCAATGCAGGATCTTGAGAGTCCAAGCAATCTTTCATTCGAGTCTTCAGCTCGCTGAGCCCATATCAACGATTGTACCAAGGAAAATAAAAAACGTTCCCAGAAAATGGAAGGCACACAGAAATCACACATGAATAATACATAAAGAAAGATGTCAGTTTTAGACATACTCTGAACATTCGAAAGTCAGAGTAAGTCACAATCCCAAAAACCCAAGCGAAAGTCAAACCTAGGCTAACTGGTAAGGGTGAGTTATGAGACTGCTAAAATCAGGATCTGAAAACCTGAGTCTATGAAGTTTGCAGGGACAGCAGAGACACAATTCTGACAAATCCTCTGACATCACAGTGGAGAAGAAAAACAAACTGGCCTCATCTACACAGTGCCCGAGTTGGGCTCAAGTAGCATATTCAAGTCCCATTCCACTCAACTGCAGGTTGCCAATGGAACATGAAAGGTGCTGGCCCGTGGTGCAGTGGTGAAGTGTGCACGTTCTGGGTCAGCAGCCCGGGGCTGGCCATGCAGTATTCTGGGGGTGAACCTCCTCACCGCTGGTCCAGCCATTCTCGGGGAGGCATGGGAGGTAGTGTAGAGGCAGCTGGGAAGCAACGTCAGACAGCATCAGTATTCCTCAGCAAATACAGCAACATCGACAGCAGATCTGAGCACAGCCATAAACATCAGCCGAAACAAAACTAATGAAAACTTGAAAAGAGCAGAAAAGGCGAACCTCAGGAAAAAAAAGAATAAGATCTCTAGAAATAAGCTTAGCCAAACAGGTGCAAGCTATGGAAATTGGAAACTAGCAAAACTTTGGGGAAAGAAATTCCAGAAGTCACAAGCAAATGGAAGGGTATTCCGTGCTATAGGAATGTAGGAACTAAAATACTTGAAACCTCCATAACGGATAAAGCAATCTCTGGATTCCATGCAATCCCAGTCAAAGTTGCAGAATCTTTCCCACAGAAATATAAGAGAGAATCCTTAAGTCTCTATCCAGCAACAAGGGGCCCTGAATACCCAAAGGAATCCTGAGGAACACAGACAAAGCAGGACATATCACATTTACTGATTTCAACATGTAGGACGAAGTGCGAAGTACCGAAATGGCACAGTCTGGTCTCAAAAACAGACACAGAGATCAACGGAAAAGAATCGAGAGCCCAGAGGTCAACTCACACATATATGGACAGCCCAATTGCAACGAGGAAGGCAAGAGGATCAGTGGAGAAAGGAGAGTCTCAAGAAGAAAAGGTGCTGGAAAACTGCACAGCCATATGTGACACAATGAGAGTAGACCATGATGTTACATCAGGCTCACACACCACCTCGAATTAGATTAAAGCCTTGAATGGAAGACTTGAAACCGTGAAACTTCCAGTTGAAAACCAGGCACCTTGCTCATGGCCATGTGGCATAGCCACCTATTTGGAAGAAGGATGTGTGACTGGGCAAGGGCAACACAGGAAACAAGAAACAAATGGGATTGCATCCAACGCAGAAGCTTCTGCCCAGCCGAGGAAACCATCCACTCAATGCAAAGACAGCACAACTGCGAGTGGATGTTTGAAACCACATATCGGAGAAGGACTGAATACCCAAAAGAGCCAACGACCGCACATGCCAACACAAGAGAAAAAACAACAAGCCAATTAAAACCTGGGCAAAAGATGGAAACAGAGTTTTACCAAATAAGATAGAAAGATGGCCAACAGCTGTATGAACACATGTTCATAATCATTACGTCTAAGGCCAATGCAAATCCAAATGGCAATGAGATAACAGCACATTGTGGTCAGAATGCCCATAAGGAACAAGACAGGAAACAAGTGTTGGAGAGGAGGTGGAGAGATGGGAAGCCTTCTGCACCATTGGTGGGAGTGAAAGCCGGTGCGGGAACTACGCAAAGCGGTGTGGAATTTCTGCAGAAATTTCAGAATCCATCTACCATATGATCCAGCTATTCCTCTGTGTCGTATTTATCTGAAGAACTTGGAAACACCAACGCATAGGAATCCCTGCACCGCTGTGCTCACCACAGCCTTAATCCTGATGTCCAGGACTTGGATATCGCCCTGGGGCCCATCAAGGGATGAATGGAGAAGGAAGATTGGCTATAGCCGCACAATGGGATAGCACTCAGCTGCAAGAAAGGGTGCAGTCCAGCCATTTGTGACACCAGAATGGCTCCTGAGGGTATGAGGGGCACTGAAAGAAGCCCCAGGGAGAAAGTCAAGTACCGTAGCATCTCACTTACAAGGAGAAGAGTAAAATAAGGAGAAACAAACAGGTAGCACATGACAAGGGATTGGTGGTTCCTAGAGAGAATCGATGGCAGAAGGCAGTGGAAGAAAGAGTTGGTTAGGCACCAGTGTGTGGTATGGGCATGTCATTAGGCTAACGGTGGTGAAGATGATGTACCATACAAAGAAGTCTAAATCTAGGAGGTTGTAAATCTGAAAACAATAGGGTGTTATAATGCAGGGTTATGGCAATCAATTCATGTAAAATCAAAACTACAAAAAGGCAAGCAGGTTTATGGCCTAAAGCTTTGGAGGCTGAAAGAGATTAGAGAAGATGAACTTCCAAGCATGGCTAATCACCTCCAAGTGCTTAATAATGCTACAGAAAGGTAGACAGTGGCAAAGAGATGAAGAACAACTCTACCAAGAGAACATGTTCCGTGCTAAACTCAGGATCCAAAGGAAAAGGTAACCGTCCATGATGTTACTACTAATTACCTTTACAAATAATCAAAGCAGGCCAACATCTTCCCCAGTTCAGGCAAAATGTTGGTCCAAGAATCCAATTCAGTGCCGGCCCTGTGGTGTACTGGGTAAGTTCCCACATTCCACTTGGGTGGTACAGGCTTCATCAGCGAGCATCACGGGTGTGGATCAGATTAGTAGCATTAGCAAATATAGATTTCACGGTATGGTGCAGACAGACATCCTAAAGAAGTAGCAATTGTGAAGAGACGTTATGAATACACATCAGAGTAAGAACCATGGGAATATTACAATCTATGAACGCATCAGGAACACCTCCCCAAATGATGAAGGAAGGAAAACATGTGACCTGCCAAGGTAGAAATGGAGATGACACGATCATTATGCATCAGAGGATTGACCAGGAAAATCAATCTCGGGAGGGACTCCAGGGCTTTCTCTGGGGAAAGTCCACCCATTTGGACTCATCCACAAATGTTAAGAGATAAAACCCAGGATAATCTGAAAGGAAAGAAACTGGTGTCTAGCGGGATTGTAGTAGACCTTTCAAAGTTCGAGGATAAAGTTATAAACAGACACGGAATCCAGAACAAGGAAAACCATCCTACCTGGAAAGGGGAAGTAGTCAGACTGGTATGAGATGGTCGTGAAGAACTGTGTGCATGGAGGTTTTCAGGACAGCTTAGAATTCTGAGGGTGTTTATGACATCACGGTAAACATGTCACCCAAGATGGCCGCAGGTCTCCAGCCCGAGGATTGGCCTAGGCTTGGATACTCAAGTGACAGATACCCAGATACAGCTTTCGCAAACAGAATCTGGGCACAGAAACGTGAAGAGATGCAAGAGACGCTAATTCAATGGATAAGAAAGGAATCATTGGGAAGAAGTGATAACAGAGGGACAAGCACTGAGAGGAGAACATTGCCATCTCCTCAAGTCGATGGGGAGGCCATGCTGATTCAAGCTTGAAACTTGACTTGAAACAAGAGGCCGGACCTTGGGCTTATCAGACCTATGTTGGCCTTCTGCCTTACTCATAATCCAAAGTCAAGAATGATCTCTTGAAGACATTGAAGAGAAGAATAGAGGCCCCGGTCCTAGGTCCCTAGTATTCTGTGAAGAGAAGTCTCACTTTCCATAGCTTTGGCGTCATAGGCACCCACTGGGTACATGGTAATGTGTCACTAGGCATCTCTTTGAAGCCTGGAAGGAATGAGCCCCTGTCATGCTTGGGGTATGTCTCTTGGTTTGGAAGGACTCAGGAAGAGTGCACAAAAGCACCCTTTTGCAGAAAGCTTTGTTACTGTGTGAAGGCTGTCCTCCAAGGCTAGAGTGCTCAGTTGAGATCAATGAGATTCTCTCCCCCATCTCTTGCCATAGAAGGAGTATTGATTAGGTGTTTGACACCACACATAACGATGTTTGCTGAAACTTAGAACATTACCATTCTATTTAAAGGAATATAAACATGCCACAGCTGAGGAGGTAAATTAAACAGATAACAAAACCTGTGGAAATAAAGTAAGCCAGTATATAGACGTAATCTAGTGGAGCGTTCAAGGATCAGGTGTGAAGTTCTGAACTTTCCAAATCTAGAAAAGAGACAGAAGGATCTCTCAGCTGGAGAGAGGAATCCATCAGATTCATCTAATTTGTCTCGGAACCATTGTGTCTGGGAAGGTGGTTTCCAGGACAACCTCAAACATGGCGTTTCTGATCTCACAATATTGAACCAACCAAGATGACCACGTTTACTCAGTGCTCAGTTGGGTCTAGGCTAGGATAGCAAAGATTCCTTCAAATGACCGATGGAAATTCAAAGACAACACCCAACAGTAACGAAAGCACTCACACTTCAGCCTATACAACCTATGGTGATTAAAGAAATACCAAACTCCTAACTTGAAATGAAGGAGAACACACTGATAAGCATATCGAAGGGAGATAGCTCAGAACCATGACGATTAGACTATGGAAACGAAAGCAAGCTCCCAGAAAATGGAAGGCAAACAGAAATCACACCTCAATAATCCACAGTGATTGACTTCAGTGTTTAGTTAAGGTCCGCTTGAACGTTTAAAAGTCGGAGAAAGTCACAACCCCAAAACTTGCATTGAAGGTCAAACCTGTGCTAACTGGGAAGGGTGAGTTCTGAGACTGCTCCACGCAGGCTCTGAAACCCTGTGTCCCCGAAGCCTGATTGGACAAGAGACACGATTCTGACAAATACCCTGACATCACAGTGGTGCAGAAAAAGAAGCTGGCCTCATCTACACAGGGCCAGAGTTGGGCTCAAGTAACATGTTAAAGTACATTCCACTCAACTGCAGGTTGCCAATGGAACATGAAAGGGGCCAGCCAGTGGGGCAGCCGTGAAGTCCCTGCGTTCTGAGTCAGCATCCCAGGGTCGGCCAGGTGGAATCCTGGGGGTGAGCCTCCTCACCGCTCATCCAGCCGTTCTGGGCCAGGCGTGCGACCCAGTGTAGAGGCATATGGGAAGCAACGTTATACCGCGCTACTCTTGCTCAGCAAATACAGCAGCATGGCCAGCAGATGTGAGCACAGCCATAAACTTCTGCCAAAACAAACCAATTAAATGTTGCTAAGAATAGAAAAAAGGAACAGCAAAAAAGAAAGCATGCCAGTAAAAAGAAAAAAACATCTAGGAATAACATTGGCCAAACAGGAGAAAGCTATGTCTACCGAAATCTAGCAAAGCTTTGGGCAAAGAAATTCCACAAGACACAAGGAAACGGAAGTCTATTCCATGTTCTTTGAATGGAAGAACGAACACACTTTAAGCATCCAGACCGGAAAAAGCCATGTCTGCATTCCATGTCGTCCCAGTCAAAGTTGCAGCAATCTTTCCCACAGAAATAGAAGAGAGAATACTAAAGTTTCTATGTGGCAACAAAGGACCCTGAATAGGAAGAGGAATCCTGAGGAAAACGAACAAAGCAGCATGTATCACACTTTCTGATTGCCAAATATAGGACAAAGCGCTAGGTACCGGTACAGCACAGCCTTTCCCCCAAAATAGGCACACAGACTCATGGAACAGAATTGAGCCCAGCAGTCAACTGCCACATATAGGGCAGCCCATTTTCGACACGGGAGCCAAGAGGCGACAGCAGAGAAAGGAGAGTCTCGAAAAGAAACAGTGCTGGGAAGACTTCAGAGCCACAAGTGGCACAATGAGACTAGACCATGATGTTACACCAGGCACACATACCACATTGAAATGGATTAAAGCTTTGAATGGAAGACTTGAAACCATGAAACTTCTGCGGGAAAATGCAGGCAGCTTGCTCTTTGCCATCTGGCATAGCCGCCTACTTGGAAGAAGCATGTGTGACTGGGTAAGGGCAACAAAAGAAACAAGAAACAAGCGTGACTCCATCCAACGCAGAAGCTTCTACCTGGCCAACGACTCCATCGACTCAATGCAAAGACAGCACAACAACTGCGACAGGATGTTTGCAGAACAGACATCGGAGAAGGGGTGAACAGCCATAAGATCCAGTGAACTCATACATCTCCACAGGAAAAAAAACAATGAGCCCAACAAAACTTGGGCAAAAGATGGAAACACACATTTCTCCCAGGAAGATAGAAAGATGGCCAACAGGCTGTATGAAAACATGTTCCTCATCATTAAGTCTGAGGCCAATGCAAATCCGAAGTGCAATGAGATAGCAGCTCACAGTGGTCAGAATGGCTATAAGGGTGAAGACACGAAACAACATGTTTCAGAGAGGAGGTGGAGAGAAGGGAAGCCTCCTGCACTGCAGGTGGGAGTTTGAGCCGATGCAGCCACTACACAAAGGAGTGAAAATTCAGAATGTTTCAGAATCCACCTAGCATATGATCCAGCTATTCCTCTGTGACGTATATATCCAAAGATCATGGAAACAGTAATGCACAGAGATCCGTGCACTGCTGTGAGCACCACAGCCTTACGCCCGATATCCAAGACTTGGAAGCCTCCCTGATGCCCATCAAGGGACGAATGGAGAAGGAAGATGGGCTACAGCCACACAATGGCATAGCACTCAGCTGTCGGAACGGATGCAAGTCCAGCCATTTGTGACCACCAGAATGGCTCCTGAGGGTACTAGAGGAACTGAAGCGCCAGGGGTAAGGTCAAATACCACAGGATCTCACGTACAGGAGAAGAGGAAAAACGGACCAACAAACAGGTAGCACGTGACATGGGATTGGTAGTTCCCAGAGGAAAAGTAGGCGAGGGCCAGAGGGAGAAAGAGTTGATTAGGCACAAGTATCGTGAGAGCCTGTAATTAGCCTTACGGTGGTGAAGATGATGTAACCTACTCAGAAGTCTAAATCTATGAGGATGTACATCTGAAAGCCATAGCATGTTAGAATGCAGGGTTACGGCAATCAATCCACATAAAATCAGAACTCCAAAAAGGGGTGCAGACTTACGACCTAAAGCTTTATAGGCTGAAAGAGATCAGAGAGGATGAACTTCCAAGGATTGCTAATCACCTCAAAGTGCTTAATGATGCTACAGAAAGGTAGACCTTCGCAAAGTGATGAAGCGGAATACTAGCAAGAGAACATGTTCCGTCCTAAACTCATGAACCAATGGAAAATAATACCTTCCATGATGTTACTACTGATTCCCTTCACGAATGATTGAAGCAGGCCAACATCTTCCCAAGTTCAGGCCAAAGGTTGGTGCAGAAGTCTAATTCATTGCCGGTCCTGTGGTGCAGCAGGTAAGTGCCCAACTTCCTCTTGCGTGGCCCGGGCTTCAGGGGCTAGCATCATGGGTACAGATCAGATTTCTAGCATTAGGAAATCCATATTTCAAGGTATGGTTGGCACAGAGATCATAAAGAAGTAGTAATTGTGAGGAGACCTTATCAATACTCACCAGAAAAAGAACCATGAGAATATTGGAGTCTATGAACGCATCTGGTACGCTTTCCCAAATCATGAAGGAAGGAAAATATGTGGCCCACCAAGGTGGAATTGCCAGAGTGCCATGAGATCACACGATCATTGTGCATCACAGGATTTCCTGGGCAACGTCAACTTGGGAGGGAGTCCAGGACTTTCTCTGGGGAAAGTCCACCCATTTGCCCATATCCACAAACGATATGCGATAAAACCCAGGATAATCTTCAAGGAAAGAAACCGGTGTCTGTGGGAAAGTAGTAGACCTTTCCAAGTTAGAGGACAAAGTTGAAAACCGACAACACATCCAGAACAAGGAAAACTATCCTTCCTGCAAAGGGGGAGTAGTCAGGCTGGGAGGAGACGGCTCTGAAACACTGTGTGCATGGAGGTTGTCAGGACAACTCTGAATTCTGGGAGTGTTTATGACATTACAGTGAACGTGTCACCCCAGATGGCTGCATGTTTACAGTACCAGGATTGGCTTAGGCTGGGATACTCAAGTGAGAGATACCCAGAAACAGCTTTTCCAAACAGAAACCTGGCACAGAAACTTGAAGAGATAAAAGAGATGCTGATTCCAGGGATAAGAAAGGTATCATTGTGATGATACTTCATTCTTCCTTTGTTTTCTTCCATTCCATGCGCACTGATGCCCTTCTGTTTCCTTGTATCTTGTGGAATTTCTTTCCCCAAAGCTTTGCTACTTCTCGGTTTACATAGCTTTCACCTGTTTGGCACAGGTTATTCCTAGATACCTTGTTCTTCCTACTAGCATGCTTTTTTTTTTTTTTGAGGTTCAGTTTTTCTATCCTTTGCAACTTTTGATTGGTTTTATTTAGGCAGATGTTTACTGCTGTGCTCACATCGGCTGGCAATGCTGCTGTATTTGCTGAGGAAGACTGGCCCAGTCTAACGTCGCTTCCCATCTGCCTGTTTCCTTTGTTGCCCATTCCTGTCACACACGCTTCTTCCAAATAGGCTGCTAAGACAGATGGCAACGAGCATGCTGCCTAGGTTTTCTCCTAGAAGTCTCCCGGTTTCAAGTCTTCCATTCAAGTCTTTAATCCATTTCGAGGTGGTGTGTGTGACTAGAGTAACATCATGCTCTACTCTCATTGTGTTACATTTGGCTGTGCAGTCTTCCCAGCACCGTTTCTTGTCGAGACTCTCCTTTCTCCGCTGTGTACTCTTGGTTCCCTGGTTGAAAATGTGTTGTGCATGTATGCATGTGCATATATGCGTGAGTTGACCTCTGGGCTCTCGATTCTGTTCCATGGATTTGTGTGCCTGTTTTTGGGCCCAGACTGTGCCGTTTCGGTTCCTAGCACTTCGTCCTATATGTGGAAATCAGAAAGTGTGATACGTCCTGCTTTGTTCATTTTCTTCAGGATTCCTTTGGGTATTCAGGGTCCTTTCCTTCTGGATAGAGACTTTATTATTCTCTCTTCTATTTCTGTGGGAAAGATCACTGCAACTTTGACTGGGATTGCTTGGAATCCACAGATTCCTCTATCCGCTATGGACGTTTCAAGTGTGTTAGTTCTTCCATTCCAACAGCACGGAATAGTCTTCCGTTTCGTTGTGTCTTCTGGAATTTCTTTAGCCAAAGCTTTGCTAATATTGGTTTACAATGTTTCCACCTGTTTAGTGAAGGTTAGTCCTAGATATCTTATTATTCTTAGTGACATGCTTCTTTTTTTGAGGCTCAGTTTTTCTATTCTTTGCAACTTTTAATTGGTTCTGTTTTGGCAGAAGTTTATGGCAGTGCTCACATCTGCTGGTCGTGCTGCTGTATTTGCTGAGCAAGAGTGGCACTGTCTAACGTCACTTCCCATCTGCCTCTACACTACCTCCCAGGACTCTCCCAGGATGGCTGTACCAGCGGTGAGGAGGCTCAACCCCAAGAGCACAAATGGACGACCACGGGCTATGGACCCAGAAGGCATGGACTTCACAGCTTCACCAGTGGCCAGCACCTTTCATGTTCCATTGGCAACCTGCTGTTTTGGAATGTGACTTCAATATGCTACTGGAGCCCAGCTCTGGCCCTGTGTAGATGAAGCCATGTTGTTTTCCTGGTCCACTGTGATGTCATAGGATTTCTGAGAATTGTGTCTGTGCTGTGCCAGCAAGCTTCATGGACACAAGGTTTCTGAGCCCGCTTGGAGCAGTCTCAGAACTCTCCCATTCCATTTAGCCCAGGTTTGACCTTCACTGCAGGTTTTGGGGTTGTGACTTTTCTGACTTTCAAACGTTTAAGCAGAATCTGTCTAAACACGGCCGTCTTTCACTGTGGATTATTCAGTTGTGATTTCTGTTTGCCTTACATTTTCTGGGAGCTTTTTTTCTTTTCCATAGGCTAATCATCATGGTATTGCTAAGCTATCTCCCTTAGATATGCTTATCAGTGTGTTCCCTTTTCATTCCAAGTTATAAATTTTGCATTTCTTTGATCACGATATGTTCTGTTGGCCGTTGTGTGAGTGCTTTCGTGATTGTTGGGTGTTGTCTTTGAATTTCCATCGGTCACTTGAAGGAATCTCTGCTATCCTGGCCGAGGTGACACTGAGCACTGAGAACATGTGGTCATCTTCCTTGGTTAGAGATTCTGAGATCAGAAACTCCAGATTTGAGGTTGTCCTGGCAACCATCTTCATGGACACAATGGTTCCGCAACAAATTAGACGAATCTGATGAATTTCTCTTTCCAGGTGAGAGATCCTTCTGTCGATTTCTGGATTTGGAAAGTTCGAACTTCACCCCTGATCCTTGAACGCTCTGCTAGATTATGTCTATATACTGGCTTACTTTGTTTCCACAGGGTTTGTTATTTGTTTGATTTATATCCTCACCTGTGGCGTGTTTATTTTTCCTTAAATATAATGATAATATTCTAATTTTCAGCCAACATCGTTACATGTGGTGTCGAAACACATAATCAATACTCCTTCTACGGCAAGAGAAGTGGGAGAGAATCTCATTGATCCCAACTTAGGACTCTAGCCTTGGAGTGCAGCATTCACCAAGGAATGAACCCCTCTGCAAAAGGGTGCTTTTGAGAAACTTCTAGAGTCCTTCCAAACCAAGAGACATACCCTAAGCATGACAGGGGTCCACTCCTTCCAGGCTTCAAAGAGGTGTCTTGTGACACATTAGCATGTAGCCAGTGGGCACCCGTGATGCCACAGCTATGCAAAGTGAGACTTCTCTTTAAAAAATGCTAGTGGCCTAGGACGGCGGCCTTGATTTTTCTCTACAATGACCTCAAGAGATCATTCTTGACTTTGGATTATGAGTGAGGCAGAAGGACAACATAGGTCTCATAGTTCCAGCCTCTTGTTTCAAATCAAGTTTCAAGCTTGAATCAGAACGGCTTCCTCTTCGACGTGAGGAGATGGCAATGTTCTCCTTTCAGTGCTTGTCCCTCTATTATGGCTTCTTCCCAATGATTCCTGTCTTATCCCTTGAATTACCATATCTTTGATCTCTTCAACTTTCTGTGCCCTGTTTCTGTGGGCAAAAGCTGTTTCTGAGTATCCCTCACTTGAATATCCTAGCCTATGTCAATCCTCGGGCTGGAAACCTGTGGCCATCTTGGGTGACATATTTACAGTGATATCATAAACACCCTCAGAATTCGAAGTTGTCCTGAAGACCTATATGCACACAGTTCTTCAGAAGCATCTCATCCCAGTCTGATTACTCCCCCTTTCCAGGTAGGGTAGTTTTCGTCGTTATGTATTTCTTGTCGGTTTCTAACTTTTTCCTCAAACTTGAAAAGGTCTGCTACCTTCCCTCTAGACACTGGTTTCTTTCCTTTCGGATTAATCTGGGTTTTCTCTCTTATCTTTTGTGGATGAGGCCAAATGGGTGGACTTTCCCAAGAGAAAGTGCCGGAGGCCCTCCCAAGATGTCTTCCCAGGCAATCCTCTGATGTACAATGATCATGTCATCTCCTAGCAGTCTGACAATTCCACTTTGGCAGGTCACATGTTGTCCTTCATTCATTATTTGGGGAAGTGTTCCTGATGCGTTCATAGATTGTAATATTCCCATGGTTCTTTTTCTGGTGTGTACTCATAACGTCTCTTCAAAATTTCGATTTCTTTAGGATGTTTCTCCGCACCATACCGTGAAATCTATATTTGCTAATGCTACTAATCTGATCCACACCCGTGGTGCTAACCAATGAAGCCCTGGCCGCCCAGGCGGAACATGGGCACATACCCAGTACACCACAGGGCCAGCACTGAAATGGACTTTTGGATCAAACTTTTGCCTGAACTAGGGATGATGTTGGCCTGCTTTGGTTATTCGTGATGGTAATTAGTAGTAACATTGTGGACTGTAACCTTTTCTTTTGGCTCCTGAGTTTAGCATGGGACGTGTTCTCTTGGTAATGTTCTTCTTCAACTCTTTGTAATGGTCTTCCTTTCTGTAGCATCATTAAGCATTTTGAGGTGATTACCAATCCTTGAAAGTTCATCTTCTCTAATCTCTTTCAGCCTCCAAAGTTTTAGGCCGTAAATCTGGACCCCTAGAGAACATATGGTGAATAAAGAAATACAAAATTCATAACTTGGAATGGAGGAGAAAAGACTGATAAGAATATCTATGGGAGATAGCTGTGAAAGACCATGATGAATGATGTGGATTAAGGCTGCCCCAGCTCGAAAAACCCAAAGTTACCTGGCCTACATACCAAACTACATGACCCGGTGTGTTTTTTTTTTTTTTGGTATGAATTAGAGGTGTCCCAGTAATAGAAGCCCATTTCATGCTCACCTACATGCCTATCTATATGGCCAGATTCGTATTTAATGCTATATGACCACACAATAACCAGACCCCATCTGAACTGAAATCATTTAATGACTTTTAAAATCATATTTTCTTTTTCCAGTAAAAATGTCACATACCAATGCATTATAAAATTAGCCCTTACCTTCGACTCAGGGCAGCAGCAGGACCTCTGACTGCCTATGGAACCTTTCCCCATGCTGCAGCAGCAGCAGCTCTTCACTGCCCATAGGTCCTGTCCCCATGCAGCAACTATTTACTGCCCATGGGTCCTGTCGCCATGTTGTCCTGTACCATTTTATAAATAAAAGAGCACCACTTCCAGAATTTGAGAGTCCAAGAAATCTTTCTTTTGACTCTTCAGCTCACCAAGACTATATCATATCTTGTGGCCCATATCAAAAACTTGCTTCATAGGTTTGTGAGCTCGACTTCTGGTAAGTGCCCTTTTCTTCGTTGTGCATCTCTCTTTTTCAAGGATGGATCTAAATTCACTTCTCCATCAGGAACTGTCTTGGATAGCTGCATGAATCCACGTTTGCTGCCCATGGCTACTCTATGGGGCAAATCATGGCATTCAGCTTGAAGAGAATCCGTATCTTAAGCCTAAGGGCGATGTAGAGTGAATTACTCCATTCCTTCCTGACTCTATCTCTAATATACAAATTTTAGGTGGGCACGGGTCGGCCACTTAAGTCATTAGGATGGTTGGCAATCTGCAAGACTCCCCTGGAAGGTTTCTCTTCCTAAGGCTGGATTGGGATACCTCCCATGGCACCTGACCATGCTCTGAACTGTGTGAATGTCTCAATCGGGACTCCAGTTCAAGGAAAGTACCAAAGTCTAACCTTTGGTTGCATATGGGAAACCCTTCTTCGGAGAATGGCTCCAACACGCAATTGGGTAGAATGTCCCCCAGCTCAGTGGAAAATTCTACACTATTTTTCTCCATCCTGTTCTCTCTTAAAATTCTCTTTTTCTCTTGGGGACCATTCAACAGGCACCTATTACTGCCAGGCAGAATAGGAAAGATGTTCACCAGGCAGCTGTTACTGCCAGGCATACCACGGAAGGTACACAAGGGATGCAACGCTGGGGGCCACGCCCATCACCCCTTGCTATAGGAACCCCACAGTAGGAACCACATGTAGGATGCTGCCGTAGGGTCAGGGGTGATCTTCAAGGTAATGGACATGTCTCTTTCATCTTTGTTAGAGTTACAATGGCCATTTTCATCTCCTTTTGAACTTTGCAACTGGGGAAACAAAGGAATCTTTCAAGGATCAAGGCCTCCACCACTGGAGCCCCAACTATGGCTTTCTGGGCCTGATCACCCCAGCGACCCTAAGTAGGGTGCCCTCTCTTGGCGGTTGACTCATTGAGTAGTTTAGTCACCTACTGAGTTGGACATGAGGGTAGGAGACCTGTGATTTATTTTGTGAACTGTCATGCTATGGTAGTGTGCCACAGCACAGGAACTGTTGTGTCTCTTAACTTGAGAACCCTCTGAGAGCAACCATGAGGGTGAGGTCTGGTGTCTTCTTTTCCTTTCTCTGTTTTGCTCATCATGTCATCTGTTGTCACCAAGTAGAGCTTAAGTTCTGGCTGGACCTGACCAGAACATGGACATTCTGTAAAATCGAGCAACTTGAAAATATTTTGCAAGGGACTTAACTCTCAACCCCGGTACTGGGAGCCCCGGCCTCCAGCCAGTTCCAGGAGTTTGTAGCCACTGCACCCTTCTCCAGGCCACTGCCAGTCGCACACTGGCTTTACTGCCATGGGGAATGGCATAAGCATCCCCAGAAACTCACCACTCAGGGTCATTCTAACTAATTAGAAACACTTTCAATTGTATGGGTTATGCCCCAGAGACTCCAGCTGGGAGAAAATTTGCGAGGTTTCTCTGTGCCTTTATGGTGCAGTTGGACAGGTAGATCAACCTAGAACGTCCTTCAAGTTACAGTCCAGTTTCTGAGAAATCAAGAGCAACTGTCCTTAGAAAATCCTTGCAAGACTGGAAAGACAGCTCTAGAGGCAGTTCAGATTCCACCTAGTTCCTTTATCATGAAAAGAATTATCATCCCCCCTCTGAAGGAATTACTATCTAGCCCACCACTCACTCTTAAGACTGACAAAAAGAAAGGAGGGGAAAGGAGAAATGGCCATAAGGGTGCCATTGAAAGAGTCTAGCATCTCGAGGGTCTTCTCCATAAGTATTAGTAAAAAGCCTCAAAACAAAGTTTACATTCATAACTGGTGAGCTTTATATTATTGTACCTGATTCACGGCAGTAGCTTTTAAAACAGTAGTTGTACAGTCTCTGTGTATGCGTGTCTATGTGTAGGTTATACATGTGATATTTTCAGCCTTGGGTGGTATGACCAAAATTAAGATCTCTGTTTAGTTGGCTTATAGTAAGTGTTTACATAAATGCTAAATGCAGTAGAAATTAACTCAGTGCCTTTCAAAGTTAACGTCATGTGAATTAACCTTTGGTAAATGAAAGACTGTTTAAGTTTGTTGGTCTGATTGAAAATAGTCTTGCTGTCAGGGATGTCGGTATTTGCATAGGGATGCAGGCATTCAGCCTGGGTTTACTAGTCATATAAGTTCACGTTGTCTGCTAAATTTGTCAGCAAAGTAATAGCTTTAAATGATGACCAGTTTTGTCTAAGGCCTCATGAGGTTTCAGTAGGTAATCTGAACATAATTGATGGAAACAAATGGTTTAAATAGATAATACTCATTAAAGTGAGTACAAAAACTTTTATGGTCTGTATAGTTTGGGAAAGAAAAACAGCTTCAAAATGCTTTTTGGTAACCATCTTGAGTTTTGCCGAGTTAAGTTAAATGATAATAATCTGAATATCTGGGTCGTTTCTGAATAGGACGAAACACTGAAACATTATTAATAAACACATCTAAGTTATCTACTTTTGGCTTCTTCTTAAAGAGGCTAAAAGCCTGTGGGTGTATTAAAAACCATGCCTTGTGTTTTATTGTAAAGTGGCGTGTTTCTAAATTTATGAAGTGTTCAGAAAGCTGATATAAGAGACAATTCATAATTGTTTTCCTTTTTAGTGTTTAGTAGGTCTGTTAAGGGTTAAAAGTTCTAATTAACCTACGTAATTAAAGCTACAGGAAATTAGTAAGAAAAAGAGATCTGTATTCAAGAAAGTTAAAATGTACGTTTTCAGTAAAAAAGGTATAAATAATGGAAATATTTTTGTTTGATTGGTTAAGGAAGATAAATTCGTCCTGAAGTACTAGAAAGGAAAAAACAAAAACTTTGGGACCAATTCTGAAAACATAAAAGAATGTTTTAGAAGGTTTGTGAAGAAGAAAATCTGAAAGGAGTTTTATGCCTGGTCAAGAAGACCAAAGTAAGTTCAATTAAGTGAATGAGTTTGAATGTTAATAATAAGTAGTTGCAGAAATTCAAATTTGGTTTTCTCTAAAAGGGTACATTTTCTTGAACTTTTGATCTGCTCTTGATAAAGAGGTTATAAAAGCTATTCCTTTGAGTAACTCTACCTAAGAGACAAACCTGTTTTGTGAATATAATGACTTAGGTCACTCTTAAGATTATTGACTCTTTCTGTTATCACTTTGAATAGATACCTGAGCATATTTCACAGTGAGTGTTGTTTCACATTTGAACAAGCATTTGAAAAGCTTTTGATATGTTTTGACAAGCTTCTCCCTCAAAAATATTCAAATCCTAAATGAAGGCTGTCTTTTGACCTGATAGACAGAAGAAAAATTAATCTGAGGATTTTCAGAGTGCCCTTGAGACTTCTCAAAGACATTTGCTCTCTCTTCCTATAAGGAGGAAAATACTAAACTAATTAGACTTATTTGCTCTAGTACATTGCACGGGAATCATTGTAAAATAAGTAATGATAGACTTTCTTAGGTGTTATTAGATGGGTAAATGTTATTAATATAGATGTCTTAAAATTATATAGCATTCCTAAAATTCTGATCTGTCCTCGTTATCAGTCATAAGTCCACTTATTATCTGGAAGTTTAATATGTCACAGAAGCAGCCAAGTTTCTTTGGCAATTGCCCTTTTGAGTCCTTTGTCCATTTCCAGGTAGTTGTTTTACTCTGATTCTTTTTCCTTTTGCAAATATGTTTCGTCTTCTGAGAAATTCCTGGAAAGGGTTCTGACAAAAAGGGTCTAAACGACAGGCTTCTGATAAACTTTCAGATTGTAAAACTGAACGGAGTAAGAAATTACAGAATTCTAACAGAAACTAAGTTCATCAATATACTAACAGAAGATTCAGCCCAAGAACTGATTATATAGGACTGTGAGAACTGATAAGGATGATTGTAATTTTTTAGGACTTCTATTTGAAATATTGTTGAGGTGTGATGTGTTGTTTTGTTTTCTCGTAATGAAGGAAAGCTTTTTCTCTTCTCTCTTATGCTAACTATGACTTACAGCCATTTGGTGAAATTTTACCTTCATGAGCAAAACTGAAACATTTACCTTTTTCTCCCTACCTTATCCCTAAGGAATTGTCAAACCCTTTGTTACTGAGTATGGTCATTTCGTGGCAATATTTGCATAAGTTCCATAAGAATCTGTTCTCCTTATAACAGGACACATTGGTTATATTACCAAGGCTTTGACTGGAATGTCACGTTTGAGACATACAGGCTCAGATATGACAAGACAGCATTTCAGGAACAAAGATTGGACTTTCTGGAATACAGCCACTTGGAAACATGGGCCTGGTACCTTGTTTACAGAGATTCTGGCAATCTTGCCCGGTCACTAAGGAATCTTGCTTATCTGGCATGTGCAGGGTACCTCTGAATATTTTGGGTGACCTCAAAGAGAACGCCACTCAAATCTGTAGGTACTGCAGGCCAAATCTGATGGCAACTCCTTGGCTTGGCTTTTCTGGCATCTAGAGGCCTTCACAGTTCAATCTGAGACGCCTCAGAAAAAATTCCAGCAAAGCAGATTTTAAAAAACCTGTATAAGCAATTCCGATTCTTTCTGCTCTTATGTAAATAATTGGAGCAATTTGTATTGAAACTACACTTTATTTGCAAACGTGTTAATCATGATTTGGCTACCTTTTGTAAAAATGAGGATGATTTAAGAGAGCAAAAAATTACGCTTCTGTAGAAGCTATAGTAGCCATTCATGGATACTAGATTCTAGCTGTTTTCTTCCTCAAGATTCATCTATTACTAATCGTAATGTCTCCTTGTGGCCATCTATCTCTGACACCTCGGAGTTCCCTGGCCACAATCAAACGTTTTCTTTCAATACTACTGTCCAAATACTAACTAGATTTGCCTTGTCACAGGTGTATCAAACAAAACAAGTTCCAACAGTAAAGTCCCCAACTTATCGATACACACAGGATGGACCATATCTAATTTGGGATGAGTATATTTGGTTCACTCCTACTAGTGGGCAACTCAGTAAAAGGCCACTCTCTGTTGGGAACAAACCAACCACACCTGTGATACATGGCCTAATAGCAGCGGACCTTGGGAAAAAATCCCTTTTATATGTGTTCTTATGTCATAGCCTTAAAAAAAATACTGGTTAGTTTGGGACTGACTGGGATAGACTGCCCAGAATGCATTGGTTAGCCCCTAACGGTGCTCAGTGGATATGTGGCTCCAATTTATTACCTTGGCTGCCACCTGGATGGATTGGATGATGCACCCTAGGCTTTGTCTGGATGCAAGGTAGAACTACATTTACTATATCTGCTCCTGCTAAGCTACCCAACCTGCAACAGCACTGGACCCTCTCTGTCTTCCACTGGTATGACCATCTTTCCGCAATTTTCCTTCCCCAATTAGGAATCGAAAATATCATCTTGCACACGGAAGTCCTAAACAAATTTACTATGAAGGCATTAAATGATACACAACATAGCATTTCGCTGCTCAATTTAGAAGTATCCCAAGTGTGTAAGGCAGTCCTCCAAATCCAAATGGCACTGGATGTCTTGACAGCAGCACAAGGGGGCACCAGTGTCATTATAAAAACAATGTTGTGTCTATATTCCTGACTACCATCAAAATATTTCTGGCTTCCTATCCCAGCCACCAAATTAAATCCATGTCTGACCAACCCTAACTGTAAACGACTGGTTGAACTCCTAGTCAGGACCAGGTTTCTGCAGTACTTCAAAATCTTATTCATTGGGTTAAACATAGTGCTTGTATTTCTTATTATAATTTGTTGTCTCTTTCGTTGTTTGTCTTTAGCATGTCAAAAATGTTTCACCTCCTGGACCACCTCTCGTCAAAGGATTCTCTAGTCTCAAAGGCTCTGTACAACTTGTCACCCTTGAACTCCACCGGTGAAGACTTCTGGTCCACTGAACTTCCTACCTGTACCTATGGCCCCATTTTGGGGCAGCTCTACGACCTTGTACAGCCAGAAGTAGTTACAGAAGACTGACCATCATTCATATCCCCAAAGATTTCCGGTCATAATGGGTTCAGGGGTGGTTTATGATGTGGATTAATGCTGCCCAAGCTAGAGAAGCCCAAGGTGACCTGGCCTACATGCCAAACTACATGACCTGGTGGATATTTTTCTAGTATGAATTGGGGCTGCCCCAGGGAGAGTAATCTCACATTGATCTGTGAAGGCCTCTAGATGCCTGAAAAGCCAAGCCAAGGACTTGCCATCAGATTTGGCCTGCAGTACCTACAGATGTGAGTTCAGTTCTCTTTGAGGTCCACCAAAATATTCGGAGGTTCCTTGCATCTGGCAGATAAGCAAGCTTCCTTAGCGACCGGGCAAGATTGCCAGAATCTCTGTAAACAAGGTACCAGGCCCATGTTTCCTAGGGACTGTATTCCAGAAAGTCCAATCTTTGTTCCTGAAATGCTGTCTTGTCATATCTGAGCCTGTATGTTTCAAATATGACATTCCAGTCAAAGCCTTGGTAGTGTAACCAATGTGGCCTGTTATAAGGTGAACAGATTCTTATGGAACTTATGCAAATATTGCCACTAAATAACCATACTCAGTGACAAAGGGTTTCCAAATTTCTTAGGGATAAGGTAGGGAGAAAAAGATAAAAGTTTCAGTTTTGCTCATGAAGGTATAATTTCACCAAATGGCTGTGAGTCATTGTGAGCATAAGGGAAAAGAGAAAAAGCTTTCCTTCATTACGAGAAAACAAAACAACACATCAAAACTCAACAATATTTCAAACAGAAGTTCTAAAAAATTACAACCATCCTCATCAGTTCACACAGTCCTGTATAATCAATTCTTGAGCTGAGTTTTCTGTTATCAGATCGATGAGCTTAGTTTCGTTAGAATTCTGTAATTTCTTACTCCGTTCAGTTTTACAATCTGAAAGTTTATCAGAAGCCTGTCGTTTAGAACCTTTGTGTCAGAACCCTTTCCTGGAATTTCTCAGAAGATGAAGCATATTTGCAAAAGAAAAAAGCATCAGAGTAAAACAACAACTACCTGGAAATGGACAAAGGACTCAAAAGGGCAATTGCCAAAGAAACTTGGCTACTTCAGTGACATATAACACTTGCTGATAATAATTGGACTTATGACTGTTAACCAGGAAAGATCAGACTCTTAGGAATGCTATATAATTTTGACACCTATATTATAACATTTACCCATCTTATACCACCTAAGGAAGTCTATCATCACTTATTTCACAATGTTTCCCATGTAATTTAATAGACCAAGTAAGCCTAATTAGTTTAATATCTTCCTTCTTATAGGAAGAGAGAGCAAATGTCTTCGAGAAGTCTCAGGGGCCCTCTAAAAATCCTCAGAGTAATTTTTCTTCTGCCTACCAGGTCAAAAGAAAGCCTTCATTCAGCATTTGAATGTTTTTGAGGGAGAAGCTTGTCAAAACATATCAAAAGCTTTTCAAATGCTTGTTCAAATAGAAAGCAACACTCCCTGTGAAGCAATGCTCGGGTATCTATTCAAAGTGATAACAGAGTCAAAAATCTTAAGAGTGACCTCAGTCATTATTTTCACAAAACAGATTTGTCTCTTAGGTAGACTTACTCAAAGGAATAGCTTTTAAGACCTCTTTACCAAGAGCAGATCGAAAGTTCAAGAAAATATATCCTTTTAGAGAAAACCAAACTTGAATTTCTGCACCTACTTATTTTGAACTTTCAAACTCATGCACTTAATTGAACTTACTTTAGTCTACTTGACCAGGCATAAAACTCCTTTCAGAATTTCTCCTTCACAAACCTTCTACAACTTTCTTTTTTGTTTTCAGAATTTGACCCAAAGTCTTTGTTTTTTCCTTTCTAGTACATCACAACAAATTTATCTTTCTTAACCCATCAAACAAAAATATTTCCATTCTTGATACCTTTTTTACTGAAAGCATCCATTTTAACCTCCTTGAATACAAAGCTCTTTTCCTTAGTAATTTGCAGTAGGTTTAATTCCATAAGGTAATTAGAACTTTAACCCTTAACAGACCTAGCAAACACTAAAAAGGTAAACAATTATGGATTGTCTTTTCTATCAGTATTCTAAACACTTCATAAGTTTAGAAACACGCCGCTTTACAACAAAACACAAGGCATGCTTTTTAATACACCCACACAATTTTAGCCTCTTTCATAAGAAGCAAAAAGTAGATAACTTAGATGTGTTTATTAATAATGATTCAGTGTTTCATCCTATCCAAAAATGATCCAGATATTCAGATATTTATTATTTAACTTTACTTGGCAAAATTCAAGATTGTTACCAAAAGAATTTGAAGCTGTTTTTTTCCCCCAAGTATAGAGACCATAAATGTTATTGTATTCACTTTTATGAGTTTTATGTATTTAAACCATTTGTTTCCAACAATTATGTTCAGATTACCTACGGAAACCTCATGAGGCATTAGACAAAACTGGTCATCATTTAAATATATTATTTCACTGACAAATTTAACAGACAACGTGAACTTATATGACTAGTAAACCGAGGCTGAATGCCTGCATCCTATGCAAATACTGACAACTCTGACAACAAGACTATTTTCAAACCAACAAACTTAAAGAAGCTTTCATTTACCAAATGTTAATTCACATGACGTTAACTTTGAAAGGCACTGAGTTAATTTCTACTACATTTAGAATTTATGAAAGCACTTACTTTAAGCCAACTAAACAGAGATCTTTATTTTGGCCATATCATCCAGGGGTAAAAATATCACATGTATAATGTACACATAGACACACATACTCAGAGACTGTACAACTATCGTTTTAAAAGCTACTGCCGTGAATCAGGTACAATAATATAAAGCTCACCAGTTATGAATCCAAACTTTGTTTTGAGCCTTTTTACTAATGCTTATGGAGAAGACTCTCTAGATGCTATACTTTTTGCAATGACACACTTATGGCCATTTATCCTTTCCCCTCCTTTCTTTCTTTTTTTTTTTTTTGAGTCTTAACACTGAGTGATTGGCTAGATAGTAGTTCCTGGAGAGGGGGGATGACAATTCTTTTCATGATAAAGGAACTAGGTCGAAACTGAGCTGCCTCTAGAACTGTCTTTCCAGTCTTGCAAGGATTTTCTAAGGACGATTGCTCTTGATTTCTCAGAAACTGGACTGTAACTTGAAGGACGTTCTAGGTTGATCTACCTGTCCAACTGCACCATAAAGGCACAGAGAAACCTCACAAACTTTCTCCCAGCTGCAGTTTCTGTGCCATAACCCAGACAATTGAAAGTGTTTCTAATTAGTTGGAATGATTCTGAGTGGTGAGTCTCTGGGTATGCTTATGGCATTCCCCATGGCAGTAAAGCCAGTGTGCGACTGACAGTGGAGTGGAGAAGGGTGGAGTGCCTACAAAGGCCTGGAACTGACTGGGGGCCGGGGCTCCAAGTACCTGGGTTGAGAGTTAAGTCCCCTGAAAAATGTTTTCAAGCTTTTCAATTTCACAGAAGGTGCAGGTTCTGATCAGGTCCAGCCTGATCTTAACCTCGACTTGGTGACAACAGAGGAGATGATGACCAAAACAAAGAAAGGAAAAGAAGACACCAGACCTCACCCTCATGGCCGCTCAGAGGGTTCTCAAGATAACAATCACACAACAGTTCCCGTGCTGTGGCACACTACCGTAGCACGACTGTTCACAGAAAAAATCACAGATTTCCTACCCTCATAGCCAACTCAGTAGGTGACTAAAATATTCAATTGGTCAACCGCCAACAGAGGGCACCCTACTTGGGGTCGCCAGGGTGATCAGGCCCAGAAAGCCAAAGTTGGGGCTCCTAGTGTTGGAGGACTTGACTCTTGAAAGATTTCTTTGTTTCCCAGTTGCAAAGCTCAAAAGTAGACGAAAATGGCCATTGTATCTCTAACAAAGATGAAAGAGACACGTCCATTACCTTGAAAATGCCCCCTGAACCTACGGCAGCATCCCACCTGTTGTTCCTACTGTGGGGTTCCTATAGCAAGGGGTGACGGGGGTGTCTGCCAGCATTACATCCCTTGTATACCTTCCCTCAGATGCCTGGCAGTATCAGGTGCCTGGTGAACATCTTTCCTATTCTGCCTGGCAGTAATAGGTGCCTGGTGAATGGTCCCCGAGACAAAAGGAGAAGTTTAAGAGAGAACATAATGGAGAAAAAGTGTGAGGAATTTTCCGCCACTCTGAGGGGCATTCTACCCAATTGCGTGTTGGAGTCATTCTCTGAAGAAGGGTTTCCCATACTCAAGCAAAGGTTAGACTTTGGTAGTTTCCTTGAACTCGATTCCCGATTGGGACATTTGCACAGTTCAGAGCCTGGTCAGCTGCCATGGGAGGTATCCCAATCCAGCCTTAGGAGAAGAACCCTTCCACTGGAGTCTTGCAGATTGCCAACCATCCTAATGACTTAAATGGCCTCTGCATGCCCAGGTGATAATTATATATTAGAGATAGACTCAGGAAGGAATGGATTAATTCATGCTACGTCACCCTGAGGCTTAAGCTACTGATTCTCTTCAAGCTGAATGCCATGATTTGCCCCATAGAGTAGCCATGGGCAGCAAACATCGATTCATAGAGCTAACCAAGAAACTTCCTGATGGAGAAGTGAGTTTAGATCCATCCTCGAAAAAGAGAGAGGCACCAGGAAGAAAGGGGCACTTACCAGAAGTCGAGCTCAAAAACTGATGAAGCAAGTTCCCCATACAGGACACAAGATATGATTCAGGCTCAGCGAGCTGAAGAGTTGAAAGATTTCTTGGACTCTCAACGTCTGGTAGTGGTGCTCTTTTATTTAGAGAATGTTACAGGATAACATGGGGACAGGACCCATGGGCAGTAAAGAGTTGCTGCATGGGGACAGGACCCATGGGCAGCAAAGAGCTGCTGCTGCTGCTGAATGCAGAAAGGACCCATGGGCAGTCAGAGCTCCTGCTGCTGCCCTGAGTTGAGGGTAAGGGCTAATTTTATGAGTCATGGGTACATGACTTATTTTTACTGGAAAAAGAAAATATGATGTAAACGTCATTAAAGGATTTCAGTTCAGATGGGGTCTGGTTATTGTGTGGTCATATAATATTAGATACGAATCTGGCCATATAGATAGGCATGTAGGTGAGCATGACCTGGGCTTCTGTCACTGGGGCACCTCTAATTCATACCAAAAGAAATTCACCGGGTCATATACTTCTGCATGTACACCACATAACCTTGGGCTTTTCGAGCTGGGGCGGCCTTAATCCACATCAATTGTCATAGTCTTTCTCAGCTGTCTCCCATAGGTATGCTTATCAGTCCCTTCTCCTTCATTCAAGTTATTAATTTTGTATTTCTTTAGTCACCATATGTTCTCTAGGCCGATGTGTGAGTGCTTTCATGATTTTTGGGTATTGTCTTTGAATTTCAATTGTTCACTTAAAGGAATCTTTGCTATCCTAGCCTAGGTCCAATGGAGCACTGAGAACACGAGGTCATATTGGTTGGTTTGACATTCTGAGATCAGAATCTCCAAATCCTAGGTTGTCCTGGCAACCACCATATGGACATAATGTTTCTGAGACAAATTAGACAAATCTGATGAATTCATCCCTACCGGTAAGATATTTTTATGTCTCTTTTCTGAATTTGGGAACGCTCGAAGTGGAACCTGGATCCTTGATCATTTCAGTAGACTACATCTGGATGCTGGTTTACTTTATTTCTGTAGGATTTGTTAGATGTTCGACTTACATCGTCATCTCTGTCATGTTTATTTTTCGTTAAATATAAGTGTAATGTTCTAATTTTCAGTCAACTTCCTCACATATGGTGTCAAAGCACATAAGCAATACTCTTCTATGGCGAGGGATGGGGGAGAGAATTTCATTGTTGCCAAACTGAACATTCTAGCTTTGGATACCAGCCTTCCCTTTGGATTGGTGGTTCCCAGAGGGAAAGAAAAAATCCTAAAAGGTGTGCATATTTGCAGCATAAAGCTTTTGATGCTGAAAGAGATTAGAGAGATGAACTTCTAAGGATTGTGAAGCTCCTCAAAATGCTTAATGATGCTACAGAATGGTCGACCATTGCAAATAGATTAAGATGAATACTACAAAGAGAATGTGTTCTGTGCTAAACTCATGAACCAAGGGAAAAAATGTTACCCTCTATGAGGTCACTACTAATTACCTCGAGGAACGATCAAAAAAGCCCAGCTTCTTCCCAAGTTCAGCAAAAGATTGCTCCAAAAGTCCAATTCAGGGCCTGCGCTGTGGTGTAGCAAGTAAGTGCCCACATTCCTCTTGGGCGGCCTGGGCATCACCGCCTAGCATCACGGGTGGGGATCAGATTAATAGCAATGGGAAATCCAGATTTCATGGTCTGGTCGGCACAGAGATCATAAAGAAGTAGAAATTGTGAGGAGAACTTATCAATACGCACCAGAAAAGGAACCATGAGAATATTACAATCTATGAACGTATCAGGTAAACGTCCCCAAATGATGAAGGAAGGAAGACATGTGACCCGACAAGGTGGAATTGTCAGACTGCCAGGTGATCACACGAGCCAGAGGATTGCCTGGGCAAATTCAACTTGGGAGGGACTCCAGGACTTTCTCTGTGGAAAATCCACCCATTTGGCCATATCCACAAAAGTTAAGAGGTAAAACCCAGGATAATCTTAAAGGAAAGAAACCGGTCTCTGGAGGGAAGGTAGTAGACCTTTCAATGTTCAAGGAGAATCTTAGAAACTGATAAGAAATGCACAACAAGGAGAACTATTCTACCTGGAAAGATGGAGTCTTCAGACTGGTATGAGATGGCTCTCAAACACTGTGTGCATGGACGTTGTCAGGATAACTTAGAAAAATCCGAGGGTGTTTATGACATCACGCTGAACATGTCACCAAAGATGGCCGCATGTTTCCAGGGCGAGTATTTGCTTAGGCTGTGATAGTGAAGTGAGAGATACCCAGAAACAGCTTTTCCCAACAGGAACCAGGCACAGAAACTTGAAGAGATCAAAGAGACGCTGATTCAAGGGATAAGAAAGGAATGACTGGGAAGAAGCGCTAATAGAGGGACAAGCACTGAGAGGAGAACATTGTCATCTACTGGAGTAGATGGGAGGCCGTGCTGATTCAACCTTGAAACTTGATTTGAAACAAGAGGCCGGACTTGGTGCTTATCAGTCCTATGTGGGCCTTCTGCCTTACTCATAATCCAAAGTCAAGAATGATCTCTTGAGGACATTGAAGAGAAGAATCGAAGACTCCATCATACGCCCCTAGCATCCTTTGAAGAGAAGTCTCCCTTTCCACAGCTCTGGAGTCATGGGGGCCCACTGGGTACATGCTAATGTGTCCCAAGACATCTCTTTGAAGCCTTGAAGAAATGCACGCCTGTCATTCTTGGAGTATGTCTGCTGGTTTGGAAGGACACTGGAAGTGTGCTGAAAAGCACCCTTTTCCAGAGGGCTTCATTCCTGTGTCAAGGCTGCCCCCCCCAAGCTAGCGTGCTCAGTTGGACTCCAATGAAATTCTCTCCCATTATCTCTTGCCGTAGAAAGAGTACTGACTCTGTGTTTTGACACCATATGGAAGGGGGTTGGCTGAAAATTAGAACACTACCATTATATTTAAAGAAAACTACACATGCCAGAGCTGAGGATGTAAGTCAAACCAATAGAAAACCCTGTGGAAATGAAGTAAGCCAGTATCTAGACCTAATCTGGTGGAGCGCCCAAGGATCAGGGGTTAAGTTCGAAATTTCCCAAATCCAGAAAAGAGACAGAAAAATCTGTTACCTGGAGAGAGGAGTTCATCAGATTTTGCTAACTTGTCTCAGAAAGATAATGTCCGTGAAGGCGGTTGCCAGGACCCCAAGAATCTGGAGTTTCTGATCTCAGAATGTCAAACCAGCCAAGATAACCACGAGTTCTCAGAGCGCAGTGTCAACTCGACCAGGATAGCAAAGATTCCTACAAGTGACCTGTAAAAATTCCAAGACAACACCCAACAATCATGAAAGGACTCACACTTCGGCCTACAGAACCTAAGGTGATTAAAGAAATGCAAAATGAATAACATGGAATGAAGGAGAACGCACTGATAAGCATACCAAAGGGAGATATCTCAGAAAGACCATGACGATTGGAGTATGGAAAAGAAAATAAGGTCCTGTCAAGTGGAACGCCAACAGAAATCACAAGTGAATAATCCACAGTGATAGACGTCAGTCTTTACACAGATTCTGCTTGAACACTATGCAGTAGTGTTTCCGAGTTCTTTGGATCAACACGCCGCAGAGGAATAGCTGGATCATATGGGACACGGATTCTTAAACTTCTGAGGCAGTTCCACACCGCTTGGCATAGTGGCTGCACCGGTTTGCACTCCCACCAACGGTGCAGGAGGCTTCCCTTCTCTCCACCTCCTGTCTGACACTTGTTGCTTCCTGTCTGGTTCCTTATAGCCATTCTGACCACAGTGAGCTGCTGTGCCCTTGCAGTTTGCATTTGCATTGGCCTGAGACTTGATGGTGAACAAGTTTTCATGCACCCGTTGGCCCTCTTTCGGTCTTCTTGGGAGAAATCTCTGTTTCCATATTTTGCCTAGGTTTTCATTGGCTTGCCGTTTTTTTTCTTGTGGAGACATGCGAGTTGATTGCATCTTTGGGCTTTTCACCCCTTGTCCGATGTGGGGTTTGCAAACATCCTCTCCCAGTTGTTGTGCGATCTTTGCATTCTGTCGATGGTTTCCTTCACTGGGCAGAAGCGTCCACATTTGACGTGGTCCCGTTGGTTTCTTGTTTACTTGGTTGCCCTTGCCCAGTCGTACTTGCTTCTTCCAAACAGGCGGCTCAGACAGATGGCAAAGAGCACTCTGCCTAGGTCTTCTCCTACAAGGTTCACGCTTTCAAGTCTGCCATTCAAGGCTTTGATCCATTTCGAGGTGGTGTGTGTGCCAGGTGTAACATCATGGTGTACTCTCGTTGTGTTCCATGTGGCTGTGCAGGCTTCCCAACACCGTTTATTGTAGAGACTCTCCTTTTTCCGCTGTCTCCTCTTGGCTCCCTGGTCGAAAGTGGGCTGTCCATGTACATTTGAGTTGGGCTCTGGGTTCTCGATTCTGTTGCATGGGTGTGTGTGCCTGTTTTGGGGCCCAGACTGTGCCGTCTCGGTAACTAGTGCTTCGTCCTCTATGTTGAATCGGAAAGTGTGCCACGTCCTGCTTTTTTCGTTTTCCTGAGGATTCCTTTGCCTAGTCAGGATCTCTCATTGCTGGCTAGAAACTTTAGGATTCCCTCTTCTGTCTCTGTGGGAAACATTGCTGCAACTTTGACTGGGATTGCATGGAATCCTGAGATTCCTTGCTCTGGTATGGACGTTTCAAGTGTGTTGATGCTTCCATTCCTAGATCCTGGAATCTCCTTCTTTCTCCTTGTGTCTTCTTGAATTTCTTTCCCCCAACGTTTGTTAGTTTTCCATTGACATGGCCTTCACCTGTTTTGCAAAGTTTCTTCCTAGAGATCTTATCCTGCTCACTGGCATGCAGTTTTTCATTTTGTCTTTTCAGCTTCACTTTCTCTATTCTTTGCAACTTTGAATCGGTTTTGTTTTGGCAGAAGTGCATCGCTGAGCTCACATCTGCTGGCAATGCTCCTGTATTTGCTGTGGAAGTCTGGCCCTGTCTAACGTCCCTTCCCATCTGCCTCTACACTACCTCGGACGCCTGCCCAGAATAACTGAAGCAGTGGTGAGCAGGCTCACCCGAGGGTCCACCCGGCCCACCCCGGGCCACCGACCCAGAAGGTGCGGAACTCACCGTTGCACCACCGGCCGCCCCCTTTCATGTTCCATTGGCAACCTGCAGTTGAGTGCAATGGGAGTTGAATATGCTACTTGAGCCCAACTCTGGCACTGTGTAGATGAGGCCAGGTTGTTTTTCGGGTCCACTGTGATGTCAGAGGATTTGTCAGAATCATGTCTCTGCTGTCCCGGCAAGCTTCACGGACACACGGTTTCATGGCCCGCTTGGAGCAGCCTCATAACTCACCCTTCCCACTTAGCCCAGGCTTGACCTTCGCTGCCGTCTTTTGGCTTGTGAATTTCTCTGCCTTTCAAACGTTGCAGCAGAATCTGTCTAAAGACGGACATCATCTTTCATTGTGGATTATCCAGGTGTCATTTCTGTTCGCCTGCCATTTTCTGGGACCTTATTCTCTTTTCCATAGTGTAATCGTCACGGTATTTCTCAGCTATCCCCCTTAGACATGCTTATCAGTCCGTTCCCCTTCATTCCAAGTGATTCATTTGGCATTTCTTGAATCACGGTATGTTCTCCAGGCCGAGGTGTGAGTGCTTTCGTGACTCTCGGTTGTTGTCTTTGAATTTGCACCAGTCACTTGAAGGAGTCTTTGCTGTCCTAGCCCAGGTCAAGCTAAGCACTGAGAACACG
The DNA here is from genome assembly GCF_041296235.1 of Equus asinus. Taxonomy (NCBI): domain Eukaryota; kingdom Metazoa; phylum Chordata; class Mammalia; order Perissodactyla; family Equidae; genus Equus; species Equus asinus. The sequence continues at coordinate 13,467,469 of NC_091813.1, read as the reverse complement.
TGGTCATCTGGGTTGGTTTGACATCCTGAGGTCAGAAACTCCAAATTCGAGGTGGTCCTGGCATCCCTCTTCACGGACACAATGTTTCCGTGACAAATTAGACAAATCTGATGAATTCCTCTCTCCAGGAAAGATATTTTTCTGTCTCCTTTCTGGATTTGGGAAGTTTCCAACTTCACCCCTGATCCTGGAACGTTCCCCTAGGTTCCGTCTAGATACGGGCTTACTTTATTTCTATAGGCTGTGCCATTTGTTTGCCTTACATCCTCAGGCCTGGCCTGTTTACTTTTTTTGAAGCAGAATTGTAATGTTCTGATTTTCAGCCCAATTCCTTACATATGGTGTCAAAACACATAATCAATAATCCTTCTACGGCAAGAGGTACGGGGAGAGAATGTCATTGGTGGCAAACTGAGCACACTAGCCTTGGAGGGCAGCCTTCACGAAGGAACGAAGCCCTGTGGAAAAGGGTGCTTTTCAGCACCCTTGTAAAGCACTTCCAAACAAAGAGACATAGCCCAAGCGTGACAGGGCTCCATTCCTTCAAGGCTTCCAAGACGTCTCTTGGGACACATTAGCATGTACCCAGTGGGCCCCCGTGACGCCAGAGCTATGGAAAGTGAGACTGATCTGCAAAGAATGCCAGGGACCTAGGAAAGGAGGTATCGATTCTTCTCTGCAACGTCCTCAAGATATCATTCTTGACTTTGGCTTATGCTTAAGGCAGAAGGACCACGTAGGTCTGATAAGGCCCAAGACCGGCCTCTTGCTTCCAATCAAGTTGCAAGCTTGAATCAGCATGGCCTCCCCATAGACTTGAATAGATGACAACGTTCTCCTCTTGGTGCTTGTCCCTCTATTCTCGCTTCTTGCCAAGGATTCCTTTCTTACCCCTTGAATCAGCGTCTGTTTTATGTCCTCCAGTTTCTGTGTCCACTTTCTGTTTCTCAAAGCTGTTTCTGGGTATCCCTCCCTTTAATAGCCTAGCCTAGGTCAATCCTCAGTCTGTAACCCTGCGGCCATCTTGTCGGACATGATCCTCGTGATGTCATAAACAACCTCAAAATTCGAAGTTGTCCTGACAACCTGCGTGCACACAGAGTTTCAGAGCCATCTCAGGCCAGTGTGACTCCTCACCCTTTCCAGGTAGGATAGTTTTCCTTTTTCTCGATTTCTTGTCGGTTTCTGACTTTCTTCTCGAACTTTGTAAGGCCTGCTACATTGTCTCTAGACACTGGTTTCTGTCCTGTAAGATTATCCTGGGTTTTATCCCTTACATTTTATGTAGATGGCCAAGTTGGTGGACGTTCCCCAGAGAAAGTCCTGGACTCCTTCCCAAGTTGAAGTTGCCCGGGCAATCCTCTGATGCGCAATGATCGTGTCATCTCCTAGCACTCTGCCAATTCCACCTTGGCAGGTCCCATGTTTTCCTTCCTTCTTCCTTTGGGGAAGTGTACCAGATGCGTTCATGGATTGTAAAAACCCCACGGTTCTTTTTCTGGTGCGTATTGATAAGGTGACCTCACCATTGCTACTTATTTTATGATCCCTGTCTGCACCGTACCATGAAATCTATATTTCCTAACACTGCTAATGTGATCTGCACCCGTGATGTGAAACAGTGAGGCCTGGGCCGGCCAAGCGGAACGTGGGCACTTAGGTGCTCCGCCACAGTGCTGGCCCTGAATTGGACTTTTGGACAAACCTTTTGCCTGAGCTTGGGAAAACGTGTGCCTGTTTGGATTATTCGTGAAGGTGATTAGTAGTAACATCCTGGACGGTAACCTTTTTCGTTGTTGCATGGGTTTAGCAGGCAGCATGTTCTGTAGGTAGTATTCCTCTTCATCTATTTGGAATGGTCTAACTTTCTGTAGCATCAGTACGCATTTTGAGGTGATTTTCCAGCCTTGCAAGTTCACCTTCTCTAAGCTCTTTCGGCCCCAAAGCTTTATGCCATCATTCTGGACCCCATTTTGGATTTTTTGCTTTTAGGTGAATTTCTTGCCGTAACCCTGCCTTGGAACATTCCATATCTTTCCGATTTGAATCCTGATCGATGTAGACTTCCGTGTAGCTTACATCATCTTCACCTGCGTAAGCCTAATAGCAGGCCCTCACCACACACTTGTGCCTCATCTTCGGTTTCCCCCTCTCACACCTCCCCGCTTTGTCTCTGGGAACCCCCAATCAAATGTCCCGTGCCACCTGTTCCTGACCGCTTGTTTTTTCTTCTCCTCTTAAGTGAGTTCCTACGGTATTTGACTTTCTCCCTGGGGCTTGTTTCACTTCCCTAAAACCCTCACAGCCATTCTGGTGGTCACAAATGTCTGGATTGCATCCTTTGTTCTGGCTGACTGGTATGCCATTGCGTGGCTATAGCCGATCTTCCTTCTGCACTCGTCCCTTGCTGTGCTCCAGGGAGGCTTCCAAGTCTTGGGTAGTGGGAGCGACGCTGTGGTGAACTCAGCGGTGCACATGTCTTTATGCAGGAGTGTTTCCGAGTTCTTTGGATCAACACGCTGCAGAGGAATAGCTGGATCATATGGGACATGGATTCTTAAAGTTCTGAGGCAGTTCCACACCGCCTGGCATAGTGGCTGCACCGGTTTGCACTCCCACCAACGGTGCAGGAGGCTTCCCTTCTCTCCACCTCCTCTCTGACACTTGTTGCTTCCTGTCTGGTTCCTGATAGCCATTCTGACCACAGTGAGCTGCTTTGCCCTTGCAGTTTGCATTTGCATTGGCCTGAGACTTAATGATGGTGAACAAGTTTTCATGCACCTGTTGGCACTCTTTTGATCTTCTTGGCAGAAATCTCTGTTTCCATCTTTTGCCCAGGTTTTCATTGGCTTGCCATTTTTTTTCTTGTGGAGACATGCGAGTTGATTGCATCTTTGGGCTTTTCACCCCTTGTCCGATGTGTGGTTTGCAAACATCCTCTCCCAGTTGTGCTATCTTTGTATTCAGTCGATGGTTTTCTTCACTGGGCAGATGCGTCCACATTTGACGTGGTCCCGTTGGTTTCTTGTTTACTTGGTTGCCCTTGCCCAGTCGGACTTGCTTCTTCCAAACAGGCGGCTCAGACAGATGTCAAAGAGCACTCTGCCTAGGTCTTCTCCTACGAGGTTCACGGTTCAAGTCTGCCATTCAAGGCTTTGATCCATTTCAGGTGGTGTGTGTGCCAGGTGTAACATCATGGTGTACTCTCGTTGTGTTCCATGTGGCTGTGCAGGCTTCCCAGCACTGTTTATGGTAGAGACTCTCCTTTTTCCGCTGTCTCCTCTTGGCTCCCTGGTCGAAAGTGGGCTGTCCATGTACGTTTGAGTTGGGCTCTGGGTTCTCGATTCTGTTGCATGGGTGTGTGTGCCTGTTTTGGGGCCCAGACTGTGCCATCTCGGTACCTAGTGCTTCGTCCTCTATGTTGAAATCGGAAAGTGTGCCACGTCCTGCTTTTTTCATTTTCCTGAGGATTCCTTTGCCTAGTCAGGGTCTCTCGTTGCTGGCTAGAAACTTTAGGATTCCCTCTTCTGTCTCTGTGGGAAACATTGCTGCAACTTTGACTGGGATTGCATGGAATCCAGAGATTCCTTGCTGTGGTATGGACGTTTCAAGTGTGTTGATGCTTCCATTCCTAGATCCTGGAATCTCCTTCTTTCTCCTTGTGTCTTCTTGAATTTCTTTCCCCCAACGTTTGTTAGTTTTCCATTGACATTGCTTTCACATGTTTTCCTAAGTTTCTTCATAGAGATCTCATCCTTCTCACTGGCATGCAGTTTTTCACTTTTTCTTTTCAGCTTCAGCGTTTCCGGTATGCAATTGCTTGGCTATAGCCCATCTTCCTGTTAATTCTTCCATTCCTAAATCCCGAAATATCCTTCTTTTTCCTTGTGTCTTCTGGAATTCCTTTCCTCAAAGATTTGCTTGTTTTCGAATTGACATGGCTTTCACCTGTTTTGCCAAGGTTCTTCATATAGATCTTATTCTTCTTACTGTCAATGTGTTTATTTTCTTTTGTTTTGTTTTTTTGAGCTTCAGTTTTTGTATTCTTTGCAACTTGTAATCCGTTTTGTTTTGGCAGAAGTGCATCACTGAGCTCACATCTGCTGGCAATGCTCCTGTGTTTGCTGTGGAAATTTGGCCCTGTCTAACGTCCCTTCCCATCTGCCTCTACACTACCTTGGCCGCCAGATCCAGGATGACTGAAGCAATGGTTAGTAGGCTCACACCCAGGATTCCACCCAGCCCACCCCGGTCCACCGACCCGGAAGGTGTGGACCTAACTACTGCACCACTGCCAGGCCCCTTTCATGTTCCTTTGGCCACCTGCAGTTGAGTACAATGGGATTTGTATATGCTACTTGAGCCCAAGTCTGGCACTGTGTAGATGAGACCAGGTTGTTTTTCGGGTCCACTGCGATGTCAGAGGATTTGTCATAATTGTGTCTATGCTGTGCCAGCAGGCTTCATCGAAACAGGGCTTCAGAGCCTGCTTGGTGCAGTCTAATAACTCACCATTCCCAGTTAGCGCAGGTTTGACCTTTGCTGCCGTCTTTTGGCTTGTGAATTTCTCTGACTTTCAAACGTTCCAGCAGAGTCTGTGTAAAGACTGACATCTCTCATTGTGGATTATTCAGGTGTGACTTTTGTTCACCTTCCATTTTCTGGAACTTTTTTCTTTTCCATATTATACTCGTCATGGTCTTTCTCAACTATCTCCCTTACATATGCTTATCAGTCTGTTCTCCTCAGTTCGTAATGATTAATTTTGTATTTCTTAAATCACCATATATTCTCTAGTCCAAGGTGTGAGTGCTTTCGTGATTCTTGGTTGTTGTCTTTGAATTTGCACCGGTCACTTGTAGGACTGCTTGCTATCCTAGCCTGGGTCTAACTAAACACTGAGAACACGTGGTTATCTGGGTTGATTTGAGATCCTGAGATCAGAAACTCCAAATTCGTGGTGTCCTGTCAACCCCTTTCATGGACATACTGCCTTCACTAAGAAATGAAGCCCTGTATAAAAGGGTGCATTTCAGCACACTTGTAAAGCCCGTCCAAACAAAGAGACAAATTAACATGTACCCTTGGGAACCCATGATGCCAGAGCTTTGGAAAGTGAGACTGATCTTCAAAGAATGCTAGAGGCATAGGAAAGGAGGCATCGATTCTTCTCTTCAATGTCCTCATGAGAACATTCTTGACTTTGGATTATACTTAAGACAGAAGGACACTGTGTCCATGAAGGGGGTTTCATGGTCCACCTCGAATTTGGAGCTTCTGATCTCAGGATGTCAAACCTACCCAGATGATGAACAGGTGGCATGGCACATTTGATTGGGGATTTCCGGAGGCAAAGCAGGTCAGTGGGGGGGGTGGGGGAAAGAGATGGTGAGGCACAAGAGTGTGGTGAGGGCCTGTGATTAGGCTTACGCTGGTGACGATGATGTAAGCTATCTGAAAGATATAGGATGTTTTAATGCACGTTTATGGAAATAAATTCAGCAAAAGTCAAAGATCCAAAAAGGGGTCCAGAATGATGGCATAAAACTATGGGGGCTGAAAAAGACTCGCGAAGGTGACCTTCCAAGGATGGAAAATCACCTTAAAATTCTTAATGATGCTACAGAAAGGTAAACCATTCCAAAGAGATGAAGAGGAATACTCCCCAAAGAACATGATCCATGCTAAACCCACGAACAACAGGAAAAGGTTACTGTCCATGATGTTACTACTAATCACCTTCACGAATAATCCAAACAGGCACAGGTTTTCCCAAGCTCAGGCTAAAGGTTGGTCCAAAAGTACAATTCAGGGCCGGCCCTGTGGTAGACCGGGTAAGTGCCCACGTCCTGCTTTGGCCGTCCGGGCCTCACTGATTCACATCACGGGTGCAGATCACATTAGCAGTGTTAGTAAATATAGATTTCATGGTACGGTGCAGACAGAGATCATAAATAAGTAGCCATTGTGAGGATAGCTTACCAACACACAACAGAAAAAGAACCACCAGACTATTACAATCTATGTACGCATTTGGTACACTTCCCCAAAGGAAGAAGGATGGAAAACATGTGACCTGCCAAGGTGGAATTGGCAGATTGCTAGAAGATGACATGATCATTGCGCATCAGAGGATTGCCTGGGCAACTTCAACTTGGGAGGGAGTCCAGGACTTTCTCTGGGGAATGTCCACCCACTTGGCCGCCTACACAAGATATAAGAGATACAACCCAGGATAATCTTACAGGAAAGAAAGCAGTGTCTAGGGAGATTGTGCTAGGCCTTTCAAAGTTCGAGGAGAAAGTTAGAAACCGACAAGAAATCCAGAAAAAGGAAAACTATCCTTTCTGGAAAGGGTTAGGAGTCAGACTGGTGTGAGATAGCTCTGAAACTCTGTGTGCATGTAGGTTGTCAGGACAACTTAGAATTAGGATGTTCTTTATGACATCATGGTGAACATGTCCCCCAAGAGGGCCACATGGTTACAGTCTGAGTGTTGGCCTAGGATAGGCTATTAAAGGGAGAGATAACAAGAAACATCTTTGACAAACAGAAAGCTGGCACAGAAAGTAGAAGAGATCAAACTGACTCTGATTCAAGGGATAAGAAGGAATCCTTGGCAAGAAGGGAGAATAGAGGGGAGAACTGAGAGGAGAACATTGTCATCTATTCAAGTCTATGGGGACAGCATGCTGATTCAAGCTTGAAACTTGATTGGAAACAAGATGCCACACTTGGGCCCTATCAGAACTATGTTGTCCTTCTTCCTTAAGCATAATCCAAAGTCAAAAATGATGTCTTGAGGACATTGAAGAGAAGAATCGATGCCTCCTTTCCTAGACACTGGTTTCTTTCCAGTATAAGATTATCCTTGGTTGTATCTCTTATATCTTGTGTAGATGGCCAAGTGGGTGGACCATCCCCACAGAAAGTCCTGGACTCCTTCCCAAGTTTAAGTTGCCCAGGCAATCCTCTCATGTGCAATGATCGTATCATCTCCTAGCACTCTGCCAATTCCACCTTGGCAGGTCACATGTCTTCCTTCCTTCTTACTTTGGGGAAGTGTACCAGATGCGTTCATTGATTGTAATATTCTCATGGAGCTCTTTCTGGTGCGAATTGATAACGTATCGTCAGAATTGCTACTTATTTATGATATCTGTCCGCACCGTACCATGAAATCTGTATTTCCTAACACTGCTAAAGTGATCTGCACCCATAATGTGAAACAGTGAGGCCCCGGCCGCCCAAGTGGAAGGTGGGCACTTACTCACTCCACCACAAAGCCGGCCCTGAATTCTTATTTTGGACCAACCTTTTGTCTGAACTTGGGAAGACGTGGGCTTGTTGGGATTATTCTTGAAGGTGATTTCTATTAAGTTCATGGACGGTAACATTTTCCCTTGGTTCATGGGTTTAGCACGCATTATGTTCTGTGGGTAGTATTCCTCTTCATCTATTTGGAATGGTCTACCTTTCTGTAGAATCAGTAAGAATTTTGAGGTGATTTTCCATCCTTGGAAGTTCACCTTCTCTAGACGCTTTCAGCCCCAAAAGCATTATGACGTCATTCTGGACCCCGTTTTGGATTTTTGATTTTAGGTGAATTTATTGCCATAACCCTGCATTAGAACATCCTATATCTTTCAGATTTGCATCCTCATTGGTTTAGACTTCTGTGTAGGTTACATCATCTTCACCAGCTAAAGCTGAATCACAACCCCTCACTGCACACTGGTGCCTCATCATCTCTTTCACCCTCCCCCACCACCCCGCTCTGCATCTGGGAACTCCCAATAAAATGTCCCGTGCCACCTGTTGGTTAGTGCTTGCTTTTTCTTCTCCTTGTAAGAGAGATCCTATGGTATTTGACGTTCTCCCTGGGGCTTGTTTCACTTCCCCTAAAACCCTCACAGCCATTCTGGGTGTCACAAATGGCTGGAATGCAACCTTTGTTCCAGCTGAGTGATATGCCATGTGCGGGTATAGCCCATCTTCCTTATGCATTCTTCCCTTGCTGGGCACCAGGGCGGCTTTCAAATCTTGGATAGCGGGAGTAAGGCTGTAGTGAAATCAGTGGTGCACGTCTCCTTATGGGGTAGTGTTTCTGAGCTCTTTGGACAAACACGCATCAGAGGAACAGCTGGATCATATGGGACATGGATTCTTAAATTTCTGACGCAGTTCCACATCGCTTGCCATAGTGGCTGCACCGGTTTCCACTCCCACTTGCAGTGCAGGAGATTTCCCTTCTCTCCACCTCCTCTCTGACACTTGTTGTTTCCTGTCTGTTTTCTTATAGCCATTCTGACCACAGTGAGCTGCTGTGCCCTTGCAGTTTGCATTTGCATTGGCCTGAGACTTAATGATGTGAACAAGTTTTCATGCACCTTTTGGCCCTCTTTCAATCTTCTTGGGAGAAATCTCTGTTTCCATCATTTGAGCAGGTTTTCATTGGCTTCTTGTTGTTTTTCTCGTGGAGTTGTGCGAGTTGATTGCATCTTTGGTCTTTTAACCCCTTGTCCGATGTCTGGTTTGCAAACATCCTCTCCCAGTTGTTGTGCTGTCTTGGAATTGAGTCGATGGTTTCCTTGACTGGGCAGAAGCGTGTGCATTTGATGTGGTCCCGTTTGTTTCTTGTTTCCTTTGTTGCCCTTGCCCAGTCAGACATGATTCTTCAAAATAGGCGGCTCAGACAGACCGCAAAGAGAACTCTGTGTAGGTCTTCTCCTACAAGGTTCACGGTTTCAAGTATGCCATTCAACGCTTTAATCCATTTTGAGGTGGTGTGTGTGCCACGTGTAACATCATGGTGTACTCTCGTTGTGTTCCATGTGGCTGTGCAGGCTTCCCAGCACCGTTTATTGTAGAGATTCTCCTTTCTCCACTGTCTCCTATTGCCTCCCTCATCGGAAAGGGGCTGTCCACGTACGTTTGAGTTGTTCTCTGGGCTCTCGATTCTGTTGCATGGGTCTGTGTGCCTGTTTTTGGGTGCAAACTGTGCCCTTTTGGTACCTAGCGCTTCATCCTCTATGTTGAAATCAGAAAGTGTAACACGTCCTGCTTTTTTCATTTTCCTGAGGATTCCTTTGCCTATTCAGGGTCTCTTGTTGCTGCCTAGAAATTTTAGGATTCTCTCTTCGATCTCTGTGGCAAGTGTTGCTGCAACTTTGACTGGGATTGCATGGAATCCAGAGATTCCTTTCTGCGGTATGGACCTTTCAAGTGTGTTAATTCTTCCATTCCTAGATCCAAGAATATCCTTTTTCCTTGTGTCTTCATGAATTTCTTTCCCAAAACGTTTGCTAGTTTTCGATTGACATGGCTCTCACCTGTTTTGCTAAGGTTCTTCATAGAGATCTAATTCTTCTCACTGGCAAGATGTCTCACCCTGTCTAATATCCCTTCCCTTCTGCCTCTGCACTACCTTGGAAGCCGGCCACACAATGACTGCATGTCTTGAGGACATTGAAGAGAAGTATTGATGCCTACTTTCCCGGGCCCGTAGCATTCTTTGAAGATCTGTCTCACTTTCCATAGCTCAGGCGTCATGGTGGACCACTGGGTACATGCTAATGTGTCCCAAGAGATGTCTTGGAAGCATTGAAGGAATGGACCCCTGTCATGCTTGGGCTATGTCTCTTTGTTTGTAAGGGCTCTACAAGTGTGCTGAGAAGCACCCTTTTCCAGAGGGCTTCGTTCCTTCGTGAAGGCTGCCCTCCCACTCTAGTGTGCTCAGTGTGGCTCCAATCAAATTCTCTCCCCCTACTTCTTGCTGTAGAAGGATTATTGATTATGTGTTTGGACACCATATGTAAGGAAGTTGGCTGAAAATTTGGACATTACAATTCTGTTTCAAGAAAAATAAAGAAGCCAGGGCTGAGGATGTATGGCAAACAAATGGCAGAGCCTATAGAAATAAAGTAAGCCCGTATCTAGAGGAAATCTAGGAGAACATTCAAGGATCAGGTGTCAAGTTCGAAACTTTCCAAATCCGGAAAAAGACAGAAAAATATCTTTCTTGGAGAGAGGAATTCATCAGATTTGTCTAATTTGTCTCGGAAACATTGTGTCCGTGAAGGATGTTGCCAGGACCCCCGCGAATTTGGAGTTTCTGATCTCAGGATGTCTAACCAAACCAGATGACCACATGTTCTCAGTGCTTTGTTTGACCTATGCTAGGGTATCAAAGATTGCTACTAGTGACGTGTGAAAATTCAAAGGGAACCACCAAGAATCATGAAAGCAGTCATACCTCGGCCTAGAGAACATACAGTGATTAAGGAAATACAAAACTAATCACTTAGACTGAAGGAGAACAGACTGATAAGCATGTCTAAGGGAGATAGCTGAGAATGACCATGACAAGTATACTATAGAAAAGAAAAAATGCTCCCATAAAATGGAAGGCAAACAGAAATCACACCTGAATAATCCACAATGAAAGATGTCACTCTTTAGACACACTCTGCTTGAACCTTTGAAAGTCAGAGAAATTTACTAGCCAAAATACGGCAGCGAAGGTCAAACCTGGGCTAACTGGGAAGGGTGAGTTATGAGACTGCTATAAGCGGGCTCTGAAACCCTGGGCCCATGAAGCTTGGAGGGACAGAAGACACACAATTAAGACAAATCCTCTGACATCACAATGTTCGCGAAAAACAAACTGACCTCATCTACACAGTGCCAGAGTTGGGCTCAAGTAGCATATTCAAGTCCCATTGCAGTCAACTGCAGGTGGCCAATGGAACAGGAAAGCGGACGGCCAGAGGTGCAGAAGTGAGGCTCGCACCTACTGTGACAGTTGACTGGGGTGGGCCAGGTGGAATCCTGGGCGTGAGCCTGCTCACCACTGCTTCAGTCACTGGTGGGCAGGCGTTCGAGGTAGTGTAGAGGCAGATGGGAAGGGACGTTAGACAGGACCAGACTTCCACAGCAAATACAGGAGCATTGCCAGCAGATGTGAGCACAGCGATGCACTTCTGCCAAAATAAAACCAATTAAAAGTTGCACAGAATATAAAAACTGACTCTGAAAAAAAAAACCAGCTTGCCTGTTAGAAGAAAAACACCTCTATGAAGAATCGTAGCAAAACAGGTGTTAGCTATGTCAATCGAAAACTAGCAAACGTTTCGGTAAAGAAATTCAAGGAGAAACAAGAAGAAAGAAGGATATTCCAGGATCTAGGAATGGAAGAATTAACACACTTGAAACGTCCATACCGGAAAAAGGAATCTCTGGATTCCATGCAATCCCAGTCAAAGTTGCAGCAACACTTGCCACAGAGATCGAAGAGAGAATCCTAAAATTTCTAGGCAGCAACAAGAGACCCTGAATAGGCAAAGGAATCCTCAGGAAAACGAACAAAGCAGGACGTGTTACACTTTCTGATTTCAACATAGAGGATGAAGCGGTAGTTACCGAAATGGCACAATCTTGGCCCAAAAACATGCACAAGACTCATTCAACAGAATCGAGAGGCCAGAGCCCAACTCAAACGTACATGCACAGCCCATTTTCGACCAGGGAGCCAAGAGGAGACAGCAGAGAAAGGAGAGTCTCTACAATAAACGGTGCTGGGAAGCCTGCACAGCCACACGGAACCCAACGAGAGTACACCATGATCTTACACGTGGCACACACACCACCTCGAAATGGATTATAGCCTTGAATGGCAGACTTCAAACTATGAACCTTGTAGGAGAAGACATAGGCAGAGTGTTCTTTGCCATCTGTCTGAGCCGCCTATTTGGAAGAAGCATGTCTGACTGTGAAATGGCAACAAAGGAAACAAGAAACAAACGGGACCACATCAAATGCGGACGCTTCTGCCCAGTGAAGGAAACCATCGACTCAATGCCAAGACAGCATAACAACTGGGAGAGGATGTTTGCAAACCACACATCGGACAAGGGGTGAAAAGCCCAAAGATACAATCAACTCACACGTCTCCACAAGAAAAAAAAAAACAAGAACCCAATGAAAACCTGGCAAAAGATGGAAACAGAGATTTCTCCCAAGAAGAACTAAAGAGGGCCAACAAGTCCATGAAAACTTGTTCACCATCATTAAATCTCAGGCCATGGCAAATCCAAACTGCAAGGACATAGCATCTCACTGTGGTCAGAATGGCTATAAGGAAGCACACAGGAAACCACAACTGTCAGAGGGGAGGTGGAGAGAAGGGAAGCCTCCTGTACTGCTGGTGAGAGTGTAAACCGGTGCATCCACTAAGCCAAGACATGTGGAGCTGCATCAGAAATTTAAGAATCCATGTTCCATATGATCCAGCTATTCCTCTGCGGCATGTTTATCCAAAGAACTGGGAAACACTACAGCATAAAGACACGTGCACAGCTGAGTTCACCACAGCCTTAATCTCGCTATCCAAGACTTGGTAGCCGCCCTGGTGCACAGCAAGGGATGAATGCAGAAGGAATATGGGCTATAACCACACCATGGCATACCACTCAGCCAGAACAAAGGATGCAATCCAGCCATTTGTGACCACCTTATAGCAGTGAGGGTTTTAGGGGAAGCGAAAGAAGCCCCAGGGAGAATGTCAGATACCATAGGATCTCACTTAGGAGAAGAAGAAAATGCAAGCGCTAACCAACAGGTGGCAAGGGACATTTGACTCGGTGATCCCAGAGGCAAATCGTGGGGTTGGGGCAGGGTGAAAGAGATGATTAGGCACAAGTGTGTGGTGAGGGTCTGTGATTCGGCATACGCTGGTGAAGATGATGTATCCTACACAGAAGTTAAATCGATGAGGATGCAAATCTGAAAAATATAGGATGTTCTAATGCAGGGTTATGGCAATAAATTCACTTAAAATCAAAAATCCAAAACGGGGTCCAGAATGACAGCATAAAGCTTTGGGGGCTGAAAGAGATTAGAGAAGGTGAACTTCCAAGGTTGGAAAATCACCTCAAAGTGCTTACTGATGCTACAGAAAGGTAGACCATTCAAAATAGATCAAGAGGAATACTACCAAGAGAACATGATCAGTCCTAAACCCAGGAACCAAGGGAAAATATTACCGTCCATGATTTTACTAGAAATCACCTTTAAGACTAATCCAAATAGGCCAATGTCTTCCCAAGTTCAGTCAAAAGGTTGATCCAAAAGTACAATTAAGGGCTGGCCATTGGTGGAGCGGGTAGGTGCCCACATTCCACTTGGGTGGCCTGGGTCTCACTGTTTCACATCACGGGTGCCGATCACATGATTAGTGTTAGGAAATATAGATTTCATGGTACGGTGCGGTCAGAGATCATAAATAAGTAGCAATTGTGAGGATACGTTATCAATACACACCAGAAAAAGAACCATGAGACTATTACAATCTATGAAGGCATCTGGTACACTTCCCCAAAGGAAGAAGGAAGGAAAACTTGTGACCTGCCAAGGTGGAATTGGCAGAGTGCCACGAAATGACACGATCATTGCGCATCAGAGGATAGCCTGGGCAACTTCAACTTGGGAGGGCGTCCAGGAGTTTCTCTGGGGAAGGGCCACATACTTCGCCATCTACACAAGATATAAGAGATACAATCCAGGATAATCTTACAGGACAGAAAACAGTGTCTAGAGAGAATGTAGCAGCCTTTTCAAAGTTCGAGGAGAATGTTAGAAACCGACAAGAAATCCAGAAAAAGGACAACTATCCTACCTGGAAAGGGTGAGAAGTCAGACTGGTCTGAGATGGCTCTGAAACTCTGTGTGCATGGAGGTTGTCAGGACAACTTAGAATTTTGAGGTTGTTTATGACATCACGGTGACCCTGTCTCCCAATATGGCTGCATGGTTACAGTATGAGGATTGGCCTAGGCTAGGCTATTAAAGGGAGAGATACCCAGAAACAGCTTTGAGAAACAGAAAGCGGGCACAGAAACTGGAAGAGATAAAACAGAGTCTGATTCAAGGGATAAGAGAGGAATGCTTGGCCAGAACCGAGAATAGAGGGACAAGCACTGAGAGCAGAACATTGTCATCTATTCAAGTCTATGGGCAGGCCATGCTGACTCAAGCTTGCAACTTGATTGGAAACAAGAGGCTGGACTTGGGGCCCATCAGAACTACAGTGTGCTTCTGCCTTAAGCATAATCCAAAGTCAAGAATGATGTCTTGAGGACATTGAAGAGAAGAATCGATGCCTCCATTCCTAGGCCCCTAGCAGCCTTTGAAGATCAGTCTCACTTTCCATAGCTCAGGCATCACGGGGGCCCACTGGGTACATGGTAATGTGTCCCAAGAGCTGTCTTGGAAGCCTTGAAGGAATGGAGCCCTGTAATGCTTGGGGTATGACTCTTTGTTTGGAAGGGCTCTACAAGTGTGCTGAAAAGCACACTTTTCCAGAGGGATTTGTTCCTTTGTTACGGTTGCCCTCCCAGGCTGGAGTGCTCAGTTTGGCTCCAGTCAAATTCTCTCCCCCTAAATCTTGCCACAGATGGATTATTGATTATGTGTTTTGACCCCATATGTGAGGAAGTTGGCTGAAAATTAGAACATGACAGTTCTGTTTCAAATAAAATAAACAGGCCAGGGCTGATGATGTATGGCAAACAAACGGCACACCCTATAGAAATAAAGTACGCCCGTATCTAGACGGAACCTAGGGGAACGTTCAAGGATCAGTGGTCAAGCTTGAAACTTCCCAATTCCGGAAAAAGACAGAAAAATATCTTTCCTGGAGAGAGGAATTCATCAGATTTGTGTAATTTGTCTCGGAAACATTATGTACTTGAGGGTGTTGCCAGGACCCCTGCGAATTTGGAGTTTCTGATCTCAAGATGTCAAACCAATCCAGACGACCACTTGTTCTCAGTACTTAGTTTAACCTAGGCTAGGATAGCGAAGATTGCCACCAGTGACCGGTGCAAATTCCAAGAGAACAACCAAGAATCACGAAAGCAGTCACACCTCTGCCTAGAGAACATACGGTGATTAAAGAAATACAAAACTAATCACTTGGACTGAAGGAGAACGGACTGATAAGCATGTCTAAGGTAGATAGCTAAGAAAGACCATGATGAGTATACTATGGAAAAGAAAAAATGCTCCCAGAAAATGCAAGGCAAACAGAAATCACACCTGAATAATGCACAATGAAAGATGTCAGTCTTTAGACAGACTCTGCTTGAACGTTTGAAAGTCAGAGAAATTCACTAGCCAAAAAATGGCAGCAATGGTCAAGCATGGGCTAACTGGGAAGGGTGAGTTATGAGATTGCTCCAAGCGGGCTCTGAAACCCTGTGTCCATGAAGCTTGGTGGGACAGAAGACACACAATTATGACAAATCCTCTGAAATCACACTGTACGTGAAAAACAACCTGGCCTCATCTATGCAGTGCCAGAGTTGGGCTCAAGTAGCATATTCAAGTCCCATTGCAGTTAACTGCAGGTGGCCAATGGAACATGAAAGCGACCGGCTGGTGGTGCAGCAGTGAGGTCCACACCTACTGCGTAGGTAGCCCGAGGTGTGTCGGGTGGATTCCTGGGCGTGAGCCTGCTCACCGCTGCTTCAGTCACTGAGGGGCAGGCATCCGAGGTAGTGTAGAGTCAGAGGGGGCAGGATGTTAGACAGGGCCAGACTTCCACAGCATGTACAATAGCGTAGCAAGCAGATGTAAGCTCAGCGATGCACTTCTGCCAAAACAAAACCAATTCAAAGTTGCAAAGAATAGAAAAACCAAAGCTAAAAAAAAAAATAATACAGCCTGCCAGTGAGAAGAATAAGATCTCTATGAAGAAACTTAGCAAAACAGGTGAAAGGTATTTCAATTGACAACTAGCAAACGTTTGGGGAAAGAAATTCAAGAGGCACAAGGAGAAAGAAGGATATTCCAGGATCTAGGAATGGAAGAATTAACACACTTGAAACGTCCATACCGGAGAAAGGAATCTCTGGATTTCATTCAATCCCAGTCAAAGTTGCAGCAGTATTTGCAACAGAGATAGAAGAGAGAATCCTAAACTTTCTACCCAGCAACAAGAGAGACTGAATAGACAAAGGAATCCTCAGGGAAACGAACAAAGCAGCACGTGTCACACTTTCTGATTTCAACATAGAGGACATAGCGCTAGTTACCGCAACAGCACAGTCTTGGCCCAGAAACAGGCACACAAACCCATGCAAAAGAATCGAAAGCCAAGAGCCCAAATCAAAAGTACATGGACAGCCCCTTTTCGAGCAGAGAGCCAAGAGGAGACAGTGGAGAAAGGAGAGTGTCTACAATAAGCGGTGCTGGGAAACCTGCACAGCCAGATGGAACACATCGAGAAAAGACCATGATATTACACCTGGCACTCACACCACCCTGAAATGGATAAGAGCCTTGAATGGCAGACTTGAAACCGTGAACCTTCTAGGAGAAGACATAGGCAGAGTGCTCTTTGCCATCTGTCTGAGCCGCCTATTTGGAAGAAGCATGTCGGACCGGGCAAGGGCAACAAAGCAAACAAGAAATAAACGGGACCACATCAAGTGCACACACTTCTGCCCAGTGAAGGAAAGCATCGATCCAATGCAAAGACACCACAACAACTGGGAAAGGATGTTTGCAAACCACACATCGGACACGGGGTGAAAAGCCCAAAGATACAATCAACTCACACGTCTCCACAAGAAAAAAACAAGAACCCAATGAAAACTTGCGCAAAAGATGGAAATAGAGATTTCTCCCAAGAAGAACTAAAGAGGACCAACAGGTGCATGAAAACTTGTTCACCATCATTAATTCTCAGGCCAAGGCAAACCCAAACTGCAAGGACATAGCATCTCACTGTGGTCAGAATGGCTATAAGGAAGCAGACAAGAAACAACAAGTGTCCAGGGGAGGTAGAGAGAAGGGAAGACTCCTGCAATGCTGGTGGGAGTGGAAACAGGTGCAGCCACTACTCAAAGCGGTGTGGAACTGCCTCAGAACTTTAAGAATCCATGTCCCATATGATCCAGCTATTCCTGTGTGGTGTGTTGATCCAAAGAACTTGGAAACACTACTGCATAAAGATATGTGCACCACAGAGTTCAGCACAGCCTTCCTCCCACTATCCAAGACTTGGAAGCTGCCCTGGTGCCCATCAAGGGACGAAGGCAGAAGGAAGATGGGCTATAGTCACTCAATGTCATACCACTCAGCCGGAACAAAGGAGGCAATCCAGCCATTTGTGACCGCCAGAATGGCTGTGAGGGTTTTAGGGGAAATGAAACAAGCCCAAGGGAGAAAGTCAAATACCGTCGGATCTCACTTACAAGGAGAAGAAAAAACGAGCACTAACCAAAATGTGGCACGGCTCATTTGATTGTTGGTTCCCAGAGGCAAAGCGCAGGGGTGGGGAAGGGTGAAAGAGATGATGAGGCACAAGTGTGTGATGAGGGCCTGTGATTCGGCTTACGCTGATGAAGATGATGTAACCTACACAGATGGTTAAATCCATGAGGATGCAAATCTGAAAGATATAGGATGTTCTAATGCAGGGTATGGCAATAAATTCACCTAAAATTAAAAATCCAAAAAAGGGTCCAGAATGACGGCATAAAGCTTTGGGGGCTGAAAGAGAT
Source organism: Equus asinus (assembly GCF_041296235.1). Taxonomy (NCBI): domain Eukaryota; kingdom Metazoa; phylum Chordata; class Mammalia; order Perissodactyla; family Equidae; genus Equus; species Equus asinus. The sequence continues at coordinate 13,449,902 of NC_091813.1, read as the reverse complement.
TAGAGAAGGTGAACTTCCAAGGATGGAAAATCACCCCAAATGCTTAATGATGCTACAGAAAGGTAGACCTTTCAAAATAGATGAAGACGAATACTACCCTGAAACCATCATCCATGCTAAACCCATGAACCAAGGGAAAATGTTACCGTCCATGATGTTACTACTAATCACCTTCAACAATAATACAAACAGGCCCACGTCTCCCCAAGATCAGGCAAAAGGTTGATCCAAAAGTACAATTAAGGGCTGGTCATTGGTGGAGAGGGTAGGTGCCCACGTTCCGCTTGGGCTGCCCGAGTCTCACGGGTGTAGATCACATTAGCAGTGTTAAGAAATATAGATTTCATAGTACGGTGCAGACAGGGATGATAAATAAGTAGCAATTGCGAGGATACGTTAATAATATGCACCAGAAAAAGAACAATGAGGATATTACAATTGATGAAGGCATCTGGTACAATGCCCCAAAGGAATTGGGAAGGAAAACATGTGACCTGCCAAGGTGGAATAGGCAGAGTGCTAGGAGATCACACGATCATTGCGCATCAGAGGATTGCCTGGGCAACTTCAACTTGGGAGGGAGTCCAGGACTTTCCTGGGGAAGGTCCACACACTTGGCCATCTACAAAAGATATAAGAGATACAATCCAGGATAATCTTACAGGAAAGAAAACAGTATCTAGAGAGAATGTAGCAGCCTGTTCGAAGTTCGAGGAGAATGTCAGAAACTGACAAGAAATCCAGAAAAAGGACAACTACCCTACCTGGAAAGGGTGAGGAGTCAGACTGGTCTGAGATGGCTCTGAAGATCTGTGTGCATGGAGGTTGTCAGGACAACTTAGAATTTTGAGGTTGTTTATGACATCACGGTGACCCTGTCCCCCAATATGGCCGCATGGTTGCAGTCTGAGGATTGGCCTAGGCTAGGCTATTACAGGGAGAGATACCCAGAAACAGCTTTGAAAAACAGAAAGCGGGCACAGAAACTGGAAGAGATAAAACAGAGTCTGAATCAGGGGATAAGAGAGGAATCCTTGGCCAGAACCGAGAATAGAGGGACAAGCACTGAGAGCAGAACATTGTCATCTATTCAAGTCTATGGGCAGGCCATGCTGACTCAAGCTTGCAACTTGATTGGAAACAAGAGGCTGGACTTGGGACCCATCAGAACTACAGTGTGCTTCTGCCTTAAGCATAATGCAAAGTCAACAATGACGTCTTGAGGACATTGAAGAGAAGAATCGATGCCTCCTTTCCTAGGCCCCTAGCATGCTTTGAAGATCAATCTCACTTTCCATAGCTCAGGTGACATGGGGGCCCACTGGGCACATGCTAATGTGTCCCAAGAGATGTCTTGGAAGCCTTGAAGGAATGGAGCCCTGTTATGCTTGGGGTATGTCTCTTTGAGTGGAAGGGCTCTACAGGTGTGCTGAAAATCACCCTTTTGCAGAGAGCTTAGTTCCTTTGTGAAGGTTGCCCTCCCAGGCTAGAGTGGTCAGTTTTGCACCAATGAAATTCTCTCCCCCTACTTCGTGCCGTGGAAGAATTATAGAGTGTGTGCTTTGACACCATATGTAAGGGAGTGGGCTGAAAAGTAGAACATTACAATTCTGTTGCAAGAAAAAGAAACAGGCCAGGGCTGAGGATGTAAGGCAAACAAATGGCACAGCCTATAGAAATAAAGTAAGCCTGTATCTAGAGGAAATCTAGGGGAATGTTCTAGGATCAGGGGTCAAGTTAGAAACTTCCCAAATCCAGAAAAGAGACAGAAAAATATCTTTCCTGGAGAGAGGAATTCATCAGATTTGTCTAATTTGTCTCGGGAACATTGTGTCCGTGAAGGGGGTTGCCAGAACCAACTAGAATTTGGAGTTTCTGATTAGGATGTCATACCAACCCAGATGACCATGTGTTCTCAGTGCTTAGTTTGACCTAGGCTAGGATAGCAAAGATTCCTACAAGTGACCGGTGAAAATTCAAAGACAACAACCAAGAGTCACGAAAGCACTCACACCTCGGCGTACATAACATACGGTTATTAAAGAAACACAAGATTAATCACTTGGAATGAAGGAGAACGGACTGATAAGCATGTCTAAGGGAGATAGCTGAGAAAGACCATTATGATTATACTATAGAAAAGAAAAAAAGGTCCCAGAAAAAGCACGGCGAATGGAAATCACACCTGGATTATCCACAATGAAAGATGTCAGTCTTTAGACAGACTCTGCTGGAACGTTTGAAAGTCACAGAAATTCACAAGCCAAAAAACGGCAGCGCAGGTCAAACCTAGCTAACTGGGAAGGGTGACTTATGAGACGGCTCCAAGCGGGCTCTGAAACCCTGTGTCCATGAAACTTGCTGGGACAGCAGAGACACAATTATGACAAATCCTCTGACATCACAGTGGACCCGAAAAACAACCTGGTCTCAACTACACAGTGCCAGAGTTGGGCTCAAGTAGCATATTGATGTCCCAACTGCAAGTTGGCAATGGAACATGAAAGAGGCCGGCCGGTGGTGCAGCGGTGAGTTCTGCACCTTCTGGGTCGGTGGCCCAAGGGTGGACCGGATGGTATCCTTGGGGTCAGCCTGCACACCACGGCTTCAGTCATTCTGGGGCTGGCATCCCAGGTAGTGTAGAGGCAGATGGGAAGGGACGTTAGACAGGGCCAGACTTCCACAGCAAATACAGGAGCGTTGCCAGCAGATGTGAGCTCAGCGATGCACTTCTGCCAAAACAGAACCAATTAACAGTGGCACAGAATAGAAAAACTGCAGCTAAAAAAAAAAAGTACAGCTTGCCAGTGAGAAGAATAAGATCTGTAAGAAGAACATTAGCAAAACATGTGAAAGCTATGTCAATCGAAAACTAGCAAACATTTGGGGAAAGAAATTCAAGAAGACACAAGGAGAAAGAAGGATATTCCACGATCTAGGAATGGAAGAATTAAAACACTTGAAACGTCCATACTGGAGAAAGGAATCTCTGGATTTCATTCAATCCCAGTCAAAGTTGCAGCAGTATTTGCGACAGAGATAGAAGAGAGAATCCTAAACTTTCTACCCAGCAACAAGAGATACTGAATAGACAAAGGAATCCTCAGGGAAATGAACAAAGCAGCACGTGTCACACTTTCTGATTTCAACATAGAGGACGAAGCACTAGGTACCGAAACGGCACAGTCTGGGCCCCAAAACAGGCACACAAACCCATGCAACAGAATCGAGAGCCAAGAGCCCAACTCAAGCGTACATGGACAGCACCTTTTCGAGCAGAGAGCCAAGAGGAGAAGGTGGAGAATGGAGAATCTCTTCAATAAGCGGTGCTGGGGAGCCTGCATAGTCACATGGAACACAACGAGGAAAGATCATGATGTTACACCTGGCACACACACCACCTCGAAATGGATTAAAGCCTTGAATGGCAAACTTGAAACCGTGAACCCTGTAGAAGAAGACCTAGGCACACTGCTCTTTGCCATCTGAGTGAGAAGCCTATTTGGAAGAAGCATGTCGGACTGGGCAAGGGCAACAAAGGAAACAAGAAACAAACGGGACCACATCAAATGCACACGCTTCTGCCCAGTCAAGGAAACCATCGACTCAATGCCAAGACAGCATAACAACTGGGAGAGGATGTTTGTAAACCACACATCAGACAAGGGGTGAAAAGCCCAAAGATACAATCAACTCGCACATCTCCACAAGAAAAAAAACAAGAAGCCAATGAAAACCTGGGCAAAAGATGGAAACAGAGACTTCTCCCAAGAAGATCAAAAGAGGGCGAACATGTGCATGAAAACTTGTTCACCATCATTCAGTCTAAGGCCAATGCAAATCTAAACTGCATGGACATGGCAGCTCACTGTGGTCAGAATGGCTATAAGGAACCAGAGAGGAAACAACAAGTGTCAGAGAGGAGGTGGAGAGAAGGGAAGCCTCCTGCACTGCTGGTGGGAGCGTAAACCGGTGCAGCCACCAGGCCAAGCCATGTGGAACTGTCTCAGAAATTTAAGAAACCATTTCCGATATGATCCAGCTATTCCTCTGCGACGTGTTTATCCAAAGAACTCGGAAACACTCCTGCATGAAGACATGTCACCTCGGAGTTCACCGGAGCCTTACTCCCGCTATCCAAGACTTGAAAGCTGCCCTGGTGCCCAGCAAGGGGAGAATGCAGAAGGAAGAAATGTTATAACCACACAACGGCATACCACACAACTGGAACAAAGGATGCAATCCAGCCATTTGTGACCCCCAGAATTGCTGTGAGGGTTTTAGGGTAAGTGAAACAAGCCCCAGGAACAAAGTCAAATACCGTAGCATCTCACTTACAAGGAGGAGATAAAGCAAGTGATATTCAAAATGTGGCACTGGACATGTGATTGGGGGAACCAAGAGGCAAAGCGGGGCAGTGGGGGAGAGTGAAACAGATGATGAGGCTCAAGTGTGTGGTGAGGGCCTGTGATTAGGCTTACGCTGATGAAGATGATGTAAGAAGTCTAAATCGATGAGGATGCAAATCTGAAAGATACAGGATGTTCTCATGCAGGGTTATGGCAATAAATTCACCAAAAATCAAAAATCCAAAAAGGGGTCCAGAATGACGGCATAAAGCTTTGGGGGCTGAAAGAGATTAGAGAAGGTGAACTTCCAAGCATGGAAAATCACCTCCAAATGCTTACTGATGCTACTGAAGGGTAGACCAGTCCAATTAGATGAAGAGGAATACTCCCGAGAAATCATGATCTGTGGTAAACCCGTGAACGACGGGAAAAGGTTACCGTCCATGATATTCCTACTAATCACCTTCACGAATTATCGAAACAGGCCCACGTCTTCCCAAGTTCAGGCAAAAGGTTGGTCCAAAAGTCCAATTCAGGGCCGGCCCTGTGGCGGAGCGGGTAAGTGCCCACGTTCCGCTTGGGTGGCCCTGGCCTCACTGGTTCACACCACGGGTGCACGTCACATTAGTAGTGTTAGGAAATATAGATTTCATGGTACGGCGCAGACAGAGATCATAAATAAGTAGCAATTGTGAGGACACGTTATCAGTATGCACCAGATAAAGAACAATGAGCCTATTACAATATGTGAACTCATCTGGTACACTTCGCCAAAGGCAGAAGGAAGGAAAACATGGGACCTGCCAAGGTGGAATTGGCAGAGTGCTAGGAGATGACACGATCATTGTGCATCAGATGATTGCCTGGGCAACTTCAACTTGGGAGGGAATCCAGGACTTTCTCTAGGGAAGGTCCTCCCACTTGGACATCTACAAAAGATGTAAGAGGTTAAACCCAGAATAATCTTACAGGAAAGAAACCAGTGTCCTGAGAGAATGTAGCAGGACTTTTGAAGTTCGCGGAGAAAGTTAGAAACCGACAAGAAATCCAGAAATAGGAAAACTATCCTACCTGGAAAGGGTGAGGTGTCACATTGGTCTGAGATGGCTCTGAAACTCTGTGTGCATGGAGGTTGTCAGGACAACTTAGAATTTTGAGGTTGTTTATGACAGAACAGTGGACATGTCTCCCAAGATGGCCGCATGGGTACAGTCTGAGGATTGGTCTAGGTTAGGCTATTAAAGAGAGAGATACCCAGAAACAGCTTTGACAAACAGAAAGCGGGCACAGAAACTGGAAAAGATAAAACAGAGTCTGATTCAAGGGAAAAGGAAGGAATCCTTGGCAAGAAGCAAGAAGAGAGGGGCAAGCACTGAGAGGAGAACGTTGTCATCTATTCAAGTCTATGGGGAGGCCATGCTGATTCAAGCTTGCAACTTGATTGGAAGCAAGAGGCCGGACTTGGGCCTTATCAGACCTACGTTGTCCTTCTGCCTTAAGCATAATCCAAAGTCAAGATTGATGTCTTGAGGACATTGAATAGAAGAATCATTGCATCCTTTCCTAGGCCCCTAGCACGTTTTGAAGATCAGTCTTTTTTTCCATAGCTCTGCCGTCACAGGGGCCCACTGGGTACATGTTAATGTGTCCCAAGAGATGTCTTTCAAGCCTTGAAGGAATGGAGCTCTGTTATGCTTGGGGTATGTCTCCTTGTTTAGAAGTGCTCCACAAGTGTGCTGAAAAGCACCCTTTTCCACTGGGCTTGGTTCCCTTGTGAAGGCTGCCCTCCCAGTCTAGAGTGCTCATTTTGGCTCCAGTGAAATTCTCTCCCCCTACCTCTTGCCGTAGAAGGATTATTGATTATGTGTTTTGACACCATATGTAAGGAAGTTGGCTGAAAGTTAAAACATTACAATTCTGTTTCAAGAAAAATAAACAGGCCAGGGCTGAGGATGTAAGGCAAACAAATGGCACAGCAAATAGAGGTAAAGTAAGCCCGTATCTACACGGAATCTAGGGTAAAGTTAGACGATCAGGGGTCAAGTTCGAAACTTCCCAAATCCAGTAAAGAGAAAAATATCTTTCCTGGAGAGTGAAATTCATCAAATTTGTCTAATTTGCCTCGGAAACATTGTGTCCCTGAAGGGGTTTGCCAGGACCACCTCGAATTAGGAGTTTCTGATCTCAGGATGTCAAACCAACCCAGATGAGACCGGTTCTCACTGCTTAGTTTGACCTGGTCCAGGATAGCAAAGATTCCTACAAGTGACCGGTGCAAATTCATAGACAACAACCACGAGGCACGAAAGCACTCACACCTTGGCCTAGATAACATACGGTTATTGGAGAAATACAAAATTAATCACTTGGACTGAAGGAGATCGGACCGATAACAATATCTAAGAGAGATAGCTGAGAAAGAGCATAACGAGTATACTATGGAAAATTAAAAAGGTCCCAGAAAATGGAAGGCGAACAGAAATCACACCTGGATAATCCACAATGAAAGATGATGTCCGTCTTTAGACAGACTCTGCTGCAACGTTTGAAAGTCAGAGAAATTCACAAGCCAAAAGACGGCAGCGAAGGTCAAGCCTGGGCTAAAAGGGAAGGGTGAGTTATGAGGCTGCTCCAAGCGGGCCATGAAACCGTGTGTCCATGAAGCTTGCCGGGACAGCAGAGACACGATTATGACAAATCCTCTGACATCACAGTGGACCCGAAAAACAACCTGGCCTCATCTACACAGTGCCAGAGTTGGGCTCAAGTAGCATATTCAAGTCCTATTGCCCTCAACTGCAGGTTGCCAATGGAACATGAAAGAGGGCGGCCGGTGGTGCAATGGTGAGGTCCGCACCTTCTGGGTCGGTGGCCCGGGGTGGGCCGGGTGGACACTCGGGTGAGCCTGCTCACCACTGCTTCAGGCATTCTGGGGCAGGCGTCCGAGGTAGTGTAGTGGCAGATGGGAAGGGACGTTAGACAGGGCCAGACTTCCACAGCAAATACAGGAGCATTGCCAGCAGATGTGAGCTCAGCGATGCACTTCTGCCAAAACAAAACCGATTCAAAGTTGCAAAGCATAGAGAAACTGAAGCTGAAAAGAAAAAGTGAAAAACTGCATGCCATGAGAAGGATGAGATCTCTATGAAGAAACTTAGCAAAACAGGTGAAAACCATGTTAATGGAAAACTAACAAACGTTGGGGGAAAGAAATTCAAGAAGACACAAGGAGAAAGAAGGAGATTCCAGGATCTAGGAATGGAAGCATCAACACACTTGAAACGTACATACCAGAGCAAGGAATCTCAGGATTCCATGCAATCCTAGTCAAAGTTGCAGCAATGTTTCCCACAGAGACAGAAGAGGGAATCCTAAAGTTTCTAGCCAGCAACAAGAGACCCTGACTAGGCAAAGGAATCCTCAGGAAAACGAAAAAAGCAGGACGTGGCACACTTTCCGATTTCAACATACAGGATGAAGCACTAGGTACCGAGACGGCACAGTCTGGGCCCCAAAACAGGCACACACACCCATGCAACAGAATCGAGAACCCAGAGCCCAACTCAAACGTACATGGACAGCCCATTTTCGACCAGGGAGCCAAGAGGAGACAGCGGAGAAAGGAGAGTCTCTACCATAAACGGTGCTGGGAAGCCTGCACAGCCACATGGAACACAATGAGAGTACACCATGATGTTACACCTGGCACACACACCACCTCGAAATGGATTAAAGCCTTGAATGGCAGACTTGAAACCTTGAACCTTGTAGCAGAAGACCTAGGCAGAGTGCTCTTCGCCATCTGTCTGAGCCGCCTGTTTGGAAGAAGCAAGTACGACTGGGCAAGGGCAACCAAGTAAACAAGAAACCAACGGGACCACGTCAAATGCGGACGCTTCTGCCCAGTGAAGGAAACCATCGACTGAATGCAAAGATAGGACAACGACTGGGAGAGGATGTTTGCAAACCACACATCGGACAAGGGGAGAAAAGCCCAAAGATGCAATCAACTCGCACGTCTCCACAAGAAGAAACACAACAAGCCAATGAAAACCTGGGCAAAAGATGGAAACAGAGATTTCTCCCAAGAAGATCGAAAGAGGGCCAATGGGTGCATGAAAACTTGTTCACCATCATTAAGTCTCACGCCAATGCAAATGCAAACTGCAAGGGCACAGCAGCTCACTGTGGTCAGAATGGCTATAAGGAACCAGACAGGAAGCCACAAGTGTCAGAGAGGAGGTGGAGAGAAGGGAAGCCTCCTGCATCGTTGGTGGGAGTGCAGACCAGTGCAGCCACTACGCCAAGCGGTGTGGAACTGCCTCAGAACTTTAAGAATCCATGTCTCATATGATCCAGCTATTCCTCTGCGGCGTGTTGATCCAAAGAACTCGGAAACACTCCTGCATAAAGACATGTGCACCACTGAGTTCACCACAGCGTCGCTCCCACTACCCAAGACTTGGAAGCCTCCCTGGAGCCCAGCAAGGGATGAGTGCAGAAGGAAGATCGGCTATAGCCACGCAATGGCATACCAGTCAGCCAGAACAAAGGATGCAATCCAGCCATTTGTGACCACCAGAATGGCTGTGAGGGTTTTAGGGAAGTGAAACAAGCCCCAGGGAGAAAGGCAAATACCGTAGGAACTCACTTAAGAGGAGAAGAAAAAACAAGCAGTAAGGAACAGGTGGCATGGGGCATTTGATTGGGGGTTCCCAGAGACAAAGAGGGGAGGTGTGAGAGGGGGAAACAGATGAAGAGGCACAAGTGTGTGGTGAGGGCCTGCTATTAGGCTTACGCAGGGGAAGATGATGTAAGCTACACGGAAGTCTACATCGATCAGGGTGCAAATCGGAAAGATATAGGATGTTCTAATGCAGGGTTGCGGCAATAAATTCACCTAAAAGCAAACAATCCAAAATGGGGTCCAGAATGATGGCATAAAGCTTTGGGGCCGAAAGAGATTAGAGAAGGTGAACTTCCAAGGCTGGAAATTCACCTCAAAATGCGTACTGATGCTACAGAAAGGTAGACCATTCCAATTAGATGAAGAGGAATACTACCCACAGAACATGCTGCGTGCTAAACCCATGCACCAATGGAAAAGGTTACCATCCAGGATGTTACTACTAATCACCTTCACGAATAATCCAAACAGGCCCACGTCTTCCCAAGTTCAGGCAAAAGGTTGGTCCAAAAGTCCAATTCAGGGCCGGCCCTGTGGCGGAGCGCGTAAGTGCCCACGCTCCGCTTGGGCGGCCCAGGCCTCACTGTTTCACATCACGGGTGCAGATCACATTAGCAGTGTTAGGAAATATAGATTTCATGGTACGGTGCGGACAGGGATCATAAAATAATTAGCAATGGTGAGGTCACCTTATCAATACGCACCAGAAAAAGAACCGTGAGGTTTTTACAATCCATGAATGCATCTGGTACACTTCCCCAAAGGAAGAAGGAAGGAAAACATGGGACCTGCCAAGGTGGAATTGGCAGAGTGCTAGGAGATGACACGATCATTGCGCATCAGAGGATTGCCCGGGCAACTTCAACTTGGGAGGGAGTCCAGGACTTTCTCTGGGGAAGGTCCACCCACTTGGCCATCTACATAAAATGTAAGGGATAAAACCCAGGATAATCTTACAGGACAGAAACCAGTGTCTAGAGACAATGTAGCAGGCCTTACAAAGTTCGAGGAGAAAGAAACCGACCAGAAATCGAGAAAAAGGAAAACTATCCTACCTGGAAAGGGTGAGGAGTCACACTGGCCTGAGATGGCTCTGAAACTCTGTGTGCACGCAGGTTGTCAGGACAACTTCGAATTCTGAGGTTGTTTATGACATCACGAGGATCATGTCCGACAAGATGGCCGCACGGTTACAGACTGAGGATTGACCTAGGCTAGGCTATTAAAGGGAGGGATACCCAGAAACAGCTTTGAGAAACAGAAAGCGGACACAGAAACTGGAGGACGTAAAACAGACGCTGATTCAAGGGGTAAGAAAGGAATCCTTGGCAGGAAGCAAGAATAGAGGGACAAGCACCGAGAGGAGAACGTTGTCATCTATTCAAGTCTATGGGGAGGCCATGCTGATTCAAGCTTGCAACTTGATTGGAAGCAAGAGGCCGGTCTTGGGCCTTATCAGACCTACGTGGTCCTTCTGCCTTAAGCATAAGCCAAAGTCAAGAATGATGTCTTGAGGACGTTGCAGAGAAGAATCGATGCCTCCTTTCCTAGGCCCCTGGCATTCTTTGCAGATCAGTCTCACTTTATATAGCTCTGGCGTCACGGGGGCCCACTGGGTACATGCTAATGTGTCCCAAGAGATGTCTTGGAAGCCTTGAAAGAATGGAGCCCTGTCACGCTTTGGGTACGTCTCTTTGTTTGGAAGTGCTCTACAAGGGTGCTGAAAGCACCCTTTTCCACAGGGCTTCGTTCCTTCGTGAAGGCTGCCCTCCCAGGCTAGTGTGCTCAGTTTGCCTCCATCAAAATTCTCTCCCCCTACCTCTTGCCGTAGAAGGATTATTGATTATGTGTTTTGACACCACATGTAAGGAAGTGGGCTGAAAATGAGAACATTACAATTCTGTTGCAAGAAAAAGAAACAGGCCAGGGCTGAGGATGTAAGGCAAACAAATGGCACAGCCTATAGAAATAAAGTAAGCCCGTATCTAGACGGAACCTAGGGGAACGTTCCAGGATCAGGGGTGAAGTTCGAAACTTCCCAAATCCGGAAAGGAGACAGAAAAATATCTTTCCTGGAGAGAGGAATTCATCAGATTTGTCTAATTTGTCTTGGAAACATTGTGTCCCTGAAGGGGGATGCCAGGACCACCTCGAGTTTGGAGTTTCTGACCTCAGGATGTCAAACCAACCCAGATGACCACGTGTTCCCAGTGCTTAGTTTGACCTAGGCTAAGACAGCAAAGACTCCTTCAAGTGACCGGTGCAAATTCAAAGACAACAACCAAGAGTCACGAAAGCACTCACACCTCGGCCTAGAGAACATACGGTTATTAGAGAAATACAAAATTAATCACTTGGACTGAAGGAGATCGGACCGATAAGAATATCTAATAGAAATAGCTGAGAAAGACCATTACGAGTATACTAGGGAAAATTAAAAAGGTCCCAGAAAATGGAAGGTGAACAGAAATCACACCTGAATAATCCACAATGAAAGACGTCAGTCTTTAAACAGAGTCTGCTTGAACGTTTGAATGTCAGAAAAATTCACAAGCCACAAAATGGCAGCGAAGTGCAAACCTGGGCTAACTGGGAAGGGCGAGTTATGAGACTGCTCCAAGTGGGCTCTGAAACCCTGTGTCCATGACCCTTGCCGGCACAGCAGAGACACAATTATGACAAATCCTCTGACATCACAGTGGACCCGAAAAACTACCTGGTCTCATCTACACATCTGTAGCATCTGTCAGCATTTTGAGGTGATTTTCCATCCTTGGAAGTTCACCTTCTGTAAACTCTTTCCGCCCCCAAAACTTTATGACATCATTCTGGACCCCTTTTTGGATTTTTGATTTGAGGTGAATTTATAGCCATGACCCTGCATTAGAACATACTATAACTTCCAGATTCACATCCTCATTGCTTTAGACTTCTGTGTAGCTTACATCATCTTCACCAGTGTAAGACTAATCACAGGCCCTCGCCACACACTTGTGCCTGATCTTCTCTTTCACCCTCCCTCACCGCCCCTCTTTGCCTCTGCGAGCCAGCAATCAAATGTTCTGTGCCACCTGTTGGTTAGTGCTTGCTTTTTCTTCTCCTTGTAAGTGAGATACTATGGTATTTGTATTTCTCCCTGGGGCTTGTTTCACTTCCCCTAAAACCCTCACAGCCATTCTGGTGGTCACAAATGGCTGGCTTGCATCATTTGTTCCGGCTGAGTGGTATGCCATTGTGTGGCTATAGCCCATCTTCCTTCTCCAATCATCCCTTTCTGGACACCAGGGCGCATTCCAAGTCTTGGATATCAGGAGTAAGACTGTGGCGAACTCAGCCATGCACATGTCCTTATGCAGTAGTCTTTCTGACTTTTTTGGATAAACAAGCAGCAGATTAATAGCTGGGTCATATGGGACATGGATACTTAAATTTCTGAGGCTGTTCCACACCTTTGGCGTTGTGGCTGCACAGGGTTACACTCCCACCAGCAGTGCAGGAGGCTTCCCTTCTCTCCACCTCCTCTGTGACACTTGTTATTTCCTGTCTGCTTCCTTCTAGCCATTCTGACCACAGTGAGCTGCCATGTCCTTGCAGTTTGGATTTGCATTTTCCTGAGACTTAATGATGGTCAACAAGTTTTCATGCACCTGCTGGCCCTCTTTCTATCTTCTTCACAGAAATCTCTGCTTCCATCTTTTGACCAGGTTTTCATTGGCTTGTTTATTTTTTCTTGTGGAGGCTACTGAGTTGATTTTATCTTTGGGCTTTTCACCCCTTGTCCGATGTGTGGTTTGCAAACATCCTCTCCCAGTTGTTGTGCTGTCTTAGCATTCAGTCGATGGTTTCCTTCACTGGGCAGAAGTGTGTGCATTTGACGTGGTCCCATTTGTTTCTTGTTTATTTGTTGCCCTTGCCCAGTCCGACATGCTTCTTCCATATAGGCAGCTCAGACAGATAGCAAAGAGCAATCTGCGTAGGTCTTCTCCTACAAGGTTCACGGTTTCAAGTCTGCCATTCAAGGCTTTAATCCATTTCAGGTGGTGTGTGTGCCAGGTGTAACATCATGGTGTACTCTCGTTGTGTTCCATGTGGCTGTGCAGACTTCCCAGCACAGTTTACGGTAGAGACTCTCCTTTCTCTGCTGTCTCCTCTTGGCTCCCTGGTCGAAAATGGGCTGTCCATGTACGTTTGAGTTGGGCTCTGGGCTCTCAATTCTTTTGCATGGGTGTGTGTGCCTGTTTTTGGGCCCAGACTGTGCCGTTTCGGTACCTAGCACTTCGTCCTCCATGTTGAAATCAGAAATTGTGACACGTGCTGCTTTTTTCGTTTTCCTGAGGATTCCTTTGCCTATTCAGGGTCTCTTGTTGCTGCCTAGAAATTTTAGGATTCTCTCTTCTTCTCTGTGGCAAATACTGCTGCAACTTTGACTGGGATTGCATGGAATCCAGAGATTCCTTTCTGCGGTATGAACCTTTCAAGTGTGTTAATCCTTCCATTCCTAGATCCCTCGATATCTTTTTTTTCTTGTGTCTTCTTGAATTTCTTTCCCCAAAGGTTTGATAGTTTTTGAATTAACATAGAATTCACCAGTTTTGCTAAGGTTATTCACAGAGATCCTGTTCTTCGTAATGGCAAGCTCCTGGTTTTTTTTTCTTAGCTTCAGTTTTTCTATTCTTTGCAACTTTTAATTGGTTTTGTTTTGGCACAAGTGCATTGCTGTGCTCACATCTGCTGGCAATGCTCCTGTATTCGCTGTGGAAGTCTGGCCCTGTCTAACGTCCCTAAACATCTGCCTCTACACTACCTGGACGCCTGCACCAGAATGACTTAAGCAGTGGTGAGGAGGCCCAAACCGAGGATTCCACCCAGCCCATACTGGGCCACAGACCCAGAAGGTGGGGACCTCACCACTGCACCACCGGCCGGCCCCTTTCAGCAACGTGCAGTTGAGTGCAATGGGAGTTAAATATACTAGTGAGCCCAACTCAAGCACTGTGTAGATGAGGCCAGGTTGTTTTTCGGGTCCATTGTGATGTCAGAGGATTTGTCATAATTGTGTCTCTGATGTCCAGCATGCTTCATGGATACAGGTTTCAGAGCCTGCTTGGAGCAGTCTCATAACTCACCCTTCCCAGTTAGCCCATGCTTGACCTTCACTGCCATTTTTTGGCTTGTGAATTTCTCTGACTTTCAAACGTTCAAGCAGAGTCTGTCTAAAGACGGACATCATCTTTCACTGTGGATTATTCAGGTGTGATTTCTGTTCACCTTCCATTTCCTAGTCCTCTTTTTCTTTTCCATAGTATACTTGTCATGGTCTTTCTCAGCTATGTCCCTTAGACATTCTTATCAGTCCGTTCTCCTTCATTCCAAGTGATTAAGTTTGTATTTCTTTAATCGCTGTATGTTCTCTAGGGCGAGGTGTGAGTGCTTTCGTGACTCTCGGTTGTTGTCTTTGAATTTGCACCGGTCACTTGAAGCAGTCTTTGCTGTCCTAGCCCAGGTCAAGCTAAGCACTGAGAACACGTGGTCATCTGGGTTGGTTTGACATCCTGAGGTCAGAAACTCCAAATTCGAGGTGGTCCTGGCAACCCCCTTCACGGACACAATGTTTCCAAGACAAATTAGACAAATCAGATGAATTCCACTCTCCAGGAAAGATATTTTTCTGTCTTTTTTTCGGATTTGGGAAGTTTCGAACTTGACCCCTTATCCTGGAACGTTCCCCTAGATTCCGTCCAGATACGGGCTTACTTAATTTTTATAGGGTGTGCCATTTGCTTGCCCTACATCCTCTGCCCTGGCCTGTTTATTTTTCTTGAAACACAATTGTAAAGTTCTAATTTTCGTGCAACTTCCTTACATATGGTGTCAAAACACATAGTCAATAATCCTTATACGGCAAGAGGTAGGGGGAGAGAATTTCGATGGAGGCAAATTGAGCACACTAGCCTGGGAGGGCAGCCTTCACGAAGGAACGAAGCCCTGTGGAAAAGGGTGCTTTTCAGCACCCTTGTAGAGCACTTCCAAACAAAGAGACATAGCCCAAGCGTGACAGGGCTCCATTCCTTCAAGGCTTCCAAGACATCTCTTGGGACACATTAGCATGTGCCCAGTGGGCCCACGTGACACCAGAGCTTCGGAAAAAGAGACTGACCTTCAAAGAATGCTATGGGCCTCGGAAAGGAGGCATCGATTCTTCTCTTCAATGTTCTCAAGACATCTTTCTTGACTTTGCATTATGCTTAATGCACAAGGGCACTGTAGGTGTGATGAGCCCCAAGTCCGGCCTCTTGTTTCCAATGAAGTTGCAAGCTTGAATCAGCATGACCTCCCCATAGACTTAAATAGATGACAATGTTCTCCTCTCAGTGCTTGTCCCTCTATTCTCACATGTGGCCTAGGGTTCCTTTCTTATCCCTTGCATCAGACTCTGTTTTATCTCTTCTAGTTTCTGTGCCTGCTTTCTGTTTGTCAAAGCTGTTTCTGGGTATCCCTCCCTTTAATAGCCTGGCCTAGGCCAATCCTCAGACTGTAAACATGCGGCCACCCTGGGGGACATGTTCACCGTGATGTCATAAACAACCTCAAAATTCGAAGTTGTCCTGACAACCTGCGTGCACACAGAGTTTCACAGCCCTCTCAGACAAGTCTGACTCCTCACCCTGTCTAGGTAGGATAGTTTTCCTTTTTCTGCAATTGTTGTCAGCTTCTATCTTTCTCCTTGAACTTCGAAAGGGCTCCTACATTCTCTCTAAACACTGGTTTCACTCCTGTAAGATTATCCTGGGTTTTATCTCTTATATCTTGGCTAGATGGCAAAAGTGGTGGACCTTACCCAGAGAAAGTCCTGGACTCCCTCACAAGTTGAAGTTGCCCAGGCAATGTTCTGATGCACAATGATCATGTCATCTCGTGTCACTCTGCCAATTCCACCTTGGCAGGTCACAAGTTTTCCTTCCTTCTGCCTTTGGGAAGTGTACCAGATGCTTCCATAGATTGTAATATTCTTATGGTTCCTTTTCTTGTGCGTATTGATAACGTATGCTCACAATTGCTGCTTATTTATGATCTCTGCCTGCACCGTACCATGAAATCTATATTTCCTAACACTACTAATGTGATATGCACTCGTGATGTGAAACAGTGAGGCCCGGGCCGCCCAAGCGGAATGTGGGCACTTACCTGCTCCACCACAGGGCCGGCCCTGAGTTGTAATTTTGGACCAACCTTTTGCCTGAACTTGGGAAGAGTGGGCCTGTTTGGATTATTCGTGAAGGTGATTAGTAATAACATCATGGACGGTAACATTTTCCGTTCATTCATGGGTTTAGGACTGATCATGTTCTCTTCGTACTATTCCTCTTCACCTATTTGGAATGGTCTGCCTTTCTGTAGCATCTGTACGCATTTTGAGGTGATTTTCCATCCTTGGAAGTTCACCTTCTCTAATCTCTTTCAGCCCCCAAAGCTTTACGCTGTCTAACTGGACCCCTTTTTGGATTTTTGATTTTAGGTGAACTTATTGCCATAACCCTGCATTAGAACATCCTACATCTTCCAGATTTACATCCTCATTGCTTTAGACTTCTGTGTGGCTTACATCATCTTCACCAGTGTAAGCCTAATCACAGGTCCTCACCACACAGTTGTGCCTAACCATCTCTTTCACCCTTCCTCACTGCCTTTTTTGCCTCTTGGAACCCGGAATCCAATGTCCAGTGCCACCTGTTCATTAGTGCTTGCTTTTTCTTCTCCTTGTAAGTGAGATCCTATGGTATTTGGCTTTCTTCCTGGGACTTGTTTCACTTCCGCTAAAACCCTCACAGCCATTCGGGTGGTCACAAATGGCTGGATTGCATACTTTGTTCCGGCTGAGTGGCACGCCATTCTGTGGGTATAGCCCATCTTCCTTCTCTATTCGTCCCCTGCTGTGCACCAGGTCGGTTTCCAACTCTTAGATAGCGGGAGTAAGGCTTTGATGAACTCAGCGGTGCACGTCTTTATGCAGTAGTGTTTCCGAGTTCTTTGGATAAACACACCGCACAGGAATAGGTGGATCATATGGGACATGGATTCTTAAATTTCTGTGGATGTTCCACACCGCTTGGTATAGTGGCTGCACCGGTTTATACTCCCACCAGCAGTGCAGGAGGCTTCCCTTCTCTCCACCTCCTCTCTGACACTTGTTGTTTCCTCTCTGGTTCCCTATAGCCATTCTGACCACAGTGAGCTGCCATGTCCTTGCAGTTTGGATTTGCATTGGCCTTAGACTGAATGATGGTGAGCAAGTTTTCATGCACCTGTTGGCCCTCTTTCGATCTTCTTGGCAGAAATCTCTGTTTCCATCTTTTGACCAGGTTTTCATTGGCTTGTTTTTTTTCTTGTGGAGACGTGTGAATTGATTGTATCTGTGGGCTTTTCACCCCTTGTCTGATGTGTGGTTTGCAAACATCCTGTCCCAGGTTTTGTGCTGTCTTTGCATTGAGTCGATAGTTTCCTTCACTGGGCAGAAGCATCTGCATTGCACGTGGTCCCGTTTGTTTCTTGTTTCCTTTGTTGCCCTGGCCCAGTCAGATATGCTTCTGCCAAATAGGCGGCTCAGACAGATGGCAAAGAGCACTCTGCCTAGGTCTTCTGCTACAAGGTTCACGGTTTCAAGTCTGCCATTCAAGGCTTTGATCCATTGCAGGTGGTGTGTGTGCCAGGTGTAACATCATGGTGTACTCTCGTTGTGTTCCATGTGGCTGTGCAGGCTTCCCAGCACTGTTTATGGTAGAGACTCTCCTTTCTCCGCTGTCTCCTCTTGGCTCCCTGGTCGAAAATGGGCTGTCCATGTACGTTTGAGTTGGGCTCTGGGTTCTCGATTCTGTTGCATGGGTCTGTGTGCCTGTTTTTGGGCCCAGACTGTGCCGTCTCGGTACCTAGTGCTTCGTCCTCTATGTTGAAATCGGAAAGTGTGCCACGTCCTGCTTTTTTCGTTTTCCTGAGGATTCCTTTGCCTATTCAGGGTCACTTGTTGCTGGCTAGAAACTTTAGGATTCCCTCTTCTGTCTCTGTGGGAAACATTGCTGCAACTTTGACTGGGATTGCATGGAATCCAGAGATTCCTTTCTCTGGTATGGACATTTCAAGTGGGTTAATGCTTCCATTCCTAGATCTTGGAATCTCCTTCTTTCTCCTTGTGTCTTCTTGAATTTCTTTCCCCCAACGTTTGTTAGTTTTCGATTGACATAGCTTTCACCTGTTTTGCTAAGGTTCTTCATAGAGATCTTATTTTTCTCACTGGCATTCAGTTTTTTTTTTTCTTTTCAGCTTCAGCGTTTCGATTCTTTGCTACTTTGAATTGGTTTTGTTTTGGCAGAAGTGTATCGCTGTGCTCACATCTGCTGGCAATGCTCCTGTATTTGCTGTGGAAGTCTGGCCCTGTCTAACGTCCCTCCCCATCTGGCTCTACACTACCTCAGACGCCTGCCCCAGAATGACTGAAGCAGTGGTGAGGACGATCACCCACTTTATTCCACCCGGCCCACCCTGGGCCACCAAACCAGAAGGTGCTGACCTCGCCACTGCACCACCGGCTGGAGCCTTTCATGTTCCATTGGCAACCTGCAGTTGAGTGCAGTGGAACTTGAATGTGCTACTTGAGCCCAACTTTGGCACTGTATAGATGAGGCCATGAAGTTATTCAGGCCCACTGTGATGTCAGAGGATTTGTCACAATTGTGTCTCATCTGTCCCGGCAATCTTCATGGACACAGGGTTACAGAGCCCGCTTGGAGCAGTCTCATATCTCTCCCTTCCCAATTAGCCCAGGTTTGACCTTCGCTGCCGCTTTTTGGCTTATGAATTTCTCTGACTTTACAATGTTCAGAGTCTGTGTAAAGCCTTACATCTTTCATTGTGAATTATTCAGGTGTGACTTCTGTTCACCTTCCATTTTCTGTCGCCTTTTTTTCTTTTCCACAGTATAATCGTCATGGTCCTCAACTATCTCCCTTAGATATGCTTATCAGTCCGTTCTCCTTCAGTCCAAGTGATTAATTTTGTATATCTTTAATCACCGTATATTCTCTAGGACGAGGTGTGAGTGCTTTCGTGATTCTTGGTTGTTGTCTTTGAATTTGCACCAGTCACTGCCAGGACTCTTTGCTAACCTAGCCTAGGTCAAACTAAGCACTGAGACCACGTGGTCATCTGGGTTGGTTGACATCCTGAGATCAGAAACTCCAAATTCGAGCTGGTCCTGGCAACCCCATTCAGGGACATACTGTTTCTGAGACAAATTAGACAAATCTGATGAATTCCTCTCTCAGGAAAGAAATTTTTTCTTCTCATTTCTGGATTTTGGAAGTTTCGAACTTGACCCCTGATCCTTGGACTTTCCCTTAGAATGTGTCTTGATAGGGGCTTACTTTAATATTCTAGAGTGTGCCATTTCTTTGCCTTACATCCTCAGCCCTGGAATGTTTATTTTCCTTGGTACAGACTTGTAATGTTCTAATTTTGAGCCAACTTCCTCACATATGGTGTCAAAACACATAATCAATAATCCTTGTACAGAAAGAGTTAAGGGGAGACAATTTCATTGGAAGCAAAGTGAGCACTCTAGCCTGGGAGGTCAGCCTTCACAAAGGAATGAAGCCCTCTGGAAAAGGGTGCTTTTCAACACACTTGTAGAGTGCTTCCAGACAAGGAGACATACCCACAGTGACAGGGCTCCATTCCTTCAAGGCTTCCAAAACATCTCTTGGGACACATAAGCATGTACCCAGTGGGAACCCATGACGCCAGAGCTATGGAAAGTGAGACTGATCTTCAAAGAATGCTAGGGGCCTAGGAAAGGAGGCATCGATTCTTTTCAGCAATGTTTGGAACAGATAATTCTTGACTTTGGCTTATGCTTAAGGCAGAAGGACACTATGTCCGTGAAGGGGGTTGCCAGGACCTCCTCGAATTTGGAGTTTCTGATCTCAGGATGTCAAACCAACCCAGATGACCACGTGTTCTCAGTGCTTAGTTTGACCTAGGCTAGGATAGCAAAGATTCCTACAATGACCAGTGTAAATTCAAAGACAACAACCAAGAGTCATGAAAGCACTCACACCTCGGACTAGAGAACATACGGTGATTAAAGAAGTATAAAATTAATCACTTGGAATGAAGGAGAACGAACTGATAAGCATGTCTAAGGGACATAGCTGAGAAAGACCATGACAAGTATATTATAGAAAAGAAAAAGAGGTCCCAGAAAATGGAAGGCGAACAGAAATCACACCTGGATAATCCACAATGAAAGATGATGTCAGTCTTTAGACAGACTCTGCTTGAACGTTTGAAAGTCACAGTAATTCACAAGCCAAAAAGCAGCGAAGGTCAAACCTTTGCTAACTGGGAAGGGCGAGTTATAAGACTGCTCCAAGCTGGCTCTGGAACCCTGTGTCCATGAATATTGTTGGGATAGCAGAGACACAATTATGACAAATCCTCTGACATCACAGTGGAAACAAAAGACACCTGGCCTCATCTACACAGTGCCATAGATGGGCTCAAGTACCATATTCAAGTCCCACTGCACTCAACTGCAGGTTGCCACTGGAACATGAAAGGGGCCGGCCGGTGGTGCAGCAGTGAGGTCCGCACATTTTGGGTCAGTGGCCAGGTTTGGGCCGGGTGGAATCCTGGGGGTGAGCCTGCTCACCACTGCTTCAGTTATTCTGGGGCAGACGTCAGACGTAATGTAGAGGGAGATGGGAGTGCACGTTAGACAGTGCCAGACTTAAACAGCAAATACAGGAATATTGCCAGCAGATGTGAGCTTAGTGATGCACTTCTGCCAAAGCAAAATCAGTCAAAATTTGCAAAGTATAGAAAACCTGAAACTGGAAGAAAAAACAACAGCTTGCCAGTTAGGCGAACAAGATCTCTATGAAGAACCTTAGCAAAACAGGTGAAGCTATGTCAATCGAAAACTAGCAAGCGTTTGGTGAAAGATGTTCAAAAAGACACAAGGAGAAAGAAGGAGATTCCAGGATCTAGGAATGGAAGAATTAGCACATTTGAAACGTCCATACCGGAGAAAGGAATCTCTGGATTCCATGCAATCCCAGTCAAATTTGCAGCAATATTTGCCACAGAGATAGAAGAGAGAATCTTAACGTTTCTAGGCAGCAACAACAGACCCTGAATAGGCAAAGGAATCCTCAGGAAAACGAACAAAGCAGGACGTATCACACTTTCTGATTTCAATATAGAGGGCGAAACTCTAGGTACCAAAACGGCATAACCTGGGCCCAAAAACAGGCACACATACCCATGCAACAGGAGCGAGAACCCAGAGCCCAACTCAAACGTACATGGACAGCCCATTTTCGACCAGGGAGCCAAGAGAAGACAGTTGAGAAGGGAGAGTCTGTACAATAAACGGTGCTGGGAAGCCTGCACATCCACACGGAACACAACGAGAGAAGACCATGATGTTACAACTGGCACACACACCATGTGAAATGGATTGAAGTCCTTAATGGCAGACTTGAAACTGTGAAACTTGTAGCAGAAGACCTAGGCAGAATGCTCTATTCCATCTGTCTGAGCCACCTATTTGGAAGAAGCATGTCTGACTGCGCAAGGGCAACAAAGTAAACAAGAAACAAACGGGACCACATCAAATGCACACGCTTCTGCCCACTCAAGGAAACCATCGACTCAATGCAAAGACAGCACAACACCTGGGAGAGGAAGTTTACAAACCACAAATCGGACAAGGGGTGAAAAGCCCAAAGATACAATGAACTCGCACGTCTCCACAAAAAAAAAAAACAAGCCTATGAAAACCTGGTCAAAAAATTGAAACAGACATTTCTCCCAAGAAGATCAAAAGAGGGGTAACAGGTGCATGAAAACTTGTTCACCATCATTAAGTCTCAGGAAAATGAAAATCCAAACTGCAAGGACATAGCAGCTCACTGTGGTCAGAATGGCTATAAGGAAGCAGACAGGAAACAACAAGTGTCAGAGAGGAGGTGGAGAGTACGGAAGCCTCCTGCACTCCTGCTGGGAGTGTAAAACAGTGCAGCCAGTATGTCAAGTGGTGTGTAACTGCCTCTGAAAGTTAAGAATCCATGTCCCATATGATCCAGCTATCTCTCTGAGGCATGTTTATCCAAAGAACTCGGAAACACTACCACATAAAGACATGTGCATGGCTGATTTCACCACAGCCTTACTCCCACTATGCAAGACTTGTAAGCCGCACTGGTGCCCAGCAAGGGACGAGTGCAGAAGGAAGATGGGCTCTAGCCACACAATGGCATACCACTCAACCGGAACAAAGGATGCAACCCAGCCATTTTTGACCACCAGAATTGCTATGAGGGTTTTAGGGGAAGTGAAACAAGCTCCAGGGACTATGTCAAATACCATAACATCTCACTTACAAGTAGAAGAAAAAGAAAGCAATAACCAATATGTGGCATGTGATATTTGTGCCTTCCCAGAGGCAAAGCAGTGCGGTGGAGAAGGGTGAAAGATATGATTAGGCACAAGTATGTGGTGAGGGCCTGCGATTCGGCTTTGGATGGTGAAGATGATTTAACCTACACAGAAGTCTAAATCGATGAGGATGTAAATCTGAAAGATATAGGATGTTCTAATGCAGTGTTACGGCAATAAATTCACCTAAAATCACAAATCCAAAAAGGATTTGTGAAGAATGACGGCATAAAGCCCTGGGGACTGAAAGAGATAGGAGAAGGTGAACTTCCAAGCATGGAAAATCACCTCCAAATGCGTACTGATGCTACAGAAAGGTAGACCGTTCCAAATAGATGAAGAGGAATACTACCACGAGAAGATGATCTGTCCTAAACCCATGAACCAAGGGAAAATGTTACCCTCCAGGATGTTACAACTAATCACCTTCATGACTAATCCAAACAGGCCACGTCTTACCCCGTTCAGGCAAAAGGTTGGTCCAACAGGACAATTCATGGCTGGCCCTGTGGTGGAGCGTGTAAGTGCCCACGTTCCGTTTGTGTGGCCTGGGCCTCACTCCCTCAAATCACGGGTGCCGATCACATGAGCAGTTTTAGGAAATATAGATTTCATGGTACGGTGCAGACAGGGATCATATATAAGTAGCAATTGTGAGGATATGTTAGCAATACACACCAGAAAAAGAAGCATGAGAATATTACAATCTATGAACGCATCTGGTACAATTCCCCAAAGGAAGAAGGGAGGAAAACATGTGACCTGCTAAGGAGGAATTGCCAGAGTGCTAGGAGATGACATGATCATTGCACATCAGAGGATTGCCTGGGCAATTTCAACTTGGGAGGGAGTCCAGGACTTTCTCAGGGGAAGGTCCACCCACTTGGCAATCTACACAAGATATAAGAGATACAACCCAGGATAATCTTACAGGAAAGAAACCAGTGTCTAGAGAGAATGTAGCAGGCCTTTCAAAGTTCAAGGAGAAAGTGAGAAACCAACAAGAAATTCAGAAAAAGGAAAACTATCCTACCTGGAAAGGGTGAGGAGTCAGACTGGTCTGAGATGGCTCTGAAACTCTGTGTGCATGCAGGTTGTCAGGACAACTTCGAGTTTTGAGGTTGTTTATGACATCATGGTGCACATGTCCCCCAAGATGGCCGCATGGTTACAGTCTGAGGATTGGCCTAGGCTAGGCCATTAAAGGGAGAGATACCCTGAAACAGCTTTGAAAAACAGAAAGTGGGCACAGAAACTGGAACAGAGAAAACAGACTCTGATTCAAGGGATAAGAAAGGAATCCTTGGCAAGAAGCAAGAATAAAGGGACTAGCTCTGACAGTAAAACATTGTCATCTATTCAAGTCTATGGGGAGGCCATGCTGATTCAAGCTTGCAACTTGATTGGAAACAAGAGGCCAGACTGGGCCTTTTGAGACCTACAGTGTCCTTTTGCCTTAAGCATAATCCAAAGTGAAGAATGATGTCTTGAGGACATTGAAGAGAAGAATCGATGCCTCCTTTCCTATGGCCCTAGCCTGCTTCAAAGATCAGTCTCACTTTCCATAGCTCTGGCGTCACGAGGGACCGTTAGGTATATGAGAATGCGTCCCAAGAGATGTCTTGGAAGCCTTGAAGGAATGGAGCCCTGTCACGCTTGGGGTATGTCTGTTTGTTTGGAAGTGCTCCACAAGGGTGGTAAAAATCAGCATTTTCCAGAGGACTTTGTTTTTTGTGAAGGCTGCCCTCCCAGGCTGGAATCCTCAGTTTGGCTCCAATGACATTCTCTCCCTTCACCTCTTGCCGTAGAAGGATTATTGATTATGTGTTTTGACACCATATGTAAGGACGTTGGCTGAAAATTAGAACATTACAATTCTGTTTCAAGAAAAATAAAGAAGCCAGGGCTGAGGATGTAAGGCAAACAAAGTTCACTCCCTATAGAAATAAAGTAAGCCCGTATCTAGACAGAATCTAGGGGAACGTTCAAGGATCAGGGGTCAAGTTTGAAACTTCCCAAATCCAGAAAACGAGAGAAAAATATCTTTTCTGGAGAGAGGAATTCATCATATTTGTCTAATTTGTCTGGGAAACATTATGTTCATGAAGGATGTTGCCAGGACCCCCGTGAAATTTGGAGTTTCTGATCTCAGGATGTCAAAAAAACCCAGATGACCACTTGTTCTCCGGGCTTAGTTTGACCAAGGCTAGAATAGCAAAGATTCCTACGAGTGACCAGTGCAAATACAAAGACAACAACCAAGAATCACGAAAGGACTCACACCTCGCCCTAGAGAACATACGGTGACTACAGAAATGCAAAATTAAAGACTTGGAATGAAGGAGAACCCACTGATAAGCATGTCTAAGGGAGATAGCTGAGGAAGACCATGACGATTATACTATGGAAAAGAAAAAAAGGTCCCAGAAAATGGAAGACGAACAGAAATCATACCTGAATAATTCACAATGAAAGATGTGCGTCTTTAGACAGACTCTGCTTCAACGTTTGAATGTTAGAGAAATTCACAAGCCAAAAAACGGCAGTGAATGTCAAACCTGGGCCAACTGGCAAGCATGAGTCATGAGACTGCTCCAAGCGGGCTCTGAAACCCTGTGTCCATGGAGCTTGCTGGGACAGCAGAGACACAATTCTGACAAATCCTCTGACATCACAGTGGACCCGATAAACAACCTGGGCTCATCTATACAGTGCCACTGTTGGGCTCAAGCAGCACATTCAAGTCCCATTTCACTCAACTGCCAGTGGCCAACGGAACATGAAAGGGGCCGGCCGGTGGAGCAGCTGTGAGGTCCACACCTTCTGGGTCAGTGTCACCTGGTGGGCCGGTTGGAATCATGTGGGTGAGCCCCCTCACCACTGCTTCAGTCATTGTATGGCAGGAGTCCGAGGTATTGTGAAGGCAGAAGGGAAAGGACTTCAGACAGGGCCAGACTTCCACAGCAACTACAGTAGCATTGCCAGCAAATGTGGGCATAGCGATGTACTTCTGCTGAAACAAAACCAATTCAAGTTGCAAAGAATAGAAAAACTGAAGATAAAAAAAAGAAAAAATACAGCTTGCCAGTACAAAGAATAACATCTCTATGAAGAACCTTAGCAAAACAGGTGAAAGCTATGTTAATTCAAAAACTAGCAAACGTTTGGGGAAAGAAATTCAAGAAGACACAAGGAGAAAGAAGGATATTCCAGGATCTAGGAATGCAAGAATTAACACACTTGAAACGCCCATACCTGAGTAAAGGAATCTCTGGGTTGCATGCAATCCCAGTCAAAGTTGCAGCAATACTTGCCACAGAGATAGAAGAGAGAATCCTAATGTTTCTAGCCAAGAGACCCTGAATAGGCAAAGGAATCCTCAGGAAAACGAAAAGCAGGACGTATCACACTTTCTGATTTCAACATATAGGATGAAGCGCTAGGTAACGAAATGTCTAGTCTGGGCCCAAAAACAGGCACACAGACCCATGCAACAGTATCGAGTACCCAGAGCCCAACTCAAACGTGCATGGACAGCCCCTTTTCGAGCAGGGAGCCAAGAAGACACAGAGGAGAGAGGAGAGTCTCCACAATAAACGGTGCTGGGAAGGCTACACAGCCACATGGAACACAATGAGAGTAGACCATGATGTTACACCTGGCACACACACCACATCGAAATAGATTAAAGCCCTGAATGGCAGACTTGAAACCGTGAACCTTGTAGGAGAAGACCTAGGCAGAGAGCTCTTTGCCATCAGTCTGAACCGCCTATATGGAAGAAGCATGTCTGACTGGGCAAGGGCAGCAAAGGAATCACGAAACAAACGGGACCACATCAAATGCACACGCTTCTGCCCAGTCAAGGAAACCTTCCACTCAATGCGAAGACAACACAACAACTGGGAGAGGATGTTTGCAAACCACACATCAGACACGGGGTGGAAAGCCCAAAGATACAATCAACTCGCACGTCTCCACTAGAAAAAAACAACAAGCCAATGAAAACCTAGGTAAAAGATGGAAACAGAGATTTCTCCCAAGAAGATCGAAAGAGGGCCAGGAGGTGCATGAAAACTTGTTCACCATCATTAAATCTCAGGCCATGCAAATCCAAACTGGAATGACAAAGCAGCTCACTGTGCTGAGAATGGTTATAAGGAACCAGACGGAAAACTGCAAGTGTCAGAGGGGAGATGGCAGAAGGGAAGCCTCCTGTACTGCCGATGGGAGTGTAATCCGGTGCAGCCACTATGCCAAGAGATGTGGTGCTGCCTCAGAAGTTTAAGAATAGATGTGACATATGATCCAGCTATTCCTCTGTGGCCTGTTTATCCTAAGAACTCAGAAACACTACAGCATAAAGACATGTGCACCGCTGGGTTCAGCATAGCCTGACTCTCGCTATCCAAGACTAGGTAGCCGCCCTGGTGCCCAGCAAGGGATGAAGGCAGAAGAAAGATGGGCTATAGCCACACAATGGCATACCACTCAACCAGAACAAAAGATGCAATCCAGCCATTTGTGATCACCTGTATAGCTGTGAGGGTTTTCGGGGAAGTGAAAGAAGCCCCAGGGAGAATATCAGATACCATAGGATCTCACTTACAAGGAGAAGAAAAAGCAAGCAGTAACCAACAGGTGACAAGGGACATTTGATTGCACATTCCCAGAGACAAAGCCGGGTGGTGTGGGAGGGTGAAAGAGATGATTAGGCACAAGAGTGCAGTTAGGGCCTGCCATTAGGCTTATGCCACTGAAGATGGTGTAATCTACACAGAAGTCTAAATAGATGAGGATGCAAATCTGAAAGACATAGGATGTTCTAATGCAGGGTTATGGCAATAAACTCACCTAAAATCAAAAATCAAAAAAGAGGTCCAGAATGACGGCATAAAGCTTTGGAGGCTGAAGAGATTAGAGAAGGTGATCTTCCAAGGATGGAAAATCACCTCAAAATGCTTAGTGATGCTACAGAAAGGTAGATCATTCAAAATAGTTGAAGAGGAATACTACCGAGAGAACATGATCAGTCCTAAAACCATGAACCAAGGGAAAATGCTACCGTCCATGCTGTTACTACTAATCACATTCAGGACTAATCAAAACGGGCCAACGACTTCCGAAGTTCAGGCAAAAGGTTGGTCCAAAAGAACAATTCAGGGCCAGCCCTGTGGTGGATTGTGTAAGTGCCCACGTTCCCCTTGGGCCCCGGGCCTCGCTGTTTCACATCACGGGTGCAGATCACATTAGCAGTGTTAGGAAATATAGATTTCATGGTACGGTGCAGACAGGGATCATAAAATAAGTAGCAATGGTGAGGTTACGTTATCAATACGCACCAGAAAAAGAACCGTGAGGCTTTTACAATCCATGAACGCATCTGGTACACTTCCCCAAAGGAAGAAGGAAGGAAAACATGGGACCTGCCAAGGTGGAAGCGGCAGAGTGCTAGGAGATGACACAATCATTGCGCATCAGAGGATTGCCCGGGCAACTTCAACTTGGGAGGGAATCCAGGACTTTCTCTGGGGAACGTCCACCCACTTGGCCATCTACATAAAATGCAAGAGGTAAAACCCAGGATAATCTTACAGGACAGAAACCAGTGTCTAGAGAGAATGTAGCAGGCCTTACAAAGTTCGAGGAGAAAGTCAGAAACCGACAAGAAATCAAGAAAAAGTAAAACTATCCTACCTGGAAGGTTGGCGCGAGATGGCTCTGAAACTCCGTGTGCATGCAGGTTGTCAGGACAACTTCGAATTTTGAGGTTGTTTATGACATCACGAGGATCATGTCCGCCAAGATGGCCGCACGGTTACAGACCGAGGAATGGCCTAGGATAGACTATTAAAGGGAGGGATACCCAGAAACAGCTTTGAGAAACAGAAAGCAGACACAGAAACTGGAAGACATAAAACAGACACTGATTGAAGGGGTAAGAAAGGAATCCTAGGCAAGAAGCGAGAATAGAGGGACAAGCCCCGAGAGGAGAACGTTGTCATCTATTCAAGTCTATGGGGAGGCCATGCTGATTCAAGCTTGCAACTTGATTGGAAGCAAGAGGCCGGACTTGGGCCTTATCAGACCTACGTGGTCCTTCTGCCTTAAGCATAAGCCAAAGTCAAGAATGATGTCTTGAGGACATTGAAGAGAAGAATCGATGCCTCCTTTCCTAGGTCCCTGGCATTCTTTGCAGATCAGTCTCACTTTCCATAGCTCTGGCATCACGGGGGCCCACTGGGTACATGCTAATGTGTCCCAAGAGATGTCTTGGAAGCCTTGAAGGAATGGAGCCCCGTCACGCTTGGGCTATGTCTCTTTGTTTGGAAGTGCTCTACAAGGGTGCTGAAAGCACCCTTTTCCACAGGGCTTCGTTCCTTCGTGAAGGCTGCCCTCCCAGGCTAGTGTGCTCAGTTTGCCTCCATCGAAATTCTCTCCCCCTACCTCTTGCTGTAGAAGGATTATTGATTATGTGTTTTGACACCACATGTAAGGAAGTGGGCTGAAAATCAGAACATTACAATTGTGTTTCAAGAAAAATAAACAGGCCAGGGCTGAGCATGTAAGGCAAACAAATGGCACAGCCTATAGAAATAAAGTAAGCCCGTATCCAGACGGGACCTAGGGGAACGTTCCAGGATCAGGGGTGAAGTTCGAAACTTCCCAAATCCGGAAAGAGACAGAAAAATATCTTTCCTGGAGAGAGGAATTCATCAGATTTGTCTAATTTGTCTTGGAAACATTGTGTCCGTGAAGGGGGATGCCAGGACCACCTCGAATTTGGAGTTTCTGACCTCAGGATGTCAAACCAACCCAGATGACCACGTGTTCTCAGTGCTTAGTTTGACCTAGGCTAGGGCAGCAAAGACTCCTTCAAGTGACCGGTGCAAATTCAAAGACAACAACCAAGAATCACGAAAGCACTCACACCTAGCCCTAGAGAACATACAGTGATTCAAGAAATGCAAAATTATCAATTGGAATGAAGGAGAACGGACTGATAAGCATGTCTAAGAGACATAGCTGAGAAATACCATGACGATTATACTATGGAAAAGAAAAAAAGGTCCCAGAAAATGGAAGGCAGACAGAAATCACACCTGGATAATCCAAAATGAAAGATGATGTCAGTCTTTAGACAGACTCTGCTTGAACGTTTCAAAAGCAGAGAAATTCACAAGCCAAAAGACGGCAGCGAATGTCAAGCCTGGGCTAGGTGGGAAGGGTGACTTATGAGACTGCTCTGAGCGGGCCATGAAACCGTGTGTCCATGAAGCTTGCCGGGACAGCAGAGACACGATTCTGACAAATCCTCTGACATCACAGTGGACCCGAAAAACAACCTGGCCTCATCTACACAGTGTCAGAGTTGGGCTCAAGTAGCATATTCAAGTCCCATTGCCCTCAACTGCAGGTTGCCAATGGAACAGGAAGGGGCTGGCCGGTGGTGCAGCAGTGAAGTCCGCAGCTTTTGTGTCAGTGGCCCGGAGTGGGCCGGGTGTAATGATGGGGCTGAGCCTCCTCACCACTGCATCAGTCATTGTGTGACAGCCGTCTGAGGTAGTGTAGAGGCAGATAGGAAGGGACGTTAGACAGGGCCAGACTTCCACAGCAAATACAGGAGCATTTTCAGCAGATGTGAGGACAGCAATGCAATTCTGCCAAAACAAAACCAATTGAATGTTGCAAGGAATAGAAAAACTGAAGTTGAAAAATAAAAAAAGGCTTGCCAGTGAGAAGAATAAGATCTTTATGAAGAACCTTAGCAAAACAGGTGAAAGCTATGTCAATCGAAAACTAGCAAACTTGTGGGGAAAGAAATTCAAGAAGACACAAGGAGAAAGAAGGATATTCCAGGTTCTAGGAATGGAAGAATTAACACACTTGAAACGTCCATTCCGGAAAAAGGAATCTCTGGATTCCATGCAATCCCAGTCAAATTTGCAGCAATATTCTCTACAGAGATCGAAGACAGAATCTGAAAGTTTCTAGCCAGCAACAAGAGACCCTGAATAGGCAAAGGAATCCTCAGGAAACAGAACAAAGCATGACGTGTCACACTTTCTGATTTCAACATATAGAACGAAGTGATACGTACCGAAACGTCACAGTCTGGGCCCAAAAACAGGCACGCAGACCCATGCAACAGAATCGAGAGCCCAGAGCCCAAGTGAAACGTACATGGACAGCCCATTTTGGACCAGGGAGCCAAGTGGAGACAGCGGAGAATGGAGAGTCTCTACAATAAACGGTGCTGGGAAGTCTGCACAGCCACATGGAACACAACGAGAGTACACCATGATGTTACACCTGGCACACACACCACCTCGAAATTGATTAAAGCCCTGAATGGCAGACTTGAAACCGTGAAACTTGTAGGAGAAGACCCAGGCAGAGTGCTCTTTGCCATCTGTCTGAGCTGCCTATTTGGAAGAAGCATATCTGACTGGGCAAGGGCAACAAAGGAAACAAGAAACAAACGGGACCACATCAAATGCACACGCTTCTGCCCAGTCAAGGAAACCATCGACTCAATGCAAAGACAGCACAACAACTGGGAGAGGATGTTTCCAATGCACACATTGGACCAGGGGTGGAAAGCCCAAAGATACAATCAACTCACACGTCTCCACAAGAAACTCAACAAGCCAATGAAAACCTTGGCAAATGATGGAAACAGAGATTTCTCCCAAGAAGATCGAAAGAGGGCCAACAGGTGCATGAAAACTTGTTCACCATCATTAAGTCTCAGGCCAATGCAAATCCAAACGGCAAGGACACAGCAGCTCACTGTGGTCAGAATGGCTAGAATGAAGCAGAAAGGAAACAAGTGTCAGAGAGGATGTGGAGAGAAGCGAAGCCTCCTGTACTGCTGGTGGGTGTGTAAACCGGTGCAGTCAGTACTCCAAGCGCTGTGGAACTGCCTCAGAAATTGTAGAATCCTTGTCCCATATGATTCAGCTATTCCTGTGTTGCGTGTTTATCCAAAGAACTCGGAAACACTACTGCATAAAGACATGTGCACCACTGAGTTCACCACAGCCTTACTGCCGCTATCCAAGACTTGGAATCCGCCCTGGTGCCCAGCAAGGGACTAATGGAGAAGGATGATGGGCTATACCCACACAATGGCATACCTCTTAGCCGGAACAAATGATGTAATCCAGGCATTAGTGACCACCAGAATGGCTGTGAGGGTTTTAGGGGAAGTGAAACAAGCCCCAGGGAGAAAGTCAAATACCATAGGATCTCACTTACAAGGAGAAGAAAAGACAAGCAGTAACCAACTATTGGCACGGGACATTTGATTAAGGGTTAACAGAGGCAAAGCAGGGAGGTGGGGTAGGGTGAAACAGATGATTAGGCACAAGTATGTGGTAAGGGCCTATGATTCAGCTTACTCTGGTGAAGATGATGTAACCTACACAGAAGTCTAAACCGATGAGGATGCAAATCTGAAAGATATAGGATGTTCTATTGCAGCGTTATGGCAATAAATTCACCTAAAATCAAAAATCCAAAAAGGGGTTCAGAATGAGGGCATAGAGCTTTGGGGGCTGAAAGAGATTAGAGAAGGTGAACTTCCAAGGATGGAAAATCACCTCAAAATGCTTACTGATGGTACAGAAAAGTAGACCATTCCAAAAAGAGGAAGAGGAATACTTCCAAGAGAACATGATCCATCCTAAACCCATGAACCAACGGAAAATGTTACCGTCCATGATGTTACTACTAATCACCTTCGCGAATAATCCAAACAGGCCCACGTCTTCCCAAGTTCAGGCAAAGGGTTGGTCCAAAAGTCAAATTCAGGGCTGTCACTGTGGTGGAGCGGGTAACTGCTGCCGTTCTGCTTGGGCGGCCAGGCCCTCACTGTTTCACATCACGGGTGCACATCACTTTAGCAGTGGTAGGAAATATAGATTTCATGGTACGGTGTGGACAGAGGTCGTAAATAAGTAGCATTTGTGAGGATACCTTATTAATACGTGCCAGAAAAAGAACCATGAGAATATTACAATCTATGAAGGCATCTGGTACACTTCCCCAAAGGAAGAAGGAAGGAAAACATGTGACCTGCCAAGGTGGAATATGCAGAGTGCTAGGAGATGACACGATCATTGCGCATCAGAGGATTGCCTGGGCAACTTCAACTTGGGAGGGAGTCCAGGGTTTTCTCAGGGGAAGGTCCACCCACTTGGCCATCTACACAAGGTATAAGAGAAACAACCCAGAATAATCTTACAGGAAAGAAACCAGTGTCTAGAGAGAATGTAGCAGGCCTTTCAAAGTTCGAGGAGAAAGTGAGAGACCGACAAGAAATCCAGAGAAAGGAAAACTATCCTACCTGGAAAGGGCGAAGAGTCAGACTGGTCTGAGATGGCTCTGAAAGTCTGTGTGCATGTAGGTTGTCAGGACAACTTAGAATTTTGAGGTTGTTTATGACAACACAGTGAATATGTCCCTCATCATGGCCACATGGTTACAGTCTGAGGCTTGACCTTGGCTAGACTATTAAAGGGAGAGACACCCAAAAACAGTTTTGATAAACAGAAAGTGGACACCAAAACTGGAGGAGATAAAACAGACTCTGATTCAAGGGATAAGAAAGGAATCCTTGGCAAGAAGCGAGAATAGGGGACAAGAACTGACAGGAGATCATTGTCATGTATTCAAGTCTATGGGGAGGCCATGTTGATTCGAGCTTGAAACTTGATTGGAAACAAGAGGCCAGACTTGTGGCTCATCTGACCTACTTTGTCAATCCAAAGTCAAGAATAATGTCTTGAGGACATTGAAGTGAATAACCGATGCCTGCTTTCCTAGGCCCAGGGCTTTCGTTGATGATCAGTCTCACTTTACATACCTCTGGTGTCACGGGGGCCCACTGGGTACACGCTAATGTGTCCCAAGAGATGTCTTGCACGCCTTGAAGGAATGGACCCCTGTCATGCTTGGGGTATGTCTCTTTGTTTGGAAGGGCTCTACAAGTGTGCTGAAAAGCACCCTTTTGCAGAGGACTTAGTTCCTTTGTGAAGGCTGCCCTCCCAGGCTAGAGTGCTCAGTTTGGTTGAATGAAATTCTCTCCCCCTACCTCTTGCCGTATAAGGATTATTGATTATGTGTTTTGACACCACATGTAAGGAAGTGGGCTGAAAATTAGAACATTACTATTGTGTTTCAAGAAAAATAAACAGGCAAGGTCTGAGGATTTAAGTCAAACAGATGGCACAACCTATAGAAATAAGGTCAGCCCGTATCTAGATGGAATCTAGGCCAAAGTTCAAGGATCGGGGGTCAAGTTTGAAACTTCCCAAATCCAGAAAATAGACAGAAAAATATCTTTCCTGGAGAGAAGAATTCATCAGATTTGTCTAATTTGTCTCGGAAACATTGTGTCCATGAAAGGGGTTGCCAGGACCACCTCGAAGTTGGAGTTTCTGATCTCAGGATGTCAAACAAACCCAAATGACCACGTGTTCTCAGTGCTTATTTTGACCTAGGCTAGGATAGCAAAGATTCCTACAAGTGACCAGTGCAAATTCAAAGAAAACAAGCCAGAGTCACGAAAGCATTCACACCTCGGCCTAGAACACATGAGGTCATTAAAGAAATACAAAATTAATCACTTGGAATGAAGGAGAACGGACTGATTAGCATGTCTAAGGGAGATAGCTGAGAAAGACCATGACGAGTATACTATGGAAAAGAAAAAAAGGTCCCAGAAAATGGAAGGCCAACAGAAATCACATCTGAATAATCCACAATGAGAGATGATGTCCGTCTTTAGACAGACTCTGCTTGAACGTTTCAAAGTCAGAAAAATTCACAAGCCACAAAACAGCAGCGAAGGTCAAACCTGGGCTAACTGGGAAGGGTGAGTTATGAGACTGCTCCAAGCAGGCTCAAACCCTGTGTCCATGAAGCTTGCTGGGACAGCAGAGACACAATTATGACAAATCCTCTGAAATCACAGTGTAGACGAAAATCAACTTGGCCTTATCTACACAGTGCCAGCGTTGGGCTCAAGTAGCATATTCAAGTCCCATTGCACTCAAGTGCATCTTGCCAGTGGAACATGAAAGGGGCCGGCCAGTGGTGCAGTGGTGAGGTCTGCATCTTCTTGGTCGGTGACCCGGGTTCGGCCGATTGGAATACTGGGTGTGAGCCTGCTCACCACTGCTTCAGTCATTATGGGGCATACATCCGAGGTAGTTCAGAGGCAGATGGGAAGGGACGTTAGACAGTGCCAGACTTCCACAGCAAATACAGGAGCATTGTCAGCAGGTGTGAGCTCAACGATGCACTTCTGCCAAAACAAAACCAGTTAAAATTTGCAAAGAATAGAAAAACTGAAGCTAAAAAAAAGAAACAAACCAGCTTGCTAGTGAGAAGAATAAGATCTTTATGAAGAACCTTAGCAAAACAGGTGAAAGCTATGTCAATCGAAAACTAACAAACATTTGGGGAAAGAAATTCAAGGAGACACATGGAGAAAGAAGGATATTCCAGGATCTGGGAATGGAAGAATTAACACACTTGAAACGTCCATACCGGAGGAGGAATCTCTGGATTCCATGAAATCCCAGTCAAAGTTGCAGCAATATTGGCCACAGAGACAGAAGAGAGAATCCGAAAGTTTCTACCCAGCAACAAGAGACCCTGAGTAGGCAAAGGAATCCTCAGGAAAACGAAAAAAGCAGGACGTGTCACACTTTCTGATTTCAACATATAGGACGAAGCGCTAAATACTGAAACGGCACAGTCTGGGCCCAAAAACAGGCACACAGACCCATGCAACAGAATGGACAGCCCACAGCCCAACTCAAACGCATATGTACATCCCATTTTCGAACAGGGAGTCAAGAGGAGACAGTGGAGAAAGGAGAGTCTGTACAATAAACGGTGCTGGGAAGCCTGCACAGCCACATGGACACAACGAGAGTAGACCATGATGTTACACCTGGCACACACACCACCTAGAAATGGATTAAAGCCTTAAATGGCAAACTTGAAACCGTGAACCTTGTAGAAGAAGACCTAGGCAGAGTCCACTTTGCCATCTGTCTGAGCCCCCTATTTGGAAGAAGCATGTCGGACCCGGCAAGGGCAACAAAGCAAACAAGAAACAAATGGGACCACATCAAATGCACACGCTTCTGCCCAGTCAAGGAAACCATTGACTCAATGCAAAGACAGCACACAACCACGGGAGGATGTTTGCAAAGCACACATAGGACAAGGGTTGAAAAGCCCAAAGATATAATCAACTCACACGTCTCCACAAGAAAAAAAACAACAAGCCAATGAAAACCTGGGCAAAAGATGGAAACAGAGATAGCTGCCAAGAAGATTGAAAGAGGGCCAACAGGTGCATGAAAACTTGTTCACCATCATTAATTCTCAGGCCAACGCAAATCCAAACTGCAAGGACATAGCAGCTCACTGTGTTCAGAATGGCTATAACGAAGCAGACACGAAAAAAGTGTCAGAGAGGAGGTGGAGAGAGTGGAAACCTCCTGCACTGCTGGTGGGAGTGTAAACCGGTGCAGCAACTACTCCAAGCGGTGTGGAACTGCCTCAGAAATTTAAGAATCCGTGTCTCATATGATCCAGCTATTCCTCTGTGACGTGTTTATCCAAAGAACCCAGAAACACTACTGCATAAAGACATGTGCACCGCTGAGTTCCCCACTGCACTACTGCTGCTATTGAAGACTTGGAAGCCGCCCTGGTGCCCAGCAAGGGACGAATGCAGAAGGAAAATATGCTATAGCCACACAATGGCATACCAGTCAGCCAGAACAAAGGATGCAATCCAGCCGTTTGTGACCACCAGAATGGCTGTGAGGGTTTTAGGAGAGGTGAATCAAGCCCCAGGGAGAAAGTCAAATACCATAGGATCTCACTTACAAGGAGAAGAATAAGCAAGCACTAAACAACAGGTGGCACGGGACATTTGATTGGGGGTTCCACAGGCAAAGAGGGGCGGCGGGGGAGGGTGAAAGAGATGATGAGGCACAAGTGTGTGGTGAGGGCCTGTCATTAGGCTTACGCTGGTGCAGATGATGTAAGCTACGCAGAAGTCTAAATCGATGAGGATGCAAATCTGAAAGATAAAAGATGTTCTAATTCAGGGTTATGGCAATAAATTCACCAAAAATCAAAATTCCAAAAAGGGGTCCAGAATGACGGCATAAATCTTTGGGGGCTGAAAGAGATTAGAGAAGGTGAACTTCCAAGGATGGAACATCCTCTGAAAATGCTTACTGCTGCTACAGAAAGGTAGACCATTCCAAACAGATGAAGAGGAATACTACCAAGAAAACATGATCCATCCTAAACCCATGAACCAACGGAAAATGTTACCGTCCATGATGTTACTACTAATCACCTTCACGAATAATGCAAACAGGCCCACGTCTTCACAATTCAGGCAAAAGGTTGGTCCAAAATTACAATTCAGGGCCGTCTCTGTGATGGAGCGCATAAGTGCCCACATTCCTCTTGGGCGGCCCAGGTCTCACTGTTTGACATCACGGGTACACATCACATTAGCAGTGTTAGGAAATATAGATTTCATGGTACTATGTGGACAGGGATGATAAATAAGTTGCAATTGTGAGGATACGTTATCAATACGCACCAGAAAATGAACCATGAGAATATTACAATCTATGAACGAATCTGGTACACTTCCCCAAAGGAGAAAGGAAGGAAAACATGTGACCTGCCAAGGTGGAATATGCAGAGTGCTAGGAGATGACACGATCATTGTGCATCAGAGGATTGCCTGGGCAACTTCAACTTGGGAGGGAGTCCAGGGTTTTCTCAGGGGAAGGTCCACCCACTTGGCCATCTACACAAGGTATAAGAGATACAACCCAGGATAATCTTACAGGAAAGAAACCAGTGTCTAGAGAGAATGTAGCAGGCCTTCAAATTTCGAGAAGAAAGTTAGAAACTAACAAGAAATCCAGAGAAAGGAAAACTATCCTTCCTGGAAAGGGTGAGGAGTCAGACTGGTCTGAGATGGCTCCGAAACTCTGTGTGCATGGAGGTTGTCAGGACAAGTTAGAATTTTGAGGTTTTTTATGGCATCACAGTGACCATGTCCCCGTCGTTTTCTAACTTTCTCTTCTAACTTTGAAAGGTCTACTACATTCTCTCTACACACCGGTATCTTTCCTTTAAGATTATTCTTGGTTTTATCTCTTATCTTTTGTGGATATGCTTAAACTGGTGCACTTTCCCCGGAGACAGTCCTGGAGGCCATCCCAAGTTGAAGTTGCCCATTCAATTGCCTGATGCACAATGATCATGTGATCTCCCAGCAGTCTGACAATTCCACCTTGGCAAGTCACATGCTTTCCTTCCTTCATCATTTGGGGAAGTGTACCTCATGCGTTCACAGATTGTAATATTCTCAAGGTTCTCTTTCTGGTGTGTATTGATAAGGTCTCCTCACCATTTCTACTTGTTTATGTTCTCTGTGCCCATCAGACTGTGTAATCTGGATTTCCTAATGCTTGTAATATGGTCTACACCCGTGATGCTAACCTTTGAAACCCAGTCAGCTCAAGCGGAACATGTGCACTTACCCGCTACACCACAGGGCTGGCCCTGAATTGGACTTTTGGACCAAACTTTGGCCTAAACTTCGGAATATGTTGGCCTGCTTCGATCATTTGTGAAGGGAATCAGTAGTAACATCACGGATGGTAACATTTTCCTTTGGGTCATGAGTTTGGCTCGGACAATGTTCTCTTGCTAGTATTCCTCTTCATCTCTTTGCAAAGGTCTACCTTTCTGTATCATCATTAAGCATTTGGAGGTGATTGCCAATCCTTGGAAGTTCATCTTCTCTAATCTGTTTCAGCCTCCAAAGCTTTAGGCCGTAAATCTGCAC
The DNA here is from genome assembly GCF_041296235.1 of Equus asinus. Taxonomy (NCBI): domain Eukaryota; kingdom Metazoa; phylum Chordata; class Mammalia; order Perissodactyla; family Equidae; genus Equus; species Equus asinus. Next base: position 13,411,462 of record NC_091813.1, on the reverse strand, counting down.
CCCTCTTTGGAGTTTTGATTTTATGTGAATTGATTGTCATAACCCTACATTGTAAGATCCTATAGCTTTCAGATCTACATCCTCATAGATTGAGACTTCTGTGTAAGTTACATCATCTTCACCACCGTAAGCCTAATTACAGGCCCTCACCACACACTTGTGCCTAATCAGCTCTTTCTCCCTCCGGTGGCTGCCCCCATTTCCCTCTGGGAACTACCAATCCTATGTCACGTGCTACCTGTTTGTTGGTCCATTTTTCCTCTTCTCCTTGTGCATGAGATCCTGTGGTATTTGACCTTTCCCCAGGGCTTTTTTCAGTTCCCCTAATACCCTCAGGAGCCTTTCTGTTGTTCACAAATGGCTGCACTGCCTCCGTTCCTACAACTGAGTGTTATGCCATTGTGTGGCTATAGCCCATCTTCCTTCTTCTTTCGTCACATGATGGGGACCAGGGCGGCCTCGAAGTCTTGGATATCGGGAGTAAGGCTGTGGTGAGCACAGTCGTGCACGGATCTCTATGCGTTAGTGTTTCCAAGTTCTTTGGATAAATATGCTGCCAAGGACTACCTGCATCTTATGGTAGATGGATTCTGACATTTCTGAGGCTGTTCCACACAGCTTTGCATAGTGGCTGCACCGGTTTACACTCCCACCATCAGTGCAGGAGGCTTCTCTTCTCTCCACCTCCTCTCCGAAACCTGTGGTTTCCTGCCTTCCTCCGTATAGCCCTCTGACCACTGTGAGCTGCTGTCTCATTGCCGTTCGGATTCACATTGACCAGAGACTTAATGATAATGAGCATGTTTTCATATAGCCTGTTGGCCATATTTCTATCTTCCTGGGAGAAATGTCTGTTTCCATCTTTTTAACAGGTTGTATTGGGCTCGTTGTTTTTTTTTCCTGTGGAGACGTATGACTTCATTGGATCTTTTGGCTATTCACCTCTTCTCCGATGTGTGGTTTGCAAACATCCTGTCGCAGTTGTTGTGCTGTCTTTGCATTGAGCCGATGGTGTCGTTGGCTGGGCAGAAGGTTCTGCGTTGGATGGAGTCCTGCTTGTTTCTTGTTTCCTTTCTTGCCATTGCTCAGCCACACATGCTTCTTCCAAACAGGCAGCCAAGCCAGATGGCAAAGAGCAAGCTGCCTGCGTTTTCTCCTCGTAGTGTCACGGTTTCAAGTCTTCCATTCAAGGCCTGAATCCATTTCGAGGTGGTGTATGTGCCTGGTGTAACATCATGGTCTACTCTCATTGTGTTACATGCTGCTGTGCAGTCTACCCAGCACCGTTTCTTGTCGAGACTCTACTTTCTCTGCTGTCTCCTCTTGGCTCCCTGGTCGTAAATGGGCTGTCCATGGATGTGTGAGTTGACCTCTGGGGTCTCGATTCTGTTGCATGGGTCTGTGTGCCTATTTTGGGGTCCAGGCTGTGCTGTTTCAGGACCTAGCCCTATGTTCTATATGTGGCAATCAGAAAGGGTGATAATTGCTGCTGTGTTCGTTTTCCTCAGGATTCCTGTGTCTATTCAGGGTCCTTTGTTGCTGGATAGAAACTTTAAGATTCTCTCTCCTATTTGTATGGGAAAGATAGCTGCAACTTTGACTGGGACTGCATGGAATCCAGACATTGCTTTGTCGACAAAAATAATCCATAACCAATCTATAAATGAAACTTTGGGTGAGCTTACTCTGAGCTTAAATCAGAGGATTATAACCCGGGTCCTTTCTTCCCAAAGGAAGAAAGGGCATCAAAGAAGTGGGGTGCACAGACTGGTTATATGCTCCCAGAGAGGATGTTTCACATAGGATTGAAATGTCCCATTTACAATAGTCAGGAGACTGCTCTGTTGGCACAGCGATTGATGGAAATAGCAGGTAGGTCTTCTGTCTCAGTGAACACAGCAGGGTGGCGGTCTGTTGTCTCCAGCTGACTGGTCACAGGTGGGCTGGGTGGTCAAAGGTGAGTGCAGCAATGTGCTCATAGCCTAGGACAAAATGCTTATCCCTAAGGAAATGTTAATGTTGGGGGAATTTGCACCTTTATCTCAAGGGCCATAGGAAATGTCTAAGCAGATATGCAATGCGTGCTAAATAGCCATAGTCAGGCCCTTTTGGAAAAAACAAAATCAGGCCGAATTAGGTCTATATCAAATGGCTTCCTCATATACTCCAATATGTCCTATTGCTTCCCATTTTTATTTGTCAGCTTTATGCCGTATGGACGTTTCAAGTGTGTCCGTTGTTGCATTCGAAGGGCACGGAATAGCCTTGCGTTTCCTTGTGACTTGTGGAATTTCTTTCCCCAAAACTTTGCTAGTTTTTGGTTTCCATTGCTTCCTCCTGTTTGGCAAAGGTTATTCGTAGGTATAATTTTCTTCTCACTGGCATGGGTCTTTTTTATTTTGAGGTTCAGCTTTTCTATTCTTTGCAACTTTTAATTGGTTTTGTTTTGGCAGAAGTTTATGGCTGTGCTCAAATCTGCTGGCCATGCTGTTGTATTCTCTGAGGAAGAGTGGTGCTCTCTAAAGTCGCTTCCCATCTGCCTCTACACTAGGTCACACGCCTGGCCCAGAATGGCTGGACGATCATTGAGGAGGCTGACCCCCAGGATTCCACATGGCTGACCCTGTGCTATTGACCCAAAAGAAGTGGACTCCACACTGCCCCACTGGCCAGCCCCTTTCATGTTCCATTGGCAACCTGCAGTTGACTGGAATGGGACTTGAATATGCTACTTGAGCCCAAATCTGGCCGGGTGTAGATGAGCCCAGCCTGTTTATCTGGCACACTGTGATGTTGGAGGATTTGTCAGAATCGTGTCTCCTCTGTCCAGTCTAGCTTCGTGGACACAGGCTTCAGAGCCTGCGGGAAGCAGTCTCATAACTCACCCTTCCCAGTTAGACCAGGTTTGACATTCGCTGTAATTTTTGGGGTTGTGAGTTTCTCAGACTTTCCAGCGTTCAAGCAGAATCTGTCTAAAGACTGATGTCGATCACTGTGGATTATTCACTTGTGATTTCTGTTGGCCTTCCATTTGACAGGACCTTATTTTCTTTTCCATACTCCAATCGTCATGGTCTTTCTGAGGTATCTCCCTTTGGTATGCTTATCAGTGCGTTCTCCTTCATTCCAAGTTATGAATTTTGCATTTCTTTAATCACCTTAGGTTCTGTAGGCTGAGGTGTGAGTCCTTTCGTGATTGTTGGGTGTTGTCTTGGAATTTTTATAGGTCACTTGTAGGAATCTTTGCTATCCTGGTCGAGTTGACACTGAGCCCTGAGAACTCGTGGTCGTCTTGGCTGGTTTGCCATTCTGAGATCAGAAACTCCAGATTCGTGGGGGTCCTGGCAACCACCTTCACGGACATTATGTTTCTGAGACAAGTTAGCAAAATCTGATGAACTCCTCTCTCCAGGTAACAGATTTTTCTGTCTCTTTTCTGGATTTGGGAAATTTCGAACTTAACCCCTGATCCTTGGGTGCTCCACCAGATTAGGTCTAGATACTGGCTTACTTTATTTCCACAGGGTTTTCTATTGGTTTGACTTACATCCTCAGCTCTGGCATGTGTAGTTTTCTTTAAATATAATGGTAGTGTTCTAATTTTCAGCCAACCCCCTTCCATATGGTGTCAAAACACAGAGTCAGTACTCCTTCTACGGCAAGAGATAATGGGAGAGAATTTCATTGGAGTCCAACTGAGCACACTAGCCTGGGGGGGCAGCCTTGACACAGGAATGAAGCCCTCTGGAAAAGGGTGCTTTTCAGCACACTTCCAGTGTCCTTCCAAACCAGCAGAAATACTCAAAGAATGACAGGTGTGCATTTCTTCAAGGCTTCAAAGAGATGTCTTGGGACACATTAGCATGTACTCAGTGGGCCCCCATGACTCCAGAGCTGTGGAAAGGGAGACTTCTCTTCAAAGGATGCTAGGGGCGTATTACGGAGGCTTCTATTCTTCTCTTCAATGTCCTCAAGAGATCATTCTTGACTTTGGATTATGAGTAAGGCAGAAGGCCAACGTAGGACTGATAAGCGCCAAGTCCAGCCTCTTGTTCCAAATCAAGTTTCAAGGTTGAATCAGCATGGCCTCCCCATCTACTCCAGTAGATGACAATGTTCTCCTCTCAGCGTTTGTCCCTCTATTAGCGCTTCTTCCAAGTGATTCCTTTCTTATCCCTTGAATCAGCGTCTCTTTGATCTCTTCAAGTTTCTGTGCCTGGTTCCTGTTGGGAAAAGCTGTTTTTTCGGTATCTCTCACTTCACTATCACAGCCTAGGCAAATACTCGCCCTGGAAACATGTGGCCATCTTTGGTGACATGTTCACTGTGATGTCATAAACACCCTCGGATTTTTCTAAGTTATCCTGACAACGTCCATGCACACAGTGTTTGAGAGCCATCTCATACCAGTCTGAAGACTCCATCATTCCAGGTAGGATAGTTCTCCTTGTTCTGCATTTCTTATCAGTTTCTAAGATTCTCCTCAAACATTGAAAGGTCTACTACCTTCCCTCCAGAGACCGGTTTCTTTCCTTTAAGATTATCCTGGGTTTTACCTCTTAACTTTTGTGGATATGGCCAAATGGGTGGATTTTCCACAGAGAAAGTCCTGGAGTCCCTCCCAAGTTGAATTTGCCCAGGCAATCATCTGACTCGTGTGATCACCTGGCAGTCTGACAATTCCACCTTGTCGGGTCACATGTGTTCCTTCCTTCATCATTTGGGGACGTGTACCTGATACATTCATAGATTGTAATATTCTCATGGTTTCTTTTCTGGTGTGTATTGATAAGTTCTCCTCACAATTTCTACTTCTTTATGATCTCTGTGCCGACCAGACCATGAAATCTGGATTTCCCATTGCTATTAATCTGATCCCCACCCGTGATGCTAGGCAGTGCTGCCCGGGCCGCTCAAGAGGAATGTGGGCACTTACTTGCTACACCACAGCGCCGGCCCTGAATTGGACTTTTGGAGCAATCTTTCGCTGAACTTGGGAAGAAGCTGGCCTTTTCCGATCATTCCTGAAGGTAATTAGTAGTGACCTCATAGAGGGTAACATTTTCCCTTGGTTCATGAGTTTAGCACGGAACACATTCTCTTTGTAGTATTCATCTTAATCTATTTGCAATGGTCGACCATTCTGTAGCATCATTAAGCATTTTGAGGAGCTTCACAACCCTTAGAAGTTCATCTCTCTAATCTCTTTCAGCATCAAAAGCTTTATGCCGCAAATATGCACGCCTTTTAGGATTTTTTCTTTCCCTCTTGGAACCACCAATCCAAAGGGAAGGCCGGTATCCAAAGCTAGAATGCTCAGTTTGGCAACAATGAAATTCTCTCTCCCATCCCTCGCCATAGAAGAGTATTGCTTATGTGCTTTGACACCATATGTGAGGAAGTTGTCTGAAAATTAGAACATTACACTTATATTTAACAAAAAATAAACATGACAGAGATGACGATGTAAGTCGAACAACTAACGAATCCTACAGAAATAAAGTAAACCAGCATCCAGACGTAGTCTACTGAAATGATCAAGGATCCAGGGTCCAGTTCGAGCGTCCCCAAATTCAGAAAAGAGACATAAAAATATCTTACCTGGAGACAGGTATTCATCAGATTTCTCTAATTTGTCTCGGAAACATTATGTCCATATGGTGGTTGCCAGGACAACCTAGAATTTGGAGATTCTGATCTCAGAATGTCAAACCAACCAAGATGACCTCGTGTTCTCAGTGCTCCATTGGACCTAGGCTAGGATAGCAAAGATTCCTTTAAGTGAACGATTGAAATTCAAAGACAATACCCAAAAATCATGAAAGCACTCACACGTCGGCCTAGAGAACATATGGTGACTAAAGAAATACAAAATTAATAACTTGAATGAAGGAGAAGGGACTGATAAGCATACCTATGGGAGACAGCTGAGAAAGACTATGACAATTGATGTGGATTAAGGCTGCCCCAGCTCGAAAAGCCCAAGGTTATCTGGTGGACATGCAGAACTATATGACCCGGTGAGTTTCTTCTGGTATGAATTAGAGGTGCCCCAGTGAGAGAAGCCCAGGTCATGCTCACCTACATGTCTATCTATATGGCCAGATTAGTATCTAATATTATATGACCACACAATAACCAGACCCCATCTGAACTGAAATCCTTTAATGACGTTTACATCATATTTTCTTTTTCCAGTCAAAATAAGTCATGTACCCATGACTCATAAAATTAGCCCTTCCCCTCAACTCAGGGCAGCAGCAGGAGCTCTGAATGCCCATGGGTCCTTTCCGGCTTCAGCAGCAGCAGCAGCTCTTCGCTGCCCATGGGTCCTGTGCCCATGCATGCAGCTCTACACTGCCCATAGATCCTGTCCCCATGCAGCAACTCTTTACTGCCCATGGGTCCTGTCCCCATGTTATCCTGTAACGTTCTCTAAATAAAAGAGCACCACTACCAGACGTTGAGAGCCCAAGAAATCTTTCAACATTTCAGCTCGCTGAGCCTGCATCATATCTTGTGTCCTGTATGGGGAACTTGCTTCGTCAGTTTTTGAGCTCGACTTCTGGTAAGTGCCCCTTTCTTCCTGGTGCCTCTTTTTCGAGGATGGATCGAAACTCACTTCTCCATCAGGAACTTTCTTGGTTAACTCTATGAATCGATGTTTGTTGCCCATGGCTGCTCTATGGGGCAAATCATGGCATTCAGCTTGAAGAGAATCAGTAGCTTAAGCCTCAAGGTGAAGTAGCATGAATTAATCCATTCCTTCCTGAGTCTATCTCTAATATATAATATATTACCTGGGCATGCATAGGCCACTTAAGTCATTAGGATGGTTGGCAATCTGCAAGACTCCAGTGGAAGGTTTCTTCTCCTAAGGCTGGATTGGGATACCTCCCATGGCACCTGACCATGCTCTGAACTGTGCAAATGTCCCAATCTGGAATCGAGTTCAAGGAAACTACCAAAGTCTAACCTTTGCTTGAGTATGGGAAACCCTTCTTCAGAGAATGACTCCAACACGCAATTGGGTAGAATGTCCCTCAGAGCGGCGGAAAATTCCTCACACTTTTTCTCCACTATGTTCTCTCTTAAACTTCTCCTTTTGTCTCAGGGACCATTCACCAGGCACCTATTACTGCCAGGCAGAATAGGAAAGATGTTCACCAGGCACCTGTTACTGCCAGGCATCTGAGGGAAGGTATACAAGGGATGTAATGCTGGCAGACACCCCCGTCACCCCTTGCTATAGGAACCCCACAGTAGGAACAACAGGTGGGATGCTGCCGTAGGTTCAGGGGGCATTTTCAAGGTAATGGACGTGTCTCTTTCATCTTTGTTAGAGATACAATGGCCATTTTCGTCTCCTTTTGAGCTTTGCAACTGGGAAACAAAGAAATCTTTCAAGAGTCAAGTCCTCCAACACTAGGAGCCCCAACTTTGGCTTTCTGGGCCTGATCACCCTGGCGACCCCAAGTAGGGTGCCCTCTGTTGGCCGTTGACTCATTGAGTATTTTAGTCACCTACTGAGTTGGCTATGAGGGTAGGAAATCTGTGATTTTTTCTGTGAATAGTCATGCTACGGTAGTGTGCCACAGCACGGGAACTGTTGTGTGACTGTTATCTTGAGAACCCTCTGAGGGGCCATGAGGGTGAGGTCTGGTGTCTTCTTTTCCTTTCTTTGTTTTGGTCATCATCTCCTCTGTTGTCACCAAGTCGAGGTTAAGATCAGGCTGGACCTGATCAGAACCTGCACCTTCTGTGAAATCGAAAAACTTGAAAACATTTTTCAAGGGAGTTAACTCTCAACACGGGTACTTGGAACCCTGGCCCCCAGTCAGTTCCAGGCCTTTGTAGGAACTCATAAAACTCATAAAAGTGAATACAACTCCACCCTTCTCCACTCCACTGTCAGTTGCACACTGGCTTTACTGTCATGGGGAATGCCATAAGCATCCCCAGAGACTCACCACTCAGGGTCATTCTAACTAATTAGAAACACTTTCAATTGTCTGGGTTATGGCACAGAAACTGCAGCTGGGAGAAAGTTTGTGAGGTTTCTCTGTGCCTTTATGGTGCAGTTGGACAGGTAGATCAACCTAGAACGTCCTTCAAGTTACAGTCCAGTTTCTGAGAAATCAAGAGCAATCGTCCTTAGAAAATCCTTGCAAGACTGGAAAGACAGTTCTAGAGGCAGCTCAGTTTCGACCTAGTTCCTTTATCATGAAAAGGATTATCATCCCCCCTCTCCAGGAACTACTATCTAGCCCATCACTCACAGTTAAGACTGAAAAAAAGAAAGGAGGGGAAAGGATAAATGGCCATAAGTGTGTCATTGCAAAAAGTATAGCATCTAGAGAGTCTTCTCCATAAGCGTTAGTAAAAAGGCTCAAAACAAAGTTTGGATTCATAACTGGTGAGCTTTATATTATTGTACCTGATTCACGGCAGTAGCTTTTAAAACGATAGTTGTACAGTCTCTGTGTATGTGTGTCTATGTGTACGTTATACATGTGATATTTTTACCCCTGGATGGTATGGCCAAAATAAAGATCTCTGTTTAGTTGGCTTAAAGTAAGTGCTTTCATAAATTCTAAATGTAGTAGAAATTAACTCAGTGCCTTTCAAAGTTAACATCATGTGAATTAACCTTTGGTAAATGAAAGCTTCTTTAAGTTTGTTGGTTTGATTGAAAATAGTTTTGTTGTCAGAGTTGTCAGTATTTGCATAGGATGCAGGCATTCAGCCTCGGTTTACTAGTCATATAAGTTCACGTTGTCTGTTAAATTTGTCGGCAAAATAATATATTCAAATGATGACCATCTTTGTCTAATGCCTCATGAGGTTTCCGTAGGTAATCTGAACATAATTGTTGGAAACAAATGGTTTAAATACATAAAACTCATAAAATGAATACAATAACATTTATCGTCTCTATATTTGGGGGAAAAAACCAGCTTCAAATTCTTTTGGTAACAATCTTGAATTTTGCCAAGTAAAGTTAAATAATAAATATCTGAATATCTGGATAATTTTTGGATAGGATGAAACACTGAATCATTATTAATAAACATATCTAAGTTATCTACTTTTGGCTTCTTATGGAAGAGGGTAAAAGCGTGTGGGTGTATTAAAAAGCATGCCTTGTGTTTTGTTGTAAAGCGGCGTGTTTCTAAACTTAGGAAGTGTTTAGAATGCTGATATAAAAGACAATCCATAATTGTTCACCTTTTTAGTGTTTGCTAGGTCTGTTAAGGGTTAAAATTGTAATTATCTTATGGAATTAAACCTAGTGGAAATTACTAAGGAAAAGAGCTTTGTATTCAAGGTGGTTAAAATGGATGTTTTCAGTAAAAAGGGTATAAAGAATGGAAATATTTTTGTTTGATGGGTTAAGAAAGATAAATTTGTCATGATGTACTAGAAAGTTAAAAACAAAGACTTTGGGTCAAATTCTGAAAACAAAAAAGAAAGTTGTAGAAGGTTTGTGAAGGAGAAATTCTGAAAGGAGTTTTATGCCTGGTCAAGTAGAATAAAGTAAGTTCAATTCAGTGCATGAGTTTGAATGTTCAAAATAAGTAGGTGCAGAAATTCAAGTTTGGTTTTCTCTAAAAGGATACATTTTCTTGAACTTTTGTTCTGCTCTTGGTAAAGAGGTCATAAAAGCTATTCCTTTGAGTAAGTCTACCTAAGAGACAAATCTGTTTTGTAAAAATAATGACTGAGGTCACTCTTAAGATTTTTGACTCTGTTATAACTTTGAATAGATACCCGAGCATTGTTTCACAGTGAGTGTAGCTTTCTATTTGAACAAGCAGTTGAAAAGCTTTTGATATGTTTTGACAAGCTTCTCCCTCAAAAATATTCAAATGCTGACTGAAGGCTTCCTTTTGACCTGGTAGGCAGAAGAAAAATTACTCTGAGGATTTTTAGAGGGCCCCTGAGACTTCTTAAAGACATTTGCTCTCTCTTCCTAATAAGAAGGAAGATATTAAACTAATTAGGCTTACTTGGTCTATTAAATTACAAGGGAAACATTGTGAAATGAGTGATGATAGACTTCCTTAGGTGGTATAAGATGGGTAAATGTTATTAATATAGGTGTCTTAAAATTATATAGCATTCCTAAGAGTCTGATCTTTCCTGGTTAACAGTCATAAGTCCAATTATTATCAGCATGTGTTATATGTCACAAAAGTAGCCAAGTTTCTTTGTCAATTGCCATTTTGAGTCCTTTGTCCATTTCCAGGTAGTTGTTGTTTTACTCTGATGCTTTTTTCTTTTGCAAATATGCTTCATCTTCCGAGAAATTCCAGGAAAGGGTTCTGACACAAAGGTTCTAAACGACAGGTTTCTGATAAACTTTCAGATTGTAAAACTGAACAGAGTAAGAAATTACAGAATTCTAACAGAAACTAAGCTCATCGATCTGCTAACAGAAAACTCAGCTCAAGAATTGATTATACAGGACTGTGTGAAATGATGATGATGGTTGTAATTTTTTAGAACTTCTGTTTGAAATATTGTTGAGTTTTGATGTGCTGTTTTGTTTACTCGTAATGAAGGAAAGCTTTTTCTCTTTTCCCTTATGCTAAAAATGACCTACAGCCATTTGGTGAAATTATACCTTCATGAGAAAAACTGAAACATTTATCTTTTTCTCCCTACCTTATCCCTAAGGAATTTGGAAACCCTTTGTCACTGAGTATGGTTATTTATTGGCAATATTTGCATAAGTTCCATAAGAATCTGTTCTCCTTATAACAGGCCTCATTGGTTATACTACAAAGGCTTTGACTGGAATGTCATATTTGAAACATACAGGCTCAGATATGACAAGACAGCATTTCAGGAACAAAGATTGGACTTTCTGGAATACAGTCCCTAGGAAACATGGGCCTGGTACCTTGTTTACAGAGATTCTGGCAATCTTGCCCGGTCACTAAGGAAGCTTGCTTATCTGCCAGGTGCAGGGAACCTCCGAATATTTTGGTGGACCTCAAAGAGAACTCAACTCACATCTGTAGGTACTGCAGGCCAGATCTGATGGCAAGTCCTTGGCTTGGCTTTTCTGGCATCTAGAGGCCTTCACAGATCAATGTGAGATTACTCTCCCTGGGCAGCCCCAATTCATACTATAAAAATATCTACCAGGTCATGTAGTTTGGCTTGTAGGCCAGGTCACCTTGGGCTTCTCTAGCTTGGGCAGCATTAATCCACATCATAAACCACCCCTGAACCCATTATGACCGGAAATCTTTGGGGATATGAATGATGGTCAGTCTTCTGTAACTACTTCTGGCTGTACAAGGTCGTAGAGCTGCCCCAAAATGGGGCCATAGGTACAGGGAGGAAGTTCAGTGGACCAGAAGTCTTCACTGGTGGAGCTCAAGGGTGACAAGTTGTACAGAGCCTCTGGAGACGAGAGAATCCTTTGACGAGAGGTGGTCCAGGAGGTGAAACATTTTTGTCATGCTAAAGAGAAACAATGAAAGAGACAACAAATTATAATAAGAAATACAAGCAGTATGTTTAACCCAATGAATAAGATTTTGAAGTACTGCAGAAACCTGGTCCTGACTAGTAGTTCAACCAGTCGTTTACAGTTAGGGTTGGTCAGACATGGATTTAATTTGGTGGCTGGGATAGGAAGCCAGAAATATTTTGATGGTAGTCAGGAATATAGACACAACATTGTTTTTATAATGACACTGGTGCCCCCTTGTGCTGCTGTCAAGACATCCAGTGCCATTTGGATTTGGAGGACTGCCTTACACACTTGGGATACTTCTAAATTGAGCCTCGAAAGGCTATGTTGTGTATAATTTAATGCCTTCATACTAAATTTGTTTAGGACTTCCATGTGCAAGACGATATTTTCGATTCCTAATTGGGGAAGGAAAATTGCGGAAAGATGGTCATACCAGTGGAAGACAGAGCGGGTCCAGTGCTGTTGCAGGTTGGGTAGCTTAGCAGGAGGAGATATAGTAAATGTAGTTCTACCTTGCATCCAGACAAAGCCTAGGGTGCATCATCCAATCCATCCAGGTGGCAGCCAAGGTAATAAATTGGAGCCACATATCCACTGAGCACCATTAGCGGCTAACCAATTCATTCTGGGCTGTCTATCCCAGTCAGTCCCAAACTAACCTGTATTTTTTTTAAGGCTATGACATAAGAACACATATAAAGGGATTTTTTCCCAAGGTCAGCTGCTATTAGGCCATGTATCACAGGTGTGGTTGGTTTCTTCCCAACAGAGAGCGGTCTTTTACTGAGTTGCCCACTAGTAGGAGTGAACCAAATATACTCATCCCAAATTAGATATGGTCCATCCTGTGTGTATCGATGAGTTGGGGACTTTACTGTTGGAACTTGTTTTGTTTGATACACCTGTGACAAGGCAAATCTAGTTAGTATTTGGACAGTAGTATTGAAGGAAAATGTTTGATTGTGGCCAGGGAACTCCGAGGTGTCAGAGATAGATGGCCACAAGGAGACATTACGATTAATAATAGATGAATCTTGCAGAAGAAAAGAGCTAGAATCTAGTATCCATGAATAGCTACTGTAGCTTCTACAGAAGCGTAATTTTTTGCTCTCTTAAATCATCCTCATTTTTACAAAAGATAGCCAAATTATGATTAACACGTTTGCAAATAAAGTGCAGTTTCAATACAACTTGCTCCAATTATTTACATAAGAGCAGAAAGAATCGGAATTGCTTATACAGGTTTTTTAAAATCTGCTTTGCTGGAATTTTTTCTGAGGAGTCTCAGATTGAACTGTGAAGGCCTCTAGAGGCCAGAAAAGCCAAGCCAAGGACTTGCCATCAGATTTGGCCTGCAGTACCTACAGATTTGAGTGGCATTCTCTTTGAGGTCACCCAAAATATTCGGAGGTTCCCTGCACCTGCCAGATAAGCAAGATTCCTTAGTGACCGGGCAAGATTGCCAGAATCTCTGTAAACAAGGTACCAGGCCCATGTTTCCTAGGGACTGTATTCCAGAAATTCTAATCTTTGTTCCTGAAATGCTGTCTTGTTGTATCTGAGCCTGTATGTTTCAAATATCACATTCCAGACAAAGCGTTGGTAATATAACCAATGTGTCCTGTTATAAGGAGAACAGATTCTTATGGAACTTATGCAAATATTGCCACGAAATGACCATACTCAGTAACAAAGTGTTTGACAATTCCTTAAGGATAAGGTAGGGAGAAAAAGGTAAATGTTTCAGTTTTGCTCATGAAGGTATAATTTCACTAAATGGATGTAAGTCATAGTTAGCATAAGAGAAAAGAGAAAAAGCTTTCCTTCATTACGAGAAAACAAAACAACACATCAAACCTCAACAATATTTCAAATAGAAGTCCTAAAAAATTACAATCATACTTATCAGTTCACACAGCCTTACATAATCAGTTCTTGGGCTGAATCTTCTGTTAGTAGAATGATGAACTTAGTTTCTGTTAGAATTCTGTAATTTCTTACTCCGTTCAGTTTTACAATCTGAAAGTTTATCAGAAGCCTGTCGTTTAGAACCTTTTTGTCAGAACCCTTTCCAGGAATTTCTCCGCAGACGAAACATATTTGCAAAAGGAAAAAGAATCAGAGTAAAACAACAACTACCTGGAAATGGACAAAGGACTCAAAAGGGCAATTGCCAAAGAAACTTGGCTGCTTCTGTGACATATTAAACTTCCAGATAATAAGTGGACTTATGACTGATAACCAGGACAGATCAGAATTTTAGGAATGCTATATAATTTTAAGACATCTATATTAATAACATTTACCCATCTAATAACACCTAAGAAAGTCTATCATTACTTATTTTACAATGATTCCCGTGCAATGTAATAGACCAAATAAGTCTAATTAGTTTAGTATTTTCCTCCTTATAGGAAGAGAGAGCAAATGTCTTTGAGATGTCTCAAGGGCCCTCTGAAAAGCCTCAGATTAATTTTTCTTCTGTCTACCAGGTCAAAAGACAGCCTTCAGTTAGGATTTGAATATTTTTGAGGGAGAATCTTGTCAAAACATATCAAAAGCTTTTCAAATGCTTGTTCAAATGTGAAACAACACTCACTGTGAAATATGCTCAGGTATCTATTCAAAGTGATAACAGAAAGAGTCAATAAACTTAAGAGTGACCTAAGTCATTATATTCACAAAAGAGGTTTGTCTCTTAGGTAGACTCACTCAAAGGAATAGCTTTTATAACCTCTTTATCAAGAGCAGATCAAAAGTTCAAGAAAATGTATCCTTTTAGAGAAAACCAAACTTGAATTTCTGCACCTACTTATTTTTAACATTCAAACTCATTCACTTAATTGAACTTACTTTGGTCTTCTTGACCAGGCATAAAACTCCTTTCAGATTTTCTTCTTCACAAACCTTCTAAAGCTTTCTTTTATGTTTTCAGCATTTGTCCCAAAGTCTTTGTTTTTTCCTTTCTAGTACATCAGGACGAATTTATCTTCCTTAACTAATTAAACAAAAATATTTCCATTATTTATACCTTTTTTACTGAAAACGTACATTTTAACTTCCTTGAAAACAGAGCTCTTTGTTAGTAATTTCCTGTAGCTTTAATTACGTAGGTTAATTAGAACTTTTAACCCTTAACAGACCTATTAAACACTAAAAAGGAAAACAATTATGAATTGTCTTTTATATCAGCATTCTGAACACTTCATAAATTTAGAAACACGCCACTTTACAATAAAACACAAGGCATGGTTTTTAATACACCGACACACTTTTAGCCTCTTCAAGAAGAAGCCAAAAGTAGATAACTTAGATGTGTTTACTAATAATGTTTCAGTGTTTCGTCCTATCCAGAAATGACCCAGATATTCAGATTTTTATCATTTAACTTAACTCGGCAAAACTCAAGATGGTTACCAAAAAGCATTTTGAAGCTGTTTTTCTTTCCCAAACTATACAGACCATAAAAGTTTTTGTACTCACTTTAATGAGTATTATCTATTTAAACCATTTGTTTCCATCAATTATGTTCAGATTACCTACTGAAACCTCATGAGGCCTTAGACAAAACTGGTCATCATTTAAAGCTATTACTTTGCTGACAAATTTAGCAGACAACGTGAACTTATATGACTAGTAAACCCAGGCTGAAGACCTGCATCCCTATGCAAATACCGACATCCCTGACAACAAGACTATTTTCAATCAGACCAACAAACTTAAACAGTCTTTCATTTACCAAAGGTTAATTCACATGACATTAACTTTGAAAGGCACTGAGTTAATTTCTACTGCATTTAGCATTTATGTAAACACTTACTATATGCCAACTAAACAGAGATCTTAATTTTGGTCATACCACCCAAGGCTGAAAATATCACATGCATAACCTACACATAGACACGCATACACAGAGACTGTACAACTATTGTTTTAAAAGCTACTGCCGTGAATCAGGTACAATAATATAAAGCTCACCAGTTATGAATGTAAACTTTGTTTTGAGCCTTTTTACTAATACTTATGGAGAAGACCCTCGAGATGCTAGACTCTTTCAATGGCACACTTATGGCCATTTCTCCTTTCCCCTCCTTTCTTTTTTTCAGTCTTAACTGTGAGTGATGGGCTAGATAGTAGTTCCTGGAGAGGGGGGATGATAATTCTTTTCATGATAAAGGAACTAGGTGGACTCGGAACTGCCTCTAGGGCTGTCTTTCCAGTCTTGCAAGGATTTTCTAAGGACAGTTGCTCTTGATTTCTCAGAAACTTGACTGTAACTTGAAGGACGTTCTAGGTTGATCTACCTGTCCAACTGCACCATAAAGGCACAGGGAAACCTCACAAACTTTCTCCCAGCTGGAGTCTCTGGGGCATAACCCATACAATTGAAAGTGTTTCTAATTAGTTAGAATGACCCTGAGTGGTGAGTCTCTGGGGATGCTTATGGCATTCCCCATGGCAGTAAAGCCAGTGTGCGACTGGCTGTGGACTGGAGAAGGGTGCAGTGGCTACAAACACCTGGAACTGGCTGCAGGCCGGGGCTCCCAGTACCGGGGTTGAGAGTTAAGTCCCTTGCAAAATATTTTCAAGTTGTTCGATTTTACAGAAGGTCCATGTTCTGGTCAGGTCCAGCCAGAACTTAAGCTCGACTTGGTGACAACAGATGACATGATGAGAAAAACAGAGAAAGGAAAAGAAGACACCAGACCTCACCCACATGGCTGCTCTCAGAGGGTTCTCAAGATAAGAGTCACACAACAGTTCCTGTGTTGTGGCACACTACCGTAGCATGGCAGTTCTCAGAATAAATCACAGGTCTCCTACCCTCATAGCCAACTCAGTAGGTGACGAAACTACTCAATGAGTCAACCGCCAAGAGAGGGCACCCTACTTAGGGCCGCTGGGGTGATCAGGCCCAGAAAGCCATAGTTGGGGCTCCAGTGGTGGAGGCCTTGATCCTTGCAAGATTCCTTTGTTTCCCCAGTTGCAAAGTTCAAAAGGAGATGAAAATGGCCATTGTAACTCTAACAAAGATGAAAGAGACATGTCCATTACCTTGAAGATCACCCCTGACCCTACGGCAGCATCCTACATGTGGTTCCTACTGTGTGGTTCCTATAGCAATGGGTGATGGGCGTGGCCCCCAGCATTGCATCCCTTGTGTACCTTCTGTGGTATGCCTGGCAGTAACAGGTGCCTGGTGAACATCTTTCCTATTCTGCCTGGCAGTAATAGGAGCCTGTTGAATGGTCCCCAAGAGAAAAGGAGAAGTTTAAGAGAGAACAGGATGGAGAAAAATAGTGTAGAATTTTCCACTGAGCTGGGGGACATTCTACCCAATTGCATGTTGGAGCCATTCTTTGAAGGAGGGTTTCCCATATGCAACCAAAGGTTAGACTTTGGTACTTTCCTTGAACTGTAGTCCCGATTGAGACATTCACACAGTTCAGAGCATGGTGAGGTGTCATGGGAGGTATCCCAATCCAGCCTTAGGAAAAGAAACCTTCCAGGGGAGTCTTGCAGATTGCCGGCCATCCTAAGGACTTAAGTGGCCGACCCGTGCCCACCTAAAATTTGTATATTAGAGATAGAGTTAGGAAGGAATGGAGTAATTCACTCTACATCGCCCTTAGGCTTAAGGTACTGATTCTCTTCAAGCTGAATGCCATGATTTGCCCTATAGAGTAGCCATGGGAAGCAAACGTGGATTCATGCAGCTATCCAAGAAAGTTCCTGATGGAGAAGTGAATTTAGATCCATCCTTGAAAAAGAGAGATGCACAACCAAGAAAAGGGCACTTACCAGACGTTGAGCTCACAAACCTATGAAGCAAGTTTTCGATATGGGCCACAAGATATGATATGGGCTTGGCAAGCTGAAGAGTCAAAAGAAAGATTTCTTGGACTCTCAAATTCTGGTAGTGGTGTTCTTTTATTTATAGAATGGTACAGGACAACATGGCGACAGGACCCATGGGCAGTAAATAGTTGCTGCATGGGGACAGGACCTATGGGCAGTGAAGAGCTGCTGCTGCTGCATGGGGAAAGGTTCCATGGGCAGTCAGAGGTCCTGCTGCTGCCGTGAGGTGAAGGTAAGGGCTAATTTTATAATGCATTGGTACGTGACATTTTTACTGGAAAAAGAACATATGATGTTAAAAGTCATCTTAGTGTAGTTTTGATTTGCATTTCCCTGATGATTAGCGATGATGAACATCTTTTCATGTGTCTATTGGCCATATTCATATCTTCTTTTGAGAAATGTCTGTTCATGTCCTCTGCCCATTTTTTCATCAGGTTGTTTGTTTTTTTGTTGTTAAGCAGTGTGAGTTCTTTGTATATTATGGAGATTAACCCTTTGTCGGATAAGTGGCTTGTAAATATTTTTTTCCCAATTAGTGAGCTGTTTTTTTGTTTCAATCCTGTTTTCCATTGCCTTGAAGAAGCTCTTTAGTCTGATGAAGTCCCATTTGTTTATTCTTTCTATTGTTTCCCTCAACTGAGGAGTTACAGCGTCTGAAAAGATTCTTTTGAAACTGATGTCAAAGAGTGTACTGCATATATATACACAATGGAATACTACTCAGCCATAAAAAAGACAAAATTGGCCCATTCACAACAACGTGGATGGACCTCGAGGGTATTATGTTAAGTGAAATAAGCCAGTCAGAGAAAGACGAACTCTATATGACTCCACTCATAGGTGGAAATTAGTAGATTGATAAGGAGATCTGATCGGTGGTTACAAGGGAAAAGGGGGTGTGGGGGGATGGCACAGAGGGGGAAGTGGTGTACCCACAACAAGACTAACAAAAATGTACAACTGAAATCTCACAAGGTTGTAATCTATCATAACATTAATAAAAAAAGTCATTAAATGATTTCAGTTCAGATGGGGTCTGGTTATTGTGTGGTCATATAGCATTAAATACCAATCTGGCCATATAGATAGGCATGTAGGTGAGCATGAAATGGGCTTCTATCACTGGGACACCTCTAATTCATACCAAAAAAAAAAATGCACCGGGTCATGTAGTTTGGTATGTAGGCCAGGTAACCTTGGGCTTTTCGAGCTGGGGCAGCCTTAATCCACATCATTCATCACGGTCTTTCACAGCTATCTCCCATAGATATTCTTATCAGTCTTTCCTCCTCCATTCCAAGTTATGAATTTTGTATTTCCTTATTCACCATATGTTCTCTAGGGGTCCAGATTTACGGCCTAAAACTTTGGAGGCTGAAAGAGATTAGAGAAGATGAACTTTCAAGGATTGGTAATCACCTCAAAATGCTTGATGATGCTATAGAAAGGAAGACCATTACAAAGAGATGAAAAGGAACATTACCAAGAGAACACGTTCCGTACTAAACTCAGGAGCCAAAGGAAAAGGTTACAGTCCACAATGTTACTATTAATTACCATTACGAATAACCAAAGCAGGCCAACATCATCCCTAGTTCAGGCAAAAGTTTGATCCAAAAGTCCATTTCAGTGCCGGCCCTGCGGTGTACTGGGTATGTGCCCACGTTCCACCTGGGCGGCCAGGGCTTCATTGGTTAGCACCACGGGTGCGCATCAGATTAGTAGCATTAGCAAATATAGATTTCACGGTATGGTGCAAACATCCTAAAGAAATCGAAATTTTGAAGAGACGTTATGAGTACACACCAGAAAAAGAACCATGGGAATATTACAATCTATGAACGCATCAGGAACACTTCCCCAAATAATGAAGGAAGGAAAACATGTGACCTGCCAAAGTGGAATTGTCAGACTGCTAGGAGGTGACATGATCTTTGCGCATCAGAGGATTGCCTGGGAAAAGTCATCTTGGGAGAGCCTCCGGGACTTTCTCTTGGGAAAGTCCACCCATTTGGCCTCATCCACAAAAGATAAGAGAGAAAACCCAGATTAATCCGAAAGGAAAGAAACCAGTGTCTAGAGGGAAGGTAGCAGACATTTTCAAGTTCAAGGAAAAAGTTAGAAACCAACAAGAAATACATAACGACGAATACAATCCTACCTGGAAAGGGGGAGTAATCAGACGGGGATGAGATGGTTCTGAAGAAATGTGTGCATGGAGGTCGTCAGGACAACTTCGAATTCTGAGGGTGTTTATGACATCATGGTGAACATGTCACCCAAGATGGCCACAGGTTTCCAGCCCGAGGATTGGCATAGGCTAGGATATTCTAGTGAGGGATACTCAGAAACAGCTTTTGTCCACAGAAACAGGGCACAGAAACTTGAAGAGGTCAAAGATACGCTAATTCAAGGGATAAGACAGGAATCATTGGGAAGAAGCCATAATAGAGGGACAAGCACTGAGATGAGAACATTGCCATCTCCTCACGTTGAAGAGGAGGCCATTCTGATTCAAGCTTGAAACTTGATTTGAAACAAGAGGCTGGAACTATGAGACCTATGTTGTCCTTCTGCCTCACTCATAATCCAAAGTCAAGAATGATCTCTTGAGGTTATTGTAGAGAAGAATCAAGGCCGCCGTTCTAGGCCACTAGCATTTTTTAAAGAGAAGTCTCACTTTGCATAGCTCTGGCATCATGGGTGCCCACTGGCTACATGCTAATGTGTCACAAGACACCTCTTTGAAGCCTGGAAGGAATGGACAACTGTCATGCTTGGGGTATGTCTCTTGGTTTGGAAGGACTCTAGAAGTTGCTCAAAAGCACCCTTTTGCAGAGGGGTTCATTCCTTGGTGAATGCTGCACTCCAAGGCTAAAGTGCTAAGTTGGGATCAGTGAGATTCTCTGCCCCTTCTCTTGCAGTAGAAGGAGTATTGATTATGTGTTTCAACACCAGATGTAAGGATGTTGGCTGAAAATTAGAACATTATATTTAAAGAAAAATAAACACGCCACAGGTGAGGATGTAAATCAAACAAATAACAAACCCTGTGGAAAGAAAGTAAGCCAGTATCTAGACATAATCTAGCAGAGCATTCAAGGATCAGGGCTGAAGTTCGAACTTTCCAAATCCAGAAATTGACAGAAGGATCTCTCACCTGGAAAGAGAAATTCATCAGATTCGTCTAATTTGTTGCAGAACCGTTGTGTCCGTGAAGATGGTTGCCAGGACAACCTCAAATCTGGAGTTTCTGATCTCAGAATCTCTAACCAAGGAAGATGACCACATGTTCTCAGTGCTCAGTGTCACCTCGGCCAGGATAGCAGAGATTCCTTCAAGTGACCGATGGAAATTCAAAGACAACACCCAACAATCACGAAAGCACTCACACAACGGCCAACAGAACATATCGTGATCAAAGAAATGCAAAATTTATAACTTGGAATGAAAAGGGAACACACTGATAAGCATATCGAAGGGAGATAGCTTAGCAATACCATGATGATTAGCCTATGGAAAAGAAAAAAAGGTCCCAGAAAATGTAAGGCAAACAGAAATCACAACTGAATAATCCACAGTGAAAGACGGCCGTGTTTAGACAGATTCTGCTTAAACGTTTGAAAGTCAGAAAAGTCACAACCCCAAAACCTGCAGTGAAGGTCAAACCTGGGCTAAATGGAATGGGAGAGTTCTGAGACTGCTCCAAGCGGGCTCTGAAACCTTGTGTCCATGAAGCTTGCTGGCACAGCACAGACACAATTCTCAGAAATCCTATGACATCACAGTGGACCAGGAAAACAACATGGCTTCATCTACACAGGGCCAGAGCTGGGCTCCAGTAGCATATTGAAGTCACATTCCAAAACAGCAGGTTGCCAATGGAACATGAAAGGGGCTGGCCACTGCTGAAGCTGTGAAGTCCGTACCTTCTGAGTCCGCAGCTCATGGTCGTCCATTTGTACTCTTGGGGTTCAGCCTCGTCACCTCTGGTACAGCCATCCTGGGAGAGTCCTGGGAGGTAGTGTAGAGGTAGATGGGAAGTGACGTTAGACAGTGCCACTCTTGCTCAGAAAATAAAGCAGCACGACCAGCAGATGTGAGCACTGCCATAAACTTCTGCCAAAACAGAACCAATTAAAAGTTGCAAAGAATAGAAAAACTGAGCCTCAAAAAAAGAAGCATGTCACTAAGAATAATAAGATATCTAGGACTAACCTTCACTAAACAGGTGGAAGCATTGTAAACCGATACTAGCAAAGCTTTGGCTAAAGAAATTCCAGAAGACACAACGAAACGGAAGACTATTCCGTGCTGTTCGAGTGGAAGAACTAACACACTTGAAACGTCCATAGCGGATAGAGGAACCTGTGGATTCCAAGCAATCCCAGTCAAAGTTGCAGTGATCTTTCCCACAGAAATAGAAGAGAGAATAATAAAGTCTCTATCCAGAAGGAAAGGACCCTGAATACCCAAAGGAATCCTGAAGAAAATGAACAAAGCAGGACGTATCACACTTTCTGATTTCCACATATAGGACGAAGTGCTAGGAACCGAAACGGCACAGTCTGGGCCCAAAAACAGGCACCAAGAGCCCAGAGGTCAACTCACGCATATATGCACATGCATACATGCGCAACACATTTTCAACCAGGGAACCAAGGGTACACAGCGGAGAAAGGAGAGTCTCGACAAGCAACAGTGCAGGGAAGACTGCACAGCCAAATGTAACACAATGAGAGTAGAGCATGATGTTACACTAGTCACACACACCACCTCGAAACGGATTAAAGACTTGAATGGAAGACTTGAAACCGGGAGACTTCTAGGAGAAAACCTAGGCAGCATGCTCGTTGCCATCTGTCTTAGCAGCCTATTTGGAAGAAGCGTGTGTGACAGGAATGGGCAACAAAGGAAACAGGCAGATAGGAAGCGACGTTAGACTGGGCCAGTCTTCCTCAGCAAATACAGCAGCATTGCCAGCCGATGTGAGCACAGCAGTAAACATCTGCCTAAATAAAACTAATCAAAAGTTGCAAAGGATACAAAAACTGAACCTCAAAAAAGAAAAAAAAGCATGCTAGTAGGAAGAACAAGGTATCTAGGAATAAGCTGTGCCAAACAGGTGAAAGCTATGTAAACCGAGAAGTAGCAAAGCTTTGGGGAAAGAAATTCCACAAGATACAAGGAAACGGAAGGGCATCAGTGCGCATGGAATGGAAGAAAACGAAGGAAGAATGAAGTATCATCACAATGATACCTTTCTTATCCCTGGAATCAGCATCTCTTTGATCTCTTCAAGTTTCTGTGCCTGGTTTCTGTTTGGAAAAGCTGTTTCTGGGTATCTCTCACTTGAGTATCCCAGCCTAAGCCACTCCTGGTACTGTAAACATGCAGCCATCTGGGATGACACGTTCGCTGTAATGTCATAAACACTCTCAGAATTCAAAGTTGTCCTGACAACCTCCATGGACACAGTGTTTCAGAGCCGTCTCCTCCCAGCCTGACTACTCCCCCTTTCCAGGAAGGATAGTTTTCCTTGTTCTGGATGTGTTGTTGGTTTTCAGCTTTGTCCTCTAACTCGGAAAGGTCTACTACATTCCCTCTAGACACCCGTTTCTTTCCTTTAAGATTATCCTGGGTTTTATCGCATATCTTTTGTGGATATGGCCAAATGGGTGGACTTTCCCCAGAGAAAGTCCTGGACTCCCTCCCAAGTTGACGTTGCCCAGGAAATCCTGTGATGCACAATGATCGTGTGATCTCATGGCAGTCTGACAATTCCACCTCGGTGGGTCACATATTTTCCTTCCTTCATGATTTGGGAAAGCGTACCAGATGCGTTCATAGACTCTAATATTCTCATGGTTCTTTTTCTGGTGAGTATTGATAAGGTCTCCTCACAATTACTACTTCTTTATGATCTCTGTGCCAACCATACCTTGAAATCTGGATTTCCTAATGCTAGAAATCTGATCTGTACCCATGATGCTAGCCCCTGAAGCCCGGGCCACGCAAGAGGAAGTTGGGCACTTACCTGCTGCACCACAGGGCCGGCAATGAATTAGACTTCTGCACCAACCTTTGGCCTGAACTTGGGAAGATGTTGGCCTGCTTCAATCATTCGTGAAGGGAATCAGTAGTAACATCATGGAAGGTATTATTTTCCATTGGGTCATGAGTTTAGCACGGAACATGTTCTCTTGCTAGTATTCCTCTTCATCACTTTGCAAAGGTCTACCTTTCTGTAGCATCATTAAGCACTTTGAGGTGATTACCAATCCTTGGAAGTTCATCCTCTCTGATCTCTTTCAGCCTATAAAGCTTTAGGCCGTAAGTCTGCACCCCTTTTTGGAGTTCTGATTTTATGTGGATTGATTGCCGTAACCCTGCATTCTAACATGCTATGGCTTTCAGATCTACATCCTCATAAATTTAGACTTCTGAGTAGGTTACATCATCTTCACCACCGTAATGCTAATTACAGGCTCTCACGATACTTGTGCCTAATCAACTCTTTCTCCCTCTGGCCCTCGCCTACTTTTCCTCTGGGAACTACCAATCCCATGTCACATGCTACCTGTTTGTTGGTCCGTTTTTCCTCTTCTCCTGTACGTGAGATCCTGTGGTATTTGACCTTACCCCTGGCGCTTGTTTCAGTTCCTCTAGTACCCTCAGGAGCCATTCTGGTGGTCACAAATGGCTGGACTTGCATCCGTTCCGACAGCTGAGTGCTATGCCATTGTGTGGCTATAGCCCATCTTCCTTCTCCATTCGTCCCTTGATGGGCATCAGGGAGGCTTCCAAGTCTTGGATATCGGGCGTAAGGCTGTGGTGCTCACAGCAGTGCACGGATCTCTGTGCATTACAGTTTCCATGATCTTTGGATATATACATCACAGAGGAATAGCTGGATCATATGCTAGGTGGATTCTGAAACATTCTGAATTTTCACTCCTTTGTGTAGTGGCTGCATCGGCTCAAACTCCCACCTGCAGTGCAGGAGGCTTCCCTTCTCTCCACCTCCTCTCTGAAACATGTTGTTTCGTGTCTTCACCCTTATAGCCATTCTGTCCACTGTGAGCTGCTATCTCATTGCACTTCGGATTTGCATTGGCCTCAGACTTAATGATGAGGAACATGTTTTCATACAGCCTGTTGGCCATCTTTCTATCTTCCTGGGAGAAATGTGTGTTTCCATCTTTTGCCCAGGTTTTGTTGGGCTCATTGTTTTTTTTCCTGTGGAGATGTATGAGTTCACTGGATCTTATGGCTGTTCACCCCTTCTC
Source organism: Equus asinus (assembly GCF_041296235.1). Classification (NCBI taxonomy): domain Eukaryota; kingdom Metazoa; phylum Chordata; class Mammalia; order Perissodactyla; family Equidae; genus Equus; species Equus asinus. Next base: position 13,386,820 of record NC_091813.1, on the reverse strand, counting down.
CGATGTCTGTTCTGCAAACATCCTGTCGCAGTTGTTGTGCTGTCTTTGCATTGAGTCGATGGAGTCGTTGGCCGGGTAGAAGCTTCTGTGTTGGATGGAGTCACGCTTGTTTCTTGTTTCTTTTGTTGCCCTTACCCAGTCACACATGCTTCTTCCAAGTAGGCGGCTATGCCAGATGGCAAAGAGCAAGCTGCCTGCATTTTCCCACATAAGTTTCACGGTTTCAAGTCTTCCATTCAAAGCTTTAATCCATTTCAATGTGGTATGTGTGCCTGGTGTAACATCATGGTCTAGTCTCATTGTGCCACTTGTGGCTCTGAAGTCTTCCCAGCACTGTTTCTTTTCGAGACTCTCCTTTCTCTGCTGTCTCCTCTTGGCTCCCGTGTCGAAAATGGGCTGCCCATATATGTGGCAGTTGACTGCTGGGCTCAATTCTGTTCCATAGGTCTGTGTGCCTATTTTGGGGGAAAGGCTGTGCTGTACCGGTACCTAGCGCTTTGTCCTATATTTGGCAATGAGAAAGTGTGATACATGCTGCTTTGTTCGTTTTCCTCAGGATTCCTTTTCCTATTCAGGGTCCTTTGTTGCCACATAGAAACTTTAGTAGTCTCTCTTCTATTTCTGTGGGAAAGATTGCTGCAACTTTGACTGGGACGACATGGAATGGAGACATTGCTTTTTGCGGTATGGATGCTTAAAGTGTGTTCATTCTTCCATTCAAAGAACATGGAATAGACTTCCGTTTCCTTGTGTCTTGTGGAATTTCTTTGCCCAAAGCTTTGCTAGATTTCGGTAGACATAGCTTTCTCCTGTTTGGCCAATGTTATTCCTAGATGTTTTTTTCTTTTTACTGGCATGCTTTCTTTTCTGCTGTTCCTTTTTTCTATTCTTAGCAACATTTAATTGGTTTGTTTTGGCAGAAGTTTATGGCTGTGCTCACATCTGCTGGCCATGCTGCTGTATTTGCTGAGCAAGAGTAGCGCAGTATAACTTTTCTTCCCATATGCCTCTACACTAGGTCCCACGCCTGGCCCAGAACGGCTGGATGAGCGGTGAGGAGGCCCACCCCCGGATTCCACGTGGTCGACCCTGGGTTGCCAACTCAGAACGCAGGGACTTCACGGCTGCCCCACTGGCTGGCCCCTTTCGTGTTCCATTGGCAACCTGCAGTTGAGTGGAATGTACTTTAACATGTTACTTGAGCCCAACTCTGGCCCTGTGTAGATGAGGCCAGCTTCTTTTTCTGGACCACTGTGATGTCAGAGTATTTGTCAGAATCGTGTCTCTTGTCCAATCAGGCTTCGGGGACACAGGGTTTCCGAGCCCACGTGGAGCAGTCTCAGAACTCACCCTTCCCAGTTAGCCCAGGTTTGACCTTCAATGCAAGGTTTCGGGTTGTGAGTTTCTCGGACTTTCAAACGTTCAAGCAGACCCTAACTAAACACTGAAGTCATTCACTGTGGATTATTGAGGTGTGATTTCTGTTTGCCTTCCATTTTCTGGGAGCTTGCTTTCTTTTCCATAGTCTAATCGTCATGGTTCTGAGCTATCTCCCTTCGATATGCTTATGAGTGTGTTCTCCTTCATTTCAAGTTAGGAGTTTGGTATTTCTTTAATCACCAGAGGTTGTATAGGCTGATGTGTGAGTGCTTTCGTTACTGTTGGGTGTTGTCTTTGAATTTCCATCGGTCATTTGAAGGAATATTTGCCATCCTAGCCTAGATCCAACTGAGCACTGAGTAAACGTGGTCATCTTGGTTGGTTCGATATTGTGAGATCAGAAACCCCATGTTTGAGGTTGTCCTGGAAACCACCTTCCCAGACACAATGGTTCCGAGATGAATTAGATGAATCTGATGAATTCCTCTCTCCAGGTGAGAGATCCTTCTGTCTCTTTCCTAGATTTGGAAAGTTCAGAACTTCACACCTGATCCTTGAACACTCCGCTAGATTACATCTAGATACTGGCTTACTTTATTTCCACAGGTTTTGTTATTTGTTTTATTTACCTCCTCAGCTGTGGCATGTTTATATTCCTTTAAATAGAATGGTAATGTTCTAAGTTTCAGCAAACATCGTTATGTGTAGTGTCAAACACCTAATCAATACTCCTTCTATGGCAAGAGATGGGGGAGAGAATCTCATTGATCTCAACTGAGCACTCTAGCCTGGGAGGACAGCCTTCACACAGTAAGGAAGCTTTCTGCAAAAGGGTGCTTTTGCGCACTCTTCCTGAGTCCTTCCAAACCAAGAGACATACCCCAAGCATGACAGGGGCCCATTCCTTCCAGGCTTCAAAGAGATACCTAGTGACACATTACCATGTACCCAGTGGGTGCCTATGACGCCAGAGCTATGGAAAGTGAGACTTCTCTTCACAGAATACTAGGGACCTAGGACCGAGGCCTCTATTCTTCACTTCAATGTCTTCAAGAGATCATTCTTGACTTTGGATTATGAGTAAGGCAGAAGGCCAACATAGGTCTGATAAGCTCAAGGTCCGGCCTCTTGTTTCAAGTCAAGTTTCAAGCTTGAATCAGCATGGCCTCCCCTTCGACTTGAGGAGAAGGCAATGTTCTCCTCTCAGTGCTTGTCCCTCTGTTATCACTTCTTCCCAATGATTCCTTTCTTATCCATTGAATTAGCGTCTCTTGCATCTCTTCACGTTTCTGTGCCCAGATTCTGTTTGCGAAAGCTGTATCTGGGTATCTGTCACTTGAGTATCCAAGCCTACGCCAATCCTCGGGCTGGAGACCTGTGGCCATCTTGGGTGACATGTTTACCATGATGTCATAAACACCCTCAGCATTCTAAGCTGTCCTGAAAACCTCCATGCACACAGTTCTTCACGACCATCTGATACCAGTCTGACTACTTCCCCTTTCCAGGTAGGATAGTTTTCCTTGTTCTGGATTCCGTGTCTGTTTATAACTTTATCCTCGAACTTTGAAAGGTCTACTACAATCCCACTAGACACCAGTTTCTTTCCTTTCAGATTATCCTGGGTTTTATCTCTCATCATTTGTGGATGAGTCCAAATGGGTGGACTTTCCCCAGAGAAAGCCCTGGAGTCCCTCCCGAGATTGATTTTCCTGGTCAATCCTCTGATGCATAATGATCGTGTCATCTCCATTTCCACCTTGGCAGGTCACATGTTTTCCTTCCTTCATCATTTGGGGAAGTGTTCCTGATGCGTTCATAGATTGTAATATTCCCATGGTTCTTACTCTGATGTGTATTCATAACATCTCTTCACAATTTCTACTTCTTTAGGATGTCTGTCTGCACCATACCATGAAATCTATATTTGCTAATGCTACTAATCTGATCTGCACCCATGATGCTCGCCGATGAAGCCTGTACCACCCAAGTGGAATGTGGGAACTTACCCAGTACACCACAGGGCCGGCACTGAATTGGATTCTTGGATCAACATTTTGCCTGAACTGGGGAAGATGTTGGCCTGCTTTGATTATTTGTAAAGGTAATTAGTAGTAACATCATGGACGGTAACCTTTTCCTTTGGATCCTGAGTTTAGCACGGAACATGTTCTCTTGGTAGAGTCGTTCTTCATCTCTTTGCCACTGTCTACCTTTCTGTAGCATTATTAAGCACTTGGAGGTGATTAGCCATGCTTGGAAGTTCATCTTCTCTAATCTCTTTCAGCCTCCAAAGCTTTAGGCCATAAACCTGCTTGCCTTTTTGTAGTTTTGATTTTACATGAATTGATTGCCATAACCCTGCATTATAACACCCTATTGTTTTCAGATTTACAACCTCCTAGATTTATTGTTCTTTGTATGGTACATCATCTTCACCACCGTAAGCCTAATGACATGCCCATACCACACACTGGTGCCTAACCAACTCTTTCTTCCACTGTCTTCTGCCACCGATTCCCTCTGGGAACCCCCAATCCCTTGTCATGTGCTACCTGTTTGTTTCTCCTTATTTTACTCTTCTCCTTGTAAGTGAGATGCTACGGTACTTGACTTTCTCCCTGGGGCTTCTTTCAGTTCCCCTCATACCCTCAGGAGCCATTCTGGTGTCACAAATGGCTGGACTGCACCCTTTCTTGCAGCTGAGTGCTATCCCATTGTGCGGCTATAGCCAATCTTCCTTCTCCATTCATCCCTTGATGGGCCCCAGGGCGATATCCAAGTCCTGGACATCAGGATTAAGGCTGTGGTGAACACAGCGGTGCAGGGATTCCTATGCGTTGGTGTTCCAAGTTCTTCAGATAAATACGCCGCAGAGGAATAGCTGGATCATATGGTAGATGGATTCTGAAATTTCTGCGGAAATTCCACACCGCTTTGCATAGTTCCCGCACCGGCTTACACTCCCACCAACGGTGCAGGAGGCTTCCCTTCTCTCCACCTCCTCTCCGACACTTGTTCTTTCCTGTCTTGTTCCTTATGGGCATTCTGACCACAATGTGCTGTTATCTCATTGCCATTTGGATTTGCATTGGCCTTACACATAATGATTATGAGCATGTGTTCAGACAGCTGTTGGCCATCTTTCTATCCTATTTGGTAAAACTCTGTTTCCATCTTTTGCCCAGGTTTTAATGGGCTTGTTGTTTTTTCTCTTGTGTTGGGATGTGCGGTCGTTGGCTCTTTTGGCTATTCAGTCCTTCTCCGATGTGTGGTTTGAAACATCCACTCGCAGTTGTTGTGCTGTCTTTGCATTGAGTGGATGGTTTCCTCGGCTGGGCAGAAGCATCTGTGTTGGACGCAATCCCATTTGTTTCTTGTTTCGTGTGTTGCCCTTGCCCAGTCACACATGCTTCTTCCAAATAGGCGGCTATGCCACATGGCCATGAGCAAGGTGCTGGTTTTCTACTAGAAGTTTCACGGTTTCAAGTCTACCATTCAAGGCTTTAATCCATTTCGAGGTGGTGTGTGAGCCTGATGTAACATCATGGTCTACTCTCATTGTGTCACATATGGCTGTGCATTTTTCCACCACCTTTTCTTCTTGAGACTGTCCTTTCTCCACTGATCCTCTTGCCTTCCTCGTTGCAAATGGGCTGTCCATATATGTGTGAGGTGACCTCTGGGCTCTAGATTCTTTTCCGTTGATCTCTGTGTCTGTTTTTGAGACCAGACTGTGCTGTTTTGGTATGTAGCACTTCGTCCTACATGTTGAAATCAGTAAATGTGACATGTCCTGCTTTGTTCGTTTTCCTCAGGATTCCTTTGGGTATTCAGGGTCCCGTGTTGCTGGATAGAGACTTAAGGATTCTCTCTTATATTTCTATGGGAAAGATTCTGCAACTTTGACTGGGATTGCATGGAATCCAGAGATTGCTTTATCCGTTATGGAGGTTTCAAGTATTTTAGTTCCTACATTCCTATAGCACGGAATACCCTTCCATTTGCTTGTGTCTTCTGGAATTTCTTTCCCCAAAGTTTTGCTAGTTTCCGATTTCCATAGCTTTCACCTGTTTAGCTAAGCTTATTTCTAGAGATCTTATTCTTTTTTTCCTGAGGTTCGGTTTTTCTGTTCTTTTCAAGTTTTCATTAGTTTTGTTTCAGCTGATGTTTATGGCTGTGCTCAGATCTGCTGTCGATGTTGCTGTATTTGCTGAGGAATACTGACGCTGTCTGACGTTGCTTCCCAGCTGCCTCTACACTACCTCCCATGCCTCCCCGAGAATGGCTGGACCAGCGGTGAGGAGGTTCACCCCCAGGATTCCGCATGGCCACCCAGAACGTGCAGACTTCACCACTGCACCACGGGCCGACACCTTTCATGTTCCATTGGCAACCTGCAGTTGAGTGGAATGTGACTTGAATATGCTACCTGAGCCCAACTCGGGCACTGTGTAGATGAGGCCAGTTTGTTTTCCTTCTCCACTGTGATGTCAGAGGATTTGTCAGAATTGTGTCTCTGCTGTCCCTGCAAACTTCATAGACACAGGCTTACAGAGCCTGATTTTAGCAGTCTCATAACTCACCCTTACCAGTTTTCCTAGGTTTGACCTTCCCTGGTTTTTGGGATTGTGACTTACTCCGACTTTCGAACGTTCAGAGTATGTCTAAAACTGACATCTTTCTCTATGGATTATTCATGTGTGATTTCTGTGTGCCTTCCATTTTCTGGGAACGTTTTTTATTTTCCGTGGTAGAATCGTTGATATGGGCTCAGCGAGCTGAAGACTTGAATGAAAGATTGCTCGGACTCAAGATCCTGCATTGGTGTTCTTTTATTGAGAGAACAGTACAGGGTAGCATGGGGACAGGACACATTAGCAGTGAAGAGCTACTGCTGCTGCTGCCTGGGGACAGGACCCATGGGTAGTCAGAGCTATTGCTGCCCTGACTAGAGGGTTAGGGCTAATTTGATAAGGCATGGGCATATGACTTATTTTTACTCGAAAAAGAAATAATGATGTAAAATGTCTTTAAATGATTTCAGTACTGATGGGGTCTGGACATTGTGTTGTCATATTTTTAGATACGAATCTGGCCATATAGATCAGCATGTAGGTGAGAATGCCCTGGGCTTCTCGCCCTGGGGCAGCCCTAATTCATTCCATAAAAAAAGCCACTGGGTCATATAGTTTGGCATGTAGTCCAGGTCACTCAGCTTCCCTAGCTGGGGCAGCCCGGATCCACATCATAAAACCTACCTGAACCTATTTGGACTGGAAATCTTTGGGGATATGGATGATGGTCAGTCTTCTGTGACTACTTCTGGCTGTACAGGGTCGTAGAGCTGTCCCTAAATGGGGCCATAGGTACACTTAGGCAGTTTAGTGGACCAGAAGGCTTGCCCCATTGAGTTCAAGCCTGGCAAGTTATACAGATCCTCTGGAGATGAGAGAGTCATTGACAAGAGGTGGTCCAGGAAGTGAAACATTTTTGACATGCATAAGACAATGAAACAGACAAAAAATATCATAAGAAATACAAGCAGTATGTTTAACCCAATGAATAAGGTTTTGAAGTAGTGCAGAAACCTTGTCCTGACTAGGAGTTCAACCAATCATTTAGATTTAGGGTTGGTCAGGCATGGATTTAATTTGGTGGCTGGGATACCAAGCCAGAAATATTTTGACGGTAGTCAGGAATATAGACACAACATTCAGTTTTTATAATGGCACAGGTGCCCCCTTGTGCTGCGGTCAAGACATCCAGAGCCATTTGGATTTGGAGAACTGCCTTACACACTTGGGATACTTCTAAATTGAGCAGCGAAATGCTATGTTGTGTATCATTTAATGCCTTCATACTAAATTTGTTTAGGACTTCCATGTGCAAGACGACACTTTCGATTCCTAATTGGTGAAAGAAAATTGCGGAAAGATGGTCATACCAGCGGAAGACAGGGCTGGTCAAGTGCTGTTGCAAGTTGCGTAGGTTAGCAGGAGGAGATATAGTAAATGTAGTTCTACCTTGCATCCAGACAAAGCCTAGAGTGCATCGTCCAATCCATGCAGGTGGTACCCAAGGTCATAAATTGGAGCCACATATCCACTGCGCACTGTTAGGGGCTAACCAACACGTGTTGAGCCATGTATCCCAGTCAGTCTGAAACCAATCAGTATTTTTTTAAGGCTATGATATGAGAACACATATAACAGGGATTTTTTCCCATAGGTCGAGTGCTATAAGGCCATGTATCACAGGGTGATTTTTTTCCCCCAAAGAAAGTGGCCTTTTACTGAGTTGCCCACTAGTAGGAGTGAACCAAATATATTCATTCCAAATTTTGTATTGTCCATCCTGTGTGTATTAATAAGTTGGGGACATTACCTTTGGAACTTGTTCTGTATGATCCAAGTGTGACAAGGCAAATCTAGTTAGTATTTGGACAGTAGTATTGAAGGAAAATGTTTGATTGTGGCCAGGAAACTTCCAGGTGTCAGAGGTAGATGACCACAAGGAGACATTACTATTAATAATACATGAATATTGCGGAAGAAAAGAGCTAGAATCTAATATCCATGAATGCCTACTATAGATTCTACAGAAACATATTTTTTCTCTCTTAAATCACTCTCATTTTTACAAAAGATAACCAAATCAGGATTACCGGGTTTGCAAATCAAGTGTAGTTTCAATACAACGTGCTCCAATTATTTACATAAGAGCAGCAAGAATAGTAATTTTTCATACAGGCTTTTTTAAATGTGCTTCGCTGGATCTTTTCCTGCAAAATCTCAGATTGAACTGTGAAGGCCTCTAGAGGCCAGAAAAGCCAAGCCAAGGACTTGCCATCAGATTTGGCCTGCAGTACCTACAGATTTGAGTGGTGTTCTCTTTGAGGTCTCCCCAAATTTTCGGAGGTTCCTTGCACCTGCCAGATAAGCAAGCTTCCTTACTTACCGGGTAAGATTGCCAAAATCTCAGTAAACAAGGTACCAGGCCTGTGTTTCCGAGTGGCTGTATTCCAGAAAGTGCAATCTTTGTTCCTGAAACGCTGTCTTGTCATATCTGAGACTATGTGTTTCAAATATGACATTCCAGTCAAAGCCTTGGTAATATAACCAATGTGTCCTGTTATAAGGAGAACAGATTCTTATGGAACTTACGCAAATATTGCCACGAAATGACCATACTCAGTCACAAAGGGTTTCTAAATTCAGGAGGGATAAGGTAGGGAGAAAAAGATAAATGTTTCAGTTTTGCTCATAAAGGTATAATTTCACCAAATGGCTGTAAGTTAGAGTTAGCATAAGAGAAAAGAGAAAAAGATTTCCTTCATTATGAGAAAACAAAACAACACATCCAAACAGAACAATATCTCAAACAGAAGTCCTAAAAATTTATAATCGTCCTAATCAGTGCACACAGTCCTGTATAATCAATTCTTGAGCTGAATCTTCTGTTAGCAGATTGATGAGCATAGTTTCTGTTAGAATTCTGTCATTTCTTACTCCGTTCAGTTTTACAAAGGGCAATTGGCAAAGAAACTTGACTACTTCTGTGACATATAACACTGCCAGATAATAAGTGAACTTATCACTGATAACCATGGCAGATCAGAATTTTAGGAATGCTATCTAATTTTGAGACGTCTATATTAATAACATTTACCCATCAAATACCAGCTAAGAAAGTCTATTGTCACTTATTTCACAATGTTTCCCATTTAATTTAATAGACCAAATAAGCCAAATTACTTTAGCATTTTCCTCATTGTAGGAAGAGAGAGCAAATTTTTTGAGAAGTCGCAGAGACTCTCTGAAAATCCTCAGAGTAATCATTCTTCTGTCTACCAGGTCTAAAGAACGCCTTCATTCAGGATTTGAATATTTTTGAGGGAGAAGCTTGTCACAACATATCAAAAGTTTTAAAAATGTCGTTCAAATAGCAAACAACACTCACTGTGAAACAATGCTCAGGTATCCATTCAAAGTGATAACAGAAAGAGTCAAAAATATTAAGAGTAACCTCAGCCATTATTTTTCACAAAACTGATTTGTCTCTTAGGTAGACGTACTCAAAGGGACAGCTCTTACATCCTCTTTAACAAGAGCAGATAAAAGGTTCAAGAAAATGTATCCTTTTAGAGAAAACCAAATTTGAATTTCTGCACCTACTTATGGTTCACATTCAAACTCTTTCACTTAATTGAACTTACTTTAGTCTACTTGAGCAGGCATAAAACTCATTTCAGAATTCCTCCTTCACAAACCTTCTACATCTTTCTTTTTCATTTTCAGTACTTGTCCCAAAGTCTTTCTTTTTTCCTTTGTAGTGCATCAGGAGCAATTCATCTTTCTTAACCCATCAAACAAAAATATTTCCATTCTTTATACCTTTTTTACTGAAAACATACATTTTAACTTCCTTGAATACAGAGCTCTTTTGCTTAGTAATTTCCAGTAGCTTTAATTGCATAGGTTAATTAGAACCTTTAATGCTTAACGGACCTAGTAAACACTAAAAAGGTAAACAATTATGAAATTTCTTTTATATCAGCATTCTAAACACTTCACAACTTAAGAAACATGCCACTTTGCAATAAAACACAAGGCACGCTTTTTGATACACCCACATGCTTTTAGCCTCTTCAATAAGAAGCCAAAAGTAGATAACTTAGATATGTTTAACTATAATGTGTGTGTTCTGTTCTATCCAAAAGTGACCCGCATAGTCATCTTTTTATCATTTAACTTAACTTGGCAAAACTCAAGATTGTTACCAAAAAGGATTTCGAAGCGTTTTTTTTCCCCAAGTATACAGCCCATAAAAGTTATTGTACTCACTTTTATGAGTTTTATGTATTTAAACCATTTGTTTCCAACAATTATGTTCAGATTACTATGGAAACCTCATGAGGCATTAGACAAAACTGGTCATCATTTAAAGCTATTATTTTGCTGACAAATTTAACAGACAACGTGAACTTATATGACTAGTAAACCGAGTCTGAATGCCTGCATCCTATGCTAATACTGACAACTCTGACAAGAAGACAATTTTCAATGAAACCAACAAACTTAAACAAGCTTTCATTTACCAAAGGTTAATTCACATCACGTTAACTTTGAAAGTCACTGTGTTAATTTCGACTACATTTAGAATTTAAGAAAGCACTTACTTTAAGCCAACTAAACAGAGATCTTAATTTTGGCCAGACCATCCAGGGGTTAAAATATCACACGTATAATGAACACATAGACACATATACACAGAGACTGTACAACTATTGTTTTAAAAACTACTGCCATGAATCAGGTACAATAATATAAAGCTCACCAGTTACAAATCAAAACTTTGTTTTGAGCCTTTTTACTAATACTTATGGAGAAGACGCTCAACATGCTAGACTTTTTGCAAGGGCACACTTATGGCCATTTATGCTTTCCACTACTTTTTTTTTTTCAGTCTTAAGAATGAGTGATATGCTAGACAGTAGTTCCTGGAGAGGGGGGAAGATAATCCTTTTCATGGTAAAGGATCAAGGTGGAATCTGAACTGCCTCTAGAACTGTATTTCCAGTCTTGCAAGGATTTTCTAAGGACAGTTGCTCTTGATTTCTCAGAAACTGGACTGTAACTTGAAGGACGTTCTAGGTTGATCTACCTGTCCAACTGCACCAGAAAGACAGAGAGAAACATCACACATTTTCTACCAGCTGGAGTTTCTGGGGCATAACCCATACAATTGAAAGTGTTCCTAATTAGTTAGAATGACCCTGAGTGATGAGTCTTAAGGGATGCTTATCTCATTCCCCACGGCAATAAAGCCAGTGTCCGACTGACAGTGAAGTGGAGAAGGGTGGAAGGCATACAAAGGGCTTGAACTGGCTGGAGGCCAGGGCTCCCAGTACCCGGGTTGAGAATGAAGTTGCTTGCAAAAGGTTTTCAAGTTTTCTGATTTTACAGAAGTTCCAGGTTCTGGTCAAGTCCAGCCTGAACTTAACCAAGACTTGGTGACAACAGAGGACATGATGAGCAAAACAAAGAAAGGAAATGAAGACATCAGACCTCACCCTCATGGCCGCTCAAAGAGGGTTATCAAGAGAAGACTCACTCAACAGTTCCTGTGCTGGGGCACACTACTGTAGCATGACAGTTCACAGAATATATCACAGGTCTGCTACCCTCATAGCCAACTCAGTAGGTGACTAAAACACTCAATGAGTCAACCCCCAAGAGAGGGCACCCTACTTGGGCTTTCCGGGGTGATCAGGCCCAGAAATGCCAAGTTTGGGCTCCCAGGGGTGGAGGCCATGACTGTTGACAGATTTCTTTGCTTCCCTGTTGCAAAGCTCAAAAGGAGACGAAAATCGCCATTGCAACTCTAAGAAAGATGAAAGAGACAGGTCCATTACTTTGAAAATCCCCCCTGAACCTGGGGCAGCATCCTACCTGTCATTCCTACTGTGGGGGTCCTATAACAAGGGGTGATGGGGTGTCCCCCGCATTGCATCCATTGCATATCTTCCCTGGTATGCCTGGAAGTTACAGGTGCCTGGTGAACATCTTTCCTATTCTGCGTGGCAGTAACAGGTGCCTGGTGAATGGTCCCCAAGAGAAAGGGAGAAGTTCAAGAGAGAACAGGATGGAGAAAATTAGTGAGGCATTTTCCGCCGCTCTGGGGGACATTCTACCCAATTGCGTGTTGGAGGCATTCTCTGAGAAGGGCTTCCCATACGCAACCAAAGGTTAGACTTTGGTACTTTCCTTGAACTGGAGTCCCAATTGGGGCATTCACACAGTTCAGAGCATGGTCAGGTGCCATGGGAGGTATCCCAATCCAACCTTAGGAAGAGAAACGTTCCAAGGGAGTCTTGCAGATTGCTGACCATCCTAATGACTTAAGTGGCCGACCCGTGCCCACCTAAAATTTGTATATTAGAGATAGAGTCAGGAAGGAATGGAGTAATTCACTCTACTTCGCCCTTAGGCTTAAGGTACTGATTCTCTTCAAGCTGAATGCCACGATTTGCCCCATAGAGTAGCCATGGGCAGCAAACGTGGATTCATACAGCTATCCAAAATAGTTCCTGATGGGGAAGTGAATTTAGATTCATCCTCGAAACAGAGAGAGGCACAAGGAAGAAAAGGGCACTTACCAGAAGTTGGGCTCAGAAACCAATGAAGCAAGTTCCCGTTAGGGGGGCCACAATATATGATGGTGGGTCAGCAAGCTGATGAGTCGGAAGAAAGATTTCTTGGTCTCTCAAGGCCTGGCAGAGGTGCTCTTTTATTTAGAGAATGGTACAGGATAACATAGGGACAGGACCCATGGGGAGTAAAGAGTTGCTTCCTGGGGACAGGACCTATGGGTAGTGAAGAGCTGCAGGCATGGGAACTGGACGCACGGGCAGTGAATAGCTGCTGCTGCTGCATGGGGAAAGGAGCCATGGGCAGTCAGATGTCCTGCCGCTGCCCTGAGTTGAGGGTAAGGGCAAATTTTATAAGGCATGGGTACGTGACATTTTTACTGGAAAAAGAAAAGATTATGTAAAAAGCCATTAAAGGACTTCAGTACAGATGGAGTCTGGTTATTGTGTGGTCGTATAACATTAGATACGAATTTGGCCATATAGATAGGCATGTAGGTGAGCATCGCCTGGGCTTCTCTCACTGGGGCGCCTCTAATTCATACCAAAAAAAATTCACCGGGTCATATGCTTTGACATGTAGGCCAGGTAACCTTGGGCTTTTCGAGCTGGGGCAGCCTTAATCCACATCAATCGTCATTGTCTTTCTCAGCTATCTCCCATAGATACGCTTATCAGTCTGTTCTCCTTCATTCCAAGTTATGAATTTTGTATTTCTTTAATCACCATATGTTCTCTAGGCTGATGTGTGAGTGTTTTCATGATTGTTGGGCATTGCCTTTGAATTTCCATCGTTCACTTGAAGGAATCTTTGTTATCCTAGCCTAGGTCCAACTGAGCACTGAGAACACGAGGTGATCTTGGTGGGTTTGACATTCTGAGATCAGAAACTCCAAATTCTAGGTTGTCCAGGCAACCACCTTATGGACATAATGTTTCTGAGACAAATTAGAGAAATGTGATGAATTCCTGTCTCCAGGTAAGATATTTTTATGTCTCTTTTCTAAATTTGGGAAGGCTGGAACTTGACCCTGGATCCATGATCCTTCTAGTAGATTACATCTAGATACTGCTTTACTTTATTTCTGTAGGTTTTGTAAGTTGTTTGATTTACACCCTAAGCTCTGGCATGTTTATTTTTCGTTAAATATAAGTGTAATGTTCTAATTTTCAGCCAACTTCCTCACAAATGCTGTCAAAACACATAGTCAATAATCTTCTACGGCCAGAGATGGGAGAGAATTTCACTGGTGCCAAAGTGAGCACTCTAGCTTTGGATGTCAGCCTTCACTTTGGATTGGTGATTCCCAGAGGGAATGAAAAAATCCAAAAAGGCCTGCTGATTTGGGGCATAAAGGATTTGAGGCTGAAAGAGATTAGAGAAGATGAACTTCCAAGGACTGTGAATCTCCTCCAAATGCTTAATGATGCTACAGAAAGTAGACCATTGCAAATAGATTATGGGGAATACTATGAAGAGAATCTGTTCCGTGCTAAACAGATGAACCAAGGGAAAATGTTACCGTCTATGATGTTACGAGTAATTACATTCACAAATAATCACAGCAGGCCATCTTCTTCCCAAGTTCAGGACAAATATGGGTCCACAAGTAAAATTCAGGGCCAGCCATGTGTTCAGGAGTGTAAGTGCCCACATTCCTATTGGGTGGCCTGGGGTTCATGGACTCGCATCACTGGTGCTGATCAGATTAGTAACGTTGGGAAAGATAGATTTCATGGTATGGTGTGTACAGAGATCACAAAGAAGTCGAAATTGTGAGCATACATCAGAGATAGGCAATAGGAAAAAAACATGAAAATATTGCAATCTATGACACATCTGGTACACTTCCCTAAATACAGACTGAAGGAAGTGATGTGACCTGCATAGCTAGAATTGGCAGACTGCATGAGATGACAGAATCATTGCACATCAGAGGCTTGAGTGGGCAACTTCAACTTTGGATGGACTCCAGGACTTTCACTGGGGAAAGTCTACACATTCGGCCATATTCACAAAATGTAACAGATAAAACCCAGGATAAACTTAAAGTAAAGAAACCATGTCTAGAGAGAATGTAGTAGACATTTAAAAGTTCAAGGATAAAGTTAGAAACCCACAAGAAATCCAGGAAATGGAAAACTATTCAAGCTGGAAAGGGAGAGTAGTCGTGTGCATAGAAGATGCTGGGACAGCTTAGAAGTTTGAGGGAGTTTATGACATACAGTGAACATGTCACCCAAGATGGCCTCATGGTTATAGTCTGAGGATTGTCCTAGGCTACGATACTCAAGTTAGAGATACCCAGAAGAGAATTTAAAAACAGAAACCAGGCACTGAAACTTGAAGAGAGAGAATACACGCTGATTAAAGGGGTAAGAAAGAAGTCATTGTGAGGAAGCAATAATAGGGAGACAAGCACTGAGTGGAGAACATTGTAATCTACTCAAGTGTATGGGGAAGCCATGCTGATGCAAGCTTGAAACTTGATTTGAAACCAGAGGCTGGACTTGGGGCTTATCAGACCTACATTGTCCTTCTGCCTTAATCATAATCCAAAATTAAGAATGATCTCCTGAGGACACTGTAGACAATGATTGATGCTTCCTTTCCTATGCCCCTAGCATTCATTGAAGAGAAGTCTCACTTTCCATGGCTCTGGCATTACAGAGGCCCATTCGGTACATGCCAATGTGTCACAAGATATCTCTTTGAACGCTTGAAGGAATGGACGCCCGTCATGCTTCGTGAATGTCCCATTGTTTGACAGGGCTCCAGAATTGTGCTGAGAAGCACCCTATTCCAGACGGTTTCATTGCTTTGTGAGGGCTGCCCTACCAGGCTAGTATGCTTGGTTAGGCTTCAATGAAATTCTCTCCCCGTATCTCTTGAAGTAGAATGATTATTAATATCGTGTATTGACAGCATATGTAAGGAGGTTGGCTCAAAATTAGAACATTACAATTATGTTTATAGAAAAATAAATATGCCAGAGCTGAGGATGTAAATCGAACAAGTAAAACACTCTATAGAAATATAGTAAGCCAGCATCTAGACGTAATCTAGTGGAACACTCAAGGATCGGGAGTACAGTTCGAAACTTCCCAAATCCAGAAATGAGACAGAAAAGTATCTTACCTGGAGCGGAGTTCATCAGATTTCTCTAATATGTCTCAGAAACATAATGTCCGTGAAGGCGGTTGCCAGCACAAACTCGAATCTGGAGTTTCTGATCTCAGAATGTCAAAGCAACCAAGACGACCACGTGTTCTCAGGGCTCAGTGTCACCTCGGCCAGGATAGCAGTTTCCTACAGGTGACCGATGGAATTTCCAAGACAGCACGCAACAATCACGAAAAGACTCAGACCTCGGTATACAGAACATATGGTGATTACAGAAATACAAAAGTCATAGCTTGCAATGAAGGAGAACGGACTGATAAGCATATCGAAGAGAGATAGGTCAGAAAGACTGTAATGATTAGACTTTGGAAAAGAGAAAAATCTCCCTGAAAATGGAAGGTCAATAGAAATCACATCTGAATAATCCACAGTGAAAGACTTCAGTCATTAGACAGACTCTGACTGGACGTTTGAAAGTCCGAGAAAGTCACAACGCCAAAAACTGCAGCGAAGGTCAAACCTGGACTAACTGGGAAGGGTGAGTTATGGGACTGCTCCACGTGGGCTCTGAAAACCTGCATCCACGAGGCTAGACAGGACAGCAGACACACGATTCTGACAAATCCTCTGACATCACAGAGGGCCAGAAAAAGAAGCTGGCCTCATCTACACAGGGCCAGAGGTGGGCTCAAGTAGCATATTCAAGTCACGTCCCACTCAACTGCAGGTTGCCAATGGAACACGAAAGGGGCCGGCCAGTGGGGAAGTGGTGAAGTCCGCACATTCTGGTTTGGGAGCCCGGCTTCGGCCACATGGAATCCTGCGGGTGAGCATCCTCACAGCTCGTCCAGCCATTCTGGGGCAGATGTGTGAGGTAGTGTAGAGGTAGATGGGAACCAACATTAGACAGCTCCACTCTTCCACAGCAAATAGAGCAGCATGGCCCGCAGATGTGAGCACAGCCATAAACTTCTGCCAAAACAAAGCCAATCGAAAGTTGCAAAGAATTGAAAAATTGAACCTCAAAAAAGAAAGCATGCCAGTAAGAAGTAAAAGATGTCTAGCAATAACCTTGGCCAAACAGGAGAAAGCTATGGAAACCGAAATACAGCAAAGATCCTGGGGAAGAAACTCTGGAAGACACAAGGAAACTGAAGGCTATTCCATGTTCTTCGAATGGAAGATCTAACACACGTGAAGCGTCCATACCGCATAAAGCCATCTCTGGATTCCATGCAGTCCCAGGCAAAGTCGCAACACTATTTCCCACAGAAATGGAAGAGAGAATCCTAGAGTTTCTATCCAGCAACAAAGGACACTGAATAGCCAAAGGAATACTGAGGAAAACGGACAAAGCAGCAGGCATCACACATTGATTTCCAGATATAGGACTAAGTGCTAGGTACGGAAACTGCACAGCCTGGCTCCCAAAAGAGGCACACAGACCCATGGAACAGAATCGAGAGCCAAAGGTCAACTGACACACATATGGACAGCCCATTTTCGACCAGGAAGCCAAGAGGAGACAGCAGAGAAAGGAGAGTCTCGACAAGAAATGGTGCTGGGAAAACAGCACAGCCACATGGAACACAGTGAGAGTAGACCGTGATGTTACACCAGGGACACACACCACCTCGAAATGGATTAAAGCCTTGAACGGAAGACTTGAAAACGTGCAGCTTCTAGGAGAAAACGCAGGCAGCTTGCTCTTTGCCATCTGGCTTAGCCACCTGTTTGGAAGAAGCATGTGTGACCGGGCAAGGGCAACAAAGGAAACAAGAAACAAGCGGGACTCCATCCAACGCAGAAGCTTCTGCCCCGCCAACGACACCATCGACTGACTGCAAAGACTGTGCAACAACTGACAGCAGATGTTTGCAAACCGCACATCGGAGAAGGGGTGAACAGCCATGAGATCCAATGAACTCATACGTCTTCACAGGAAAAAAAACAGCGAGCCAAATAAAACCAGGGCAAAAGATGGAAACAGACAGCTCTCCCAGGAAGATAGAAAGATGGACAACAGGCTGTATGAAAACATGCTCATCAACATTAAGTCTCTGCTCAATGCAAATACGAACGGCACTGAGATAGCAGCTCACAGTGGTCAGAATGGCTATAAAGATGAAGACAGGAACCAACAAGTTTCAGAGAGGAGGTGGAGAGAAGGGAAGCCTCCTGCACTGCTGGTGGGAGTGTAAACCTGTGCAGCCACTATGCGAAATGGTGTGGAATTGCCTCAGAATTTTCAGAATCCATTTACCGTATGATCCAGGTATTCCTCTGTGGTGTATACATCCAAAGATCTTGGAAACACTAATGCACAGAGATCCGTGCATCGCTGTATTCCCCACAGCTTTACTCCCAATATGTAACACTTGGAAGCCTCCCTGATGCCCATCAAGGGACGAATGGAGAAGGAAGATGGGCTATAGCCACACAATGGCATAGCACCCAGCTGTAGGAACAGATGCAGTGCAGCCATTTGTGACCACCTGAATGGCTCCTGAGGGTATCAGGGGAACTGAAACAAGCCCTGGGGTAAGGTCAAATACCACAGGATCTCACGTACAAGGAGAAGAGGAAAAATGGACCAACAAACAGGTAGCACGTGACATAGGATTGGCAGTTCCCAGAAGGAAAGGGGGGCGCAGGACGGAGGGACAAAGAGTTGATTAGGCACAAGTGTGTGGTGAGGGCCTGTAATTAGGCTTACGCTGGTGAAGATGATGTAGCCTACACAGAAGTCTAAATCTATGAGGATGTAGATTTGAAAGCTATAGGATGTTAGAATGCAGGGTTACAGAAATCAATTCACATAAAATCAAAACTCCAAAAAGGGGTGCAGATTTACGGCCTAAAGCTTTGGAGGCTGAAAGACATTAGAGAAGATGAACATCCAAGGATTAGCAATCGCCTCCAAATGCTTAATGATGATACAGAAAGGTAGACCTTTGCAAAGAGATGAAGAGGAATACTACCAAGAGAACATGGTCCGAGCCAAATCATGAGTCAACGGCAAATGTTACTGACCCTGATGTTACTACCGCTTCCCTTCACCAATGATGGAAGCAGGCCAACATCTTCCCAAATTCAGGCCAAAGGTTGGTCCAAAAGCCCAATTTGGGGCCGGGCTGTGGTGTAGCAGGTAAGTGCCCACATCTGCTTGGGCGGCCTGGAATTCACAGGCTAGCATCACGCGTGCGGATAAGATTACTAGCATTAGGAAATACAGATTTCAAGGTCTGGTGGTCACAGAGATCATAAAGAAGTAGAAATGGTGAGGAGACCTTATCAGTACGCACCAGAAAAAGATCCACGAGAATATTACAATCTATGAACGCATCAGGTACACTTCCCCAAATGATGAAGGAAGGACAACATGAGACCTGCCAAGTTGGAATTGTCAGACTGCTAGGAGATCACATGATCAGTGTGCATCAGGGGAATGCCTGGGCAACTTCAACATGAGAGGGCTTCCCGGACGTTCTCTGGGGAAAGTCCACCCATTTGGCCATATCCACAAAAGATAAGAGATAAAACCCGGGATAAGCTTAAAGGAAAGAATCCAGTGTCTAGAGGGAACATAGGAGACCCTTCAAGTCCTTGGAGAAAGTTAGAAACTGACAAGAAATCCAGAGCAAGGAAAACTATCCTACCTGGAAAGGGGGACTAGTAAGATTGGGATGAGACGGCTCTGAAACACTGTGTGCATTGAGGTTGTCAGGACAACTTAGAATCTGAGGGTGTTTATGACATCACGGTGAACATGTCACCCAAGATGGCCGCATGTTTACAGTCCGAGGATTGGCCTAGTCTATGACACTCAAGTGAGAGATACCCAGAAACAGCTTTTCCAAACAAAAACTTGAAAGGATCAAACAGACTCTGATTCAAGGGAGAAGAAAGGAATCATTGGGAACAAGCGATAATAGATGGACAAGCACTGAGAGGAGAACATTGTCACCTACTCAAGTAGATGGTGAGGTCGTGCACATTCAATCTTGGAACTTGATTTGAAACAAGAGGGCAGACTTGGGGCTTATCAGACCTACATTGTCCTTCTGCCTTACTCATAACCCAAAGTACAGAATGATCTCTTGGGGACATTGGAGAGAAGAATCGATGACTCATTTCATAGGCCCCTAACATCCTTTGAAGAGAACTCTACCTTTGCATAGCTCTGGCCTCACGGGGGCCCACTGGCTACATGCTAATGTTTCCCAAGAGATCTCTTTGAAGCCTTGAAGGCATGGATGCCTGTCATGCGTAGGGTATGTGGCTTGGTTTGAAGGGCTCTAGAAGTGTGCTGAAAAGCACCCTTTTCCAGAGGGCTTCATTCCTGTGTGAAGGCTGCCCTCCCAGGCTACAGTGCTCAGTTGGGCTCCAATGAAATTAACTCCCCCATCTCTTGCCGTAGAAGGAGTACTGATTCTGTGTTTTGACACCATATGGAAGGAGGTTGACTGAAAACTAGAACATTACCATGATATTTAAAGAAAAATACACACGCCAGAGCTGAGGATGTCAATCAAACAGTAACAGACTCTGTAGAAATAAAGTAAGCCAGTATCTAGATGTAATCTAGGGGAGCGTTCAAGGTTCAGGGCTGAACGTCGAAACTTCCCAAATCCAGGGAAAGAGACGGAAGGATTTCTCACCCGGAGAGAGGAATTCATCAGACTCATCGAATTTGTCTCAGAACCATTGTGGCCGTGAAGGTGGTTGCCAGGACAACGTCTAACCTGGAGTTTCTCATCTCACAATGTCAAATGAAGCAAGATGGACACGTGTCCTCAGTTCTCAGTTGGACGTAAGCTAGGATAGCAAAGATTCCTTCAACTGACAGATGGAAATTCAAAGACAACATCCAACAATCACCAAAGCACCCACACGTCGGCCTACAGAACATATGGTGATTAAAAAAATACAGAATTCCTAACCTAGAATGAAGGAGAACCCACTGATAAGTATATCGAAGGGAGAGAGATCAGAAAGACCACTACGATTAGACTAAGGAAAGAAAACAAGCTCCCAGAAAATGGAAGGCAAACAGAAATCACACCTGAATACTCCACAGTGAATGAAGTCAGTGTTTACAAAGAGTCTGCTTGAACGTTTGAAAGTCCGAGAAAGTCACAACCCCAAAATTTGCAGTGAATGTCAAACCTGGGCTAACTGGGAAGGGTGAGTTCTCAGACTGCTCCAAGCTGGCTCTGAAACCCTGTGTCCATGATGCTTTCTGGGACAGCAGAGACCCAATTCTGACAAATCCCAGTGGACCGGAAAAACAACCTGGCCTCGTCTACACTGGACCAGATTTGGGCTCAAGTAGCATATTCAAGTCACATTCCACTCAACTACAGGTTGCCAATGGAACACGAAAGGGGCCGGCCAGTGTTGCATAGGTGATGTCCGCGTGTTCTGTGTCGGCAGCGTGTGGTTGGCCGCATGGAATTCTGGGGGTGAGCCTCCTCACCGCTCGTGCAGCCTTTCTGGGGCAGGCGTCCGAGGTAGTGTAGAGGCAGATGGGAAGCGACTTTAGTCTTCCTCAGCAAATACGGCAGCATTGCCAGCAGATATGCGCACAGCAGTAAACATCTGCCTAAACAAAACCAATTAAAAGTTGCAAATGATAGAAAAACTGAACCTCAAAAAAAAAAGCATGCTAGAAAGAAAAACAAGTAATCTAGGGATAACCTGCACAAAACAGGTGAAAGCTATGTAAACCGAGAAATAGCAAACCTTTGGGAAAGAAATTCCAGAGGACACAGGGAAACGGAAGGGAATTCAGTGCTCTTGGAATGGAAGAAAACGAAGAAAGCATGAGGTATCATCACAATGATTCCTTTCTCATGCCTTGGATCAGCGTCTCTTTGGTCTATTCAAGTTTCTGTGCCCGGTTTCTGTTTGGAAAAGCTGTTTCTGGGTATCTCTCACTTGATTCTGCTAGCCTAGGCCAATCCTTGGACTGTAAACATGTGGCCATCTTGGGTGACATGTTCACCGTGATATCATAAACACCCTCAGAATTCTAAGTTGTACTGACAACCTCCATGCACTCAGTGTTTCAGAGCCATCTCATACCAGTCTGACTACTCCCGTTTTCCAAGCAGGATAGCTTTCCCAGTTCTGGATTTCTTGTTGGTTTCTAACTTTCTCCTCGAACTTTGAAAGGTCTACAACATTCCCTCTAGACACGGGTTTCCTTCCATGAAGATTATCCCCGGTTTTCTCCCTTATCTTTTGTGGATGTGGTCAAACGGGTGGACCATCCCCAGAGAAATTCCTGGAGCTCCTCCCAAGTTGAATTTGCCCAGGCAATTCTCTGATGCACAATGAGCGTGTCATCTCCTAGGAGTCTGACAATTCCACCTGGGCAGGTCACATGTTTTCCTTCCTTCATCATTTGGGAAATTGTACCTTATGCATTCATAGGTTGTAATATTCTCAGCGTTCATTTTCTGGTGTGTATTGAAAATGCCTCCTCAGAATTTCTACTTCTTTATGATCTCTGTGCCCACCATACTGTGAAATCTCTATTTCCTAATGCTAGCAATCTGATCTGCAACCCTGATGATAGCAGGTGAAGCCCGGGCCGCCCAATCAGAACTTGGGCACTTACCTGCTACACCACAGGGCCGACCCTGAATTGGGCTTTTGGACAAACCTTTGGCCTGATCTTGGGAAGATGTTGGCCTGCTTCGATTATTCGTGAAGGCAGTTAGTAACATCATGGACGGTAGCATTTTCCGCTGGTTCACGAGTTTAGCATGGAACACGTTCTCTTGGTAGTGTTCCTCTTCGTCTCCTTGCAATGGTCTACCTTTCTGTAGCGTCATTAAGCATTTTGAGGTGATTACCAATCCTTCGAAGTTCATCTTCTCTAATTTCTTACAGACTCCAAAGCTTTAAGCCGTGAACCTTAACGTCTTTTGGGAGTTTTGATTTTACGTGAATTGTTTGCCATAACCCAGCATTATAACATCCTATACCTTTCAGATCTACATCCTCATAGATTTAGACTTCTGTGTACGTTACATCATCTTCACCACCGTAAGCCTAATTACAGGCCCTCACCACACACTTGTGTCAAATCAACTATTTCTCCCTCTGGGCCCCGCCACCTTTCCCTCTGGGAACCAGAAATCCCATGTCACTTGCTACCTGTTTCTTGGTCCTTTTTTTCCTCTTCTCCCTGTAAGTGAGACCCTATGGTATTTGACCTTCCCTCTGGGGCTTGTTTCCATTCCCCTAAAACCCTCAGGAGCCATTCTGTTGGTCACAAATGGCTGGAATGCTTCTGTTCCTGCAGCTGAGTGCTATGCCGTTGTGTGGCTATAGCCCATCTTTCTTGTGCCTTGATGGGCACCAGGGAGGCTTCCCTGTCTTCAATATCGGGAGTAAGGCTTTGGTGAGCACAGCGGTGCACGGATCTCTGTGCATTAGCGTTTGCAAGTTCTTTGGATATATATGCCCCAGAGGAGTACCTGGATCATGTGGTAGATGGATTCTGAAAATTCTGAGGCGATTCCACACCACTTCGTGTAGTGGCTGCACCGGTTTACACTCCCACCAGCAGTGCAGGAGGCTTGCCTTCTCTCCACCTCCTCTCTGAAACTTGTTGGTTCCTGTCTTCATCCTTATAGCCATTCTGACCACTGTGAGCTGCTATCTCAGTGCCGTTCGTATTTGCATTGAGCAGAGACTTAATGATGATGAGCATGTTTTCATTCAGCCTGTTGGCCATCTTTCTATCTTCCTGGGAGAGCTGTCTGTTTCCATCTTTTGCCCAGGATTTATTTGGCTCTTTGATTTTTCTCCTGTGGAGACATATGACTCCATTGCATCTTTGGCTATTCACCCCTTCTCCGATGTGTGGTTTGCAAACCTGCTGTCGCAGTTGTTGTGACGTCTTTGCACTGAGTCGATGGTGTCGTTGGCTGGGAAGAAGCTTCTGTGTTGGATGGAGTCCCGCTTGTTTCTTGTTTCCTTTGTTGCCCTTGCCCAGTCACACATGCTTCTTCCAAATAGGCGGCCAAGCCAGAAGGCAAAGAGCAAGCTGCCTGCGTTTTCTCCTCGAAGTGTCACGGTTTCAAGTCTTCCATTCAAGGCTTTAATCCATTTCGAGGTGGTGTGTGTGCCTGGTGTAACATCACGGTCTACTCTCATTGTGTTACATCTGGCTGTGCAGTCTTTCCAGCACCATTTCCTGTCTAGAGTCTCTTTTCTCCGCTTTCTCCTCTTGGCTCCCTGGTCGAAAATGGGCTGTCCATAGATATGTGAGTTGATTTCTGGGCTCTCGATTCTGTTCCATGCAGCTGTGTGCCTCCTTTGCAGGCCAGGCTGTGCTGTTTTAGTACCTAGCTCTTCGTCCTATATGTGGAAGTAAGAAAGTGTGATAATTGCTGCTTTGTTCATTTCCCCCAGGATTCCTTTTGCTATTCAGGGTCCTTTGTTGCTGGATAGAAACTTTAGGATTCTCTCTTCTATTTCTGTGGGAAAGATTGCTGCAACTTTGACTGGGACTGCATGGAATCCAGACATTGCTTTGTCGACAAAAATAATCCGTAACCAATCTGTAAATGAAAATTTGGGGGAGTTTATTCTGAGCTTCAATCTGAGGATTATAACCCAGGGCCTTTCTACCCAAAGGAAGAAAGAGCATCAGAGAAGTGGGGTGCACAGACTGGTTGTATTCCCCTCATAGAGGATGTTTCACATAGGATTGAAATGTCCCATTTACAATAGTCGCAAGACTGCTCTGTTGGCACAGCGATTGATGGAAATAGCAGGTATGTCTTCTGTCTCAGTGAACACAGTAGGGTGGCAGTCTGTTTTCTATAGCTGACTGGTCACAGGTGAGCTGGGTGGTCAAAGGTGAGTGCAGCAATCAGTTCCTAGCCCAGGGAGAAATGCTTATCCCTAAAGAAATGCTAATGTGGGGGGAAGTTGCACCTTTATCTCAAGGGCCATAGGAAGTGTCTAAGCAGATATGCAATGCATGCTAAATAGCCATAGTCAGGCCCTTTTGGAAAAAACAAAATCAGGCCGAATTAGGTTTATACCAAATGGCTTCCTCATATAGTCCAATATATCCAATTGCTTCCCATTTTTACTTGAGCTTTATGCCGTATGGACGTTTCAAGTGTGTCCCTTATTGCATTCGAAGTGCACGGAATAGCCTTGCGTTTCCTTGTGTCTTGTGGAATTTCTTTCCCCAAAACTTTGCTAGTTTTTGGTTTCGATCGCTTTCTCCTGTTTGTGCAAGGTTATTCACAGGTATCATTTTCTTCTCACTGGCATGGGTGTTTTTTGAGGTTCAGCTTTTCTATTCTTTGCAACTTTTAATTGGTTTTGTTTGGCAGAAGTTTATGGCTGTGCTCAAAGCTGCTGTTCGTGCTGCTCTCATTGCCGAGGAAGAGTGGCGCTGTCTAACATCACTTCCCATCTGCCTCCACACTAGCTCGCACGCCTGGCCCAGAATGGCTGGACGAGCATTGAGGAGGCTCAACCCCAGGATTCCAGGTGGCCAACCCTGGCCTGCCGACCCAGAACACGTGGACTTCACCACTGGCCCACTGGCTGGACCCTTTCGTGCTCCATTGGCAACCTGCGGTTGAGGGGAATGTGACTTGAATATGCTACTTGAACCCAACTCTGGCCCTGTGTAGATGAGGCCAGGTTGTTTCTGTGGCCCACTGTGATGTCGGAGGATTTTTCAGAATCGTGTCTCCTCTATCCAGTCTAGCTTGGTGGACACAGGGTTTCAGAGCACGCGTGGAGCAGTCTCATAACTCACCCTTCCCCGTTAGGCCAGGTTAGACCTTCCCTGCAGTTTTTGGGGTTGTGACTTTCTCGGACTTTCAATCTTTCAAGCAGTCTGTCTAAAGACTGACATCTTTCACTGTGGATTATTGAGGTGTGATTTCTGTTGGCCTTCCATTTTATGGGACCCTGTTTGCTTTTCCATGGTCTAATCGTCATGTTCTTTATGAGCTTGTCCTTTGACATGCTTCTCAGTGCGTTCCCCTTCACTCCATTTTAGGAATTTTGTATTTCTTTAATCACCATATGTTCTGTAGGCCAAGGTGTGAGTCCTTTCGTGATTGTTGGGTGTTGTCCTGGAATTTTCATCGTTCACTTGAGGGAATCTCTGCTATCCTAGCCTAGATCCAACTGAGCACTGACTACACGTGGTCATCTTGGTTCGTTTGACATTGTGAGATGATAGACTCCAGGTTCGAGGTTATCCTGGCAACCACTTTCACTGGCCCAATGGTTCTGACACAAATTAGATGAATCTGATGAATTCCTCTCTGCAGGTGAGAGACCTTCTGTCCCTTTTCTGGATTTGGGAAGTTTCGAGCTTGACCACTGATCCTTGAACTTTCCACTAGATTACGTCTAGATACTGGCTTACTTTATTTCTACAGGGTGTGTTATTTGTTTAATTTACATCCTCAGCTGTGGCATGTTTATTTTTCTTTAAATTTAATGGTAATGTTCTAATTTTCTGCCATCCTCTCTACATGTGGTTTCAAAACACATAATCAATACTCCTTCTATGGTAAGAGATATGGGGAGGGAATCTCACTGATCCCACTGAGCCCTGTAACCTGGGAGGCCAGCCTTCACAAAGGATGGAAGCCCTCTGCAAAAGGGTACTTTTCAGCACACTTCTAGAGCCCCTCCAAACCAAGAGACATACCCAAGCATGGCAGGGGTCCATTCCTTCAAGGCATCAATGAGCTCTCTTGTGACATATTGGCATATACCCAGTGGGCCCCCGTGACTTGAGAGCTGTGGGAAGAGAGAAGTCTCTTCAAGAATTCTAGGGGCATAGGAAAGGAGGCCTCGATTCTTCTCTTCAATGTCCTCTATTGATCATTCTTGACTTTGTATTATGGGTAAGGCAGAAGGACAACGTAGGTCTGATAAGCCCTGGCCCGGCCTCGTTTTTCAGAACACATTTCCAGCTTGAATCAGCATGGCCTCCCCAGACTTCCGTAGATGACAATGTTGTCCTCTGAGTACTTGACCCTCTATTGTCTCTTCTTCCCAATGATTCCTTTCTCATCCCTTGAATTAGCGTCTCTTTGATGTCTTCAAGTTTCTGTGTCCGGTTTGTGTTTGGAAAAGCTGTTTCTGTGTACCTCTCACTTGAATATCCTAGCCCAGGCCAATCCTAGAGCTGGAAACCTATGGCCAACTTTGGTGACATGGTCACCGTGATGTCATAAACACACTCAGAATTCTAAGTTGTCCTGACAACCTCCATGCACACAGTGTTTCAGAGCCATCTCATACCAGTCTGACGACTCCCCCTTTCCAGGTTTAATAGTTTTCCTTTTTCTGGACTTCTTCTCGGTTTCTAACTTTATCCTCGAACCTTGAAAGTTCTACTACATTCCTTCTAGACAGTGGTTTCTTTCCTTTAAGATAGTCCTGGGATTTATCTCTTATCTTTTGTGGATGTGGCCAAATGTGTGGACTTGCCCCACAGAAAGTCCTGGAGTCCCTGCGAAGCTGAAGTTACCCAAGCAATCCTCTGATGAGCAATGATCATGTCAACTCATAGCAGTCTGGTGTTTCCACCTTGGCAGGTCAGATGTTTTCCTTCCTTCATCATTTGGGGAAGTGTACCTGATGTGTTCATAGATTGTAATATTCTCATGGTTCATTTCCTGGTGTGTATTCATAAGGTATCCTCACAATTTCTACTTCTTCATGATCTCTGTCAGCACCATACCTTGAAATCTACATTTCCTAATGCTCCTAATCGGATCTGCACCTGAGATGCCACCCTGCCAGTCCCAGGCCGCCCAAGTGCAACATGGACACTTACCCACTACAGCAGAGGGCTGGCCCTGAATTGGACTTTTGGACCAACCTTTGGCTTGAACTTGGGAAGATGTTGGTCTGCATTGATTATTCGTAAAGGTAATTAGCAGTAACATCGTGGACAGCAACATTTTCAGTTGGCTCAGGAGTTTAGCACGGGTCAGGTTCTGTTGGTAGTGTTCCTCTTCATCTCTTTGCAATGGTCTACATTTATGTTGCATCATTAAGCATTTTGAGGTGATTATCAATCCTTTGAAGTTCATAATCTCTAAACTCTTTCAGCCTGCAAACTTTATCCCTTAAACCTGCTTGCCTTTATGGAGTTTTGATTTTAGGTGAATTGATTTCCATAACCTTGCATTAGAAAATCCTATAGCTTTCAGATTTACATCCTCATAGATTTAGACTTCTGTGTATGCTACATCTTCTTCCCCACAGTAAGCCTAATTACAGGCCCACACCCCACACTTGTGCCTAATCAACTGTTTCTCCCACCGTCCACTGCCACCCGTTCCCTCTGGGAACCACCAATCCCATATCACGTTCTACCTGTTTGTTGGTCCTTATTTTAATCTTCTGCTTGTAAGTGAGATGGGATGGTGTTTGATTTCTCCCTTGGGTTTGTTTCAGCTCCCCTCCCACCCTCAGGAGTGATTCTGCAGTCACAAATCGCTGGACTGCACTCTTTCTTACAGCTGAGTGTTTTGCCTTTGTGTGGATATAGCCCAACTTCCTTCTCCATTGGTCCTTTGATGGGCACCAGGGTGGCTTCCAAGTCTTGGATATCGGGAGTAAGGCTGTGGTGAACACAGCAGGGCACGGATCTGTGTGCATTAGTGTTTCACAGTTCTTTGGATAAACACGCTGGAAAGGAATAGCTGGATCATATGGTAGATAGATTTGGAAATTTCTGAGGCAATTTCACAAGGCCATGCCTAGTGCCCTCACCAGTTTGGACTCCCACCAGTGGTGCAGGACTCTTCCCTTCTCTCCACCTTCTCTCTGACACTTGTTTCCTGTTTTGTTCCTTATAGCCATTCTGAACACAGGGATCTGTCATCTCATTGTCGTGAGGATTTGCGTTGGCCTCATACTTAATGGTGTTGAACATGTGTTCATACAGCTGTTGGCCACCTTTCTGTCTTCTTGGCGTAAATCTCTGTTTCCATCTTCTGCCCAGGTTTTAATGGGCTTGTTGTTTTTTCTCTTGTGGAGACGTGTGTGGTCATTGGGTCTTTTGGCTATTCAGCCCTTCTCAGATGTGTGGTTTGAAACATCCTCTCCCTGTTGTCGTTCTGTCTTTGCATTGAGTGGATGGTTTCCCCGGCTGGACAGAAGCTTCTACGTTGGATGGAGTCCTGCTTCTTTCTTCTTTTCTTTGTTGCCCTTGCCCAGTCACACATGCTTCTTCCAAATAGGCGGCTACCCCAGATGGCAAAGAGCAAGCTGCCTGTGTTTTCTCCTAGAAGTTTCACTGTTTCAAGACTTCCGTTGAAGGCTTTAATCCATTTCGAGGTGGTGTGTGTGCCTGGTGTAACATCATGATCTACTCTTATTGTGTCACATGTGGCTGTGCAGTCTTCCCAGCACCATTTATTTTAGAGACTCTCCTTTCTCCACTGTCTCCTCTTGCCTTCCTCATTGCAAATGTGCTCTCCATATATGTGTGAGTTGACCCTTGTGTTCTCCATTCTGTTCCATTGGGGTTTGTGCCTGTTTTTGGGACCAGGCTGTGCTGGTTCGGTACCAAGCGCTTCGTCCTACATGTTGAAATTGAAGTGTGATACGTCCTGCTTTGTTCGTTCTCCTCAGAATTCCTTTGGGTATTCATGGTCCCTTGTTGCTGGATAGAGACTTTAGGATTTTCTCTTCTATTTCTGTGGGAAAGATTGCTGCAAATTTTACTGGGGTTGCATGCAACCCAGAGATTGTTTTATCCATTGCAGACGTTTCAGGTGTTTCAGATCTTACATTCCTAGAGCACGGAATACCCTTCTGTTTCTTTGTGTTTTCTGGAATTTCTTTCCCTAAAGCTTTGCTAGTTTTCGGTTTCCATAGCTTGCACCTGTTTGTCTAAGCTTATTCCTAGAAATCTTATTCTTCTTACTTGCATGTTTTTTCCCCAGAGGTTCAGTTTTTCTATTCTTTGAAACTTTTCATTGGTTTTGTTTTGGCAGATGTTTATGGCTGTGCTCACATCTGGTGGTGATGCTGCTGTATTAGCTGGGCAAGAATAACACTGACTGACGTTGCTTCCCATCTGCCTCTACACTACCTTGGACGCCTGCCCCAGAATATCTGGACCATCGTTGAGGAGGTTCACCTCCAGGATTCTGCATGGTCTGCCCTGGGTGCCGACCCAGAATTTGCGGACTTCACCACTGCACCACTGGCCAGCACCTTTCCTGTGCCATTGGAAACCTGCATTTGATGTGGAATGTGAGTTGAATATGCTATTTGGGACAAATCTTGCACTGTGTAGACGAGGCCAGTTTGTTTTTCTTCTCCACTGTGATGTCGGAGGATTTCTCAGAATTGTGTCTCTGCTATCACAGCAAACTTCATCGACACAGGTTTTCAGAGCCACATTTTAACAGTCTGATAACTCACCCTGACCAGTTAGCCTAGGTTTGACATTTGCTACAGTTTTTGGGTTTGTGACTTTCTCTGTCTTTCGAACGTTCAGGGACTGTCATCTAAAATGGACATCTTTCATTGTGGATTATTCAGGTGTGATTTCTGTGTGCCTTCCATTTTCTGGGACGGTTTTTTGTTTTCCATGTTATAATTGTTGAAATGGGCTCAGCGAGCTGAAGACTCGAATGAAAGATTTCTCGGACATTGAAGGTCTGGCACTGGTGCTCTTTTATTTAGAGAATAGTATGGGATAGCATGGGGACAGGACCCATGGGTAGTGAAGAGTTGCTGCTGCTCACTTGGGATGGGACACATGAGCAGTCAAAGCTCCTGCTGCTGCCCTGAGTTGAGGGTTAGGGCAAGTTTTATAAGTCATGGGTACATTATTTATTTTTACTGGAAAAAGAAATGATGTGGTAAAATGTCTTTAAATGATTTCAGTGCTGATGGAGTCTGGTTATTGTGCAGTCATATAACTTTAGATACGGATCTGGCCCTGTAGATCAGCATGTAGGTGAGGATGCGCTTGGCTTCTCTCCATGAGTCAGCCGTAATTCCACCTGCTCATATAGTTTGGCGTGTAGGCCAGATCACCTTGGGCTTCCCTAGCTGGGACAGGCTTAATCCTCATCATAAACACCCCCTGAACCCATTTGGACTGGAGAGGTTTGGGGATATGGACGATGGTCAGTCTTCTGTAACTACTTATGGCTGTACAAGGTCGCAGAGCTGTCCCTAAATGGGGTCATAGGCACAGGTAGGATGTTCAGTGGACTGGAAGGCTTCACCGGTGGAGTTCAAGGCTGACAAAGTATACAGAGCATCTGGAGACGAGAGAATCATTTGACGAGAGGTGGTCCAGGAGGTGAAACTTTTTTCACACGTGGAAGACAGACAATGAAACAGACAACAAACTATAATAAGAAATACAAGCAGTATGTTTAACCCAATGTATAACGTATTGAAGTAGTGCAGAAACCTGGTCCTGACTTGGAGTTCAACCAATCGTTTAGAGTTAGGGTTGATACGACATGGATTTAATTTGGTGGTTGGGATAGGAAGCCAGAAATATTTTGACGGTAGTCAGGAATATAGACACAACATTCAGTTTTTATAATGGCATAGGTGCCCCCTTGTGCTGCTGTCAAGACATCCAGTGTCATTTGGATTTGGAGGACTGCCTTACACATTTGGGATACTTATAAACTGAGCAGCGAAGTGCTATGTTGTGCATCATTTAATGCCTTCATAATAAATTTGTTTAGGACTTCCATGTGCAAGACGACACTTTCGATTCCTAAGTGGGGAAGGAAAATTGTGGAAAGATGGTCCTACCAGTGGAAGACAGACCTGGTTCAGCGCTGCTGCAGGTTGGGTAGGATAGCAGGAGGAGGTGTAGTAAATGTAGTTCTACCCTGCATCCAGACAAAGCCTAGTGTGCATCGTGCAATCCACATAGGTGGCAGCAAAGGCCATAAATTGGAGCCACATAGCCACTGAGCACCATTAGAGACTAACAAAAGCGTGCAGGGCTGTCTATCCCAATCAGTCCCAACCAATCAGTACTTTTTTAAGACTATGATATAACACATATAACAGCGAATTTTGCCCATAGGTCGGCTGTTATTAGGCCATGTATCACAGGTGTGATTGGTTTGTTCTCAACAGAGAGTGACCTTTTACTGAGTTGAGCACTAGTAGGAGTGAACCAAATACATTCATCCCAAATTTCATATGGTCCATCCTGTGTGTATTGATAAGTTGGGGACTTTCCGTTTGGAACTTGTTGTTTCAGATCCACCTGTAACAAGGCAAATCTAGTTAGTATTTGGGGAGTAGTTTTAAAGGAAAATGTTTGATTGTGGCCAGGGAACTCGCAGGTGTCAGACATAGATGAGCACAAGGAAACACTATGATTAGTAATAGATGAATCTTGTGGATGAAAAGAGCTAGAATCTAATATCCATGAATGCCCACTATAGCTTCTACAGAAACATAATTTTTTCTCTCTTAAATCACCCTCATTTTTACAAAAGATAGCCAAATGAGGATTTACAGGTTTGCAAGTAAAGTGTAGTTTCAATACAACTTGCTCCAATTATTTACATAACAGCTCCAAGAATAGCAATTGTTTATACAGGCTTTTTTAAGTATGCTTTGCTGGAAATTTTTATGAGGAATCACAGATTGAACTGTGAAGGCCTCTAAAGGCCAGAAAAGCCAAGCCAAGGATTTGCCATCAGATTTTGCCTGCAGTACTTACAGATTTGAGTGGAGTTCTCTTTCAGGTCCCCCAAAGTATTCGGTGGTTACTTGCTCCTGCCAGATAAGCACGTTTCCTTACTTAACGGGTAAGATTGCCAGAATCTCTGTAAACAAGGTACCAGGACCGTGTTTCTGAGTGGCTGTATTCCAGAAAACCCAATCTTTGTTCCTGAAATGCTGTCTTGTCATATCTGAGCCTGTATGATTCAAATATGACATTCCAGTCAAATCCTTGGTAATATAACCAATGTGTCCTGTTATAAGAAGAACAGATTCTTATGGAACTTATGCAAATATTGCCACGAAATGACCATACTCAGTAACAAAGGGTTTGACAATTCCTTAGGGATATGGTAGGGAGAAAAAGATGAATGTTTCAGTTTTGCTCATAAAGGTATAATTTCACCAAATTGCTGTAAGTCAAAGTTAGCAGAAGAGAAAAGAGAAAAAGATTTCCCTCATTATGAGAAAACAAAACAACACATCAAAACTCAACAATATTTCAAACAGAAGTCCTAAAAAATTATAATCCTCCTCATCAGTTCACACAGTCCTGTATAATCAATTCTTGAGCTGAATCTTCTGTCAGCAGATCGAGGAGCTTAGTTTCTGTTACAATTCTGTAGTTTCTTACTCAGCTCAGTTTTACAGTCTGAAAGTTTATCAGAAACCTGTAGTTTAGATCCTCTGCGTCAGAATCCTTTCCCGGAATATCTCAGAAGATGAAACATATTTGCAAAAGAAAAAAGCATCAGAGAAAAACAACAATTATCTGCAAATGGACAAAGGACTCAAAAGGGCAATTGACAAAGAAACTTGGATACTTCTGTGACATATGACCCTTTCAGATAATAAGTGGACTTATGACTGATAACCAGGACAGATCAGAATCTTAGGAATTCTATATAATTTGAAGACATCTATATTAATAACATTTACCCATCTAATACCACCTAAGAATATCTATCATCACTTGTTTCACAATGTTTCCCATGTAATTTAATAGAAAAAATAAGCCTAATTAGTTTAATGTTTTCCTCCTTACAGGAACAGAGAGCAAATTTCTTTGAGAAGTCTCAGGGGCCCTCTGAAAATCCTCACAGTAATTTCTCCTCTGTCCACCAGGTCAAAAGAAAGACTTCATTCAGGGTTTGAATATTTTTGAGGGAGAAACTTGTCAAAACATATCCAAAGTTTTTTAAATGCTTCTTCAAATAGGAAACAACACTCACTGTGAAACAATGCTCAGGTATCTGTTCAAAGTGATGACAGAAAGAGTCAAAAATCTTAAGAGTGACCTCAGTCATTATTTTCACAAAACACATTTCTCTCTTAGGTAGACTTACTCAAAGGAACAGCTTTTATAACCTCTTTACCAAGAGCAGATCCAAAGTTCAAGCAAAAGTATCCTTTTAGAGAAAACCAAATTTCAATTTCTGCACCTACTTATTTTGAACATTCAAACTCATTCACTTAATTGAGCTTACTTTAGTCTACTTGAGTAGGCA
Source organism: Equus asinus (assembly GCF_041296235.1). Lineage (NCBI taxonomy): Eukaryota > Metazoa > Chordata > Mammalia > Perissodactyla > Equidae > Equus > Equus asinus. Next base: position 13,352,910 of record NC_091813.1, on the reverse strand, counting down.
TAAAACTCCTTTCAGAATTTCTACTTCACAAACCTTCTTCAACTTTCTTTTTCGTTTTCAGAATGTGTCAACAACTTTCTTTTTTCCTTTCTAGTACATTAGGACAAATTTATCTTTTTTCACCCATCAAACAAAAATATTTCCATTCTTTATACCTTTTTTACTGAAAGCATACATTTTAACTTCCCTGAATACAGAGCTCTTTTCCTTATTAATTTCCTGTAGCTTTAATTCCATAAGTTAATTAGAACTTTTAAGCCTTAACAGATCTACTAAACACTAAAAAGTAAGCAATTATGAATTGTCTTTTATATCAGCATTCTAAACACTTCATAACTTTAGAAACATGCAGCTTTACAATAAAACATAGGCATGCTTTTTGATACACCCACACGCTTTTAGCCTCTTCCATAAGAAGCCCAAAGTAGATAACTTAGATATGTTTATTAATAATGATTCAGTGTTTCATCCTATCCAAAAATGACCTGCATAGTCATCTTTTTATCATTTAACTTAACTTTTCAAAAGTCAAGATTGTTACACAGAAAAATTTTGAAGCTGTTTTGTTTCAACAAGTATACTGACCATAAAAGTTATTGTACTCACCTTTATGAGTTTTATGTATTTAAACCATTTGTTTCCAACAACCATGTTCAGATTACCTATGGAAACCTCATGAGGAATTAGACAAAACTGGTCATCATTTAAAGCTATTATTTTACTGACAAAGTTAAGAAAGTGAACTTATATGACTAGATAACCCAGGCTGAATGCCTGCATCCTATGCAAATACCGACAACTCTGACAAGAAGATAATTTTCAATCAAACCAACAAACTTTAACAAGCTTTCATTTACCAAAGGTTAATTCACATCGCGTTAACTTTGAAAGGCACTGAGTTAATTTCTACTACATTTAGAATTTATGTAAGCACTTTCTTTAAGCCAACTAAACAGAGATCTTAATTTTGGCCATACCATCCAGGGGTAAAAATATCACACATATAATGTACACATAGACACACATAGACAGAGACTGTACAACCATTGTTTTAAAAACTACTCCAGTGAATCAGGTACAATAATATAAAGCTCACCAGTTATGAATCCACACTTTGTTTTGAGCCTTTTTACTAATACTTATGGAGAAGATCCTCGAGATGGTAGACTTTTTGCAAGGGCGCACTTATGACCATTTATCATTTCCCCTCCTTTTTTTTTCACTCTTAAGAATGAGTGATGGGCTACATAGTAGTTCCTTCAGAGGGGGAATGAGAATCCTTTTCATCATAAAGGAAGTAGGTGGAATCTGAACTGCCTCTAGAGCTGTCTTTCCATTCTTGCAAGGATTTTGTAAGGACAGTTGCTCTTGATTTCTCAGAAACTGGACTGAAACTTGAAGGACATTCTAGGTTGATCTACCTGTCCAACTGCACCAGAAAGGCACAGAGATACATCACAAATTTTCTCCCAGATGAAGTTTCTGGGGTATACCGATACAATTGAAAGTGTTTCTAATTAGTTAGAATGACCCGAAGTGGTGAGTCTCTTGGGATGCTTACGTCATTCCCCATGGCAGTAAAGCCAGTGTCGGACTGACAGTGAACTGGACAAGGGTGCAGTGCCTACAAAGGCCTGGAACATGCTGGAGGCCGGGGCTCCCAGTAGCCGGGTTGAGAGTTAAGTCCCTTGTAAAATATTTTCAACTTTTTCAATTTTACAGAATGTCCAGGTTCTGGTCAAGTCCAGCCTGAACTTAAGCTCGACTTGGTGACAACAGAGGACACGATGATCAAAACAAAGAAATTAAAAGAAGACACCAGACCTCACCCACATGGCAGTTCCCAGAGGGTTATCATGATAAAAGTCACACAACAGTTCCCATGCTGGGGCACACTACCCTAGCATGACAGTTCACAGAATAAATCGCAGGTCTCCTAACCTCATAGCCCATTCAGTAGGTGACTAAAATACTCAATGAGTCAACCGCCAACAGAGGGCACCCTACTTGGCATCACCGGGGTGATCAGACCCAGAAAGCCAAAGTTGGGGCTCCCAGTGTTGGAGGACTTGACTCTTGGAAGATTTCTTTGTTTCCCAGTTGCAAAGCTCAAAAGGAGACGAAAATGGCCATTGTAACTCTAAGAAAGATGAGACAGGTCCATTACCTTAAAAATCCCCCCTGAACCTAGGGAAGCATCCTACCTGTTGTTCCTATGGTGGGGTGCCTATAGCAAGGGGTGATGGGGGTGTCCCCCAGAATTGCATCCCTTGGATACCTTCCCTGCTATGCCTGGCAGTAACAGGTGCCTGGTGAACATCTCTCCTATTCTGTCTGGAAGTAATAGGTGCCTGGTGAGTGGTCCCCAAGAGAAAAGGAGAAGTTTAAGAGAGAACATGATGGAGAGAAATAGTGAAGAAGTTTCCGCCACGCTGGGGTCATTCTACCCAATTGCGTGTTGGAGCCTTTCTCCAAAGATGGGTTTCCAATACTCAGCCAAAGGTTAGACGTTGGTACTTTCCCTGAACTGAAGTCCCGATTGGGACATTCACACAGTTCAGATGGTCAAGTGCATGGGAGGTGTCCCAATCCAGCTTTAGTGATAGAAACCTTCCACGAGAGTCTTGGAGATTGCCAACCATCCTAATGACTTAAATGGCTGACCCGTTCCCACGTAAACTTTATGTATTAGAGATAGGGTCAGGAAGGAATGGATTAATTCATTCTACATCACTCTTAGGCTTAAGGTACTGATTCTCTTAAAGCTGAATGCCAGATTTGCATCATAGAGTAACCATGGGCAGCAAACACGAATTCATACAGCTATTCAAGACAGTTCCTGATGGAGAAGTGAATTTAGATCCATCCTCGAAAAAGAGAGAGGCACAAGGAAGGAAAGGTCACTTACCAGAATTCGAGCTCACAAACCAATGAAGCACGTTCCCCATATGGGCCACAAGATATGATGTGGGGTCGGCAAGCTCAAGAGTTGAAAATAAGATTTCTTGGACCCTCAAGGTCTGGAAGTGGTGCTCTTTTATTTAGAGAATGGTACAGGATAGCATGGGGACAGGACCTATGGGCAGTGAAGAGCTGCAGGCATGGGGACAGGACACATGGGCAGTGAAGAGCTGCTGCTGCTGCTGCATTGGGAAAGGACCCATGGGCAGTCACAGCTCCTGCTGCTGGCCGGAGTTGAGGTTAAGGACTAATTTTATCAGGCATGGGTACGTGACTTATTTTTCCTGGAAAAAGAAAAGATGTAAAAAGTCATTAAATGATTTCAGTTCACATGGGTTCTGGATATTGTGTGGTTATATAACACTAGATACGAAACTGGCCCCATAGATAGGCATGTAGGTGAGCATGACCTGGGCTTCTCTCACTGGGGCACCTCTAATTCATACCAAAAGAAATTCAACGGGTCATATAGTTCTGCATGTTCACCAGCTAACCTTGGGCTTTCGAATGGGGGCAGCCTTAATCCACATCAATCCTCATGGTCTTTCACAGCTGTCTCCCATGGATATGGTCATCAGTGTGTTGTCCTTCATTCCAAGTTAGGAATGTTGTATTTCTTTAATCACCATATGTTCTCTAGGCCTATGTGAGTGCTTTCGTGATTATTGGGTTTTGTCTTTGAATTTCCATCGTTCACTTGAAGGAATCTTGGCTATCCTAGCCTAGGTCCAACTGAGCACTGAGAATACGAGGTCATCTTAGTTGGTTTGACATTTTGAGATCAGAAACGCCAAATTCTAGTTTGTCCTGGCAACCACCTTATGGACATTATGTTTCTGAGACAAATTAGACAAATCTGATGAATTCCTCTCTCCAGGTAAAATATTTTTATGTCTTTTTTTCTGAATTCTTTACTTTAAGTTTATCCTTGGTTTTATCTGTCACATTTTGTGGATATGGCCAAATATGTAGAATTTCCCCAGAAAAAGTCCACGAGTCCCTCCCAAGTTGAAGTTGCCCAGCCAATCCTCTGATGTAATATTTTCATGTTGTGCAATCTATGATGCATCTGGTAGACTTCTCAAATACAGAATGGAGGAAGTGATGTGACTTGCATAGGTGGAATTGTCGGATTGCACAATATGACACGATCATTGAACATCAGTGTCTAGAGAGAATGTAGTAGACATTTAAAAGTCCAAAGATAAAGTTATAAACAGACAAGAAATTCAGGAAATGGAAAACTATCAGACTGGTATCAGATGGCTCTGAAATACTGTGTGCATGGAAGATGCCGGACAACTCAGAAGTTTGAGGGTGTTTATGACATCACAGTGAACATGTCACCCAAGATGGCCCCATCTTTATAGTCCGAGGATTGTCCTAGGCTACGATACTCAAGTGAGAGATACCCAGAAAAGAATTTAAAAACAGAAACCAGCACTGAAACTTGAAGAGTTAGAATTGCTGCTGATTAAAGGGATAAGAAAGAAGTCATTGAGGAGATGCAATAAATAACAGACAGACAAGCACTGAGTGGAGAACATTGTGATCTTCTCAAGAATATGGGTAGGCCATTCTAATTCAAGCTTGCAACTTGATTTTAAACCAGAGGCTGGACTTGGGTCTTATCAGACCTACATTGTCCTTCTGCCTTAATCATAATCCCAAATCAAGAATGATCTCCTGAGGACATTGTAGAGAAGGATCGATGCGTCCCTTCCTATGCCCCTAACACTCATTGAAGAGAAGTCTCACTTTCCATACCTCTGGCTTTACGGAGGCCCACTGGGTACATGCTAATGTGTCACAATACATCTCTTTGAACCCTTGAACGACTAGAACCCCATCATGCTCCAGGTATGTCGCATTGTTTGGCAGGGCTCCAGAAGTGTGCTGAGAATCACCCTTTTCCAGAGGGCTTCATTGCTTTGTGAGGGCTGCCCTACCAGGCTAGTGTGCTCAGTTTGGCTCCAATGAGATACTCTCCCCCATCTCTTGGAGTAGAATGATTACTGATGACGTGTATTGACACCATGTGAAAGGAGGTTGTCTGAAAATTAGAACATTACAATTATCTTTATAGAAAAATAAACATGAGGTTGTAAATCAAACAAATAACACACCTTATAGAAATACAGTAAGCCAGTATCTAGACGTAATCTACTGGAATGTTCAAGGATCGGGGGTCAAGATCGAAACTTCCCAAATCCAGAAATGAGACAGAAAAATATCTTACCTGGAACGGAATTCATCACATCTGTCTAATTTGTCTCGGGTACATTATGTTCATGAAGAAGGTTAACATGACAAACTAGAATTTGGAGTTTAAGATGTCAGAACGTTAGACCAACCAAGATGAACACGTGTTCACAGTGCTCATTTTGACCAAGGCTAGCATGGTAAAGATTGCTACAAGTGACCAAGGTAAATTCAAAGACAACACCCAACAATGAAAACTACTCACACGTAGGTCTATAGAACATAGGGTGCTTAAAGAAATAGAAAATTGATACCTTGGGATGAAGGAGAATTGGCTGACAAGCATAGCAAACGGGGAAATCTGAGAAACACCACAATGATTATGCTATGGAAAAACAAAACGGGCTCAAAAGAAGGAAGGCAAACACAAATAACACCTGAATAATCCACAACGAAAGGTGTCAGACTTTAGACAGACTCTGATTGAACTTTTGAAAGTCAGAAAGTGACACAAACCAAAAAACTGCAGCTAGGTAAAACCTGGGCTACCTGGAAAGGGTGGGTATGAGACTCCTCCAAACGTCCTTTGAAACCCTGTGTCCATGAAGCTTGCCGGGAGAGCAGAGACATAATTATGACAAATTCTCTGACATCGCAGTTGACCCAAAATACAAACTGGCTTCATCTACTCAGTGCCAGAGTTGGGCTGAAGTAGCCTATTTAAGTCACATTCCACTCAAATGTAGGTTGCCGAGGGAACATAAATGGGGCTGGTCAGTAAAGAATTAGGGAAGTCTGCGCATTCTGAGTTGGCAGCCAGGAGTTGGCAGGGTAGAATCCTGGGGGTAAACCTCCTCACCACTGGTACAGCCATTCTGGGGCAGGTGAGGGAGGTAATGTAGAGGCAGATGAGAAGCGACGTTAGACAGGGCCACACTTCCTCAGCAAATACAGGAGCACTTCCAGCAGATGTGAGCACTGTGATAAATCTCTTTCAAAAGGAAACAAATTAAAAGTTGCAAAGAATAGAAAAATTGAACCTCAATAAAAAAGAAAAAGGATGCCAGTAAGAAGAATAAGATACCTAGGAATAACCTCACCCCAACAGGTGAAAGCTCTGTAAATAGAAAACTAGCAAACCTTTGCAGAAAGAAATGGGAGAAGACACAAGGAAGCGGAAGGATATTCCATGCTATTGAAATGGAAGAATTAACACACTTGAAATGTCCACACCACATAGAGAAATCTCTTGAGTCCCAGTCAAAGTTGCAGCAATATTTCTCACAGAGATAGAAGCGAGCATCCTAATGTTTACATCCAGCAAGAAAAGACCCCGAATAGCCAAAGGAATCCTGAGGAAAAAGAACAAAGCTCAATGTATCACACCTTCTGATTTCAACATATAGGACGAAGAAATTGAAATGGAAGCAGCGCAGGCTGGGATGCAAAACAGAGAAACAGAACCATGGAACAGAATCAAGAGCCCAGTGGTATAGGGTCACATATATGGACAGCCCATTTTCGATCATGGCGCCAAGAGGAGACAGTGGAGAAAGGAAAGTCTCTACAATGAACGGTGTTGGGAAGAGTGCAGAGTCTCATGTAAGACAAGGAGAGTAGACCATGGTGTTACACCAGGCACAAACACCAACTCAAAATGGATTAAAGTCTAGAATGTAATACTGGAAACCATGAGACTTCTGGAAGAAAACGTAGGTAGGGTGCTCTTTGTCATTTTTCTTAGCCTCATACTTGGAAGAAGCATATCTGTCTGGGAAAGGGCAATAAAGGAAACAAGAAACAAATGGGACTACATCAAACACAAAAGCTTTTCCATAGCCAAGGAAATCATTGATGCAATGCAAAGACAGCACAACAACTGGGAGAGGATGTTTGCAAACCACACATTGGTGAAGGGGTGAATAGCCAAAAGAGCCAATAAACTCATACGGCTCCACAAGAAAAAAAAAAAACAAGCCCCATTAAAATCTGGGCAAAAGCTGGAAACAGACATTTCTCCCAGGAAGATAGAAAGATGGCCAACAGGCTGTATGAAAACATGTTCATCATCATTAAGTCTCTGGTCAGTGCAAATCTGAAAGGCAATGAGATAGCAGCTCACGGCGGTCAGAATGGCTATAACGATGAAGACAGCAAATAAGTTTCGGAGAGGACGTGGAGAGAAGAGAAGCCTCCTGCACTGCTGGAGGGAGTGGAAACAGGTGCAGCCACGACACAAAACGGTGTGGAATTGCCTTAGACATTTCAGAATACATCGACCATATGATCCAGCTATTCCTCTGTGGTGTGTTTATCCAAATAACTTGGAAACACTCATACACAGAGATTGGTGCACACCTCTATTTACCCTGGCCTTATTCCCGATATCCAAGACTTGGAAGCCTGCCTGGTGCCCATCAAGGGATGAATGGAGAAGGAATATGGGCTATAGCCACACAAAGGCATAGCAGTCAGCTATAGGAACAGATTCAGGCCAGCCTTTTGTGACCACCAGAATGGCTCCTGAGGGTATTGGGGGAACTGAAAGAAACCCCAGGGGTATGGTCAAATACCACAGGATCTCACGTACAAGGAGAAGAGCAAGAAGGGACCAACAAACAGGTATCACATGACAATGGATTGGCATTTCCCAGAGGGAAAGTGGGGCAGTGGCCAGAGAGAGAAAGTGTTGATTAGGCACAGGTGTGTGGTTAGGGACAGTAATTAGGCATAAGTTGGTGAAGATGATGTAACCTACTCTGAAGTCTAAATCAATGTGGATGTAGATCTGAAAGCTATAGATCATTATAATATTGGGTTACGGCAATCAATTCACATAAAACCAAAACTCCCAAAAGAGATGCAGATTTACAACCAGAAGCTTTGGAGACAGAAAGAGGTTAGAGAAGATGAACTTCCAAGTATTGGTAATCACCTCAACATGCTCAATGATGCTACAGAATGGTAGACTTTTGCAAAGAGATGAAGAGGAATACTACCGAGAGAACATGCTCTGTGCTAAACTCATGAACCAACAGAAAATGTTACCGTCCATGATGTTACTACTGATTCCTTCACGAATGATCGAAGCAGGCCAACATCTTCACAGGTCAGGTCAAAGGTTGGTCCAAAAGTGCAATTCAGGGCCGGCCCTGTGATGTAGCAGGTAGGTTCCTACATTCCACTTGGGTGGCCCGGGCTTCACCAGCTAGCATCAGGGGTGCGGATGAGATTACTAGCATTAGGAAATATAGATTTCAAGGTATGGTGGGCACAGAGATCATAGAGAAGGAGAAATTGTCACGAGATCTTAACAATATGCACCAGAAAAAGAACCATGAGTATATGACAATCTATGAACGCATCAGGAACACTTCCCCAAATGATGAAGGAAGGAAAACATGTGACCTGCCAAGTGGAATTTTTAGACTGCTAGGAGATCGCACGATCATTGTGCATCAGGGGATTGCCTGGGCAACTTCCAATTGGGGGGGCCCCCAGGACTTTCTCTGAGGAATGTCCACCTAATTGGGCATATACACAATGGATAAGATATAAAACAAGGGATAATCTTAAAGGAAAGGAACCAGTGGGTAGAGGGAATGTAGCATACCTTTCAAGTTCCACGAGAAAGTTAGAAACTGACAAGAAATCCAGAACAAGGAAAACTATCCTACCTGGAAAGATGGAGTCGTCAGACTGATATGAGATGGCTCTGAAACACTGTGTGCCTGGAGGTTTCCAGGACAACTTAGAATTCTGAGGGTGTTTCTGACGTCACGGTGAATGTGTCACCCAAGATGGCAGCAAGTTTAGAGTCCGAGGATTGCCCTGGCTAGGATACCCACGTGAGAGATATCCAGAAACAGCTTTTCCAAACAGAAACTGCACACAGAAACTTGAAGAGATCAAAGAGGCACTGATTCAAGGGATAAGAAAGGAATCATTGGGAAGAAGGGATACTAGAGGGGCAAGCACTGAGAGGAGAACACTGTTATCTACTCAAGTAGATGTTGAGGCCGTGCTGATTGAAGCTTGCAACTTGATTTGAAACAAGAGGCTGGACTTGGGGCATATCACACCTACATTTTCCTTCTGCCTTACTCATAAACCCAAATCAAGAATGATCTCTTGAGGACATTGAAGAGAACAATTGAGGCCTTCTTTCCTAGACCCCTAGCATTCTTTGAAGAGAGGTCTCCCTTTGCATAGCTCTGGCGTCACGGGGTCCCACTGGGTACACGCTAATGTGTCCGAAGACATCTCTGTGAAGACTTAAAGGAATGGATGATTGTCATGCTTGGGGTGTGTCCTTTGGTTTGGAGGGCTGTAGAAGTGTGCTTAAAAGCACCCTTTTTGAGAGGGCTTCGTTCCTGTGTGAAGGCTGCCCTCCCAGGCTACAGTGCTCAGTTGGGCTCCAATGAAATTCTCTACCCCATCTCTTGCCATGGAAACAGTATTGATTTCTTGTTCTGACAACATATGGAATGAGGTTTGCTGAAAATTAGAACATTGCCATTATGTTTAAATAAAAATACACCTGCCAAAGTTCAGAATGAAAATCAAACCAATAGCAAATCATGTAGAAATAAAGTAAGCCCAGTATCCAGACGTAATCTGTTGGAGCATTCAATGATCAGGGGTCAAGTTTGAAACTTCCCAAATCCATAAAAGAGACAGACAAATCACTTACCTGGAGGGAGGAATTCATCAGATTTCTCTCGAAAACACAATGTCCGTGAAGGTGGTTGTCTCGACAACCTCGAATCTGGAGTTTCTGATCTGAGAATCTCAAACCTACCAAGGCGACCATGTGTTCTCAGGGCTAAGTGTCACCTGGGCCGGGATAGCAAAGATTCCTACAAGTGACCGATGGAAATTCCAAGACCACACCCAACAATCACGAAATGACTCACACGTCGGGCTACAGAACCTATGGTAATTAAAGACATACAAAACTCCTAACTTGGAAAGAAGGAGAACGCACTGATAAGCAAATCGAACGGAGATATCTCAACAAGACCATAACAATTAGACTATAGAAAAGAAAAAAGGATCCCGGAATATGGAGGCCAACAGAAATCAAAGCTGACTAATCCACAGTGAAAGACGTCAGTCATTAGACACACTCTGTTTGAACGTTTGAAAGTCAGAGAAAGTCACAATGCCAAAAACAGCAGCAAAGGTCAAACCTGGCCTAAAGGAGAAGGGTGACTTATGAGACTGCTCCCCGCGGGCTCTGAAACCCTGTGTCCACGAAGCTAGACTAGACAGCAGACACGATTCTGACAAATCACCCAACATCACAGTGGGCCAGAAAAGCAAGCTGGCCTCATCAACACAGGGCCAGAGTTGGACTCAAGTAGCATATTCAAGGCACAATCCACTCAACTGCAGGTTGCCAATGGAACATGAAAAGGGCCAGCCAGTGGGGCCGTGGTGATGTCCGCACATTCTGGTTCAGCAGCCCAGGTTCGGTGATGTGGAATCCTGGAGGTGAGCCACCTCACTGCTCGTCCAGCCATTCTGGGGAAGGCATCTGAGGTAGTGTAGAGGCAGATGTGAAGCAACAATAGACATCGCCATTCTTCCTCAGCAAATACGGCAGCATGGCCAGCAGATGTGAGCACAGCCATAAACTTCTGTCAAAACAAAACCAATTGAAAGTTGCAAAGAATAGAAAAACTGAACCTCAAAAAAGAAAGCATGCCAGTAGGAAGAAAAAGATATCTAGGAATAAACGTGGCCAAACAGCAGAAAGATATGGAAACAGAAAACTTGCAAAGGTTTGGGCAAATATATTACAGAAGACACAAGGGAACGGAAGGCTATTCCGTGCTCTTCCAATGGAAGAACGAACACACTTCAAACGTCCATACTGCATAAAGCAGTGTCTGGATTGCATGCAGTCCCAGTCAAAGTTGCAAGGATCATTCCCACAGAAATACAACACAGAATCCTAAAGTTTCTATCCAGCAACAAAGGACCCAGAACAGCCAGAGGAATCCTCAGGAAAACGAACAAAGCAGCAAGTATCACACTTTCTGATTTCAACATATAGGACGAAGCCCTAGGTACGGAAACAGCACAGCCTGGGCCCCAAAATAGGCACACAGACTCATGCAACAGAACGAGATGCTGGAGGTCAACTCACCCATCTACTGACAGCGCATTTTCAAACAGTGAGCCTAGAGGATAAAGTGGAGAAAGGAGAGTCTCCACAAGAAACGGTGCTGAGAAGACTGCACACCAACAGGTAACATAATGAGAGTAGACCATGATGTTACACCAGACATACACACGACCTCGAAATGGATTAAAGCCTTGAATGGAATACTTGAAACCGTGCAACTTCTAGGAGACAACCCAGGCAGCTTGCTCTTTGCCATCTGGCTTGGCTGCCTATTTGGAAGAAGCATGTGTCAGTGGGCAAAGGCAACAAAGGAAACAAAAAACAAGCGGGACTCCATCCAATGCAGAAGCTTCTGCCCAGCCAACGACTCCATTGACTCAATGCAAACACAGCACACCAACTGCGACAGGCTGTTTGCAAACCACACATCGGAGAAGGGGTGAGTAGCCAAAAGATCCAATGAACTCATACATCTTCACAGGAATAAAAACAACGAGCCCAATAGAACCTGGGCAAAAGATGGAAACAGACATTTCTCCCAGGAAGATAGGAAGACAGCCAACAGGCTGTATGAAAACATGTTCATCATTAAGTCTCTCGTCAATGCAAATCCGAACGGCAATGAGATAGCAACACACAGTGGTCAGAATGGCTATAAGGATGAAGACGGGAAACAATAAGTTTCACAGAGGAGGTGGAGAGAAAGGAAGCCTCCTGCACTGCTGGTAGGAATGTGAACCGGTGCAGCCACTACGCAAAGTGGTGTGGAATTGCCTCAGAAATTTCAGAATCCACCTAACATATGATCCGTCTATTCCTCTGTGGCGTATATATCCAAACATCATGGAAACACTAATGCACAGAGATCGATGCACTGCTGTGTTCACCACAGCCTTACTCCCGATATCCAAGACTTGGAAGCGTCCGTGGTGACCATCAAGAGATGAATGGAGAAGGAAGATCGGCTATAGCCACACGATGGTATAGCTCTCAGCTGTAGGAATGGATGCAGTCCAGCCATTTGCGACCACCAGAATGGCTCCTGAGGGTCTTAGGGAAACTGAAGCAAGCCCCAGGGATAAGGTTGAATACCACAGGATCTCACGTACAAGGAGAAGAGGAAAAACGGAGCATCAAAATGTAGGACGTGACATGGGATTGGTAGTTCCCAAAGGGAAATGGATGTGGGGGCCTGAGGGAGAAAGAGTTGATTAGGCACAAGTGTGTGGTGAGGACCTGTAATTAGGCTTACAGTGGTGAAGATGATGTAACCTACACAGAAGTCTAAATCTATGCAAATGTAGATGTGAAAAGCTATAGGATGTTATAATGCTGGGTTACGGCAATCAGTTCACATAAAATCGAAACTCCAAAAAACGGTGCAGATTTACGGCCTAAGCTTTGGAGGCTGAAAGAGATTAAAGAAGATGAACTTCCAAGGATTGGTAAGCACCTCCAAATGCTTAATGATGCTACAGAAAGGTAGACCTTAGCAAAGAGATGAAGCGGAATACTAGCAAGAGAATATGTTCCATGCTAAACGCATCAACCAAAGGTGAATGTTACCGCCATTCATGTTACTACTGATTCCCTTCACGAATGATCGAAGCAGGCTAACATCCTCCCAAGATCAGGCCAAAAGTTGGTCCAGAAGTCCAATTCATTGGCGCACCTGTGATGTAGCAGGTAAGTGCCCACGTTCCACTTGGGCGGCCTGAGCTTCACAGGATAGCAACACGGTTGTGGATCAGATTACTAGCATTAGGAAATCCAGATTTCATGGTCTGGTGGGCACAGAGATCATAAAGAAGTAGAAATGGTGAGGGAAACTGAGCAATGTGCACCAGAAAAAAACCATGTGAATATTACAATCTATGGACTCATCAGCTACACTTCCCCCAATGATGAAGGAAGGAAACATGTGACTTGCCTGGTGGAATTGTCAGACTACTAGGAGATGACACGATAAGTGTGCATCAGGGGATTGCCTGGGCAACTTCAACTTGGGAGGGAGTCCATGACTTTCTCTGGGGAAAGTCCACCCATTTCACCATATCCACACAAGATAAGAGATAAAATCTTTGATAATCGTAACGGAAAGAGACTGGTGTGTAGAGGGAATGTAGTAGACCTTTCAAAGTTCGAGGAGAAAGTTAGAAACCGACAAGAAATCCAGAGAAAGGAACACTATCCTACCTGGAAATGGGGAGTGGTCAGACTGGTATGCGATGGCTCTGAAACACTGTGTGCATGGAGGTTGTCAGGACAACTTAGAATTCTGAGGGTGTTTATGAACATGTCACCCAAGATGGCCACATATATACAGTCCGAAGATTGGCCATTGTGTGGCTATAGATCGTCTTCCTTCTCCATTCATCCCTTGATGGGCACCAAGCAGGCTTCCAAGTCTTGGATATCGGGAATAAGGCCAGGGTAAATAGAGGTGTGCACCGATCTCTGTGCATGAGTGTTTCCACGTTCTTTGGATAAACACACCACAGATGAATTGATGGATCATATGGTCGATGTATTCTGAAATGTCTAAGGCAACTCCTCACCGTTTTGTGTCGTGGCTGCACCTGATTACACTCCCCACAGCAGTGCAGGAGGCTTCCCTTCTCTCCACCTTCTCTCCGAGAGTTGTTGTTCCCTGTCTTCATCCCTATAGCCATTCTGACCACAGTGAGCTGCTGTCTCATTGCCGTTCGTATTTGCATTGCCAAACAATTAATGATGAAGAACATGTTTTCATACAGCCTGTTGGCCATCTTTTATCTTCCTGGGAGAAATATCTGTTTCCATCTTTTGCCCAGATTTATGGGGATCGTTGTTTTTTTACTGTGGAGACATATGAGTTCATTGGATATTTTGGCTAATCACCCCTTCTCCGATGTGTGGTTTGCAAACATCCACTCACAGTTGTTGTGCTGTCTTTGCATTGAGTCGATGGAGTCGTTGGCTGGGCAGAAGCTTCTGCATTGAATGGAGTCCCGCTTGTTTCTTGTTTCCTTTGTTGCCCTTGCCCAGTCACACACGCTTCTTCCAAATAATTGGCTAAGCCAGATGGCAAATAGCAAGCTGCTTGCGTTTTCTCTTAGAAGTTGCACCGTTTCAAGTCTTCCATTCAAAGCCTTTATCCATTTCCTGGTGGTGTGTGTGGCTGGTGTAACATTATGGTCTACCATCATTGTGTTACATGTGGCTGTGCAGTCTTCCCAGCATCATTTCTTGTCGAGACTCTCCTTTCTCCGCTGTCTCCTCTTGGCTCCTTGGTCTACAATGGGCTGTCCATATATGTGGGAGTTGACCTCTGGGCTCTCAATTCTGTTCCTTGTGTCTATGTCCCTGTTTTTGTGGCCAGCCTTTGCCGTTTCGGTACCTAGCAGTTCGTCCTAAATGTGGAAATTCGAAAATGTGGTACTTGCTGAGTTGTTCGTTTTCCTCAGGATTCCTTTGGCCTTTCCTGCTCCTTTGTTGCTGGATAGAAACTTTAGGATTCTCCCTTCTATTTCTGTGGGAAAGATTGCTGAAACTTCGATGGGGCTTGCGTGGAATCCAGAGATTGCTTTATCCAATATGGACGTTTCAAGTGTGTTCATTCTTCCATTCAAAGAGCGTGGAATAGACTTCTGTTTCCTTGTGTCTTCTCTAATTTCTTTCTGCAAAGCTTTCCAGTTTGTTGGTCCTTGTTTGTCTCTTCTCCTTGTAAGTGAGCTCCTATGGTATTTGAGTTTCTCTCTGTGAGATGTTTCACTTCCAATGAAACCCTCAGGAGCCATCCTTCTGGTCACTAATGGCTGGATTCTCTACTTTGTTATGGCTCATTGATATGCCATTGTGTTCTTAAAGCCCAGCTTCCTTCTCCAATCTTCCCTATTTATTCTTCCTTCTGCCTTGATGGGCATCAGGGCGGCTTTCAAGTCTTGGATAACGGGAGTAAGGCCAGGGTGAACACAGGGGTGCACATATATCGGTGCACGACTTCTTCCAAGGTCTTTGGATAAACATGCCACTGAATAATAGCTGGATCATATAGTAGATGGATTCTGACATGTCTGAGGCAATTCCACAGGGCTTTGCATCGTGGCTGCACCAGCTTACACTCACAGCAGCACTGTAGGAGTCTTCCCATCTCTGCAGCTCCTCTCTGACACTTGTTTCCTGACTTTTTACCTATAGTCATTCTGACCACATTGAGCTGCTATCTCGCTGCCATTTGGATTTCAATTGCCCTGAGTCTTAATGATGATGAACATGTTTTCATACACCTGTTGACCATCTCTATCTCTTCTTGGGCGAAATCTCTGTTTCCACCTACTGCCCAGGTTTTAATGGGCTTATTTTTTTTCTCTTGTGGACGCATATGATTTTACTGCATCTTTTGGCTATTCACCCATTCACTGATGTGTGGTTTTCAAACATCCTCTCCCAGTGGTTGTACTGTCTTTGCATTGAGTCGATGGTTTCCTTGGCTGGGCAGAAGCTTTTGCGTTTGATGTAGTCCCATTTGTCTCTTGTTTCCTTTATTGCCCTTGCCCAGACAGAAAGGCTTCCTCCAAATAGGAGGCTAAGACAGATGACAAAGAGCAAGCTGCCAGCGTTTTCTTCCAGAAGTCTCATGGTTTCCAGTCTTACATTCAAGACTTTAATCCATTTCGAGTTGGTGTTTGTGCCTGGTGTAACACCGTGGTCTATTCTCCTTGTCTTAGGTGAGGCTCTGCAGTCTTCCCAGCACCATTTATTGTAGAGACTTTCCTTTCTCCCCTGTCTCCTCTTGGCGTCATGGTCGAAAATGGGCTGTCCATATATGTGTACGTATACCTCTGGGCTCTTGATTCTGTTCCATGGTTCTGTTTCTCTGTTTTGCATCCCAGCCTGTGCCGTTTCCATTCCTAGTTCTTCGTCCTCTATATTCAAATCAGAAAATGTGATACATTGAGCTTTGTTCTTTTTCCTCAGGATTCCTTTGGTTATTTGGGGCCTTTTGTTGCTGGATGTAAACTTTAGGATGCTCGCTTCTATCTCTGTGAGAAATATAGCTGCAACTTTGACTGGGATTTCATGTAATCTAGAGATTGCTTTAGCTGGTGTGGAGGTTTCCAATGTGTTCATTCTTCCATTTCAAGAGCATGCAATATCCTTCTGCCTCCTTGTGTCTTCTCCCATTTTTCTTCTGCAAAGGTTTGCTAGTTATCAATTTACAGAGCTTTCACCTGTTGGGGTGAGGTTATTCGTAGGTATCTTATTATTCTTACTGGCATTTTTTTGAGGTTCAATTTCCCTATTGATTGCAACTTTTAATTTGTTTCCTTTTCACAGAGGTTTATCACTGGGCTCACATCTGCTGGAAGTGCTCCTGTATTTGCTGAGGAAGAGTGGCCCTGTCTCACGTCGCTTCTAATCTGCCTCTACACTCCCTCCCACGCCTGCCCCAGAATGGCTGGACCAGCGGTGAGGAGGTCTGCCCCCAGGATTCCACCCAGCCAAGTGCAGGCTGCCGACCCAAAACCCGTGGACTTCCCCAGTTCTCCACTGCCCGACCCCTTTCAAGTTCCCTTGCAACCTGCAGTTGTGTGGAATGTGACTTAAATAGGCTACGTCAGCCCAATTCTGCCACTGAGTTGATGTAGACGGTTTCTATTTTTGCTCAACTGTGATGTCAGAGAATATGTCATAATTGTGTCTCTGCTGTCCAGGCAAGCACCATGGACACAGAGTTTCAGAGCAGGTTTGGAGCAATCTCAGACTCACCCTTTCCAGGTAGCCCAGGTTTTACCTCGCTGCAATTTTTTGGTTTGTGACTTTCTGACTTTCAAAAGTTCAAGCAGAGTCTGTCTAAAGTCTGACATCTTTTGTTGTGGATTATTCAGGTGTTATTTGTGTTTGCATTCCCTTTTCTGAGCACATTTTGTTTTTCCATAGTATAATCATCATGGTCGTTCTCAGATTTCCCCCTTTGGTATACTTGTCAGTCGGTTGTCCTTCATCCCAAGGTATCAATTTTCTATTTCTTTAAGCATCCTATGTTCTATAGACCTACGTGTGAGTGCTTTTCGTTGTTGGGTGTTGTCTTTGAATTTACATGGTCCCGTGTAGCCATCTTTGCCATGCTAGCCTTGGTGAAGATGAGCACTGAGAACACGTGTTCATCTTGGTTGATCTGACATTCTGAGATCTTAAACTCCAAATTCTAGGTAGGCATGGCAACCTCCTTCATGAACATAATGTAGCCGAAGCAAATTCGGCAAATCTGCTGAATTCCGCTCCAAATAAGATACTTTTCTGTCTCATTTCTGGATTTGGGAAGTTTCAGTCTTGACCCCCATCCTTGAACGTTCCTCTAGATTACGTCTAGATACTGGCTTACTTTATTTCTATAGGGTGTGTTATTTGTTTGATTTACATCCTCAGCTCTGGCAAGTTTATTTTTCTATAAAGATAATTGTAATGTTCTAATTTTCAGCCAACCTATTTACATATGGTATCAATACACGTCATCAATAATCATTCTACTCCAAGAGATACGGGGATAGAACTTCATTGGAGCCAAACTGAGCACACTAGCCTGTTATGGTGGCCCTCACAAAGCAACGAAGCCCTCTGGAAAAGGGTGCTTCTCAGCACATTTCTGAAGCCCTGCCAAACAATGAGACATATGCAAAGCATGACGGGGGTCCATTCCTTCAAGGATTCAAAGAGATATCTTGTGACATATTAGAATGTAACCTTTGGAGCTCCATAATGCCAGAGCTATGGAAAGTGATACTTCTCTTCAATGAATGCTAGTGGCATAGGAAAGGAAGCATCAATCATTCTCTACAATGTCCTCAGGAGATCACTCTTGATTTTGGGTGATGATTAACGCAGAAGGAAAATGTAGGCCTGATAAGACCCAAGTCCAGCCTCTGGTTTCAAATCAAGTTTCAAGCTTGAATCTCCATGGCCTCCCCCTATACTTGAGTAGATCACAGTGGTCTCCACTCAGTGATTGTCCCTCTATTATTGTATCTTCACAATGACTTCTTTCTTATCCCTTTAATCAGCGTCTATTCTATCTCTTCAAGTTTCAGTGCCTGGTTTCTGTTTTTAAATTCTCTTCTGGGTATCTCTCCCTTGAGTATCAGTAGCCTAAGACAATCCTTGGACTATTAACATGAGGCCATCTTGGGTGACATGTTCACTGTGATGTCCTAAACACCCTCAAACTTCTCAGTTGTCCCGGCATCTTCCATGAACACAGCATTTCAGAGCGATCTCATACCAGTCTGACTACTCACGCTTTCCAGCTAGAATAGTTTTCCATTTCCTAGATTTCTTGTCGGTTTCTAACTTTATCCTTGAACTTTTAAACGTCTAGTAAATTCTCTCTAGACACTAGTTTCTTTACTTTAAGTTTATCCTGGGTTTTAGCTGTTACATTTTGTAGATATGGCCAAATGTGTAGACTTTCCCCAGAGAAAGTCCTGGAGTCCCTCCCAAGTTGAAGTTGCCCAGCCAATCCTCTGATGTGCAATGATCACGTCATCTCGTGCAGTCTGACAATTCCACCTATGCAGGTCACATCACTTCCTTCATTTTGTATTTAGAGAAGTGTACCAGATGTGTCATAGACTGCAATATTTTCATGTTTATTTCCTTGTGCGTATCTATAAGGTATGCTCACAATTTCCATTTATTTATGATCTCTGTCTGCACCATACCATGAAATCTATCTTTCCTAATGTTACTAATCTGATCAGCACCCATGAATTGAATCCATGAATCCCAGGTTGTCCACTAGGAACGTGGGCACTTACACACCAGAACACATGGCTGGACCTGAATTTTACTTTTGGACCAATCTGTTGCCTGAACTTGGGGAGAAGCTGCCCTGCTGTGATTATTCGTGAAGGTAATTAGTAGTAACCTTACTCATGGTAACATTTTCCCTTGCTTCATGAGCTTAACACGGAACACGTTCTCTTCGTTGTATTCCTCTTAATCTATTTGCTATGGTCTACCTTTGCGTATCATCATTAAGCATTTGGAGGATATTCATAATCCTTGGAAGTTCATCTTCTCTAACGTCTTTCAGCCTCAAAAGCTTCGTGGTGCAAATCTGCATGCCTTTTTGAACAGTATTGATTATGTGTTTTGAAAACATATGTGAGAAAGTTTGCTGAAAATTGAAACATTACACTTATATTTAAAGAAAAATAAACATGCCAGAGCTGAGGATGTAAATCAAACAACAAACAATCCCTACAGAATTAAAGTAAAGCAGTCCTTAGACGTAATCTACTCTAACGATCAAGTTCGAGCCTTCCCAAATTCAGAAAAGAGACATGAAAATATCTTACCTGGAGAGAAGAATTCATCAGGTTTGTCTAATTTGTCTCAGAAACATTATGTCCATAAGTTGGTTGCCTGGACAACCTAGCATTTGGAGTTTCTGATCTCAGAACGTCAAACCAACCAAGATGACGATGTGTTCTCAGTGCTCAGTTGGATCTAGGCAAAGATTCCTTCTAGTGAACAATGGGAATTCAAAGACAATACATAACAATCACAAAAGCATTCATGCATCGGCCTACAGAATATATGGTGATTAAAGAAATACAAAATTAATAACTTGGAATGAAGGAGAATGGACTGATAAGCATACCTATGAGAGATAGCTGAGAAAGCAAAAGACGATTGATGTGGATTAAGGATTGAAAATAGTCTTTTTGTCAGAGTTGTTGGTATTTGCATAGCATGCAGGCATTCAGCCTGGGTTTTCTAGTCATATAAGTTCACGTTGTCTGTTAAATTTGTCAACAAAATAATAGCTTTAAATGATGACCAGTTTTGTCTAATGCCTCATGAGGTTTCTGTAGGTAATCTGAACATAATTGTTGGTAACAAATGGTTTAAATACATAAAACTCATAAAAATGAGTACAATAACTTTTATGGTCAGTATACTTGTTGGAAAAAAACAGCTTCAAAATTCTTTTTGGTAACAATCTTGAGTTATGCCAAGTTAAGTTAAATGATAAAAATCTGAATATCTGGGTTGTTTTTGGATTGGATGTAACACCGAAACATTATTAATAAACATATCTAAGTTATCTACTTTTGGCTTCTTATTGAAGAGGCTAAAAGCGTTTGGGCGTATAAAAAGCATGCCTTGTGTTTTATTGTAATGTGGCGTGTTTCTAAACTTATGAAGTGTTTAGAATGCTGATATAAAAGTCGATTCATAACTGTTTGCCTTTTTAGCGTTTCCTGCGTCTGTTAAGGGTTAAAAGTTCTAATTAAACTATGGAATTAAAGCTACTGGAAATTACTAAGGAAAAGAGCTCATATTCAAGGAAGTTAAAGTCTACGCTTTCAGTAAAAAAGGTATAAAGAATGGAAATATTTTTGTTTGATGGGTTAAGAAAGATAAATTCGTCCTAATGTACTGGAAAGGAAAAAAGAAAGAGTTTGGGACAAAATCTGAAACCAAAAAAGAAAGTTTTAGAAGGTTTGTGAAGGAGAAATTCTGAAAGGAGTTTTCTGCCTGGTCACGTAGACTAAAGTAAGTTCAATTAAGTGAATGAGTTTGAATGTTAAAAATAAGTAGGTGCAGAAATTCAAATTTGGTTTTCTCTAAAAGGATAAATGTTCTTGAACCTTTGATCTGCTCTTGATAAGGAGGTAATGAAAGCTGTTCCTTTGAGTAAGTCTACCCAAGAGACAAATCTGTTTTGCGAAAATAATGACTGAGGTCAGTCTTAATATTTTTGACTTTTTCTGTTATCATTTGGAATAGATACCTGAGCATTGTTTCACAGTGAGTATTGTTTCCTATTTGAAGAAGCATTTTAAAAACTTTTGATATGTTTGAACAAGCTTCTCCCTCAAAAATATTCAAATCCTGAATGAAGGCTATCTTTTCACATGGGAGACAGAAGAATGATTACTCTGAGGATTTTCAGAGGGCCCCTGAGACTTCTCAAATAAATTTGCTCTCTCTTCCTATAAGGAAGAAAATACTAAACTAATTAGGCTTATTTGGTCTATTAAATTACATGGGAAACATTGGGAAATAAGTGATGATAGATCTTCTTAGGTGCTATTAGATGGGTAAATGTTATTAATATAGATGTCTTAAAATTATATAGCATTCCTAGAATTCTGATCTGTCCTGGTTATCAGTCATAAGTCCAATTATTATCTGGAAGTGTTATATGTCACAGGAGTAGCCAAGTTTCTTTGTCAATTGCCCTTTTGATTCCTTTGCAAATTTGCAGTTAGATCTTGTTTTACTCTGCTGCTTTTTCTTTAGCAAATATGTTTCATCTTCAGAGAAATTTCTGGAAAGGATTCTGACACAGAGGATCTAATCTACAGATTTATGATAAACTTTCAGATTGTAAAACTAAACTGAGTAAGAAACTACAGAATTCTAACAGAAACTAAGCTCCTCGATCTGCTGACAGAAGATTCAGCTCAAGACTTGATTATACAGGACTGTGTGAACTGATGAGGATGATTATAAATTTTTAGGACTTCTGTTTGAAATATTGTTCAGTTTTGATGTGTTGTTTTGTTTTCTCATAATGAGGGAAATCTTTTTCTCTTTTCTCTTCTGCTAACTATGACTTACAGCAATTTGGTGAAATTATACCTTTATGAGCAAAACTGAAACTTTTATCTTTTTCTCCCTATCTTATTCCTCCGGAATTGGGAAACACTTTGTGACTGACTATAGTTATTTGGTGGCAATATTTGTATAAGTTCCATAAGAATCTGTTCTCCTTATAACAGGACACATTGGTTATACTACCAAGGCTTTGACTGGAATGTCATATTTGAAACATACAGGGTCAGATATGACAAGACAGCATTTCCGGAACAGAGATTGCACTTTCTGGAATACAGCCACTTGGAAACATGGGCCTGGTACCTTGTTTACAGAGATTCTGGCAATCTCACCCGGTAAGTAAGGAAGCTTGCTTATCTGCCAGTTGTAAGGAACCTCCGAATATTTTGGGGGAACTCAAGGAGAACTCCACTCAAATCTGTAAGTACTGCAGGCAAAATATGATGGCAAGTCCTTGGCTTTGCTTTTCTGGCCTCGAGAGGCCTTCACAGTTCAATCTGAGATTCGTCAGAAAAAATTCTAGCAAAGCAGATTTTAAAAAGCCTGTATGAGCAATTACTATTCTTGCTGCTGATATGTAAATAATTGGAGAAAGTTGTCTTGAAACTGCACTTTATTTGAAAACCAGTTAATCCTAATTTGGCTATCTTTTGTAAAAATGAGGGTGATTTAAGAGACAAAAATTATGTTTCTGTAGAAGCTATAATAGGCATTCCTGGATACTAGATTCTAGCTGTTTTCTTTGGCAAGATTCATCTATTACTAATCGTAATGTCTACTTGTTGCCATCTATATCTGACACCTGGGAGTTCCCTGGCCACCATCAAACATTTTCCTTCAATACTACTGCCCAAATACTAACTACATTTGCCTTGTCATAGGTGGATCCTAAACAACAAGTTCCAAATGTAAAGTCCCCAACCTATCGATATGCATAGGATGGACAATATCAAATTTGGTATGCATATATTTGGTTCACTCCTACTCGTGGTCAACTCAATCAAAGGTCACTCCCTGTTGGGAACAAACCAATCACGCTTGTGATACATCGCCTATTAACACCTGACCGATGGGAAAAATTCACTGTTATATGTGTTCTCATATCATAGGCTTAAAAAAATACTGATTGGTTTGGGACTGACTGGGATAGATGGCCCCGCACACATTGGTTAACCCCTAATTGTGCTCAGTGGCTATGTGGCTCCAATGTACAGCCTTGGCTGCCACCTGGATGGATTGGATGATGTACCCTAGGGTTTGTCTGGATGCAAGGTACAACGAGATCTACTATATCTCCTCCTGCTAACCTACCCAACTTGCAGCAATGCTGAACCAGCTGTGTCTTCCACTGGTATGACCATCTTTCCTCAATTTTCCTTCCCTCATTAGGAATCCAAAATGTCGTCTTGCACCTGGAAGTCCTAAACAAATTTATTATGAAGGCATTAAATGACACTCAATATAGCACTTCACTGCTCAATTTAGAAGTATCCCAAATGTGAAAGGCAGTCCTCCAAATCCAAATGGCACTGGATGTCTTGACAGCAGCACAAGAGCAGCACTGTGCCATTATAAAAACTGAATGTTGTATCCATATTCTTGACTGCCATCAAAATATTTCTGGCTTCCTATCCCCACCACCAAATGAAATCCATGTCTTATCAACCCTAACTCTAAACGATTCATTGAACTCCTAGTCCGGATCAGTTTTCTGTACTACTTCAAAACCTTATTCATTGGGTTAAACATGCTGCTTGTATTTCTTATGATAATTTATCTGTTTCGTTGTTTGTCTTCCGCATGTCAAAAATGTTTCACCTCGTGGACCACCTCTCATCAAATGATTCTCTTGTCTCCAGAGGCTCTGTATACCTTGTCAGCCTTGAAAACCATGGGTGAAGACTTACGGTCCACTGAACTTCCTACCTGTGCCTATGGTCCCATTTAGGGACAGCTCTATGAACCTGTACAGCCAGAAGTAGTCACAGAAGACAGACCATCCTCCATATCCCAAAAGATTTCCAGTCCAAATGGGTTCGGGGGGGTTATGATGTGGATTAAGCCGGCCCCAGCTAGAGAAACCCAAGGTGACCTGGCCTACATGCCAAACTATGTGACCAGGTGGATTTCTTCATGGTATGAATTAGGGCTGAGAGGCCAGGGAGAGAAGCCCAGGGCATAATCACATACATGCTGATCTATATTGCCAGATTCGTATCTAAAGTTATATGACCGCACAATAACCAGAGCCATTCTGCACTGAAATCATTTAAAGATATTTTACATCATCATTTCTTTTTCCAGTAAAGGTAAGTCATGTACCCATGCCTTATAAAATTCACCATAACCCTTAACTCAGGGCAACAGCAGGAGCTCTGACTGCCCTTGGGTCCTGTCCCCATGCTATCCCGTACTATGCTCTAAATAAAAGAGCACCAATGCCAGACCTTTAGATTCCAAGAAATCTTTCAATCGAGTCTTCAGCTCGCCGAGCCCCTATCAACGATTATACCATGGAAAAGAAAAAACGGTTCAAGAAAATGGAAGGCACACAGAAATCACACCTGAATAATGCAGAATTAAAGACTTCAATTTTGGACATACTCTGAACGTTCTAAAATCAGAGAAAGTCACAACTCCAAAAACTGCATCGAAGGTCAAACCTAGGTTAACTGGGAAGGGTGAGTTACAAGACTGCTAAAATCAGGCTCTGAAAACCTGTGTCGATGAAGTTTGCTGGAATAGCAGAGACACACTTCTGACAAATCCTCTGACATCACAGTGGAGAAGAAAAACAAACTGGGCTCATCTACACAGCGCCAGAGTTGGGCTCAAGTAGCATATTCAAGTCACATTCCACTCAACTGCAGGTTGCCAATGAAACATGAAAGGCTCCACCAGTGGCGCAGTGGTGAAGTCCGCATGTTCTGGGTCGGCAGCCCGGGGCCGGACACGTGGTATCCTGGGTGTGAACCTCCTCACTGCTGGTCCAGCCGTTTTCCAGCAGGCGTCCGAGGTAGTGTTGAGGCAGCTGGGAAGTGATGTCAGACAGCATCACTCTTCCTCAGAAAATACAGCAGCATCGCCTGCAGATGTGAGCACACACATAAACATATGCCAAAACAAAATCAATGAACAGTTGCAAAGAACAGAAAAACTGAACCTCAAAAAAAAAAACAAACATGCCAGTAAGAACAAAAAGATTTCTAGTAAAAACCTTAGCCAAACAGCTGCAAGCTATGGAAACCGAAAGCTAGCAAAGATTTGTGGAAAGAAATTCCAGAAGACACAAGCAAACGGAAGGGTATTCCGTGCTCTAGGAATGTAAGAAGTAAAACACTTGATACTTCCGTAATGGATAAAGCAATCTCTGGATTCCATGCAATCCCAGTCAAAGTTGCAGAATCTTTCCCACAGAAATAGAAGAGAGAATCCTAAAGTCTCTATCCAGTGAAAAGGGACACTGAATACCCAAAGGAATCCTGAGGGAAACAAGCAAAGCAGGACGTATCACACTTTGTGATTTCAACAAGTAGGACGAAGTGCTAGGTACTGAAACGGCACAGTTTGGTCTCAAAAACAGGCAAACAGACCAATGGAACAGAATCCAGAGCCCAGAGTTCAACTCACACATATATGGACAGCACATTTGCAATGAGGAAGGCAAGAGGAGACAGTGGAGAAAGGAGAGACTAACAGAAACAGTGCTGGGAAGACTGCAGAGACACATGTAACACAATGAGAGTAGACCATGATGTTACACCAGGCACACACACCATCTCGAAATGGATTAAAGCCTTCAACAGAAGTCTTGAAACCGTGAAACTTCTTGGAGGAAATGCAGGCAGCCTGCTCTTTACCATCTGGCTTAGCAGCCTATTTGGAAGAAGCATGTGACTGGGCAAGGGCAACAAATGAAACAAGAAACAAACGGGATTCCATCCAATGCAGAACCTACTGTCCAGCCAAGGAAACCATCTGCTCAATGCAAAGACAGCACAACAACAGGGAGAGGATGATTCAAACCACACATCAGAGAAGGGCTGAATAGCCAAAACATCCAATGACCACACACGTCTCCACAAGAGAAAAAACAACAAGCCCATTAAAACCTGGGCAAAAGATGGAAACAGAAATTTACCCCAAGAAGATAGAAGGTTGGGAAATAGCTATATAAACACATGTTCATCATCGTTAAGTCTAAGGCCAATGCAAATCCAAACGGCAATGAGATAACAGCTCACTGTGGTCAGAATGGCTACAAGGAACAAGACAGGAAACAAGTGTTGGAGAGGAGGTGGAGAGAAGGGAAGAGTCCTGCAGAGCTTGTGGGAGTGTAAACCAGTGCAGGCACTACGTAAAGCCATGTGACATTACCTCAAAAATTTCAGAATCCATCTACCATATGATCCAGCTATTCCTCTCTGGTGTGTTTATCCAAAGACCTTGGAATCACTAAGGCATGGAGATCCCTGCACTGCTTTGTTCACCACAGCCTTACTCCCGATATCCAAGACTTGGAATCCTCCATGGTGCCCAGCAAGGGCTCTTGGAGAAGGAAGATGGGCTATATCCACACAATGGCATAGCAGTCAGCTATAAGAAAGTGTGCAGTCCAGCCATTTGTGACACCAGAATGGCTACTGAGTGTATGAAGGTAACTGAAACAATCCCCAGGGAGAAAGTCAAATACCATAGGATCTCACTTACAAGGAGAAGGTTAAAACAAGGAGCAACAAACAGGTAGCATGTGACAGGGGATTGGTGCTTCCCAGAGGTAACAGATGGCAGGGGACGGAGGGAGAAACAGTTGATTAGGCACAAGTGTGTGGTGTGGGCCTGCAATTAAGCTTAGAGTGGTCAAGATGACGTAGCATACACAGAAGTCTAAATCTATGAGGATGTAAATCTGAAAGTTATAGGATGTTATAATGCAGGGTTCCAGAAACCAGTTCATATAAAATCAAGACTCCATAAAGGCAAGCAGGTTTATGGCATAAAGATTGCAGGCTGAAAGAGTTTAGAGAAGATGGGCTTCCATGGATTGATAATCACCTTCAAATGCTTAATGATGCTACAGAAAGGTAGACCATTGCAAAGAGATGAAGAGGAACACTACCAAGAGAACATGTTCCATGCTAAGCTCATGAGAGAATGGAAAATGTAGCTGTCTATGATGTTACTACTAATAACCTTTATGAATAATCAAAGCAGGCCAACATCTTCCAAAGTTCAGTACAAAGGTTGGTTCAAAAGTCCTATTCAGGGTCGGCCCAGTGGTGTAGCGGGTAAGTGCCCACGTTCTGCTTGGGCGGCCTGGGCTTTGCTGGCCAGCATCACAGGTCCGGATCAGATTAGGAGCATTTGGAAATATAGATTTCAAGGTATGATGCAGACAGAGATCATGAAGATGTAGAAATTGTGAGGATACGTTATGAATACACACCAGAAAAAGAACCATGAGAATATCACAATCTATGAATGCATCAGGTACACTTCCCCACATGATGAAGGAAGTAAAACATGTGACCAGCCAAGGTGGAATTGCCAGAGTGCTATGAGATGACCCGATCATTGTGCATCAGAGGATTGCTGGGAACATAAAGTTGGCAGGGACTTTCTGTGGGGAAAGTCCACACATTTGGCCACATCCACAAATGATAAGAGATAAATCCCAGGAAGAACTTAAAGCAAAGAAACCAGTGTCTAGAAGGAATGTAGTAGACCTTTCAAGGTTCGAGGATAAAGTTAGAAACTGACAAGAAGTCCAGAAAAAGGAAAACTGTCCTACCTGGAAAGGGAGAGTAGTCAGACTGGTTTGAGATCGCTCTGAAACACTGTGTGCATGGAGGTTGTCAGGACAACTTAGAATTCTGAGGGTGTTTATGACATCATGGTGACCATGTCACCCAAGTCGGCTGAGGTTTCCAGCCAGAGGATTGGCCTAGGACAGTATATTCAAGTGACAGTTACCCAGAAACAGCTTTTCCAAACAGAATCCTGGCACAGATTGTTGAAGAGATAAAAGAGACACTGATTCAAGAGTTGAGAAAGGAATCATTGGGAAGAAGCGATACTAGAGGGGCAAGCACTGAGAGGAGAACAGTGTCATCTACTCAAGTAGATGGGGAGACTGTGCTGATTCAAGCTTGAAACTTGTTTAGAAAAAAGAGGCCAGACCTGGGGCTTATCAGACCTATGTTGTCCTTCTGCCTTACTCATAATCCAAAGTGAAGAATGATCACTTGAGGACATTGAAGAGAAGAATCAAGACCTCCTTTTCTACGCCCCTAGCATCTTGAAGACAAGTCTCTCTTTCCATAGCTCTGGCTTCACAGGGGTCCACTGGGTACATGCCAATGTGTCTCAAGAGATCTCATTGAAGCCTGGAAGGAATGGATCTCTGCCATGGTTGGCTATGTTTCTTGCTTTGGAAAGGCTCTAGATGTGTGCTAAAAAGCATGCTTTTCCAGAGGGCTTCGTTCCTTGGTGATGGCTGCCTTCCCAGGCTAGAGTGCTCAGTTGGGATCAATGAGATTCTCTCCCCCATCTCTTATCTTAGAAGGAGTATTGATTATGTGTTTCAAACTACATGTAAGGAGGTAGGCTGAAAAAGTAGAACATTTCCATTATATTTAAAGAAAAATAAACATGCCTCAGCTGAGGATGTAAATCAAACAAATAAAAAAACCCTGTAGAAATAAAGTAAGAAACGATCTACACGTAATCTAGTGGAGCGTTCAGGGATGAGGGGTGAAGTACGAAACCACCCAAATCCAGAAAAGGGATGGAAGGATCTCTCCCCTGGAGAGAGGAATTCATCAGATTCATCTAATTTGTCTCAAAACCCTTGGGTCCTTGAAGGTGGTTGCCAGGACAACATGGAGTTTCTCATCTCACAATGTCAAACGAAGCAAGATGACCACATGTACTCAGTGCTCAGTTGCACCTAGACTAGCATAGCAAAGATTACTTCAAGTTACCAATAGAAATTCAAAGATAACACCCAACAATCACAAAAGCACTCACACACCAGCCTACAGAACATACAGTGATTAAAGAAATACAAAATTCCTAACTTGGAATGAAGGAGAATGCAATCATAAGCATGTCAAAGGGAGATAGCTCAGAAAGACCATGACAATTAGACTATGGAAAAGAAAACATGGTCCCAGAAAATGGAAGGCCAACAGAAGTCACACCTCAATAATCCACAGTGAAAGACGTCAGTCTTTAGACAGACTCTGCTTGAATGTTGGAAAGTCTGAGAAAGTGACAACCCCAAAACCTGCAGTGAAGGTCAAACCTGGGCTAACTGGGAAGGGTGAGTTCTCAGACTGCTCCAAACGGGCTCTGAAACTGTGTGTCCATGAAGCTTGCCAGGACAGCAGAGACAAAATTCTGACAAATCCTCTGACATCACTGTGCACCGGAAAAACAACCTGGCCTAGTCGACACAAAGCCAGAGTTGGGCTCAAGTAGCATATTCAACTCACATTCCACTCAACTGCAGGTTGGCAATGGAACATGTAAAGGGCCGGCCAGTGTTGCAGGGGTGAAGTCCACGTGTTCTTGGTCGGCCGGCCGTGGTCAGGAGAGTGGAATCCTGGGGTGATCCTCCTCATGGTTGTTACAGCCATCTGGGGCAGGCGTCCGAGGTAGTGTAGAGGCAGTTGGGAAATGACGTTAGACAGTGCCACTCATCCTCAGCAAGTACAGCAGCATTGTCAGCAGATGTGAGCATAGCAATAAACGTTTGCCAAAACAGAAGCAATTAAAAGGTGCAAAGAATAGAAATAATGAACCTCAAAAAGGGAAGCATGCCAGTAGGAGAAATAAGATATCTAAGACTATGCTTTGCCAAACAGATGCAAGCTATGTAAACCAAAACCTGGCAAAGCTTTGCGGAAAGAAATTCCAGAAGACCTAAGGAAACAGAAGGCTATTTCATGCTCTTCGAATGGAAGAACTAATACACTTGAAACGTCCATACCCCATAAAGCAATCTGTGGATTCCATGCAATCCCAGTCCAAGTTGCAGCAATCTTTCTCACAGAAATAGAGAGAGGATAGTAAAGCCTCTATCCAGCAGCAAAGGAATCTGAATACCCAAAGGAATCCTGAGGAAAACGAACAAAGCATGACATATCACACTGTCTGATTTCCTCATGTAGGACGGAGCGCAACGAACCGAAATGGCACAATCTCGGTCCAAAAACAGGCACACAGACACATGGAACAGAATCGAGATCCCAGAGGTCAACTTACGTACATATGGACAACCCATTTTCGACAAGGGAACCAAGAGGAGACAGCAGAGAAAGGAGAGTCTCGACAAGCAACGGTGCATGGAAGACTGCACAGCCACATGTAACACAATGAGAGTAGACCATGATGTTACACCAGGCACACACACCACCTCGAAATGGATTAAAGCCTTGAATGGAAGACTTGAAACCGTGCAACTTCTAGGAGACAACCCAGGCAGCTTGCTCTTTGCCATCTGGCTTAGCCACCTATTTGGAAGAAGCATGTTTGACTAGTCAAGGTCAACAAAGGAAGCAAGAAACAAACGGGACCTCATACACTGCAGAAGCTTTTGCCCAGACAAGGAAACCATCGACTCAGTGCAAAGTCAGCACAACAACTGGGAGAGGATGTTTTCAAAACACACATCAGACAAGGGGTTAAGAGCCAAAAGATCCAATGACCTCATACGTCTCCAAAAGAGAAAACGCAACAAGCCCACTAAAACCTGGGCAGAAGATGCAAACAGAGATTTCTCCCCAGAAGATAGAAAGATGGCCAATAGGCTGTATGAAAACATGTTCCTCATCAGGAAGTCCCATGCCAGTGCAAATCCAAACTTCAATGAGATAGCAGCTTACTGTGGTCACAATGGCCCTAAGTAACAAGCCAGGAAACAAGTGTCTGAGAGGAGGTGGAGAGAAGTGAAGCCTCCAGCACTGCTGGTGGTAGTGTAAACCGATGCTGCCACTTCACAAAGCAGTGTGGACTTGCCTCAGAAATTTAAGATTCCATCTACCATATGATCCAGCTCTTCCTCGGTGGTGTATTTATCCAAAGAACTTGGAAACACCAATGCATAGAGATCCCTGCACTGCCGTGTTCACCACAGCCTTGCTCCTGATATCCAAGACTTGGAAGCTGCCCTGGTGCCCATCAAGGGACCAATGGAGAAGGAAGATGGGCTATAGCGACACAAGGGCATACTACTCAGCTATAAGTAAGGATGTAATCCAGCCCTTTGTGACCTCCAGAATGGCTCCTAAGGGTCTTATGGGAAGTGAAACCAGTCACAGGGAGAAAGTCAAATCCCGTAGGTTCTCACTTACAAGGAGAACAGAAAAACATGGGCTAATGTACAGGTACCATGGGACAGTGGATTGGTGGTTCCCAAGGGGACTGGGGGGCAGAGGGATGGTGCAACAGATGATTAGCCACAAGCATGTGATTCAGGCCTGTAATGAGGCTTCCGGAGGGGAGGATGATATAACCTACACAGAAGTCTAAATCTCTGGGGGTGGAAATCTGAAAGCTACAGGATGTTATAACGCAGGGTTACAACAATAAATTAACATAAAATCCAAAATCCAGAAAGCCGTGCGGATTCATGGCATAAAGCTTTGGAGTCTGAAAGAGATGAGAGAAGATGAACTTTCAAGTATTGACAATCACCTCCAAATGCTTAATAGTGCTACAGAAAGGTAGACCATTGCAACGAGATGATGAGGAATACTACCAGGAGAACATGTTCCATGCTAATATCACGCACCAATGGAAAATGTTCCCCTCCATGATGTTACTAGTAATTCCCTTCACCCATAATCAAACGAGGATAACATCTTCCCAAGTTCAGGCCAATGATTGGCCCAAAAGTCCAATTCAGGGCCGGCCCTGTGGTGTAGGGGGTAAGTGCCCACATTCCGCTTGGGCGGCCCGGGCTTTAGTGGTTCAAATCATGGGTGGGGATCAGATTAGTAGCAAACGGAAATGTAGATTTCACGGTATGGTGCAGACAGAGACCATAAAGAAGTAGAAATTGTGAGGACGTGTTAGCAATATGCACCAGAAAAAGAAACATGAGGGTACTACAATGTGTGAACGCAGCTGGTACACTTGCCAAATGAAGTAAGAAGGAAAACTTAACCTGCCAAGGTGGACTTGTGAGACTGCTATGAGATGAAACGATCATTGCGCATCAGAGGATTGCCTGGGCACCCTCAACTTGGGAAGTACTCCAGGACTTTCTATGGGGAAGGTCCACCCATTTGGTCATAGCCACAAATTATGAGAGATGACCTAGGATAATCTTAAAGGAAAGAAACTAGTGTGTAGAGAGAATGTAGTACACCTTTCAAAGTTGGAGGATAAAGTTGGAAACCGACAAGAAATCCAGAAAAAGGAAAACTATCCTGCCTGGAAAAGGTGCGTGGTCAGACTTGTATGAGATGGCTCTGAAACATGGTGTGCAGGGAGGTTGTCAGCACAACTTGTAACTTTGAGGGTGTTTATGATATCACGGTGAACATGTCACCCAAGATCGCCGCATATTTCCAGTCGGAGTGTTGGACTAGACTAGGATATTCAAGTAAGAGATACCCAGAGACAGCTGTTACAAACAGAAACCGGGCACAGAATCTTGAAGAGATCAAAGAGACTATGATCCAAGGGATAAGAAAGGAATCATTGGGAAGAAGCGATAATAGAGGGACAAGCACCAAGAGGGGAACATTGTCATCTACTCAAGTAGATGGGGAGACCATGCTGATTCAAGCTTGAAACTTGCTTGGAAACAAGAGGCCAGACTTGGGGCTTATCAGACCGACATTGTCCTTCTGACTTAATCTTAATCCAAAATCAAGAATGAAGTCTTCATGACATCAAAGAGGAGAATCCATGCCTCCTTTCCTGGGCCCCTAGCATTCTTTGAGGAGAAGTTTCCCTTTCCATAGCTCTGGCATCACGGCGGCCCACTGCGTAGACGGTTATGTCTCACAAGAGTACTCTTTGATGCCCTGAAGGTGTGGGCACCTGTCATGCTTGGGGTATGTCTCCTTGTTTGGAAGGGCTCCAGAAGTGTGCTGAAATGCACCCTTTTCCAGAGGGCTTCGTTCCTTTGTGAAGGCTACCCTCCCAGGCTAGATTGCTCCATTGGACTCTAATGAAGTTCTCTCCCCATATCTCTGACCCTAGAAGGAGTATTGATTATGTGTTTTGACACCTTATGTAAGGAGTTGGTGGAAAATTAGAACATTACAGTGACATTTAAAGAAAACTACACATGCCAGATCTGAGGATGTAAATCAAACAAATAAACCCTATAGAAATAAAGCAAGCCAGTATCTGGACGTAAGCTAGTGGAATGTTCAAGGATCAGGGCTCAAGTTAGAAACTTCCCAAATCCAGAAAAGAGACAGAAAAATCTGTTGCCTGGAGAGAGGAGTTCATCAGATTTGTCTAATTTGTCTCAGAAACATAATTTCCGTGAAGGTGGTTGCCAGGACACCCATGAATCTGGAGTTTCTGATCTCAGAATGTCAAACCATCCAAGAGGACCTGGTATTCTCAGTGCTCAGTTTGGCCTAGGCTAGGATAGCAGAGATTCCTTCAAGTGACAGATGGAAATTCCAAGACAACACCCAACAATCATGAAAGGACTCACACCTCGGCCTACAGAAAATATGGTGATTAAAAAAATACAAAATTAATAACTTGGAATGAAGGAGAACGGATTGATAAGCATATGTAAGGAGATAGCTGAGAAAGACCATGATGATTAGACTATGAAAATGAAACCAAGGTCCCCAAAATGGAAGGCAAACTGAAATCACACCTGAATAATCCACTGTGAAATATGTCATTCAGTAGACAGACTCTGCTGGAATGTTTGAAAGTCCGAGAAATTCACAACCCCAAAAACTGCAGCGAAGGTCAAAGCTGGGCTACCTGGGAAGAGTGAGTTACGAGTTTGCTCCAAGCGGCTATGAAAGCCGCTGTCCATGAAGCTTGCCGGGACAGCAGAGACACAATTCTGACAGATCCTCTGACATCACACTGGACCAGATAAACAAGCTGGCCTCATCTACACAGGGCCAGAGTTGGGCTCAAGTAGCATACTCGAGTCACCTTCCACTCAACTGCAGGCTGTCAATGGAACATGAAAGGGGCCAGCCAGTGGTGCAGCGGTGAAGTCCATGTGCTCTGGGTAGGCAGACAGCGGTGGCCACATAGAATCCTGGCGTGAACCTCCTCACGGCTGGTCCAGCCATTCTGGGACAGGCGTGCGAGGTAGTGTAGAGGCAGATGGGAAGAGACGTTAGACAGGGCCCTCTTCATCAGGAAATACAGGAGCATTGCCAACAGGTGTGAGCCCAGCGATAGACTTCTGCCTAAACAAAAGCAATTAAAACTTACAAATGATAGAAAAACTTACCCTCAAAAAAAAAATAAAAGCATGCTTTAGAAGATTAAGGTATCTAGGAATAACCTGAGCCAAACAGGTGAAAGCTATGTAAACCGAGAAATAGCAAAGCTTTGAGGAAAGAAATTCCACAAGACACAAGGAACTGGTAGGGCATTCAGTGCTCTTGGAATGGAAGAATTAACACATTTGAAACGTCCGTACTGGATAAAGCAATCTCTGGATTCCATGCAATCCCAGTCAACGTTGCAGCAATCTTTCCCACAGAAATAGAAGAGGGAATCCTAATGTTTATCTCCAGCAACAAAAGACCCTGAAGAACCAAAGGAATCCTGAGGAAAACAAAGAAATCATGACGTATCATCACAATGATTCCTTTCTTATCCCTTCAATCAGCGTCTCTTTGGTCTCTTCAAGATTCTGTGCCTGGTTTCTGTTTGTAAAAGCTGTTTCTGGGTATCTCTCACTTGACTATCCTTAGCCTAGTCCAATGCTAGGACTGGAAACATGCGGCCATCTTGGGTGACATGTTCACCGTGATGTCATAAACACCCTCAGAATTCTAAGTTGT
Organism: Equus asinus; assembly: GCF_041296235.1. Taxonomy (NCBI): domain Eukaryota; kingdom Metazoa; phylum Chordata; class Mammalia; order Perissodactyla; family Equidae; genus Equus; species Equus asinus. The sequence goes on along the minus strand of NC_091813.1, from coordinate 13,317,987 downwards.
CCTGAAAACCTCCATGAACGCAGTGGTTCAGACCCATCTCATACCAGTCTGACTATTCCCCCTTTCCAGGTAGGATAGTTTTCCTTGTTCTGGATTTCTTGTCAGTTTCTAACTTTCTCCTCGAACTTTGAAAGGTCTACTATATTCCCTCTAGACACCGGTTTCTTCCCTTAAAGATCATCCCTGGTTTTATCTCTTATCTTTTGTGGATATGGCCAAATGGGTGGACTTTCCTCAGAGAATGTCCTGAAGTCCGTAAGAAGTTGATGCTGTCCAGGCAATCCCCTGATGCACAATGATCGTGTGATCTCCTAGCGGCATGACAATTCCACCTTGGCATCTCACATGTTTTGTTTCCTTCATCATTTGGGCAAGTGTAGTTGATGCGTTCATAGATTGTAATATTCTCATGGTTCTTTTTCTGGTGAGTATTGATAAGGTCATCTCACACTTTCTACTTCTTTATGATCTCTGTGCCCACGAGACCATGAAATCTGGATTTCCTAATGCTAGTAATCTGATCCACACACGTGATGCTAGCCAATGAAGCCCTGGCCACCGACGCGGAACGTGGGCACTTACCTGCTGCAATACAGGGCAGGCCCTGAATTGGACTTTTGGACCAAACTTTGGCCTGAACTTTGGAAGATGTTGGCCTGCTTGGCTCATGCGTGAAGGGAATCAGTAGTAACAACATGGAAGGTAGCATTTTCCGTTGGTTCATGAGTTTAGCACGGAACATGTTCTCTTCCTAGTATTCCTCTTCATCTCTTTGCAAAGGTCTACCTTTCTGTAGCATCATTAAGCATTTTGAGGTGATTACCAATCCTTGGAAGTTCATCTTCTCTAATCTGTTTCAGCCTCCAAAGCTTTAGGCCGTAAATCTGCACCCCTTTTTGGAGTTTTGATTTTATGTGAATTGGTGGCCGTAACCCTGCATTATAACATCCTATATCTTTCACATTTACATCCTCACAGATTTAAAGTTCTGTGTAGGTTACATCATCTTCACCACCATAAGCCTAATTACAGGCCCTCACCACACACTTGTGCCTATTCAACTATGTCTCCCTCCGGGCCCAGGCTCCCATTCCCTCTGGGAACCACCGGTTCCATCTCACGTGATTCCAGCTAGTTTGTCCTTTTTTTCTATATCTCTTTGTAACTTAGATCGCATGGTATTTGACCTTCTCCCTGGGCTTGTTTCAATTCCCCTCATACCCTCAGGAGCCATTCTGGTGGTCACAAATGACTGGACTGCATCCATTCCTACAGCTGAGTGCTATGTCATTGTGTGGATATAGCCCATCTTCCTTCTCCATTCGTCCCTTCATGGGCACCAGGGCGGCTTACAAGTCTTGTATCTCGGGAGTAAGGCTGTGGTGAACACAGTGGTGCACGGATCTCTATGCATTAGTGTTTCCAAGTTCTATGGATAGACAAGCTGCCGAGGAATAGCTGGATCATATGGTAGAAATTTCTGAGGCAATTCCACGCTGCTTTTCCTACTGTCTGCACCGGTTTACACTCCCACCAGTGGTGCAGGAGGCTTCCCTTGTCTCCACCTCCTCTCTGACACTTGTTGTTTCCTGTCTTGTTCCTTATAGCCATTCTGACCACAGGGAGCTGTTATCCCATTGCCGTTTGGATTTGCACTGGCCTGAGAATTTATGATGGTGAAGATGTTTTCATACAGCTGTTGCCCATCTTTCTCTCTTTGGGAGAAATCTCTGTTTCCATCTTTTGCCCAGGTTTTACTGGGTTTGTTGTTTTTCCTCTTGTGGAGACGTGTGAGGTTATTGGATCGTTTGGCTATTCAGCCCTTCTCTGATGTGTGGTTTGCAAACATCCACTGCCAGTTGCTGTGCAGTCTTTGCATTGACTTATGGTTTCTTTGGCTGGGCAGAACCTTCTGCGTTGGATAGAGTCCCGTTTGTTTCTTGTTTCCTTTCTTGCCCTTGCCCAGTCACACATGCTTCTTCCAAATAGGCAGCTAAGCCAGATGGTAAAGAGCACGCTGCCTGGGTTTTCTCCTAGAAGTTCCACGGACTCAAGTCTTCCATTCAAGGCTTTAATCCATTTCGAGGTGGCATGTGCCTCGTTTAACATCATGTCCTACTCGCATTTTGTTACCTGTGGTTGTGCAGTCTTCCAAGAAACCTTTCTTCTCTAGACTTTCCTTTCTCCGCTGTCTTCTCTTGTCCCTCTGGTCGAAAATGAGCTGTCCATATTTGTGTGAGTAGACATCTGTGCTCTTGATCGTGTTCTATTCGTCTGTGTGCCTGTTTTTGGGCCCAGACTGTGCTGTTTCAGTAGCTAGTGCTTCGTCCTGTATGGTGAAATCAGAAAGGGGGATACGTCCAGCTTTGTTCATTTTCCTCAGGATTCCGTTGGCTATTCAGTGTCCCTTATGCCTGGATAGAGACTTTAGGATTCTCTCTTCTATTTCTGTGGGAAAAATTACTACAACTTTGAACTGGGATTGCATGGAATCCAGAGATTGCTTTATCTGTTACGAACTTTTCAAGTGTGTTAGTTCTTCCATTCCAAGAGCACGGTGTAGCCTTCCATTTCCTTCTCTCTTCTGGAATTTATTTCCCAAAAGCTTTCTTCCCTTTCGTGTTACATAGCATGCACCCGTTTGGTTAAGGTCATTCATAGATATCTTATTCTTCTTACTGGTATGCTTCTGTTTTTGAGGTTCAGTATTTATGTTCTTTGCACCTTTTAATTGGTTCTGTTTTGGCTAACGTTTATGGCTGTGCTCACATGTGCTGACACTGCAGCTGTATTTGCTGAAGAAGAGTGGCCCTGTCTAACGTTGCTTCCCATCTGCCTCTGCACTACCTCGGACGCCTGCCCCAGAATGGCTGGGCCAACGGTGAGGAGGCTCACCCCAGGAATCCACGTGGCCTAGCGCGGGCTTCCGACCCAGAATGCACAGACTTCACTGCTACAACACGGGCTGGCCCCTTTCATGTTCCATTGCCAACCTGCTGTTGAGTGAAATGTGAATTAAATATGCTACATAAGCCCAAATCTGGCCCTGTGTAGACTAGGCCTGGTTTTCTTTCCGGTCCACGGTGATGTCAGAGGATTTGTCAGAATTGTGTCTCTGCTGTCCCGGAAAGCTTCATGGACACAGGGTTTCAGAGCCCGCTTGGAGCAGTCTCATAACTCACCCTTCCCAGTTAGCCCAGGTTTGACCTTCATTGCAAGTTTTGGGGTTGTGACCTTCTCGGTCTTTCCAACGTTCAAACATAGTCTGTCTAAAGACTGACGTATTGCACTGTGGATTATTCAGGTGTGATTTCTGTTGGGCTTCCATTTTCTGGGACCCTGTTTTCTTTTCCATAGTCTAATCGTCATGGTCTTTCTGAGGTATATCCCTTCGAGGTGCTTGTCAGTACATTCTCCTTCATTCCAAGTTAGGAATTTTGTATTTCTTTAATCACCACATGTTCTGTAGGCCGATGTGTGAGTGCTTTCATGATTCCTGGGTGTCGTCTTTGAATTTCCATCGGTCACTTGAGGGAGTCTTTGCTCTCTTAGTCTAGGTGCAACTGAGCACTGAGTACGCGTGGTCATCTGGGTTCGTTTGACATTGTGAGATGAGAAACTCCAGGTACGACGTTGTCCTGGCAACCACCTTCAGGAACCCAATGCTTCTGAAACAAATTAGATGAATCTGATGAATTCCTCTGTCCAGGTGAGAGACCTTCTGTCTCTATTCTGGATTTGGGAAGTTTCAAACTTCACCCTTGATGCTTGAACTTTCCACTAGATTATGGCTAGATACTGGCTTACTTTGTTTCTACAGGTTTTGGTATGTGTTTGACTTACCTCCTCAGCTGTGGCGAGTTTATTTTTCTTTAAATATAATGGTATTGTTCTAATTTTCAGCAAACCTCCTTATGTGTGGTATCGAAACACGTAATCAATATTCCTTGTACGGCAAGAGAGGGTGGAGAGAATCTCATTGATCCCAACTGAACACTCTAGCCTGGGAGGGCAGCTTTCACAAAGGAACAAAGCCCTCTGGAAAAGGTGCTTTTCAGCACACTTCTAGAGCCCTTCCAAACCAAGCGACATACCCAAGCATGGCAGGGGGCCGTTCTTTCCGGGCTTCATTGAGATCTCTGCTGACACATTGGCATGTACCCAGAGGGCCCCCGTGACTTGAGCGCTATGGAAAGGGAGACTTGTCTTCAAAATTTGCTGAGGCCTAAGAAAGGTGGCCTCTCTTCTTCTCTTCAATGTCCTCAAGTAATCATTCTTGACTTTGGGTTATGGGTAAGGCAGAAGGACAATGTAGGTCTGATAAGCCCCAGGTACGGCCTCTTTTCTCAAAACACTTTTCAAGCTTGAATCAGCATGGCTTCCACATCTACGTGAGTAGATGACAATGTTCTCCTCTGAGTGCTTGTCCCTCTATTATCGCTTCATTTCAGTGATTCCTTTCTCATCCCTTGAATACGCATCTGTTGGATCTCTTCAAGTTTCTGTGCCCAGTTTCTGTTTGGAAAAGCTGTTTCTGGGAATCTCTCACTTGAATATCCTAGCCTAGACAAATCCTCGGGATGGAAACCTGGGACCATCTTGGGTGACATGGTCACCATGATGTCATAAACACCCTCAGAATTCTAAGTTGTGCTGAAAACCTCCATGCACACAGTGTTTCAGACCCATCTCATACCAGTCTGACTACTCTCCCTTTCCAGGTGCGATAGTTTTCCTTTTTCTGGACTTCTTGTCGGTTTCTAACTTTCTCCTCGAACCTTGAAAGGTCTACTACATTCCTTCTAGACAATGGTTTCTTCCCTTTAAGATCGTCCTGGGATTTATCTCTTAAGTTTTGTGGATGTGGCCAAATGTGTGGACTTTCCCCACAGAAAGTCCTGGAGTCCCTGCAAAGTTGAAGTTACCCAGGCAATCCTCTGATGAGCAATGATCGTGTCATCTCATAGTAGTCTGGCAATTCCACCTTGGCAGGTCACATGTTTTACTTCCTTCATCATGTGGGGGAAGTGTACCTGATGCGTTCATAGATTGTAATATTCTCATGGTTCATTTCCCGGTGTGTATTCACAAGGTATCCTCACAATTTCTACTTCTTCATGATCTCTGTTGGCACCATACCTTGAAATCCATATTTCCTACTGCTCCTAATCTGATCCGGACCCGTGATGCCACCCTACCAAGCCTAGGCCGCCCAAGTGAAACATGGGCACTTACCAGCTACACCACAGTGCCGGACCTGAATTGGACTTTTGGACCAACCTTTTGCCTGAACTTGGGAAGATGTTGGCCTGCATTGATTATTCCTAAATGTAATTAGTAAAAACATCGTGGACGGTAACATTTTCCGTTGGCTCATGAGTTTATCACAGAACGTGCTGTGTTGGTTGTGTTCCTCTTCATCTCTTTGCAATGGTCTAATTTTCTGTAGCATCGTTAAGCATTTGGAGGTGATTATCAATCCTTGGAAGTTCATCTTCTCTAAATTCTTTCAGCCTGCAATCTTTATGCCATAAACCTGCTTGCCTTTATGGAGTTTTGATTTTAGGTGAATTGATTTCCCTAACCCTTCATTATAACATCCTATAGCTTTCAGATTTACATCCTCATAGATTTAGACTTCTGTGTATGGTACATCATCTTCCCCACTGTAAGCCTAATTACAGGCCCACACTACACCATTGTGCCTAAACAACTCTTTCTCCCACCGTCCCCTGCCACCCGTTACCTCTGGGAACCACCAATCCCATGTCATGTTCTACATGTTTGTTGGTCCCTATTTTAATCTTCTCCTTGTAAGTGAGATCCTATGGTTTTTGACATTCTCCCTGGGGGTTGTTTCAGTTCCCCTCATACCCACAGGAGCCATTCTGGCGTCACAAATGGCTGGACTGCACCCTGTCTTACAGCTGAGTGCTATGCCATTGTGTGGATATAGCCCACCTTCCTTCTCCATGGGTCCCTTGATGGGCACCAGAGGAACTTCCATGTCTTGCATATTGGGAGGAAGGCTGTGGTGAACACAGCGCTGCACGGATCTCTGTGCAGTAGTGTTCCCAATTTCTTTGGATAAACACGCCGCAGAGGAATAGCTGGACCATATGGTAGATGTATTTTGAAGTTTCTGAGGCAATTCCACAAGGCTATGCCTAGTGCCTTCACCGGTTTGCACTCCCACCAGTGGTGCAGAACTCTTCCCTTCTCTCCACCTCCCCTCCGACACTTGTTGTTTCCTGTCTTGTTCTTTATAGCCATTCTGACCACAGTGAGCTGCTATCTCATTGCCGTTTGGATTTGCATTGGCCTTAGACTCAATGATGATGAACATGAGTTCATAAAGCTGTTGGCAACCTTTCTGTCTTCTTGGTGTAAATCTCTGTTTCCATCTTTTGCCCAGGTTTTAATGGGCTTGTTGTTTTTTCTCTTGTCGAGACGTGTGAGGTCATTGGATCTTTTGGCTATTCAGCCCTTCTCCGATGTGCGGTTTGAAATATTCTCTTCCTGCTGTTGTGCTGTCCTTGCATTGAGTCGACGGTTTCCTTGGCTGGACAGAACCTACTGCATTGGATGGAGTCCCATTTGTTTCTTGTTTCCATTGTTGACCTTGACTAGTCACACATGCTTCTTCCAAATAGGCCGCTACGCCAGATGGCAAAGAGCAAGCTCCCTGGGTTTTATTCTAGAAGTTTCACGGTTTCAAGTCTTAAGTTGAATGGTTTAATCCATTTCGAGGGGGTGTATGTGCCTGGTGTAACATCATGGTCTACTCTCATTGTGTTACATGTGGCTGTGCAGGCTTCCCAGCACCGTTTCTTTTAGAGACTCACCTTTCTCCACTGTCTCCTCTTGCCTTCCTCGTTGCAAATGAGTTGTTCATATATGGGTGAGTTGACCTCTGGGCTCTGGATTCTGTTCCATTGGTCTGTGTGCCTGTTTTTGGGAGCAGGCTATGTTTCGGTACCTAGCTCTTCGTCCTACATGTTGGAATCAGAAAGTGTTTTACATCCTGCTTTGTTCATCCTGCTTTTTTCCTCAGGATTCCTTTGGGTATTCAGGGTTCTTGTTGCTGTATAGAGAGTTTAGGATTCTCTCTTCTATTTCTGTGGGAAAGATTGCTGCAACTTTGACTGGGATTGCATGGAATCTAGAGATTGATTTATCCTTTACGGCCGTTTCAGTTGTTTTAGTTCTTACATTCCTAGACCGTGGAAAACCCTTCCGTTTGCTTGTGTCTTCTGGAATTGCTTTCGCCAAAGCTTTGCTAGTTTTTGGTTTGCATTGCTTGCACCTGTTTGTCTAAGCTAATTCCTAGAAATCCTATTGTTCTTACGTGCATGTTTTTTCTTTCTGAGGTTCAGTTTTTCTATCCTATGCAACTTTTCATTGGTTTTGTTTTGGCAGATGTTCATGGCTGTGCTCACATCTGCTGGTGATGCTGCTGTACTTTCTGAGGAAGATTGACGCTGTCTGACGTTGCTTCACATCTGCCTCTACACTACCTCAGACGCCTGCCCCAGAATGGCTGGACCAGCTGTGATGAGGTTCACCCCCAGGATTCCGCCTGGCCTGCCCGGGGCTGCTGACCACAATGTGCAGTGTTCACCACGACACTGGCCGGCACCTTTCATGTTCCATTGGCAACCTGCAGTTGAGTGGAATGTGACTTGAATAGGCTACTTGGGCCAAATGTGGCACTGTGTAGATGAGGCCAGTTTATTTTTCTTCTCCACTGTGATGTCAGAAGATTTGTCAGAATTCTGTCTCTGCTGTCCTGGCACACTTCATTGACACAGGTTTTCAGAGCCCGATGTTAGCAGTGTGATAACTCACCTTTACCAATTAGCCTAAGTATGACATTTGCTCCAGTTTTTGTGGATGTGACTTTCTCTGACATTCGAACGTTCAGAGTATGACTAAAACTTAATTGTTTCATTGTGGATTATTCAGATGTGATTTCTGTGTGCCTTCCATTTTCTGTGACCGTTTTCTCTTTTCCATGGTATAATTGTTGATATGGGCTCGGCGAGCTGAAGACTCAAATATAAGATTTCTTGGACTCTCAAGGTCTGGCATTGGTGCTCTTTTATTTAGAGAATAGTACGGGATGGCATGGGGACAGGACCCATGGGCAGTGAAGAGCTGCTGCTGCTCCCTGGGGACGGGACCCATGAGCAGTCAGAGCTCCTGCTGCATCCCTCAGTTGAGGGTTAGTGATAATTTTATAAGGACTGGGTACATGACTTGTTTTTACTGGAAAAAGAAATGATGATGTTCAATGTCTTTAAATGACTTCAGTGCAGATGGGGTCTGGTTATTGTGCGGTCATATAACTTCAGATACGAATCTGCCCATATATATTACCATGTAGGTTAGTATGCCCTGGGATGCTCTCCATGGGACAGCCCTAATTCATATCAACAAAAAATCCAACGGGTCATATAGATTGGCATGTAGGCCAGGTCACCTTGGGCTTTTCTAGCTGGAGCAGCCTCAATCCACGACATAACCCCCCTCGAACCCATTTGGACCGGAAATATTTGGGGATATGGACGATGTTCACTCTTCTGTAAATACTTCTGGCTGTACAATGTTGTAGAGGTGTCCCTAAATGGGGCCATAGGCACAGGTAGAAGTTCAGTGGACCAGAAGTCTTCACCTGTGGAGTCCAAGGCTAAGTTATACAGAGCCCCTGGAGAGGAGAGAATCATTTGACGAGATGTGCTCCAAGAGGTGAAATATTCTGGCATGCAGAAGACAAACAACAAAACAGACAACAAACTACAAGTAGAAATACAAGCAGTATGTTTAACCCAATGAATAACGTTTTGAAGTAGTGCAGAAACCTGGTACTGACTGGGAGCTCAACCAATCGTTTAGAGTTAGGGTTGGTCAGACATGGATTTAATTTGGTGGCTGGGCTAGGAAGCCAGAAATATTTTGACGGTAGTCAAGAATATAGGCAAAACATTCAGTTTTTATAACGGCACAGGTGCCCCCTTGTGGGGCTGTCAAGACATCCAGTGCCATTTGGATTTGGAGGACTGCCTTACACATTTGGGATACTTCTAAATTGAGCAGCGAAATGCTATGCTGTGCGTCATTTAATGCCTTCATACTGAATTTGATTAGGACTTCCATGTGCAAGACAGCATTTTCAATTCCTAATTGGTGAAGGATAATTGAGTAAAGATGGAAATACCAGTGGAAGACACAGCTGGTCCAGCGCTGTTGCAGTTGGGTAGGTTAGCAGGAGGAGATATATTAAATGTAGTTCTACCTTGCATGCAGACAAAGCCTAGGGTGCATCATCCAATCCATCCAGGTGGCAGCCAAGGCCATAAATTGGACCCACATCGACACTGAGCACCATTAGGGGCTAACCAAAACGTGCTGGGCCATCTATCCCAGTCAGTCCCAGACCAGTCAGTATGTCTTTTAAGGCTATGATACGAGAACACAAATAACAGGGAATTTTTCCCATAAGTCGAGTGCTATTAGGCCATGTATCACAGGTGTGATTGGTTTGTTCCCAAGAGAGAGTGATCTTTTACTGGGTTGACCACTAGTAGGAGTGAACCAAATATATTCATTCCAAATTTGATATGGTCCATCCTGAGTCTTGATAAGCTGGGGACTTTAAATTTGGAACATGTTGTTTAGGATCCACATGTGACAAAGCAAATCTATTTAGTATTCGGGCAGTAGTATTGAAGGAAAATGTTTGATGGTGGCCAGGGAACTCCCAGGTGTCGGAGATAGATGGCCACAAGGAGACATTACGATTAGCAATAGATGAATCTTGCAAAAGAAAACAGCTAGAATCTAATATCCAGGAATACCTACTATAGCTTCTACATAAACGTATTTTTTCTCTCTTAAATCACCCTCATTTTTACAAAAGATAGCCAAATTAGGATGAACTGGTTTGCAAATAAAGTGTAGCTTCAATACAACTTGCTCCAATTATTTACATAAGAGGAGCAAGAATAGTAATTGCTTATACAGGCTTTTTTAAATCTGCTTTGCTGGACTTTTTTATGAGGAATCTCAGATTCAACTGTGAAGGCCTTGCAAGGCCAGAAAAGCCAAGCCAAGGATTTGCCATCAGATTTGGCCTGCAGTACTTACAGATTTGAGTGGTGTTCTCTTTGAGGTCCCCCAAAATATTCGGAGGTTCCTTACACCTGTCAGATAAGCAAGCTTCCTTACTTAATGGGTAAGATTGCCAGAATCTCTGTAAACAAGGTACCAGGCCCATGTTTCCAAGTGGCTGTATTCCAGAAAGTCGAATCTTTGTTCCTGAAATGCTGTCTTGTCATATCTGAGCCTGTGTGTTTCCAATATACATTCCAGTCAAAGCCTTGGTAGTATAACCAATGTGTCCTGGTATAAGGAGAACAGATTCTTATGGAACTTATACAAATATTGCCACTGCATAACCATACTCGGTCACAAAGGGTTTCCCAATTCCAGAGGGATAAGGTAGGGAGAAAAAGATAAATGTTTCAGTTTTTCTTATAAAGGCATAATTTCACCAAACGGCTGTAAGTCAAAGTTAGCATAAGAGAAAAGAAAAAATATTTCCTTCATTGTGAGAAAACAAAACAACACATCAAAACTCAACAATATTTCAAACAGATGTCCTAAAAAATTATAATCATCCTCATCAGTTCACACAGTCCTGTATAATCAACTCTTGAGCTGAATCTTCTGTCAGCAGATTGATGAACTTAGTTTCTGTTAGAATTCTGTCATTTCTTACTCAGTTCAGTTTTACAATCTGAAAGTTTGTCAGAAACGTGTAGTTTAGAACCTCTGTGTCAGAATCCTTTCCAGGAATTTCTCGGAAGATGAAAGATATTTGCAAAAGGAAAAAGCATCAGAGTAAAACAACAGCTATCTGCAAATGGACAAAGGACTCCAAACGGCAATTGCCAAAGAAACTTGGCTACTTCTGTGACCTATAACACTTCCAGATAATAATTGGACTTATGACTGATAACCAGGACAGATCAGAATCTTAAGAATGCCATATAATTTTAAGACATCTATATTAATAACATTTACCCATCTAATACCACCTAAGAAAGTCTATCTTCACTTATTTCCCAATGTTTTCCATGTAATTTAATAGACCAAATAAGCCTAATTAGTTTGGTATTTTCCTCCTCATAGGAAGAGAGAGAAGATTTCTTTGAGAAGACTCAGGGGGCCTCTGAAAATCCTCAGAGTAATTTTTCTTCTGTCTACCAGATCAAAAGAAAGCCTTCATTCAAGATTTGAATATTTTTGAGGGAGAAACTTGTTAAAACATATCAAAAGTTTTTAAAATGCTTCTTCAAATAGGAAACAACACTCACTGTGAAACAATGCTCAGCTATCTATTCAAAGTGATAACAGAAAGAGTGAAAAATCTTAAGAGTGACCTCAGTCATTATTTTCACAAAACAGATTTGTCTCTTAGGTAGAATTACTCAAAGGAATAGCTTTTATAACCTCTTTATCAAGAGCAGATCCAAAGTTCAAGAAAAAGTATCCTTTCAGAGAAAACCAAATTTGAATTTCTGCACGTACTTATTTTTAACATTCAAACTCATGCACTTAATTGAACTTACTTTAGTCTACTTGACCAGGCATAAAACTCCTTTCAGAATTTCTCCTTCACAAGCATTCTACAACTTTGTCCCAAAGTCTTTCTTTTTCCTTTCTAGTACGTCATGACAAATTTATGTTTCTTAACCTATCAAACAAAATATTTCCATTCTTTATACCTTTTTTACTGAAAACATCCATTTTAACTTCCTTGAATACAGAGCTCTTTTGCTTATTAATTTCCAGTAGCTTTAATTCCATAGGTTAATTGGAACATTTAAACCTTTACAGACCTAGTAAACACTAAAAATGTAAACAATTATGAATTGTCTTTTATATCAGCATTCTAAACACTTCATAAATTTAGAAACGTGGTACTTTACAACAAAACACAAGGCATGCTTCTTAATACACCCAAACGCTTTTAGCCTCTTCACTAAGATGCCAAAATCAGATAACTTAGCTATGTTTATTAATAATGTTTCAGTGTTTCAGCCTATCCAAATATGACCCAGATATTCAGATTTTTATCATTTAACTTAACTTGGCAAAACTCAAGATTGTTACCAAAAAGAATTTCGAAGCTGTTTTTTTCCCCAAGTATACAGACTGTAAAAGTTATTGTGAGTTTTATGTATTTAAACCATTTTTTTCCGACAATTATGTTCAGATTACCTACGGAAACCTCATGAGGCATTTGAAAAAACTGGTCATCGTTTACAGCTATTATTTTGCTGACAAATTTAACAGACAATGTGAACTTATGTGACTAGTAAACCCAGGATGAATGCCTGCATACTATGCAAATACCGACAACTCTGACGAGAAGACTATTTTCAATCAAACCAACAAACTTAAACAAGTTTTCATTTACCATAGGTTAATTCACATCACGTTTACTTTGAAAGGCACTGAGTTAATTTCTACTACATTTAGAATTTAAGTAAGCACTTACTTTAAGCCAACTAAACAGAGATCTTAATTTTGGCCATAGCATCCAGGATAAAAGTATCACACCTATAACATACACATAGCCACACATACAGAGAGACTGTACAACCATCGTTTTAAAAACTACTGCTGTGAGTCAGGAACAATAATATTAAGCTCACGTTATGAATCCAAACTTTGTTTTGAGCCTTTTTACTAATACTTATGGAGAAGACCTTTGACATGCTAGACTTTTGGCAAAGGCACACTTATGTTCATTTATCCTTTCACCTCCTTTTTTGTTTTTCAGTCTTAAGAATGAGTGATGGACTGGACAGTAGTTCCTGGAGAGGGAGGATGATAATCTTTTCCATGATAAAGGAACTAGGTGGAATCTGAACTGCCTCTAGAGCTGTCTTTCCAGTCTTGCAAGGATTTTGTAAGGACAGTTACTCTTGATTTCCCAGAAACTGGACTGTAACTTGAAGGTCCTTTTAGGTTGATCCACCTGTCCAACTGCACCATAAAGGCACAGAGAAACCTCGCAAATTTTCTCCTAGTTGGAGTTTCTGGGGCATCACCCATACAATTGAAAGTGTTTCTAATTAGTTAGAAGGATTCTGAGTGGTGAGTCTCTGGGGATGCTTACGGCATTCCCCATGGCAGTAAAGCCAGTGTCTGACTGACAGTGGACTGGAAAAGGGTGCAGTGCCCACAGAAGCCGGGAACTGGCTGGAGGTCAGGGCTCCCAGCAGCCGGGTTGAGAGTTAAGTCCCTTGCAAAATGTTTTCAACTTTTTCGATTTTACAGAAGGTCCAGGTTCTGGTCAGGTTCAGCCTGAACTTAAGCTCGACTTGGTGACAACAGACTACATGATGAGCAAAACAAAGAAAGGAAAAGAAGACACCAGACCTCACCTTCATGGCCACTCCCAGAGGGTTATCAAGATAAGAGTCACACAACAGTTCCCGTGCTGGGGCACACTACCCTAGCACGACAGTTCACAGAATAAATCACAGGTCTGCTACCCTCATAGCCAACTCAGTAGGTGACTAAAATCCTCAATCAGTCATCTGCCAAAAAAGGGCACCCTACTTGGTGTTGCCGTGGTGATCAGGGTAGAAAGCCAAAGTTGGGGTTCCCAGGCTTGGAGGCCTTCACTCTTCAAAGATTCTTCTGTTTTCCGGTTGCAAAGCTCAAAAGGAGATGAAAATGGCCCGTGTAACTCTAACAAAGATGAAAGAGACACGTCCATTTCCTTGAAAATCCCCTGTGAACCTAGGGCAGCATCCCACCTGTCGTTCCTAATGTGGGGTTCCTATAGCAATGGGTGATGGGGAACTCCACCAGCATTGCATCCCTTGTATACCTTCCCTCGGATGCCTGGCAGTAACAGGTGCCTGGTGAACATCTTTCCTATTCTGCCTGGCAGCAATAGGTGCCTGGTGAATGGTCCCTGAGAGAAAAGGAGAAGTTTAAGAGAGAACAGGATAGAGAAAAATAGTGAGGAACTTTCCGCCGCTTTGGGGGACATTCTACCCAATTGCGTGTTGGAGCCATTCTCCGAGAAGGGTTTTCCATACTCAACCAAAGGTTAGACTTTCTTACTTGCCTTGAACTGGAGTCCCAATTGGGACATTCACACAGTTCAGAGCATGGTCAGGTGCCTGGGAGGTAGCCCAATACAGCCTGAGGAAAAGAAACCTTCCATGGGAGTCTTGCAGATTCCCGACCATCCTAATGACTTAAGTGGCCAACCCGTGCCCACGTAAAATTTATATATCAGAGATAGAGTCAGGAAGGAACGGAGTAATTCACTCTACACTCCCTTAGGCTTAAGGTACTGATTCTCTTCAAGCCGAATGCCATGATTTGCCCCACAGAGTAGCCATGGGCAGCAAACGTTGATTCATACAGCTATCCAAGAAAGTTCCTGATGGAGAAGTGAATTTAGATCCATCCTCGAAAAGGAGAGAGGCACAAGGAAGGAAAGGGCATTTACCAGAAGTCAAGCTCACAAACCGATGAAGCAAAATCCCCGTACGGGCCACAAGATATGATGCGGGGTTGGCGAACTGAAGAGTCAAAAGAAAGATTTGTTGGACTCTCAAGGTCTGGCAGTGATGCTCTTTTATTTAGAGAACGGTACAGGATAGCATTGGGACAGGACCTATGGGCAGGGAAGAGCTTCAGGCATCGAGACAGGACCCATGGGCACTAAAGAGTTGCTGCATGGGGACAGGACCCATGGGCAGTCACAGCTCCTGCTGCTGCCCTGAGTACAGGGTAAGTGCTAATTTTATAAGCATAGTTACGTGACTTACTTTTGCTGGAAAAAGAAAAGATGATGTAAAATGTCATGAAATGATTCCAGTTCAGTTGGGGTCTGGTTATTGTGTGGTCGGATAACATTAGATACGAATCTGGCCATATAGTTAGGCATGTAGGTGAGCATGACCTGGGCTTCTCTCACTGGGGCACCTCTAATTCATACCAAAAAAATGATTCACCGCGTCATGTAGTTTGGCAAGTAGGCCAGGTAACCTTGGGCTTTTCGAGCTGGGGCAGCCTTAATCCACATCAATCGTCATGGGCTTTCTCAGCTATCTCCCATAGATATGCTTATCAGTCCGTTCTCCTTCATTCAAGTTATTAATTTTGTATGTCTTTCATCACCATATGTTCTCCAGCCTGATGTATGAGTGATTCCCTGATTGTTGGGTATTGTCTTTGAATTTCAATCGTTCACTTGAAGTAATCTTTGCTAAGCTAGCCTAGGTCCAACCAAGCACTGAGAACACGTGGTCATGTTTGTTGGTTTGACATTCTGAGATCAGAAACTCTAAATTCTAGGTTGTCCTGGCAACCACCTTATGGACATAATCTTTCCGAGACAAATTAGACAAATCTGGCGAATTCCTCTCTCCAGGTAAGATATTTTTATGTCTCTTTTCTGAATTTTGGAAGGCTCGAACTTGAGTCCGGATCCCTGATCGTTCAGGTAGATTATGTCTAGATACTGGTTTACTTTATTTCTGTAGGATTTGTTAGTTGTTTGATTTACATCCTCTGCTCTGGCATGTTTATTTGTCATTAAATATAAGTGTAATGTTGTAATTTTCAGCCAACTTCCTCCTTATGGTGTCAAAACACATAATCAATACTCTTCTATGGCAATACATCGAGAGAGAGAATTGCACTGGGGCCACTGAGCATTCTACTTTGGATGGCAGCCTTCACTTTGGATGTGAGGTTCCCAGAGGGAAAGAAAAAATCCAAAAAGGCATGCAGATTTGTGGCAAAAAGCTTTTGAGACTGAAAGACATTAGAGAAAATAAACTTCCAAGGATTGTGAATATCCTCCAAATGCTTAATGATGATACAGAAAGGTAGACCATTTCAAATAGATTAAGAGGACTACTACGAAGAGAACGTGTTCCGTGCTAAACTCATGAACCAAGGGAAAATGTTACCATCTATGAGGTTACTACTAATTACCTTCATGAATAATCACAGCAGGCCAGCTTCTTCCCAAGTTCAGGCAAAAAATTGGTCCCAAAGTAAAATTCAGGGCCAGCCATGTGTTCTGGTGTGTAAGAGTCCATGTTACTAGTGGGCGGCCTGGGATTCATGGATTCGTATGACACGTACTGATCACATTAGTAACATTAGGAAAGATAGGTTTCATGGTATGGTGCAGACAGAGATCATAAATAAGTGGAAATTGTGAGCATACCTTATAGATATGCACCAGGAAAAAAACATGAAAATATTGCAATCTATGACACATCTGGTACACTTCCCTAAATACAGAGGGAAGAAAGTGATGTGACCTGCATAGGTGGAATTGTCAGCCTGCACGAGATGCCACGATCATTGCACGTCAGAGGATTGCCTGGGCAGCTTCCACTTGGGAGGGACTCCAAGACTTTCACTGGGGAAAGTCTAAACACTCGGCCATATCCACAAAATGTAACCGATAAAACCCAGGATAAACTTACAATAAAGAAACCAGTGTCTAGAGAGAATGTACTAGACATTTAAAAGTTCAAGGATAAAGTTAGAAACCGACAAGAAATCCAGGAAATGGAAAGGGTGAGTGTCAGAGTGGTATGAGATGGCTCTGAAACACTGTGTGCAAGCAAGACGCCGGGACAACTTAGAAGTTTGAGGGTGTTTATGACACCACAGTGAACCTGTCACCCAAGATGCCCTCATCTTTATAGTCTGAGGATTATCCTGGGATACGATAGTCAAGTGAGAGATACCCAGAAAAGAATTTAAAAACAGAAACCAAGCACTGAAACTTGAAGACATAGAATAGACGTTGATTAAATGGGTAAGAAAGAAGTCATCGTGATGAAGCAATAATACAGGGACAAGCACTGAGTGGAGACCATGGTCATCTACTCAAGTATATGGCGAGGCCATGCTGATTCAAGCTTGAAACTTGATTTGAAACCAGAGGCTGGACTTGGGGCTTATCAGACGTACAAATTCTCCTGCCTTAATCATAATCCAAAATCAAGAATGGTGTCCTGAGGACATTGTAGAGAAGGATTGATGCCTCCTTTCCTTTGCCTCTAGCATTAATTGAGGAGAAGTCTCACTTTCCATAGCTCTGTCATTATGGAGGCCAACTGGGTACATGCTAATGTGTCACAATACATCTCTTGGAACCCATGAAGGAATGGAACCCCGTCATGCTTCTAGTATGCCTCATTTTTTGGCAGGGTGCCAGAAGTGCGCTGAGAAACACCCTTTTCCAGATGGCTTCGTTGCTTTGTGAGGGCTGCACTGCCAGGCTAGTGTGTTCACTTTGGCTCCAATGAAATACTCTCCCCCTATCTCTTGGAGTAGAATGATTATGGATAACGTGTATTGACACCATATGTAAGGAGGTTGGCTCAAAATTAGAACATTACCATTATCTTTATAGAAAAATAAACATGCCAGATCTGAGGATGTACATCAAACAACACACCCTATAGAAATAAAGTAAACCAATATCTACACGTAGTCTAAGGGAACGTTCAACGATCGGTGGTCAAGTTCGAAACTTCCCAAATCCAGGAATGAAACAGAAAAGTACCTTCCCTGAAGCGGATTCATTAGATTCGTCTAATTTGTCTCAGATACATTATGTTCATGAAGGAGGTTGCGATGACTACCTATAGTTTGGAGTTTAAGATCTCAGGAGGTAAGACCAAGCAAGATGACCACGTGTTCTCAAGCTCACTTTGACTTAGGCTAGCATGATAAAGATTGCAACAAGTGACCAATGTAAATTCAAAGACAACACCCAACAATGAAAAGCACTCACACGTAGGCCTATAGAACATAGGGTGATTATAGAAATAGAAAATTGATACCTTGGGATGAAGGAGAACTGACTGACAAGCATACCATAGGGAGAAATCTGAGAAAGACCATGATGATTATACTATGGAAAGCAAAATGGGCTCAGAAAAGGGAAAGCAAACACAAATCACACTTGAATAATCCACAACGAAAGATGTCAGACGTTAGACAGACTATGCTTGAACTTTTGAAAGTCAGAGAGTGTCACAAAAAAAAAAAACCGCAGTGAGGTAAAACCTGGGCTACCTGGAAAGGGTGAGAATGAGACTGCTCCAAACGTGCTCAGAAACACTGTGTCCATGAAGCTTGCTGGGACAGCAGAGACACAATTTTGACAAATTGTTTGACTTCGCAGTCAAAATGCAAACTGGCTACGTCTACTCAGTGCCAGACTTGGGCTGAAGTAGCATATTTAAGTCACATTATACTGAACTGCAGGCTGCCAAGGGAATATGAAAGGGGCCGGCCAGTGGAGAATTGGGGAAGTCCGTGCATTCTGGGTCGGAAGCCTGGAGTTGACAGGGTGGAATACTGGGGGTAAACCTCTTCACCGCTGGCCAAACCATTCTGTTGCAGGCGTGGGAAGGATTGTAGAGGCAGATGAGAAGTGACGATAGACAGGGCCACTCTTCCTTAGAAAATACAGGAGCACTGTCATCAGATGTGAGAACAGCGATAAACTTCTGTCAAAAGGAAGCAAATTAAAAGTTGCAAAGAATAGGAAAATTGAACCTCAAAAAAAAAATGCCAGTGAGAAGATGTAGATACCTAGGAACAACCTCGCCCCAACAGGTGAAAGCTCGGTAAATCGAAAACTAGCAAACCTTGTGGAAAGAAATGGGAGAAGACACAAGGAAGCGGAAGGATATTCCATGCTCTTGAAATGGAAGAATTAACACACTGGAAACCTCCACTCCGGATAAAGCAATCTCTAGATTACATGAAGTCCCAGGCAAAGTTGCAGCAATATTTCTCACAGAGATAGAAGCGAGCATCCTAAAGTTCACATCCAGCAACAAAAGACCACGGATGGCCAAAGGAATCCTGAGGAAAACGAACAAAGCTCAATGTATCACACTTTCTCATTTCAACATATAGGATGAAGAAATAGGATTGGAAATGGCACAGGCTGGGATGAAAACAGACACGCAGAAGCATGGAACACAATCGAGAGCCCAGAGGTATACACACACATACATGGACAGCCCATTTTCGACCACGGAACCAAGAGGAGACAGTGGAGAAAGGAAAGTCTCTACAATAAACGGTGCTGGGACGACTGCAGAGCCTCATGTAAGACAAGGAGAGTAGACCACGATGTTACACCAGGCACAAACACCAACACAAAATGGATTAAACTTTTGAATGTAAGACTGCAAACCACGAGACTTCTCTAAGGAAACCTAGGCAGCATGCTATTTGACATCTGTCTTAGCCTCCTATTAGTAAGATGCATGTCTGTTGGGCAAGGGCAACAACGGAAACAAGAAACAGATGGGACTACATCAAATGCAAAAGCTTCTGCCCAGCCAAGGAAACCATCGACTCAATGAAAAGACAATACAACCACTGGGAGAGGATGTTTGAAAACCACACATTGGTGAACCGGTGAATAGCCAAATGATGCAGTGAACTCATATGCGTCCACAAGAGAAAAAAAAATAAGCCCATTAAAACCAGGGCAGTAGGTGGAAACAGAGATTTCACCCAAGAAGTATAGAGATGGCCAACAGCTGTATGAAAACATGTTAATCATCATTAAGACTCAGGGCAATTGAAATCCAAATGGCAGCGAGATAGCAGCTCAATGTGGTCTGAATGACTATAGGTAAAAAGTCAGGAAACAAGTGTCAGAGAGGAGCTGCAGAGATGGGAAGACTCCTACAGTGCTGCTGTGAGTGTAAGCTGGTGCAGCCACGACGCAAATCAGTGTGGAATTGCCTCAGACATGTCAGAATCCATCTACCATATGATCCAGCTATTATTCACTGGTGTGTTTATCCAAAGACCTTGGAAGAAGTCGTGCACTGATATATGTGCGCCCCTGTGTTCACCCTGGCCTTACTCCCGTGATCCAAGACTTGGAAGCCGCCCTGATGCCCATCAAGGCAGAAGGAAGAATAGATAGGGAAGATTGGAGAAGGAAGCTGGGCTTTATGAACACAATGGCATATCTCTGAGCCATAACAAAAGAGAGAATCCAGCCATTAGTGACCAGAAGGATGGCTCTTGAGGGTTTCATTGGAAGTGAAACAGCTTGCAGGGAGAAACTCAAATACCGTAGGAGCTCACTTACAAGGAGAAGAGGCAAACAAGGACCAACAAACTGGAAAGCTTTGCAGAAAGAAATTAAAGAAGACACAAGGAAACGGAAGTCTATTCCATGCTCTTCGAATGGAAGAACGAACACACTTGAAACGTCCATGTTGGATAAAGCAATCTCTGGATTCCACGCAAGCCCCATCGAAGTTTCAGCAATCTTTCCCACAGAAATAGAAGAGAGAATCCTAAAGTGTCTATCCAGCAACAAAGGAGCAGGAAAGGCCAAAGGAATCCTGAGGAAAACGAACAACTCAGCAAGTACCACATTTTCGAATTTCCACATATAGGACGAACTGCTAGGTACCGAAACGGCAAAGGCTGGCCACAAAAAGAGGCACACAGACACAAGGAACAGAATCGAGAGCCCAGAGGTCAACTCCCACATATATGGACAGCCAATTTTAGACCAAGGAGCCAAGAGGAGACAGCAGAGAAAGGAGAGTCTTGACAAGAAACGGTGCTGGGAAGACTGCACAGCCACATGTAACACAAGGAGAGTAGACCATGATGTTACACCAGCCACACACACCACCTCAAAATGGATTAAGGCCTTGAATGGAAGACTTGAAACCATGCAACTTCTAGGACAAAACGCAGGCAGCTTGCTCTTTGCCGTCTGGCTTAGCCGATTATTTGGAAGAAGCGTGTGTGACTGGCCAAGGGCAACAAAGGAAACAAGAAACAAGCAGGACTCCATCCAAAGCAGAAGCTTCTGAACAGCCATCGACTCCATCGACTCAATGCAAAGACAGCACAACAACTGCGAGTGGATGTTTGCAAACCACACATCAGAGAAGGGGTGATTAGCCAAAATATCCAATGACCTCATATGTCTCCACAATAAAAAAACAACGATCCCCATAAAACCTGGGCAAAAGATGGAAACCGATATTTCTCCCAGGAAGATAAAAGATGGCCAACAGGCTGTATGAAAACGTGTTCATCATCATTAAGTCTTTGGCAATGCAAATACGAACGGCAATGAGACAGCAGCTCACTGTGGTCAGAGTGGCTATAGGGATGAAGACAGGGAACAACAAGTCTTGGAGAGGAGGTGGAGAGAAGCAAAGCCTCCTGCACTGCTGGGGGAGTGTAATCAGGTACAGCCACTACCCAAAATGCTGTGGAATTGCCTTAGAATTTTCAGAATCCATCTACCATATGATCCAGCTATTCCTCTGTGGCATATATATCCAAAGAACTTGGAAACACTAATGCTCAGAGATCCATGCAGCACTGTGTTCACCACAGCCTTACTCCCAATATCCAAGACATGGAAGCCTACGTGGTGCCCATCAAGTGACGAATGGAGAAGGAAGACGATCTATAGCCACACAATGGCCAATCTTCGGACTGTATAGATGTGGCCATCTTGGGTGACATGTTCATAAACACCCTCAGAATTCTAAGTTGTCCTGACAACCTCCATGCACACAATGTTTCAGAGCCATCGCATACCAGTCTGACCACTCCCCATTTCCAGGTAGGATAGTTTTCCTTTCTCTGGATTTCTTGTCGGGTTCTAACTTTCTCCTCGAACTTTGAAAGGTCTACTACATTCCCTCTACACACCAGTCTTTTTCCGTTAAGATTATCAAAGATTTTATCTATCTTTTGTGGATATGGTGAAATGGGTGGACTTTCCCCAGAGAAAGTCATGGACTCCCTCCCAAGTTGAAGTTGCTCAGGCAATCCCCTGATGCACACTTATCGTGTCATCTCCTAGCAGTCTGACAATTCCACCAGGCAAGTCACATGTTTCCTTCCTTCATCATTTGGGGAAGTGTACCTGATGCGTTTGTAGATTGTAATATTCACATGGTTTTTTTCTGGCGCGTATTGCTCAGTTTCCCTCACCATTTCTACTTCTTTGTGATCTCTGTGCCCACCAGACTGTGAAATCTGGATTTCCTAATGCTAGTAATCTGATCCACAACCGTGGTGCTATCCTGTTAAGCTCAGGCAGCCCAAGCGGAACTTGGGCACTTGCCTGCTACATCACATGTCCGTCAATGAATTGGACTTCTGGACCAACCTTTGGCCTGAACTTGGGAGGATGTTGGCCTGCTTCGATCATTCGTGAAGGGAATCAGTAGTAACATGAATGACCATAACATTTACCTTTGGTTGATGAGTTTAGCACCGAACATATTCTCTTGCTAGTATTCCGCTTCATCACTTTGCTAAGGTCTACCTTTCTGTAGCATCATTAAGCATTTGGAGATGCTTACCAATCCGTGGAAGTTCATCTTCTCTAATCTCTTTCAGCCTCCATAGCTTAGGCCGTAAATCTGCACCTTGTTTTGGAGTTTTGATTTTATGTGAATTGATTGCCATAACCCAGCATTATAACATCCTATAGCTTTTCACATCTACATTCTCATAGATTTAGACTTCTGTGTAGGTTACATCATCTTCACCACTGTAAGCCTAGTTACAGGCCCTCACCACACACTTGTGCCTAATCAACTCTTTCTCCCTCAGGCCCCCGCATCCATTTCCCTTTGGGAACTACCAATCCCATGTCACGTCCTACCTTTTTGTTGCTCCGTTTTTCCTCTTCTCCTTGTACGTGAGATCCTGTGGTATTCAACCTTATCCCTGGGGCATGTTTCAGTTCCCCTAAGACTCTCAGGAGCCATTCTGGTGGTCACAAATGGCTGGACTGCATCCATTCCTACAGCTGAGAGCTATACCATCGTGTGGCTAAAGCCGATGTAGCTTCTCCATTCATCTCTTGATGGTCACCACGGACGCTTCCAAGTCTTGGATATTGGGAGTAAGGCTGTGGTGAACACAGCAGTGCATCGATCTCTGTGCATTAGTGTTTCCATGATGTTTGGATATATACGCCACAGAGGAATAGATGTATCATATGTTAGGTGGATTCTGAAATTTCTGAGGCAATTCCACACCACTTTGCGTAGTGGCTGCACCGGTATACATTCCTACAGCAGTGCAGGAGTCTTCCTTTCTCTCCACCTCCTCTGTGAAACTTATTGTTTCCCGTCTTCATCCTTATAGCCATTCTGATTGCCGTGTGCTGCTATCTCATTGCCGTTCAGATTTGCATTGACCAGAGACTTAATGATGATGAACATATTTTCATATAGCCTGTTGGCTATCTTCCTATCTTCCTGGGAGAAATGTCTGTTTCCATCTTTTGCCCAGGTTCTATTGGGCTCGTTGTTTTTATTCCTGTGAAGATGTATGAGTTCATTGGACCTTTTGGCTACTCAGCCATTCTCCGATGTGTGGTTTGCAAACAGCCTGTCACAGTTGTTGTGCTGTCTTTGCATTGAGTCGATGGAGTCCTTGGCTGTGCAGAAGCTTCTGCATTGGGTGGAGTCCCGTTTGTTTCTTGTTTCCTTTCTTGCCCTTGCCCACTGACACATGCTTCTTCCAAATAGGCAGCCAAGCCAGATGGCAAAGAGAAAGCTGCCTGGGTTGTCTCCTAGAAGTTGCACGGTTTCAAGTATTCCATTCAAGGCTTTAATCCATTTCGAGGTCGTGTGTATGTCTGGTGTAACATCATGGTCTACTCTCATTGTGTTACCTGTTGGTGTGCAGTTTTCTCAGCACCGTTTCTTGTGGAGACTCTCCTTTCTCCACTTTCTCCTCTAGGCTCACTGTTCGAAAATGCGCTGTCAGTAGATGTGTGAGTTGATCTCCGGGCTCTCGTTCTGTTGCATGAGTCTGTGTGCCTATTTTGGGGCCCAGGTTGTGCTGTTTCCGTACCTAGGTCTTCGTCCTATATGTTGAAATCAGAAAGTATGATACTTGCTGCTTTGTTGGTTTTCCTGAGGATTCCTCTGGCTATTCTGGGTCCTTTGTTGCTGGATAGAAACTTAATATTCTGTCTTATATTTCTGTGGGAATGATTGTTGCAACTTTGACCTGGACTGCATGCAATCCAGACACTGCTTTATGCAGTATGGACGTTTGAAGTGTGTTCGTTCTTCCATTGGAAGAGCACGAAATAGCCTTCCGTTTCCTTGTGTCTTCTGTAATATCTTCGCCCAAACCTTTGCAAGTTTTCTGTTTCCATAGCTTTCTGCTGTTTGGCCACGTTTATTCCTAGATATCTTTTTCTTCCTACTGGCATGCTTTCTTGTTTGAGGTTCAGTTTTTCTATTCTTTGCAACTTTCAATTGGTTTTGTTTTGACAGAAGTTTATGGTTGTGCTCACATCTGCTGGCCATGCTGCTGCATTTCCTGAGGAAGAATGGCGATATCTATCATTGCTTCCCATCTCCCTCTACACTACCTCAGACGCCTTCCCCAGAATGGCTGGATGAGCGGTGAGGCGGCTCACCCCCAGGATTCCACTTCGCTGACCATGGGCTGCTGAACCAGAATGTGCGGACTTCATCACGGCCCCACTGGCTATCCCTTTTCATGTTCCATTGGCAACCTGAAGTTGAGTGGATTGTGCCTTGAATATGCTACTTGAGTCCAACTCTGGCCCTGTGTTGATGAGGCCAGCTTGCTTTTCTGGCCCACTGTGATGTTGGGTGATTTGTCAGAATCGTGTCTCTGCTGTCCGGTCTAGCTTCATGGACACAGGGTTTCAAAGCCCTCGGGGAGCAGTCTCATAAGTCACCCTTCTCATTTAGGCCAGGTTTGACCTTTGCTGCTGTTTTTGGCATTGTGACTTTCTCTGACTTTCAAATGTTCAGAGTGTGTCTAATGAGTGACGTCTTTCACTGTGGATTAGTCAGCTTTGATTTCTGTTGGCCTCCATATTCCGGGATCCTTTTTTCTTTTCTATAGTTTAATTGTTATGGTCTTGTTGAGATATCTCCGTTCGATTTGCTTATCAGTGCGTTCTCCTTCTTTCCAAGTTAGGAGTTTTGTATGTCTTTAATTACCATAGGTTCTGTAGCCCGACGTGTGAGTCATTTCGTGATTGTTGGGTGTGGTCTTGGAATTTCCATCGGTCACTTGTAGGAATCTTTGCTATCCCGGCCCAGGTGACACTTAGCCCTGAGAACACATGGTCGCCTTGGTAGGTTTGAGATTCTCAGATCAGAAACTCCAGATTCAAGGTTGTCTGGGCAACCACCTTCACAGACATTATGTTTTTGAGAGACATTAGAGAAATCTGATGAATTCCTCCCTCCAGGTAAGTGATTTGTCTGTCTCTTTTCTGGATTTGGGAAGTTTCAAACTTGGCCCCTGATCATTGAATGCTCCAACAGATTACGTCTGGGTACTGGGCTTACTTTATTTCTACATGGTTTGCTATTGGTTTGATTTTCATTCTGAACTTTGGCAGGTGTATTTTTATTTAAATATAATGGCAATGTGCTAATTTTCAGCAAACCTCCTTCCATATGTTGTCAGAACAAGGAATCAATACTGTTTCCATGGCAAGAGGTGGGGGAGAGAATTTCATTGGAGCC
The DNA here is from genome assembly GCF_041296235.1 of Equus asinus. Taxonomy (NCBI): domain Eukaryota; kingdom Metazoa; phylum Chordata; class Mammalia; order Perissodactyla; family Equidae; genus Equus; species Equus asinus. The sequence goes on along the minus strand of NC_091813.1, from coordinate 13,292,359 downwards.
CAACTGAGCACTGTAGCCTGGGAGGGCAGCCTTCACACAGGAACGAAGCCCTCTCGAAAAGGGTGCTTTTAAGCACACTTCTACAGCCCTCCAAACCAAAGGACACACCCCAAGCATGACAATCATCCATTCCTTTAAGTCTTCACAGAGATGTCTTGGGACACATTAGCATGTACCCAGTGGGACCCCGTGACGCGAGAGCTATGCAAAGGGAGACCTCTCTTCAAAGAATGCTAGGGGCCTAGCAAAGAAGGCCTCAATTGTTCTCTTCAATGTCCTCAAGAGATCATTCTTGACTTAGGATTATGAGTAAGGCAGATGGACAACGTAGTTCTGATAAGCCCCAAGTCCAGCCTCTTGTTTCAAATCAAGTTGCAAGCTTCAATCAGCACGGCCACCACATCTACTTGAGTAGATAACAATGTTCTCCTCTCAGTGCTTGCCCCTCTAGTATCCCTTCTTCCCAATGATTCCTTTCTTATCCCTTGAATCAGTGCCTCTTTGATCTCTTCAAGTTTCTGTGTGCAGTTTGTGTTTGGCAAAGCTGTTTCTGGATATCTCTCACGTGCGTATGCTAGCCAGGGCAATCCTCGGACTCTAAACTTGCTGCCAACTTGGGTGACACGTTCACCGTGACGTCATAAACACCCTCAGAATTCTAAGTTGCCCTGAAAACCTCCATGCACACAGTGTTTCAGAGTCATCTCATATCAGTCTGACGACTCCATCTTTCCAGGTAGGATAGTTTTCCTTGTTCTGGATTTCTTGTCAGTTTCTAACTTTCTCGTGGAACTTGAAAGGTATACTACATTCCTTCTACCCACCAGTTTCTTTCCTTTAAGATTATCCCTTGTTTTATATCTTATCCATTGTGTATATGCCCAATTAGGTGGACATTCCTCAGAGAAAGTCCTGGGGGCCCCCCCAATTGGAAGTTGCCCAGGCAATCCCCTGATGCACAATGATCGTGCGATCTCCTAGCAGTCTAAAAATTCCACTTGGCAGGTCACATGTTTTCCTTCTTTCATCATTTGGGGAAGTGTTCCTGATGCGTTCATAGATTGTCATATACACATGGTTCTTTTTCTGGTCCATATTGTTAAGGTCTCGTGACAATTTCTCCTTCTTTATGATCTCTGTGCCCACCATACCTTGAAATCTATATTTCCTAATGCTAGTAATCTGATCCGCACCCCTGATGCTAGCTGGTGAAGCCCGGGCCACCCAAGTGGAATGTAGGAACCTACCTGCTACATCACAGGGCCGGCCCTGAATTGCACTTTTGGACCAACCTTTGACCTGACCTGTGAAGATGTTGGCCTGCTTCGATCATTCGTGAAGGAATCAGTAGTAACATCATGAACGGTAACGTTTTCTGTTGGTTCATGAGTTTAGCACGGAACATGTTCTCTCGGTAGTATTCCTCTTCATCTCTTTGCAAAGGTCTACCTTTCTGTAGCATCATTGAGCATGTTGAGGTGATTACCAATACTTGGAAGTTCATCTTCTCTAACCTCTTTCTGTCTCCAAAGCTTCCGGTTGTAAATCTGCATCTCTTTTGGGAGTTTTGGTTTTATGTGAATTGATTGCCGTAACCCAACATTATAATGACCTATAGCTTTCAGATCTACATCCACATAGATTTAGACTTCAGAGTAGGTTACATCATCTTCACCAACGTAAGACTAATTACTGTCCCTAATCACACACCTGTGCCTAATCAACACTTTCTCTCTCCGGCCACTGCCCCACTTTCCCTCTGGGAAATGCCAATCCATTGTCATGTGATACCTGTTTGTTGGTCCCTTCTTGCTCTTCTCCTTGTGCATGAGATCCTGTGGTATTTGACCATACCCCTGGGGCTTCTTTCAGATCCCCCAATACCATCAGGAGCCATTCTGGTGGTCACAAATGGCTGGCCTGAATCCGTTCCTATAGCTGAGTGCTATGCCTTTGTGTGGCTATAGCCCATCTTCCTTCTCCATTCATCCCTTGATGGGCACCAAGCAGGCTTCCAAGTCTTGGATATCGGGAATAAGGCCAGGGTAAATAGAGGTGTGCACCGATCTCTGTGCATGAGTGTTTCCACATTCTTTGGATAAACACACCACAGAGGAATAGCTGGATCATATGGTCGATGTATTCTGAAATGTCTAAGGCAACTCCTCACCGTTTTGTGTCGTGGCTGCACCTGTTTCCACTCCCTCCAGCAGTGCAGGAGGCTTCTCTTCTCTCCACCTCCTCTCTGAAACTTATTTCCTGTCTTCATCCTTATAGCCATTCTGACTGCCGTGAGCTGCTATCTCATTGCCTTTCAGATTTGCACTGACCAGAGACTTAATGATGATGAACATGTTTTCATACAGCCTGTTGGCCATCTTTCTATCTTCCTGGGAGAAATGTCTGTTTCCAGCTTTTGCCCAGATTTTAATGGGGCTTGTTTTTTTTTTCTTGTGGAGCCGTATGAGTTTATTGGATCTTTTGGCTATTCACCCCTTCACCAATGTGTGGTTTGCAAACATCCTCTCCCAGTTGTTGTGCTGTCTTTGCATTGCATCAATGATTTCCTTGGCTATGGAAAAGCTTTTGTGTTTGATGTAGTCCCATTTGTTTCTTGTTTCCTTTATTGCCCTTTACCAGAGAGACATGCTTCTTCCACATATGAGGCTAAGACAAATGACAAAGAGCATGCTACCTCCGTTTTCTTCCAGAAGTCTCATGGTTTCCAGTGTTACATTCTACACTTTAATCCATTTCGAGTTGGTGTTTGTGCCTGGTGTAACACCGTGGTCTACTCTCCTTGTCGTACATGAGACTGTGCACTCTTCCCAACACTGTTTATTGTAGAGACTTTCCTTTCTCCACTGTCTCCTCTGGGCTCCGTGGTCGAAAATGGGGTGTCCATATATGTGTCCCTATACCTCTGGGCTCTTGATTCTGTTCCTTGGTTCTGTTTCTCTGTTTTGCATCCCAGCCTGCGCTGCTTCCATTTCAATTTCTTCGTCCTATATGTTGAAGTCAGACAGTGTGATACATTGAGCTTTGTTCTTTTTCCTCAGGATTCTTTTGGCTATTCGGGGTCTTTTGTTGCTGGATGTAAACTTTAGGATGCTCGCTTCTATCTCTGTGAGAAATATTGCTGCAACTTTGACTGGGACTGCATGGAATCAAGAGATTTCTCTATGTGGTGTGGACATTTCAAGTGTGTTAATGCTTCCATTTCAAGAGCATGGAATATCCTTCCGCTTACTTGTGTCTTCTCCCATTTCTTTCTGCAAATGTTTGCTAGTTTTCTATTTACAGAGCTTTCACCTGTTGGGGTGAGGTTATTCCTAGGTATCTTATTCTTCTTACCGGCATCCTTTTTCTTTTTTATTGAGGTTCAATTTTCCTATTCTTTGCAACTTTTAATTTGTTTCCTTTTGAAAGAGATTTATCACTGTGCTCACATCTGCTGGAAATGCTCCTGTATTTGCTGAGGAAGAGTGGCCCTGTCTAACGTCGCTTCTCATCTGCCTCTACATTACCTCCCTCGCCTGCCCCAGAATGGCTGTACCAGTGGTGAGGAGGTTTATCCCCAGGATTCTACCCTGCCAACTCCTGGTTGCTGACGCAGAATGCGCAGACTTCCCCAATTGTTTACTGACCAGCCCCATTCATGTTCCCTCGGCAACCTGCATTTGAGTGGAATGTGACTTAAATAGGCTACTTCAGCCCAACTCTGGCACTGAGTAGATGTAGACAGTTTGTATTTTCGGTCAACTGCGATGTCACAGAATTTGTCATAATTGTGTCTCTGCTCTCCCGGCAAGCTTCATGGACACAGGGTTTCATAGGACGTTTGGAGGAGTCTCATACCCACCCTTTCCAGGTAGCCCAGGTTTTACCTAGCTGCAGTTTTTTGGTTTGTGTCACTTTCTGACTTTCAAAAGTTCAATCAGAGTCTGTCTAAAGCCTGACATCTTTCGTTGTGGAGTATTCAGGTGTTATTTGTGTTTGCCTTCCCTATTCTGAGCCCATTTTGTTTTTCCATAGTATAATCATCATGGTCTTTCTCAGATTTCCCCCTTTGGTATGCTTGTCAGCCTGTTCTCCTTCATCCCAAGGTATCAATTTTCTATTGCTTTAAGCACCCTATGTTCTATAGGCCTACCTGTGAGTGCTTTTCATTGTTCGGTGTTGTCTTTGAATTTACATTGGTCACTTGTAGCAATCTTTACCATGCTAGCCTTGGTCAAAATGAGCACTGTGAACACGTGTTCATCTTGGTTGGTCTGACATTCTGAGATCTTAAACTCCAAATTCTAGGTTGTCATGTTAACCTTCTTCATGAACATAATGTACCCGAGACAAATTAGACAGATGTGATGAATTCCGTTCCAGGTAAGATACTTTTCTGTCTCATTTCTGGATTTGGGAAGCTTCGATCTTGACCCCTGATCCTTGAACGTTCCACTAGATTATGTCTAGATACTGGCTTACTGTATTTCTATAAGGTGTGTTATTTGATTTACAACCTCAGCTATGGCATGTTTATTTTTCTATAAAGATAATTGTAATGTTCTAATTTTCAGACAACCTCCTTTCACATGGTGTCAATACACGCCATCAGTAATCATTCTAGTCCAAGAGATAGGGGGAGTATTTCATTGGAGCCAAACTGAGCACACTAGCCTGGTAGGGCAGCCCTCACAAAGCAACGAAGCCCTCTGGAAAAGGGTGATTCTCAGCACACTTCTGGAGCCCTGCCAAACAATGCGACATATCCGGAGCATGATGGGGGTCTACTCCTTCAAGCGTTCAAAGAGATGTATTGTGACACATTAGCATGTACCCAGTGGGCCTCCGTAAAGCCAGAGGTATGGAAAGTGAGACTTCTCTTCAATGAGTGCTAGGGGCATAGGAAGGGAAGCATCGATCCTTCTCTACAATGTCCTCAGGAGATCATTCTTGATTTGGGATTATGATTAAGGCAGAAGGACAACGTAGGTCTGATAAGACCCAAGTCCAGCCTCTGGTTTCAAATCAAGTTTCAAGCTTGAATTAGCATGGCCTACCCATATTCTTGAGAACATCACAATGTTCTCCACTCACTGCTTGTCTCTCTGTTATTTATTGCTTCTTCACAATGACTTCTTTCTTATCCCTTTAATCAGTGGCAATTCTAACTCTTCAAGTTTCAGTGCTGGTTTCTGTTTTTAAATTCTTTTCTGGGTATCTCTCACTTGAGTATCGTAGCCTAGGACAATCCTCAGACTATAAAGATGAGGCCATCTTGGGTGACATGTTCACTGTGATATCATAAACACCCTCAAACTTCTCAGTTGTCCCGGCATCTTCCATGCACACAGTATTTCAGAGCCATCTGATATCAGTCTAACTACTCACCCTTTCCAGCTAAGATGGTTTTCCATTTCCTTGATTTATTGTCTGTTTATACCTTTATCTTTGGACTTTTAAATGTCTACTACATTCTCTCTAGACACTAGTTTCTTTACTTTAAGTTTATCCTTGGTTTTATCTGTCACATTTTGTGGATATGGCCAAATATGTAGACTTTCCCCAGAAAAAGTCCACGAGTCCCTCCCAAGTTGAAGTTGCCCAGCCAATCCTCTGATGTTCAATGATCGTGTCATCTTGTGCAGTCCGACAATTCCACCTATGCAAGTCACATCACTTCCTCCATTCTGTATTTGAGAAGTCTACCAGATGCGTCATAGATTGCAATATTTTCATGTTGTTTTCCTGGTGCATATCTATAAGGTCTGCTCACAATTTCCACTTATGTATGATCTCTGCCCGCACCATACCATGAAATCTATCTCTCCTGATGTTACTAATCTGATCAGCACCCGTGACGCGAATCCATGAGTCCCAGGCCACAGACTAGGAACGTGGGCTCTTACACACCAGAACACATGGCTGGCCCTGAATTTTACTTTTGGACTAATCTTTTGCCTGAACTTGGGAAGAAGCTGGCCTGCTGTGATTATTCGTGAACGTAATGAGTAGTAACCTCAAAGAAGGTAACATTTTCCCTTGATTCATGAGTTTAGCATGGAACACGTTGTCTTTGTAGTATTCTTCTTAATTTATTTCCAATGGTCTACTTTTCTGTAGCATCATTAAGCATTTGGAAGAGATTCACAATCCTTGAAAGTTTATCTTCTCTAATCTCTTTCAGCCTCAAAAGCTTTATGCCGCAAATCAGCACAGCTTTTTGGATTTTTTCTTTCCCTCTGGGAACCACCAATCCAAAGTGAAGGCTGCCATCAAAGCTAAAATGCTCCGTTTGGCCCCAATGAAATTCTCTCCCCCTATCTCTTGTCATAGAAGAGTATTGATTATGTGTTTTGACACTGTATGTGAGGAAGTTGGCTGAAAATTAGAACATTGCACTTATATTTAATGAAAAATAAACATGCCAGAGCTGAGGATGTAAACCAAACAACTAGCAAACCCTACAGAAATAAAGTAAACCAGTATCTAGACGTAATCTACTGGAACAATGAAGTATCCGAAGTCAATGTCTAGCCTACCCAAATTCAGAAAAAAAGACATAAAAATATCTTACCTGGAGAGAGGAAATCATCAGATTTGTCTAATGTGTCTCGGAAACATTATGTCCATAAGGTGGTTGCCAGGACCAACTAGAATTTGGCGTTTCTGATCTCAGAATGTCAAACCAACCACGATGACCTCATGTTCTCAGTGCTCAGTTGGACCTAGGCCAGGATAACCAAGATTCCTTCAAGTGAACGACGGAAATTCAAAGACAAAACCCAACAATCATGAAAGCACTCACACATCAGCCTAGAGAACATATGGTGATTAAAGAAATACAAAATTCCTAAATTGGAATGAAGGAGGACACACTGATGAGCATATCTATGGGAGACAGCTGTGAAAGACCATGAGGATTGATGTGGATTAAGGCTGCCCCACTCGAAAGCCCAAGGTTAGCTGGTGAACATGCAGAACTATATGACCCGTTGAATTTCTTTTGGTATGAATTAGAGGTGCCCCAGTGAGAGAAGCCCAGGTCATGCTCACCTACATGCCTATCTATGGGGCCAGTTTTGTATCTAGTGTTATATGACCACACAATAAGAAGAACCCATCTGAACTGAAATCATTTAATGACTTTTTACATCATCTTTTCTATTTCCAGGAAAAATAAGTCACGTACCCATGACTTATAAAATTAGTCCTTAACCTCAACTCCAGAAAGCAGCAGGAGATGTGACTACCCATGGGTCCTTTCCCAATGCAGCAGCAGCAGCTCTTCACTGCCCATAGGTCCTGTCCCCATGCTATCCTGTACCATTGTCTAAATAAAAGAGCACCACTGCCAGACCTTGAGGGTCCAAGAAATCTTTCTTTCAAGTCTTGAGCTTGCCGACCATGCATCATATCTTGTGGCCCGTATGGGGAACATGCTTCATCGGTTTGTGAGCTCGAATTCTGGTAAGTGCCCTTTTCTTCCTTGTGCCTCTCTCTTTTTCGAGGATGGATCTAAATTCACTTCTCCATCAGGAACTGTCTTGAATAGCAGTATGAATTCGTGTTTGCTGCCCATGGGTACTCTATGGTGCAAATCTGGCATTCAGCTTGAAGAGAATCAGTACCTTAAGCCGAAGAGTGATGTAGAATGAATTAATCCATTCCTTCCTGACCCTATCTCTAATATATAAATTTTACGTGGGAACAGGTCAGCCATTTAAGTCATTAGGATGGTTGGCAATCTCCAAGAATCCCGTGGAAGTTTTCTATTCCTAAAGCTGGATTGAGATACCTCCCATTGCACTTGACCATCTGAACTGTGTGAATCTCCCAATCGGGACTTCAGTTCAGGGAAAGTACCAACGTCTACCCTTTGTCTGAGTATTGGAAACCCTTCTTTGGAGAATGGCTCCAATACACAATTGGGTAGAATGTCCCCCAGCATGGCGGAAACTTCTTCACTATTTCTCTACATCATGTTCTCTCTTAAACTTCTCCTATTCTCTTGGGGACCACTCACCAGGCACCTATTACTTCCAGGCAGAATAGGAAAGATGTTCATCAGGCACCTGTTACTGCCAGGCATACCTGGAAAGATATCCAAGGGATGCAAGTCTGGGGGACACCCCCATCACCCCTTGCTATAGGCACCCCACGGTAGGAACAACAGGTAGGATGCTACCCTAGGTTCAGGGGGGATTTTCAAGGTAATGGACCTGTCTCTTTCATCTTTCGTAGAGTTACAACGGCCAATTTCATCTCCTTTTGAGCTTTGCAACTGGGAAAAAAAGAAATCTTTCAAGAGTCAAGTCCTCCAACACTGGGAGCCCCAACTTTGGCTTTCTGGGCCTGATCACCCCAGTGACCCCAATTAGGGTGCCCTCTGTTGACGCTTGATTCATTGAGTATTTTAGTCACCTACTGAGTTGGCTATGATGTTAGGAGACCTGTGATTTATTCTGTGAACTGTCATGCTAGGGTAGTATGCCCCAGCATGGGAACTGTTGTGTGACTTTTATCATGATAACCCTCTGGGAATGGCCATGAGGGTCAGGTCTGGTGTCTTCTTTTAATTTATTTGTTTTGCTCATCATGTCCTCTGTTGTCACCAAGTCGAGCTTAATTTCAGGCTGGACTTGAGCAGAACCTGGACCTTCTGTAAAATCGAAAAACTTGAAAATATTTTGCAAGGGACTTAACTCTCAACCCGGGTACTGGGAGCCCCGGCCTCCAGCATGTTCCAGGCCTCTGTAGGCACTGCACCTTTGTCCAGTACACTGTCAGTCCTACACTTGCTTTACTGCCATGGGGAATGATGTAAGCATCCCAAGAGACTCACCACTCAGGGTCATTCTAACTAATTAGAAACACTTTCAATTGTATGGGTATGCCCCAGAAACTCCATCTGGGGGAAAATTTGTGATGTATCTCTGTGCCTTTATGGTGCAGTTGGACAGGGAGATTTACCTAGAATGTCCTTCAAGTTACAGTCCAATTTCTGAGAAATCAAGAGCAACTGTCCCTACAAAATCCTTGCAAGACTGGAAAGACAGCACTAGAGGCAGTTCAGATTCCACCTACTTCCTTTATCATGAAAAGGATTCTCATCCCCCCTCTCCAGGAACTACTATGTAGCCCATCACTCATTCTTAAGACTGAAAAAAAAAAAAAGGAGGGGAAAGGATAAATGGTCATAAGTGCACCCTTGCAAAAAGTCTACCATCTCGAGGGTCTTCTCCATAAGTATTAGTAAAAAGGCTCAAAACAAAGTGTGGATTCATAACTGGTGAGATTTATATTATTGTACCTGATTCACAGCAGTAGTTTTAAAAACAATGGTTGTACAGTCTCTGTCTATGGTTGTCTATGTGTACATTATACATGTGATATTTTTACCCCTGGATGGTATGGCCAAAATTAAGATCTCTGTTTAGTTGGCTTAAAGAAAGTGATTGCATAAATTCTAATATAGTAGAAATTAACTCAGTGCCTTTCAAAGTTAACGTGATGTGAATTAACCTTTGGTAAATGAAAGCTTGTTAAAGTTTGTTGGTTTGATTGAAAATTATCTTGTCAGAGTTGTCGGTATTTGCATAGGATGCAGGCATTCAGCATGGGTTTTCAAGTCATATAAGCTCACTTTCTTAAATTTGTCAGCAATATAATAGCTTTACATGATGACCAGTTTTGTCTAATGCCTCATGAGGTTTCTGTAGGTAATCTGGACATAATTGTTGGAAAAAATGGTTTAAATACATAAAACTCATAAAAGTGAGTACAATAACTTTTATGCTCTGTATACTTGTTGAAAAACCAACAGTTTCGAAATTTTTCTGTGTAACAATCTTGAGTTTTTCAAAGTTAAGTTAAATGATAAAAAGATGAATATGCGGGTCATTTTTGGATAGGCTGAAACACTGAATCATTATTAATAAACATATCTAAGTTATCTACTTTTGGCTTCTTCTTGAAGAGGCTAAAAGCGTTTGGGTGTATTAAAAAGCATGCCTTGTGTTTTATTGAGAAGTGGCATGTTTCTAAAGTTTTGAAGTGTTTAGAATGCTGATATAAAAGACAATTCATAATTATTTACTTTTTTAGCGTTTAGTAGATCTGTTAAGGCTTAAAAGTTCTAATTAACTTATGGAATTAAAGCTACAGGAAATTAATAAGGAAAAGAGCTCTGTATTCAGGGAAGTTAAAATGTATGCTTTCAGTAAAAAAGGTATAAAGAATGGAAATATTTTTGTTTGATGGGTGAAGAAAGATAAATTTGTCCTAATGTACTAGAAAGGAAAAGAGAAAGAGTTGTGACAAATTCTGAAAACGAAAAAGAAAGTTGAAGAAGGTTTGTGAAGTAGAAATTCTGAAAGGAGTTTTATGCCTACTCAAGTAGACTAAAGTAAGTTCAATTAAGTGAATGAGTTTGAATGTGAAACATAAGTAGGTGCAGAAATTCAAATTTGGTTTTCTCTAAAATGATACTTTTTCTTGGACTTTGGATCTGCTCTTGATAAAGAGGTTATAAAAGCTGTTCCTTTGAGTAAGTCTACCTAAGAGAGAAATGTGTTTTGTGAAAATAATGACTGAGGTCACTCTTAAGATTTTTGACTCTTTCTGTCATCACTTTGAATAGATATCTGAGCATTGTTTCACAGTGAGTGTTGTTTCCTATTTGAAGAAGCATTTTAAAAACTTTGGCTATGTTTTGACAAGCTTCTCCCTCAAAAATATTCAAATCCTGAATGAAGTCTTTCTTTTGACCTGGTAGACAGAAGAGAAATTACTGTGAGGATTTTCAGAGGGCCCCTGAGACTTCTCAAAGAAATTTGCTCTCTGTTCCTGTAAGGAGGAAAACATTAAACTAATTAGGCTTATTTTTTCTATTAAATTACAGGGGAAACTGTGAAACAAGTGATGATAGATATTCTTAGGTGGTATTAGATGGGTAAATGTTATTAATATAGATGTCTTCAAATTATATAGCATTCCTAAGATTCTGATCTTTCCTGGTTATCAGTCATAAGTCCACTTATTATCTGGAAGGGTCATATGTCACAGAAGTATCCAAGTTTCTTTGTCAATTGCCCTTTTGAGTCCTTTGTCCATTTGCAGATAGTTGTTGTTTTACTCTGATGCTTTTTTTTTGCAAATATGTTTCGTCTTCCGAGATATTCCTGGAAAGGATTCTGACACAGAGGATCTAAACTACAGGTTTCTGATAAACTTTTACATCGTAAAACTGAGCTGAGTAAGAAACTACAGAATTGTAACAGAAACTAAGCTCCTCGATCTGCTAAGGACAGATTTAGCTCAAGAATTGATTATACAGGACTGTGTGAACTGATGAGGACGATTATAATTTTTTAGGACTTCTGTTTGAAATATTGTTGAGTTTTGATGTGCTGTTTTGTTTTCTCGTAATGAAGGAAATCTTTTTCTCTTTTCTCTTATGCTAACTTTGACTTACAGCCATTTGGTGAAAATATACCTTTATGAGCAAAACTGAAACATTCATCTTTTTCTCTCTACCGTATCCCTCGAGAATTTGGAAACCCTTTGTGACTGAGTATGGTTATTTAGTGGCAATATTTGCATAAGTTCCAAAAGAATCTCTTCTCCTTATAACAGGACACATTGGTTATATTACCAAGGCTTTGACTGGAATGTCATATTTGAAACATACAGGCTCAGATGTGACAAGACAGCATTTCAGGAACAAACATTGGACTTTCTGGAATACAGACACTCGGAAACACGGGCCTGGTACCATGTTTACAGAGATTCTGGCAATCTTACCCGTTAAGTAAGGAAACGTGCTTATTTGGCAGGTGCAAGTAACCTCCAAATACTTTGGGGGACCTGAAAGAGAACTCCACTCAAATCTGTAAGTACTGCAGGCAAAATCTGATGGCAAATCCTTGGCTTGGCTTTTCTGGCCTCTAGAGGCCTTCACAGTTCAATCCGAGATTCCTCATAAAAATTTCCAGCAAGGCATACTTTAAAAAGCCTGTATAAACAATTGCTATTCTTGTAGCTGTTATGTAAATAATTGGAGCATGTTGTATTGAAACTACACTTTACTTGCAAACCTGTTAAACCTGATTTGGCTACCTTTTGTAAAAACGAGAGTAATTTACGAGAGAAAAAGTTATGTTTTTGTAGAAGCTATAGTAGGGATTCATGGATATTAGATTCTAGCTCTTTCTTCTGCAAGATTCATCTATTACTAATCGTAATGTCTCCTTGTGCTCATCTATGTCTGACACCTGCGAGTTCCCTGGCCACAATCAAACATTTTCCTTTAAAACTACTCCCCAAATACTAACTAGATTTGCCTTGTCCCAGGTGGATCAGAAACAACAAGTTCCAAAGGTAAATTACCTAACTTATCGATACACACAGGATGGACGATATGAAATTTGGGATGAATGTATTTGGTTCACTCCTACTAGTGGTCAACTCAGTAAAAGGTCACTCTCTGTTGGGAACAAACCAATCACACCTGTGATACATGGCCAAATAACAGCCGACCTATGGGAAAAATTCGCTGTTATATGTGTTCTCATATCATAGTCTTAAAAAAGTACTGATTGGTTTGGGACTGACTGGGATAGACAGCCCAGCACGCTTTGGTTAGTCCCTAATAGTGCTCAGTGGCTATGCGGCTCCAATTTATGGCCTTGGCTGCCACCTAAATGGATTGCACGATGCACACTAGGCTTTGTCTGGATGCAAGGTAGAACTACATTTACTACATCTCCTCCTGCTAACCTACCCAACTGCAGCAGCGCTGAACCAGCTCTGTCTTCCACTGGTATGACCATCTTTCCGCAATTTTCCTTCCCCAATTAGGTATCGAAAGTGTCGTCTTGCACATGGAAGTCCTAAAAAAATTTATTATGAAGGCATTAAATGATGCACAACATAGCATTTTGCTGCTCAATTTAGAAGTATCCCAAATGTGTAAGGCAGTCCTCCAAATACAAATGGCACTGGATATCTTGACAGCAGCACATGGGGGCACCTATGCCATTATAAAAACTGAATGTTGTGTCTATATTCCTGACTACTGTCAAAATATTTCTGGCTTCCTATCCCAACCACCAAATTGAATTCATGTCTTATCAACCCTAACTCTAAACGATTGGTTGAACTCCAAGTCAGGACCAGGTTTCTGCACTACTTCAATACGTTATACATTTGGTCAAACATACTGCTTGTATTTCTTATTATAGTTTGTTGTCTGTTTCATTGTTTGTCTTCCGCATGTGAAAAAAGTTTCACCTCCTGGACCACCTCTCGTCAAATGATTCTCTCGTCTCCAGATGCTCTGTATACCTTGTCAGCCTTGAACTCCACAGGTGAAGGCTTCCAGTCCACTGAACTTCCTACCTGTACCTATGACCCCATTTAGGGACAGCTCTGCGACCTTGTACAGCCATAAGTAGTTACAGAAGACTGACCATCGTCCATATCCCCAAACCTCTCCAGTCCAAATGGGTTCAGGGGGTGTTTATGATGTGGATTAAAGCTGCCCCAGCTAGGGAAGCCCAAGGTGATCTGGCCTACATGCCAAACTATATGAGCCAGTGGAATTAGAGCTGACTCAGGGAGAAAAGCCCAGGGCATAATCACGTACATGCTTATCTATATTGCCAGATCCGTATCTAAAATTATATGACTGCACAATAACCAGACCCCATCAGCACTGAAATCATTTAAAGAATTTTACCACATCATTTCTTTTTCCAGTAAAAATAAATCATGTACCCATGACTTATAAAACTAGCCCTAACCCTCAACTCAGGGCAGTAGCAGGAGCTTTGACTGATCATGGGTCCCATACCCAGGGAGCAGCAGCAACTCTTCACTACCCATGGGTCCTGTCCCCATGCTATCCCGTACTATTCTCTAAATAAAATAGCACCAATGCCAGACCTTGAATGTCCGAGAAATCTTTCATTTGAGTCTTCAGCTCGCCAAGCCCATATCAACAATTATACCATGGAAAACAAAAAACCGTCCCAGAAAATGGAAGGCACACAGAAATCACACCTGAATAATCCACAATGAAAGATGTCCATTTTAGAAATACCCCGAACATTCGAAAGACAGAGAAAGTCACAAACACAAAAACTGCAGCAAATGTCAAACCTAGGCTAAATGGTAATGGTGAGTTATGAGACTGTTAAAATGGGGCTCTGAAAACCTGTGTCGATGAAGTTTGCCGTGATGGCAGAGACACAATTCTGAGAAATCCTCTGACATCACAGTGGAGAAGAAAAACAAACTGGCCTCGTCTACACAGTGCAAGATTTGTCCCAAATAGCATATTGAACTCACATTCCACATCAAATGCAGGTTTCCAATGGAACATGAAACTTGCTGGCCAGTAGTGCAGTGGTGAAGTCCGCAAATTCTGGGTCGGCACCCAGGGCAGACCATGCAGAATGCTGGAGGTGAACCTCCTCACTGATGGTCCAGATATTCTGGGGCAGGCATCCAAGGTAGTGTAGAGGCAGATGGGAAGCAACGTCAGACAGCGTCATTCTTGCCCAGCTAATACAGCAGCATCGCCACCAGATGTGCGTACAGCCATAAACATCTGCCAAAACAAAACCAATGAAAAGTTTCAAAGAATAGAAAAACTGAACCTCTGGAAAAAAACATGCAAGTAAGAAGAATAAGATTTCTAGGAATAAGCTTAGACAAACAGGTGCAAGCTATGGAAACCGAAAACTAGCAAAGCTTGAGGGAAAGAAATTCCAGAAAACACAAGGAAACAGAAGGGTATTCCGTGCTCTAGGAATGTAAGATCTAAAACACCTCAAACGTCCATAATGGATAAAGCAATCTCTGGATTGCATGCAATCCCAGTCAAATTTACAGCAATCTTTCCCACAGAAATAGAAGAGAAAATCCTAAAGTCTCTATCCAGCAACAAGGGACCCTGAATACCCAAAGGAATTCTGAGGAGAACGAACAAAGCAGGACGTATCACACTTTGATTTCAACATGTAGGACGAAGCGCTTGGTACCGAACCAGCACAGCCAGGTCCCAAAAACAGGCACAAAGACCAATGGAACAGAATGCAGAACCCAAGGGTCAACTCAGACATATATGGACAGCACATTTGCAATGAGGAAGGCAAGAGGAGACAGTGGAGAAAGGAGAGTCTCTAAAATAAATGGTGCTGGGAAGACTGCACAGCCACATGTGACACAATAAGAGTAGATCATGATGTTACACCAAGCACACACACCACCTCGAAATGGATTAAAGCCTTCAACGGAAGTCTTGAAACAGTGAAACTGCTAGGAGAAAACACAGGAAGCTTGCTCTTTGCCATCTGGGGTAGCCGCCTATTTGGAAGAAGCATGTGTGACTGGGCAAGGGCAACAAAGAAAAGAAGAAAGAAGCAGGACTCCATCCAACGTAGAAGCTTCTGTCCAGCCGAGGAAACCGTCCACTCAATGCAAAGACAGCACAACAACAGGGAGAGGATGTTTCAAACCACACATCTGATAAGGGCTGAATAGCCAAAAGACCCAATGACCACACACGTCTCCACAAGAGAAAAAACAACAAGCCCATTAAAACCTGGGCAGAAGATGGAAACAGAGAGTTACCCCAAGAAGACAGAAAGGTGGCCAACAGCTGTATGAACACTTGTTCAACACCATTAAGTATAAGGCCAACGCAAATCCTCACGGCAATGAGATGACAGCTCCCTGTGTTCAGAATGGCTATAAGGAAAAAACAGCAAACAACAAGTGTCAGAGAGAAGGTGGAGAGAAGGGAAGAGTCCTGCACCTCTGGTGGGAGTGCAAACCAGTGAGGGCACTAGGCATAGCCATGTGAAATTGCCTCAGAAATTTCCAAATCCATCTACCATATGATCCAGCTATTCCTCTCCAGCGTGTTTATCCAAAGAACTGCGAAACACTAATGCACACAGATCCGTGCCCCGCTGTGTTCACCACAGCCTTACTCCCGATATCCAAGACTTGGAAGCCGCCCTGGTGCCCATCAAAGGACCAATGGAGAAGGAAGTTGGGCTATATCCACACAAAGGCAAAACACTCAGCTGTAAGAAAGAGTGCAGTCCAGCGATTTGTGACTGCAGAATCACTCCTGTGGGTGGGAGGGGAACCAAAACAAGCCCAAGGGAGAAATCAAATACCATCGCATTTCACTTACAAGCAAAAGATTAAAATAAGGACCAACAAACAGGTAGAACGTGATATGGGATTGGTGGTTCCCAGAGGGAACGGGTGGCAGTGGACGGTGGGAGAAAGAGTTGATTAGGCACAAGTGTGGGGTGTGGGCCTGTAATTAGGCCTACTGTGGGGAAGAAGATGTAGCATACACAGAAGTCTAAATCTATGAGGATGTAAATCTGAAAGCTATAGGATTTTCTAATGCTAGGTTGTGGAAATCAATTCACCTAAAATCAAAACTCCATAAAGGCAAGCAGGTTTAAGGGATAAAGTTTGCAGGCTGAAAGAGTTTAGAGATTATGAACTCCATAGGATTGATAATCACCTCAAAATGCTTAATGATGCAACATAAATGTAGACCATTGCAAAGAGATGAAGAGGAACACTACCAACAGAACCTGACCCGTGCTAAACTCCTGAGCCAACTGAAAATGTTGCTGTCCACGATGTTACTGCTAATTACCTTTACGAATAATCAATGCAGACCAACATCTTCCCAAGTTCAAGCCAAAGGTTGGTCCAAAAGTGCACTTCAGGGCCAGCCCTCTGGTATAGTGGGTAAGTGTCCGTGTTCCACTTGGGTGGCCTGGTACTGGCAGGCTGGCATTGCAGGTGCAGATCTGATTAGGAGCATTAGAAAATATAGATTTCAAGGTATGGTGCCAACAGAGATCATGAAGAAGTAGAAATTGTGAGGATACCTTATGAATACACACCAGGAAATGAACCATGAGAATATTACAATCTATGAACACATCAGGTACACTTCCCCAAATGATGAAGGAAGGAAAACATCTGACCTGCCAAGGTGGAAACACCAGACTGCTATGAGTTGACATGATCATTGCTCATCAGAGGATTGCTTGGGTAACTTCAGCTTCGCAGGGACTCCAGGACTTTCTGTGGGGCAAGTCCACACATTGGGCCACATCCACAAAAGATAAGAGATAAATCCCAGGACTATCTTAAAGGAAAGAAACCACTGTCTAGAAGGAATGTAGTAGAACTTTCAAGGTTCAAGGATAAAGTTAGAAACCGACAAGAAGTCCAGAAAAAGGAAAACTATTAAACCTGGAAAGGGGGAGTCGTCAGACTGGTATGAGATGGCTCTGAAACACTGTGTGCATGGAGGTTTTCAGGACAACTTAGAATTCTGAGTGTGTTTATGACATCACGGTGACCATGTCACCAAAGTTGGCCATAGGTTTCCAGCTCTAGGATTGGCCTGGGCTAGGATATTCAAGTGAGAGGTACACAGAAACAGCTTTTCCAAACACAAACCGGACACAGAAACTTGAAGACATCAAAGAGACGCTAATTCAAGGGATGAGAAAGGAATCATTGGGAAGAAGAGACAATAGAGGGTCAAGTACTCAGAGGACAACATTGTCATCTACGGAAGTCTGGGGAGGCCATGCTGATTCAAGCTGGAAATGTGTTCTGAAAAACGAGGCCGGACCCAGGGCTTATCAGACCTACGTTGTCCTTCTGCCTTACCCATAATACAAAGTCAAGAATGATCAATAGAGGACATTGAAGAGAAGAATCGAGGCCTCCTTTCCTATGCCCCTAGCATTCTTGAAGAGAATTCTCACTTCCCACAGCTCTCAAGTCACGGGGGCCCACTGGGTATATGCCAATATGTCACAAGAGAGCTCATTGATGCCTTGAAGGAATGGACCCCTGCCATGCTTGGGTATGTCTCTTGGTTTGGAGGGGCTCTAGAAGTGTGCTGAAAAGTACCCTTTTGCAGAGGGCTTCCATCCTTTGTGAAGGCTGGCCTCCCAGGTTACAGGGCTCAGTGGGATCAGTGAGATTCCCTCCCCATATCTCTTACCATAGAAGGAGTATTGATTATGTGTTTTGAAACCACATGTAGAGAGGATGGCAGAAAATTAGAACATTACCATTAAATTTAAAGAAAAATAAACATGCCACAGCTGAGGATGTAAATTAAACAAATAACACACCCTGTAGAAATAAAGTAAGCCAGTATCTAGACGTAATCTAGTGGAAAGTTCAAGGATCAGTGGTCAAGCTCGAAACTTCCCAAATCCAGAAAAGGGACAGAAGGTCTCTCACCTGCAGAGAGGAATTCATCAGATTCATCTAATTTGTGTCAGAACCATTGGGCCAGTGAAAGTGGTTGCCAGGATAACCTCGAACCTGGAGTCTATCATCTCACAATGTCAAACGAACCAAGATGACCACGTGTAGTCAGTGCTCAGTTGGATCTAGGCTAGGATAGCAGAGATTCCCTCAAGTGAACGATGAAAATTCCAGGACAACACCCAACAATCACGAAAGGACTCACACCTTGGCCTACAGAACATATGGTGATTAAAGAAATACAAAATTCCTAAAATGGAGTGAAGGGGAACGCACTGAGAAGCATGTCAAAGGACAAGCTCATAAAGAACATGACGATTAGACCATGGAAAAGCAAACAGGGTCCCATAAAATGGAAGGCCAACAGAAATCACACCTCAATAATCCACAGTGAAAGATGTCAGTCTTTAGACAGACTGCTTGAAAGATTGAAAGTCCGAGAAAGTCACAACCCCAAAAACTGCAGGGAAGGTCTAACCTGGCCTAACGGGGAAGGGTGAGTTATGAGACTGCTCCACGCGTGCTCTGAAACCCTGTGTCCACCAAGCTAGACTGGATAGAGGAGACACGATTCTGAAAAATCCTCCGACATCACAGTGGGCCACAGAAACAACCTGGCCTCATCTACACAGGGCCAGAGTTGGGTTCAAGTAGCATATTCAAGTCACATTCCCCTCAACCGCAGGTTGCCAATGGAGCACGAAAGGGTCCAGCCAGTGGGCCAGCGGTGAAGTCCACGTGTTCTGGGTCGGCAGGCCAGGGTTGGCCACCTGGAATCCTGGGGTTGAGCCTCCTCAATGCTCGTCCAGCCATTCTGGGCCAGGCGTGCGAGCTAGTGTGGAGGCAGATGGGAAGTGATGTTAGACAGCGCCACTCTTCCTCGGCAATGAGAGCAGCACGAACAGCAGCTTTGAGCACAGCCATAAACTTCTGCCAAACAAAACCAATTAAAAGTTGCAAAGAATAGAAAAGCTGAACCTCAAAAAACACCCATGCCAGTGAGAAGAAAATGATACCTGCAAATAACCTTGGACAAACAGGAGAAAGCGATCAAAACCAAAAACTAGCAAAGTTTTGGGGAAAGAAATTCCACAAGACACAAGGAAACGCAAGGCTATTCCTTGCCCTTCTAATGCAACAACAGACACACTTGAAACATCCATATGGCATAAAGCTCAAATAAAAATGGGAAGCAATTGGATATATTGGACTATATGAGGAAGCCATTTGGTATAAACCTAATTCGGCCTGATTTTGTTTTTTCCAAAAGGGCCTGACTATGGCTATTTAGCATGCATTGCATATCTGCTTAGACACTTCCTATGGCCCTTGAGATAAAGGTGCAACTTCCCCCCACATTAGCATTTCTTTAGGGATAAGCATTTCTCCCTAGGCTAGGAACTGATTGCTGCACTCACCTTTGACCACCCAGCTCAACTGTGACCAGTCAGCTATAGACAACACACTGCCACCCTACTGTGTTCACTGAGACAGAAGACCTACCTGCTATTTCCATCAATCGCTGTGCCAACAGAGCAGTCTCGCGACTATTGTAAATGGGACATTTCAATCCTATGTGAAACATCCTCTATGAGGGGAATACAACCAGTCTGTGCACCCCACTTCTCTGATGCTCTTTCTTCCTTTGGGTAGAAAGGCCCTGGGTTATAATCCTCAGATTGAAGCTCAGAATAAACTCCCCCAAATTTTCATTTACAGATTGGTTATGGATTATTTTTGTCGACAAAGCAATGTCTGGATTCCATGCAGTCCCAGTCAAAGTTGCAGCAATCTTTCCCACAGAAATAGAAGAGAGAATCCTAAAGTTTCTATCCAGCAACAAAGGACCCTGAATAGCAAAAGGAATCCTGGGGAAAACGAACAAAGCAGCAATTATCACACTTTCTTACTGCCACATATAGGACGAAGAGCTAGGTAACAAAACAGCACAGCCTGGCCTGCAAAGGAGGCACACAGATGCATGGAACAGAATCGAGAGCCCAGAAATCAACTCACACATCTATGGACAGCCTATTTTTGACCAGGGAGCCAAGAGGAGAAAGAGGAGAAAAGAGACTCTAGACAGGAAATGGTGCTGGAAAGACTGCACGGCCAGATGTAACACAATGAGAGTAGACCGTGATGTTACACCAGGCACACACACCACCTCGAAATGGGTTAAAGCCTTGAATGGAAGACTTGAAACCATGACACTTCGAGGAGAAAACGCAGGCAGCTTGGTCTTTGCCATCTGGCTTGGCCGCCTATTTGGAAGAAGCATGTGTGACTGGGCAAAGGCAACAAAGGAAACAAGAAACAAGCGGGTCTCCATCCAACACAGAAGCTTCTGCCCCGCCAACGACACCATTGACTCACTGCAAAGACGTCACAACAACTGCGACAGCAGGTTTACAAACCACACATCGGAGAAGGGGTGAATAGCCAAAAGATCCAATGAAGTCATACGTCTCCACAGGAAAAAAAAACAACGAGCCAAATAAATCCTGGGCAAAAGATGGAAACAGACATTTCTCCCAGGAAGATAGAAAGATGGCCAACGGGCTGTATGAAAACATGCTCATCATCATTAAGTCTCTGCTCAATGCAAATACGAACGGCACTGACATAGCTCACAGTGGTCAGAATGGCTATAAGGATGAAGACAGGAACCAACAAGTTTCAGAGAGGAGGTGGAGAGAAGGGAAGCCTCCTGCACTGCTGGTGGGAGTGTAAAACGGTGCAGCCACTACGCGAAATGGTGTGAAATCGCCTCAGAATTTTCAGAATCCATCTACCACATGATCCAGGTACTCCTCTGTGGCATATATATCCAAAGAACTTGCAAACGCTAATGCACAGAGATCCGTGCACCGCTGTGCTCACCATAGCCTTACTCCCGATATCAAGACAGGGAAGCCTCCCTGGTGCCCATCAAGGGACAAGAAAGATGGGCTATAGCCACACAACGGCATAGCACTCAGCTGCAGGAACAGATGCATTCCAGCCATTTGTGACCAACAGAATGGCTCCTGAGGGTTTTAGGGGAATGGAAACAAGCCCCAGAGGGAAGGTCAAATACCATAGGGTCTCACTTACAAGGAGAAGAGGAAAAAAAGGACCAAGAAACAGGTAGCACGTGACATGGGATTTCTGGTTCCCAGAGGGAAAGGTGGCGGGGCCCAGACGGAGAAATAGTTGATTTGACACAAGTGTGTGGTGAGGGCCTGTAATTAGGCTTACGGTGGTGAAGATGATGTAACGTACACAGAAGTCTAAATCTATGAGGATGTAGATCTGAAAGGTATAGGATGTTATAATGCTGGGTTATGGCAAACAATTCACGTAAAATCAAAACTCCCAAAAGACGTTAAGGTTCACGGCTTAAAGCTTTGGAGTCTGTAGGAAATGAGAGAAGATGAACTTCGAAGGATTGGTAATCACCTCAAAATGCTTAATGACGCTACAGAAAGGTAGACCATTGCAAGGAGACGAAGAGGAACACTACCAAGAGAACGTGTTCCATGCTAAACTCGTGAACCAGCGGAAAATGCTACCGTCCATGATGTTACTAACTGCCTTCACGAATAATCGAAGCAGGCCAACATCTTCCCAAGATCAGGCCAAAGGTTTGTCCAAAAGCCCAATTCAGGGTCGGCCCTGTGGTGTAGCAGGTAAGTGCCCAAGTTCTGATTGGGCGGCCCGGGCTTCACCTGCTATCATCAGGGTTGCAGATCAGATTGCTAGCATTAGGAAACAGAGATTTCACAGTATGGTGGGCACAGAGATCATAAAGAAGTAGAAATTCTGAGGAGGCATTTTCAATACACACCAGAAAATGAACTCTGAGAATATTACAACCTATGAATGCATAAGGTACAATTTCCCAAATGATGAAGGAAGGAAAACATGTGACCTGCCCAGGTGGAATTGTCAGATTCCTAGGAGATGACACGCTGATTGCGCATCAGAGAATTGCCTGGGCAAATTCAACTTGGGAGGAGCTCCAGGAATTTCTCTGGGGAAGGTCCACCCGTTTGGCCACATCCACAAAAGATAAGAGAGAAAACCGGGGATAATCTTCATGGAAAGAAACCCGTGTCTAGAGGGAATGTTGTAGACCTTTCAAAGTTCGAGGAGAAAGTTAGAAACCGACAAGAAATCCAGAACTGGGAAAGCTATCCTACTTGGAAAACGGGAGTAGTCACACTGGTATGAGATGGCTCTGAAACACTGAGTGCATGGAGGTTGTCAGTACAACTTAGAATTCTGAGTGTGTTTATGACATCATGGTGAACATGTCACCCAAGACGGCGACATGTTTACAGTCCAAGGATTGGCCTAGGCTAGGAGAATCAAGTGAGAGATACCCAGAAACAGCTTTTCCAAACAGAAACCGGGCACAGAAACTTGAAGAGACCAATGAGACGCTGATCCAAGGCATGGGAAAGGAATCATTGTGATGATACCTCATGCTTTCTTCGTTTTCTTCCATTCCAAGAGCACTGAATTCCCTTCCATTTCTTTGTGTCCTCTGGAATTTCTTTCCCAAAGGTTTGCTATTTCTCGGTTTACATAGCTTTCACCTGTTTGGCTCAGGTTATTCCTAGATACCTTAATCTTCTAAAGCATTCTTTTATTTTTTTTTGAGGTTCAGTTTTTCTATCATTTGCAACTTTTAATTGGTTTTGTTTAGGCAGATGTTTACTGCTGTGCTCATATCTGCTGGCAACGCTGCCGTATTTGCTGAGGAAGACTGGCCCTGTCTAACGTCGCTTCCCATCTGCCTCTACACTACCTCGGACGCCTGCCCCAGAAAGGCTGCACGAGCGGTGAGGAGGCTCACCCCCAGAATTCCACGCGGCCAACCACACGCTGCCTACACAGAACACGCGGACGTCACCTATGCAACACTGGCCGGCCCCTTTCGTGTTCCATTGGCAACCTGCAGTTGAGTGGAATGGGACTTGAATATGCTACTTGAGCCCAAATCTGGTCCAGTGTAGACGAGGCCAGGTTGTTTTTCCGGTCCACTGGGATTTGTCAGAATTGGGTCTCTGCTGTCCCAGCAAGCATCATGGACACAGGGTTTCAGAGCCAGCTTGGAGCAGTCTGAGAACTCACCCTTCCCAGTTAGCCCAGGTTTGACATTCACTGCAAATTTTGGGGTTGTGACTTTCTCGGACTTTCAAACGTTCAAGCAGACTCTTTGTAAACACTGACTTCATTCACTGTGGAGTATTCAGGTGTGATTTCTGTTTGCCTTCCATTTTCTGGGAGCTTGTTTTCTTTCCTTAGTCTAATCGTAGTGGTCTTTCCGATCTCTCTCCCTTCGATATGCTTATCAGTGGGTTCTCCTTCATTCTAGGTTAGGAATTCTGTATTTTTTTAATCACCATATGTTCTGTAGGCCGACGTGTGGGTGCTTTGGTGATTGCTGGATGTTGTCTTTGAATTTCCATCTGTCAGTTGAAGGAATCTTTGCTATCCTAGCTTACGTCCAACTGAGAACTGAGGACACGTGTCCATCTTGGTTCATTTGACATTGTGAGATGAGAAACTCCAGGTTAGACGTTGTCCTGGCAACCACCTTCACGGACACAATGGTTCCGAGACATATTCGATGAGTCTGATGAATTCCTCTCTCCGGGTGAGAAATCCTTCCGTCTCTTTCCCTGGATTTGGGAAGTTTCGACGTTCAGCCCTGAACCTTGAACGCTCCCCTAGATTACATCTAGATACTGGCTTACTTTATTTCTACAGAGTCTGTTACTGTTTGATTGACATCCTCAGCTCTGGCGTGTGTATTTTTCTTTAAATATCATGGTAATGTTCTAGTTTTCAGTCAACCTCCTTCCATATGGTGTCAAAACACAGAATCAGTACTCCTTCTACGGCATGAGATGGGGGAGTTAATTTCATTGGAGCCCAACTGAGCACTGTAGCCTGGGAGGGCAGCCTTCACACAGGAATGAAGCCCTCTGGAAAAGGGTGCTTTTCAGCACACTTCTAGAGCCCTTCCAAACCAAGCCACATACCCCAAGCATGACAGGCGTCCATGCCTTCAAGGCTTCAAAGAGATCTCTTGGGAAACCTTAGCATGTAGCCAGTGGGCCCCCCTGAGGCCAGAGCTATGCAAAGGTAGAGTTCTCTTCAAAGGATGTTAGGGGCCTACGAAAGGAGTCTTCGATTCTTCTCTCCAACGTCCCCAAGAGATCATTCTGTACTTTGGATTATGAGTAAGGCAGAAGGACAATGTAGGTCTGATAAGCCCCAAGTCTGGCCTCTTGTTTCAAATCAAGTTCCAAGATTGAATCTGCACGACCTCACCGTCTACTTGAGTAGGTGACAATGTTCTCCTCTCAGTGCTTGTCCATCTATTATCACTTGTTCCCAATGATTCCTTTCTTCTCCCTTGAATCAGAGTCTGTTTGATCCTTTCAAGTTTTTGTTTGAAAAAGCTGTTTCTGGGTATCTCTCACTTGAGTGTCCTAGACTAGGCCAATCCTCGGACTGTAAACATGCGGCCATCTTGGGTGACATGTTCACCGTGATGTCATAAACACCCTCAGATTCTAAGTTGTCCTGACAACCTCAATGCACACAGTGTTTCAGAGCCGTCTCATCCAAATCTGACTAGTCCCCCTTTCCAGGTAGGATAGTTTTCCTTGCTCTGGGTTTCTTGTCGGTTTCTAACTTTCTCCAAGGACTTGAAGGGTCTACTAAGTTCCCTCTAGACACCGGTTTCTTTCCTTTAAGCTTATCCCGGGTTTTATCTCTTATCTTTTGTGGATATGGCCAAATGGGTGGACTTTCCCCAGAGAACGTCCGGGAGGCCCTCTCATGTTGAAGTTGCCCAGGCATTCCCCTGATGCACACTGATTGTGTGATCTCCTAGCAGTCTGACAATTCCACCTTGGCAGGTCACATGTTTTCCTTCCTTCATCATTTGGGGAAGTGTTCCTTATGCGTTCATAGATTGTAATATTCTCGTGGATCTTTTTCTGGTGCGTACTGATAAGGTCTCCTCACCATTTCTACTTCTTTATGATCTCTGTGACCACCAGACCTTGAAATCTGTATTTCCTAATGCTAGTAATCTGATCTGCACACGTGATGCTAGCCGGTGAAGCCTGGGCCGCCCAAGCGGATGTGGGCACTTACCTGCTACACCACAGCCTGGCCCCAAATTGGGCTTTTGGACCAATCTTTGGCCTGAATTTGGGAAAATGTTGGCCTGCTTCGATCATTCGTGAAGGGAAGCAGTAGTAACATCAGGGTTGGTAACATTTGCCGTTGATTCATGATTTGGTTCGGACCACGTTCTCTTGGTAGTATTCCTCTTCATCTCTTTGCAAAGGTCTACCTTTCTGTATCATCATTAAGCATTTGGAGGGGATTGTTAATCAAGTGGATGTTCATCTTCTCTAATCTCTTTCAGCCTCCAAAGCTTTAGGCCGTAAATCTGCACCCCTTTTTGGTGTTTTGATTTTATGTGAATTGATTTCCTTAACCCTGCATTCTAACATCCTATAGCTTTCAAATCTACATCCTCATAGATTTAGACTTCTGTGTAGTCTACATCATCTTCACCAGTGTAAGCCTAATTACAGGCCCTCACCACACACTTGTGCCTAATCAACTCTTTGTCCCTCCGTCCCCCGCCCCCATATCCCTCTGGGAACTGCCAATCCTATGTCACGTGCTACCTGTTTGTTGGTCCATTTTTCCTCTTCTCCTTGCATGTGAGATCCTGTGGTATTTGACCTTACCCCAGGGCTTGTTTCAGTTCCCCTGATACCCTCAGGAGCCATTCAGGTGGTCACAAATGGCTGCACTGCATCTGTTCCTACAGCTGAGTGCTATGCCATTGTGTGGCTATAGCCCATCTTCTTTCTCCATTCGTCCCTTGATGGGCATCAGGGAGGCTTCCAAATGTTGCATATTGGGAGTAAGGCTGTGGGGAATACAGCGATGCACGGATCTCTGTGCATTAGTGCTTCGAAGATCTTTGGATATATATGCCACAGAGGAATACCTGGATCATGTGGTAGATGGATTCTGAAAATTCTGAGGCAATTCCACACCACTTCGCGTAGTGGCTGCACCGTTTTACACTCCCACCAGCAGTGCAGAAGGCTTCCCTTCTCTCCACCTCCTCTCTGAAACTTGTTGGTTCCTGTCTTCATCCTTATAGCCATTCTGACCACTGTGAGCTGCTATCTCAGTGCCGTTCTTATTTGCATTGAGCAGAGACTTAATGTTGATGAGCATGTTTTCATACAGCCTGTTGGCCATCTTTCTATCTTCCTGGGAGAGCTGTCTGTTTCCATCTTTTGCCCTGGTTTTATTGGACTCGCTGTTTTTTTTTCCTGTGAAGACGTATGAGTTCATTGGATCTTATGGCTGTTCACCCCTTCTCCGATGTGCGGTTTGCAAACATCTGCTGTCAGTTGTTGCACAGTCTTTGCATTCAGTCGATGGTGTCATTGGCTGGGCAGAAGCTTCTGCGTTGGATGGAGTCCCGCTTGTTTCTTGTTTCCTTTGTTTCCCTTGCCCGGTCACACATGCTTCTTCCAAACAGGTGGCTAAGCCAGATGGCAAAGAGCAAGCTTCCTGTGTTTTCTCCTAGAAGCTGCACGTTTTCAAGTCTTCCGTTCAAGGCTTTAATCCATTTCGAGGTGGTGTGTGTCCCTGGTGTAACATCATGGTCTACTCTCACTGTGTTCCATGTGGCTGTGCTGTCTTCCCAGCACCATTTCTTATCGAGACTCTCCTTTCTCTGCTGTCTCCTCTTGGCTCCCTGGTCGAAAATGGGCTGTCCATACGTGTGTCAGTTGACCTCTGGGCTCTCGATTCTGTTCCATGGGTCTGTGTGCCTCTTTTGGGCGCCAGGCTGTGCTGTTTCCGTACCTAGCATTTCGTCCTATATCTGGAAATCAGAAAGTGTGATGCCTGCTGCTTTGTCCGTTTTCCTCAGTATTCCTTTGGCTATTCTGTGTCTTTTGTTGCGGGATAGAAACTCTAGGATTCTCTCTTCCATTTCTGTGGGAAATAGTGCTGCGACTTTGACTGGGACTGCATGGAATCCAGAGATGGCTTTATGTGGTATGGACGCTTCAAGTGTGTTAGTTCTTCCATTCGAAGAACACGGAATAGCCTTCCATCTCCTTGTGTCTTCCGGAGTTTCTTCCCCAGAATCTTTGCTGTATTTCGGTTTCCATAGCTTTCTCCTGTTTGGCCAAGGTTATTGCTAGATATCTTTTACTTCTTACTGGCATGCTTTCTTTTTTGAGGTTCAATTTTTCATTCTTTGCAACTTTCGATTGGCTTTGTTTTGGCAGAAGTTTATGGCTGTGCTCACATCTGCGGGCCATGCTGCTGTATTTGCTGTGGAAGAGTGGAGCTGTCTAATGTCGCTTCCCATCTACCTCTACACTACCTCACACATCTGCCCCAGAATGGCTGGACGAGCCGTGAGGATGCTCACCTGCAGGATTCCATGTCTCCAAAGCCGGGCTCCCAAACCACAATGCGCGGACTTCACCACTTCCCCACTGGCCGGCCCCTTTCGTGTTCCATTGGCAACCTGCAGTTGAGTGGGATGTGACTTGAATATGCTACTTGAGCCCACCTCTGGCCCTGTGTAGATGAGTCCAGCTTATTTTTCTGGCCCTCTGTGATGTCGGAGGATTTGTCAGAATCGTGTGTCTGCTGTCTTGTCTAGCTTCCTGGATGCAGGCTTTCAGAGCCCGCGTGGAGCAGTCCCATAACTCACCCTTCCCAGTTAGTCCAGGTTTGACCTTCGCTGCAGTTTTTGGCGTTGTGACTTTCTCGGACTTTCAAACGTCCAGTCAGAGTCTGTCTAATGACTGAAGTCTTTCACTGTGGATTATTCAGATGTGATTTCTATTGGCCTTCCATTTTCAGGGAGTTTTTCCTCTTTTCCAAAGTCTAATCGTTACGGTCTTTCTGACCTATCTCTCTTCGATAGGCTTATCAGTCCGTTCTCCTTCATTGCAAGCTATGACTTTTGTATTTCTCTAATCATCATATGTTCTGTATACCGAGGTCTGAGTCTTTTCGTGATTGTTGCGTGTTGTCTTGGAATTTCCATCGGTCACCTGTAGGAAACTGCTATCCTGGCCGAGGTGACACTGAGCCCTGAGAACACGTGGTCGTCTTGGTTGCTTTGACATTCTGAGATCAGAAACTCCAGATTCGAGGTTGTGCTGGCAACCGCCTTCACGGACATTATGTTTCCGAGACATATTAGAGAAATCTGATGAACTCTGCTCCAGGTAAGATACTTTTCTGTCTCATTTCTGGATTTGGGAAGTTTCGAACTTTACTCCCGATCCTTGAGTGTTCCACTAGATTACGTCTAGATGCTGGCTTACTATATTTCTATAGAGTGTTTTACTTGTTCGATTTACATCCTCAGCTCTGGCATGTTTATTTTTCTATAAACATAATTGTAATGTTCTAATTTTGAGCCAACCTCCTTACACATGCTGTCAATACACGATATTAATAATCATTCTACTTCAAGAGATATGGGGAGAGAATTTCATTGAAGCCAAACCAAGCATACTAGCCTGGTAGGGCAGCCCTCACAAAGCAACGAAGCCGTCTGGAATAGGGTGTTTCTCAGCACAATTCTGGAGCCCTGTCAAACAATGGGACATACACGAAGCATGATGGGGGTCCATTCCTTCAAGGGTTCAAAGAGATATCTTGTGACACATTAGCATGTACCCAATGGGCCTCTGTAATGCCAGAGCTATGGAAAGTGAGACTTCTCTTCAATGAATGCTAGGGGCATAGGAAAGGAAGCATCAATCATTGTCTACCGTGTCCTCAGGAGATCATTCTTAATTTTGGATTATGATTAAGGCAGAAGGACAATGTAGGTCTGATAAGCCCCAAGTCCAGCCTCTGATTTCAAATCGAGTTTCCAGCTTGCATCAGCATGGCTTCCCCATACACTTGAGTAGATTACAATGTTCTCCACTCAGCACTTATCCCCCTATTATTGCTTCCTCACAATGACTTCTTTCTTACCCCTTTAATCAGCATGTATTCTCTCTCTTCAAGTTTCATTGCCTGGTTTCTGTTTTTAAATTCTCTTCTGGGTATCTCTAACTTGAGTGCCATAGCCTAGGACAATCCTCAGACTATAACCATGAGGCCATCTTGGGTGACATGTTCACTGTGATGTCATAAACTACCTCAAACTTCTAAGTTGTCCCAGCATCTTCTATGCACATGACTACTCTCCCCTTCCAGCTTGAATAGTTTTCCATTTCCTGGATTTCTTGTGGGTTTCTAACTTTATCCTTGAACTTTTAAATGTCTACTACATTCTCTCTAGACATGGTTTCTTTACTTTAAGTTTATCCTGGGTTTTATCTGTTACATTTTGTGAATATGGCCGAATGTGTAGACTTTCCTCAGTGAAAGTTCTGGAGTCCACCCAAAGTTGAATTTGCCCACTGAAGCCTCTGATGTGCAATGATCGTGTCATCTCATGCAGTCCGCGAATTCTACCTATGCAGGTCACATCACTTCCTTCAGTCTGTATTTAGGGAAGTGTACCAGATATGTCATAGATTGCAATATTTTCATGTTTTTTTCCTATTGCCTATCTCTGATGTATGCTCACAATTTCGACTTCTTTGTGATCTCTGTACACACCATAGCATGAAATCTATCTTTCCCAACGTTACTAATCTGATCAGCACCAGTGATGCGAATCCATGAATCCCAGGCCACCCAATAGGAATGTGGGCACTTACACTCCTGAACACATGGCTGGCCCTGAATTTTACTTGTGGACCCATATTTGTCCTGAACTTGGGAAGAAGATGGCCTGCTGTGATTATTCGTGAATGTAATTACTCGTAACATCATAGACGGTAACATTTTCCCTTGGTTCATCTGTTTAGCACGGAACACATCCTCTTCATAGTATTCCCCATAATCTATTTGCAATGGTCTACTTTCTGTAGCATCATTAAGCATTTGGAGGAGATTCACAGTCCTTGGAAGTTCATCTTCTCTAATCTCTTTCAGCCTCAAATCCTTTATGCCCCAAATCAGCACGCCTTTTTGGATTTTTTCATTCCCTGTGGGAATCACCAATCCAAAGTGAAGGCTGACATCCAAAGCTAGAGTGCTCAGTTTGGCACCAGTGAAATTCTCTCCCATCTCTGGCCGTAGAAGATTATTGACTATGTGTTTTGACAGCATATGTGAGGAAGTTGGCTGAAAATTAGAACATTACACTTATATTTAATGAAAAATAAACATGCCAGAGCTTAGGGTGTAAATCAAACAACTTACAAACCCTACAGAAATAAAGTAAAGCACTATCTAGATGTAATCTACTAGGAGGACCATGGATCCAGGGTCAAGTTCCAGCCTTCCCAAATTTAGAAAAGAGACATAAAAATATCTTACCTGGAGACAGGAATTCATCACATTTCTCTAATTTGTCTCAGAAACATTATGTCCATAAGGTGGTTGCCTGGACAACATAGAATTTGGAGTTTCTGATCTCAGAATGTCAAACCAACCACGATGACCTCGTGTTCTCAGTGCTCAGTTGGACCTAGGCTAGGATAGCAAAGATTCCTTCAAGTGAAAGATGGAAATTCAAAGGCAATGCCCAACAATCATGAAAACACTCACACATCAGCCTAGAGAACATATGGTGATTAAAGAAACACAAAATTCATAACTTGGAATGAAGGAGAACGGACTGATAAGCGTATCTATGGGAGATAGCTGAGAAAGACAATGACGATTGATGTGGATTAAGGCTGCCCCAGCTCGAAAAGCCCAAGGCTACCTGGCCTACATGTCAAAGCATACGACCCGGTGAATTTTTTTTGGTATGAATTAGAGGTGCCCCAATGAGAGAAGCCCAGGTGATGCTCACCTACATGCCTATCTATATGGCCAAATACGTATCTAGTGTTATACGACCACACAATAACCAGACTCCATCTGTACTGAAGTCATTTAATGGCTTTTTACATCATCTTTTCTTTTTCCAGTAAAAATGTCACGTACCTATGCCTTATAAAATTTGCCCTTACCCTCAACTCAGGGCAGCAGCAGGACATCTGACTGCCCATGGCTCCTTTCCCCATGCAGCAGCAGCAGCTATTCACTGCCCGTGCATCCAGTTCCCATGCCTGCAGCTCTTCATGACCCATAGGTCCTGTCCCCATGAAGCAACTCTTTACTCCCCATGGGTCCTGTCCCTATGTTATCCTGTACCATTCTCTAAATAAAAGAGCACCTCTGCCAGGCCTTGAGAGACCAAGAAATCTTTCTTCCAACTCATCAGCTTCGAGGATGAATCACAATTCACTTCTCCATCAGGAACTGTCTTGGATAGCTGTATGAATCCACGTTTGCTGCCCATGGCTACTCTATGGGGCAAATCATGGCATTCAGCTTGAAGAGAATCAGTACCTTAAGCCTAAGGGCGATGTAGAGTGAATTACTCCATTCCTTCCTGACTGTATCTCTAATATACAGATTTTAGGTGGGCACGGGTCGGTCACTTAAGTCATTAGGATGGTCGGCAATCTGCAAGACTCCCCTGTAAGGTTTCTTTTCCTAAGGTTGGATTGGGATACCTCCCATGGCACCTGAACATGCTCTGAACTGTGTGAATGTCCCAATTGGGACTCCAGTTCAAGGAAAGTACCAAAGTCTAACCTTTGGTTGCGTATGGGAAGCCCTTCTCGGAGAATGCCTCCAACACGCAATTGGGTAGAATGTCCCCCAGAGCGGCGGAAAATGCCTCACTAATTTTCTCCATCCTGTTCTCTCTTGAACTTCTCCCTTTGTCTTGGGGACCATTCACCAGGCACCTATTACTGCCAGGCAGAATAGGAAGGATGTTCACCAGGCACCTGTAACTTCCAGGCATACCAGGGAAGATATGCAATGGATGCAATGCTGGGGGACACCCCAATCACCCCTTGTTATAGGAACCCCACAGTAGAAATGACAGGTAGGATGCTGCCCCAGGTTCAGGGGGGATTTTCAAGGTAATGGACCTGTCTCTTTCATCTTTCTTAGAGTTGCAATGGCGATTTTCATCTCCTTTTGAGCTTTGCAACAGGGAAGCAAAGAAATCTGTCAACAGTCATGGCCTCCCCCCCTGGGAGTCCAAACTTGGCATTTCTGGGCCTACTCACCCGGGAAAGCCCAAGTAGGGTGCCCTCTCTTGGGGGTTGACTCATTGAGTGTTTTAGTCACCTACTGAGTTGGCTATGAGGGTGGCAGACCTGTGATTTATTCTGTGAACTGTCATGCTACAGGAGTGTGCCCCAGCACGGGAACTGTTGAGTGAGTCTTCTCTTGAGAACCCTCTTTGAGCGGCCATGAGGGTCAGGTCTGATGTCTTCATTTCCTTTCTTTGTTTTGCTCATCATGTCCTCTGTTGTCACCAAGTCTTGGTTAAGTTCAGGCTGGACCTGACCAGAACCTGGAACTTCTGTAAAATCGGAAAACTTGAACACCTTTTGCAAGGAACTTCATTCTCAACCCGGGTACTGGGAGCCCCGGCCTCCAGCCAGTTCAAGCCCTTTGTATGCATTCCACCCTTCTCCACTTCACTGTCAGTTGGACACTGGCTTTACTGCCGTGGGGAATGAGATAAGCATCCCTTAAGACTCATCACTCAGGGCCATTCTAACTAATTAGAAACACTTTCACTTGTATGGATTATGCCCCAGAAATGCCAGCTGGTAGAAAATGTGTGATGTTTCTCTGTGCCTTTCTGGTGAAGTTGGACAGGCAGATCAACCTAGAACGTCCTTCAAGTTACAGTCCAGTTTCTGAGAAATCAAGAGCAACTGTCCTTAGAAAATCCTTGCAAGACTGGAAATACAGTTCTAGAGGCAGTTCAGATTCCACCTTGTTCCTTTACCATGAAAAGGATTATCTTCCCCCCTCTCCAGGAACTACTATCTAGCATATCACTCATTCTTAAGACTGAAAAAAAAAAAAGGAGGGGAAAGGATAAATGGCCATAAGTGTGCCCTTGCAAAAAGTCTAGCATCTTGAGGGTCTTCTCCATAAGTATTAGTAAAAAGGCTCAAAAGAAAGTGTTGATTTATAACTGGTGAGCTTTATATTATTGTACCTGATTCATGGCAGTGGTTTTTAAAACAATAGTTGTACAGTCTCTGTGTATATGTGTCTATGTGTACATTATACGTGTGATATTTTAACCCCTGGATGGTCTGGCCAAAATTAAGATCTCTGTTTAGTTGGCTTAAAGTAAGTGCTTTCTTAAATTCTAATGTAGTCGAAATTAACAGAGTGACTTTCAAAGTTAAGAAGTGAATTAACCTTTGGTAAATGAAAGCTTGTTTAAGTTTGTTGGTTTCATTGAAAATTGTCTTCTTGTCAGAGTTGTCAGTATTTGCATAGGATGCAGGCATTCAGACTCGGTTTACTAGTCATATAAGTTCACTTTGTTAAATTTGTCAGCAAAATAATAGCTTTAAATGATGACCAGTTTTGTCTAATGCCTCATGAGGTTTCCGTAGTAATCTGAACATAATTGTTGGAAACAAATGGTTTAAATACATAAAACTCATAAAAGTGAGTACAATAACTTTTGTGGGCTGTATACTTGGGGAAAAACAACAGCTTCGAAATCCTTTTTGGTAACAATCTTGAGTTTTGCCAAGTTAAGTTAAATGATAAAAAGATGACTATGCGGGTCACTTTTGGATAGAACAGAACACACACATTATAGTTAAACATATCTAAGTTATCTACTTTTGGCTTCTTATTAAACAGGCTAAAAGCGTTTGGGTGTATCAAAAAGCATGCCTTGTGTTTTATTGCGAAGTGGCATGTTTCTTAAGTTGTGAAGTGTTTAGAATGCTGATATAAAAGACATTTCATAATTGTTTACCTTTTTAGTGTTTACTAGGTCCGTTAAGCGTTAAAGGTTCTAACTAACCTATGGAATTAAAGCTACTGGAAATTACAAAGCAAAAGAGCTCTGTATTCAAGGAAGTTAAAATGTATGTTTTCAGTAAAAAAGGTATAAAGAATGGAAATATTTTTGTTTGATGGGTTAAGAAAGATAAATTGCTTCTGATGTACTAGAAAGGAAAAAAGAAAGACTTTGGGACAAGTACTGAAAATGAAAAAGAAAGATGTAGAAGGTTTGTGAAGGAGGAATTCTGAAATGAGTTTTATGCCTGCTCAAATAGACTAAAGTAAGTTCAATTAAGTGAATGAGTTTGAATGTGAACCGTAAGTAGGTGCAGAAATTCAAATTTGGTTTTCTCTAAAAGGATACATTTTCTTGAACTTTTGATCTGCTCTTGGTAAAGAGGATGTAAGA
Organism: Equus asinus; assembly: GCF_041296235.1. Classification (NCBI taxonomy): domain Eukaryota; kingdom Metazoa; phylum Chordata; class Mammalia; order Perissodactyla; family Equidae; genus Equus; species Equus asinus. The sequence goes on along the minus strand of NC_091813.1, from coordinate 13,257,636 downwards.
GCTGTTCCTTTGAGTACGTCTACCTAAGAGACAAATCTGTTTTGTGAAAATAATGGCTGAGGTTACTCTTAATATTTTTGACTCTTTCTGTTATCAGTATGAATAGATACCTGAGCATTGTTTCACAGTGAGTGTTGTTTGCTATTTGAACAACATTTTAAAAACTTTTGATATGTTGTGACAAGCTTCTCGCTCAAAAATATTGAAATCCTGAATGAAGGCGTTCTTTAGACCTGGTAGACAGAAGAATGATTACTCTGAGGATTTTCAGAGGGTCCCTGAGACTTCTCAAAAAATTTGCTCTCTCTTCCTACAAGTAGGAAAATGCTAAAGTAATTTGGCTTATTTGGTCTATTAAATTAAATGGGAAACATTGTGAAATAAGCGACAATAGACTTTCTTAGCTGGTATTAGATGGGTAAATGATATTAATATAGACATCTCAAAATTAGATAGCATTCCTAAAATTCTGATCTGCCCTGGTTGTCAGTGATAAGTTCACTTATTATCTGGCAGTGTTATATGTCACAGAAGTAGTCAAGTTTCTTTGCCAATTGCCCTTTTGAGTTCTTTGTCCATTTGCAGATAGTTGTTGTTTTACTCTGATGCTTTTTCCTTTTGCAAATATGTTTCAACTTCTGAGAAATTCCTGGAAAGGATTCTGACACAAAGAGTCTAAACGACATGTTTCTGATAAACCTTCAGATTGTAAAACTGAACAGAGTAAGAAATGACAGAATTCTAACAGAAACTATGCTCATCAATCTGCTAACAGAAGATTCAGCTCAAGAATTGATTATACAGGATTGTGTGCACTGATTAGGACGATTATAAATTTTTAGGACTTCTGTTTGAGATATTGTTGAGTTTGGATGTGTTGTTTTGTTTTCTCATAATGAAGGAAATCTTTTTCTCTTTTCTCTTATGCTAACTCTAACTTACAGCCATTTGGTGAAATTATACCTTTATGAGCAAAACTGAAACATTTATCTTTTTCTCCCTACCTTATCCCTCCTGAATTTAGAAACCCTTTGTGACTGAGTATGGTCATTTCGTGGCAATATTTGCGTAAGTTCCATAAGAATCTGTTCTCCTTATAACAGGACACATTGGTTATACTACCAAGGCTTTGACTGGAATGTCATATTTGAAACACACAGCCTCAGATATGACAAGACAGCGTTTCAGGAACAAAGATTGGACATTCTGGAATACAGCCACTCGGAAACACAGGCCTGGTACCTTGTTTACTGAGATTCTGGCAATCTTACCTGGTAAGTAAGGAAGCTTGCTTATCTGGCAGGTGCAAGGAACCTCCGAATATTTGGGGAGACCTCAAAGAGAACACCACTCAAATCTGTAGCTAATTCTGGCCAAATCTGATGGCAAGTCCTTGGCTTGGCTTTTCTGGCCTCTAGAGGCCTTCACAGTTCAATCTGAGATTCTGCAGGAAAAGATCCAGCGAAGCACATTTAAAAAAGCCTGTATGAACAATTACTATTCCTGCTGCTCTGATGTAAATAATTGGAGCAAGTTGTATTGAAACTACACTTGATTTGCAAACCCGTTAATCCTGATTTGGCTATCTTTTGTAAAAATGAGAGTGATTTAAGAGAGAAAAAATTATGTTTCTGTAGAAGCTATAGTAGGCATTCATGGATATTAGATTCTAGCTCTTTTCTTCCGCAATATTCATGTATTATTAATAGTAATGTCTCCTTGTGGCCATCTACCTCTGACACCTGGAAGTTTCCTGGCCACAATCAAACATTTTCCTTCAATACTACTGTCCAAATACTAACTAGATTTGCCTTGTCACACTTGGATCATACAGAACAAGTTCCAAAGGTAATGTCCCCAACTTATTAATACACACAGGATGGACAATACAAAATTTGGGATGAATATATTTGGTTCACCTCTACTAGTGGGCAACTCAGTAAAAGGCCACTTTGTTTTCGGGAAAAATAATCACCCCTGTGATACATGGCCTTATGGCACTCGACCTATGGGAAAAAGTCCCTGTTATATGTGTTCTCATATCATAGCCTTAAAAAAAATACTGATTGGTTTCAGACTGACTGGGATACATGGCTCAACACGCGTTGGTTAGCCCCTAACAGTGCTCAGTGGATACGTGGCTCCAATTTATGACCTTGGCTGCCACCTGCATGAATTGGACGATGCACTCTAGGCTTTGTCTGGATGCAAGGTGGAACTACATTTACTATATCTCCTCCTGCTATCCTACCCAACTTGCAACAACACTTGACCATCCCTGTCTTCCACTGGTATGACCATCTTTCCGCAATTTTCTTTCACCAATTTGGAATCGAAAGTGTCGTCTTGCACATGGAAGTCCTAAACAAATTTAGTATGAAGGCATTAAATGATACACAACATAGCATTTCGCTGCTCAATTTAGAAGTATCCCAAGTGTGTAAGGCAGTCCTCCAAATCCAAATGGCTCTGGATGTCTTGACAGCAGTACAAGGGGGAACCTGTGCCATTATAAAAACTGAATGTTGTGTCTATATTCCTGACTACCGTCAAAATATTTCTGGCTTGGTATCCCAGCCACCAAATTAAATCCATGTCTGACCAACCCTAAATCTAAATGATTGGTTAAACTCCTAGTCAGGACAAGGTTTCTGCACTACTTCAAAACCTTATTCATTGGGTTAAACATACTGCTTATATTTCTTATATTTTGTTGTCTGTTTCATTGTTTGTCTTATGCTTGTCAAAAATGTTTCACTTTCTGGACCACCTCTTGTCAATGAGTTTCTCATCTCCAGAGGATCTGTATAACTTGTCAGGCTTGAACTAAATGGGGCAAGCCTTCTGGTCCACTAAACTGCCTAAGTGTACCTATGGCCCCATTTAGGGACAGCTCTACGACCCTGTACAGCCAGAAGTAGTTACAGAAGACTGACCATCATCCATATCCCCAAAGATTTCCAGTCCAAATAGGTTCAGGGAGGTTTCATGATGTGGATCAGGGCTGCCCCAGCTAGGGAAGCTGAAGGTGACCTGGACTACATGCCAAACTATATGACCCAGTGCATTTTTTTATGGTATGAATTAGGGCTGCCCCAGGGCAAGAAGCCCAGGGCATTCTCACCTACAAGCTGATCTATATGGCCAGATTCATATCTAAAAATATGACAACACAATGTCCAGACCCCATCTGTACTGAAATCATTTAAAGACATTTTACATCATTATTTCTTTTTCGAGTAAAAATAAGTCATATACCCATGCCTTATGAAATTAGCCCTAACCCACCAGTCAGGGCAGCAGCAGGAGCCCTGACTACCCATGGGTCCTGTCCCCAGGCAGCAGCAGCAGTAGCTCTTCACTGCTAATGTGTCCTGTCCCCATGCTATCCTGTACTGTTCTCTCAATAAAAGAACACCAATGCAGGATCTTGAGAGTCCAAGCAATCTTTCATTCGAGTCTTCAGCTCGCTGAGCCCATATCAATGATTCTACCACGGAAAATAAAAAACGGTCCCAGAAAATGGAAGGCACACAGAAATCACACATGAATAATACATAAAGAAAGATGTCAGTTTTAGACATACTCTGAACGTTCGAAAGTCGGAGTAAGTCACAATCCCAAAAACCCAAGCGAAGGTCAAACCTAGGAAAACTGGTAAGGGTGAGTTATGAGACTGCTAAAATCAGGATCTGAAAGCCTGTGTCTATGAAGTTTGCAGGGACAGCAGAGACACAATTCTGACAAATCCTCTGACATCACAGTGGAGAAGAAAAACAAACTGGCCTCATCTACACAGTGCCCAAGTTGGGCTTAAGTAGCATATTCAAGTCCCATTCCACTCAACTGCAGGTTGCCAATGGAACATGAAAGGTGCTGGCCCGTGGTGCAGTGGTGAAGTCTGCACGTTCTGGGTCGGCAGCCCGGGAGTGGCCATGTGGAATCCTGGGGGTGAACCTCCTCACCGCTGGTCCAGCCATTCTCGGGGAGGCATGGGAGGTAGTGTAGAGGCAGCTGGGAAGCAACGTCAGACAGCGTCAGTATTCCTCAGCAAATACAGCAACATCGACAGCAGATCTGAGCACAGCCATAAACATCAGCCAAAACAAAACTAATGAAAACTTGAAAAGAACAGAAAAACCGAACCTCAGGAAAAAAAGAATAAGATCTGTAGAAATAAGCTTAGCCAAACAGGTGCAAGCTATGGAAATCGAAAACTAACAAAACTTTGGGGAAAGAAATTCCAGAAGACACAAGCAAATGGAAGGGTATTCCACGCTATAGGAATGTAGGAACTAAAATACTTGAAACCTCCATAACTGATAAAGCAGTCTCTGGATTCCATGCAATCCCAGACAAAGTTGCAGAATCTTTGCCACAGAAATATAAGAGAGAATCCTTAAGTCTCTATCCAGCAACACGGGACCCTGAATACCCAAAGGAATCCTGAGGAAAACGAACAAAGCAGGACATATCACATTTACTGATTTCAACATGTAGGACGAAGTGCTACGTACCGAAACGGCACAGTCTGGTCTCAAAAACAGACACAGAGATCAACGGAAAAGAATCGAGAGCCCAGAGGTCAACTCACACATATATGGACAGCCCATTTGCAACGAGGAAGGCAAGAGGATCAGTGGAGAAAGGAGAGTCTCAAGAAGAAAAGGTGCTGGAAAACTGCACAGCCATATGTGACACAATGAGAGTAGACCATGATGTTACATCAGGCTCACACACCACCTCGAAAGGGATTAAAGCCTTGAATGGAAGACTTGAAACCATGAAACTTCTAGCAGAAAACCAGGCACCTTGCTCATGGCCATGTGGCATAGCCGCCTATTTGGAAGAAGCATGTGTGACTGGGCAAGGACAACACACGAAACAAGAAACAAATGGGATTGCATCCAACGCAGAAGCTTCTGCCCAGCCGAGGAAACCATCCACTCAATGCAAAGACAGCACAACAACTGCGAGTGGATGTTTCAAACCACACATCGGAGAAGGACTGAATAGCCAAAAGAGCCAACGACCGCACACGCCAACACAAGAGAAAAAACAACAAGCCCATTAAAACCTAGGCAAAAGATGGAAACAGAGTTTTACCAAATAAGATAGAAAGATGGCCAACAGCTATCTGAACACATGTTCATAATCATTACGTCTAAGGCCAATGCAAATCCAAATGGCAATGAGATAACAGCACATTGTGGTCAGAATGCCCATAAGGAACAAGACAGGAAACAAGTGTCGGAGGGGAGGTGGAGAGAAGGGAAGCCTCCTGCACCATTGGTGGGAGTGTAAGTCGGTGCGGGAACTATGCAAAGCAGTGTGGAATTTCCGCAGAAACTTCAGAATCCATCTACCATATGATCCAGCTATTCCTCTGCGGTGTATTTATCCGAAGAACTTGGAACACCAACGCATAGGAATCCCTGCACCGCTGTGTTCACCACAGCCTCAATCCTGATGTCCAGGACTTGGATATCACCCTGGGGCCCATCAAGGGACGAATGGAGAAGGAAGATTGGCTATAGCCGCACAATGGGATAGCACTCAGCTGCAAGAAAGGGTGCAGTCCAGCCATTTGTGACACCAGAATGGCTCCTGAGGGTATGAGGGGAACTGAAAGAAGCCCCAGGGAGAAAGTCAAATACCGTAGCATCTCACTTACAAGGAGAAGAGTAAAATAAGGAGAAACAAACAGGTAGCACATGACAAGGGATTGGTGGTTCCCAGAGGGAATCAGTGGCAGAAGACAGTGGAAGAAAGAGTTGATTAGGCACCAGTGTGTGGTATGGGCATGTCATTAGGCTTACGGTGGTGAAGATGATGTACCATACAAAGAACAATAAATCTAGGAGGTTGTAAATCTGAAAACAATAGGGTGTTATAATGCAGGGTTATGGCAATCAATTCATGTAAAATCAAGACTACAAAAAGGCAAGCAGTTTTATGGCCTAAAGCTTTGGAGGCTGAAAGAGATTAGAGAAGATGAACTTCCAAGCATTGATAATCACCTTCAAGAGCTTAATAATGCTACAGAAAGGTAGAAAGTGGGAAAGAGTTGAAGAACAACTCTACCAAGAGAACATGTTCCGTGCTAAACACAGGATCCAAAGGAAAAGGTTACCGTCCATGATGTTACTACTAATTACCTTTACAAATAATCAAAGCAGGCCAACATCTTCCCCAGTTCAGGCAAAATGTTGGTCCAAGAATCCAATTCAGTGCCGGCCCTGTGGTGTACTGGGTAAGTTCCCACATTCCACTTGGGTGGTACAGGCTTCATCGGCGAGCATCACGGGTGCGGATCAGATTAGTAGCATTAGCAAATATAGATTTCACGCTATGGTGCAGACAGACATCCTAAAGAATTCGAAATTGTGAAGAGACGTTATGAATACACATCAGAGTAAGAACCATGGGAATATTGCAATCTACGAACGCATCAGGAACACTTCCCCAAATGATGAAGGAAGGAAAACATGTGACCTGCCAAGGTGGAAATGGAGATGACACGATCATTACGCATCAGAGGATTGACCAGGAAAATCAATCTCGGGAGGGACTCCAGGGCTTTCTCTGGGGAAAGTCCACCCATTTGGACTCATCCACAAAAGATAAGAGATAAAACCCAGGATAATCTGAAAGGAAAGAAACTGGTGTCCAGCGGGATTGTAGTAGACCTTTCAAAGTTTGAGGATAAAGTTATAAACAGACACGGAATCCAGAACAAGGAAAACTATCCTACCTGGAAAGGGGAAGTAGTCAGACTGGTATGAGATGGTCGTGAAGAACTGTGTGCATGGAGGTTTTCAGGACAGCTTAGAATTCTGAGGGTGTTTATGACATCACGGTAAACATGTCACCCAAGATGGCCGCAGGTCTCCAGCCCGAGGATTGGCCTAGGCTTGGATACTCAAGTGACAGATACCCAGATACAGCTTTTGCAAACAGAATCTGAGCGCAGAAACGTGAAGAGATGCAAGAGACACTAATTCAATGGATAAGAAAGGAATCATTGGGAAGAAGTGATAACAGAGGGACAAGCACTGAGAGGAGAACATTGCCATCTCCTCAAGTCGATGGGGAGGCCATGCTGATTCAAGCTTGAAACTTGACTTGAAACAAGAGGCCGGACCTTGGGCTTATCAGACCTATGTTGGCCTTCTGCCTTACTCATAATCCAAAGTCAAGAATGATCTCTTGAAGACATTGAAGTGAAGAATAGAGGCCTCGGTCCTAGGTCCCTAGTATTCTGTGAAGAGAAGTCTCACTTTCCATAGCTCTGGCATCATAGGCACCCACTGGGTACATGGTAATGTGTCACTAGGCATCTCTTTGAAGCCTGGAAGGAATGGGCCCCTGTCATGCTTGGGGTATGTCTCTTGGTTTGGAAGGACTCAGGAAGAGTGCGCAAAAGCACCCTTTTGCAGAAAGCTTCGTTACTGTGTGAAGGCTGTCCTCCCAGGCTAGAGTGCTCAGTTGAGATCAATGAGATTCTCTCCCCCATCTCTTGCCGTAGAAGGAGTATTGATTAGGTGTTTGACACCACAAATAACCATGTTTGCTGAAACTTAGAACATTACCATTCTATTTAAAGGAATATAAACATGCCACAGCTGAGGAGGTAAATTAAACAAATAACAAAACCTGTGGAAATAAAGTAAGCCAGTATCTAGACGTAATCTAGTGGAGCGTTCAAGGATAAGGTGTGAATTTCTGAACTTTCCAAATCTAGAAAAGAGACAGAAGGATCTCTCAGCTGGAGAGAGGAATCCATCAGATTCATCTAATTTGTCTCATAACCATTGTGTCTGGGAAGGTGGTTTCCAGGACAACCTCAAACATGGGGTTTCTGATCTCACAATATCGAACCAACCAAGATGACCACGTTTACTCAGTGCTCAGTTGGATCTAGGCTAGGATGGCAAAGATTCCTTCAACTGACCGATGGAAATTCAAAGACAACACCCAACAGTAACGAAAGCACTCACACATCAGCCTACAGAACCTATGGTGATTAAAGAAATACCAAAATCCTAACTTGAAATGAAGGAGAACACACTGATAAGCATATCGAAGGGAGATAGCTCAGAACCATGACGATTAGACTATGGAAACGAAAGCAAGCTCCCAGAAAATGGAAGGCAAACAGAAATCACACCTCAATAATCCACAGTGATTGACTTCAGTGTTTAGTTAGGGTCTGCTTGAACGTTTGAAAGTCCGATAAAGTCACAACCGCAAAACTTGCATTGAAGGTCAAAGCTGGGCTAACTGGGAAGGGTGAGTTCTCAGACTGCTCCACGTGGGCTCTGAAACCCTGTGTCCCCGAAGTCTGATTGGAAAAGAGACACGATTCTGACAATACTCCGACATCACAGTGGTCCAGAAAAAGAAGCTGGCCTCATCTACACAGGGCCAGAGTTGGGCTCAAGTAACATGTTAAAGTACATTCCACTCAACTTCAGGTTGCCAATGGAACATGAAAGGGGCCAGCCAGTGGGGCAGCCGTGAAGTCCCTGCGTTCTGAGTCGGCAACCCAGGGTCGGCCACGTGGAATCCTGGGGGTGAGCCTCCTCACCGCTCATCCAGCCGTTCTGGGCCAGGCATGCGACCCAGTGTAGAGGCATATGGGAAGCAACATTATACCACGCTACTCTTGCTCAGCAAATACAGCAGCATGGCCAGCAGATGTGAGCACAGCCATAAACTTCTGCCAAAACAAACCAATTAAATGTTGCTAAGAATAGAAAAAAGGAACAGCAAAAAAGAAAGAATGCCAATAAAAAGAAAAAAAAATCTAGGAATAACATTGGCCAAACAGGATAAAGCTATGTCTACCGAAATCTAGCAAAGCTTTGGGCAAAGAAATTCCACAAGACACAAGGAAACGGAAGTCTATTCCATGTTCTTTGAATGGAAGAACGAACACACTTTAAGCATTCATACCGGAAAAAGCAATGTCTGCATTCCATGTCGTCCCAAAGTTGCAGCAATCTTTCCAACAGAAATAGAAGAGAGAATACTAAAGTTTCTATGTGGCAACAAAGGACCCTGAATAGGAAAAGGAATCCTGAGGAAAACGAAAAAAGCAGCATGTATCACACTTTCTGATGGCCAAATATAGGACAAAGCGCTAGGTACCGGTACAGCATAGCCTTTCCCCCAAAATAGGCACACAGGCCCATGGAACAGAATTGAGCCCAGCAGTCAACTGCCACATATATGGGCAGCCCATTTTCGACACGGGAGCCAAGAGGAGACAGCAGAGGAAGGAGAGTCTCGAAAAGAAACAGTGCTGGGAAGACTTCAGAGCCACAAGTGGCACAATGAGACTAGACCATGATGTTACACCAGGCACACATACCACATTGAAATGGATTAAAGCTTTGAATGGAAGACTTGAAACCGTGAAACTTCTGTGGGAAAATGCAGGCAGCTTGCTCTTTGCCATCTGGCATAGCCACCTACTTGGAAGAAGCATGTGTGACTGGGTAAGGGCAACAAAAGAAACAAGAAACAAGCGTGACTCCATCCAACGCAGAAGCTTCTACCGGGCCAACGACTCCATCGACTCAATGCAAAGACAGCACAACAACTGCGACAGGATGTTTGCAGAACAGACATCGGAGAAGGGGTGAACAGCCATAAGATCCAGTGAACTCATACATCTCCACAGGAAAAAAAACAATGAGCCCCACAAAACCTGGGCAAAAGATGGAAACACACATTTCTCCCAGGAAGATAGAAAGATGGCCAACAGGCTGTATGAAAACATGTTCCTCATCATTAAGTCTGAGGCCAATGCAAATCCGAAGTGCAATGAGATAGCAGCTCACAGTGGTCAGAATGGCTATAAGGGTGAAGACACGAAACAACAAGTTTCAGAGAGGAGGTGGAGAGAAGGGAAGCCTCCTGCACTGCAGGTGGGAGTTTGAGCCGATGCAGCCACTACACAAAGGAGTGAAAATTCAGAATGTTTCAGAATCCACCTAGCATATGATCCAGCTATTCCTCTGTGACGTATATATCCAAAGATCATGGAAACAGTAATGCACAGAGATCCGTGCACTGCTGTGTTCACCACAGCCTGACTCCCGATATCCAAGACTTGGAAGCCTCCCTGATGCCCATCAAGGGACGAATGGAGAAGGAACATAGGCTATAGCCACACAGTGGCATAGCATTCAGCTGTCGGAACGGATGCAGTCCAGCCATTTGTGACCACCAGAATGGCTCCTGAGGGTACTAGAGGAACTGAAACAAGCGCCAGGGGTAAGGTCAAATACCACAGGATCTCACGTACAGGAGAAGAGGAAAAACGGACCAACAAACAGGTAGCATGTGACATGGGATTGGTAGTTCCCAGAGGGAAAGTAGGCGAGGGCCAGTCGGAGAAAGAGTTGATTAGGCACAAGTATCGTGAGAGCCTGTAATTAGCCTTAGGGTGGTGAAGATGATGTAACCTACTCAGAAGTCTAAATCTATGAGGATGTAGATCTGAAAGCTATAGCATGTTAGAATGCAGGGTTACGGCAATCAATTCACATAAAATCAAAACTCCAAAAAGGGGTGCAGACTTACGGCCTAAAGCTTTATAGGCTGAAAGAGATCAGAGAAGATGAACTTCCAAGGATTGGTAATCACCTCAAAGTTCTTAATGATGCTACAGAAAGGTAGACCTTTGCAAAGTGATGAAGCGGAATACTAGCAAGAGAACATGTTCCGTGCTAAACTCATGAACCAATGGAAAATAACACCTTCCATGATGTTACTACTGATTCCCTTCACGAATGATTGAAGCAGGCCAACATCTGCCCAAGTTCAGGCCAAAGGTTGGTGCAGAAGTCTAATTCATTGCCGGCCCTGTGGTGCAGCAGGGAAGTGCCCAACTTCCTCTTGCGTGGCCCGGGCTTCAGGGGCTAGCATCATGGGTACAGATCAGATTTCTAGCATTAGGAAATCCAGATTTCAAGGTATGGTTGGCACAGAGATCATAAAGAAGTAGTAATTGTGAGGAGACGTTATCAATACTCACCAGAAAAAGAACCATGAGAATATTAGAGTCTATGAACGCATCTGGTAGGCTTTCCCAAATCATGAAGGAAGGAAAATATGTGACCCACCAAGGTGGAATTGTCAGACTGCCATGAGATCCCATGATCACTGTGCATTACAGGATTTCCTGGGCAACGTCAACTTGGGAGGGAGTCCAGGACTTTCTCTGGGGAAAGTCCACCCATTTGGCCATATCCACAAAAGATATGCGATAAAACCCAGGATAATCTTAAAGGAAAGAAACCGGTGTCTAGAGGGAATGTAGTAGACCTTTGCAAGTTAGAGGACAAAGTTGAAAACCGACAACACATCCAGAACAAGGAAAACTATCCTTCCTGGAAAGGGGGAGTAGTCAGGCTGGGAGGAGACGGCTCTGAAACACTGTGTGCATGGAGGTTGTCAGGACAACTTTGAATTCTGAGAGTGTTTATGACATTACAGTGAACGTGTCACCCCAGATGGCTGCATGTTTACAGTACCAGGAGTGGCTTAGGCTGGGATACTCAAGTGAGAGATACCCAGAAACAGCTTTTCCAAACAGAAACCAGGCACAGAATCTTGAAGAGATCAAAGAGATGCTGATTCCAGGGATAAGAAAGGTATCATTGTGATGATACTTCATTCTTCCTTCGTTTTCTTCCATTCCATGCGCACTGATGCCCTTCCGTTTCCTTGTATCTTGTGGAATTTCTTTCCCCAAAGCTTTACTACTTCTCGGTTTACATAGCTTTCACCTGTTTGGCACAGGTTATTCCTAGATACCTTGTTCTTCCTACTAGCATGCTTTTTTTTTTTTTTTTGAGGTTCAGTTTTTCTATCCTTTGCAACTTTTGATTGGTTTTATTTAGGCAGATGTTTACTGCTGTGCTCACATCTGCTGGCAATGCTGCTGTATTTGCTGAGGAAGACTGGCCCAGTCTAACGTCGCTTCCCATCTGCCTGTTTCCTTTGTTGCCCATTCCTGTCACACACGCTTCTTCCAAATAGGCTGCTAAGACAGATGGCAACGAGCATGCTGCCTAGGTTTTCTCCTAGAAGTCTCACGGTTTCAAGTCTTCCATTCAAGTCTTTAATCCGTTTCGAGGAGGTGTGTGTGACTAGTGTAACATCATGCTCTACTCTCATTGTGTTACATTTGGCTGTGCAGTCTTCCCACCACCGTTTCTTGTCGAGACTCTCCTTTCTCTGCTGTCTACTCTTGGTTCCCTGGTTGAAAATGTGTTGTGCATGTATGCATGTGCATATATGCGTGAGTTGACCTCTGGGCTCTCGATTCTGTTCCATGGATTTGTGTGCCTGTTTTTGGGCCCAGACTGTGCCGTTTCGGTTCCTAGCGCTTCGTCCTATATGTGGAAATCAGAAAGTGTGATACGTCCTGCTTTGTTCATTTTCTTCAGGATTCCTTTGGGTATTCAGGGTCCTTTCCTTCTGGATAGAGACTTTATTATTCTCTCTTCTATTTCTGTGGGAAAGATCACTGCAACTTTGACTGGGATTGCTTGGAATCCACAGATTCCTCTATCCGCTATGGACGTTTCAAGTGTGTTAGTTCTTCCATTCCAACAGCACGGAATAGTCTTCCGTTTCGTTGTGTCTTCTGGAATTTCTTTAGCCAAAGCTTTGGTAGTATCAGTTTACAATGTTTCCACCTGTTTAGTGAAGGTTAGTCCTAGATATCTTATTATTCTTAGTGACATGCTTCTTTTTTTGAGGCTCAGTTTTTCTATTCTTTGCAACGGTTAATTGGGTCTGTTTTGGCAGAAGTTTATGGCAGTGCTCACATCTGCTGGTCATGCTGCTGTATTTGCTGAGCAAGACTGGCACTGCCTAAGGTTACTTCCCATCTGCCTCTACACTACCTCCCAGGACTCTCCCAGGATGGCTGTACCAGCGGTGAGGAGGCTCCACCCCAAGAGCACAAATGGACGACCACGGGCTGCGGACCCAGAAGGCACGGGCTTCACAGCTTCAGCAGTGGCCAGCCCCTTTCATGTTCCATTGGCAACCTGCTGTTTTGAAATGTGACTTCAATATGCTACTGGAGCGCAGCTCTGGCCCTGTGTAGATGAAGCCATGTTGTTTTCCTGGTCTACTGTGATGTCATAGGATTTCTGAGAATTGTGTCTGTGCTGTGCCAGCAAGCCTCATGGACACAAGGTTTCAGAGCCCGCTTGGAGCAGTCTCAGAACTCTCCCATTCCATTTAGCCCAGGTTTGACCTTCACTGCAGGTTTTGGGGTTGTGACTTTTCTGACTTTCAAACGTTTAAGCAGAATCTGTCTAAACACGGCCGTCTTTCACTGTGGATTATTCAGTTGTGATTTCTGTTTGCCTTACATTTTCTGGGACCTTTTTTTCTCTTCCATAGGCTAATCATCATGGTATTGCTAAGATATCTCCCTTCGATGTGCTTATCAGTGTGTTCCCTTTTCATTCCAAGTTATAAATTTTGCATTTCTTTGATCACCATATGTTCTGTTGGCTGTTGTGTGAGTGCTTTCATGATTGTTGGGTGTTGTCTTTGAATTTCCATCGGTCACTTGAAGGAATCTCTGCTATCCTGGGCGAGGTGACACTGAGCACTGAGAACATGTGGTCATCTTCCTTGGTTAGAGATTCTGAGATCAGAAACTCCAGATTTGAGGCTGTCCTGGCAACCATCTTCACGGACACAATGGTTCTGCAACAAATTAGACGAATCTGATGAATTTCTCTTTCCAGGTGAGAGTTCCTTCTGTCAATTTCTGGATTTGGAAAGTTCGAACTTCACCCCTGATCCTTGAACGCTCTGCTAGATTATGTCTAGATACTGGCTTACTTTGTTTCCACAGGGTTTGTTATTTGTTTGATTTATATCCTCACCTGTGGCGTGTTTATTTTTCTTTAAATATAATGATAATATTCTAATTTTCAGCCAACATCGTTACATGTGGTGTTGAAACACATAATCAATACTCCTTCTACGGCAAGAGAAGGGGGAGAGAATCTCATTGATCCCAACTTAGGACTCTAGCCTTGGAGTGCAGCATTCACCAAGGAATGAACCCCTCTGCAAAAGGGTGCTTTTGAGCCACTTCTAGAGTCCTTCCAAACCAAGAGACATACCCCAAGCATGACAGGGGTCCATTCCTTCCAGGCTTCAAAGAGGTGTCTTGTGACACATTAGCATGTAGCCAGTGGGCACCCGTGATGCCAGAGCTATGGAAAGTGAGACTTCTCTTTAAAAAATGCTAGTGGCCTAGGACGGCGGCCTTGATTCTTCTCTACAATGATCTCAAGAGATCATTCTTGACTTTGGATTATGAGTGAGGCAGAAGGACAACATAGGTCTCATAGTTCCAGCCTCTTGTTTCAAATCAAGTTTCAAGCTTGAATCAGAATGGCCTCATCTTCGACATGAGGAGATGGCAATGTTCTCATCTCAGTGCTTGTCCCTCTATTATGGCTTTTTCCCAATGATTCCTGTCTTATCCCAGTGAATTAGCGTATCTTTGATCTCTTCAAGTTTCTGTGCCCTGTTTCTGTGGGCAAAAGCTGTTTCTGAGTATCCCTCACTTGAATATCCTAGCCTATGCCAATCCTCAGGCTGGAAACCTGTGGCCATCTTGGGTGACATATTCACCATGATGTCATAAACACCCTCAGAATTCGAAGTTGTCCTGAAGACCTCCATGCACACAGTTCTTCAGAACCATCTCATCCCAGTCTGATTACTCCACCTTTCCAGGTAGGATAGTTTTCGTCATTATGTATTTCTTGTCGGTTTCTAACTTTTTCCTCGAACTTGAAAAGGTCTGCTACCTTCCCTCTAGACACTGGTTTCTTTCCTTTTGGATTAATCTGGGTTTTCTCTCTTATCTTTTGTGGATGAGGCCAAATGGGTGGACTTTCCCAAGAGAAAGTGCTGGAGGCCCTCCCAAGATGACTTTTCCCAGGCAATCCTCTGATGCGCAATGATCGTGTCATCTCCTAGCAGTCTGACAATTCCACTTTGGCAGGTCACATGTTTTCCTTCCTTCATTATTTGGGGAAGTGTTCCTGATGCGTTCATAGATTGTAATATTCCCATGGTTATTTTCCTGGTGTGTACTCATAATGTCTCTTCAAAATTTCGATTACTTTAGGATGTCTGTCTGCACCATACCGTGAAATCTATATTTGCTAATGCTACTAATCTGATCCACACCCGTGGTGCTAACCAATGAAGCCCTGGCCGCCCAGGCGGAACGTGGGCACATACCCAGTACACCACAGGGCCGGCACTGAAATGGACTTTTGGATCAAACTTTTGCCTGAACTAGGGATGATGTTGGCCTGCTTTGGTTATTTGTAACGGTAATTAGTAGTAACATTGTGGACTGTAACCTTTTCTTTTGGCTCCTGAGTTTAGCACGGAACGTGTTCTCTTGGTAATGTTCTTCTTCAACTCTTTGTAATGGTCTTCCTTTCTGTAGCATCATTAAGCATTTTGAGGTGTTTACCAATCCTTGAAAGTTCATCTTCTCTAATCTCTTTCAGCCTCCAAAGTTTTAGGCCGTATATCTGGACCCCTAGAGAACATATGGTGAATAAAGAAATACAAAATTCGTAACTTGGAATGAAGGAGAAAAGACTGATAAGAATATCTATGGGAGATAGCTGTGAAAGACCATAACGAATGATGTGAATTAAGGCTGCCCCAGCTCGAAAAGCCCAAGGTTACCTGGCCTACATACCAAACTACATGACCCGGTGAGTTTTTTTGTTTTTTGTTTTGGTATAAATTAGAGGTGTCCCAGTGATAGAAGCCCATTTCATGCTCACCTACATGCCTATCTATATGGCCAGATTCGTATTTAATGCTATATGACCACACAATAACCAGACCCCATCTGAACTGAAATCATTTAATGACTTTTAACATCATATTTTCTTTTTCCAGTAAAAATGTCACATACCAATGCATTATAAAATTAGCCCTTACCTTCAACTCAGGGCAGCAGCAGGGCCTCTGACTGCCTATGGAACCTTTCCCCATGCAGCAGCAGCAGCAGCTCTTCACTGCCCATAGGTCCTGTCCCCATGCAGCAACTATTTACTGCCCATGGGTCCTGTCACCATGTTGTCCTGTACCATTCTATAAGTAAAAGAGCACCACTTCCAGAATTTGAGAGTCCAAGAAATCTTTCTTTTGACTCTTCAGCTCACCAAGCCCATATCATATCTTGTGGCCCATATCGAAAACTTGCTTCATAGGTTTGTGAGCTCGACTTCTGGTAAGTGCCCTTTTCTTCCTTGTGCCTCTCTCTTTGTCAAGGATGGATCTAAATACACTTCTCCATCAGGAACTTTCTTGGATAGCTGCATGAATCCAGGTTTGCTGCCCATGGCTACTCTATGGGGCAAATCATGGCATTCAGCTTGAAGAGAATCAGTACCTTAAGCCTAAGGGCGATGTAGAGTGAATTACTCCATTCCTTCCTGACTCTATCTCTAATATACAAATTTTAGGTGGGCACGGGTCAGCCACTTAAGTCCTTAGGATGGCCGGCAATCTGCAAGACTCCCCTGTAAGGTTTCTTTTCCTAAGGCTGGATTGGGTTACCTCCCATGGCACCTGACCATGCTCTGAACTGTGTGAATGTCTCAATCGGGACTACAGTTCAAGGAAAGTACCAAAGTCTAACCTTTGGTTGCGTATGGGAAACCCTTCTTCAGAGAATGGCTCCAACACGCAATTGGGTAGAATGTCCCCCAGCTCGGTGGAAAATTCTACACTATTTTTCTCCATCCTGTTCTCTCTTAAACTTCTCCTTTTCTCTTGGGGACCATTCAACAGGCACCTATTACTGCCAGTCAGAATAGGAAAGATGTTCACCAGGCACCTGCTACTGCCAGGCATACCACCGAAGGTACACAAGGGATGCAATGCTGGGGGCCACGCCCATCACCCCTTGCTATAGGAACCCCACAGTAGGAACCACATGTAGGATGCTGCCGTAGGGTCTGGGGTGATCTTCAAGGTAATGGACATGTCTCTTTCATCTTTGTTAGAGTTACAATGGCCATTTTCATCTCCTATTGAACTTTGCAACTGGGGAAACAAAGGAATCTTTCAAGAATCAAGGCCTCCACCACTGGAGCCCCAAGTTTGGCTTTCTGGGCCTGATCACCCCAGCGACCCTAAGTAGGGTGCCCTCTCTTGGCGGTTGACTCATTGAGTAGTTTAGTCACCTACTGAGTTGGCTATGAGGGTAGGAGACCTGTGATTTATTTTGTGAACTGTCATGCTACGGTAGTGTGCCACAGCACAGGAACTGTTGTGTGAGTCTTATCTTGAGAACCCTCTGAGAGCAGCCATGAGAGTGAGGTCTGGTGTCTTCTTTTCCTTTCTTTGTTTTGCTCATCATGTCATCTGTTGTCACCAAGTCGAGGTTAAGTTCTGGCTGGACCTGACCAGAACATGGACCTTCTGTAAAATTGAACAAATTGAAAATATTTTGCAAGGACCTTAACTCTCAACCCCGGTACTGGGAGCCCTGGCCTCCAGCCAGTTCCAGGTGTTTGTAGCCACTGCACCCTTCTCCAGTCCACTGCCAGTCGCACACTGGCTTAATGCCATGGGGAATGGCATAAGCATCCCCAGACACTCACCACTCAGGGTCATTCTAACTAATTGGAAACACTTTCAATTGTATGGGTTATGCCCCAGAGACTCCAGCTGGGAGAAAATTTGCGAGGTTTCTCTGTGCCTTTATGGTGCAGTTGGACAGGTAGATCAACCTAGAACGTCCTTCAAGTTACAGTCCAGTTTCTGAGAAATCAAGAGCAACTGTCCTTAGAAAGTCCTTGCAAGACTGGTAAGACAGCTCTAGAGGCAGGTCAGATTCCACCTAGTTCCTTTATCATGAAAAGAATTATCATCCCCCTCTCCAGGAGCTACTATCTAGCCCATCACTCACTCTTAAGACTGACAAAAAGAAAGGAGGGGAAAGGAGAAATGGCCATAAGTGTGCCATTGAAAGAGTCTAGCATCTCGAGGGTCTTCTCCATAAGTATTAGTAAAAAGGCTCAAAACAAAGTTTACATTCATAACTGGTGAGCTTTATATTATTGTACCTGATTCACGGCAGTAGCTTTTAAAACAGTAGTTGTACAGTCTCTGTGTATGCGTGTCTATGTGTAGGTTATGCATGTGATATTTTCAGCCTTGGGTGGTATGACCAAAATTAAGATCTCTGTTTAGGTGGCTTATAGTAAGTGTTTACATAAATGCTAAATGCAGTAGAAATCAACTCAGTGCCTTTCAAAGTTAATGTCATGTGAATTAACCTTTGGTAAATGAAAGACTGTTTAAGTTTGTTGGTCTGATTGAAAATAGTCTTGTTGTCAGGGATGTCGGTATTTGCATAGGGATGCAGGCCTTCAGCCTGGGTTTACTAGTCATACAAGTTCACGTTGTCTGCTAAATTTGTCAGCAAAGTAATAGCTTTAAATGATGACCAGTTTTGTCTAAGGCCTCATGAGGTTTCAGTAGGTAATCTGAACATAATTGATGGAAACAAATGGTTTAAATAGATAATACTCATTAAAGTGAGTACAAAAACTTTTATGGTCTGTATAGTTTGGGAAAGAAAAACAGCTTCGAAATGCTTTTTGGTAACCGTCTTGAGTTTTGCCGAGTTAAGTTAAATGATAAAAATCTGAATATCTGGGTCATTTCTGGATAGGACGAAACACTGAAACATTATTAATAAACGCAGCTAAGTTATCTACTTTTGGCTTCTTCTTGAAGAGGCTAAAAGCGTGTGTGTGTATTAAAAACCATGCCTTGTGTTTTATTGTAAAGTGGCGTGTTTCTAAATTTATGAAGTGTTCAGAATGCTGATATAAAAGACAATTCATAATTGTTTTCCTTTTTAGTGTTTAGTACGTCTGTTAGGGGTTAAAAGTTCTAATTAACCTACATAATTAAAGCTACAGGAAATTACTAAGAAAAAGAGCTCTGTATTCAAGGAAGTTAAAATGTACGTTTTCAGTAAAAAAGGTATAAATAATGGAAATATTTTTGTTTGATTGGTTAAGGAAGATAAATTCGTCCTGATGTACTAGAAAGGAAACAAGAAAGACTTTGGGACAAATTCTGAAAACATAAAAGAAAGTTTTAGAAGGTTTGTGAAGAAGAAAATCTGAAAGGAGTTTTATGCCTGGTCAAGAAGACCAAAGTAAGTTCAATTAAGTGAATGAGTTTGAATGTTAATAATAAGTAGGTGCAGAAATTCAAATTTGGTTTTCTCTAAAAGGATACATTTTCTTGAACTTTTGATCTGCTCTTGATAAAGAGGTTATAAAAGCTATTCCTTTGAGTAAGTCTACCTAAGAGACTAACCTGTTTTGTGAATATAATGACTTAGGTCACTCTTAAGATTATTGACTCTTTCTGTTATCACTTTGAATAGATACCTGAGCATATTTCACAGTGAGTGTTGTTTCACATTTGAACAAGCATTTGAAAAGCTTTTGATATGTTTTGACAAGATTCTCCCTCAAAAATATTCAAATCCTAACTGAAGGCTGTCTTTTGACCTGGTAGACAGAAGAAAAATTAATCTGAGGCTTTTCAGAGGGCCCTTGAGACTTCTGAAAGGCATTTGCTCTCTCTTCCTATAAGGAGGAAAATACTAAACTAATTAGACTTATTTGGTCTATTACATTGCACGGGAATCATTGTAAAATAAGTAATGATAGACTTTCTTAGGTGTTATTAGATGGGTAAATGTTATTAATATATATGTCTTAAAAGTATATAGCATTCCTAAAATTCTGATCTGTCCTGGTTATCAGTCATAAGTCCACTTATTATCTGGAAGTTTAATATGTCACAGAAGTAGCCAGGTTTCTTTGTCAATTGCCCTTTTGAGTCCTTTGTCCATTTCCAGGTAGTTGTTTTACTGTGATTCTTTTTCCTTTTGCAAATATGTTTCGTCTTCTGAGAAATTCCTGGAAAGGGTTCTGACAAAAATGTTCTAAACGACAGGCTTCTGATAAACTTTCAGATTGTAAAACTGAACGGAGTAAGAAATTACAGAATTCTAACAGAAACTAAGTTCATCAATCTAGTAACAGAAGATTCAGCCCAAGAACTGATTATGCAGGGCTGTGTGAACTGATAAGGATGATTGTAATTTTTTAGGACTTCTATTTGAAATATTGTTGAGTTTTGATGTGTTGTTTTGTTTTCTCGTAATGAAGGAAAGCTTTTTCTCTTTTCCCTTATGCTAACTATGACTTACAGCCATTTGGTGAAATTATACCTTCATGAGCAAAACTGAAACATTTACCTTTTTCTCCCTACCTTATCCCTAAGGAATTGTCAAACCCTTTGTGACTGAGTATGGTCATTTCGTGGCAATATTTGCATAAGTTCCATAAGAATCTGTTCTCCTTATAACAGGCCACATTGGTTACACTACCAAGGCTTTGACTGGAATGTCATATTTGAAACATACAGGCTCAGATATGACAAGACAGCATTTCAGGAACAAAGATTGGACTTTCTGGAATACAGTCCCTAGGAAACATGGGCCTGGTACCTTGTTTACAGAGATTCTGGCAATCTTGCCCGGTCACTAAGGAATCTTGCTTATCTGGCAGGTGCAGGGAACCTCCGAATATTTTGGGTGCCGTCAAAGAGAACGCCAC
Organism: Equus asinus; assembly: GCF_041296235.1. Classification (NCBI taxonomy): domain Eukaryota; kingdom Metazoa; phylum Chordata; class Mammalia; order Perissodactyla; family Equidae; genus Equus; species Equus asinus. The sequence goes on along the minus strand of NC_091813.1, from coordinate 13,236,889 downwards.
TCAAATCTGTAGGTACTGCAGGCCAAATCTGGTGGTAAATCCTTGGCTTGGCTTTTCTGGCCTCTAGAGGCCTTCACAGTTCAATCTGAGACTCCTCAGAAAAAATTCCAGCAAAGCAGATTTTTAAAAACCTGTATAAGCAATTCCAATTCTTTCTGCTCTTATGTAAATAATTGGAGCAAGTTGTATTGAAACTGCACTTTATTTGCAAACGTGTTAATCATAATTTGGCTATCTTTTGTAAAAATGAGGGTGATTTAAGAGAGAAAAAAATTACGCTTCTGTAGAAGCTATAGAAGCCCTTCATGGATACTAGATTCTAGCTCTTTTCTTCCGCAAGATTCATCTATTACTAATCCTAATGTCTCCTTGTGGCCATCTATCTCTGACACCTCGGAGTTCCCTGGCCACAATCAAACATTTTCCTTCAATACTACTGTCCAAATACTAACTAGATTTGCCTTGTCACAGGTGTATCAAACAAAACAAGTTACAACAGTAAAGTCCCCAACTTATTGATACACACAGGATGGACCATATCTAATTTGGGACGAATATATTTGGTTCACTCCTACTAGTGGGCAACTCAGTAAAAGGACACTCTCTGTTGGGAACAAACCAACCACACCTGTGATACATGGCCTAATAGCAGCTGACCTTGGGAAAAAATCCCTTTTATATGTGTTCTTATGTCAAAGACAAAAAAAATACAAGTTAGTTTGGGACTGACTGGGATAGACGGCCCAGAATGCATTGGTTAGCCCCTACCGGTGCTCAGTGGATATGTGGCTCCAATTTATTACCTTGGCTGCCACCTGGATGGATTGGATGATGCACCCTAGGCTTTGTCTGGATGCAAGGTAGAACTACATTTACTATATCTCCTCCTGCTAAGCTACCCAACCTGCAACAGCACTGGACCTGCTCTGTCTTCCACTGGTATGACCATCTTTCCGCAATTTTCCTTCCCCAATTAGGAATCAAAAATATCGTCTTGCACATGGAAGTCCTAAACAAATTTACTATGAAGGCATTAAATGATACACAACATAGCATTTCGCTGCTCAATTTAGAAGTATCCCAAGTGTGTAAGGCAGTCCTCCAAATCCAAATGGCACTGGATGTCTTGACAGCAGCACAAGGGGGCACCTATGCCATTATAAAAACAATGTTGTGTCTATATTCCTGACTACCATCAAAATATTTCTGGCTTCCTATCCCAGCCACCAAATTAAATCCATGTCTGACCAACCCTAACTGTAAACGACTGGTTGAACTCCTAGTCAGGACCAGGTTTCTGCAGTACCTCAAAATCTTATTCATTGGGTTAAACATACTGCTTGTATTTCTTATTATAATTTGTTGTCTCTTTCATTGTTTGTCTTTAGCATGTCAAAAATGTTTCACCTCCTGGACCACCTCTCGTCAAAGGATTCTCTCGTCTCCAGAGGCTCTGTACAACTTGTCACCCTTGAACTCCACCGGTGAAGACTTCTGGTCCACTGAACTTCCTACCTGTACCTATGGCCCCATTTTGGGGCAGCTCTACGACCTTGTACAGCCAGAAGTAGTTACAGAAGACTGACCATCATTCATATCCCCAAAGATTTCCGGTCATAATGGGTTCAGGGTTGGTTTATGATGTGGATTAATGCTGCACAAGCTAGAGAAGCCCAAGGTGACCTGGCCTACATGCCAAACTACATGACCTTGTGGATATTTTTCTAGTATGAATTGGGGCTGCCCCAGGAAGAGTAATCTCACATTGATCTGTGAAGGCCTCTAGATGCCAGAAAAGCCAAGCCAAGGACTTGCCATCAGATTTGCCTGCAGTACCTACAGATGTGAGTTGAGTTCTCTTTGAGGTCCACCAAAATATTCGGAGGTTCCCTGCACCTGGCAGATAAGCAAGCTTCCTTAGTGACCGGGCAAGATTGCCAGAATCTCTGTAAACAAGGTACCAGGCCCATGTTTCCTAGGGACTGTATTCCAGAAAGTCCAATCTTTGTTCCTGAAATGCTGTCTTGTCATATCTGAGCCTGTATGTTTCAAATATGACATTCCAGTCAAAGCCATGGTAGTATAACCAATGTGTCCAGTTATAAGGAGAACAGATTCTTATGGAACTTATGCAAATATTGCCAATAAATAACCATACTCAGTGACAAAGGGTTTCCAAATTCCTTAGGGATAAGGTAGGGAGAAAAAGATAAATGTTTCAGTTTTGCTCATGAAGGTATAATTTCAGCAAATGGCTGTAGGTCATTGTTAGCATAAGGGAAAAGAGAAAAAGCTTTCCTTCATTACGAGAAAACAAAACAACACATCAAAACTCAACAATATTTCAAACAGAAGTTCTGAAAACTTACAACCATCCTCATCAGTTCACACAGTCCTGTATAATCAATTCTTGAGCTGAGTTTTCTGTTAGCAGATCGATGAGCTTAGTTTCTGTTAGAATTCTGTAATTTCTTACTCCGTTCAGTTTTACAATCTGAAAGTTTATCAGAAACCTGTCGTTTAGAACCATTGTGTCAGAACCCTTTCCTGGAATTTCTCGGAAGATGAAGCATATTTGCAAGAGAAAAAAGCATCAGAGTAAAACAACAACTACCTGGAAATGGACAAAGGACTCAAAGGGGCAATTGACAAAGAAACTTGGCTACTTCAGTGACATATAAGACTTGTTGTTAATAAGTGGACTTATGACTGTTAACCAGGAAAGATCAGACTCTTAGGAATGCTATATAATTTTAAGGCACCTATATTAATAACATTTGCCCATCTTATACCACCTAAGGAAGTCTATCATCACTTATTTCACAATGTTTCCCTTGTAATTTAATAGACCAAGTAAGCCTAATTAGTTTAGTATCTTCCTCCTCATAGGAAGAGAGAGCAAATGTCTAAGAAGTCTCAGGGGCCCTCTAAAAATCCTCAGAGTAATTTTTCTTCTGCCTACCAGGTCAAAAGAAAGCCTTCATTCAGCATTTGATTATTTTTGAGGGAGAAGCTTGTCAAAACATATCAACAGCTTTTCAAATGCTTGTTAAAATAGAAAGCAACACTCACTGTGAAGCAATGCTCAGGTATCTATTCAAAGTGATAACAGAAAGAGTCAAAAATCTTAAGAGTGACCTCAGTCATTATTTTCACTAAACAGATTTGTCTCTTAGGTAGACTTACTCAAAGGAATAGCTTTTATGACCTCTTTACCAAGAACAGATCAAAAGTTCAAGAAAATGTATCCTTTTAGAGAAAACCAAACGAATTTCTGCACCTACTTATTTTGAACATTCAAACTCATGCACTTAATTGAACTTACTTTATTCTACTTGACCAGGCATAAAACTCCTTTCAGAATTTCTCCTTCACAAACCTTCTTCAACTTTCTTTTTTGTTTTCAGAATTTGACCCAAAGTCTTTGTTTTTTCCTTTCTAGTACATCACGACAAATTTATCTTTCTTAACCCCACAAACAAAAATATTTCCATTCTTTATAACTTTTTTACTGAAAGCATCCATTTTAACCACCTTGAATACAAAGCTCTATTCCTTAGTGATTTGCAGTATGTTTAATTCCATAAGGTAATTAGACCTTTAACCCTTAACAGACCTAGTAAACACTAAAATGGTAAACAATTATGGATTGTCTATTATATCAGTATTCTAAACTCTTCATAAGTTTAGAAACACGCCACTTTACAACAAAACACAAGGCATGCTTTTTAATACACCCACACGCTTTTAGCCTCTTCCATAAGAAGCCAAAAGTAGATAACATAGATGTGTTTATTAATAATGATTCAGTGTTTCATCCTATCCAAAAATGATCCAGATATTCAGATATTTATTATTTAACTTTACTTGGCAAAATTCAAGATTGTTACCAAAAGAATTTGAAGCTGATTTTTCCCCCAAGTATAGAGACCATAAATGTTATTGTATTCACTTTTATGAGTTTTATGTATTTAAACCATTTGTTTCCAACAATTATGTTCAGATTACCTTCAGAAACCTCATGAGGCATTAGACAAAACTGGTCATCATTTAAATATATTATTTCGCTGACAAATTTAACAGACAACGTGAACTTATATGACTAGTAAACCGAGGCTGAATGCCTGCATCCTATGCAAATACTGACAACTCTGACAACAAGACTATTTTCAAACCAACAAACTTAAAGAAGCTTTCATTTACCAAATGTTAATTCACATGATATTAACTTTGAAAGGCACTGAGTTAATTTCTACTACATTTAGAATTTATGAAAGCACTTACTTTAAGCCAACTAAACAGAGATCTTTATTTTGGCCATACCATCCAGGGGTAAAAATATCACATGTATAGCGTACACATAGACACACATACACAGAGACTGTACAACTATTGTTTTAAAAGCTACTGCCGTGAATCAGGTACAATAATATAAAGCTCACCAGTTATGAATCCAAACTTTGTTTTGAGCCTTTTTACTAATGCTTATGTAGAAGACTCTCTAGATGCTATACTTTTTGCAATGACACACTTATGGCCATTTATCCTTTCCCCTCCTTTCTTTTTTTTTTTTTTTTGAGTCTTAAGACTGAGTGATTGGCTAGGTAGTAGTTCCTGGAGAGGGGGGATGATAATCCTTTTCATGATAAAGGAACTAGGTCGAAACTGAGCTGCCTCTAGAACTGTCTTTCCAGTCTTGCAAGGACTTTCTAAGGACGGTTGCTCTTGATTTCTCAGAAACTGGACTGTAACTTGAAGGACGTTCTAGGTTGATCTACCTGTCCAACTGCACCATAAAGGCACAGAGAAACCTCACAAACTTTCTCCCAGCTGCAGTTTCTGTGCCATAACCCAGACAATTGACAGTGTTTCTAATTAGTTGGCATGACCCTGAGTGGTGAGTCTCTGGGGATGCTTATGGCATTCCCCATGGCTGTAAAGCCAGTGTGCAACTGACAGTGGAGTGGAGAAGGGTGGAGTGCCTACAAAGGCCTGGAACTGACTGGGGGCCGGGGCTCCAAGTACCTGGGTTGAGAGTTAAGTCCCTTGAAAAATGTTTTCAAGTGTTTCGATTTCACAGAAGGTGCAGGTTCTGATCAGGTCCAGCCTGATCTTAACCTCGACTTGGTGACAACAGAGGAGATGATGACCAAAACAAAGAAAGGAAAAGAAGACACCAGACCTCACCCTCATGGCCACTCAGAGGGTTCTCAAGATAACAGTCACACAACAGTTCCCGTGCTGTGGCACACTACCATAGCACGAGTGTTCATAGAAAAAATCGCAGATTTCCTACCCTCATAGCCAACTCAGTAGGTGACTAAAATACTCAATGAGTCAACGGCCAACAGAGGGCACCCTACTTGGGGTCGCCAGGGTGATCAGGCCCAGAAAGCCAAAGTTGGGTCTCCCAGTGTTGGAGGACTTGACTCTTGAAAGATTTCTTTGTTTCCCGGTTGCAAAGCTCAAAAGTAGACGAAAATGGCCATTGTATCTCTAACAAAGATGAAAGAGACACGTCCATTACCTTGAAAATGCCCCCTGAACCTACGGCAGCATCCCACCTGTTGTTCCTACTGTGGGGTTCCTATAGCAAGGGGTGACGGGGGTGTCCGCCAGCATTGCATCCCTTGTGTACCTTCCGTGGTATGCCTGGCAGTAACAGGTGCCTGGTGAACATCTTTCCTATTCTTCCTGGCAGTAATAGGTGCCTGGTGAATGGTCCCCGAGACAAAAGGAGAAGTTTAAGAGAGAACATAATGGAGAAAATGTGTGAGGAATTTTCCGCCACTCTGAGGGACATTCTACCCAATTGCGTGTTGGAGTCATTCTCTGAAGAAGGGTTTCCCATACTCAAGCAAAGGTTAGACTTTGGTAGTTTCCTTGAACTCGATTCCCGATTGGGACATTTGCACAGTTCAGAGCCTGGTCAGGTGCCATGGGAGGTATCCCAATCCAGCCTTAGGAGAAGAAACCTTCCACCGGAGTCTTGCAGATTGCCAACCATCCTAATGACTTAAGTGGCCTATGCATGCCCAGGTAATATTTATATATTAGTGATAGACTCTGGAAGGAATGGATTAATTCATGCTACGTCACCCTGAGTCTTAAGCTACTGATTCTCTTCAAGCTGAATGCCATGATTTGCCCCATAGAGTAGCCATGGGCAGCAAACATCGATTCATAGAGCTAACCAAGAAAGTTCCTGATGGAGAAGTGAGTTTAGATCCATCCTCGAAAAAGAGAGAGGCACCAGGAAGAAAGGGGCACTTACCAGAAGTCGAGCTCAAAAACTGACGAAGCAAGTTCCCCATACAGGACACAAGATATGATGCAGGCTCAGCGAGCTGAAGAATTGAAAGATTTCTTGGACTCTCAACGTCTGGTAGTGGTGCTCTTTTATTTAGAGAACGTTACAGGATAACATGGGGACAGGACCCATGGGGAGTAAAGAGTTGCTGCATGGGGACAGGATCTATGGGCAGTGTAGAGCTGCATGCATGGGGAGAGGACCCATGGGCAGCGAAGAGCTGCTGCTGCTGCTGAAGGCGGAAAGGACCCATGGGCAGTCAGAGCTCCTGCTGCTGCCCTGAGTTGAGGGTAAGGGCTAATTTTATGAGTCATGGGTACATGACTTATTTTTACTGGAAAAAGAAAATATGATGTAAACGTCATTAAATGATTTCAGTTCAGATGGGGTCTGGTTATTGTGTGATCATATAATATTAGATACTAATCTGGCCATATAGATAGACATGTAGGTGAGAATGACCTGGGCTTCTATCACTGGGGCACCTCTAATTCATACCAAAAGAAATTCACCGGGTCATATACTTCTGCATGTACACCACATAACCTTGGGCTTTTCGAGCTGGGGCAGCCTTAATCCACATCAATTGTCATAGTCTTTCTCAGCTGTCTCCCATAGGTATGCTTATCAGTCCCTTCTCTTTCATTCACGTTATTAATTTTGTATTTCTTTAGTCACCATATGTTCTCTAGGCCGACGTGTGAGTGCTTTCATGATTTTTGGGTATTGTCTTTGAATTTCAATGGTTCACTTAAATGAATCTTTGCTATCCTAGCATAGGTCCAATGGAGCACTGAGAACACGAGGTCACCTTGGTTGGTTTGACATTCTGAGATCAGAATTTCCAAATTCTAGGTTGCCCTGGCAACCACCATATGGACATAATGTTTCCGAGATAAATTAGACAAATCTGCTGAATTCATCCCTACAGGTAAGATATTTTTATGTCTCTTTTCTGAATTTGGGAACGCTCGAAGTGGAACCTGGATCCTTGATCATTTCAGTAGACTACGTCTGGATGCTGGTTTACTTTATTTCTGTAGGATTTGTTAGTTGTTCGACTTACATCGTCATCTCTGTCATGTTTATTTTTCGTTAAATATAAGTGTAATGTTCTAATTTTCAGTCAACTTCCTCACAAATGGTGTCAAAGCACATAAGCAATACTCTTCTATGGCGAGGGATGGGGGAGAGAATTTCATTGTTGCCAAACTGAGCATTCTAGCTTTGGATACCAGCCTTCCCTTTGGATTGGTGGTTCCCAGAGGGAAAGAAAAGATCCTAAAAGGCGTGCATATTTGCGGCATAAAGCTTTTGATGCTGAAAGAGATTAGAGAGATGAACTTCTAAGGATTGTGAAGCTCCTCAAAATGCTTAATGATGCTACAGAATGGTCGACCATTGCAAATAGATTAAGATGAATACTACAAAGAGAATGTGTTCCGTGCTAAACTCATGAACCAAGGGAAAATGTTACCCTCTATGAGCTCACTATTAATTACCTTCAGGAATGATCAAAAAAGGCCAGCTTCTTCCCAAGTTCAGCGAAAGATTGCTCCAAAAGTCCAATTCAGGGCCGGCGCTGTGGTGTAGCAAGTAAGTGCCCACATTCCTCTTGGGCCGCCCGGGCATCACCGCCTAGCATCACGGGTGGGGATGAGATTAATAGCAATGGGAAATCCATATTTCATGGTCTCGTTAGCACAGAGATCATAAAGAAGTAGAAATTGTGAGGAGAACTTATGAATACGCACCAGAAAAGGAACCATGAGAATATTACAATCTATGAACGTATAAGGTACATGTCCCCAAATGATGAAGGAAGGAAGACATGTGACCCAACAAGGTGGAATTGTCAGACTGCCAGGTGATCACACGAGTCAGAGGATTGCCTGGGCAAATTCAACTTGGGAGGGACTCCAGGACTTTCTCTGTGGAAAATCCACCCATTTGGCCATATCCACAAAAGGTAAGAGGTAAAACCCAGGATAATCTTAAAGGAAAGAAACCGGTCTCTGGAGGGAAGGTAGTAGACCTTTCAATGTTCGAGGAGAATCTTAGAAACTGATAAGAAATGCAGAACAAGGAGAACTATCCTACCTGGAAAGATGGAGTCTTCAGACTGGTATGAGATGGCTCTCAAACACTGTGTGCATGGACGTTGTCAGGATAACTTAGAAAAATCCGAGGGTGTTTATGACATCACGGTGAACATGTCACCAAAGATGGCCGCATGTTTCCCGGGCGAGTATTTGCCTAGGCTGTGATAGTGAAGTGAGAGATACCCAGAAACAGCTTTTCCCAACAGGAACCAGGCACAGAAACTTGAAGAGATCAAAGAGACGCTGATTCAAGGGATAAGAAAGGAATCACTGGGAATAAGTGATAATAGAGGGACAAGCGCTGAGAGGAGAACATTGTCATCTACTCAAGTAGACTGGGAGGCCGTGCTGATTCAACCTTGAAACTTGATTTGAAACAAGAGGGCGGACTTGGCGCTTATCAGTCCTATGTTGGCCTTCTGCCTTACTCATAATCCAAAGTCAAGAATGATCTCTTGAGGACATTGAAGAGAAGAATCGAAGCCTCCGTCCTACGCCCCTAGCATCCTTTGAAGAGAAGTCTCCCTTTCCACAGCTCTGGAGTCATGGGGGCCCACTGGGTACATGCTAATGTGTCCCAAGACATCTCTTTGAAGCCTTGAAGAAATGCACGCCTGTCATTCTTTGAGTATGTCTGCTGGTTTGGAAGGGCACTGGAAGTGTGCTGAAAAGCACCCTTTTCCAGAGGGCTTCATTCCTGTGTCAAGGCTGCCCCAAAGGCTAGCGTGCTGAGTTGGACTCCAATGAAATTCTCTCCCATTATCTCTTGCCGTAGAAGGAGTACTGACTCTGTGTTTTGACACCATATGGAAGGGGGTTTGCTGAAAATTAGAACACTACCATTATATTTAAAGAAAACTACACATGCCAGAGCTGAGGATGTAAGTCAAACCAATAGAAAACCCTGTGGAAATAAAGTAAGCCAGTATCTAGACCTAATCTGGTGGAGCGCCCAAGGATCAGGGGTTAAGTTCGAAATTTCCCAAATCCAGAAAAGAGACAGAAAAATCTGTTACCTGGAGAGAGGAGTTCATCAGATTTTGCTAACTTGTCTCAGAAAGATAATGTCTGTGAAGGTGGTTGCCAGGACCCCCAAGAATCTGGAGTTTCTGATCTCAGAATGTCAAACCAGCCAAGACGACCACGAGTTCTCAGGGTGCAGTGTCAACTCGATGAGGATAGCAAAGATTCCTACAAGTGACCTATAAAAATTCCAAGAAAACACCCAACAATCACGAAAGGACTCAAACTTCGGCCAAGGGTACATTAGGTGATTAAAGAAATGCAAAATTCATAAATTGGAATGAAGGAGAACGAACTGATAAGCATACCAAAGGGAGATACCTCAGAAAGACCATGACGATTGGACTATGGAAAAGAAAATAAGGTCCTGTCAAATGGAAGGCCAAGAGAAACCACAAGTGAATAATCCACAGTGATAGACGTCAGTCTTTAGACACATTCTGCTTGAACACTATGCAGTAGTGTTTCTGAGTTCTTTGGCTCAACATGCCACAGAGGAATAGCTGGATCATATGGGACATGGCTTCTTAAAGTTCTGAGGCAGCTCCACACCGCTTGGCGTAGTGGCTGCACCGGTCTGCACTCCCAACAACGGTGCAGGAGGCTTCCCTTCTCTCCACCTCCTCTCTGACACTTGTGGCTTCCTGTCTGCTTCCTTATAGCCATTCTGACCACAGTGAGCTGCTGTGCCCTTGCAGTTTGCATTTGCATTGGCCTGAGACTTAATGACGGTGAACAAGTGTTCATGCACCCGTTGGCCCTCTTTCGATCTTCTTGGCAGAAATCTCTGTTTCCATCTTCTGCCCAGGTTTTCATTGGCTTGTTGTTTTTTTTTTTTCTTGTGGGGCCGTGCGAGTTGATTGCATCCTTGGGCTTTTCACCCATTGTCCGATGTGTGGTTTGCAAACATCCTCCCCCAGTCGTTGTGCTATCTTTGCATTCAGTCGATGGTTTCCTTCACTGGGCAGAAGCGTCCGCATTTGACGTGGTCCCGTTGGTTTCTTGTTGACTTGCTTGCCCTGGCCCAGTCGGACTTGCTTCTTCCAAGCAGGCGGCTCAGACAGATGGCAAAGAGCACTCTGCCTAGGTCTTCTGCTACAAGGTTCACGGTTTCAAGTCTGCCATTCAAGGCTTTGATCCATTGCAGGTGGTGTGTGTGCCAGGTGTAGCATCATGGTGTACTCTCGTTGTGTTCCAGGTGGCTGTGCAGGCTTCCCAGCACCGTTTATGGTAGAGACTCTCCTTTCTCCGCTGTCTCCTCTTGGCTCCCTGGTCGAAAATGGGCTGTCCATGTACGTTTGGGTTGGGCTCTGGGTTCTCGATTCTGTTGCAGGGGTCTGTGTGCCTGTTTTGGGGCCCAGACTGTGCCGTCTCGGTACCGAGTGCTTCGTCCTATATGTTGAAATCGGAAAGTGTGCCACGTCCTGCTTTTTTCGTTTTCCTGAGGATTCCTTTGCCTAGTCAGGGTCTCTTGTTGCTGGCTAGAAACTTTAGGATTCCCTCTTCTGTCTCTGTGGGAAACATTGCTGCAACTTTGACTGGGATTGCATGGAATCCAGAGATTCCTTGCTCTGGTAGGGACGTTTCCAGTGTGTTGCTGCTTCCACTCCTAGATCCGGGAATCTCCTTCTTTCTCCTTGTGTCTTCTTGAATTTCTTTCCCCCAACGTTTGTTAGTTTTCCATTGCCATGGCTTTCACCTGTTTTGCTAAGTTTCTTCATAGAGATCTCATCCTTCTCACTGGCATGCAGTTTTTCACTTTTTCTTTTCAGCTTCAGTTTCTCTATGCTTTGCAACTTTGAATCGGTTTTGTTCTGGCAGAAGTGCATCGCTGAGCTCACATCTGCTGGCAATGCTCCTGTATTTGCTGTGGAAGTCTGGCCCTGTCTAACGTCCCTTCCCGTCTGCCTCTACACTACCTCGGACGCCTGCCCCAGAATGCCTGAAGCAGTGGTGAGCAGGCTCACCCGAGGGTCCACCCGGCCCACCCCGGGCCACCGACCCAGAAGGTGCGGACCTCACCGCTGCACCACCGGCCGGCCCCTTTCATGTTCCGTTGGCAACCTGCAGTTGAGGGCAATGGGACTTGAATATGCTACTTGAGCCCAACTCTGGCACTGTGTAGATGAGCCCAGGTTGTTTTTCGGGTCCACTGCGATGTCAGAGGATTGGTCATAATCGTGTCTCTGCTGTCCCGGCAAGCTTCACGGACACACGGTTTCCTGGCCCGCTTGGAGCAGTCTCATAACTCCCCCTTCCCACTTAGCCCAGCCTTGACCTTCGCTGCCGTCTTTTGGCTTGTGAATTTCTCTGCCTTTCAAACGTTCCAGCAGAGTCTGTCTAAAGACGGACATCATCTTTCATTGTGGATTATCCAGGTGTGATTTCTGTTCGCCTTCCATTTTCTGGGACCTTTGTCTCTTTTCCATAGGAGAATCGTCACGGTATTTCTCAGCTATCCCCCTTAGACATGCTTATCAGTCCGTTCCCCTTCATTCCAAGTGATTCATTTGGCATTTCTGGAATCACCGTATGTTCTCTAGGCCGAGGTGTGAGTGCTTTCGTGACTCTTGGTTGTTGTCTTTGAATTTGCACCGGTCACTTGAAGGAGTCTTTGCTGTCCTAGCCTGGGTCAAACTAAGCACTGGGAACACGTGGTCATCTGGGTTGGTTTGACATCCTGAGGTCAGAAACTCCAAACTCGAGGTGGTCCTGGCATCCCCCTTCACGGACACAATGTTTCCAAGACAAATTAGACGAATCTGATGAATTCCTCTCCCCAGGAAAGATATTTTTCTGTCTCCTTTCCGGATTTGGGAAGTTTCGAACTTCACCCCTGATCCTGGAACGTTCCCCCAGGTGCCGTCTAGATACGGGCTTACTTTATTTCTCTGGGCTGTGCCATTTGTTTGCCTTACATCCTCAGCCCTGGCCTGTTTCTTTTTCTTGCAACAGAATTGTAATGTTCTCATTTTCAGCCCACTTCCTTACATGTGGTGTCAAAACACATAATCCATAATCCTTCTACGGCAAGAGGTAGGGGGAGAGAATTTCGATGGAGGCAAACTGAGCACACTAGCCTGGGAGGGCAGCCTTCACGAAGGAACGAAGCCCTGTGGAAAAGGGTGCTTTTCAGCACCCTTGTAGAGCACTTCCAAACAAAGAGACATAGCCCAAGCGTGACGGGGCTCCATTCCTTCAAGGCTTCCAAGACATCTCTTGGGACACATTAGCATGTACCCAGTGGGCCCCCGTGACGCCAGAGCTATGGAAAGTGAGACTGATCTGCAAAGAATGCCAGGGGCCTGGGAAAGGAGGCATCGAGTCTTCTCTTCAACGTCCTCAAGACCTCATTCTTGACTTTGGCTTATGCTTAAGGCAGAAGGACCACTTAGGTCTGATAAGGCCCATGTCCGGCCTCTTGCTTCCAATCAAGTTGCAAGCTTGAATCAGCATGGCCTCCCCATAGACTTGAATAGATGACCACGTTCTCCTCTCGGGGCTTGTCCCTCTATTCTCGCTTCTTGCCCAGGATCCCTTTCTTAGCCCTCGAATCAGCGTCTGTTTTATGTCTTCCAGTTTCTGTGTCCGCTTTCTGTTTCTCAAAGCTGTTTCTGGGTATCCCTCCCTTTAATAGCCTAGCCGAGGCCAATCCGCAGTCTGTAACCGTGCGGCCATCTTGGCAGACATGATCCTCGTGATGTCATAAACAACCTCAAAATTCGAAGTTGTCCTGACAACCTGCGTGCACACAGAGTTTCAGAGCCATCTCAGGCCAGTCCGACTCCTCACCCTTTCCTGGTAGGATAGTTTTCCTTTTTCTCGATTTCTTGTCGGTTTCTGTCTTGCTCCTCGCACTTTGGAAGGCCTGCTACATTCTCTCTAGACACTGGTTTCTGTCCTGTAAGATTATCCTGGGTTTTGCCTCTTACATTTTATGTAGATGGCCAAGTGGGTGGACGTTCCCCAGAGAAAGTCCTGGACTCCCTCCCAAGTTGAAGTTGCCGGGGCAGTCCTCTGATGCGCAATGATCGTGTCATCTCCTAGCACTCTGCCGATTCCACCTTGGCAGGTCCCATGTTTTCCTTCCTTCTTCCTTTGGGGAAGTGTACCAGATGCGTTCCTGGATTGTAAAAGCCTCACGGTTCTTTTTCTGGTGCGTATTGATAAGGTGACCTCACCATTGCTACTTAGTTTATGATCCCTGTCCGCACCGTACCATGAAATCAATATTTCCTAACTCTGCTAATGTGATCTGCACCCGTGATGTGAAACAGTGAGGCCTGGGCCGGCCAAGCGGAACGTGGGCGCTTACCCGCTGCGCCACAGGGCCGGCCCTGAATTGGACTTTTGGACCAACCTTTTGCCTGAGCTTGGGAACACGTGGGCCTGTTTGGATTATTCGTGAAGGTGATTAGTAGTAACATCCTGGACGGTAACCTTTTCCGTTGGTGCATGGGTTTAGCAGGCAGCATGTTCTGTGGGTAGTATTCCTCTTCGTCTATTTGGAATGGTCTACCTTTCTGTAGCATCAGTACGCATTTTGAGGTGATTTTCCAGCCTTGGAAGTTCACCTGCTCTAATCTCTTTCAGCCCCAAAGCTTTATGCCGTCATTCTGGACCCCATTTTGGATTTTTTGCTTTTAGGTGAATTTATTGCCGCACCCCTGCATTAGAACATCCTATATCTTTCCGATTTGCATCCTCATCGATGTAGACTTCCGTGTAGCTTACATCATCTTCCCCTGCGTAAGCCTAATAGCAGGCCCTCACCACACACTTGTGCCTCATCATCTGTTTCACCCTCTCACACCTCCCCGCTTTGTCTCTGGGAACCCCCAATCAAATGTCCCGTGCCACCTGTTCCTGACCGCTTGTTTTTCCTTCTCCTCTTAAGTGAGGTCCTACGGTACTTGCCTTGCTCCCTGGGGCTTGTTTCACTTCCCTAAAACCCTCACAGCCATTCTGGTGGTCACAAATGGCTGGATTGCATCCTTGGTTCCGGCTGACTGGTATGCCATTGCGTGGCTATAGCCCATCTTCCTTCTGCACTCGTCCCTTGCTGGGCTCCAGGGAGGCTTCCAAGTCTTGGGTAGTGGGAGCGACGCTGTGGTGAACTCAGCGGTGCACGTGTCTTTATGCAGGAGTGTTTCCGAGTTCTTTGGATCAACACGCCGCAGAGGAATAGCTGGATCATATGGGACATGGATTCTTAAAGTTCTGAGGCAGTTCCACACCGCTTGGCGTAGTGGCTGCACCGGTCTGCACTCCCACCAACGGTGCAGGAGGCTTCCCTTCTCTCCACCTCCTCTCTGACACTTGTGGCTTCCTGTCTGCTTCCTTATAGCCATTCTGACCACAGTGAGCTGCTGTGCCCTTGCAGTTTGCATTTGCATTGGCCTGAGACTTAATGACGGTGAACAAGTGTTCATGCACCCGTTGGCCCTCTTTCGATCTTCTTGGCAGAAATCTCTGTTTCCATCTTCTGCCCAGGCTTTCATTGGCTTGTTGTTATTTTTTTTTTTCTTGTGGGGACGTGCGAGTTGATTGCATCCTTGGGCTTTTCACCCCTTGTCCGATTTGGGGTTTGCAAACATCCTCCCCCAGTCGTTGTGCTATCTTTGCATTCAGTCGATGGTTTCCTTCACTGGGCAGAAGCGTCCGCATTTGACGTGGTCCCGTTGGTTTCTTGTCGACTTGGTTGCCCTGGCCCAGTCGGACTTGCTTCTTCCAAGCAGGCGGCTCAGACAGATGGCAAAGAGCACTCTGCCTAGGTCTCCTGCTACAAGGTTCACGGTTTCAAGTCTGCCATTCAAGGCTTTGATCCATTTCAGGTGGTGTGTGTGCCAGGTGTAACATCATGGTGTACTCTCGTTGTGTTCCAGGTGGCTGTGAAGGCTTCCCAGCACCGTTTATGGTAGAGACTCTCCTTTCTCCGCTGTCTCCTCTTGGCTCCCTGGTCGAAAATGGGCTGTCCATGTACGTTTGGGTTGGGCTCTGGGTTCTCGATTCTGTTGCAGGGGTCTGTGTGCCTGTTTTGGGGCCCAGACTGTGCCGTCTCGGTACCGAGTGCTTCGTCCTATATGTTGAAATCGGAAAGTGTGCCACGTCCTGCTTTTTTCGTTTTCCTGAGGATTCCTTTGCCTAGTCAGGGTCTCTTGTTGCTGGCTAGAAACTTTAGGATTCCCTCTTCTGTCTCTGTGGGAAACATTGCTGCAACTTTGACTGGGATTGCATGGAATCCAGAGATTCCTTGCTCTGGTAGGGACGTTTCCAGTGTGTTGCTGCTTCCACTCCTAGATCCGGGAATCTCCTTCTTTCTCCTTGTGTCTTCTTGAATTTCTTTCCCCCAACGTTTGTTAGTTTTCCATTGCCATGGCTTTCACCTGTTTTGCTAAGTTTCTTCATAGAGATCTCATCCTTCTCACTGGCATGCAGTTTTTCACTTTTTCTTTTCAGCTTCAGTTTCTCTATGCTTTGCAACTTTGAATCGGTTTTGTTCTGGCAGAAGTGCATCGCTGAGCTCACATCTGCTGGCAATGCTCCTGTATTTGCTGTGGAAGTCTGGCCCTGTCTAACGTCCCTTCCCGTCTGCCTCTACACTACCTCGGACGCCTGCCCCAGAATGCCTGAAGCAGTGGTGAGCAGGCTCACCCGAGGGTCCACCCGGCCCACCCCGGGCCACCGACCCAGAAGGTGCGGACCTCACCGCTGCACCACCGGCCGGCCCCTTTCATGTTCCGTTGGCAACCTGCAGTTGAGGGCAATGGGACTTGAATATGCTACTTGAGCCCAACTCTGGCACTGTGTAGATGAGCCCAGGTTGTTTTTCGGGTCCACTGCGATGTCAGAGGATTGGTCATAATCGTGTCTCTGCTGTCCCGGCAAGCTTCACGGACACACGGTTTCCTGGCCCGCTTGGAGCAGTCTCATAACTCCCCCTTCCCACTTAGCCCAGCCTTGACCTTCGCTGCCGTCTTTTGGCTTGTGAATTTCTCTGCCTTTCAAACGTTCCAGCAGAGTCTGTCTAAAGACGGACATCATCTTTCATTGTGGATTATCCAGGTGTGATTTCTGTTCGCCTTCCATTTTCTGGGACCTTTGTCTCTTTTCCATAGGAGAATCGTCACGGTATTTCTCAGCTATCCCCCTTAGACATGCTTATCAGTCCGTTCCCCTTCATTCCAAGTGATTCATTTGGCATTTCTGGAATCACCGTATGTTCTCTAGGCCGAGGTGTGAGTGCTTTCGTGACTCTTGGTTGTTGTCTTTGAATTTGCACCGGTCACTTGAAGGAGTCTTTGCTGTCCTAGCCTGGGTCAAACTAAGCACTGGGAACACGTGGTCATCTGGGTTGGTTTGACATCCTGAGGTCAGAAACTCCAAACTCGAGGTGGTCCTGGCATCCCCCTTCACGGACACAATGTTTCCAAGACAAATTAGACGAATCTGATGAATTCCTCTCCCCAGGAAAGATATTTTTCTGTCTCCTTTCCGGATTTGGGAAGTTTCGAACTTCACCCCTGATCCTGGAACGTTCCCCCAGGTGCCGTCTAGATACGGGCTTACTTTATTTCTCTGGGCTGTGCCATTTGTTTGCCTTACATCCTCAGCCCTGGCCTGTTTCTTTTTCTTGCAACAGAATTGTAATGTTCTCATTTTCAGCCCACTTCCTTACATGTGGTGTCAAAACACATAATCCATAATCCTTCTACGGCAAGAGGTAGGGGGAGAGAATTTCGATGGAGGCAAACTGAGCACACTAGCCTGGGAGGGCAGCCTTCACGAAGGAACGAAGCCCTGTGGAAAAGGGTGCTTTTCAGCACCCTTGTAGAGCACTTCCAAACAAAGAGACATAGCCCAAGCGTGACGGGGCTCCATTCCTTCAAGGCTTCCAAGACATCTCTTGGGACACATTAGCATGTACCCAGTGGGCCCCCGTGACGCCAGAGCTATGGAAAGTGAGACTGATCTGCAAAGAATGCCAGGGGCCTGGGAAAGGAGGCATCGAGTCTTCTCTTCAACGTCCTCAAGACCTCATTCTTGACTTTGGCTTATGCTTAAGGCAGAAGGACCACTTAGGTCTGATAAGGCCCATGTCCGGCCTCTTGCTTCCAATCAAGTTGCAAGCTTGAATCAGCATGGCCTCCCCATAGACTTGAATAGATGACCACGTTCTCCTCTCGGGGCTTGTCCCTCTATTCTCGCTTCTTGCCCAGGATCCCTTTCTTAGCCCTCGAATCAGCGTCTGTTTTATGTCTTCCAGTTTCTGTGTCCGCTTTCTGTTTCTCAAAGCTGTTTCTGGGTATCCCTCCCTTTAATAGCCTAGCCGAGGCCAATCCGCAGTCTGTAACCGTGCGGCCATCTTGGCAGACATGATCCTCGTGATGTCATAAACAACCTCAAAATTCGAAGTTGTCCTGACAACCTGCGTGCACACAGAGTTTCAGAGCCATCTCAGGCCAGTCCGACTCCTCACCCTTTCCTGGTAGGATAGTTTTCCTTTTTCTCGATTTCTTGTCGGTTTCTGTCTTGCTCCTCGCACTTTGGAAGGCCTGCTACATTCTCTCTAGACACTGGTTTCTGTCCTGTAAGATTATCCTGGGTTTTGCCTCTTACATTTTATGTAGATGGCCAAGTGGGTGGACGTTCCCCAGAGAAAGTCCTGGACTCCCTCCCAAGTTGAAGTTGCCGGGGCAGTCCTCTGATGCGCAATGATCGTGTCATCTCCTAGCACTCTGCCGATTCCACCTTGGCAGGTCCCATGTTTTCCTTCCTTCTTCCTTTGGGGAAGTGTACCAGATGCGTTCCTGGATTGTAAAAGCCTCACGGTTCTTTTTCTGGTGCGTATTGATAAGGTGACCTCACCATTGCTACTTAGTTTATGATCCCTGTCCGCACCGTACCATGAAATCAATATTTCCTAACTCTGCTAATGTGATCTGCACCCGTGATGTGAAACAGTGAGGCCTGGGCCGGCCAAGCAGAACGTGGGCGCTTACCCGCTGCGCCACAGGGCCGGCCCTGAATTGGACTTTTGGACCAACCTTTTGCCTGAGCTTGGGAACACGTGGGCCTGTTTGGATTATTCGTGAAGGTGATTAGTAGTAACATCCTGGACGGTAACCTTTTCCGTTGGTGCATGGGTTTAGCAGGCAGCATGTTCTGTGGGTAGTATTCCTCTTCATCTATTTGGAATGGTCTACCTTTCTGTAGCATCAGTACGCATTTTGAGGTGATTTTCCAGCCTTGGAAGTTCACCTTCTCTAATCTCTTTCAGCCCCAAAGCTTTATGCCGTCATTCTGGACCCCATTTTGGATTTTTTGCTTTTAGGTGAATTTATTGCCGCAACCCTGCATTAGAACATCCTATATCTTTCCGATTTGCATCCTCATCGATGTAGACTTCCGTGTAGCTTACATCATCTTCCCCTGCGTAAGCCTAATAGCAGGCCCTCACCACACACTTGTGCCTCATCATCTGTTTCACCCTCTCACACCTCCCCGCTTTGTCTCTGGGAACCCCCAATCAAATGTCCCGTGCCACCTGTTCCTGACCGCTTGTTTTTCCTTCTCCTCTTAAGTGAGGTCCTACGGTACTTGCCTTGCTCCCTGGGGCTTGTTTCACTTCCCTAAAACCCTCACAGCCATTCTGGTGGTCACAAATGGCTGGATTGCATCCTTGGTTCCGGCTGACTGGTATGCCATTGCGTGGCTATAGCCCATCTTCCTTCTGCACTCGTCCCTTGCTGGGCTCCAGGGAGGCTTCCAAGTCTTGGGTAGTGGGAGCGACGCTGTGGTGAACTCAGCGGTGCACGTGTCTTTATGCAGGAGTGTTTCCGAGTTCTTTGGATCAACACGCCGCAGAGGAATAGCTGGATCATATGGGACATGGATTCTTAAAGTTCTGAGGCAGTTCCACACCGCTTGGCGTAGTGGCTGCACCGGTCTGCACTCCCACCAACGGTGCAGGAGGCTTCCCTTCTCTCCACCTCCTCTCTGACACTTGTGGCTTCCTGTCTGCTTCCTTATAGCCATTCTGACCACAGTGAGCTGCTGTGCCCTTGCAGTTTGCATTTGCATTGGCCTGAGACTTAATGACGGTGAACAAGTGTTCATGCACCCGTTGGCCCTCTTTCGATCTTCTTGGCAGAAATCTCTGTTTCCATCTTCTGCCCAGGCTTTCATTGGCTTGTTGTTATTTTTTTTTTTCTTGTGGGGACGTGCGAGTTGATTGCATCCTTGGGCTTTTCACCCCTTGTCCGATTTGGGGTTTGCAAACATCCTCCCCCAGTCGTTGTGCTATCTTTGCATTCAGTCGATGGTTTCCTTCACTGGGCAGAAGCGTCCGCATTTGACGTGGTCCCGTTGGTTTCTTGTCGACTTGGTTGCCCTGGCCCAGTCGGACTTGCTTCTTCCAAGCAGGCGGCTCAGACAGATGGCAAAGAGCACTCTGCCTAGGTCTCCTGCTACAAGGTTCACGGTTTCAAGTCTGCCATTCAAGGCTTTGATCCATTTCAGGTGGTGTGTGTGCCAGGTGTAACATCATGGTGTACTCTCGTTGTGTTCCAGGTGGCTGTGAAGGCTTCCCAGCACCGTTTATGGTAGAGACTCTCCTTTCTCCGCTGTCTCCTCTTGGCTCCCTGGTCGAAAATGGGCTGTCCATGTACGTTTGGGTTGGGCTCTGGGTTCTCGATTCTGTTGCAGGGGTCTGTGTGCCTGTTTTGGGGCCCAGACTGTGCCGTCTCGGTACCGAGTGCTTCGTCCTATATGTTGAAATCGGAAAGTGTGCCACGTCCTGCTTTTTTCGTTTTCCTGAGGATTCCTTTGCCTAGTCAGGGTCTCTTGTTGCTGGCTAGAAACTTTAGGATTCCCTCTTCTGTCTCTGTGGGAAACATTGCTGCAACTTTGACTGGGATTGCATGGAATCCAGAGATTCCTTGCTCTGGTAGGGACGTTTCCAGTGTGTTGCTGCTTCCACTCCTAGATCCGGGAATCTCCTTCTTTCTCCTTGTGTCTTCTTGAATTTCTTTCCCCCAACGTTTGTTAGTTTTCCATTGCCATGGCTTTCACCTGTTTTGCTAAGTTTCTTCATAGAGATCTCATCCTTCTCACTGGCATGCAGTTTTTCACTTTTTCTTTTCAGCTTCAGTTTCTCTATGCTTTGCAACTTTGAATCGGTTTTGTTCTGGCAGAAGTGCATCGCTGAGCTCACATCTGCTGGCAATGCTCCTGTATTTGCTGTGGAAGTCTGGCCCTGTCTAACGTCCCTTCCCGTCTGCCTCTACACTACCTCGGACGCCTGCCCCAGAATGCCTGAAGCAGTGGTGAGCAGGCTCACCCGAGGGTCCACCCGGCCCACCCCGGGCCACCGACCCAGAAGGTGCGGACCTCACCGCTGCACCACCGGCCGGCCCCTTTCATGTTCCGTTGGCAACCTGCAGTTGAGGGCAATGGGACTTGAATATGCTACTTGAGCCCAACTCTGGCACTGTGTAGATGAGCCCAGGTTGTTTTTCGGGTCCACTGCGATGTCAGAGGATTGGTCATAATCGTGTCTCTGCTGTCCCGGCAAGCTTCACGGACACACGGTTTCCTGGCCCGCTTGGAGCAGTCTCATAACTCCCCCTTCCCACTTAGCCCAGCCTTGACCTTCGCTGCCGTCTTTTGGCTTGTGAATTTCTCTGCCTTTCAAACGTTCCAGCAGAGTCTGTCTAAAGACGGACATCATCTTTCATTGTGGATTATCCAGGTGTGATTTCTGTTCGCCTTCCATTTTCTGGGACCTTTGTCTCTTTTCCATAGGAGAATCGTCACGGTATTTCTCAGCTATCCCCCTTAGACATGCTTATCAGTCCGTTCCCCTTCATTCCAAGTGATTCATTTGGCATTTCTGGAATCACCGTATGTTCTCTAGGCCGAGGTGTGAGTGCTTTCGTGACTCTTGGTTGTTGTCTTTGAATTTGCACCGGTCACTTGAAGGAGTCTTTGCTGCCGTAGCCTGGGTCAAACTAAGCACTGGGAACACGTGGTCATCTGGGTTGGTTTGACATCCTGAGATCAGAAACTCCAAACTCGAGGTGGTCCTGGCATCCCCCTTCACGGACACAATGTTTCCAAGACAAATTAGACGAATCTGATGAATTCCTCTCTCCAGGAAAGATATTTTTCTGTCTCCTTTCCGGATTTGGGAAGTTTCGAACTTCACCCCTGATCCTGGAACGTTCCCCCAGGTGCCGTCTAGATACGGGCTTACTTTATTTCTCTGGGCTGTGCCATTTGTTTGCCTTACATCCTCAGCCCTGGCCTGTTTCTTTTTCTTGCAACAGAATTGTAATGTTCTCATTTTCAGCCCACTTCCTTACATGTGGTGTCAAAACACATAATCCATAATCCTTCTACGGCAAGAGGTAGGGGGAGAGAATTTCGATGGAGGCAAACTGAGCACACTAGCCTGGGAGGGCAGCCTTCACGAAGGAACGAAGCCCTGTGGAAAAGGGTGCTCTTCAGCACCCTTGTAGAGCACTTCCAAACAAAGAGACATAGCCCAAGCGTGACGGGGCTCCATTCCTTCAAGGCTTCCAAGACATCTCTTGGGACACATTAGCATGTACCCAGTGGGCCCCCGTGACGCCAGAGCTATGGAAAGTGAGACTGATCTGCAAAGAATGCCAGGGGCCTGGGAAAGGAGGCATCGAGTCTTCTCTTCAACGTCCTCAAGACCTCATTCTTGACTTTGGCTTATGCTTAAGGCAGAAGGACCACGTAGGTCTGATAAGGCCCAAGTCCGGCCTCTTGCTTCCCATCAAGTTGCAAGCTTGAATCAGCATGGCCTCCCCATAGACTTGAATAGATGACAACGTTCATCCTCTCGGGGCTTGTCCCTCTATTCTCGCTTCTTGCCCAGGATCCCTTTCTTAGCCCTCGAATCAGCGTCTGTTTTATGTCTTCCAGTTTCTGTGTCCGCTTTCTGTTTCTCAAAGCTGTTTCTGGGTATCCCTCCCTTTAATAGCCTAGCCTAGGCCAATCCGCAGTCTGTAACCGTGCGGCCATCTTGGCGGACATGATCCTCGTGATGTCATAAACAACCTCAAAATTCGAAGTTGTCCTGACAACCTGCATGCACACAGAGTTTCAGAGCCATCTCAGGCCAGTCCGACTCCTCACCCTTTCCAGGTAGGATAGTTTTCCTTTTTCTCGATTTCTTGTCGGTTTCTGACTTGCTCCTCGCACTTTGGAAGGCCTGCTACATTCTCCCTAGACACTGGTTTCTGTCCTGTAAGATTATCCTGGGTTTTACCTCTTACATTTTATGTAGATGACCAAGTGGGTGGACGTTCCCCAGAGAAAGTCCTGGACTCCATCCCAAGTTGAAGTTGCCCGGGCAATCCTCTGATGCGCAATGATCGTGTCATCTCCTAGCACTCTGCCGATTCCACCTTGGCAGGTCCCATGTTTTCCTTCCTGCTTCCTTTGGGGAAGTGTACCAGATGCGTTCATGGATTGTAAAAGCCTCACGGTTCTTTTTCTGGTGCGTATTGATAAGGTGACCTCACCATTGCTACTTAGTTTATGATCCCTGTCCGCACCGTACCATGAAATCTATATTTCCTAACACTGCTAATGTGATCTGCACCCGTGATGTGAAACAGTGAGGCCTGGGCCGGCCAAGCGGAACGTGGGCGCTTACCCGCTGCGCCACAGGGCCGGCCCTGAATTGGACTTTTGGACCAACCTTTTGCCTGAGCTTGGGAACACGTGGGCCTGTTTGGATTATTCGTGAAGGTGATTAGTAGTAACATCCTGGACGGTAACCTTTTCCGTTGGTGCATGGGTTTAGCAGGCAGCATGTTCTGTGGGTAGTATTCCTCTTCGTCTATTTGGAATGGTCTACCTTTCTGTAGCATCAGTACGCATTTTGAGGTGATTTTCCAGCCTTGGAAGTTCACCTTCTCTAATCTCTTTCAGCCCCAAAGCTTTATGCCGTCATTCTGGACCCCATTTTGGATTTTTTGCTTTTAGGTGAATTTATTGCCGCAACCCTGCATTAGAACATCCTATATCTTTCCGATTTGCATCCTCATCGATGTAGACTTCCGTGTAGCTTACATCATCTCCCCCTGCGTAAGCCCAATAGCAGGCCCTCACCACACACTTGTGCCTCATCATCTGTTTCACCCTCTCACACCTCCCCGCTTTGTCTCTGGGAACCCCCAATCAAATGTCCCGTGCCACCTGTTCCTGACCGCTTGTTTTTTCTTCTCCTCTTAAGTGAGGTCCTACGGTACTTGCCTTGCTCCCTGGGGCTTGTTTCACTTCCCTAAAACCCTCACAGCCATTCTGGTGGTCACAAATGGCTGGATTGCATCCTTGGTTCCGGCTGACTGGTATGCTTTTGCGTGGCTATAGCCCATCTTCCTTCTGCAGTCGTCCCTTGCTGGGCTCCAGGGAGGCTTCCAAGTCTTGGGTAGTGGGAGCGACGCTGTGGTGAACTCAGCGGTGCACATGTCTTTATGCAGGAGTGTTTCCGAGTTCTTTGGATCAACACGCCGCAGGGGAATAGCTGGATCATATGGGACATGGATTCTTAAAGTTCTGAGGCAGTTCCACACCGCTTGGCGTAGTGGCTGCACCGGTCTGCACTCCCACCAACGGTGCAGGAGGCTTCCCTTCTCTCCACCTCCTCTCTGACACTTGTGGCTTCCTGTCTGCTTCCTTATAGCCATTCTGACCACAGTGAGCTGCTGTGCCCTTGCAGTTTGCATTTGCATTGGCCTGAGACTTAATGACGGTGAACAAGTGTTCATGCACCCGTTGGCCCTCTTTCGATCTTCTTGGCAGAAATCTCTGTTTCCATCTTCTGCCCAGGCTTTCATTGGCTTGTTGTTTTTTTTTTTTCTTGTGGGGCCGTGCGAGTTGATTGCATCCTTGGGCTTTTCACCCCTTGTCCGATGTGGGGTTTGCAAACATCCTCCCCCAGTCGTTCTGCTATCTTTGCATTCAGTCGATGGTTTCCTTCACTGGGCAGAAGCATCCGCATTTGACGTGGTCCTGTTGGTTTCTTGTTGACTTGGTTGCCCTGGCCCAGTCGGACTTGCTTCTTCCAAACAGGCGGCTCAGACAGATGGCAAAGAGCACTCTGCCTAGGTCTTCTGCTACAAGGTTCACGGTTTCAAGTCTGCCATTCAAGGCTTTGATCCATTTCAGGTGGTGTGTGTGCCAGGTGTAACATCATGGTGTACTCTCGTTGTGTTCCAGGTGGCTGTGCAGGCTTCCCAGCACCGTTTATGGTAGAGACTCTCCTTTCTCCGCTGTCTCCTCTTGGCTCCCTGGTCGAAAATGGGCTGTCCATGTACGTTTGGGTTGGGCTCTGGGTTCTCGATTCTGTTGCAGGGGTCTGTGTGCCTGTTTTGGGGCCCAGACTGTGCCGTCTCGGTACCTAGTGCTTCGTCCTATATGTTGAAATCGGAAAGTGTGCCACGTCCTGCTTTTTTCGTTTTCCTGAGGATTCCTTTGCCTAGTCAGGGTCTCTTGTTGCTGGCTAGAAACTTTAGGATTCCCTCTTCTGTCTCTGTGGGAAACATTGCTGCAACTTTGACTGGGATTGCATGGAATCCAGAGATTCCTTGCTCTGGTAGGGACGTTTCCAGTGTGTTGCTGCTTCCACTCCTAGATCCGGGAATCTCCTTCTTTCTCCTTGTGTCTTCTTGAATTTCTTTCACCCAACGTTTGTTAGTTTTCCATTGCCATGGCTTTCACCTGTTTTGCTAAGTTTCTTCCTAGAGATCTCATCCTTCTCACTGGCATGCAGTTTTTCACTTTTTCTTTTCAGCTTCAGTTTCTCTATGCTTTGCAACTTTGAATCGGTTTTGCTCTGGCAGAAGTGCATCGCTGAGCTCACATCTGCTGGCAATGCTCCTGTATTTGCTGTGGAAGTCTGGCCCTGTCTAACGTCCCTTCCCATCTGCCTCTACACTACCTCGGACGCCTGCCCCAGAATGCCTGAAGCAGTGGTGAGCAGGCTCACCCGAGGGTCCACCCGGCCCACCCCGGGCCACCGACCCAGAAGGTGCGGACCTCACCGCTGCACCACCGGCCGGCCCCTTTCATGTTCCGTTGGCAACCTGCAGTTGAGGGCAATGGGACTTGAATATGCTACCCGAGCCCAACTCTGGCACTGTGTAGATGAGCCCAGGTTGTTTTTCGGGTCCACTGCGATGTCAGAGGATTGGTCATAATCGTGTCTCTGCTGTCCCGGCAAGCTTCACGGACACATGGTTTCCTGGCCCGCCTGGAGCAGTCTCATAACTCCCCCTTCCCACTTAGCCCAGCCTTGACCTTCGCTGCCGTCTTTTGGCTTGTGAATTTCTCTGCCTTTCAAACGTTCCAGCAGAGTCTGTCTAAAGACGGACATCATCTTTCATTGTGGATTATCCAGGTGTGATTTCTGTTCGCCTTCCATTTTCTGGGACCTTTGTCTCTTTTCCATAGGAGAATCGTCATGGTATTTCTCAGCTATCCCCCTTAGACATGCTTATCAGTCCGTTCCCCTTCATTCCAAGTGATTCATTTGGCATTTCTGGAATCACCGTATGTTCTCTAGGCCGAGGTGTGAGTGCTTTCGTGACTCTTGGTTGTTGTCTTTGAATTTGCACCGGTCACTTGAAGGAGTCTTTGCTGTCCTAGCCTGGGTCAAACTAAGCACTGGGAACACGTGGTCATCTGGGTTGGTTTGACATCCTGAGGTCAGAAACTCCAAACTCGAGGTGGTCCTGGCATCCCCCTTCACGGACACAATGTTTCCAAGACAAATTAGACGAATCTGATGAATTCCTCTCCCCAGGAAAGATATTTTTCTGTCTCCTTTCCGGATTTGGGAAGTTTCGAACTTCACCCCTGATCCTGGAACGTTCCCCCAGGTGCCGTCTAGATACGGGCTTACTTTATTTCTCTGGGCTGTGCCATTTGTTTGCCTTACATCCTCAGCCCTGGCCTGTTTCTTTTTCTTGCAACAGAATTGTAATGTTCTCATTTTCAGCCCACTTCCTTACATGTGGTGTCAAAACACATAATCCATAATCCTTCTACGGCAAGAGGTAGGGGGAGAGAATTTCGATGGAGGCAAACTGAGCACACTAGCCTGGGAGGGCAGCCTTCACGAAGGAACGAAGCCCTGTGGAAAAGGGTGCTTTTCAGCACCCTTGTAGAGCACTTCCAAACAAAGAGACATAGCCCAAGCGTGACGGGGCTCCATTCCTTCAAGGCTTCCAAGACATCTCTTGGGACACATTAGCATGTACCCAGTGGGCCCCCGTGACGCCAGAGCTATGGAAAGTGAGACTGATCTGCAAAGAATGCCAGGGGCCTGGGAAAGGAGGCATCGAGTCTTCTCTTCAACGTCCTCAAGACCTCATTCTTGACTTTGGCTTATGCTTAAGGCAGAAGGACCACGTAGGTCTGATAAGGCCCAAGTCCGGCCTCTTGCTTCCCATCAAGTTGCAAGCTTGAATCAGCATGGCCTCCCCATAGACTTGAATAGATGACCACGTTCTCCTCTCGGGGCTTGTCCCTCTATTCTCGCTTCTTGCCCAGGATCCCTTTCTTAGCCCTCGAATCAGCGTCTGTTTTATGTCTTCCAGTTTCTGTGTCCGCTTTCTGTTTCTCAAAGCTGTTTCTGGGTATCCCTCCCTTTAATAGCCTAGCCTAGGCCAATCCGCAGTCTGTAACCGTGCGGCCATCTTGGCGGACATGATCCTCGTGATGTCATAAACAACCTCAAAATTCGAAGTTGTCCTGACAACCTGCGTGCACACAGAGTTTCAGAGCCATCTCAGGCCAGTCCGACTCCTCACCCTTTCCTGGTAGGATAGTTTTCCTTTTTCTCGATTTCTTGTCGGTTTCTGTCTTGCTCCTCGCACTTTGGAAGGCCTGCTACATTCTCTCTAGACACTGGTTTCTGTCCTGTAAGATTATCCTGGGTTTTGCCTCTTACATTTTATGTAGATGGCCAAGTGGGTGGACGTTCCCCAGAGAAAGTCCTGGACTCCCTCCCAAGTTGAAGTTGCCGGGGCAGTCCTCTGATGCGCAATGATCGTGTCATCTCCTAGCACTCTGCCGATTCCACCTTGGCAGGTCCCATGTTTTCCTTCCTTCTTCCTTTGGGGAAGTGTACCAGATGCGTTCCTGGATTGTAAAAGCCTCACGCTTCTTTTTCTGGTGCGTATTGATAAGGTGACCTCACCATTGCTACTTAGTTTATGATCCCTGTCCGCACCGTACCATGAAATCTGTATTTCCTAACACTGCTAATGTGATCTGCACCCGTGATGTGAAACAGTGAGGCCTGGGCCGGCCAAGCGGAACGTGGGCGCTTACCCGCTCCGCCACAGGGCCGGCCCTGAATTGGACTTTTGGACCAACCTTTTGCCTGAGCTTGGGAACACGTGGGCCTGTTTGGATTATTCGTGAAGGTGATTAGTAGTAACATCCTGGACGGTAACCTTTTCCGTTGGTGCATGGGTTTAGCAGGCAGCATGTTCTGTGGGTAGTATTCCTCTTCATCTATTTGGAATGGTCTACCTTTCTGTAGCATCAGTACGCATTTTGAGGTGATTTTCCAGCCTTGGAAGTTCACCTTCTCTAATCTCTTTCAGCCCCAAAGCTTTATGCCGTCATTCTGGACCCCATTTTGGATTTTTTTTGCTTTTAGGTGAATTTGTCGCCGCAACCCTGCATTAGAACATCCTATATCTTTCCGATTTGCATCCTCATCGATGTAGACTTCCGTGTAGCTTACATCATCTTCCCCTGCGTAAGCCCAATAGCAGGCCCTCACCACACACTTGTGCCTCATCATCTGTTTCACCCTCTCACACCTCCCCGCTTTGTCTCTGGGAACCCCCAATCAAATGTCCCGTGCCACCTGTTCCTGACCGCTTGTTTTTTCTTCTCCTCTTAAGTGAGGTCCTACGGTACTTGCCTTGCTCCCTGGGGCTTGTTTCACTTCCCTAAAACCCTCACAGCCATTCTGGTGGTCACAAATGGCTGGATTGCATCCTTGGTTCCGGCTGACTGGTATGCCATTGCGTGGCTATAGCCCATCTTCCTTCTGCACTCGTCCCTTGCTGGGCTCCAGGGAGGCTTCCAAGTCTTGGGTAGTGGGAGCGACGCTGTGGTGAACTCA
The DNA here is from genome assembly GCF_041296235.1 of Equus asinus. Lineage (NCBI taxonomy): Eukaryota > Metazoa > Chordata > Mammalia > Perissodactyla > Equidae > Equus > Equus asinus. Next base: position 13,208,271 of record NC_091813.1, on the reverse strand, counting down.
GCGGTGCACATGTCTTTATGCAGGAGTGTTTCCGAGTTCTTTGGATCAACACGCCGCAGAGGAATAGCTGGATCATATGGGACATGGATTCTTAAAGTTCTGAGGCAGTTCCACACCGCTTGGCGTAGTGGCTGCACCGGTCTGCACTCCCACCAACGGTGCAGGAGGCTTCCCTTCTCTCCACCTCCTCTCTGACACTTGTGGCTTCCTGTCTGCTTCCTTATAGCCATTCTGACCACAGTGAGCTGCTGTGCCCTTGCAGTTTGCATTTGCATTGGCCTGAGACTTAATGACGGTGAACAAGTGTTCATGCACCCGTTGGCCCTCTTTCGATCTTCTTGGCAGAAATCTCTGTTTCCATCTTCTGCCCAGGCTTTCATTGGCTTGTTGTTTTTTTTTTTTTCTTGTGGGGACGTGCGAGTTGATTGCATCCTTGGGCTTTTCACCCCTTGTCCGATGTGGGGTTTGCAAACATCCTCCCCCAGTCGTTCTGCTATCTTTGCATTCAGTCGATGGTTTCCTTCACTGGGCAGAAGCATCCGCATTTGACGTGGTCCTGTTGGTTTCTTGTTGACTTGCTTGCCCTGGCCCAGTCGGACTTGCTTCTTCCAAGCACGCGGCTCAGACAGATGGCAAAGAGCACTCTGCCTAGGTCTCCTGCTACAAGGTTCACGGTTTCAAGTCTGCCATTCAAGGCTTTGATCCATTGCAGGTGGTGTGTGTGCCAGGTGTAACATCATGGTGTACTCTCGTTGTGTTCCAGGTGGCTGTGCAGGCTTCCCAGCACCGTTTATGGTAGAGACTCTCCTTTCTCCGCTGTCTCCTCTTGGCTCCCTGGTCGAAAATGGGCTGTCCATGTACGTTTGGGTTGGGCTCTGGGTTCTCGATTCTGTTGCAGGGGTCTGTGAGCCTGTTTTGGGGCCCAGACTGTGCCGTCTCGGTACCTAGTGCTTCGTCCTATATGTTGAAATCGGAAAGTGTGCCACGTCCTGCTTTTTTCGTTTTCCTGAGGATTCCTTTGCCTAGTCAGGGTCTCTTGTTGCTGGCTAGAAACTTTAGGATTCCCTCTTCTGTCTCTGTGGGAAACATTGCTGCAACTTTGACTGGGATTGCATGGAATCCAGAGATTCCTTGCTCTGGTAGGGACGTTTCCAGTGTGTTGCTGCTTCCACTCCTAGATCCGGGAATCTCCTTCTTTCTCCTTGTGTCTTCTTGAATTTCTTTCCCCCAACGTTTGTTAGTTTTCCATTGCCATGGCTTTCACCTGTTTTGCTAAGTTTCTTCATAGAGATCTCATCCTTCTCACTGGCATGCAGTTTTTCACTTTTTCTTTTCAGCTTCAGTTTCTCTATGCTTTGCAACTTTGAATCGGTTTTGTTCTGGCAGAAGTGCATCGCTGAGCTCACATCTGCTGGCAATGCTCCTGTATTTGCTGTGGAAGTCTGGCCCTGTCTAACGTCCCTTCCCGTCTGCCTCTACACTACCTCGGACGCCTGCCCCAGAATGCCTGAAGCAGTGGTGAGCAGGCTCACCCGAGGGTCCACCCGGCCCACCCCGGGCCACCGACCCAGAAGGTGCGGACCTCACCGCTGCACCACCGGCCGGCCCCTTTCATGTTCCGTTGGCAACCTGCAGTTGAGGGCAATGGGACTTGAATATGCTACCCGAGCCCAACTCTGGCACTGTGTAGATGAGGCCAGGTTGTTTTTCGGGTCCACTGCGATGTCAGAGGATTGGTCATAATCGTGTCTCTGCTGTCCCGGCAAGCTTCACGGACACACGGTTTCCTGGCCCGCTTGGAGCAGTCTCATAACTCCCCCTTCCCACTTAGCCCAGCCTTGACCTTCGCTGCCGTCTTTTGGCTTGTGAATTTCTCTGCCTTTCAAACGTTCCAGCAGAGTCTGTCTAAAGACGGACATCATCTTTCATTGTGGATTATCCAGGTGTGATTTCTGTTCGCCTTCCATTTTCTGGGACCTTTGTCTCTTTTCCATAGGAGAATCGTCACGGTATTTCTCAGCTATCCCCCTTAGACATGCTTATCAGTCCGTTCCCCTTCATTCCAAGTGATTCATTTGGCATTTCTGGAATCACCGTATGTTCTCTAGGCCAAGGTGTGAGTGCTTTCGTGACTCTTGGTTGTTGTCTTTGAATTTGCACCGGTCACTTGAAGGAGTCTTTGCCGCCCTAGCCTGGGTCAAACTAAGCACTGGGAACACGTGGTCATCTGGGTTGGTTTGACATCCTGAGGTCAGAAACTCCAAACTCGAGGTGGTCCTGGCATCCCCCTTCAGGGACACAATGTTTCCAAGACAAATTAGACGAATCTGATGAATTCCTCTCTCCAGGAAAGATATTTTTCTGTCTCCTTTCCGGATTTGGGAAGTTTCGAACTTCACCCCTGATCCTGGAACGTTCCCCCAGGTGCCGTCTAGATACGGGCTTACTTTATTTCTCTGGGCTGTGCCATTTGTTTGCCTTACATCCTCAGCCCTGGCCTGTTTCTTTTTCTTGCAACAGAATTGTATTGTTCTCATTTTCAGCCCACTTCCTTACATGTGGTGTCAAAACACATAATCCATAATCCTTCTACGGCAAGAGGTAGGGGGAGAGAATTTCGATGGAGGCAAACTGAGCACACTAGCCTGGGAGGGCAGCCTTCACGAAGGAACGAAGCCCTGTGGAAAAGGGTGCTTTTCAGCACCCTTGTAGAGCACTTCCAAACAAAGAGACATAGCCCAAGCGTGACGGGGCTCCATTCCTTCAAGGCTTCCAAGACATCTCTTGGGACACATTAGCATGTACCCAGTGGGCCCCCGTGACGCCAGAGCTATGGAAAGTGAGACTGATCTGCAAAGAATGCCAGGGGCCTGGGAAAGGAGGCATCGAGTCTTCTCTTCAACGTCCTCAAGACCTCATTCTTGACTTTGGCTTATGCTTAAGGCAGAAGGACCACGTAGGTCTGATAAGGCCCAAGTCCGGCCTCTTGCTTCCCATCAAGTTGCAAGCTTGAATCAGCATGGCCTCCCCATAGACTTGAATAGATGACCACGTTCTCCTCTCGGGGCTTGTCCCTCTATTCTCGCTTCTTGCCCAGGATCCCTTTCTTAGCCCTCGAATCAGCGTCTGTTTTATGTCTTCCAGTTTCTGTGTCCGCTTTCTGTTTCTCAAAGCTGTTTCTGGGTATCCCTCCCTTTAATAGCCTAGCCGAGGCCAATCCGCAGTCTGTAACCGTGCGGCCATCTTGGCGGACATGATCCTCGTGATGTCATAAACAACCTCAAAATTCGAAGTTGTCCTGACAACCTGCGTGCACACAGAGTTTCAGAGCCATCTCAGGCCAGTCCGACTCCTCACCCTTTCCTGGTAGGATAGTTTTCCTTTTTCTCGATTTCTTGTCGGTTTCTGTCTTGCTCCTCGCACTTTGGAAGGCCTGCTACATTCTCTCTAGACACTGGTTTCTGTCCTGTAAGATTATCCTGGGTTTTGCCTCTTACATTTTATGTAGATGGCCAAGTGGGTGGACGTTCCCCAGAGAAAGTCCTGGACTCCCTCCCAAGTTGAAGTTGCCGGGGCAGTCCTCTGATGCGCAATGATCGTGTCATCTCCTAGCACTCTGCCGATTCCACCTTGGCAGGTCCCATGTTTTCCTTCCTTCTTCCTTTGGGGAAGTGTACCAGATGCGTTCCTGGATTGTAAAAGCCTCACGCTTCTTTTTCTGGTGCGTATTGATAAGGTGACCTCACCATTGCTACTTAGTTTATGATCCCTGTCCGCACCGTACCATGAAATCTGTATTTCCTAACACTGCTAATGTGATCTGCACCCGTGATGTGAAACAGTGAGGCCTGGGCCGGCCAAGCGGAACGTGGGCGCTTACCCGCTCCGCCACAGGGCCGGCCCTGAATTGGACTTTTGGACCAACCTTTTGCCTGAGCTTGGGAACACGTGGGCCTGTTTGGATTATTCGTGAAGGTGATTAGTAGTAACATCCTGGACGGTAACCTTTTCCGTTGGTGCATGGGTTTAGCAGGCAGCATGTTCTGTGGGTAGTATTCCTCTTCATCTATTTGGAATGGTCTACCTTTCTGTAGCATCAGTACGCATTTTGAGGTGATTTTCCAGCCTTGGAAGTTCACCTTCTCTAATCTCTTTCAGCCCCAAAGCTTTATGCCGTCATTCTGGACCCCATTTTGGATTTTTTTTGCTTTTAGGTGAATTTGTCGCCGCAACCCTGCATTAGAACATCCTATATCTTTCCGATTTGCATCCTCATCGATGTAGACTTCCGTGTAGCTTACATCATCTTCCCCTGCGTAAGCCCAATAGCAGGCCCTCACCACACACTTGTGCCTCATCATCTGTTTCACCCTCTCACACCTCCCCGCTTTGTCTCTGGGAACCCCCAATCAAATGTCCCGTGCCACCTGTTCCTGACCGCTTGTTTTTTCTTCTCCTCTTAAGTGAGGTCCTACGGTACTTGCCTTGCTCCCTGGGGCTTGTTTCACTTCCCTAAAACCCTCACAGCCATTCTGGTGGTCACAAATGGCTGGATTGCATCCTTGGTTCCGGCTGACTGGTATGCCATTGCGTGGCTATAGCCCATCTTCCTTCTGCACTCGTCCCTTGCTGGGCTCCAGGGAGGCTTCCAAGTCTTGGGTAGTGGGAGCGACGCTGTGGTGAACTCAGCGGTGCACATGTCTTTATGCAGGAGTGTTTCCGAGTTCTTTGGATCAACACGCCGCAGAGGAATAGCTGGATCATATGGGACATGGATTCTTAAAGTTCTGAGGCAGTTCCACACCGCTTGGCGTAGTGGCTGCACCGGTCTGCACTCCCACCAACGGTGCAGGAGGCTTCCCTTCTCTCCACCTCCTCTCTGACACTTGTGGCTTCCTGTCTGCTTCCTTATAGCCATTCTGACCACAGTGAGCTGCTGTGCCCTTGCAGTTTGCATTTGCATTGGCCTGAGACTTAATGACGGTGAACAAGTGTTCATGCACCCGTTGGCCCTCTTTCGATCTTCTTGGCAGAAATCTCTGTTTCCATCTTCTGCCCAGGCTTTCATTGGCTTGTTGTTTTTTTTTTTTTCTTGTGGGGACGTGCGAGTTGATTGCATCCTTGGGCTTTTCACCCCTTGTCCGATGTGGGGTTTGCAAACATCCTCCCCCAGTCGTTCTGCTATCTTTGCATTCAGTCGATGGTTTCCTTCACTGGGCAGAAGCATCCGCATTTGACGTGGTCCTGTTGGTTTCTTGTTGACTTGCTTGCCCTGGCCCAGTCGGACTTGCTTCTTCCAAGCACGCGGCTCAGACAGATGGCAAAGAGCACTCTGCCTAGGTCTCCTGCTACAAGGTTCACGGTTTCAAGTCTGCCATTCAAGGCTTTGATCCATTGCAGGTGGTGTGTGTGCCAGGTGTAACATCATGGTGTACTCTCGTTGTGTTCCAGGTGGCTGTGCAGGCTTCCCAGCACCGTTTATGGTAGAGACTCTCCTTTCTCCGCTGTCTCCTCTTGGCTCCCTGGTCGAAAATGGGCTGTCCATGTACGTTTGGGTTGGGCTCTGGGTTCTCGATTCTGTTGCAGGGGTCTGTGAGCCTGTTTTGGGGCCCAGACTGTGCCGTCTCGGTACCTAGTGCTTCGTCCTATATGTTGAAATCGGAAAGTGTGCCACGTCCTGCTTTTTTCGTTTTCCTGAGGATTCCTTTGCCTAGTCAGGGTCTCTTGTTGCTGGCTAGAAACTTTAGGATTCCCTCTTCTGTCTCTGTGGGAAACATTGCTGCAACTTTGACTGGGATTGCATGGAATCCAGAGATTCCTTGCTCTGGTAGGGACGTTTCCAGTGTGTTGCTGCTTCCACTCCTAGATCCGGGAATCTCCTTCTTTCTCCTTGTGTCTTCTTGAATTTCTTTCCCCCAACGTTTGTTAGTTTTCCATTGCCATGGCTTTCACCTGTTTTGCTAAGTTTCTTCATAGAGATCTCATCCTTCTCACTGGCATGCAGTTTTTCACTTTTTCTTTTCAGCTTCAGTTTCTCTATGCTTTGCAACTTTGAATCGGTTTTGTTCTGGCAGAAGTGCATCGCTGAGCTCACATCTGCTGGCAATGCTCCTGTATTTGCTGTGGAAGTCTGGCCCTGTCTAACGTCCCTTCCCGTCTGCCTCTACACTACCTCGGACGCCTGCCCCAGAATGCCTGAAGCAGTGGTGAGCAGGCTCACCCGAGGGTCCACCCGGCCCACCCCGGGCCACCGACCCAGAAGGTGCGGACCTCACCGCTGCACCACCGGCCGGCCCCTTTCATGTTCCGTTGGCAACCTGCAGTTGAGGGCAATGGGACTTGAATATGCTACCCGAGCCCAACTCTGGCACTGTGTAGATGAGGCCAGGTTGTTTTTCGGGTCCACTGCGATGTCAGAGGATTGGTCATAATCGTGTCTCTGCTGTCCCGGCAAGCTTCACGGACACACGGTTTCCTGGCCCGCTTGGAGCAGTCTCATAACTCCCCCTTCCCACTTAGCCCAGCCTTGACCTTCGCTGCCGTCTTTTGGCTTGTGAATTTCTCTGCCTTTCAAACGTTCCAGCAGAGTCTGTCTAAAGACGGACATCATCTTTCATTGTGGATTATCCAGGTGTGATTTCTGTTCGCCTTCCATTTTCTGGGACCTTTGTCTCTTTTCCATAGGAGAATCGTCACGGTATTTCTCAGCTATCCCCCTTAGACATGCTTATCAGTCCGTTCCCCTTCATTCCAAGTGATTCATTTGGCATTTCTGGAATCACCGTATGTTCTCTAGGCCAAGGTGTGAGTGCTTTCGTGACTCTTGGTTGTTGTCTTTGAATTTGCACCGGTCACTTGAAGGAGTCTTTGCCGCCCTAGCCTGGGTCAAACTAAGCACTGGGAACACGTGGTCATCTGGGTTGGTTTGACATCCTGAGGTCAGAAACTCCAAACTCGAGGTGGTCCTGGCATCCCCCTTCAGGGACACAATGTTTCCAAGACAAATTAGACGAATCTGATGAATTCCTCTCTCCAGGAAAGATATTTTTCTGTCTCCTTTCCGGATTTGGGAAGTTTCGAACTTCACCCCTGATCCTGGAACGTTCCCCCAGGTGCCGTCTAGATACGGGCTTACTTTATTTCTCTGGGCTGTGCCATTTGTTTGCCTTACATCCTCAGCCCTGGCCTGTTTCTTTTTCTTGCAACAGAATTGTATTGTTCTCATTTTCAGCCCACTTCCTTACATGTGGTGTCAAAACACATAATCCATAATCCTTCTACGGCAAGAGGTAGGGGGAGAGAATTTCGATGGAGGCAAACTGAGCACACTAGCCTGGGAGGGCAGCCTTCACGAAGGAACGAAGCCCTGTGGAAAAGGGTGCTTTTCAGCACCCTTGTAGAGCACTTCCAAACAAAGAGACATAGCCCAAGCGTGACGGGGCTCCATTCCTTCAAGGCTTCCAAGACATCTCTTGGGACACATTAGCATGTACCCAGTGGGCCCCCGTGACGCCAGAGCTATGGAAAGTGAGACTGATCTGCAAAGAATGCCAGGGGCCTGGGAAAGGAGGCATCGAGTCTTCTCTTCAACGTCCTCAAGACCTCATTCTTGACTTTGGCTTATGCTTAAGGCAGAAGGACCACGTAGGTCTGATAAGGCCCAAGTCCGGCCTCTTGCTTCCCATCAAGTTGCAAGCTTGAATCAGCATGGCCTCCCCATAGACTTGAATAGATGACCACGTTCTCCTCTCGGGGCTTGTCCCTCTATTCTCGCTTCTTGCCCAGGATCCCTTTCTTAGCCCTCGAATCAGCGTCTGTTTTATGTCTTCCAGTTTCTGTGTCCGCTTTCTGTTTCTCAAAGCTGTTTCTGGGTATCCCTCCCTTTAATAGCCTAGCCGAGGCCAATCCGCAGTCTGTAACCGTGCGGCCATCTTGGCGGACATGATCCTCGTGATGTCATAAACAACCTCAAAATTCGAAGTTGTCCTGACAACCTGCGTGCACACAGAGTTTCAGAGCCATCTCAGGCCAGTCCGACTCCTCACCCTTTCCTGGTAGGATAGTTTTCCTTTTTCTCGATTTCTTGTCGGTTTCTGTCTTGCTCCTCGCACTTTGGAAGGCCTGCTACATTCTCTCTAGACACTGGTTTCTGTCCTGTAAGATTATCCTGGGTTTTGCCTCTTACATTTTATGTAGATGGCCAAGTGGGTGGACGTTCCCCAGAGAAAGTCCTGGACTCCCTCCCAAGTTGAAGTTGCCGGGGCAGTCCTCTGATGCGCAATGATCGTGTCATCTCCTAGCACTCTGCCGATTCCACCTTGGCAGGTCCCATGTTTTCCTTCCTTCTTCCTTTGGGGAAGTGTACCAGATGCGTTCCTGGATTGTAAAAGCCTCACGCTTCTTTTTCTGGTGCGTATTGATAAGGTGACCTCACCATTGCTACTTAGTTTATGATCCCTGTCCGCACCGTACCATGAAATCTGTATTTCCTAACACTGCTAATGTGATCTGCACCCGTGATGTGAAACAGTGAGGCCTGGGCCGGCCAAGCGGAACGTGGGCGCTTACCCGCTCCGCCACAGGGCCGGCCCTGAATTGGACTTTTGGACCAACCTTTTGCCTGAGCTTGGGAACACGTGGGCCTGTTTGGATTATTCGTGAAGGTGATTAGTAGTAACATCCTGGACGGTAACCTTTTCCGTTGGTGCATGGGTTTAGCAGGCAGCATGTTCTGTGGGTAGTATTCCTCTTCATCTATTTGGAATGGTCTACCTTTCTGTAGCATCAGTACGCATTTTGAGGTGATTTTCCAGCCTTGGAAGTTCACCTTCTCTAATCTCTTTCAGCCCCAAAGCTTTATGCCGTCATTCTGGACCCCATTTTGGATTTTTTTTGCTTTTAGGTGAATTTGTCGCCGCAACCCTGCATTAGAACATCCTATATCTTTCCGATTTGCATCCTCATCGATGTAGACTTCCGTGTAGCTTACATCATCTTCCCCTGCGTAAGCCCAATAGCAGGCCCTCACCACACACTTGTGCCTCATCATCTGTTTCACCCTCTCACACCTCCCCGCTTTGTCTCTGGGAACCCCCAATCAAATGTCCCGTGCCACCTGTTCCTGACCGCTTGTTTTTTCTTCTCCTCTTAAGTGAGGTCCTACGGTACTTGCCTTGCTCCCTGGGGCTTGTTTCACTTCCCTAAAACCCTCACAGCCATTCTGGTGGTCACAAATGGCTGGATTGCATCCTTGGTTCCGGCTGACTGGTATGCCATTGCGTGGCTATAGCCCATCTTCCTTCTGCACTCGTCCCTTGCTGGGCTCCAGGGAGGCTTCCAAGTCTTGGGTAGTGGGAGCGACGCTGTGGTGAACTCAGCGGTGCACATGTCTTTATGCAGGAGTGTTTCCGAGTTCTTTGGATCAACACGCCGCAGAGGAATAGCTGGATCATATGGGACATGGATTCTTAAAGTTCTGAGGCAGTTCCACACCGCTTGGCGTAGTGGCTGCACCGGTCTGCACTCCCACCAACGGTGCAGGAGGCTTCCCTTCTCTCCACCTCCTCTCTGACACTTGTGGCTTCCTGTCTGCTTCCTTATAGCCATTCTGACCACAGTGAGCTGCTGTGCCCTTGCAGTTTGCATTTGCATTGGCCTGAGACTTAATGACGGTGAACAAGTGTTCATGCACCCGTTGGCCCTCTTTCGATCTTCTTGGCAGAAATCTCTGTTTCCATCTTCTGCCCAGGCTTTCATTGGCTTGTTGTTTTTTTTTTTTCTTGTGGGGCCGTGCGAGTTGATTGCATCCTTGGGCTTTTCACCCCTTGTCCGATGTGGGGTTTGCAAACATCCTCCCCCAGTCGTTCTGCTATCTTTGCATTCAGTCGATGGTTTCCTTCACTGGGCAGAAGCATCCGCATTTGACGTGGTCCCGTTGGTTTCTTGTTGACTTGCTTGCCCTGGCCCAGTCGGACTTGCTTCTTCCAAGCACGCGGCTCAGACAGATGGCAAAGAGCACTCTGCCTAGGTCTCCTGCTACAAGGTTCACGGTTTCAAGTCTGCCATTCAAGGCTTTGATCCATTGCAGGTGGTGTGTGTGCCAGGTGTAACATCATGGTGTACTCTCGTTGTGTTCCAGGTGGCTGTGCAGGCTTCCCAGCACCGTTTATGGTAGAGACTCTCCTTTCTCCGCTGTCTCCTCTTGGCTCCCTGGTCGAAAATGGGCTGTCCATGTACGTTTGGGTTGGGCTCTGGGTTCTCGATTCTGTTGCAGGGGTCTGTGTGCCTGTTTTGGGGCCCAGACTGTGCCGTCTCGGTACCTAGTGCTTCGTCCTATATGTTGAAATCGGAAAGTGTGCCACGTCCTGCTTTTTTCGTTTTCCTGAGGATTCCTTTGCCTAGTCAGGGTCTCTTGTTGCTGGCTAGAAACTTTAGGATTCCCTCTTCTGTCTCTGTGGGAAACATTGCTGCAACTTTGACTGGGATTGCCTGGAATCCAGAGATTCCTTGCTCTGGTAGGGACGTTTCCAGTGTGTTGCTGCTTCCACTCCTAGATCCGGGAATCTCCTTCTTTCTCCTTGTGTCTTCTTGAATTTCTTTCCCCCAACGTTTGTTAGTTTTCCATTGCCATGGCTTTCACCTGTTTTGCTAAGTTTCTTCATAGAGATCTCATCCTTCTCACTGGCATGCAGTTTTTCACTTTTTCTTTTCAGCTTCAGTTTCTCTATGCTTTGCAACTTTGAATCGGTTTTGTTCTGGCAGAAGTGCATCGCTGAGCTCACATCTGCTGGCAATGCTCCTGTATTTGCTGTGGAAGTCTGGCCCTGTCTAACGTCCCTTCCCGTCTGCCTCTACACTACCTCGGACGCCTGCCCCAGAATGCCTGAAGCAGTGGTGAGCAGGCTCACCCGAGGGTCCACCCGGCCCACCCCGGGCCACCGACCCAGAAGGTGCGGACCTCACCGCTGCACCACCGGCCGGCCCCTTTCATGTTCCGTTGGCAACCTGCAGTTGAGGGCAATGGGACTTGAATATGCTACCCGAGCCCAACTCTGGCACTGTGTAGATGAGGCCAGGTTGTTTTTCGGGTCCACTGCGATGTCAGAGGATTTGTCATAATCGTGTCTCTGCTGTCCCGGCAAGCTTCACGGACACACGGTTTCCTGGCCCGCTTGGAGCAGTCTCATAACTCCCCCTTCCCACTTAGCCCAGCCTTGACCTTCGCTGCCGTCTTTTGGCTTGTGAATTTCTCTGCCTTTCAAACGTTCCAGCAGAGTCTGTCTAAAGACGGACATCATCTTTCATTGTGGATTATCCAGGTGTGATTTCTGTTCGCCTTCCATTTTCTGGGACCTTTGTCTCTTTTCCATAGGAGAATCGTCACGGTATTTCTCAGCTATCCCCCTTAGACATGCTTATCAGTCCGTTCCCCTTCATTCCAAGTGATTCATTTGGCATTTCTGGAATCACCGTATGTTCTCTAGGCCGAGGTGTGAGTGCTTTCGTGACTCTTGGTTGTTGTCTTTGAATTTGCACCGGTCACTTGAAGGAGTCTTTGCTGCCCTAGCCTGGGTCAAACTAAGCACTGGGAACACGTGGTCATCTGGGTTGGTTTGACATCCTGAGGTCAGAAACTCCAAACTCGAGGTGGTCCTGGCATCCCCCTTCACGGACACAATGTTTCCAAGACAAATTAGACGAATCTGATGAATTCCTCTCTCCAGGAAAGATATTTTTCTGTCTCCTTTCCGGATTTGGGAAGTTTCGAACTTCACCCCTGATCCTGGAACGTTCCCCCAGGTGCCGTCTAGATACGGGCTTACTTTATTTCTCTGGGCTGTGCCATTTGTTTGCCTTACATCCTCAGCCCTGGCCTGTTTCTTTTTCTTGCAACAGAATTGTATTGTTCTCATTTTCAGCCCACTTCCTTACATGTGGTGTCAAAACACATAATCCATAATCCTTCTACGGCAAGAGGTAGGGGGAGAGAATTTCGATGGAGGCAAACTGAGCACACTAGCCTGGGAGGGCAGCCTTCACGAAGGAACGAAGCCCTGTGGAAAAGGGTGCTTTTCAGCACCCTTGTAGAGCACTTCCAAACAAAGAGACATAGCCCAAGCGTGACGGGGCTCCATTCCTTCAAGGCTTCCAAGACATCTCTTGGGACACATTAGCATGTACCCAGTGGGCCCCCGTGACGCCAGAGCTATGGAAAGTGAGACTGATCTGCAAAGAATGCCAGGGGCCTGGGAAAGGAGGCATCGAGTCTTCTCTTCAACGTCCTCAAGACCTCATTCTTGACTTTGGCTTATGCTTAAGGCAGAAGGACCACGTAGGTCTGATAAGGCCCAAGTCCGGCCTCTTGCTTCCCATCAAGTTGCAAGCTTGAATCAGCATGGCCTCCCCATAGACTTGAATAGATGACCACGTTCTCCTCTCGGGGCTTGTCCCTCTATTCTCGCTTCTTGCCCAGGATCCCTTTCTTAGCCCTCGAATCAGCGTCTGTTTTATGTCTTCCAGTTTCTGTGTCCGCTTTCTGTTTCTCAAAGCTGTTTCTGGGTATCCCTCCCTTTAATAGCCTAGCCTAGGCCAATCCGCAGTCTGTAACCGTGCGGCCATCTTGGCGGACATGATCCTCGTGATGTCATAAACAACCTCAAAATTCGAAGTTGTCCTGACAACCTGCGTGCACACAGAGTTTCAGAGCCATCTCAGGCCAGTCCGACTCCTCACCCTTTCCTGGTAGGATAGTTTTCCTTTTTCTCGATTTCTTGTCGGTTTCTGTCTTGCTCCTCGCACTTTGGAAGGCCTGCTACATTCTCTCTAGACACTGGTTTCTGTCCTGTAAGATTATCCTGGGTTTTGCCTCTTACATTTTATGTAGATGGCCAAGTGGGTGGACGTTCCCCAGAGAAAGTCCTGGACTCCCTCCCAAGTTGAAGTTGCCGGGGCAGTCCTCTGATGCGCAATGATCGTGTCATCTCCTAGCACTCTGCCGATTCCACCTTGGCAGGTCCCATGTTTTCCTTCCTTCTTCCTTTGGGGAAGTGTACCAGATGCGTTCCTGGATTGTAAAAGCCTCACGCTTCTTTTTCTGGTGCGTATTGATAAGGTGACCTCACCATTGCTACTTAGTTTATGATCCCTGTCCGCACCGTACCATGAAATCTGTATTTCCTAACACTGCTAATGTGATCTGCACCCGTGATGTGAAACAGTGAGGCCTGGGCCGGCCAAGCGGAACGTGGGCGCTTACCCGCTCCGCCACAGGGCCGGCCCTGAATTGGACTTTTGGACCAACCTTTTGCCTGAGCTTGGGAACACGTGGGCCTGTTTGGATTATTCGTGAAGGTGATTAGTAGTAACATCCTGGACGGTAACCTTTTCCGTTGGTGCATGGGTTTAGCAGGCAGCATGTTCTGTGGGTAGTATTCCTCTTCATCTATTTGGAATGGTCTACCTTTCTGTAGCATCAGTACGCATTTTGAGGTGATTTTCCAGCCTTGGAAGTTCACCTTCTCTAATCTCTTTCAGCCCCAAAGCTTTATGCCGTCATTCTGGACCCCATTTTGGATTTTTTTTGCTTTTAGGTGAATTTGTCGCCGCAACCCTGCATTAGAACATCCTATATCTTTCCGATTTGCATCCTCATCGATGTAGACTTCCGTGTAGCTTACATCATCTTCCCCTGCGTAAGCCCAATAGCAGGCCCTCACCACACACTTGTGCCTCATCATCTGTTTCACCCTCTCACACCTCCCCGCTTTGTCTCTGGGAACCCCCAATCAAATGTCCCGTGCCACCTGTTCCTGACCGCTTGTTTTTTCTTCTCCTCTTAAGTGAGGTCCTACGGTACTTGCCTTGCTCCCTGGGGCTTGTTTCACTTCCCTAAAACCCTCACAGCCATTCTGGTGGTCACAAATGGCTGGATTGCATCCTTGGTTCCGGCTGACTGGTATGCCATTGCGTGGCTATAGCCCATCTTCCTTCTGCACTCGTCCCTTGCTGGGCTCCAGGGAGGCTTCCAAGTCTTGGGTAGTGGGAGCGACGCTGTGGTGAACTCAGCGGTGCACATGTCTTTATGCAGGAGTGTTTCCGAGTTCTTTGGATCAACACGCCGCAGAGGAATAGCTGGATCATATGGGACATGGATTCTTAAAGTTCTGAGGCAGTTCCACACCGCTTGGCGTAGTGGCTGCACCGGTCTGCACTCCCACCAACGGTGCAGGAGGCTTCCCTTCTCTCCACCTCCTCTCTGACACTTGTGGCTTCCTGTCTGCTTCCTTATAGCCATTCTGACCACAGTGAGCTGCTGTGCCCTTGCAGTTTGCATTTGCATTGGCCTGAGACTTAATGACGGTGAACAAGTGTTCATGCACCCGTTGGCCCTCTTTCGATCTTCTTGGCAGAAATCTCTGTTTCCATCTTCTGCCCAGGCTTTCATTGGCTTGTTGTTTTTTTTTTTTTCTTGTGGGGACGTGCGAGTTGATTGCATCCTTGGGCTTTTCACCCCTTGTCCGATGTGGGGTTTGCAAACATCCTCCCCCAGTCGTTCTGCTATCTTTGCATTCAGTCGATGGTTTCCTTCACTGGGCAGAAGCATCCGCATTTGACGTGGTCCTGTTGGTTTCTTGTTGACTTGCTTGCCCTGGCCCAGTCGGACTTGCTTCTTCCAAGCACGCGGCTCAGACAGATGGCAAAGAGCACTCTGCCTAGGTCTCCTGCTACAAGGTTCACGGTTTCAAGTCTGCCATTCAAGGCTTTGATCCATTGCAGGTGGTGTGTGTGCCAGGTGTAACATCATGGTGTACTCTCGTTGTGTTCCAGGTGGCTGTGCAGGCTTCCCAGCACCGTTTATGGTAGAGACTCTCCTTTCTCCGCTGTCTCCTCTTGGCTCCCTGGTCGAAAATGGGCTGTCCATGTACGTTTGGGTTGGGCTCTGGGTTCTCGATTCTGTTGCAGGGGTCTGTGAGCCTGTTTTGGGGCCCAGACTGTGCCGTCTCGGTACCTAGTGCTTCGTCCTATATGTTGAAATCGGAAAGTGTGCCACGTCCTGCTTTTTTCGTTTTCCTGAGGATTCCTTTGCCTAGTCAGGGTCTCTTGTTGCTGGCTAGAAACTTTAGGATTCCCTCTTCTGTCTCTGTGGGAAACATTGCTGCAACTTTGACTGGGATTGCATGGAATCCAGAGATTCCTTGCTCTGGTAGGGACGTTTCCAGTGTGTTGCTGCTTCCACTCCTAGATCCGGGAATCTCCTTCTTTCTCCTTGTGTCTTCTTGAATTTCTTTCCCCCAACGTTTGTTAGTTTTCCATTGCCATGGCTTTCACCTGTTTTGCTAAGTTTCTTCATAGAGATCTCATCCTTCTCACTGGCATGCAGTTTTTCACTTTTTCTTTTCAGCTTCAGTTTCTCTATGCTTTGCAACTTTGAATCGGTTTTGTTCTGGCAGAAGTGCATCGCTGAGCTCACATCTGCTGGCAATGCTCCTGTATTTGCTGTGGAAGTCTGGCCCTGTCTAACGTCCCTTCCCGTCTGCCTCTACACTACCTCGGACGCCTGCCCCAGAATGCCTGAAGCAGTGGTGAGCAGGCTCACCCGAGGGTCCACCCGGCCCACCCCGGGCCACCGACCCAGAAGGTGCGGACCTCACCGCTGCACCACCGGCCGGCCCCTTTCATGTTCCGTTGGCAACCTGCAGTTGAGGGCAATGGGACTTGAATATGCTACCCGAGCCCAACTCTGGCACTGTGTAGATGAGGCCAGGTTGTTTTTCGGGTCCACTGCGATGTCAGAGGATTGGTCATAATCGTGTCTCTGCTGTCCCGGCAAGCTTCACGGACACACGGTTTCCTGGCCCGCTTGGAGCAGTCTCATAACTCCCCCTTCCCACTTAGCCCAGCCTTGACCTTCGCTGCCGTCTTTTGGCTTGTGAATTTCTCTGCCTTTCAAACGTTCCAGCAGAGTCTGTCTAAAGACGGACATCATCTTTCATTGTGGATTATCCAGGTGTGATTTCTGTTCGCCTTCCATTTTCTGGGACCTTTGTCTCTTTTCCATAGGAGAATCGTCACGGTATTTCTCAGCTATCCCCCTTAGACATGCTTATCAGTCCGTTCCCCTTCATTCCAAGTGATTCATTTGGCATTTCTGGAATCACCGTATGTTCTCTAGGCCAAGGTGTGAGTGCTTTCGTGACTCTTGGTTGTTGTCTTTGAATTTGCACCGGTCACTTGAAGGAGTCTTTGCCGCCCTAGCCTGGGTCAAACTAAGCACTGGGAACACGTGGTCATCTGGGTTGGTTTGACATCCTGAGGTCAGAAACTCCAAACTCGAGGTGGTCCTGGCATCCCCCTTCAGGGACACAATGTTTCCAAGACAAATTAGACGAATCTGATGAATTCCTCTCTCCAGGAAAGATATTTTTCTGTCTCCTTTCCGGATTTGGGAAGTTTCGAACTTCACCCCTGATCCTGGAACGTTCCCCCAGGTGCCGTCTAGATACGGGCTTACTTTATTTCTCTGGGCTGTGCCATTTGTTTGCCTTACATCCTCAGCCCTGGCCTGTTTCTTTTTCTTGCAACAGAATTGTATTGTTCTCATTTTCAGCCCACTTCCTTACATGTGGTGTCAAAACACATAATCCATAATCCTTCTACGGCAAGAGGTAGGGGGAGAGAATTTCGATGGAGGCAAACTGAGCACACTAGCCTGGGAGGGCAGCCTTCACGAAGGAACGAAGCCCTGTGGAAAAGGGTGCTTTTCAGCACCCTTGTAGAGCACTTCCAAACAAAGAGACATAGCCCAAGCGTGACGGGGCTCCATTCCTTCAAGGCTTCCAAGACATCTCTTGGGACACATTAGCATGTACCCAGTGGGCCCCCGTGACGCCAGAGCTATGGAAAGTGAGACTGATCTGCAAAGAATGCCAGGGGCCTGGGAAAGGAGGCATCGAGTCTTCTCTTCAACGTCCTCAAGACCTCATTCTTGACTTTGGCTTATGCTTAAGGCAGAAGGACCACGTAGGTCTGATAAGGCCCAAGTCCGGCCTCTTGCTTCCCATCAAGTTGCAAGCTTGAATCAGCATGGCCTCCCCATAGACTTGAATAGATGACCACGTTCTCCTCTCGGGGCTTGTCCCTCTATTCTCGCTTCTTGCCCAGGATCCCTTTCTTAGCCCTCGAATCAGCGTCTGTTTTATGTCTTCCAGTTTCTGTGTCCGCTTTCTGTTTCTCAAAGCTGTTTCTGGGTATCCCTCCCTTTAATAGCCTAGCCTAGGCCAATCCGCAGTCTGTAACCGTGCGGCCATCTTGGCGGACATGATCCTCGTGATGTCATAAACAACCTCAAAATTCGAAGTTGTCCTGACAACCTGCGTGCACACAGAGTTTCAGAGCCATCTCAGGCCAGTCCGACTCCTCACCCTTTCCTGGTAGGATAGTTTTCCTTTTTCTCGATTTCTTGTCGGTTTCTGTCTTGCTCCTCGCACTTTGGAAGGCCTGCTACATTCTCTCTAGACACTGGTTTCTGTCCTGTAAGATTATCCTGGGTTTTGCCTCTTACATTTTATGTAGATGGCCAAGTGGGTGGACGTTCCCCAGAGAAAGTCCTGGACTCCCTCCCAAGTTGAAGTTGCCGGGGCAGTCCTCTGATGCGCAATGATCGTGTCATCTCCTAGCACTCTGCCGATTCCACCTTGGCAGGTCCCATGTTTTCCTTCCTTCTTCCTTTGGGGAAGTGTACCAGATGCGTTCCTGGATTGTAAAAGCCTCACGCTTCTTTTTCTGGTGCGTATTGATAAGGTGACCTCACCATTGCTACTTAGTTTATGATCCCTGTCCGCACCGTACCATGAAATCTGTATTTCCTAACACTGCTAATGTGATCTGCACCCGTGATGTGAAACAGTGAGGCCTGGGCCGGCCAAGCGGAACGTGGGCGCTTACCCGCTCCGCCACAGGGCCGGCCCTGAATTGGACTTTTGGACCAACCTTTTGCCTGAGCTTGGGAACACGTGGGCCTGTTTGGATTATTCGTGAAGGTGATTAGTAGTAACATCCTGGACGGTAACCTTTTCCGTTGGTGCATGGGTTTAGCAGGCAGCATGTTCTGTGGGTAGTATTCCTCTTCATCTATTTGGAATGGTCTACCTTTCTGTAGCATCAGTACGCATTTTGAGGTGATTTTCCAGCCTTGGAAGTTCACCTTCTCTAATCTCTTTCAGCCCCAAAGCTTTATGCCGTCATTCTGGACCCCATTTTGGATTTTTTTTGCTTTTAGGTGAATTTGTCGCCGCAACCCTGCATTAGAACATCCTATATCTTTCCGATTTGCATCCTCATCGATGTAGACTTCCGTGTAGCTTACATCATCTTCCCCTGCGTAAGCCCAATAGCAGGCCCTCACCACACACTTGTGCCTCATCATCTGTTTCACCCTCTCACACCTCCCCGCTTTGTCTCTGGGAACCCCCAATCAAATGTCCCGTGCCACCTGTTCCTGACCGCTTGTTTTTTCTTCTCCTCTTAAGTGAGGTCCTACGGTACTTGCCTTGCTCCCTGGGGCTTGTTTCACTTCCCTAAAACCCTCACAGCCATTCTGGTGGTCACAAATGGCTGGATTGCATCCTTGGTTCCGGCTGACTGGTATGCCATTGCGTGGCTATAGCCCATCTTCCTTCTGCACTCGTCCCTTGCTGGGCTCCAGGGAGGCTTCCAAGTCTTGGGTAGTGGGAGCGACGCTGTGGTGAACTCAGCGGTGCACATGTCTTTATGCAGGAGTGTTTCCGAGTTCTTTGGATCAACACGCCGCAGAGGAATAGCTGGATCATATGGGACATGGATTCTTAAAGTTCTGAGGCAGTTCCACACCGCTTGGCGTAGTGGCTGCACCGGTCTGCACTCCCACCAACGGTGCAGGAGGCTTCCCTTCTCTCCACCTCCTCTCTGACACTTGTGGCTTCCTGTCTGCTTCCTTATAGCCATTCTGACCACAGTGAGCTGCTGTGCCCTTGCAGTTTGCATTTGCATTGGCCTGAGACTTAATGACGGTGAACAAGTGTTCATGCACCCGTTGGCCCTCTTTCGATCTTCTTGGCAGAAATCTCTGTTTCCATCTTCTGCCCAGGCTTTCATTGGCTTGTTGTTTTTTTTTTTTCTTGTGGGGCCGTGCGAGTTGATTGCATCCTTGGGCTTTTCACCCCTTGTCCGATGTGGGGTTTGCAAACATCCTCCCCCAGTCGTTCTGCTATCTTTGCATTCAGTCGATGGTTTCCTTCACTGGGCAGAAGCATCCGCATTTGACGTGGTCCCGTTGGTTTCTTGTTGACTTGCTTGCCCTGGCCCAGTCGGACTTGCTTCTTCCAAGCACGCGGCTCAGACAGATGGCAAAGAGCACTCTGCCTAGGTCTCCTGCTACAAGGTTCACGGTTTCAAGTCTGCCATTCAAGGCTTTGATCCATTGCAGGTGGTGTGTGTGCCAGGTGTAACATCATGGTGTACTCTCGTTGTGTTCCAGGTGGCTGTGCAGGCTTCCCAGCACCGTTTATGGTAGAGACTCTCCTTTCTCCGCTGTCTCCTCTTGGCTCCCTGGTCGAAAATGGGCTGTCCATGTACGTTTGGGTTGGGCTCTGGGTTCTCGATTCTGTTGCAGGGGTCTGTGTGCCTGTTTTGGGGCCCAGACTGTGCCGTCTCGGTACCTAGTGCTTCGTCCTATATGTTGAAATCGGAAAGTGTGCCACGTCCTGCTTTTTTCGTTTTCCTGAGGATTCCTTTGCCTAGTCAGGGTCTCTTGTTGCTGGCTAGAAACTTTAGGATTCCCTCTTCTGTCTCTGTGGGAAACATTGCTGCAACTTTGACTGGGATTGCCTGGAATCCAGAGATTCCTTGCTCTGGTAGGGACGTTTCCAGTGTGTTGCTGCTTCCACTCCTAGATCCGGGAATCTCCTTCTTTCTCCTTGTGTCTTCTTGAATTTCTTTCCCCCAACGTTTGTTAGTTTTCCATTGCCATGGCTTTCACCTGTTTTGCTAAGTTTCTTCATAGAGATCTCATCCTTCTCACTGGCATGCAGTTTTTCACTTTTTCTTTTCAGCTTCAGTTTCTCTATGCTTTGCAACTTTGAATCGGTTTTGTTCTGGCAGAAGTGCATCGCTGAGCTCACATCTGCTGGCAATGCTCCTGTATTTGCTGTGGAAGTCTGGCCCTGTCTAACGTCCCTTCCCGTCTGCCTCTACACTACCTCGGACGCCTGCCCCAGAATGCCTGAAGCAGTGGTGAGCAGGCTCACCCGAGGGTCCACCCGGCCCACCCCGGGCCACCGACCCAGAAGGTGCGGACCTCACCGCTGCACCACCGGCCGGCCCCTTTCATGTTCCGTTGGCAACCTGCAGTTGAGGGCAATGGGACTTGAATATGCTACCCGAGCCCAACTCTGGCACTGTGTAGATGAGGCCAGGTTGTTTTTCGGGTCCACTGCGATGTCAGAGGATTTGTCATAATCGTGTCTCTGCTGTCCCGGCAAGCTTCACGGACACACGGTTTCCTGGCCCGCTTGGAGCAGTCTCATAACTCCCCCTTCCCACTTAGCCCAGCCTTGACCTTCGCTGCCGTCTTTTGGCTTGTGAATTTCTCTGCCTTTCAAACGTTCCAGCAGAGTCTGTCTAAAGACGGACATCATCTTTCATTGTGGATTATCCAGGTGTGATTTCTGTTCGCCTTCCATTTTCTGGGACCTTTGTCTCTTTTCCATAGGAGAATCGTCACGGTATTTCTCAGCTATCCCCCTTAGACATGCTTATCAGTCCGTTCCCCTTCATTCCAAGTGATTCATTTGGCATTTCTGGAATCACCGTATGTTCTCTAGGCCGAGGTGTGAGTGCTTTCGTGACTCTTGGTTGTTGTCTTTGAATTTGCACCGGTCACTTGAAGGAGTCTTTGCTGCCCTAGCCTGGGTCAAACTAAGCACTGGGAACACGTGGTCATCTGGGTTGGTTTGACATCCTGAGGTCAGAAACTCCAAACTCGAGGTGGTCCTGGCATCCCCCTTCACGGACACAATGTTTCCAAGACAAATTAGACGAATCTGATGAATTCCTCTCTCCAGGAAAGATATTTTTCTGTCTCCTTTCCAGATTTGGGAAGTTTCGAACTTCACCCCTGATCCTGGAACGTTCCCCCAGGTGCCGTCTAGATACGGGCTTACTTTATTTCTCTGGGCTGTGCCATTTGTTTGCCTTACATCCTCAGCCCTGGCCTGTTTCTTTTTCTTGAAACAGAATTGTATTGTTCTCATTTTCAGCCCACTTCCTTACATGTGGTGTCAAAACACATAATCCATAATCCTTCTACGGCAAGAGGTAGGGGGAGAGAATTTCGATGGAGGCAAACTGAGCACACTAGCCTGGGAGGGCAGCCTTCACGAAGGAACGAAGCCCTGTGGAAAAGGGTGCTTTTCAGCACCCTTGTAGAGCACTTCCAAACAAAGAGACATAGCCCAAGCGTGACGGGGCTCCATTCCTTCAAGGCTTCCAAGACATCTCTTGGGACACATTAGCATGTACCCAGTGGGCCCCCGTGACGCCAGAGCTATGGAAAGTGAGACTGATCTGCAAAGAATGCCAGGGGCCTGGGAAAGGAGGCATCGAGTCTTCTCTTCAACGTCCTCAAGACCTCATTCTTGACTTTGGCTTATGCTTAAGGCAGAAGGACCACGTAGGTCTGATAAGGCCCAAGTCCGGCCTCTTGCTTCCCATCAAGTTGCAAGCTTGAATCAGCATGGCCTCCCCATAGACTTGAATAGATGACCACGTTCTCCTCTCGGGGCTTGTCCCTCTATTCTCGCTTCTTGCCCAGGATCCCTTTCTTAGCCCTCGAATCAGCGTCTGTTTTATGTCTTCCAGTTTCTGTGTCCGCTTTCTGTTTCTCAAAGCTGTTTCTGGGTATCCCTCCCTTTAATAGCCTAGCCGAGGCCAATCCGCAGTCTGTAACCGTGCGGCCATCTTGGCGGACATGATCCTCGTGATGTCATAAACAACCTCAAAATTCGAAGTTGTCCTGACAACCTGCGTGCACACAGAGTTTCAGAGCCATCTCAGGCCAGTCCGACTCCTCACCCTTTCCTGGTAGGATAGTTTTCCTTTTTCTCGATTTCTTGTCGGTTTCTGTCTTGCTCCTCGCACTTTGGAAGGCCTGCTACATTCTCTCTAGACACTGGTTTCTGTCCTGTAAGATTATCCTGGGTTTTGCCTCTTACATTTTATGTAGATGGCCAAGTGGGTGGACGTTCCCCAGAGAAAGTCCTGGACTCCCTCCCAAGTTGAAGTTGCCGGGGCAGTCCTCTGATGCGCAATGATCGTGTCATCTCCTAGCACTCTGCCGATTCCACCTTGGCAGGTCCCATGTTTTCCTTCCTTCTTCCTTTGGGGAAGTGTACCAGATGCGTTCCTGGATTGTAAAAGCCTCACGCTTCTTTTTCTGGTGCGTATTGATAAGGTGACCTCACCATTGCTACTTAGTTTATGATCCCTGTCCGCACCGTACCATGAAATCTGTATTTCCTAACACTGCTAATGTGATCTGCACCCGTGATGTGAAACAGTGAGGCCTGGGCCGGCCAAGCGGAACGTGGGCGCTTACCCGCTCCGCCACAGGGCCGGCCCTGAATTGGACTTTTGGACCAACCTTTTGCCTGAGCTTGGGAACACGTGGGCCTGTTTGGATTATTCGTGAAGGTGATTAGTAGTAACATCCTGGACGGTAACCTTTTCCGTTGGTGCATGGGTTTAGCAGGCAGCATGTTCTGTGGGTAGTATTCCTCTTCATCTATTTGGAATGGTCTACCTTTCTGTAGCATCAGTACGCATTTTGAGGTGATTTTCCAGCCTTGGAAGTTCACCTTCTCTAATCTCTTTCAGCCCCAAAGCTTTATGCCGTCATTCTGGACCCCATTTTGGATTTTTTTTGCTTTTAGGTGAATTTGTCGCCGCAACCCTGCATTAGAACATCCTATATCTTTCCGATTTGCATCCTCATCGATGTAGACTTCCGTGTAGCTTACATCATCTTCCCCTGCGTAAGCCCAATAGCAGGCCCTCACCACACACTTGTGCCTCATCATCTGTTTCACCCTCTCACACCTCCCCGCTTTGTCTCTGGGAACCCCCAATCAAATGTCCCGTGCCACCTGTTCCTGACCGCTTGTTTTTTCTTCTCCTCTTAAGTGAGGTCCTACGGTACTTGCCTTGCTCCCTGGGGCTTGTTTCACTTCCCTAAAACCCTCACAGCCATTCTGGTGGTCACAAATGGCTGGATTGCATCCTTGGTTCCGGCTGACTGGTATGCCATTGCGTGGCTATAGCCCATCTTCCTTCTGCACTCGTCCCTTGCTGGGCTCCAGGGAGGCTTCCAAGTCTTGGGTAGTGGGAGCGACGCTGTGGTGAACTCAGCGGTGCACATGTCTTTATGCAGGAGTGTTTCCGAGTTCTTTGGATCAACACGCCGCAGAGGAATAGCTGGATCATATGGGACATGGATTCTTAAAGTTCTGAGGCAGTTCCACACCGCTTGGCGTAGTGGCTGCACCGGTCTGCACTCCCACCAACGGTGCAGGAGGCTTCCCTTCTCTCCACCTCCTCTCTGACACTTGTGGCTTCCTGTCTGCTTCCTTATAGCCATTCTGACCACAGTGAGCTGCTGTGCCCTTGCAGTTTGCATTTGCATTGGCCTGAGACTTAATGACGGTGAACAAGTGTTCATGCACCCGTTGGCCCTCTTTCGATCTTCTTGGCAGAAATCTCTGTTTCCATCTTCTGCCCAGGCTTTCATTGGCTTGTTGTTTTTTTTTTTTCTTGTGGGGCCGTGCGAGTTGATTGCATCCTTGGGCTTTTCACCCCTTGTCCGATGTGGGGTTTGCAAACATCCTCCCCCAGTCGTTCTGCTATCTTTGCATTCAGTCGATGGTTTCCTTCACTGGGCAGAAGCATCCGCATTTGACGTGGTCCCGTTGGTTTCTTGTTGACTTGCTTGCCCTGGCCCAGTCGGACTTGCTTCTTCCAAGCACGCGGCTCAGACAGATGGCAAAGAGCACTCTGCCTAGGTCTCCTGCTACAAGGTTCACGGTTTCAAGTCTGCCATTCAAGGCTTTGATCCATTGCAGGTGGTGTGTGTGCCAGGTGTAACATCATGGTGTACTCTCGTTGTGTTCCAGGTGGCTGTGCAGGCTTCCCAGCACCGTTTATGGTAGAGACTCTCCTTTCTCCGCTGTCTCCTCTTGGCTCCCTGGTCGAAAATGGGCTGTCCATGTACGTTTGGGTTGGGCTCTGGGTTCTCGATTCTGTTGCAGGGGTCTGTGTGCCTGTTTTGGGGCCCAGACTGTGCCGTCTCGGTACCTAGTGCTTCGTCCTATATGTTGAAATCGGAAAGTGTGCCACGTCCTGCTTTTTTCGTTTTCCTGAGGATTCCTTTGCCTAGTCAGGGTCTCTTGTTGCTGGCTAGAAACTTTAGGATTCCCTCTTCTGTCTCTGTGGGAAACATTGCTGCAACTTTGACTGGGATTGCCTGGAATCCAGAGATTCCTTGCTCTGGTAGGGACGTTTCCAGTGTGTTGCTGCTTCCACTCCTAGATCCGGGAATCTCCTTCTTTCTCCTTGTGTCTTCTTGAATTTCTTTCCCCCAACGTTTGTTAGTTTTCCATTGCCATGGCTTTCACCTGTTTTGCTAAGTTTCTTCATAGAGATCTCATCCTTCTCACTGGCATGCAGTTTTTCACTTTTTCTTTTCAGCTTCAGTTTCTCTATGCTTTGCAACTTTGAATCGGTTTTGTTCTGGCAGAAGTGCATCGCTGAGCTCACATCTGCTGGCAATGCTCCTGTATTTGCTGTGGAAGTCTGGCCCTGTCTAACGTCCCTTCCCGTCTGCCTCTACACTACCTCGGACGCCTGCCCCAGAATGCCTGAAGCAGTGGTGAGCAGGCTCACCCGAGGGTCCACCCGGCCCACCCCGGGCCACCGACCCAGAAGGTGCGGACCTCACCGCTGCACCACCGGCCGGCCCCTTTCATGTTCCGTTGGCAACCTGCAGTTGAGGGCAATGGGACTTGAATATGCTACCCGAGCCCAACTCTGGCACTGTGTAGATGAGGCCAGGTTGTTTTTCGGGTCCACTGCGATGTCAGAGGATTTGTCATAATCGTGTCTCTGCTGTCCCGGCAAGCTTCACGGACACACGGTTTCCTGGCCCGCTTGGAGCAGTCTCATAACTCCCCCTTCCCACTTAGCCCAGCCTTGACCTTCGCTGCCGTCTTTTGGCTTGTGAATTTCTCTGCCTTTCAAACGTTCCAGCAGAGTCTGTCTAAAGACGGACATCATCTTTCATTGTGGATTATCCAGGTGTGATTTCTGTTCGCCTTCCATTTTCTGGGACCTTTGTCTCTTTTCCATAGGAGAATCGTCACGGTATTTCTCAGCTATCCCCCTTAGACATGCTTATCAGTCCGTTCCCCTTCATTCCAAGTGATTCATTTGGCATTTCTGGAATCACCGTATGTTCTCTAGGCCGAGGTGTGAGTGCTTTCGTGACTCTTGGTTGTTGTCTTTGAATTTGCACCGGTCACTTGAAGGAGTCTTTGCTGCCCTAGCCTGGGTCAAACTAAGCACTGGGAACACGTGGTCATCTGGGTTGGTTTGACATCCTGAGGTCAGAAACTCCAAACTCGAGGTGGTCCTGGCATCCCCCTTCACGGACACAATGTTTCCAAGACAAATTAGACGAATCTGATGAATTCCTCTCTCCAGGAAAGATATTTTTCTGTCTCCTTTCCAGATTTGGGAAGTTTCGAACTTCACCCCTGATCCTGGAACGTTCCCCCAGGTGCCGTCTAGATACGGGCTTACTTTATTTCTCTGGGCTGTGCCATTTGTTTGCCTTACATCCTCAGCCCTGGCCTGTTTCTTTTTCTTGCAACAGAATTGTAATGTTCTCATTTTCAGCCCACTTCCTTACATGTGGTGTCAAAACACATAATCCATAATCCTTCTACGGCAAGAGGTAGGGGGAGAGAATTTCGATGGAGGCAAACTGAGCACACTAGCCTGGGAGGGCAGCCTTCACGAAGGAACGAAGCCCTGTGGAAAAGGGTGCTTTTCAGCACCCTTGTAGAGCACTTCCAAACAAAGAGACATAGCCCAAGCGTGACGGGGCTCCATTCCTTCAAGGCTTCCAAGACATCTCTTGGGACACATTAGCATGTACCCAGTGGGCCCCCGTGACGCCAGAGCTATGGAAAGTGAGACTGATCTGCAAAGAATGCCAGGGGCCTGGGAAAGGAGGCATCGAGTCTTCTCTTCAACGTCCTCAAGACCTCATTCTTGACTTTGGCTTATGCTTAAGGCAGAAGGACCACGTAGGTCTGATAAGGCCCAAGTCCGGCCTCTTGCTTCCCATCAAGTTGCAAGCTTGAATCAGCATGGCCTCCCCATAGACTTGAATAGATGACCACGTTCTCCTCTCGGGGCTTGTCCCTCTATTCTCGCTTCTTGCCCAGGATCCCTTTCTTAGCCCTCGAATCAGCGTCTGTTTTATGTCTTCCAGTTTCTGTGTCCGCTTTCTGTTTCTCAAAGCTGTTTCTGGGTATCCCTCCCTTTAATAGCCTAGCCGAGGCCAATCCGCAGTCTGTAACCGTGCGGCCATCTTGGCGGACATGATCCTCGTGATGTCATAAACAACCTCAAAATTCGAAGTTGTCCTGACAACCTGCGTGCACACAGAGTTTCAGAGCCATCTCAGGCCAGTCCGACTCCTCACCCTTTCCTGGTAGGATAGTTTTCCTTTTTCTCGATTTCTTGTCGGTTTCTGTCTTGCTCCTCGCACTTTGGAAGGCCTGCTACATTCTCTCTAGACACTGGTTTCTGTCCTGTAAGATTATCCTGGGTTTTGCCTCTTACATTTTATGTAGATGGCCAAGTGGGTGGACGTTCCCCAGAGAAAGTCCTGGACTCCCTCCCAAGTTGAAGTTGCCGGGGCAGTCCTCTGATGCGCAATGATCGTGTCATCTCCTAGCACTCTGCCGATTCCACCTTGGCAGGTCCCATGTTTTCCTTCCTTCTTCCTTTGGGGAAGTGTACCAGATGCGTTCCTGGATTGTAAAAGCCTCACGCTTCTTTTTCTGGTGCGTATTGATAAGGTGACCTCACCATTGCTACTTAGTTTATGATCCCTGTCCGCACCGTACCATGAAATCTGTATTTCCTAACACTGCTAATGTGATCTGCACCCGTGATGTGAAACAGTGAGGCCTGGGCCGGCCAAGCGGAACGTGGGCGCTTACCCGCTCCGCCACAGGGCCGGCCCTGAATTGGACTTTTGGACCAACCTTTTGCCTGAGCTTGGGAACACGTGGGCCTGTTTGGATTATTCGTGAAGGTGATTAGTAGTAACATCCTGGACGGTAACCTTTTCCGTTGGTGCATGGGTTTAGCAGGCAGCATGTTCTGTGGGTAGTATTCCTCTTCATCTATTTGGAATGGTCTACCTTTCTGTAGCATCAGTACGCATTTTGAGGTGATTTTCCAGCCTTGGAAGTTCACCTTCTCTAATCTCTTTCAGCCCCAAAGCTTTATGCCGTCATTCTGGACCCCATTTTGGATTTTTTTTGCTTTTAGGTGAATTTGTCGCCGCAACCCTGCATTAGAACATCCTATATCTTTCCGATTTGCATCCTCATCGATGTAGACTTCCGTGTAGCTTACATCATCTTCCCCTGCGTAAGCCCAATAGCAGGCCCTCACCACACACTTGTGCCTCATCATCTGTTTCACCCTCTCACACCTCCCCGCTTTGTCTCTGGGAACCCCCAATCAAATGTCCCGTGCCACCTGTTCCTGACCGCTTGTTTTTTCTTCTCCTCTTAAGTGAGGTCCTACGGTACTTGCCTTGCTCCCTGGGGCTTGTTTCACTTCCCTAAAACCCTCACAGCCATTCTGGTGGTCACAAATGGCTGGATTGCATCCTTGGTTCCGGCTGACTGGTATGCCATTGCGTGGCTATAGCCCATCTTCCTTCTGCACTCGTCCCTTGCTGGGCTCCAGGGAGGCTTCCAAGTCTTGGGTAGTGGGAGCGACGCTGTGGTGAACTCAGCGGTGCACATGTCTTTATGCAGGAGTTTTTCCGAGTTCTTTGGATCAACACGCCGCAGAGGAATAGCTGGATCATATGGGACATGGATTCTTAAAGTTCTGAGGCAGTTCCACACCGCTTGGCGTAGTGGCTGCACCGGTCTGCACTCCCACCAACGGTGCAGGAGGCTTCCCTTCTCTCCACCTCCTCTCTGACACTTGTGGCTTCCTGTCTGCTTCCTTATAGCCATTCTGACCACAGTGAGCTGCTGTGCCCTTGCAGTTTGCATTTGCATTGGCCTGAGACTTCATGACGGTGAACAAGTGTTCATGCACCCGTTGGCCCTCTTTCGATCTTCTTGGCAGAAATCTCTGTTTCCATCTTCTGCCCAGGCTTTCATTGGCTTGTTGTTTTTTTTTTTTTCTTGTGGGGCCGTGCGAGTTGATTGCATCCTTGGGCTTTTCACCCCTTGTCCGATGTGGGGTTTGCAAACATCCTCCCCCAGTCGTTCTGCTATCTTTGCATTCAGTCGATGGTTTCCTTCACTGGGCAGAAGCGTCCGCATTTGACGTGGTCCCGTTGGTTTCTTGTTGACTTGGTTGCCCTGGCCCAGTCGGACTTGCTTCTTCCAAACAGGCGGCTCAGACAGATGGCAAAGAGCACTCTGCCTAGGTCTTCTGCTACAAGGTTCACGGTTTCAAGTCTGCCATTCAAGGCTTTGATCCATTGCAGGTGGTGTGTGTGCCAGGTGTAACATCATGGTGTACTCTCGTTGTGTTCCAGGTGGCTGTGCAGGCTTCCCAGCACCGTTTATGGTAGAGACTCTCCTTTCTCCGCTGTCTCCTCTTGGCTCCCTGGTCGAAAATGGGCTGTCCATGTACGTTTGGGTTGGGCTCTGGGTTCTCGATTCTGTTGCAGGGGTCTGTGTGCCTGTTTTGGGGCCCAGACTGTGCCGTCTCGGTACCTAGTGCTTCGTCCTATATGTTGAAATCGGAAAGTGTGCCACGTCCTGCTTTTTTCGTTTTCCTGAGGATTCCTTTGCCTAGTCAGGGTCTCTTGTTGCTGGCTAGAAACTTTAGGATTCCCTCTTCTGTCTCTGTGGGAAACATTGCTGCAACTTTGACTGGGATTGCATGGAATCCAGAGATTCCTTGCTCTGGTAGGGACGTTTCCAGTGTGTTGCTGCTTCCACTCCTAGATCCGGGAATCTCCTTCTTTCTCCTTGTGTCTTCTTGAATTTCTTTCCCCCAACGTTTGTTAGTTTTCCATTGCCATGGCTTTCACCTGTTTTGCTAAGTTTCTTCATAGAGATCTCATCCTTCTCACTGGCATGCAGTTTTTCACTTTTTCTTTTCAGCTTCAGTTTCTCTATGCTTTGCAACTTTGAATCGGTTTTGTTCTGGCAGAAGTGCATCGCTGAGCTCACATCTGCTGGCAATGCTCCTGTATTTGCTGTGGAAGTCTGGCCCTGTCTAACGTCCCTTCCCGTCTGCCTCTACACTACCTCGGACGCCTGCCCCAGAATGCCTGAAGCAGTGGTGAGCAGGCTCACCCGAGGGTCCACCCGGCCCACCCCGGGCCACCGACCCAGAAGGTGCGGACCTCACCGCTGCACCACCGGCCGGCCCCTTTCATGTTCCGTTGGCAACCTGCAGTTGAGGGCAATGGGACTTGAATATGCTACTTGAGCCCAACTCTGGCACCGTGTAGATGAGGCCAGGTTGTTTTTCGGGTCCACTGCGATGTCAGAGGATTTGTCATAATCGTGTCTCTGCTGTCCCGGCAAGCTTCACGGACACACGGTTTCCTGGCCCGCTTGGAGCAGTCTCATAACTCCCCCTTCCCACTTAGCCCAGCCTTGACCTTCGCTGCCGTCTTTTGGCTTGTGAATTTCTCTGCCTTTCAAACGTTCCAGCAGAGTCTGTCTAAAGACGGACATCATCTTTCATTGTGGATTATCCAGGTGTGATTTCTGTTCGCCTTCCATTTTCTGGGACCTTTGTCTCTTTTCCATAGGAGAATCGTCACGGTATTTCTCAGCTATCCCCCTTAGACATGCTTATCAGTCCGTTCCCCTTCATTCCAAGTGATTCATTTGGCATTTCTGGAATCACCGTATGTTCTCTAGGCCGAGGTGTGAGTGCTTTCGTGACTCTTGGTTGTTGTCTTTGAATTTGCACCGGTCACTTGAAGGAGTCTTTGCTGCCCTAGCCTGGGTCAAACTAAGCACTGGGAACACGTGGTCATCTGGGTTGGTTTGACATCCTGAGGTCAGAAACTCCAAACTCGAGGTGGTCCTGGCATCCCCCTTCACGGACACAATGTTTCCAAGACAAATTAGACGAATCTGATGAATTCCTCTCTCCAGGAAAGATATTTTTCTGTCTCCTTTCCGGATTTGGGAAGTTTCGAACTTCACCCCTGATCCTGGAACGTTCCCCCAGGTGCCGTCTAGATACGGGCTTACTTTATTTCTCTGGGCTGTGCCATTTGTTTGCCTTACATCCTCAGCCCTGGCCTGTTTCTTTTTCTTGCAACAGAATTGTAATGTTCTCATTTTCAGCCCACTTCCTTACATGTGGTGTCAAAACACATAATCCATAATCCTTCTACGGCAAGAGGTAGGGGGAGAGAATTTCGATGGAGGCAAACTGAGCACACTAGCCTGGGAGGGCAGCCTTCACGAAGGAACGAAGCCCTGTGGAAAAGGGTGCTTTTCAGCACCCTTGTAGAGCACTTCCAAACAAAGAGACATAGCCCAAGCGTGACGGGGCTCCATTCCTTCAAGGCTTCCAAGACATCGCTTGGGACACATTAGCATGTACCCAGTGGGCCCCCGTGACGCCAGAGCTATGGAAAGTGAGACTGATCTGCAAAGAATGCCAGGGGCCTGGGAAAGGAGGCATCGAGTCTTCTCTTCAACGTCCTCAAGACCTCATTCTGGACTTTGGCTTATGCTTAAGGCAGAAGGACCACGTAGGTCTGATAAGGCCCAAGTCCAGCCTCTTGCTTCCAATCAAGTTGCAAGCTTGAATCAGCATGGCCTCCCCATAGACTTGAATAGATGACAACGTTCTCCTCTCGGGGCTTGTCCCTCTATTCTCGCTTCTTGCCCAGGATCCCTTTCTTAGCCCTCGAATCAGCGTCTGTTTTATGTCTTCCAGTTTCTGTGTCCGCTTTCTGTTTCTCAAAGCTGTTTCTGGGTATCCCTCCCTTTAATAGCCTAGCCGAGGCCAATCCGCAGTCTGTAACCGTGCGGCCATCTTGGCGGACATGATCCTCGTGATGTCATAAACAACCTCAAAATTCGAAGTTGTCCTGACAACCTGCGTGCACACAGAGTTTCAGAGCCATCTCAGGCCAGTCCGACTCCTCACCCTTTCCTGGTAGGATAGTTTTCCTTTTTCTCGATTTCTTGTCGGTTTCTGTCTTGCTCCTCGCACTTTGGAAGGCCTGCTACATTCTCTCTAGACACTGGTTTCTGTCCTGTAAGATTATCCTGGGTTTTGCCTCTTACATTTTATGTAGATGGCCAAGTGGGTGGACGTTCCCCAGAGAAAGTCCTGGACTCCCTCCCAAGTTGAAGTTGCCGGGGCAGTCCTCTGATGCGCAATGATCGTGTCATCTCCTAGCACTCTGCCGATTCCACCTTGGCAGGTCCCATGTTTTCCTTCCTTCTTCCTTTGGGGAAGTGTACCAGATGCGTTCCTGGATTGTAAAAGCCTCACGCTTCTTTTTCTGGTGCGTATTGATAAGGTGACCTCACCATTGCTACTTAGTTTATGATCCCTGTCCGCACCGTACCATGAAATCTGTATTTCCTAACACTGCTAATGTGATCTGCACCCGTGATGTGAAACAGTGAGGCCTGGGCCGGCCAAGCGGAACGTGGGCGCTTACCCGCTCCGCCACAGGGCCGGCCCTGAATTGGACTTTTGGACCAACCTTTTGCCTGAGCTTGGGAACACGTGGGCCTGTTTGGATTATTCGTGAAGGTGATTAGTAGTAACATCCTGGACGGTAACCTTTTCCGTTGGTGCATGGGTTTAGCAGGCAGCATGTTCTGTGGGTAGTATTCCTCTTCATCTATTTGGAATGGTCTACCTTTCTGTAGCATCAGTACGCATTTTGAGGTGATTTTCCAGCCTTGGAAGTTCACCTTCTCTAATCTCTTTCAGCCCCAAAGCTTTATGCCGTCATTCTGGACCCCATTTTGGATTTTTTTTGCTTTTAGGTGAATTTGTCGCCGCAACCCTGCATTAGAACATCCTATATCTTTCCGATTTGCATCCTCATCGATGTAGACTTCCGTGTAGCTTACATCATCTTCCCCTGCGTAAGCCCAATAGCAGGCCCTCACCACACACTTGTGCCTCATCATCTGTTTCACCCTCTCACACCTCCCCGCTTTGTCTCTGGGAACCCCCAATCAAATGTCCCGTGCCACCTGTTCCTGACCGCTTGTTTTTTCTTCTCCTCTTAAGTGAGGTCCTACGGTACTTGCCTTGCTCCCTGGGGCTTGTTTCACTTCCCTAAAACCCTCACAGCCATTCTGGTGGTCACAAATGGCTGGATTGCATCCTTGGTTCCGGCTGACTGGTATGCCATTGCGTGGCTATAGCCCATCTTCCTTCTGCACTCGTCCCTTGCTGGGCTCCAGGGAGGCTTCCAAGTCTTGGGTAGTGGGAGCGACGCTGTGGTGAACTCAGCGGTGCACATGTCTTTATGCAGGAGTGTTTCCGAGTTCTTTGGATCAACACGCCGCAGAGGAATAGCTGGATCATATGGGACATGGATTCTTAAAGTTCTGAGGCAGTTCCACACCGCTTGGCGTAGTGGCTGCACCGGTCTGCACTCCCACCAACGGTGCAGGAGGCTTCCCTTCTCTCCACCTCCTCTCTGACACTTGTGGCTTCCTGTCTGCTTCCTTATAGCCATTCTGACCACAGTGAGCTGCTGTGCCCTTGCAGTTTGCATTTGCATTGGCCTGAGACTTCATGACGGTGAACAAGTGTTCATGCACCCGTTGGCCCTCTTTCGATCTTCTTGGCAGAAATCTCTGTTTCCATCTTCTGCCCAGGCTTTCATTGGCTTGTTGTTTTTTTTTTTTTCTTGTGGGGACGTGCGAGTTGATTGCATCCTTGGGCTTTTCACCCCTTGTCCGATGTGGGGTTTGCAAACATCCTCCCCCAGTCGTTCTGCTATCTTTGCATTCAGTCGATGGTTTCCTTCACTGGGCAGAAGCGTCCGCATTTGACGTGGTCCCGTTGGTTTCTTGTTGACTTGGTTGCCCTGGCCCAGTCGGACTTGCTTCTTCCAAACAGGCGGCTCAGACAGATGGCAAAGAGCACTCTGCCTAGGTCTTCTGCTACAAGGTTCACGGTTTCAAGTCTGCCATTCAAGGCTTTGATCCATTGCAGGTGGTGTGTGTGCCAGGTGTAACATCATGGTGTACTCTCGTTGTGTTCCCTGTGGCTGTGCAGGCTTCCCAGCACCGTTTATGGTAGAGACTCTCCTTTCTCCGCTGTCTCCTCTTGGCTCCCTGGTCGAAAATGGGCTGTCCATGTACGTTTGGGTTGGGCTCTGGGTTCTCGATTCTGTTGCAGGGGTCTGTGTGCCTGTTTTGGGGCCCAGACTGTGCCGTCTCGGTACCTAGTGCTTCGTCCTATATGTTGAAATCGGAAAGTGTGCCACGTCCTGCTTTTTTCGTTTTCCTGAGGATTCCTTTGCCTAGTCAGGGTCTCTTGTTGCTGGCTAGAAACTTTAGGATTCCCTCTTCTGTCTCTGTGGGAAACATTGCTGCAACTTTGACTGGGATTGCATGGAATCCAGAGATTCCTTGCTCTGGTAGGGACGTTTCCAGTGTGTTGCTGCTTCCACTCCTAGATCCGGGAATCTCCTTCTTTCTCCTTGTGTCTTCTTGAATTTCTTTCCCCCAACGTTTGTTAGTTTTCCATTGCCATGGCTTTCACCTGTTTTGCTAAGTTTCTTCATAGAGATCTCATCCTTCTCACTGGCATGCAGTTTTTCACTTTTTCTTTTCAGCTTCAGTTTCTCTATGCTTTGCAACTTTGAATCGGTTTTGTTCTGGCAGAAGTGCATCGCTGAGCTCACATCTGCTGGCAATGCTCCTGTATTTGCTGTGGAAGTCTGGCCCTGTCTAACGTCCCTTCCCGTCTGCCTCTACACTACCTCGGACGCCTGCCCCAGAATGCCTGAAGCAGTGGTGAGCAGGCTCACCCGAGGGTCCACCCGGCCCACCCCGGGCCACCGACCCAGAAGGTGCGGACCTCACCGCTGCACCACCGGCCGGCCCCTTTCATGTTCCGTTGGCAACCTGCAGTTGAGGGCAATGGGACTTGAATATGCTACTTGAGCCCAACTCTGGCACCGTGTAGATGAGGCCAGGTTGTTTTTCGGGTCCACTGCGATGTCAGAGGATTTGTCATAATCGTGTCTCTGCTGTCCCGGCAAGCTTCACGGACACACGGTTTCCTGGCCCGCTTGGAGCAGTCTCATAACTCCCCCTTCCCACTTAGCCCAGCCTTGACCTTCGCTGCCGTCTTTTGGCTTGTGAATTTCTCTGCCTTTCAAACGTTCCAGCAGAGTCTGTCTAAAGACGGACATCATCTTTCATTGTGGATTATCCAGGTGTGATTTCTGTTCGCCTTCCATTTTCTGGGACCTTTGTCTCTTTTCCATAGGAGAATCGTCACGGTATTTCTCAGCTATCCCCCTTAGACATGCTTATCAGTCCGTTCCCCTTCATTCCAAGTGATTCATTTGGCATTTCTGGAATCACCGTATGTTCTCTAGGCCGAGGTGTGAGTGCTTTCGTGACTCTTGGTTGTTGTCTTTGAATTTGCACCGGTCACTTGAAGGAGTCTTTGCTGCCCTAGCCTGGGTCAAACTAAGCACTGGGAACACGTGGTCATCTGGGTTGGTTTGACATCCTGAGGTCAGAAACTCCAAACTCGAGGTGGTCCTGGCATCCCCCTTCACGGACACAATGTTTCCAAGACAAATTAGACGAATCTGATGAATTCCTCTCTCCAGGAAAGATATTTTTCTGTCTCCTTTCCGGATTTGGGAAGTTTCGAACTTCACCCCTGATCCTGGAACGTTCCCCCAGGTGCCGTCTAGATACGGGCTTACTTTATTTCTCTGGGCTGTGCCATTTGTTTGCCTTACATCCTCAGCCCTGGCCTGTTTCTTTTTCTTGCAACAGAATTGTAATGTTCTCATTTTCAGCCCACTTCCTTACATGTGGTGTCAAAACACATAATCCATAATCCTTCTACGGCAAGAGGTAGGGGGAGAGAATTTCGATGGAGGCAAACTGAGCACACTAGCCTGGGAGGGCAGCCTTCACGAAGGAACGAAGCCCTGTGGAAAAGGGTGCTTTTCAGCACCCTTGTAGAGCACTTCCAAACAAAGAGACATAGCCCAAGCGTGACGGGGCTCCATTCCTTCAAGGCTTCCAAGACATCGCTTGGGACACATTAGCATGTACCCAGTGGGCCCCCGTGACGCCAGAGCTATGGAAAGTGAGACTGATCTGCAAAGAATGCCAGGGGCCTGGGAAAGGAGGCATCGAGTCTTCTCTTCAACGTCCTCAAGACCTCATTCTGGACTTTGGCTTATGCTTAAGGCAGAAGGACCACGTAGGTCTGATAAGGCCCAAGTCCAGCCTCTTGCTTCCAATCAAGTTGCAAGCTTGAATCAGCATGGCCTCCCCATAGACTTGAATAGATGACAACGTTCTCCTCTCGGGGCTTGTCCCTCTATTCTCGCTTCTTGCCCAGGATCCCTTTCTTAGCCCTCGAATCAGCGTCTGTTTTATGTCTTCCAGTTTCTGTGTCCGCTTTCTGTTTCTCAAAGCTGTTTCTGGGTATCCCTCCCTTTAATAGCCTAGCCGAGGCCAATCCGCAGTCTGTAACCGTGCGGCCATCTTGGCGGACATGATCCTCGTGATGTCATAAACAACCTCAAAATTCGAAGTTGTCCTGACAACCTGCGTGCACACAGAGTTTCAGAGCCATCTCAGGCCAGTCCGACTCCTCACCCTTTCCTGGTAGGATAGTTTTCCTTTTTCTCGATTTCTTGTCGGTTTCTGTCTTGCTCCTCGCACTTTGGAAGGCCTGCTACATTCTCTCTAGACACTGGTTTCTGTCCTGTAAGATTATCCTGGGTTTTGCCTCTTACATTTTATGTAGATGGCCAAGTGGGTGGACGTTCCCCAGAGAAAGTCCTGGACTCCCTCCCAAGTTGAAGTTGCCGGGGCAGTCCTCTGATGCGCAATGATCGTGTCATCTCCTAGCACTCTGCCGATTCCACCTTGGCAGGTCCCATGTTTTCCTTCCTTCTTCCTTTGGGGAAGTGTACCAGATGCGTTCCTGGATTGTAAAAGCCTCACGCTTCTTTTTCTGGTGCGTATTGATAAGGTGACCTCACCATTGCTACTTAGTTTATGATCCCTGTCCGCACCGTACCATGAAATCTGTATTTCCTAACACTGCTAATGTGATCTGCACCCGTGATGTGAAACAGTGAGGCCTGGGCCGGCCAAGCGGAACGTGGGCGCTTACCCGCTCCGCCACAGGGCCGGCCCTGAATTGGACTTTTGGACCAACCTTTTGCCTGAGCTTGGGAACACGTGGGCCTGTTTGGATTATTCGTGAAGGTGATTAGTAGTAACATCCTGGACGGTAACCTTTTCCGTTGGTGCATGGGTTTAGCAGGCAGCATGTTCTGTGGGTAGTATTCCTCTTCATCTATTTGGAATGGTCTACCTTTCTGTAGCATCAGTACGCATTTTGAGGTGATTTTCCAGCCTTGGAAGTTCACCTTCTCTAATCTCTTTCAGCCCCAAAGCTTTATGCCGTCATTCTGG
This sequence comes from Equus asinus, assembly GCF_041296235.1. Classification (NCBI taxonomy): domain Eukaryota; kingdom Metazoa; phylum Chordata; class Mammalia; order Perissodactyla; family Equidae; genus Equus; species Equus asinus. Next base: position 13,171,273 of record NC_091813.1, on the reverse strand, counting down.
ACCCCATTTTGGATTTTTTTTGCTTTTAGGTGAATTTGTCGCCGCAACCCTGCATTAGAACATCCTATATCTTTCCGATTTGCATCCTCATCGATGTAGACTTCCGTGTAGCTTACATCATCTTCCCCTGCGTAAGCCCAATAGCAGGCCCTCACCACACACTTGTGCCTCATCATCTGTTTCACCCTCTCACACCTCCCCGCTTTGTCTCTGGGAACCCCCAATCAAATGTCCCGTGCCACCTGTTCCTGACCGCTTGTTTTTTCTTCTCCTCTTAAGTGAGGTCCTACGGTACTTGCCTTGCTCCCTGGGGCTTGTTTCACTTCCCTAAAACCCTCACAGCCATTCTGGTGGTCACAAATGGCTGGATTGCATCCTTGGTTCCGGCTGACTGGTATGCCATTGCGTGGCTATAGCCCATCTTCCTTCTGCACTCGTCCCTTGCTGGGCTCCAGGGAGGCTTCCAAGTCTTGGGTAGTGGGAGCGACGCTGTGGTGAACTCAGCGGTGCACATGTCTTTATGCAGGAGTTTTTCCGAGTTCTTTGGATCAACACACCACAGAGGAATAGCTGGATCATATGGGACATGGATTCTTAAAGTTCTGAGGCAGTTCCACACCGCTTGGCGTAGTGGCTGCACCGGTCTGCACTCCCACCAACGGTGCAGGAGGCTTCCCTTCTCTCCACCTCCTCTCTGACACTTGTGGCTTCCTGTCTGCTTCCTTATAGCCATTCTGACCACAGTGAGCTGCTGTGCCCTTGCAGTTTGCATTTGCATTGGCCTGAGACTTCATGACGGTGAACAAGTGTTCATGCACCCGTTGGCCCTCTTTCGATCTTCTTGGCAGAAATCTCTGTTTCCATCTTCTGCCCAGGCTTTCATTGGCTTGTTGTTTTTTTTTTTTTCTTGTGGGGCCGTGCGAGTTGATTGCATCCTTGGGCTTTTCACCCCTTGTCCGATGTGGGGTTTGCAAACATCCTCCCCCAGTCGTTCTGCTATCTTTGCATTCAGTCGATGGTTTCCTTCACTGGGCAGAAGCGTCCGCATTTGACGTGGTCCCGTTGGTTTCTTGTTGACTTGGTTGCCCTGGCCCAGTCGGACTTGCTTCTTCCAAACAGGCGGCTCAGACAGATGGCAAAGAGCACTCTGCCTAGGTCTTCTGCTACAAGGTTCACGGTTTCAAGTCTGCCATTCAAGGCTTTGATCCATTGCAGGTGGTGTGTGTGCCAGGTGTAACATCATGGTGTACTCTCGTTGTGTTCCAGGTGGCTGTGCAGGCTTCCCAGCACCGTTTATGGTAGAGACTCTCCTTTCTCCGCTGTCTCCTCTTGGCTCCCTGGTCGAAAATGGGCTGTCCATGTACGTTTGGGTTGGGCTCTGGGTTCTCGATTCTGTTGCAGGGGTCTGTGTGCCTGTTTTGGGGCCCAGACTGTGCCGTCTCGGTACCTAGTGCTTCGTCCTATATGTTGAAATCGGAAAGTGTGCCACGTCCTGCTTTTTTCGTTTTCCTGAGGATTCCTTTGCCTAGTCAGGGTCTCTTGTTGCTGGCTAGAAACTTTAGGATTCCCTCTTCTGTCTCTGTGGGAAACATTGCTGCAACTTTGACTGGGATTGCCTGGAATCCAGAGATTCCTTGCTCTGGTAGGGACGTTTCCAGTGTGTTGCTGCTTCCACTCCTAGATCCGGGAATCTCCTTCTTTCTCCTTGTGTCTTCTTGAATTTCTTTCCCCCAACGTTTGTTAGTTTTCCATTGCCATGGCTTTCACCTGTTTTGCTAAGTTTCTTCATAGAGATCTCATCCTTCTCACTGGCATGCAGTTTTTCACTTTTTCTTTTCAGCTTCAGTTTCTCTATGCTTTGCAACGTTGAATCGGTTTTGTTCTGGCAGAAGTGCATCGCTGAGCTCACATCTGCTGGCAATGCTCCTGTATTTGCTGTGGAAGTCTGGCCCTGTCTAACGTCCCTTCCCGTCTGCCTCTACACTACCTCGGACGCCTGCCCCAGAATGCCTGAAGCAGTGGTGAGCAGGCTCACCCGAGGGTCCACCCGGCCCACCCCGGGCCACCGACCCAGAAGGTGCGGACCTCACCGCTGCACCACCGGCCGGCCCCTTTCATGTTCCGTTGGCAACCTGCAGTTGAGGGCAATGGGACTTGAATATGCTACTTGAGCCCAACTCTGGCACCGTGTAGATGAGGCCAGGTTGTTTTTCGGGTCCACTGCGATGTCAGAGGATTTGTCATAATCGTGTCTCTGCTGTCCCGGCAAGCTTCACGGACACACGGTTTCCTGGCCCGCTTGGAGCAGTCTCATAACTCCCCCTTCCCACTTAGCCCAGCCTTGACCTTCGCTGCCGTCTTTTGGCTTGTGAATTTCTCTGCCTTTCAAACGTTCCAGCAGAGTCTGTCTAAAGACGGACATCATCTTTCATTGTGGATTATCCAGGTGTGATTTCTGTTCGCCTTCCATTTTCTGGGACCTTTGTCTCTTTTCCATAGGAGAATCGTCACGGTATTTCTCAGCTATCCCCCTTAGACATGCTTATCAGTCCGTTCCCCTTCATTCCAAGTGATTCATTTGGCATTTCTGGAATCACCGTATGTTCTCTAGGCCGAGGTGTGAGTGCTTTCGTGACTCTTGGTTGTTGTCTTTGAATTTGCACCGGTCACTTGAAGGAGTCTTTGCTGCCCTAGCCTGGGTCAAACTAAGCACTGGGAACACGTGGTCATCTGGGTTGGTTTGACATCCTGAGGTCAGAAACTCCAAACTCGAGGTGGTCCTGGCATCCCCCTTCACGGACACAATGTTTCCAAGACAAATTAGACGAATCTGATGAATTCCTCTCTCCAGGAAAGATATTTTTCTGTCTCCTTTCCGGATTTGGGAAGTTTCGAACTTCACCCCTGATCCTGGAACGTTCCCCCAGGTGCCGTCTAGATACGGGCTTACTTTATTTCTCTGGGCTGTGCCATTTGTTTGCCTTACATCCTCAGCCCTGGCCTGTTTCTTTTTCTTGCAACAGAATTGTAATGTTCTCATTTTCAGCCCACTTCCTTACATGTGGTGTCAAAACACATAATCCATAATCCTTCTACGGCAAGAGGTAGGGGGAGAGAATTTCGATGGAGGCAAACTGAGCACACTAGCCTGGGAGGGCAGCCTTCACGAAGGAACGAAGCCCTGTGGAAAAGGGTGCTTTTCAGCACCCTTGTAGAGCACTTCCAAACAAAGAGACATAGCCCAAGCGTGACGGGGCTCCATTCCTTCAAGGCTTCCAAGACATCTCTTGGGACACATTAGCATGTACCCAGTGGGCCCCCGTGACGCCAGAGCTATGGAAAGTGAGACTGATCTGCAAAGAATGCCAGGGGCCTGGGAAAGGAGGCATCGAGTCTTCTCTTCAACGTCCTCAAGACCTCATTCTTGACTTTGGCTTATGCTTAAGGCAGAAGGACCACTTAGGTCTGATAAGGCCCAAGTCCGGCCTCTTGCTTCCCATCAAGTTGCAAGCTTGAATCAGCATGGCCTCCCCATAGACTTGAATAGATGACCACGTTCTCCTCTCGGGGCTTGTCCCTCTATTCTCGCTTCTTGCCCAGGATCCCTTTCTTAGCCCTCGAATCAGCGTCTGTTTTATGTCTTCCAGTTTCTGTGTCCGCTTTCTGTTTCTCAAAGCTGTTTCTGGGTATCCCTCCCTTTAATAGCCTAGCCTAGGCCAATCCGCAGTCTGTAACTGTGCGGCCATCTTGGCGGACATGATCCTCGTGATGTCATAAACAACCTCAAAATTCGAAGTTGTCCTGACAACCTGCGTGCACACAGAGTTTCAGAGCCATCTCAGGCCAGTCCGACTCCTCACCCTTTCCTGGTAGGATAGTTTTCCTTTTTCTCGATTTCTTGTCGGTTTCTGTCTTGCTCCTCGCACTTTGGAAGGCCTGCTACATTCTCTCTAGACACTGGTTTCTGTCCTGTAAGATTATCCTGGGTTTTGCCTCTTACATTTTATGTAGATGGCCAAGTGGGTGGACGTTCCCCAGAGAAAGTCCTGGACTCCCTCCCAAGTTGAAGTTGCCGGGGCAGTCCTCTGATGCGCAATGATCGTGTCATCTCCTAGCACTCTGCCGATTCCACCTTGGCAGGTCCCATGTTTTCCTTCCTTCTTCCTTTGGGGAAGTGTACCAGATGCGTTCCTGGATTGTAAAAGCCTCACGCTTCTTTTTCTGGTGCGTATTGATAAGGTGACCTCACCATTGCTACTTAGTTTATGATCCCTGTCCGCACCGTACCATGAAATCTGTATTTCCTAACACTGCTAATGTGATCTGCACCCGTGATGTGAAACAGTGAGGCCTGGGCCGGCCAAGCGGAACGTGGGCGCTTACCCGCTCCGCCACAGGGCCGGCCCTGAATTGGACTTTTGGACCAACCTTTTGCCTGAGCTTGGGAACACGTGGGCCTGTTTGGATTATTCGTGAAGGTGATTAGTAGTAACATCCTGGACGGTAACCTTTTCCGTTGGTGCATGGGTTTAGCAGGCAGCATGTTCTGTGGGTAGTATTCCTCTTCATCTATTTGGAATGGTCTACCTTTCTGTAGCATCAGTACGCATTTTGAGGTGATTTTCCAGCCTTGGAAGTTCACCTTCTCTAATCTCTTTCAGCCCCAAAGCTTTATGCCGTCATTCTGGACCCCATTTTGGATTTTTTTTGCTTTTAGGTGAATTTGTCGCCGCAACCCTGCATTAGAACATCCTATATCTTTCCGATTTGCATCCTCATCGATGTAGACTTCCGTGTAGCTTACATCATCTTCCCCTGCGTAAGCCCAATAGCAGGCCCTCACCACACACTTGTGCCTCATCATCTGTTTCACCCTCTCACACCTCCCCGCTTTGTCTCTGGGAACCCCCAATCAAATGTCCCGTGCCACCTGTTCCTGACCGCTTGTTTTTTCTTCTCCTCTTAAGTGAGGTCCTACGGTACTTGCCTTGCTCCCTGGGGCTTGTTTCACTTCCCTAAAACCCTCACAGCCATTCTGGTGGTCACAAATGGCTGGATTGCATCCTTGGTTCCGGCTGACTGGTATGCCATTGCGTGGCTATAGCCCATCTTCCTTCTGCACTCGTCCCTTGCTGGGCTCCAGGGAGGCTTCCAAGTCTTGGGTAGTGGGAGCGACGCTGTGGTGAACTCAGCGGTGCACATGTCTTTATGCAGGAGTTTTTCCGAGTTCTTTGGATCAACACACCGCAGAGGAATAGCTGGATCATATGGGACATGGATTCTTAAAGTTCTGAGGCAGTTCCACACCGCTTGGCGTAGTGGCTGCACCGGTCTGCACTCCCACCAACGGTGCAGGAGGCTTCCCTTCTCTCCACCTCCTCTCTGACACTTGTGGCTTCCTGTCTGCTTCCTTATAGCCATTCTGACCACAGTGAGCTGCTGTGCCCTTGCAGTTTGCATTTGCATTGGCCTGAGACTTCATGACGGTGAACAAGTGTTCATGCACCCGTTGGCCCTCTTTCGATCTTCTTGGCAGAAATCTCTGTTTCCATCTTCTGCCCAGGCTTTCATTGGCTTGTTGTTTTTTTTTTTTTCTTGTGGGGACGTGCGAGTTGATTGCATCCTTGGGCTTTTCACCCCTTGTCCGATGTGGGGTTTGCAAACATCCTCCCCCAGTCGTTCTGCTATCTTTGCATTCAGTCGATGGTTTCCTTCACTGGGCAGAAGCGTCCACATTTGACGTGGTCCCGTTGGTTTCTTGTTGACTTGGTTGCCCTGGCCCAGTCGGACTTGCTTCTTCCAAACAGGCGGCTCAGACAGATGGCAAAGAGCACTCTGCCTAGGTCTTCTGCTACAAGGTTCACGGTTTCAAGTCTGCCATTCAAGGCTTTGATCCATTGCAGGTGGTGTGTGTGCCAGGTGTAACATCATGGTGTACTCTCGTTGTGTTCCAGGTGGCTGTGCAGGCTTCCCAGCACCGTTTATGGTAGAGACTCTCCTTTCTCCGCTGTCTCCTCTTGGCTCCCTGGTCGAAAATGGGCTGTCCATGTACGTTTGGGTTGGGCTCTGGGTTCTCGATTCTGTTGCAGGGGTCTGTGTGCCTGTTTTGGGGCCCAGACTGTGCCGTCTCGGTACCTAGTGCTTCGTCCTATATGTTGAAATCGGAAAGTGTGCCACGTCCTGCTTTTTTCGTTTTCCTGAGGATTCCTTTGCCTAGTCAGGGTCTCTTGTTGCTGGCTAGAAACTTTAGGATTCCCTCTTCTGTCTCTGTGGGAAACATTGCTGCAACTTTGACTGGGATTGCATGGAATCCAGAGATTCCTTGCTCTGGTAGGGACGTTTCCAGTGTGTTGCTGCTTCCACTCCTAGATCCGGGAATCTCCTTCTTTCTCCTTGTGTCTTCTTGAATTTCTTTCCCCCAACGTTTGTTAGTTTTCCATTGCCATGGCTTTCACCTGTTTTGCTAAGTTTCTTCATAGAGATCTCATCCTTCTCACTGGCATGCAGTTTTTCACTTTTTCTTTTCAGCTTCAGTTTCTCTATGCTTTGCAACTTTGAATCGGTTTTGTTCTGGCAGAAGTGCATCGCTGAGCTCACATCTGCTGGCAATGCTCCTGTATTTGCTGTGGAAGTCTGGCCCTGTCTAACGTCCCTTCCCGTCTGCCTCTACACTACCTCGGACGCCTGCCCCAGAATGCCTGAAGCAGTGGTGAGCAGGCTCACCCGAGGGTCCACCCGGCCCACCCCGGGCCACCGACCCAGAAGGTGCGGACCTCACCGCTGCACCACCGGCCGGCCCCTTTCATGTTCCGTTGGCAACCTGCAGTTGAGGGCAATGGGACTTGAATATGCTACTTGAGCCCAACTCTGGCACCGTGTAGATGAGGCCAGGTTGTTTTTCGGGTCCACTGCGATGTCAGAGGATTTGTCATAATCGTGTCTCTGCTGTCCCGGCAAGCTTCACGGACACACGGTTTCCTGGCCCGCTTGGAGCAGTCTCATAACTCCCCCTTCCCACTTAGCCCAGCCTTGACCTTCGCTGCCGTCTTTTGGCTTGTGAATTTCTCTGCCTTTCAAACGTTCCAGCAGAGTCTGTCTAAAGACGGACATCATCTTTCATTGTGGATTATCCAGGTGTGATTTCTGTTCGCCTTCCATTTTCTGGGACCTTTGTCTCTTTTCCATAGGAGAATCGTCACGGTATTTCTCAGCTATCCCCCTTAGACATGCTTATCAGTCCGTTCCCCTTCATTCCAAGTGATTCATTTGGCATTTCTGGAATCACCGTATGTTCTCTAGACCGAGGTGTGAGTGCTTTCGTGACTCTTGGTTGTTGTCTTTGAATTTGCACCGGTCACTTGAAGGAGTCTTTGCTGCCCTAGCCTGGGTCAAACTAAGCACTGGGAACACGTGGTCATCTGGGTTGGTTTGACATCCTGAGGTCAGAAACTCCAAACTCGAGGTGGTCCTGGCATCCCCCTTCACGGACACAATGTTTCCAAGACAAATTAGACGAATCTGATGAATTCCTCTCCCCAGGAAAGATATTTTTCTGTCTCCTTTCCGGATTTGGGAAGTTTCGAACTTCACCCCTGATCCTGGAACGTTCCCCCAGGTGCCGTCTAGATACGGGCTTACTTTATTTCTCTGGGCTGTGCCATTTGTTTGCCTTACATCCTCAGCCCTGGCCTGTTTCTTTTTCTTGCAACAGAATTGTAATGTTCTCATTTTCAGCCCACTTCCTTACATGTGGTGTCAAAACACATAATCCATAATCCTTCTACGGCAAGAGGTAGGGGGAGAGAATTTCGATGGAGGCAAACTGAGCACACTAGCCTGGGAGGGCAGCCTTCACGAAGGAACGAAGCCCTGTGGAAAAGGGTGCTCTTCAGCACCCTTGTAGAGCACTTCCAAACAAAGAGACATAGCCCAAGCGTGACGGGGCTCCATTCCTTCAAGGCTTCCAAGACATCTCTTGGGACACATTAGCATGTACCCAGTGGGCCCCCGTGACGCCAGAGCTATGGAAAGTGAGACTGATCTGCAAAGAATGCCAGGGGCCTGGGAAAGGAGGCATCGAGTCTTCTCTTCAACGTCCTCAAGACCTCATTCTTGACTTTGGCTTATGCTTAAGGCAGAAGGACCACGTAGGTCTGATAAGGCCCAAGTCCGGCCTCTTGCTTCCCATCAAGTTGCAAGCTTGAATCAGCATGGCCTCCCCATAGACTTGAATAGATGACCACGTTCTCCTCTCGGGGCTTGTCCCTCTATTCTCGCTTCTTGCCCAGGATCCCTTTCTTAGCCCTCGAATCAGCGTCTGTTTTATGTCTTCCAGTTTCTGTGTCCGCTTTCTGTTTCTCAAAGCTGTTTCTGGGTATCCCTCCCTTTAATAGCCTAGCCTAGGCCAATCCGCAGTCTGTAACTGTGCGGCCATCTTGGCGGACATGATCCTCGTGATGTCATAAACAACCTCAAAATTCGAAGTTGTCCTGACAACCTGCGTGCACACAGAGTTTCAGAGCCATCTCAGGCCAGTCCGACTCCTCACCCTTTCCTGGTAGGATAGTTTTCCTTTTTCTCGATTTCTTGTCGGTTTCTGTCTTGCTCCTCGCACTTTGGAAGGCCTGCTACATTCTCTCTAGACACTGGTTTCTGTCCTGTAAGATTATCCTGGGTTTTGCCTCTTACATTTTATGTAGATGGCCAAGTGGGTGGACGTTCCCCAGAGAAAGTCCTGGACTCCCTCCCAAGTTGAAGTTGCCGGGGCAGTCCTCTGATGCGCAATGATCGTGTCATCTCCTAGCACTCTGCCGATTCCACCTTGGCAGGTCCCATGTTTTCCTTCCTTCTTCCTTTGGGGAAGTGTACCAGATGCGTTCCTGGATTGTAAAAGCCTCACGCTTCTTTTTCTGGTGCGTATTGATAAGGTGACCTCACCATTGCTACTTAGTTTATGATCCCTGTCCGCACCGTACCATGAAATCTGTATTTCCTAACACTGCTAATGTGATCTGCACCCGTGATGTGAAACAGTGAGGCCTGGGCCGGCCAAGCGGAACGTGGGCACTTACCCGCTCCGCCACAGGGCCGGCCCTGAATTGGACTTTTGGACCAACCTTTTGCCTGAGCTTGGGAACACGTGGGCCTGTTTGGATTATTCGTGAAGGTGATTAGTAGTAACATCCTGGACGGTAACCTTTTCCGTTGGTGCATGGGTTTAGCAGGCAGCATGTTCTGTGGGTAGTGTTCCTCTTCATCTATTGGGAATGGTCTACCTTTCTGTAGCATCAGTACGCATTTTGAGGTGATTTTCCAGCCTTGGAAGTTCACCTTCCCTAATCTCTTTCAGCCCCAAAGCTTTATGCCGTCATTCTGGACCCCATTTTGGATTTTTTTTGCTTTGAGGTGAATTTATTGCCGCAAGCCTGCATTAGAACATCCTATATCTTTCCGATTTGCATCCTCATCGATGTGGACTTCCGTGTAGCTTACATCATCTTCCCCTGCGTAAGCCCAATAGCAGGCCCTCACCACACACTTGTGCCTCATCATCTGTTTCACCCTCTCACACCTCCCCGCTTTGTCTCTGGGAACCCCCAATCAAATGTCCCGTGCCACCTGTTCTTGACCGCTTGTTTTTTCTTCTCCTCTTAAGTGAGGTCCTACGGTACTTGCCTTGCTCCCTGGGGCTTGTTTCACTTCCCTAAAACCCTCACAGCCATTCTGGTGGTCACAAATGGCTGGATTGCATCCTTGGTTCCGGCTGACTGGTATGCCATTGCGTGGCTATAGCCCATCTTCCTTCTGCACTCGTCCCTTGCTGGGCTCCAGGGAGGCTTCCAAGTCTTGGGTAGTGGGAGCGACGCTGTGGTGAACTCAGCGGTGCACATGTCTTTATGCAGGAGTGTTTCCGAGTTCTTTGGATCAACACGCCGCAGAGGAATAGCTGGATCATATGGGACATGGATTCTTAAAGTTCTGAGGCAGTTCCACACCGCTTGGCGTAGTGGCTGCACCGGTCTGCACTCCCACCAACGGTGCAGGAGGCTTCCCTTCTCTCCACCTCCTCTCTGACACTTGTGGCTTCCTGTCTGCTTCCTTATAGCCATTCTGACCACAGTGAGCTGCTGTGCCCTTGCAGTTTGCATTTGCATTGGCCTGAGACTTCATGACGGTGAACAAGTGTTCATGCACCCGTTGGCCCTCTTTCGATCTTCTTGGCAGAAATCTCTGTTTCCATCTTCTGCCCAGGCTTTCATTGGCTTGTTGTTTTTTTTTTTTTTCTTGTGGGGACGTGCGAGTTGATTGCATCCTTGGGCTTTTCACCCCTTGTCCGATGTGGGGTTTGCAAACATCCTCCCCCAGTCGTTCTGCTATCTTTGCATTCAGTCGATGGTTTCCTTCACTGGGCAGAAGCGTCCGCATTTGACGTGGTCCCGTTGGTTTCTTGTTGACTTGGTTGCCCTGGCCCAGTCGGACTTGCTTCTTCCAAACAGGCGGCTCAGACAGATGGCAAAGAGCACTCTGCCTAGGTCTTCTGCTACAAGGTTCACGGTTTCAAGTCTGCCATTCAAGGCTTTGATCCATTGCAGGTGGTGTGTGTGCCAGGTGTAACATCATGGTGTACTCTCGTTGTGTTCCAGGTGGCTGTGCAGGCTTCCCAGCACCGTTTATGGTAGAGACTCTCCTTTCTCCGCTGTCTCCTCTTGGCTCCCTGGTCGAAAATGGGCTGTCCATGTACGTTTGGGTTGGGCTCTGGGTTCTCGATTCTGTTGCAGGGGTCTGTGTGCCTGTTTTGGGGCCCAGACTGTGCCGTCTCGGTACCTAGTGCTTCGTCCTATATGTTGAAATCGGAAAGTGTGCCACGTCCTGCTTTTTTCGTTTTCCTGAGGATTCCTTTGCCTAGTCAGGGTCTCTTGTTGCTGGCTAGAAACTTTAGGATTCCCTCTTCTGTCTCTGTGGGAAACATTGCTGCAACTTTGACTGGGATTGCCTGGAATCCAGAGATTCCTTGCTCTGGTAGGGACGTTTCCAGTGTGTTGCTGCTTCCACTCCTAGATCCGGGAATCTCCTTCTTTCTCCTTGTGTCTTCTTGAATTTCTTTCCCCCAACGTTTGTTAGTTTTCCATTGCCATGGCTTTCACCTGTTTTGCTAAGTTTCTTCATAGAGATCTCATCCTTCTCACTGGCATGCAGTTTTTCACTTTTTCTTTTCAGCTTCAGTTTCTCTATGCTTTGCAACTTTGAATCGGTTTTGTTCTGGCAGAAGTGCATCGCTGAGCTCACATCTGCTGGCAATGCTCCTGTATTTGCTGTGGAAGTCTGGCCCTGTCTAACGTCCCTTCCCGTCTGCCTCTACACTACCTCGGACGCCTGCCCCAGAATGCCTGAAGCAGTGGTGAGCAGGCTCACCCGAGGGTCCACCCGGCCCACCCCGGGCCACCGACCCAGAAGGTGCGGACCTCACCGCTGCACCACCGGCCGGCCCCTTTCATGTTCCGTTGGCAACCTGCAGTTGAGGGCAATGGGACTTGAATATGCTACTTGAGCCCAACTCTGGCACCGTGTAGATGAGGCCAGGTTGTTTTTCGGGTCCACTGCGATGTCAGAGGATTTGTCATAATCGTGTCTCTGCTGTCCCGGCAAGCTTCACGGACACACGGTTTCCTGGCCCGCTTGGAGCAGTCTCATAACTCCCCCTTCCCACTTAGCCCAGCCTTGACCTTCGCTGCCGTCTTTTGGCTTGTGAATTTCTCTGCCTTTCAAACGTTCCAGCAGAGTCTGTCTAAAGACGGACATCATCTTTCATTGTGGATTATCCAGGTGTGATTTCTGTTCGCCTTCCATTTTCTGGGACCTTTGTCTCTTTTCCATAGGAGAATCGTCACGGTATTTCTCAGCTATCCCCCTTAGACATGCTTATCAGTCCGTTCCCCTTCATTCCAAGTGATTCATTTGGCATTTCTGGAATCACCGTATGTTCTCTAGGCCGAGGTGTGAGTGCTTTCGTGACTCTTGGTTGTTGTCTTTGAATTTGCACCGGTCACTTGAAGGAGTCTTTGCTGCCCTAGCCTGGGTCAAACTAAGCACTGGGAACACGTGGTCATCTGGGTTGGTTTGACATCCTGAGGTCAGAAACTCCAAACTCGAGGTGGTCCTGGCATCCCCCTTCACGGACACAATGTTTCCAAGACAAATTAGACGAATCTGATGAATTCCTCTCTCCAGGAAAGATATTTTTCTGTCTCCTTTCCGGATTTGGGAAGTTTCGAACTTCACCCCTGATCCTGGAACGTTCCCCCAGGTGCCGTCTAGATACGGGCTTACTTTATTTCTCTGGGCTGTGCCATTTGTTTGCCTTACATCCTCAGCCCTGGCCTGTTTCTTTTTCTTGCAACAGAATTGTAATGTTCTCATTTTCAGCCCACTTCCTTACATGTGGTGTCAAAACACATAATCCATAATCCTTCTACGGCAAGAGGTAGGGGGAGAGAATTTCGATGGAGGCAAACTGAGCACACTAGCCTGGGAGGGCAGCCTTCACGAAGGAACGAAGCCCTGTGGAAAAGGGTGCTTTTCAGCACCCTTGTAGAGCACTTCCAAACAAAGAGACATAGCCCAAGCGTGACGGGGCTCCATTCCTTCAAGGCTTCCAAGACATCGCTTGGGACACATTAGCATGTACCCAGTGGGCCCCCGTGACGCCAGAGCTATGGAAAGTGAGACTGATCTGCAAAGAATGCCAGGGGCCTGGGAAAGGAGGCATCGAGTCTTCTCTTCAACGTCCTCAAGACCTCATTCTGGACTTTGGCTTATGCTTAAGGCAGAAGGACCACGTAGGTCTGATAAGGCCCAAGTCCAGCCTCTTGCTTCCAATCAAGTTGCAAGCTTGAATCAGCATGGCCTCCCCATAGACTTGAATAGATGACAACGTTCTCCTCTCGGGGCTTGTCCCTCTATTCTCGCTTCTTGCCCAGGATCCCTTTCTTAGCCCTCGAATCAGCGTCTGTTTTATGTCTTCCAGTTTCTGTGTCCGCTTTCTGTTTCTCAAAGCTGTTTCTGGGTATCCCTCCCTTTAATAGCCTAGCCGAGGCCAATCCGCAGTCTGTAACCGTGCGGCCATCTTGGCGGACATGATCCTCGTGATGTCATAAACAACCTCAAAATTCGAAGTTGTCCTGACAACCTGCGTGCACACAGAGTTTCAGAGCCATCTCAGGCCAGTCCGACTCCTCACCCTTTCCTGGTAGGATAGTTTTCCTTTTTCTCGATTTCTTGTCGGTTTCTGTCTTGCTCCTCGCACTTTGGAAGGCCTGCTACATTCTCTCTAGACACTGGTTTCTGTCCTGTAAGATTATCCTGGGTTTTGCCTCTTACATTTTATGTAGATGGCCAAGTGGGTGGACGTTCCCCAGAGAAAGTCCTGGACTCCCTCCCAAGTTGAAGTTGCCGGGGCAGTCCTCTGATGCGCAATGATCGTGTCATCTCCTAGCACTCTGCCGATTCCACCTTGGCAGGTCCCATGTTTTCCTTCCTTCTTCCTTTGGGGAAGTGTACCAGATGCGTTCCTGGATTGTAAAAGCCTCACGCTTCTTTTTCTGGTGCGTATTGATAAGGTGACCTCACCATTGCTACTTAGTTTATGATCCCTGTCCGCACCGTACCATGAAATCTGTATTTCCTAACACTGCTAATGTGATCTGCACCCGTGATGTGAAACAGTGAGGCCTGGGCCGGCCAAGCGGAACGTGGGCGCTTACCCGCTCCGCCACAGGGCCGGCCCTGAATTGGACTTTTGGACCAACCTTTTGCCTGAGCTTGGGAACACGTGGGCCTGTTTGGATTATTCGTGAAGGTGATTAGTAGTAACATCCTGGACGGTAACCTTTTCCGTTGGTGCATGGGTTTAGCAGGCAGCATGTTCTGTGGGTAGTATTCCTCTTCATCTATTTGGAATGGTCTACCTTTCTGTAGCATCAGTACGCATTTTGAGGTGATTTTCCAGCCTTGGAAGTTCACCTTCTCTAATCTCTTTCAGCCCCAAAGCTTTATGCCGTCATTCTGGACCCCATTTTGGATTTTTTTTGCTTTTAGGTGAATTTGTCGCCGCAACCCTGCATTAGAACATCCTATATCTTTCCGATTTGCATCCTCATCGATGTAGACTTCCGTGTAGCTTACATCATCTTCCCCTGCGTAAGCCCAATAGCAGGCCCTCACCACACACTTGTGCCTCATCATCTGTTTCACCCTCTCACACCTCCCCGCTTTGTCTCTGGGAACCCCCAATCAAATGTCCCGTGCCACCTGTTCCTGACCGCTTGTTTTTTCTTCTCCTCTTAAGTGAGGTCCTACGGTACTTGCCTTGCTCCCTGGGGCTTGTTTCACTTCCCTAAAACCCTCACAGCCATTCTGGTGGTCACAAATGGCTGGATTGCATCCTTGGTTCCGGCTGACTGGTATGCCATTGCGTGGCTATAGCCCATCTTCCTTCTGCACTCGTCCCTTGCTGGGCTCCAGGGAGGCTTCCAAGTCTTGGGTAGTGGGAGCGACGCTGTGGTGAACTCAGCGGTGCACATGTCTTTATGCAGGAGTTTTTCCGAGTTCTTTGGATCAACACGCCGCAGAGGAATAGCTGGATCATATGGGACATGGATTCTTAAAGTTCTGAGGCAGTTCCACACCGCTTGGCGTAGTGGCTGCACCGGTCTGCACTCCCACCAACGGTGCAGGAGGCTTCCCTTCTCTCCACCTCCTCTCTGACACTTGTGGCTTCCTGTCTGCTTCCTTATAGCCATTCTGACCACAGTGAGCTGCTGTGCCCTTGCAGTTTGCATTTGCATTGGCCTGAGACTTCATGACGGTGAACAAGTGTTCATGCACCCGTTGGCCCTCTTTCGATCTTCTTGGCAGAAATCTCTGTTTCCATCTTCTGCCCAGGCTTTCATTGGCTTGTTGTTTTTTTTTTTTTCTTGTGGGGCCGTGCGAGTTGATTGCATCCTTGGGCTTTTCACCCCTTGTCCGATGTGGGGTTTGCAAACATCCTCCCCCAGTCGTTCTGCTATCTTTGCATTCAGTCGATGGTTTCCTTCACTGGGCAGAAGCGTCCGCATTTGACGTGGTCCCGTTGGTTTCTTGTTGACTTGGTTGCCCTGGCCCAGTCGGACTTGCTTCTTCCAAACAGGCGGCTCAGACAGATGGCAAAGAGCACTCTGCCTAGGTCTTCTGCTACAAGGTTCACGGTTTCAAGTCTGCCATTCAAGGCTTTGATCCATTGCAGGTGGTGTGTGTGCCAGGTGTAACATCATGGTGTACTCTCGTTGTGTTCCAGGTGGCTGTGCAGGCTTCCCAGCACCGTTTATGGTAGAGACTCTCCTTTCTCCGCTGTCTCCTCTTGGCTCCCTGGTCGAAAATGGGCTGTCCATGTACGTTTGGGTTGGGCTCTGGGTTCTCGATTCTGTTGCAGGGGTCTGTGTGCCTGTTTTGGCGCCCAGACTGTGCCGTCTCGGTACCTAGTGCTTCGTCCTATATGTTGAAATCGGAAAGTGTGCCACGTCCTGCTTTTTTCGTTTTCCTGAGGATTCCTTTGCCTAGTCAGGGTCTCTTGTTGCTGGCTAGAAACTTTAGGATTCCCTCTTCTGTCTCTGTGGGAAACATTGCTGCAACTTTGACTGGGATTGCATGGAATCCAGAGATTCCTTGCTCTGGTAGGGACGTTTCCAGTGTGTTGCTGCTTCCACTCCTAGATCCGGGAATCTCCTTCTTTCTCCTTGTGTCTTCTTGAATTTCTTTCCCCCAACGTTTGTTAGTTTTCCATTGCCATGGCTTTCACCTGTTTTGCTAAGTTTCTTCATAGAGATCTCATCCTTCTCACTGGCATGCAGTTTTTCACTTTTTCTTTTCAGCTTCAGTTTCTCTATGCTTTGCAACGTTGAATCGGTTTTGTTCTGGCAGAAGTGCATCGCTGAGCTCACATCTGCTGGCAATGCTCCTGTATTTGCTGTGGAAGTCTGGCCCTGTCTAACGTCCCTTCCCGTCTGCCTCTACACTACCTCGGACGCCTGCCCCAGAATGCCTGAAGCAGTGGTGAGCAGGCTCACCCGAGGGTCCACCCGGCCCACCCCGGGCCACCGACCCAGAAGGTGCGGACCTCACCGCTGCACCACCGGCCGGCCCCTTTCATGTTCCGTTGGCAACCTGCAGTTGAGGGCAATGGGACTTGAATATGCTACTTGAGCCCAACTCTGGCACCGTGTAGATGAGGCCAGGTTGTTTTTCGGGTCCACTGCGATGTCAGAGGATTTGTCATAATCGTGTCTCTGCTGTCCCGGCAAGCTTCACGGACACACGGTTTCCTGGCCCGCTTGGAGCAGTCTCATAACTCCCCCTTCCCACTTAGCCCAGCCTTGACCTTCGCTGCCGTCTTTTGGCTTGTGAATTTCTCTGCCTTTCAAACGTTCCAGCAGAGTCTGTCTAAAGACGGACATCATCTTTCATTGTGGATTATCCAGGTGTGATTTCTGTTCGCCTTCCATTTTCTGGGACCTTTGTCTCTTTTCCATAGGAGAATCGTCACGGTATTTCTCAGCTATCCCCCTTAGACATGCTTATCAGTCCGTTCCCCTTCATTCCAAGTGATTCATTTGGCATTTCTGGAATCACCGTATGTTCTCTAGGCCGAGGTGTGAGTGCTTTCGTGACTCTTGGTTGTTGTCTTTGAATTTGCACCGGTCACTTGAAGGAGTCTTTGCTGCCCTAGCCTGGGTCAAACTAAGCACTGGGAACACGTGGTCATCTGGGTTGGTTTGACATCCTGAGGTCAGAAACTCCAAACTCGAGGTGGTCCTGGCATCCCCCTTCACGGACACAATGTTTCCAAGACAAATTAGACGAATCTGATGAATTCCTCTCTCCAGGAAAGATATTTTTCTGTCTCCTTTCCAGATTTGGGAAGTTTCGAACTTCACCCCTGATCCTGGAACGTTCCCCCAGGTGCCGTCTAGATACGGGCTTACTTTATTTCTCTGGGCTGTGCCATTTGTTTGCCTTACATCCTCAGCCCTGGCCTGTTTCTTTTTCTTGCAACAGAATTGTAATGTTCTCATTTTCAGCCCACTTCCTTACATGTGGTGTCAAAACACATAATCCATAATCCTTCTACGGCAAGAGGTAGGGGGAGAGAATTTCGATGGAGGCAAACTGAGCACACTAGCCTGGGAGGGCAGCCTTCACGAAGGAACGAAGCCCTGTGGAAAAGGGTGCTTTTCAGCACCCTTGTAGAGCACTTCCAAACAAAGAGACATAGCCCAAGCGTGACGGGGCTCCATTCCTTCAAGGCTTCCAAGACATCTCTTGGGACACATTAGCATGTACCCAGTGGGCCCCCGTGACGCCAGAGCTATGGAAAGTGAGACTGATCTGCAAAGAATGCCAGGGGCCTGGGAAAGGAGGCATCGAGTCTTCTCTTCAACGTCCTCAAGACCTCATTCTTGACTTTGGCTTATGCTTAAGGCAGAAGGACCACGTAGGTCTGATAAGGCCCAAGTCCGGCCTCTTGCTTCCCATCAAGTTGCAAGCTTGAATCAGCATGGCCTCCCCATAGACTTGAATAGATGACCACGTTCTCCTCTCGGGGCTTGTCCCTCTATTCTCGCTTCTTGCCCAGGATCCCTTTCTTAGCCCTCGAATCAGCGTCTGTTTTATGTCTTCCAGTTTCTGTGTCCGCTTTCTGTTTCTCAAAGCTGTTTCTGGGTATCCCTCCCTTTAATAGCCTAGCCTAGGCCAATCCGCAGTCTGTAACCGTGCGGCCATCTTGGCGGACATGATCCTCGTGATGTCATAAACAACCTCAAAATTCGAAGTTGTCCTGACAACCTGCGTGCACACAGAGTTTCAGAGCCATCTCAGGCCAGTCCGACTCCTCACCCTTTCCTGGTAGGATAGTTTTCCTTTTTCTCGATTTCTTGTCGGTTTCTGTCTTGCTCCTCGCACTTTGGAAGGCCTGCTACATTCTCTCTAGACACTGGTTTCTGTCCTGTAAGATTATCCTGGGTTTTGCCTCTTACATTTTATGTAGATGGCCAAGTGGGTGGACGTTCCCCAGAGAAAGTCCTGGACTCCCTCCCAAGTTGAAGTTGCCGGGGCAGTCCTCTGATGCGCAATGATCGTGTCATCTCCTAGCACTCTGCCGATTCCACCTTGGCAGGTCCCATGTTTTCCTTCCTTCTTCCTTTGGGGAAGTGTACCAGATGCGTTCCTGGATTGTAAAAGCCTCACGCTTCTTTTTCTGGTGCGTATTGATAAGGTGACCTCACCATTGCTACTTAGTTTATGATCCCTGTCCGCACCGTACCATGAAATCTGTATTTCCTAACACTGCTAATGTGATCTGCACCCGTGATGTGAAACAGTGAGGCCTGGGCCGGCCAAGCGGAACGTGGGCGCTTACCCGCTCCGCCACAGGGCCGGCCCTGAATTGGACTTTTGGACCAACCTTTTGCCTGAGCTTGGGAACACGTGGGCCTGTTTGGATTATTCGTGAAGGTGATTAGTAGTAACATCCTGGACGGTAACCTTTTCCGTTGGTGCATGGGTTTAGCAGGCAGCATGTTCTGTGGGTAGTATTCCTCTTCATCTATTTGGAATGGTCTACCTTTCTGTAGCATCAGTACGCATTTTGAGGTGATTTTCCAGCCTTGGAAGTTCACCTTCTCTAATCTCTTTCAGCCCCAAAGCTTTATGCCGTCATTCTGGACCCCATTTTGGATTTTTTTTGCTTTTAGGTGAATTTATTGCCGCAACCCTGCATTAGAACATCCTATATCTTTCCGATTTGCATCCTCATCGATGTAGACTTCCGTGTAGCTTACATCATCTTCCCCTGCGTAAGCCCAATAGCAGGCCCTCACCACACACTTGTGCCTCATCATCTGTTTCACCCTCTCACACCTCCCCGCTTTGTCTCTGGGAACCCCCAATCAAATGTCCCGTGCCACCTGTTCCTGACCGCTTGTTTTTTCTTCTCCTCTTAAGTGAGGTCCTACGGTACTTGCCTTGCTCCCTGGGGCTTGTTTCACTTCCCTAAAACCCTCACAGCCATTCTGGTGGTCACAAATGGCTGGATTGCATCCTTGGTTCCGGCTGACTGGTATGCCATTGCGTGGCTATAGCCCATCTTCCTTCTGCACTCGTCCCTTGCTGGGCTCCAGGGAGGCTTCCAAGTCTTGGGTAGTGGGAGCGACGCTGTGGTGAACTCAGCGGTGCACATGTCTTTATGCAGGAGTGTTTCCGAGTTCTTTGGATCAACACGCCGCAGAGGAATAGCTGGATCATATGGGACATGGATTCTTAAAGTTCTGAGGCAGTTCCACACCGCTTGGCGTAGTGGCTGCACCGGTCTGCACTCCCACCAACGGTGCAGGAGGCTTCCCTTCTCTCCACCTCCTCTCTGACACTTGTGGCTTCCTGTCTGCTTCCTTATAGCCATTCTGACCACAGTGAGCTGCTGTGCCCTTGCAGTTTGCATTTGCATTGGCCTGAGACTTCATGACGGTGAACAAGTGTTCATGCACCCGTTGGCCCTCTTTCGATCTTCTTGGCAGAAATCTCTGTTTCCATCTTCTGCCCAGGCTTTCATTGGCTTGTTGTTTTTTTTTTTTCTTGTGGGGCCGTGCGAGTTGATTGCATCCTTGGGCTTTTCACCCCTTGTCCGATGTGGGGTTTGCAAACATCCTCCCCCAGTCGTTCTGCTATCTTTGCATTCAGTCGATGGTTTCCTTCACTGGGCAGAAGCGTCCGCGTTTGACGTGGTCCCGTTGGTTTCTTGTTGACTTGGTTGCCCTGGCCCAGTCGGACTTGCTTCTTCCAAGCACGCGGCTCAGACAGATGGCAAAGAGCACTCTGCCTAGGTCTCCTGCTACAAGGTTCACGGTTTCAAGTCTGCCATTCAAGGCTTTGATCCATTGCAGGTGGTGTGTGTGCCAGGTGTAACATCATGGTGTACTCTCGTTGTGTTCCAGGTGGCTGTGCAGGCTTCCCAGCACCGTTTATGGTAGAGACTCTCCTTTCTCCGCTGTCTCCTCTTGGCTCCCTGGTCGAAAATGGGCTGTCCATGTACGTTTGGGTTGGGCTCTGGGTTCTCGATTCTGTTGCAGGGGTCTGTGTGCCTGTTTTGGGGCCCAGACTGTGCCGTCTCGGTACCTAGTGCTTCGTCCTATATGTTGAAATCGGAAAGTGTGCCACGTCCTGCTTTTTTCGTTTTCCTGAGGATTCCTTTGCCTAGTCAGGGTCTCTTGTTGCTGGCTAGAAACTTTAGGATTCCCTCTTCTGTCTCTGTGGGAAACATTGCTGCAACTTTGACTGGGATTGCATGGAATCCAGAGATTCCTTGCTCTGGTAGGGACGTTTCCAGTGTGTTGCTGCTTCCACTCCTAGATCCGGGAATCTCCTTCTTTCTCCTTGTGTCTTCTTGAATTTCTTTCCCCCAACGTTTGTTAGTTTTCCATTGCCATGGCTTTCACCTGTTTTGCTAAGTTTCTTCATAGAGATCTCATCCTTCTCACTGGCATGCAGTTTTTCACTTTTTCTTTTCAGCTTCAGTTTCTCTATGCTTTGCAACTTTGAATCGGTTTTGTTCTGGCAGAAGTGCATCGCTGAGCTCACATCTGCTGGCAATGCTCCTGTATTTGCTGTGGAAGTCTGGCCCTGTCTAACGTCCCTTCCCGTCTGCCTCTACACTACCTCGGACGCCTGCCCCAGAATGCCTGAAGCAGTGGTGAGCAGGCTCACCCGAGGGTCCACCCGGCCCACCCCGGGCCACCGACCCAGAAGGTGCGGACCTCACCGCTGCACCACCGGCCGGCCCCTTTCATGTTCCGTTGGCAACCTGCAGTTGAGGGCAATGGGACTTGAATATGCTACTTGAGCCCAACTCTGGCACCGTGTAGATGAGGCCAGGTTGTTTTTCGGGTCCACTGCGATGTCAGAGGATTTGTCATAATCGTGTCTCTGCTGTCCCGGCAAGCTTCACGGACACACGGTTTCCTGGCCCGCTTGGAGCAGTCTCATAACTCCCCCTTCCCACTTAGCCCAGCCTTGACCTTCGCTGCCGTCTTTTGGCTTGTGAATTTCTCTGCCTTTCAAACGTTCCAGCAGAGTCTGTCTAAAGACGGACATCATCTTTCATTGTGGATTATCCAGGTGTGATTTCTGTTCGCCTTCCATTTTCTGGGACCTTTGTCTCTTTTCCATAGGAGAATCGTCACGGTATTTCTCAGCTATCCCCCTTAGACATGCTTATCAGTCCGTTCC
The DNA here is from genome assembly GCF_041296235.1 of Equus asinus. Lineage (NCBI taxonomy): Eukaryota > Metazoa > Chordata > Mammalia > Perissodactyla > Equidae > Equus > Equus asinus. Next base: position 13,149,964 of record NC_091813.1, on the reverse strand, counting down.
CCTTCATTCCAAGTGATTCATTTGGCATTTCTGGAATCACCGTATGTTCTCTAGGCCGAGGTGTGAGTGCTTTCGTGACTCTTGGTTGTTGTCTTTGAATTTGCACCGGTCACTTGAAGGAGTCTTTGCTGCCCTAGCCTGGGTCAAACTAAGCACTGGGAACACGTGGTCATCTGGGTTGGTTTGACATCCTGAGGTCAGAAACTCCAAACTCGAGGTGGTCCTGGCATCCCCCTTCACGGACACAATGTTTCCAAGACAAATTAGACGAATCTGATGAATTCCTCTCTCCAGGAAAGATATTTTTCTGTCTCCTTTCCGGATTTGGGAAGTTTCGAACTTCACCCCTGATCCTGGAACGTTCCCCCAGGTGCCGTCTAGATACGGGCTTACTTTATTTCTCTGGGCTGTGCCATTTGTTTGCCTTACATCCTCAGCCCTGGCCTGTTTCTTTTTCTTGCAACAGAATTGTAATGTTCTCATTTTCAGCCCACTTCCTTACATGTGGTGTCAAAACACATAATCCATAATCCTTCTACGGCAAGAGGTAGGGGGAGAGAATTTCGATGGAGGCAAACTGAGCACACTAGCCTGGGAGGGCAGCCTTCACGAAGGAACGAAGCCCTGTGGAAAAGGGTGCTTTTCAGCACCCTTGTAGAGCACTTCCAAACAAAGAGACATAGCCCAAGCGTGACGGGGCTCCATTCCTTCAAGGCTTCCAAGACATCGCTTGGGACACATTAGCATGTACCCAGTGGGCCCCCGTGACGCCAGAGCTATGGAAAGTGAGACTGATCTGCAAAGAATGCCAGGGGCCTGGGAAAGGAGGCATCGAGTCTTCTCTTCAACGTCCTCAAGACCTCATTCTGGACTTTGGCTTATGCTTAAGGCAGAAGGACCACGTAGGTCTGATAAGGCCCAAGTCCAGCCTCTTGCTTCCAATCAAGTTGCAAGCTTGAATCAGCATGGCCTCCCCATAGACTTGAATAGATGACAACGTTCTCCTCTCGGGGCTTGTCCCTCTATTCTCGCTTCTTGCCCAGGATCCCTTTCTTAGCCCTCGAATCAGCGTCTGTTTTATGTCTTCCAGTTTCTGTGTCCGCTTTCTGTTTCTCAAAGCTGTTTCTGGGTATCCCTCCCTTTAATAGCCTAGCCGAGGCCAATCCGCAGTCTGTAACCGTGCGGCCATCTTGGCGGACATGATCCTCGTGATGTCATAAACAACCTCAAAATTCGAAGTTGTCCTGACAACCTGCGTGCACACAGAGTTTCAGAGCCATCTCAGGCCAGTCCGACTCCTCACCCTTTCCTGGTAGGATAGTTTTCCTTTTTCTCGATTTCTTGTCGGTTTCTGTCTTGCTCCTCGCACTTTGGAAGGCCTGCTACATTCTCTCTAGACACTGGTTTCTGTCCTGTAAGATTATCCTGGGTTTTGCCTCTTACATTTTATGTAGATGGCCAAGTGGGTGGACGTTCCCCAGAGAAAGTCCTGGACTCCCTCCCAAGTTGAAGTTGCCGGGGCAGTCCTCTGATGCGCAATGATCGTGTCATCTCCTAGCACTCTGCCGATTCCACCTTGGCAGGTCCCATGTTTTCCTTCCTTCTTCCTTTGGGGAAGTGTACCAGATGCGTTCCTGGATTGTAAAAGCCTCACGCTTCTTTTTCTGGTGCGTATTGATAAGGTGACCTCACCATTGCTACTTAGTTTATGATCCCTGTCCGCACCGTACCATGAAATCTGTATTTCCTAACACTGCTAATGTGATCTGCACCCGTGATGTGAAACAGTGAGGCCTGGGCCGGCCAAGCGGAACGTGGGCGCTTACCCGCTCCGCCACAGGGCCGGCCCTGAATTGGACTTTTGGACCAACCTTTTGCCTGAGCTTGGGAACACGTGGGCCTGTTTGGATTATTCGTGAAGGTGATTAGTAGTAACATCCTGGACGGTAACCTTTTCCGTTGGTGCATGGGTTTAGCAGGCAGCATGTTCTGTGGGTAGTATTCCTCTTCATCTATTTGGAATGGTCTACCTTTCTGTAGCATCAGTACGCATTTTGAGGTGATTTTCCAGCCTTGGAAGTTCACCTTCTCTAATCTCTTTCAGCCCCAAAGCTTTATGCCGTCATTCTGGACCCCATTTTGGATTTTTTTTGCTTTTAGGTGAATTTGTCGCCGCAACCCTGCATTAGAACATCCTATATCTTTCCGATTTGCATCCTCATCGATGTAGACTTCCGTGTAGCTTACATCATCTTCCCCTGCGTAAGCCCAATAGCAGGCCCTCACCACACACTTGTGCCTCATCATCTGTTTCACCCTCTCACACCTCCCCGCTTTGTCTCTGGGAACCCCCAATCAAATGTCCCGTGCCACCTGTTCCTGACCGCTTGTTTTTTCTTCTCCTCTTAAGTGAGGTCCTACGGTACTTGCCTTGCTCCCTGGGGCTTGTTTCACTTCCCTAAAACCCTCACAGCCATTCTGGTGGTCACAAATGGCTGGATTGCATCCTTGGTTCCGGCTGACTGGTATGCCATTGCGTGGCTATAGCCCATCTTCCTTCTGCACTCGTCCCTTGCTGGGCTCCAGGGAGGCTTCCAAGTCTTGGGTAGTGGGAGCGACGCTGTGGTGAACTCAGCGGTGCACATGTCTTTATGCAGGAGTTTTTCCGAGTTCTTTGGATCAACACGCCGCAGAGGAATAGCTGGATCATATGGGACATGGATTCTTAAAGTTCTGAGGCAGTTCCACACCGCTTGGCGTAGTGGCTGCACCGGTCTGCACTCCCACCAACGGTGCAGGAGGCTTCCCTTCTCTCCACCTCCTCTCTGACACTTGTGGCTTCCTGTCTGCTTCCTTATAGCCATTCTGACCACAGTGAGCTGCTGTGCCCTTGCAGTTTGCATTTGCATTGGCCTGAGACTTCATGACGGTGAACAAGTGTTCATGCACCCGTTGGCCCTCTTTCGATCTTCTTGGCAGAAATCTCTGTTTCCATCTTCTGCCCAGGCTTTCATTGGCTTGTTGTTTTTTTTTTTTTTCTTGTGGGGACGTGCGAGTTGATTGCATCCTTGGGCTTTTCACCCCTTGTCCGATGTGGGGTTTGCAAACATCCTCCCCCAGTCGTTCTGCTATCTTTGCATTCAGTCGATGGTTTCCTTCACTGGGCAGAAGCGTCCGCATTTGACGTGGTCCCGTTGGTTTCTTGTTGACTTGGTTGCCCTGGCCCAGTCGGACTTGCTTCTTCCAAACAGGCGGCTCAGACAGATGGCAAAGAGCACTCTGCCTAGGTCTTCTGCTACAAGGTTCACGGTTTCAAGTCTGCCATTCAAGGCTTTGATCCATTGCAGGTGGTGTGTGTGCCAGGTGTAACATCATGGTGTACTCTCGTTGTGTTCCAGGTGGCTGTGCAGGCTTCCCAGCACCGTTTATGGTAGAGACTCTCCTTTCTCCGCTGTCTCCTCTTGGCTCCCTGGTCGAAAATGGGCTGTCCATGTACGTTTGGGTTGGGCTCTGGGTTCTCGATTCTGTTGCAGGGGTCTGTGTGCCTGTTTTGGGGCCCAGACTGTGCCGTCTCGGTACCTAGTGCTTCGTCCTATATGTTGAAATCGGAAAGTGTGCCACGTCCTGCTTTTTTCGTTTTCCTGAGGATTCCTTTGCCTAGTCAGGGTCTCTTGTTGCTGGCTAGAAACTTTAGGATTCCCTCTTCTGTCTCTGTGGGAAACATTGCTGCAACTTTGACTGGGATTGCATGGAATCCAGAGATTCCTTGCTCTGGTAGGGACGTTTCCAGTGTGTTGCTGCTTCCACTCCTAGATCCGGGAATCTCCTTCTTTCTCCTTGTGTCTTCTTGAATTTCTTTCCCCCAACGTTTGTTAGTTTTCCATTGCCATGGCTTTCACCTGTTTTGCTAAGTTTCTTCATAGAGATCTCATCCTTCTCACTGGCATGCAGTTTTTCACTTTTTCTTTTCAGCTTCAGTTTCTCTATGCTTTGCAACTTTGAATCGGTTTTGTTCTGGCAGAAGTGCATCGCTGAGCTCACATCTGCTGGCAATGCTCCTGTATTTGCTGTGGAAGTCTGGCCCTGTCTAACGTCCCTTCCCGTCTGCCTCTACACTACCTCGGACGCCTGCCCCAGAATGCCTGAAGCAGTGGTGAGCAGGCTCACCCGAGGGTCCACCCGGCCCACCCCGGGCCACCGACCCAGAAGGTGCGGACCTCACCGCTGCACCACCGGCCGGCCCCTTTCATGTTCCGTTGGCAACCTGCAGTTGAGGGCAATGGGACTTGAATATGCTACTTGAGCCCAACTCTGGCACCGTGTAGATGAGGCCAGGTTGTTTTTCGGGTCCACTGCGATGTCAGAGGATTTGTCATAATCGTGTCTCTGCTGTCCCGGCAAGCTTCACGGACACACGGTTTCCTGGCCCGCTTGGAGCAGTCTCATAACTCCCCCTTCCCACTTAGCCCAGCCTTGACCTTCGCTGCCGTCTTTTGGCTTGTGAATTTCTCTGCCTTTCAAACGTTCCAGCAGAGTCTGTCTAAAGACGGACATCATCTTTCATTGTGGATTATCCAGGTGTGATTTCTGTTCGCCTTCCATTTTCTGGGACCTTTGTCTCTTTTCCATAGGAGAATCGTCACGGTATTTCTCAGCTATCCCCCTTAGACATGCTTATCAGTCCGTTCCCCTTCATTCCAAGTGATTCATTTGGCATTTCTGGAATCACCGTATGTTCTCTAGGCCGAGGTGTGAGTGCTTTCGTGACTCTTGGTTGTTGTCTTTGAATTTGCACCGGTCACTTGAAGGAGTCTTTGCTGCCCTAGCCTGGGTCAAACTAAGCACTGGGAACACGTGGTCATCTGGGTTGGTTTGACATCCTGAGGTCAGAAACTCCAAACTCGAGGTGGTCCTGGCATCCCCCTTCACGGACACAATGTTTCCAAGACAAATTAGACGAATCTGATGAATTCCTCTCTCCAGGAAAGATATTTTTCTGTCTCCTTTCCGGATTTGGGAAGTTTCGAACTTCACCCCTGATCCTGGAACGTTCCCCCAGGTGCCGTCTAGATACGGGCTTACTTTATTTCTCTGGGCTGTGCCATTTGTTTGCCTTACATCCTCAGCCCTGGCCTGTTTCTTTTTCTTGCAACAGAATTGTAATGTTCTCATTTTCAGCCCACTTCCTTACATGTGGTGTCAAAACACATAATCCATAATCCTTCTACGGCAAGAGGTAGGGGGAGAGAATTTCGATGGAGGCAAACTGAGCACACTAGCCTGGGAGGGCAGCCTTCACGAAGGAACGAAGCCCTGTGGAAAAGGGTGCTTTTCAGCACCCTTGTAGAGCACTTCCAAACAAAGAGACATAGCCCAAGCGTGACGGGGCTCCATTCCTTCAAGGCTTCCAAGACATCGCTTGGGACACATTAGCATGTACCCAGTGGGCCCCCGTGACGCCAGAGCTATGGAAAGTGAGACTGATCTGCAAAGAATGCCAGGGGCCTGGGAAAGGAGGCATCGAGTCTTCTCTTCAACGTCCTCAAGACCTCATTCTGGACTTTGGCTTATGCTTAAGGCAGAAGGACCACGTAGGTCTGATAAGGCCCAAGTCCAGCCTCTTGCTTCCAATCAAGTTGCAAGCTTGAATCAGCATGGCCTCCCCATAGACTTGAATAGATGACAACGTTCTCCTCTCGGGGCTTGTCCCTCTATTCTCGCTTCTTGCCCAGGATCCCTTTCTTAGCCCTCGAATCAGCGTCTGTTTTATGTCTTCCAGTTTCTGTGTCCGCTTTCTGTTTCTCAAAGCTGTTTCTGGGTATCCCTCCCTTTAATAGCCTAGCCGAGGCCAATCCGCAGTCTGTAACCGTGCGGCCATCTTGGCGGACATGATCCTCGTGATGTCATAAACAACCTCAAAATTCGAAGTTGTCCTGACAACCTGCGTGCACACAGAGTTTCAGAGCCATCTCAGGCCAGTCCGACTCCTCACCCTTTCCTGGTAGGATAGTTTTCCTTTTTCTCGATTTCTTGTCGGTTTCTGTCTTGCTCCTCGCACTTTGGAAGGCCTGCTACATTCTCTCTAGACACTGGTTTCTGTCCTGTAAGATTATCCTGGGTTTTGCCTCTTACATTTTATGTAGATGGCCAAGTGGGTGGACGTTCCCCAGAGAAAGTCCTGGACTCCCTCCCAAGTTGAAGTTGCCGGGGCAGTCCTCTGATGCGCAATGATCGTGTCATCTCCTAGCACTCTGCCGATTCCACCTTGGCAGGTCCCATGTTTTCCTTCCTTCTTCCTTTGGGGAAGTGTACCAGATGCGTTCCTGGATTGTAAAAGCCTCACGCTTCTTTTTCTGGTGCGTATTGATAAGGTGACCTCACCATTGCTACTTAGTTTATGATCCCTGTCCGCACCGTACCATGAAATCTGTATTTCCTAACACTGCTAATGTGATCTGCACCCGTGATGTGAAACAGTGAGGCCTGGGCCGGCCAAGCGGAACGTGGGCGCTTACCCGCTCCGCCACAGGGCCGGCCCTGAATTGGACTTTTGGACCAACCTTTTGCCTGAGCTTGGGAACACGTGGGCCTGTTTGGATTATTCGTGAAGGTGATTAGTAGTAACATCCTGGACGGTAACCTTTTCCGTTGGTGCATGGGTTTAGCAGGCAGCATGTTCTGTGGGTAGTATTCCTCTTCATCTATTTGGAATGGTCTACCTTTCTGTAGCATCAGTACGCATTTTGAGGTGATTTTCCAGCCTTGGAAGTTCACCTTCTCTAATCTCTTTCAGCCCCAAAGCTTTATGCCGTCATTCTGGACCCCATTTTGGATTTTTTTTGCTTTTAGGTGAATTTGTTGCCGCAACCCTGCATTAGAACATCCTATATCTTTCCGATTTGCATCCTCATCGATGTAGACTTCCGTGTAGCTTACATCATCTTCCCCTGCGTAAGCCCAATAGCAGGCCCTCACCACACACTTGTGCCTCATCATCTGTTTCACCCTCTCACACCTCCCCGCTTTGTCTCTGGGAACCCCCAATCAAATGTCCCGTGCCACCTGTTCCTGACCGCTTGTTTTTTCTTCTCCTCTTAAGTGAGGTCCTACGGTACTTGCCTTGCTCCCTGGGGCTTGTTTCACTTCCCTAAAACCCTCACAGCCATTCTGGTGGTCACAAATGGCTGGATTGCATCCTTGGTTCCGGCTGACTGGTATGCCATTGCGTGGCTATAGCCCATCTTCCTTCTGCACTCGTCCCTTGCTGGGCTCCAGGGAGGCTTCCAAGTCTTGGGTAGTGGGAGCGACGCTGTGGTGAACTCAGCGGTGCACATGTCTTTATGCAGGAGTGTTTCCGAGTTCTTTGGATCAACACGCCGCAGAGGAATAGCTGGATCATATGGGACATGGATTCTTAAAGTTCTGAGGCAGTTCCACACCGCTTGGCGTAGTGGCTGCACCGGTCTGCACTCCCACCAACGGTGCAGGAGGCTTCCCTTCTCTCCACCTCCTCTCTGACACTTGTGGCTTCCTGTCTGCTTCCTTATAGCCATTCTGACCACAGTGAGCTGCTGTGCCCTTGCAGTTTGCATTTGCATTGGCCTGAGACTTCATGACGGTGAACAAGTGTTCATGCACCCGTTGGCCCTCTTTCGATCTTCTTGGCAGAAATCTCTGTTTCCATCTTCTGCCCAGGCTTTCATTGGCTTGTTGTTTTTTTTTTTTTTCTTGTGGGGACGTGCGAGTTGATTGCATCCTTGGGCTTTTCACCCCTTGTCCGATGTGGGGTTTGCAAACATCCTCCCCCAGTCGTTCTGCTATCTTTGCATTCAGTCGATGGTTTCCTTCACTGGGCAGAAGCGTCCGCATTTGACGTGGTCCCGTTGGTTTCTTGTTGACTTGGTTGCCCTGGCCCAGTCGGACTTGCTTCTTCCAAGCACGCGGCTCAGACAGATGGCAAAGAGCACTCTGCCTAGGTCTCCTGCTACAAGGTTCACGGTTTCAAGTCTGCCATTCAAGGCTTTGATCCATTGCAGGTGGTGTGTGTGCCAGGTGTAACATCATGGTGTACTCTCGTTGTGTTCCAGGTGGCTGTGCAGGCTTCCCAGCACCGTTTATGGTAGAGACTCTCCTTTCTCCGCTGTCTCCTCTTGGCTCCCTGGTCGAAAATGGGCTGTCCATGTACGTTTGGGTTGGGCTCTGGGTTCTCGATTCTGTTGCAGGGGTCTGTGTGCCTGTTTTGGGGCCCAGACTGTGCCGTCTCGGTACCTAGTGCTTCGTCCTATATGTTGAAATCGGAAAGTGTGCCACGTCCTGCTTTTTTCGTTTTCCTGAGGATTCCTTTGCCTAGTCAGGGTCTCTTGTTGCTGGCTAGAAACTTTAGGATTCCCTCTTCTGTCTCTGTGGGAAACATTGCTGCAACTTTGACTGGGATTGCATGGAATCCAGAGATTCCTTGCTCTGGTAGGGACGTTTCCAGTGTGTTGCTGCTTCCACTCCTAGATCCGGGAATCTCCTTCTTTCTCCTTGTGTCTTCTTGAATTTCTTTCCCCCAACGTTTGTTAGTTTTCCATTGCCATGGCTTTCACCTGTTTTGCTAAGTTTCTTCATAGAGATCTCATCCTTCTCACTGGCATGCAGTTTTTCACTTTTTCTTTTCAGCTTCAGTTTCTCTATGCTTTGCAACTTTGAATCGGTTTTGTTCTGGCAGAAGTGCATCGCTGAGCTCACATCTGCTGGCAATGCTCCTGTATTTGCTGTGGAAGTCTGGCCCTGTCTAACGTCCCTTCCCGTCTGCCTCTACACTACCTCGGACGCCTGCCCCAGAATGCCTGAAGCAGTGGTGAGCAGGCTCACCCGAGGGTCCACCCGGCCCACCCCGGGCCACCGACCCAGAAGGTGCGGACCTCACCGCTGCACCACCGGCCGGCCCCTTTCATGTTCCGTTGGCAACCTGCAGTTGAGGGCAATGGGACTTGAATATGCTACTTGAGCCCAACTCTGGCACCGTGTAGATGAGGCCAGGTTGTTTTTCGGGTCCACTGCGATGTCAGAGGATTTGTCATAATCGTGTCTCTGCTGTCCCGGCAAGCTTCACGGACACACGGTTTCCTGGCCCGCTTGGAGCAGTCTCATAACTCCCCCTTCCCACTTAGCCCAGCCTTGACCTTCGCTGCCGTCTTTTGGCTTGTGAATTTCTCTGCCTTTCAAACGTTCCAGCAGAGTCTGTCTAAAGACGGACATCATCTTTCATTGTGGATTATCCAGGTGTGATTTCTGTTCGCCTTCCATTTTCTGGGACCTTTGTCTCTTTTCCATAGGAGAATCGTCACGGTATTTCTCAGCTATCCCCCTTAGACATGCTTATCAGTCCGTTCCCCTTCATTCCAAGTGATTCATTTGGCATTTCTGGAATCACCGTATGTTCTCTAGGCCGAGGTGTGAGTGCTTTCGTGACTCTTGGTTGTTGTCTTTGAATTTGCACCGGTCACTTGAAGGAGTCTTTGCTGCCCTAGCCTGGGTCAAACTAAGCACTGGGAACACGTGGTCATCTGGGTTGGTTTGACATCCTGAGGTCAGAAACTCCAAACTCGAGGTGGTCCTGGCATCCCCCTTCACGGACACAATGTTTCCAAGACAAATTAGACGAATCTGATGAATTCCTCTCTCCAGGAAAGATATTTTTCTGTCTCCTTTCCGGATTTGGGAAGTTTCGAACTTCACCCCTGATCCTGGAACGTTCCCCCAGGTGCCGTCTAGATACGGGCTTACTTTATTTCTCTGGGCTGTGCCATTTGTTTGCCTTACATCCTCAGCCCTGGCCTGTTTCTTTTTCTTGCAACAGAATTGTAATGTTCTCATTTTCAGCCCACTTCCTTACATGTGGTGTCAAAACACATAATCCATAATCCTTCTACGGCAAGAGGTAGGGGGAGAGAATTTCGATGGAGGCAAACTGAGCACACTAGCCTGGGAGGGCAGCCTTCACGAAGGAACGAAGCCCTGTGGAAAAGGGTGCTTTTCAGCACCCTTGTAGAGCACTTCCAAACAAAGAGACATAGCCCAAGCGTGACGGGGCTCCATTCCTTCAAGGCTTCCAAGACATCGCTTGGGACACATTAGCATGTACCCAGTGGGCCCCCGTGACGCCAGAGCTATGGAAAGTGAGACTGATCTGCAAAGAATGCCAGGGGCCTGGGAAAGGAGGCATCGAGTCTTCTCTTCAACGTCCTCAAGACCTCATTCTGGACTTTGGCTTATGCTTAAGGCAGAAGGACCACGTAGGTCTGATAAGGCCCAAGTCCAGCCTCTTGCTTCCAATCAAGTTGCAAGCTTGAATCAGCATGGCCTCCCCATAGACTTGAATAGATGACAACGTTCTCCTCTCGGGGCTTGTCCCTCTATTCTCGCTTCTTGCCCAGGATCCCTTTCTTAGCCCTCGAATCAGCGTCTGTTTTATGTCTTCCAGTTTCTGTGTCCGCTTTCTGTTTCTCAAAGCTGTTTCTGGGTATCCCTCCCTTTAATAGCCTAGCCGAGGCCAATCCGCAGTCTGTAACCGTGCGGCCATCTTGGCGGACATGATCCTCGTGATGTCATAAACAACCTCAAAATTCGAAGTTGTCCTGACAACCTGCGTGCACACAGAGTTTCAGAGCCATCTCAGGCCAGTCCGACTCCTCACCCTTTCCTGGTAGGATAGTTTTCCTTTTTCTCGATTTCTTGTCGGTTTCTGTCTTGCTCCTCGCACTTTGGAAGGCCTGCTACATTCTCTCTAGACACTGGTTTCTGTCCTGTAAGATTATCCTGGGTTTTGCCTCTTACATTTTATGTAGATGGCCAAGTGGGTGGACGTTCCCCAGAGAAAGTCCTGGACTCCCTCCCAAGTTGAAGTTGCCGGGGCAGTCCTCTGATGCGCAATGATCGTGTCATCTCCTAGCACTCTGCCGATTCCACCTTGGCAGGTCCCATGTTTTCCTTCCTTCTTCCTTTGGGGAAGTGTACCAGATGCGTTCCTGGATTGTAAAAGCCTCACGCTTCTTTTTCTGGTGCGTATTGATAAGGTGACCTCACCATTGCTACTTAGTTTATGATCCCTGTCCGCACCGTACCATGAAATCTGTATTTCCTAACACTGCTAATGTGATCTGCACCCGTGATGTGAAACAGTGAGGCCTGGGCCGGCCAAGCGGAACGTGGGCGCTTACCCGCTCCGCCACAGGGCCGGCCCTGAATTGGACTTTTGGACCAACCTTTTGCCTGAGCTTGGGAACACGTGGGCCTGTTTGGATTATTCGTGAAGGTGATTAGTAGTAACATCCTGGACGGTAACCTTTTCCGTTGGTGCATGGGTTTAGCAGGCAGCATGTTCTGTGGGTAGTATTCCTCTTCATCTATTTGGAATGGTCTACCTTTCTGTAGCATCAGTACGCATTTTGAGGTGATTTTCCAGCCTTGGAAGTTCACCTTCTCTAATCTCTTTCAGCCCCAAAGCTTTATGCCGTCATTCTGGACCCCATTTTGGATTTTTTTTGCTTTTAGGTGAATTTGTCGCCGCAACCCTGCATTAGAACATCCTATATCTTTCCGATTTGCATCCTCATCGATGTAGACTTCCGTGTAGCTTACATCATCTTCCCCTGCGTAAGCCCAATAGCAGGCCCTCACCACACACTTGTGCCTCATCATCTGTTTCACCCTCTCACACCTCCCCGCTTTGTCTCTGGGAACCCCCAATCAAATGTCCCGTGCCACCTGTTCCTGACCGCTTGTTTTTTCTTCTCCTCTTAAGTGAGGTCCTACGGTACTTGCCTTGCTCCCTGGGGCTTGTTTCACTTCCCTAAAACCCTCACAGCCATTCTGGTGGTCACAAATGGCTGGATTGCATCCTTGGTTCCGGCTGACTGGTATGCCATTGCGTGGCTATAGCCCATCTTCCTTCTGCACTCGTCCCTTGCTGGGCTCCAGGGAGGCTTCCAAGTCTTGGGTAGTGGGAGCGACGCTGTGGTGAACTCAGCGGTGCACATGTCTTTATGCAGGAGTGTTTCCGAGTTCTTTGGATCAACACGCCGCAGAGGAATAGCTGGATCATATGGGACATGGATTCTTAAAGTTCTGAGGCAGTTCCACACCGCTTGGCGTAGTGGCTGCACCGGTCTGCACTCCCACCAACGGTGCAGGAGGCTTCCCTTCTCTCCACCTCCTCTCTGACACTTGTGGCTTCCTGTCTGCTTCCTTATAGCCATTCTGACCACAGTGAGCTGCTGTGCCCTTGCAGTTTGCATTTGCATTGGCCTGAGACTTCATGACGGTGAACAAGTGTTCATGCACCCGTTGGCCCTCTTTCGATCTTCTTGGCAGAAATCTCTGTTTCCATCTTCTGCCCAGGCTTTCATTGGCTTGTTGTTTTTTTTTTTTTTCTTGTGGGGACGTGCGAGTTGATTGCATCCTTGGGCTTTTCACCCCTTGTCCGATGTGGGGTTTGCAAACATCCTCCCCCAGTCGTTCTGCTATCTTTGCATTCAGTCGATGGTTTCCTTCACTGGGCAGAAGCGTCCGCATTTGACGTGGTCCCGTTGGTTTCTTGTTGACTTGGTTGCCCTGGCCCAGTCGGACTTGCTTCTTCCAAACAGGCGGCTCAGACAGATGGCAAAGAGCACTCTGCCTAGGTCTTCTGCTACAAGGTTCACGGTTTCAAGTCTGCCATTCAAGGCTTTGATCCATTGCAGGTGGTGTGTGTGCCAGGTGTAACATCATGGTGTACTCTCGTTGTGTTCCCTGTGGCTGTGCAGGCTTCCCAGCACCGTTTATGGTAGAGACTCTCCTTTCTCCGCTGTCTCCTCTTGGCTCCCTGGTCGAAAATGGGCTGTCCATGTACGTTTGGGTTGGGCTCTGGGTTCTCGATTCTGTTGCAGGGGTCTGTGTGCCTGTTTTGGCGCCCAGACTGTGCCGTCTCGGTACCTAGTGCTTCGTCCTATATGTTGAAATCGGAAAGTGTGCCACGTCCTGCTTTTTTCGTTTTCCTGAGGATTCCTTTGCCTAGTCAGGGTCTCTTGTTGCTGGCTAGAAACTTTAGGATTCCCTCTTCTGTCTCTGTGGGAAACATTGCTGCAACTTTGACTGGGATTGCATGGAATCCAGAGATTCCTTGCTCTGGTAGGGACGTTTCCAGTGTGTTGCTGCTTCCACTCCTAGATCCGGGAATCTCCTTCTTTCTCCTTGTGTCTTCTTGAATTTCTTTCCCCCAACGTTTGTTAGTTTTCCATTGCCATGGCTTTCACCTGTTTTGCTAAGTTTCTTCATAGAGATCTCATCCTTCTCACTGGCATGCAGTTTTTCACTTTTTCTTTTCAGCTTCAGTTTCTCTATGCTTTGCAACTTTGAATCGGTTTTGTTCTGGCAGAAGTGCATCGCTGAGCTCACATCTGCTGGCAATGCTCCTGTATTTGCTGTGGAAGTCTGGCCCTGTCTAACGTCCCTTCCCGTCTGCCTCTACACTACCTCGGACGCCTGCCCCAGAATGCCTGAAGCAGTGGTGAGCAGGCTCACCCGAGGGTCCACCCGGCCCACCCCGGGCCACCGACCCAGAAGGTGCGGACCTCACCGCTGCACCACCGGCCGGCCCCTTTCATGTTCCGTTGGCAACCTGCAGTTGAGGGCAATGGGACTTGAATATGCTACTTGAGCCCAACTCTGGCACCGTGTAGATGAGGCCAGGTTGTTTTTCGGGTCCACTGCGATGTCAGAGGATTTGTCATAATCGTGTCTCTGCTGTCCCGGCAAGCTTCACGGACACACGGTTTCCTGGCCCGCTTGGAGCAGTCTCATAACTCCCCCTTCCCACTTAGCCCAGCCTTGACCTTCGCTGCCGTCTTTTGGCTTGTGAATTTCTCTGCCTTTCAAACGTTCCAGCAGAGTCTGTCTAAAGACGGACATCATCTTTCATTGTGGATTATCCAGGTGTGATTTCTGTTCGCCTTCCATTTTCTGGGACCTTTGTCTCTTTTCCATAGGAGAATCGTCACGGTATTTCTCAGCTATCCCCCTTAGACATGCTTATCAGTCCGTTCCCCTTCATTCCAAGTGATTCATTTGGCATTTCTGGAATCACCGTATGTTCTCTAGGCCGAGGTGTGAGTGCTTTCGTGACTCTTGGTTGTTGTCTTTGAATTTGCACCGGTCACTTGAAGGAGTCTTTGCTGCCCTAGCCTGGGTCAAACTAAGCACTGGGAACACGTGGTCATCTGGGTTGGTTTGACATCCTGAGGTCAGAAACTCCAAACTCGAGGTGGTCCTGGCATCCCCCTTCACGGACACAATGTTTCCAAGACAAATTAGACGAATCTGATGAATTCCTCTCTCCAGGAAAGATATTTTTCTGTCTCCTTTCCGGATTTGGGAAGTTTCGAACTTCACCCCTGATCCTGGAACGTTCCCCCAGGTGCCGTCTAGATACGGGCTTACTTTATTTCTCTGGGCTGTGCCATTTGTTTGCCTTACATCCTCAGCCCTGGCCTGTTTCTTTTTCTTGCAACAGAATTGTAATGTTCTCATTTTCAGCCCACTTCCTTACATGTGGTGTCAAAACACATAATCCATAATCCTTCTACGGCAAGAGGTAGGGGGAGAGAATTTCGATGGAGGCAAACTGAGCACACTAGCCTGGGAGGGCAGCCTTCACGAAGGAACGAAGCCCTGTGGAAAAGGGTGCTTTTCAGCACCCTTGTAGAGCACTTCCAAACAAAGAGACATAGCCCAAGCGTGACGGGGCTCCATTCCTTCAAGGCTTCCAAGACATCGCTTGGGACACATTAGCATGTACCCAGTGGGCCCCCGTGACGCCAGAGCTATGGAAAGTGAGACTGATCTGCAAAGAATGCCAGGGGCCTGGGAAAGGAGGCATCGAGTCTTCTCTTCAACGTCCTCAAGACCTCATTCTGGACTTTGGCTTATGCTTAAGGCAGAAGGACCACGTAGGTCTGATAAGGCCCAAGTCCAGCCTCTTGCTTCCAATCAAGTTGCAAGCTTGAATCAGCATGGCCTCCCCATAGACTTGAATAGATGACAACGTTCTCCTCTCGGGGCTTGTCCCTCTATTCTCGCTTCTTGCCCAGGATCCCTTTCTTAGCCCTCGAATCAGCGTCTGTTTTATGTCTTCCAGTTTCTGTGTCCGCTTTCTGTTTCTCAAAGCTGTTTCTGGGTATCCCTCCCTTTAATAGCCTAGCCGAGGCCAATCCGCAGTCTGTAACCGTGCGGCCATCTTGGCGGACATGATCCTCGTGATGTCATAAACAACCTCAAAATTCGAAGTTGTCCTGACAACCTGCGTGCACACAGAGTTTCAGAGCCATCTCAGGCCAGTCCGACTCCTCACCCTTTCCTGGTAGGATAGTTTTCCTTTTTCTCGATTTCTTGTCGGTTTCTGTCTTGCTCCTCGCACTTTGGAAGGCCTGCTACATTCTCTCTAGACACTGGTTTCTGTCCTGTAAGATTATCCTGGGTTTTGCCTCTTACATTTTATGTAGATGGCCAAGTGGGTGGACGTTCCCCAGAGAAAGTCCTGGACTCCCTCCCAAGTTGAAGTTGCCGGGGCAGTCCTCTGATGCGCAATGATCGTGTCATCTCCTAGCACTCTGCCGATTCCACCTTGGCAGGTCCCATGTTTTCCTTCCTTCTTCCTTTGGGGAAGTGTACCAGATGCGTTCCTGGATTGTAAAAGCCTCACGCTTCTTTTTCTGGTGCGTATTGATAAGGTGACCTCACCATTGCTACTTAGTTTATGATCCCTGTCCGCACCGTACCATGAAATCTGTATTTCCTAACACTGCTAATGTGATCTGCACCCGTGATGTGAAACAGTGAGGCCTGGGCCGGCCAAGCGGAACGTGGGCGCTTACCCGCTCCGCCACAGGGCCGGCCCTGAATTGGACTTTTGGACCAACCTTTTGCCTGAGCTTGGGAACACGTGGGCCTGTTTGGATTATTCGTGAAGGTGATTAGTAGTAACATCCTGGACGGTAACCTTTTCCGTTGGTGCATGGGTTTAGCAGGCAGCATGTTCTGTGGGTAGTATTCCTCTTCATCTATTTGGAATGGTCTACCTTTCTGTAGCATCAGTACGCATTTTGAGGTGATTTTCCAGCCTTGGAAGTTCACCTTCTCTAATCTCTTTCAGCCCCAAAGCTTTATGCCGTCATTCTGGACCCCATTTTGGATTTTTTTTGCTTTTAGGTGAATTTGTCGCCGCAACCCTGCATTAGAACATCCTATATCTTTCCGATTTGCATCCTCATCGATGTAGACTTCCGTGTAGCTTACATCATCTTCCCCTGCGTAAGCCCAATAGCAGGCCCTCACCACACACTTGTGCCTCATCATCTGTTTCACCCTCTCACACCTCCCCGCTTTGTCTCTGGGAACCCCCAATCAAATGTCCCGTGCCACCTGTTCCTGACCGCTTGTTTTTTCTTCTCCTCTTAAGTGAGGTCCTACGGTACTTGCCTTGCTCCCTGGGGCTTGTTTCACTTCCCTAAAACCCTCACAGCCATTCTGGTGGTCACAAATGGCTGGATTGCATCCTTGGTTCCGGCTGACTGGTATGCCATTGCGTGGCTATAGCCCATCTTCCTTCTGCACTCGTCCCTTGCTGGGCTCCAGGGAGGCTTCCAAGTCTTGGGTAGTGGGAGCGACGCTGTGGTGAACTCAGCGGTGCACATGTCTTTATGCAGGAGTGTTTCCGAGTTCTTTGGATCAACACGCCGCAGAGGAATAGCTGGATCATATGGGACATGGATTCTTAAAGTTCTGAGGCAGTTCCACACCGCTTGGCGTAGTGGCTGCACCGGTCTGCACTCCCACCAACGGTGCAGGAGGCTTCCCTTCTCTCCACCTCCTCTCTGACACTTGTGGCTTCCTGTCTGCTTCCTTATAGCCATTCTGACCACAGTGAGCTGCTGTGCCCTTGCAGTTTGCATTTGCATTGGCCTGAGACTTCATGACGGTGAACAAGTGTTCATGCACCCGTTGGCCCTCTTTCGATCTTCTTGGCAGAAATCTCTGTTTCCATCTTCTGCCCAGGTTTTCATTGGCTTGTTGTTTTTTTTTTCCTTGTGGGGACGTGCGAGTTGATTGCATCCTTGGGCTTTTCACCCCTTGTCCGATGTGGGGTTTGCAAACATCCTCCCCCAGTCGTTGTGCTATCTTTGCATTCAGTCGATGGTTTCCTTCACTGAGCAGAAGCGTCCGCATTTGACGTGGCCCCGTTGGTTTCTTGTTGACTTGGTTGCCCTGGCCCAGTCGGACTTGCTTCTTCCAAACAGGCGGCTCAGACAGATGGCAAAGAGCACTCTGCCTAGGTCTTCTGCTACAAGGTTCACGGTTTCAAGTCTGCCATTCAAGGCTTTGATCCATTGCAGGTGGTGTGTGTGCCAGGTGTAACATCATGGTGTACTCTCCTTGTGTTCCAGGTGGCTGTGCAGGCTTCCCAGCACCGTTTATGGTAGAGACTCTCCTTTCTCCGCTGTCTCCTCTTGGCTCCCTGGTCGAAAATGGGCTGTCCATGTACGTTTGAGTTGGGCTCTGGGTTCTCGATTCTGTTGCAGGGGTCTGTGTGCCTGTTTTGGGGCCCAGACTGTGCCGTCTCGGTACCTAGTGCTTCGTCCTATATGTTGAAATCGGAAAGTGTGCCACGTCCTGCTTTTTTCGTTTTCCTGAGGATTCCTTTGCCTAGTCAGGGTCTCTTGTTGCTGGCTAGAAACTTTAGGATTCTCTCTTCTATCTCTTTGGGAAATATTGCTGCAACTTTGACTGGTATTGCATGGAATCCAGAGATTCCTTTCTGCGGTGTGGACCTTTCAAGCGTGTTAATACTTCCATTCCTAGATCCCGGAATATCCTTCTTTTTCCTTGTGTCTCCTTGAATTTCTTTCCCAAAACGTTTGCTAGTTTTCGATTGACATGGCTCTCACCTGTTTTGCTATGGTTCTTCATAGAGATCTAATTCTTCTCACTGGCAAGAGGTCTCGCCCTGTCTAACGTTCCTTCCCTTCTGCCTCTGCACTACCTTGGAAGCCGGCCCCACAATGACTGAATGTCTTGAGGACATTGAATAGAAGTATCGATGCCTCCTTTCCCAGCCCCTAGCATTCTTTGAAGATCTGTCTCACTTTCCATAGCTCAGGCATCACGGTGGACCACTGGGTACACGCTAATGTCTCCCAAGAGATGTCTTGGAAGCATTGAAGTAATGGACCCCTGTCATGCTTGGGCTATGTCTCTTTGTTTGGAAGGGCTCTACAAGTGTGCTGAGAAGCACCCTTTTCGAGAGGGCTTCGTTCCTTCATGAAGGCTGCCCTCCCAGTCTAGTGTGCTCAGTGTGGCTCCAATCAAATTCTCTCCCCCTACTTCTTGCTGTAGCAGGATTATTGATTATGTGTTTGGACACCATATGTAAGGAAGTTGGCTGAAAATTTGGACATTACAATTCTGTTTCAAGAAAAATAAACAGGCCAGGGCTGAGGATGTAAGGCAAACAAATGGCAGAGCCTATAGAAGTAAAGTAAGCCCGTATCTAGAGGAAATCTAGGAGAACATTCAAGGATCAGGTGTCAAGTTCGAAACTTTCCAAATCCGGAAAAAGACAGAAAAATATCTCTTCTGGAGAGAGGAATTCATCAGATTTGTCTAATTTGTCTCGGAAACATTGTGTCCGTGAAGGTTGTTGCCAGGACCCCCGTGAAATTGGAGCTTCTGATATCAGTATGTCTAACCAAACCAGATGACCACATGTTCTCAGTGCTTTGTTTGACCTATGCTAGGGTAGCAAAGATTGCTACTAGTGACGGGTGAAAATTCAAAGAGAACCAGCAAGAATCATGAAAGCAGTCATACCTCGGCCTAGAGAACATACAGTGATTAAGGAAATACAAAACTAATCACTTAGACTGAAGGAGAACGGACTGATAAGCATGTCTAAGGGAGATAGCTGAGAATGACCATGACAAGTATACTATAGAAAATAAAAAATGCTCCCATAAAATTGTAGGCGAACAGAAATCACACCTGAATAATCCACAATGAAAGATGTCACTCTTTAGACAGACTCTGCTTTAACCTTTGAAAGTCAGAGAAATTTACTAGCCAAAAAACGGCAGTGAAGGTCAAACCTCGGCTAACTGGGAAGGGTGACTTATGAGACTGCTATAAGTTGGCTCTAAAACCCTGTGTCCATGAAGCTTGCTGGGACAGAAGACACACAATTATGACAAATCCTCTGACATCACAATGTACGCGAGAAACAAACTGGCCTCATCTACACAGTGCCAGAGCTGGGCTCAAGTAGCATATTCAAGTCCCATTGCAGTCAACTGCAGGTGGCCAATGGAACAGGAAAGCGGACGGCCAGAGGTGCAGAAGTGAGGCTCGCACCTACTGTGACAGTTGCCTGGGGTGGGTCGGGTGGAATCCTGGGCGTGAGCCTGCTCACCACTGCTTCAGTCACTGGGGGGCAGGCGTTAGAGCTAGTGTAGAGGCAGATGGGAAGGGACGTTAGACAGGGCCAGACTTCTACAGCAAATACAGGAGCATTGTCAGAAGATGTGAGCACAGCGATGCACTTCTGCCAAAATAAAACCAATTAAAAGTTGCACAGAATATAAAAACTGACTCTGAAAAAAAAAAACAGCTTGCCTGTTAGAAGAAAAAGATCTCTATGAAGAATCGTAGCAAAACAGGTGTTAGCTATGTCAATCGAAAACTAGCAAACGTTTCGGTAAAGAAATTCAAGACACAAGGAGAAAGAAGGATATTCCAGGATCTAGGAATGGAAGAATTAACACACTGGAAACGTCCATACCGGAAAAAGGAATCTCTGGATTCCATGCAATCCGAGTCAAAGTTGCAGCAACACTTGCCGCAGAGATCGAAGAGAGAATCCTAAAATTTCTAGGCAGCAACAAGAGACACTGAATAGGCAGAGGAATCCTCAGGAAAACGAACAAAGCAGGACGTGTTACACTTTCTGATTTCAACATAGAGGATGAAGCGCTAGTTACCGAAATGGCACAATCTTGGCCGAAAAACATGCACAAGACCCATGTAACAGAATCGAGAGCCCAGAGCCCAACTCAAACGTACATGGACAGCCCATTTTCGACCAGGGAGCCAAGAGGAGACAGCGGAGAAAGGAGAGTCTCTACCATAAACGGTGCTGTGAAGCCTGCACAGCCACATGGAACACATCGAGAGTACACCATGATCTTACACGTGGCACACACACCACCTCGAAATGGATTATAGCCTTGAATGCCAGACTTCAAACTATGAACCTTGTAGGAGAAGACATAGGCAGAGTGCTCTTTGCCATCTGTCTGAGCTGCCTATCTGGAAGAAGCATGTCTGACTGTGAAAGGGCAAGAAAGGAAACAAGAAACAAACGGGACCACATCAAATGCGGACGCTTCTGCCCAGTGAAGGAAACCATCGACTCAATGCCAAGACAGCACAATGACTGGGGGAGCATGTTTGCAAACCACACATCGGACAAGGGGTGAAAACCCAAAGATGCAATCAACTCACACGTCTCCACAAGAAAAAAAACAAAACCCAATGAAAACCTGGGCAAAAGATGGAAACAGAGATTTCTCCCAAGAAGAACTAAAGAGGGCCAACAAGTCCATGAAAACTTGTTCACCATCATTAAATCTCAGGCCATGGCAAATCCAAACTGCAAGGACATAGCATCTCACTGTGGTCAGAATGGCTATAAGGAAGCAGACAGGAAACCACAACTGTCAGAGGGGAGGTGGAGAGAAGGGAAGCCTCCTGTACTGCTGCTGGGAGTGTTAACCGGTGCATCCACTGAGCCAAGATGTGTGGAGCTGCATCAGAAATTTAAGAATCCATGTTCCATACGATCCAGCTATTCCTCTGCGGCATGTTTATGCAAAGAACTGGGAAACACTACAGCATAAAGACATGTGCACAGCTGAGTTCACCACAGCCTTAATCTCGCTATCCAAGACTTGGTAGCCGCCCTGGTGCACTGCAAGGGATGAATGCAGAAGGAATATGGGCTATAACCACACCATGGCCTACCATTCAGCCGGAACAAAGTATGCAATCCAGCCATTTGTGACCACCTGTATAGCTGTGAGGGTTTTTAGGGGAAGCGAAAGAAGCCCCAGGGAGAATGTCAGATACCGTAGGATCTCACTTACAAGAAGAAGAAAACGCAAGCGCTAACCAACAGGTGGCAAGGGACATTTGATTCGGCGATCCCAGAGGCAAATCGTGGGGGTGGGGCAGGGTGAAAGAGATGATTAGGCACAAGTGTGTGGTGAGGGCCTGTGATTCGGCTTACACTGGTGAAGATGATGTATCCTACACAGAAGTTAAATCGATGAGGATGCAAATCTGAAAAATATAGGATGTTCTAATGCAGGGTTATGGCAATAAATTCACTTAAAATCAAAAATCCAAAAAGGGGTCAAGAATGACAGCATAAAGCTTTGGGGGCTGAAAGAGATTAGAGAAGGTGAACTTCCAAGGTTGGAAAATCACCTCAAAGTGCTTACTGATGCTACAGAAAGGTAGACCATTCAAAATAGATCAAGAGGAATACTACCAAGAGAACATGATCAGTCCTAAAACCATGAACCAAGGGAAAATATTACCGTCCATGATTTTACTAGAAATCACCTTTAAGACTAATCCAAACAGGCCAACGTTTTCCCAAGTTCAGGCAAAAGTTTGATCCAAAAGTACAATTAAGGGCTGGCCATTGGTGGAGTGGGTAGGTGCCCACGTTCCACTTGGGCGGCATGGGTCTCACTGTTTCACATCACGGGTGCCGATCACATGATTAGTGTTAGGAAATATAGATTTCATGGTACGGTGCGGTCAGAGATCATAAATAAGTAGCAATTGTGAGGATACGTTATCAATACACACCAGAAAAAGAACCATGAGACTATTACAATCTATGAAGGCATCTGGTACACTTCCCCAAAGGAGGAAGGAAGGAAAACATGTGACCTGCCAAGGTGGAATTGGGAGAGTGCTAGGAGATGACACGATCATTGCGCATCAGAGGATAGCCTGGGCAACTTCAACTTGGGAGAGCGTCCAGGACTTTCTCTGGGGAAGGGCCACATACTTCGCCATCTACACAAGATATAAGAGATACAATCCAGGATAATCTTACAGGAAAGAAAACAGTGTCTAGAGAGAATGTAGCAGCCTTTTCGAAGTGCGAGGAGCAAGACAGAAACCGACAAGAAATCCAGAAAAAGTACAACTATCCTACCTGGAAAAGGTGAGGGTTCAGACTGGTCTGAGATGGTTCTGAAACTCTGTGTGCATGAAGGTTGTCAGGACAACTTAGAATTTTGAGGTTGTTTATGACATCACGGTGACCCTGTCCCCCAATATGGCCACATGGTTACAGTCTGAGAATTGGCCTAGGCTAGGCTATTAAAGGGACAGATACCCAAAAACAGCTTTGACAAACAGAAAGCGGGCACAGAAACTGGAAGAGATAAAACAGAGTCTGAATCAAGGGATAAGAGAGGAATCCTTGGCCAGCACCGAGAATAGAGGGACAAGCACTGAGAGCAGAACATTGTCATCTATTCAAGTCTATGGGCAGGCCAAGCTGACTCAAGCTTGCAACTTATTGGAAACAAGAGGCTGGACTTGGGTCCCATAAGAACTACAGTGTCCTTCTGCCTTAAGCATAATCCAAAGTCAAGAATGATGTCTTGAGGACATTGAAGAGAAGAATCGATGCCTCCATTCCTAGGCCCCTAGCACACTTTGAAGATCAGTCTCACTTTCCATAGCTCAGGCGTCACGGGGGCCCACTGGGTACATGCTAATGTGTCCCAAGAGATGTCTTGGATGCCTTGAAGGAATGGAGCCCTGTCACGCTTGGGCTATGTCTCTTTGTTTGGAAGTGCTCTACAAGGGTGCTGAAAAGCACCCTTTTCCACAGGGCTTCGTTCCTTCGTGAAGGCTGCCCTCCCGGACTAGTGTGCTCAGTTTGCCTCCATCGAAATTCTCTCCCCCTACCTCTTGCCGTAGAAGGATTATGGATTATGTGTTTTGACACCACATGTAAGGAAGTGGGCTGAAAATTAGAACATTACAATTCTGTTGCAAGAAAAAGAAACAGGCCAGGGCTGAGGATGTAAGGCAAACAAATGGCACAGCCTATAGAAATAAAGTAAGCCCGTATCTAGACGGAACCTAGGGGTATGTTCAAGGATCAGTGGTCAAGCTTGAAACTTCCCAAATACGGAAAGGAGACAGAAAAATATCTTTCCTGGAGAGAGGAATTCATCAGATTTGTCTAATTTGTCTCGGAAACATTATGTCCATGAGGGTGTTGCCAGGACCCCTGCGAATTTGGAGTTTCTGATCTCAAGATGTCAAACCAATCCAGACGACCACTTGTTCTCAGTACTTAGTTTAACCTAGGCTAGGATAGCAAAGATTGCCACCAGTGACCGGTGCAAATTCCAAGAGAACAACCAAGAATCACGAAAGCAGTAACACCTCTGCCTAGAGAACATACGGTGATTAAAGAAATACAAAACTAATCACTTGGACTGAAGGAGAACGGACTGGTAAGCATGTCTAAGGTAGATAGCTAAGAAAGACCATGATGACTATACTATGGAAAAGAAAAAATGCTCCCAGAAAATGCAAGGCAAACAGAAATCACACCTGAATAATGCACAATGAAAGATGTCACTCTTTAGACAGACTCTTCTTGAACGTTTGAAAGTCAGAGAAATCCACTAGCCAAAAAACAGCAGCAAATGTCAAGCATGGGCTAACTGGGAAGGGTGAGTTATGAGACTGCTCCAAGCTGGCTCTGAAATCTGTGTCCATGAAGCTTTGTGGGACAGAAGACACACAATTATGACAAATCCTCTGAAATCACACTGTACGTGAAAAACAACCTGGCCTCATCTACGAAGTGCCAGAGTTGGGCTCAAGTAGCATATTCAAGTCCCATTGCAGTCAACTGCAGCTGGGCAATGGAACATGAAAGTGACCGGCCGGTGGTGCAGCGGTGAGGTCCACACCTACTGTGTAGGTAGGCCGAGGTGGGTCGGGTGGAATCCTGGGCGTGAGCCTGCTCACCACTGCTTCAGTCACTGGGGGGCAGGCGTCCGCGGTAGTGTAGAGTCAGAGGGGACAGGATGTTAGACAGGGCCAGACTTCCACAGCATATACAATAGCATAGCAGGCAGATGTAAGCTCAGCGATGCACTTCTGCCAAAACAAAACCAATTAAAAGTTGCAAAGAATAGAAAAACCAAAGCTAAAAAAAAAATAATACAGCCTGCCAGTGAGAAGAATAAGATCACTATGAAGAAACTTAGCAAAACAGGTGAAAGGTGTTTCAATTGACAACTAGCAAACGTTTGGGGGAAGAAATTCAAGAGGCACAAGGAGAAAGAAGGATATTCGAGGATCTAGGAATGGAAGAATTAACACACTTGAAACGTCCATATGGGAGAAAGGAATCTCTGGATTTCATTCAATCCCAGTCAAAGTTGCAGCAGTATTTGTGACAGAGATGGAAGAGGGAATCCTAAACTTTCTAGCCAGCAACAAGAGACCCTGAATAGACAAAGGAGTCCTCAGGGAAACGAACAAAGCAGCACGTGTCACACTTTCTGATTTCAACATAGAAGACGTAGCGCTAGGTACCGCAACGGCACAGTCTTGGCCCAGAAACAGGCACACTACCCATGCAACAGAATCGAGAGCCAAGAGCCCAAATCAAAAGTACATGGACACCCCCTTTTCGAGCAGAGAGCCAAGAGGAGACAGTGGAGAAAGGAGAGTGTCTACAACAAGCGGCGCTGGGAAACCTGCACAGCCACATGGAACACATCGAGAGTACACCATGATGTTACACCTGGCACTCACACCACCCCGAAATGGATAGGAGCCTTGAATGGCAGACTTGAAACCGTGAACCTTGTAGGAGAAGACATAGGCAGAGTGCTCTTTGCCATCTGTCTGAGCCGCCTATTTGGAAGAAGCATATCTGACTGTGAAAGGGCAACAAAGTAAACAAGACACAAACGGGACCACATCAAGTGCACACGCTTCTGCCCAGTGAAGGAAAGCATCGACCTAATGCAAAGACACCACAACAACTGGGAAAGGATGTTTGCAAACCACACATCGGACACGGGGTGAAAAGCCCAAAGATACAATCAACTCACACGTCTCCACAAGAAAAAAACAAGAACCCAATGAAAACTTGCACAAAAGATGGAAACAGAGATTTCTCCCAAGAAGAACTAATGAGGGCCAACAGGTGCATGAAAACTTGTTCACCATCATTAATTCTCAGGCCAAGGCAAACCCAAACTGCAAGGACATAGCATCTCACTGTGGTCAGAATGGCTATAAGGAAGCAGACAGGAAACAACAAGTGTCCAGGGGAGGTGGAGAGAAGGGAAGCCTCCTGCAGTGCTGGTGGGAGTGGAAACAGGTGCAGCCACTACTCCAAGCGGTGTGGATCTGCCTCAGAACTTTAAGAATCCATGTCCCATATGATCCAGCTATTCCTGTGCAGCGTGTTGATCCGAAGAACTCGGAAACACCACTGCATAAAGACATGTGCACCACTGAGTTCAGCACAGCCTTACTCCTGCTATCCAAGACTTGGAAGCTGCCCTGGTGCCCATCAAGGGATGAAGGCAGAAGGAAGATGGGCTATACTCACTCAATGTCATACCACTCAGCCGGAACAAAGGAGGCAATCCAGCCATTTGTGACCACCAGAATGGCTGTGAGGGTTTTAGGGGAAGTGAAACAAGCTCCAGGGAGAAAGTCAAATACCGTCGGATCTCACTTACAAGGAGAAGAAAAAACGAGCACTAACCAAAAGGTGGCACGGGTCATTTGATTGTTGGTTCCCAGAGGCAAAGCACAGGGGTGGGGAAAGGTGAAAGAGATGATGAGGCACAAGTGTGTGATGAGGGCCTGTGATTTGGCTTACGCTAGTGAAGGTGATGTAACCTACACAGATGGTTAAATCCATGAGGATGCCAATCTGAAAGATATAGCTTGTTCTAATGCAGGGTTATGGCAATAAATTCACCTAAAATTAAAAATCCAAAAAGGGGTCCAGAATGACTGCATAAAGCTTTGGGGGTTGAAAGAGATTAGAGAAGGTGAACTTCCAAGGATGGAAAATCACCCCAAAATGCTTAATGATGCTACGGAAAGGTAGACCTTTCAAAATAGATGAAGATGAATACTACCCTGAAACCATCATCCATGCTAAACCCATGAACCAAGGGAAAATGTTACCGTCCATGATGTTACTATTAATCACCTTCAACAATAATACAAACAGGCCCACGTCGTCCCAAGTTCAGGCAAAAGGTTGATCCAAAAGTACAATTAAGGGCCGGTCATTGGTGGAGTGGGTAGGTGCCCACGTTCCGCTTGGGGGCCCGAGTCTCACTGTTTCACATCACGGGTGTAGAGCACATTAGCAGTGTTAGGAAATATAGATTTCATAGTACGGTGCGGACAGGCATGATAAATAAGTAGCAATGGCGAGGATACGTTAATAATATGCACCAGAAAAAGAACGATGAGAATATTACAATCGATGAAGGCATCTGGTACAATTCCCCAAAGGAAGTGGGAAGGAAAACATGTGACCTGCCAAGGTGGAATAGGCAGAGTGCTAGGAGATGACACGATCATTGCGCATCAGATAGCCTGGGCAACTTCAACTGGGGAGGGAGTCCAGGACTTTCTCTGGGGAACGTCCACCCACATGGCCATCTACATAAAAAGGAAGAGGTAAAACCCAGGATAATCTTACAGGAAAGAAAACAGTGTCTAGAGAGAATGTAGCAGTCTTTTCGAAGTTCAAGAAGAATGTCAGAAACTGACAAGAAATCCAGAAAAAGGACAACTATCCTACGTGGAAAGGGTGACGAGTCAGACTGGTCTGAGATGGCTCTGAAGATCTGTGTGCATGGAGGTTGTCAGGACAACTTAGAATTTTGAGGTTGTTTATGACATCACGGTGACCCTGTCCCCCAATATGGCCGCATGGTTACAGTCTGAGGATTGGCCTAGGCTAGGCTATTAAAGGGAGAGATGCCCAGAAACAGCTTTGAAAAACAGAAAGCGGACACAGAAACTGGAAGAGACATAACAGAGTCTGAATCAAGGGATAAGAGAGGAATCCTTGGCCAGAAGCGAGAATAGAGGGACAAGCACTGAGAGGAGAACATTGTCATCTATTCAAGTCTATGGGCAGGCCATGCTGACTCAAGCTTGCAACTTATTGGAAACAAGAGGCTGGACTTCGGGCTCATCAGAACTACAGTGTGCTTCTGCCTTAAGCATAATGCAAAGTCAACAATGACGTCTTGAGGACATTGAAAAGAAGAATCGATGCCTCCTTTCCTAGGCTCCTAGCATGCTTTGAAGATCAATCTCACTTTCCATAGCTCAGGTGACATGGGGGCCCACTGGGTACATGCTAATGTGTCCCAAGAGATTTCTTGGAAGCCTTGAAGGAATGGAGCCCTGTCACACTTGGGGTATGTCTCTTTGACTGGAAGGGCTCTACAAGTGTGCTGAAAATCACCCTTTTCCAGAGAGCTTCGTTCCTTTCTGAAGGTTGCCCTCCCAGGCTAGAGTGGTCAGTTTTGCACCAATGAAATTCTCTCCCCAACTTCGTGCCATGGAAGAATTATAGAGTGTGTGTTTTGACACCATATGTAAGGAAGTGGGCTGAAAATGAGAACATTACAATTCTGTTTCAAGAAAAATAAACAGGCCAGGGCTGAGGATGTAAGGCAAACAAATGGCACAGCCTATAGAAATAAAGTAAGCCCGTATCTAGAGGAAATCTAGGGGAATGTTCTAGGATCAGGGGTCAGTTTGAAACTTCCCAAATCCAGAAAAGAGACAGAAAAATATCTTTCCTGGAGAGAGGAATTCATCAGATTTCTCTAATTTGTCCAGGGAACATTGTGTCCGTGAAGGGGGTTGCCAGGACCAACTAGAATTTGGAGTTTCTGATTAGGATGTTATACCAACCCAGATGACCATGTGTTCTCAGTGCTTAGTTTGACCTAGGCTAGGATAGCAAAGATTCCTACAAGTGACCGGTGCAAATTCAAAGACAACAACCAAGAGTCACGAATGCACTCACACCTCGGTGTAGATAACATACGGTTATTAAAGTAATACAAGATTAATCACTTGGAATGAAGGAGAACGGACTGATAAGCATGTCTAAGGGAGATAGCTGAGAAAGACCATTATGATTATACTATAGAAAAGAAAAAAAGGTCCCAGAAAAAGGACGGTGAACGGAAATCACACCTGGATAATCCACAATGAAAGATGATGTCCGTCTTTAGACAGACTCTGCTGGAACGTTTGAAAGGCAGAGAAATTCACAAGCCAAAAAACGGCAGTGAAGGTCAAACCTAGCTAACTGGGAAGGGTGACTTATGAGACGGCTCCAAGCGGGCTCTGAAACCCTGTGTCCATGAAGCTTGCTGGGACAGCAGAGACACAATTCTGACAAATCCTCTGACATCACAGTGGACCCGATAAACAACCTGGTCTCAACTACACAGTGCCAGAGTTGGGCTCAAGTAGCATATTGATGTCCCATTGCACTCAACTGCAGGTTGGCAATGGAACATGAAAGAGGCCGGCCGGTGGTGCAGCGGTGAGTTATGCACCTTCTGGGTCGGTGGCCCAAGGGTGGACCGGGTGGTATCCTTGGGGTCAGTCTGCACACCACTGCTTCAGTCATTCTGGGGCTGGCATCCCAGGTGGTGTAGAGGCAGATGGGAAGGGACGTTAGACAGGGCCAGACTTCCACAGCTAATACAGGAGCGTTGCCAGCAGATGTGAGCTCAGCGATGCACTTCTGCCAAAACAGAACGAATTAAAAGTGGCACAGAATAGAAAAACCAAAGCTAAAAAAAAAAAAGTACAGCTTGCCAGTGAGAAGAATAAGATCTGTAAGAAGAACACTAGCAAAACATGTGAAAGCTATGTCAATCGAAAACTAGCAAACATTTGGGGATAAAATTCAAGAAGACACAAGGAGAAAGAAGGATATTCCAGGATCTAGGAATGGAAGAATTAACACACTTGAAACGTCCATACCGGAGAAAGGAATCTCTGGATTCCATGCAATCCCAGTCAAAGTTGCAGCAGTATTTGCGACAGAGATAGAAGAGAGAATCCTACACTTTCTACCCAGCAACAAGAGATACTGAATAGACAAAGGAATCCTCAGGGAAACGAACAAAGCAGCAAGTGTCACACTTTCTGATTTCAACATAGAGGACGAAGCGCTAGGTACCGAAACGGCACAGTCTTGGCCCAGAAACAGGCACACAAACACTTGCAACAGAATCGAGAGCCAAGAGCCCAACTCAAACGTACATGGACAGCCCATTTTCGACCAGGGAGCCAAGAGGAGACAGTGGAGAAAGGAGAATCTCTTCAATAAGCGGTGCTGGCAAGCCTGCATAGTCACATGGAACACAACGAGAAAAGATCATGATGTTACACCTGGCACACACACCACCTCGAAATGGATTAAAGCCTTGAATGGCAAACATGAAACCGTGAACCTTGTAGAACAAGACCTAGGCACACTGCTCTTTGCCATCTGAGTGAGAAGCCTATTTGGAAGAAGCATGTCGGACTGGGCAAGGGCAACAAAGGAAACAAGAAACAAACGGGACCACATCAAATGCACACACTTCTGCCCAGTCAAGGAAACCATCGACTCAATGCAAAGACATTACAACAACTGGGAGAGGATGTTTGCAAACCACACATCGGACAAGGGGTGAAAAGCCCAAAGATACAATCAACTCGCACGTCTCCATAAGAAAAAAAACAAGACTCCAATGAAAACCTGGTCAAAAGATGGAAACAGAGATTTCTCCCAAGAAGATCAAAAGAGGGCCAACACGTGCATGAAAACTTGTTCACCATCATTCAGTCTAAGGCCAATGCAAATCCAAACTGCAAGGACATGGCAACTCACTGTGGTCAGAATGACTATAAGGAACCAGAGAGGAAACAATTGTCAGAGAGGAGGTGGAGAGAAGGGAAGCCTACTGCACTGCTGGTGGGAGCATAAACTGGTGCAGCCACCACGCCAAGCCATGTGGAACTGTCTGAGAAATTTAAGAAACCATTTCCGATATGATCCAGCTATTCCTGTGCAGCGTGTTGATCCAAAGAACTCGGAAACAGTACTGAACGGAGACATGTGCACCTCGGAGATCACCGGAGCCTTACTCCCGCTATCCAAGACTTGGAAGCTTCCCTGGTGCCCAGCAAGGGAAGAATGCAGAAGGAAGAAATGCTATAGCCACACAATGGCATACCACACAACTGGAACAAAGGATGCAATCCAGCCATTTGTGACCCCCAGAATTGCTGTGAGGGTTTTAGGGTAAGTGAAACAAGCCCCAGGAACAAAGTCAAATACTGTAGCATCTCACTTACAAAGAGGAGATAAAGCAAGTGATACTCAAAATGTGGCACTGGACATTTGATTGGGGGAACCAAGAGGCAAAGCAGGACGGTAGGGGAGAGTGAAACAGATGATGAGGCTCAAGTGTCTGGTGAGGACCTGTGATTAGGCTTACACTGATGAAGATGATGTAAGCTCCACAGAAATCTAAATCGATGAGGATGCAGATCTGAAAGATACAGGATGTTCTCATGCAGGGTTATGGCAATAAATTCACCTAAAATCAAAAATCCAAAAAGGGGTCCAGAATGACAGCATAAAGCTTTGGGGGCTGAAAGAGATTAGAGAAGGTGAACTTCCAAGCATGGAAAATCACCTTCAAATGCTTACTGATGCTACTGAAGGGTAGACCAGTCCAATTACATGAAGAGCAATACTCCCGAGAAATCATGATCTGTGGTAAACCCATGAACGATGGGAAAAGGTTACCGTCCATGATGTTCCTACTAATCACCTTCACGAATTATCCAAACAGGCCCACGTCTTCCCAAGTTCAGGCAAAAGGTTGGTCCAAAAGTACAATTGAGGGCCGGCCCTGTGGCGGAGCGGGTAAGTGCCGACGTTCCGCTTGGGTCGCACGGGCCTCACTGGTTCACACCACGGGTGCACGTCACATTAGTAGTGTTAGGAAATATAGATTTCATGGTACAGCGCAGACAGAGATCATAAATAAGTAGCAATTGTGAGAACACGTTATCAATATGCACCAGATAAAGAACCATGAGACTATTACAATATGTGAAAGCATCTGGTACACTTCGCCAAAGGAAGAAGGAAGGAAAACTTGTGACCTGCCAAGGTGGAATCGGCAGAGTGCTAGGAGATGACACGATCATTGTGCATCAGAGGATTGCCTGGGCAACTTCAACTTGGGAGGGAATCCAGGACTTTCTCTAGGGAAGGTCCTCCCACTTGGCCATCTACACAAGATGTAAGAGATTAAACCCAGTAAAATCTTACAGGAAAAAAACCAGTGTCTAGAGAGAATGTAGCAGGACTTTTGAAGTTCGCAGAGAAAGTTAGAAACCGACAAGAAATCCAGAAATAGGAAAACTATCCGACCTGGAAAGGGTGAGGTGTCACATTGGTCTTTGATGGCTCTGAAACTCTGTGTGCATGGAGGTTGTCAGGACAACTTCGAATTTTGAGGTTGTTTATGACAGCACGGTGCACATGTCTCCCAAGATGGCTGCATGGTTACAGTCGAAGGATTGGCCTAGGCTAGGCTATTAAAGAGAGAGATAGCCAGAAACAGCTTTGAGAAACAGAAAGCGGGCACAGAAACTGGAAAAGATAAAACAGAGTCTGATTCAAGGGAAAAGGAAGGAATGCTTGGCAAGAAGCGAGAAGAGAGGGGCAAGCACTGAGAGGAGAACGTTGTAATCTATTCAAGTCTATGGGGAGGCCATGCTGATTCAAGCTTGCAACTTGATTGGAAGCAAGAGGCTGGATTTGGGCCTTATCAGACCTATGTTGTCCTTCTGCCTTAAGCATAATCCAAAGTCAAGAATGATGTCTTGAGGACATTGAAGAGAAGAATCAATGCATCCTTTCCTAGGCCCCTAGCACGTTTTGAACATCAGTCTCTTTTTCCATAGCTCTGGCGTCACAGGGGCCCACTGGGTACATGCTAATATGTCCCAAGGGATGTCCTTGAAGCCTTGAAAGAATGGAGCTCTGTTATGCTTGGGGTATGTCTCCTTGTTTAGAAGGGCTCTACAAGTGTGCTGAAAAGCACCTTTTTCCACAGGGCTTGGTTCCCTTGTGAAGGCTGCCCTCCCAGTCTAGAGTGCTCAGTTTGTCTCCAGTGAAATTCTCTCCCCCTACCTCTTGCAGTAGAAGGATTATTGATTATGTGTTTTGACACCATATGTAAGGAAGTTGGCTGAAAGTTAAAACATTACAATTCTGTTTCAAGAAAAATAAACAGGCCAGGGCTGAGGATGTAAGTCAAACAAATGGCACAGCATATAGAAGTAAAGTAAGCCCGTATCTAGACGGCACCTGGGGGAACGTTCCAGGATCAGGGGTGAAGTTCGAAATTTCCCAAATCCAGTAAAGAGACAGAAAAGTATCTTTCCTGGAGAGTGAAATTCATCCGATTTGTCTAATTTGCCTCGGAAACATTGTGTCCCTGAAGGGGGTTGCCAGGACCAACTAGAATTTGGAGTTTCTGATCTCAGGATGTCAAACCAACCCAGATGACCACGTGTTCTCAGTGCTTAGTTTGACCTGGTCCAGGACAGCAAAGATTCCTACCAGTGACCGGTGCAAATTCATAGACAACAACCACGAGGCACGAAAGCACTCACAGCTCGGCCTAGAGAACATACGGTTATTAGAGAAATACAAAATTAATCACTTGGACTGAAGGAGATCGGACCGATAAGAATATCTAAGAGAGATAGCTGAGAAAGACCATTACGAGTATACTAGGGAAAATTAAAAAGGTCCCAGAAACTGGAAGGTGAACAGAAATCACACCTGAATAATCCACGATGAAAGACGTCAGTCTTTAAACAGAGTCTGCTTGAACGTTTGAATGTCAGAGAAATTCACAAGCCACAAAACGGCAGCGAAGGTCAAACCTGGGCTAACTGGAAAGGGCGAGTTATGAGACTGCTCCAAGCGGGCTCTGAAACCCTGTGTCCATGACCCTTGCCGGCACAGCAGAGACGCAATTATGACAAATCCTCTGACATCACAGTGGACCCGAAAAACTACCTGGTCTCATCTACACATCTGTAAGCATTTTGAGGTGATTTTCCATCCTTGGAAGTTCACCTTCTGTAAACTCTTTCCGCCCCCAAAGCTTTATGACATCATTCTGGACCCCTTTTTGATTTTTGATTTGAGGTGAATTTATAGCCATGACCCTGCATTAGAACATACTATAACTTCCAGATTCACAGCCTCATTGCTTTAGACTTCTGTGTAGCTTACATCATCTTCACCAGTGTAAGACTAATCACAGGCCCTCGCCACACACTTGTGCCTAATCTTCTCTTTCACCCTCGGTCACCGCCCCTCTTTGCCTCTGCGACCCAGCAATCAAATGTTCTGTGCCACCTGTTGGTTAGTGCTTGCTTTTTCTTCTCCTTGTAAGTGAGATTCTATGGTATTTGAATTTCTCTCTGGGGCTTGTTTCACTTCCCGTAAAACCCTCACAGCCATTCTGGTGCTCACAAATGGCTGGATTGCATCATTTGTTCCGGCTGAGTGGTATGCCATTGTGTGGCTATAGTCCATCTTCCTTCTCCAATCATCCATTGCTGGACACCAGGGCGCTTTCCAAGTCTTGGATATCAGGAGTAAGACTGTGGTGAACTCAGCCATGCACATGTCTTTATTTGGTAATGTTTCTGACTTTTTTGGATAAACAAGTGGCAGATTAATAGCTGGGTCATATGGGACATGGATACTTAAATTTCTGAGGCAGTTCCACACCTTTGGCGTTGTGGCTGCACCGGGTTACACTCCCACCAGCAGTGCAGGAGGCTTCCCTTCTCTCCACCTCTTCTCTGACACTTGTTATTTCCTGTCTGCTTCCTTCTAGCCATTCTGACCACAGTGAGCTGCCATGTCCTTGCAGTTTGGATTTGCATTTTCCTGAGACTTAATGATGGTGAACAAGTTTTCATGCACCTGCTGGCCCTCTTTCGATCTTCTTCGGGGAAATCTCTGTTTCCATCTTTTGACCAGGTTTTCATTGGCTTGTTTTTTTTCTTGTGGAGACTACTGAGTTGATTTTATCTTTGGGCTTTTCACATCTTGTCCGATGTGTGGTTTGCAAACATCCTCTCCCAGTTGCTGTGCTGTCTTAGCATTCAGTCTATGGTTTCCTTGACTGGCAGAAGTGTGTGCATTTGATGTTGTCCCGTTTGTTTCTTGTTTCCTTTGTTGCCCTTGCCCAGTCCGACATGCTTCTTCCAAATAGGCGGCTCAGACAGATAGCAAAGAGCAGTGTGCCTAGGTCTTCTCCTAAAGGTTCACGGTTTCAAGTCTGCCATTCAAGGCTTTAATCCATTTCAGGTGGTGTGTGTGCCAGGTGTAACATCATGGTGTACTCTCGTTGTGTTCCAGGTGGCTGTGCAGGCTTCCCAGCACCGTTTATGGTAGAGACTCTCCTTTCTCCGCTGTCTCCTCTTGGCTCCCTGGTCGAATATGGGCTGTCGATGTACGTTTGAGTTGGGCTCTGGGTTCTCGATTCTGTTGCATGGGTCTGTGTGCCTGTTTTGGGGCCCAGACTGTGCCGTCTCGGTACCTAGCGCTTCATCCTCTATGTTGAAATCAGAAAGTGTAACACGTCCTGCTTTGTTCGTTTTCCTGAGGATTCCTTTGCCTAGTCAGTGTCTCTTGTTGCTGGCTAGAAACTTTAGGATTCCCTCTTCTGTCTCTGTGGGAAACATTGCTGCAACTTTGACTGGGATTGCATGGAATCCAGAGATTCCTTTCTGCGGTATGAACCTTTCAAGTGTGTTAATCCTTCCATTCCTAGATCCCTCGATATCTTTTTTTTCTTGTGTCTTCTTGAATTTCTTTCCCCAAAGGTTTGCTAGTTTTTGAATTAACATAAAATTCACCTGTTTTGCTAAGGTTATTCACAGAGATCCTATTCTTCATAATGGCAAGCTCCTGTTTTCTTTTTTCTTAGCTTCAGTGTTTCTATTCTTTGCAACTTTTAATTGGTTTTGTTTTGGCACAAGTGCATTGCTGTGCTCACATCTGCTGGCAATGCTCTTGTATTTGCTGTGGAAGTCTGGCCCTGTCTAACGTCCCTTCCCATCTGCCTCTACACTACCTCGGATGCCTGCACCAGAATGACTGAAGCAGTGGTGAGGAGGCCCACACCGAGGATTCCACCCAGCCCATACCGGGCCACAGACCCAGAAGGTGCGGACCTCACCGCTGCACCACCGGCCCGCCCCTTTCATGTTCGGTGGCAACGTGCAGTTGAGTGCAATGGGAGTTAAATATACTAGTGAGCCCAACTCTGGCACTGTTTAGATGATGCTAGGTTGTTTTTCGGGTCCATTGTGATGTCAGAGGATTTGCCATAATTGTGTCTCTGAGGTCCAGCATGCTTCATGGATACAGGTTTCAGAGCCTGCTTGGAGCAGTGTCATAACTCACCCTTCCCAGTTAGCCCATGATTGACCTTCACTGACATTTTTTGGCTTGTGAATTTCTCTGAATTTCAAACATCCCAGCAGAGTCTGTCTCAAGACGGACATCATCTTTCATTGTGGATTATTCAGCTGTGATTTCTGTTCACCTTCCATTTTCTGGGTCCTCTTTTTCTTTTCCATAGTATACTCGTCATGGTCTTTCTCAGCTATCTCCCTTAGACATGCTTATCAGTTCGTTCTCCTTCATTCCAAGTGATTAAGTTTGTATTTCCTTAATCGCTGTATGTTCTCTAATGCGAGGTGTGAGTGCTTTCCTGACTCTTGGTTGTTGTCTTTGAATTTGCACCGGTCACTTGAAGGAGTCTTTGCTGTCCTAGCCTGGGTCAAACTAAACGCTGACAACACGTGGTCATCTGGGTTGGTTTGACATCCTGAGGTCAGAAACTCCAAATTCGAGGTGGTCCTGGCAACTCCCTTCACGGACACAATGTTTCCAAGACAAATTAGACAAATCGGATGAATTCCACTCTCCAGGAAAGATATTTTTCTGTCTCTTTTCCGGATTTGGGAAGTTTCGAACTTGACCCCGATCCTTGAACGTTCCCCTAGATGCCGTCTAGATACGGGCTTACTTAATTTTTATAGGGTGTGCCATTTGTTTGCCATAGATCCTCTGCCCTGGCCTGTTTATTTTTCTTGAAACACAATTGTAAAGTTCTAATTTTCGTGCAACTGCCTTACATATGGTGTCAAAACACATAATCAATAATCCTTCTACGGCAAGAGGTAGGGGGAGAGAATTTCATTGGAGCTAAACAGATCACTCTAGCCTGGGAGAGCAGCCTTCACAATGGAACGAAGCCCTCTGGAAAAGGGTGCTTTTCAGCACACTTGTAGAGCC
The DNA here is from genome assembly GCF_041296235.1 of Equus asinus. NCBI lineage: Eukaryota > Metazoa > Chordata > Mammalia > Perissodactyla > Equidae > Equus > Equus asinus. Next base: position 13,113,360 of record NC_091813.1, on the reverse strand, counting down.
CTTCCAAACAAAGAGACATACCCCAAGCATGACAGGCCTCCATTCCTTCAAGGCTTCCAAGACATCTCTTGGGACACATTAGCATGTGCCAGTGGGCCCACGTGACACCAGAGCTACGGAAAAAAAGACTGACCTTCAAAGAATGCTATGGGCCTCGGAAAGGAGGCATCAATTCTTCTCTTCAATGTCCTCAAGACATCTTTCTTGACTTTGCATTATGCTTAAGGCACAAGGGCACTGTAGGTGTGATGATCCCCAAGTCCGGCCTCTTGTTTCCAATGAAGTTGCAAGCTTGAATCCACATGACCTCCCCATAGACTTGAATAGATGACAATGTTCTCCACTCAGTGCTTGTCCCTCTATTCTCGTTTCTGGCCTAGGGTTCCTATCTTATCCCTTGAAACAGACTCTGTTTTATCTCTTCTAGTTTATGTGCCTGCTTTCTGTTTGCCAAAGCTGTTTCTGGGTATCTCTCCCTTTAATAGCCTAGCCTAGGCCAATCCTCAGACTGTAACCATGCGGCCATCCTGGGGGACATGTTCACCGTGATGTCATAAACAACCTCAAAATTCGAAGTTGTCCTGACAACCTCTGTGCACACAGAGTTTCACAGCCATCTGAGACCCGTCTGACTCCTCACCCTTTCTAGGTAGGATAGTTTTCCTCTTTCTGCAATTGTTGTCAGTTTCTATCTTTCTCCTTGAACTTCGAAAGGGCTCCTACATTCTCTCTAGACACTGGTTTCACTCCTGTAAGATTATCCTGGGTTATATCTCTTATATCTTGGGTAGATGGCAAAATGGGTGGACCTTACCCAGAGAAAGTCCTGGACTCCCTCACAAGTTGAAGTTGCCCAGGCAATGTTCTGATGCGCAATGATCGTGTCATCTCGTAGCACTCTGCAAATTTCACCTTGGCAGGTCAAATGTTTTTCTTCCTTCTGCCTTTGGGAAGTGTACCAGATGCTTCCATAGATTGTAATATTCCTATGGTTCCTTTTCATGTGCGTATTGATAACATATCCTCACAATTGCTGCTTATTTATGATCTCTGCCCACAGCGTACCATGAAATCTATATTTCCTAACACTACTAATGTGATATGCACTCGTAATGTGAAACAGTGAGGCCCGGGCCGCCCAAGCGGAATGTGGGCACTTACCCCCTCCACCAAAGGGCCGGCCCTGAATTGTACTTTTGGACCAACCTTTTGCCTGAACTTGGGAAGACGTGGGCCTGTTTGGATTATTCATGAAGGTGATTAGTAATAACATCATGGACGGTAACATTTTCACTTGGTTCATGGGTTTAGGACTGATCATGTTCTCTTCGTAGTATTCCTCTTCACCTATTTGGAATGGTCTGCCTTTCTGTAGCATCTGTAAGCATTTTGAGGTGATTTTCCATCCTTGGAAGTTCACCTTCTCTAATATCTTTCAGCCCCCAAAGCTTTACACTGTCTAACTGGACCCCTTTTTGGATTTTTGATTTTAGGTGAATTTAGTGCCATAACCCTGCATTAGAACATCCTACATCTTCCAGATTTACATCCTCATTGCTTTAGACTTCTGTGTGGCTTACGTCATCTTCACCAGAGTAAGCCTAATCACAGGTCCTCACCACACAGTTGTGCCTGATCATCTCTTTCACCCTTCCTCACCGCCTCTTTTTGCCTCTTGGAACCCGGAATCCAATGTCCAGTGCCACCTGTTCATTAGTGCTTGCTTTTTCTTCTCCTTGTAAGTGAGATCCTACGGTATTTGGCTTTCTTCCTGGGACTTGTTTCACTTCCCCTAAAACCCTCACAGCCATTCGGGTGGTCACAAATGGCTGGATTGCATACTTTGTTCCGGCTGAGTGGTATGCCATTCTGTGGGTATAGCCCATCTTCCTTCTCTATTCGTCCCCTGCTGTCCACCAGGTCGGTTTCCAACTCTTAGATAGCAGGAGTAAGGCTGTGATGAACTCAGAGGTGCACATGTCCTTATGCGGTAGTGATTCCAAGTTCTTTGGATAAACACGCCGCAGAGGAATAGCTGGATCATATGGGGCATGGATTCTTAAATTTCTGAGGCTGTTCCACACCGCTTGGCATAGTGGCTGCACTGGTTTATACTCCCACCAGCAGTGCAGGAGGCTTCCCTTCTCTCCACCTCCTCTCTGACACTTGTTTCCTCTCTGGTTCCTTATAGCCATTCTGACCACAGTGAGCTGCCATGTCCTTGCAGTTTGGATTTGCATTGGCCTTAGACTGAATGATGGTGAACAAGTTTTCATGCACCCGTTGGCCCTCTTTCGATCTTCTTTGGAGAAATCTCTGTTTCAATCTTTTGACCAGGTTTTCATTGGCTTCTTTTATTTCTTGTGGAGACGTGTGAATTGATTGTATCTGTGGGCTTTTCACCCCTTGTCTGATGTGTGGTTTGCAAACATCCTGTCACAGGTGTTGTGCTGTGTTTGCATTGAGTCGATGGTTTCCTTCACTGGGCAGAAGCATCTGCATTTGACGTGGTCCCGTTTGTTTCTTGTTTCCTTTGTTGCCCTGGCCCAGTCAGATATGCTTCTGCCAAATAGGCGGCTCAGATGGCAAAGAGCACTCTGCCTAGGTCTTCTGCTACAAGGTTCATGGTTTCAAGTCTGCCATTCAGGGCTTTAATCTATTTCGAGGTGGTGTGTGTGCCAGGTGTAACATCATGGTGTACTCTCGTTGTGTTCCAGGTGGCTGTGCAGGCTTCCCAGCACCGTTTATGGTAGAGACTCTCCTTTCTCCGCTGTCTCCTCTTGGCTCCCTGGTCGAAAATGGGCTGTCGATGTATGTTTGAGTTGGGCTCTGGGTTCTCGATTCTGTTGCATGGGTCTGTGTGCCTGTTTTGGGGCCCAGACTGTGCCGTCTCGGTACCTAGTGCTTCGTCCTATATGTTGAAATCGGAAAGTGTGCCACGTCCTGCTTTTTTCGTTTTCCTGAGGATTCCTTTGCCTAGTCAGGGTCTCTTGTTGCTGGCTAGAAACTTTAGGATTCCCTCTTCTGTCTCTGTGGGAAACATTGCTGCAACTTTGACTGGGATTGCATGGAATCCAGAGATTCCTTTCTCTGGTATGGACGTTTCAAGTGTGTTAATGATTCCATTCCTGGATCCTGGAATCTCCTTCTTTTTCCTTGTGTCTTCTTGAATTTCTTTCCCTCAACATTTGTTACTTTTCGATTGACATTGCTTTCACCTGTTTTGCTAAGATCTTATTCTTCCTAGAGATCTTATTCTTCTCACCGGCATGCAGTTTTTCTTTTTCTTTTCAGCTTCAGTGTTTCTATTCTTTGCAACTTTGAATCGGTTTTGTTTTGGCAGAAGTGCATTGCTGAGCTCACATCTGCTGGCAATGCTCCTGTATTTGCTGTGGAAATCTGGGCCTGTCTAAAGTCCCTTCCCATCTGCCTCTACACTACCTCGGACGCCTGCCCCAGAATGACTGAAGCAGTGGTGAGGACGATCACCTGCTTCATTCCACCCGGCCTACACTGGGCCACCAAACCAGAAGGTGCTGACCTCGCCGCTGCACCACCGGCCGGCCCCTTTCATGTTCCATTGGAAACCTGCAGTTGAGTGCAGTGGAACTTGAATGTGCTACTTGAGGCCAACTTTGGCACTGTATAGATGAGGCCACGAAGTTATTCAGGCCCACTGTGATGTCAGAGGATTTGTCGTAATTGTGTCTCTGCTGTCCCGGCAATTTTCATGGACACAGGGTTTCCTGGCCCGCTTGGAGCAGTCTCATATCTCTCCCTTCCCAATTAGCCTAGGTTTGACCTTCACTGCCGTTTTTTGGCTTATGAATTTCTCTGACTTTACAACGTTCAAGCAGAGTCTGTGTAAAGCCTTACATCTTTCATTGTGAATTGTTCAGGTGTGACTTCTGTTCGCCTTCCATTTTCTGTCACCTTTTTTTCTTTTTGACAGTATAATCGTCATGGTCCTTCTCAACTATCTCTCTTAGATATGCTTATCAGTCTGTTCTCCTTCAGTCCCAGTGATTAATTTTGTATATCTTTAATCACCGTATGTTCTCTAGGACGAGGTGTGAGTGCTTTTGTGATTCTTGGTTGTTGTCTTTGAATTTGCACCAGTCACTGCCAGGACTCTTTTCTATCCTAGCCTAGGTCACACTAAGCACTGAGACCACGTGGTCATCTGGGTTGGTTGACATCCTGAGATCAGAAACTCCAAATTCGAGCTGGTCCTGGCAACACCATTCAGGGACAGACTGTTTCTGAGACAAATTAGAGAAATCTGATGAATTCCTCTCTCAGGAAAGAAATTTTTTCTTCTCATTTCTGGATTTTGGAAGTTTCGAACTTGACCCCTGATCCTTGAACATTCCCTTAGAATGTGTCCTGATAGGGGCTTACTTTAATTCTCTAGAGTGTGTCATTTCTTTCCCTTACATCCTCAGCCCTGGCACGTTTATTTTTCTTGAAACAGACTTGTAATGTTCTAATTTTGAGCCAACTTCCTCACATATGGTGTCAACACATAATCAATAATCCTTGTACAGAAAGAGTTAGGGGGAGAAAATTTCATTGGAAGCAAAGTGAGCACTCTAGCCTGGGAGGTCAGCCTTCACAAAGGAATGAAGCCCTCTGGAAAAGGGTGCTTTTCAACACACTTGTAGAGCGCTTCCAGACAAGGAGACATACCCACAGTGACAGGGCTCCATTCCTTCAAGGCTTCCAAAACATCTCTTGGGACACATAAGCATGTACCCAGTGCGAACCCGTGATGCCAGGGCTATGGAGAGTGAGACTGATCTTCAAAGAATGCTAGGGGCCTAGGAAAGGAGGCATCGATTCTTTTCAGCAATGTTCGGAACAGATAATTCTTGACGTTGCATTATGCTTAAGGCAGAAGTACACCATGTCCGTGAAGGGGGTTGCCAGGACCTCCTCGAATTTGGAGTTTCTGATCTCAGGATGTCAAACCAACCCAGATGACCACGTGTTCTCAGTGCTTAGTTTGACCTAGGCTAGGATAGCAAAGATTCCTACAATGACCAGTGTAAATTCAAAGACAACAACCAAGAGTCATGAAAGCACTCACACCTCGTCCTAGAGAACATACGGTGATTAAAGAAGTATAAAATTAATCACTTGGAATGAAGGAGAACGAACTGATAAGCATGTCTAAGGGACATAGCTGAGAAAGACCATGACAAGTATATTATAGAAAAGAAAAAAAGGTCCCAGAAAATGGAAGGCAAACAGAAATCACACCTGGATAATCCACAATGAAAGATGGTAGTCTTTAGACAGACTCTGCTTGAACGTTTGAAAGTCACAGTAATTCACAAGCCAAAAAGCAGCGAAGGTCAAACCTTTGCTAACTGGGAAAGGCGAGTTATAAGACTGCTCCAAGTGGGCTCTGGAACCCTGTGTCCATGAATATTGTTGGGATAGCAGAGACACAATTATGACAAATCCTCTGACATCACAGTGGAAACAAAAAACACCTGGCCTCATCTACACAGTGCCAAAGATGGGCTCAAGTACCATATTCAAGTCCCACTGCACTCAACTGCAGGTTGCCAATGGAACATGAAAGGGGCCGGCCGGTGGTGCAGCAGTGAGGTCCACACCTTTTGGGTCAGTGGCCGGGGTTGGGCCGGGTGGAATCCTGGGGGTGAGCCAGCTCACCACTGCTTCAGTTATTCTGGGGCAGATGTCAGAGGTAGTGTAGAGGGAGATGGGAGGGCACGTTAGACAGTGCCAGACTTAAACAGCAAATACAGGAAGATTGACAGCAGATGTGAACTTAGTGATGCACTTCTGCCAAAGCAAAATCAGTCAAAATTTGCAAAGTATACAAAACCTGAAACTGGAAGAAAAAACAACAGCTTGCCAGTTAGGCGAACAAGATCTCTATGAAGAACCTTAGCAAAACAGGTGAAGCTATGTCAATCGAAAACTAGCAAGCGTTTGGTGAAAGATGTTCAAGAAGACACAAGGAGAAAGAAGGATATTCCGGGATCTAGGAATGGAAGAATTAACACACTTGAAAAGTCCATACCGCAGAAAGGAATCTCTGGATTCCATACAATCCCAGTCAAAGTTGCAGCAATATTTGCCACAGAGATAGAAGAGAGAATCTTAACGTTTCTAGGCAGCAACAACAGACCCTGAATAGGCAAAGGAATCCTCAGGAAACGAAAAGAGCAGGATGTGGCACACTTTCTGATTTCAATATAGACGGCGAAACTCTAGGTACCAAAACGGCATAACCTGGGCCCCAAAACAGGCACACATACCCATACAACAGGAGCAAGAACCCAGAGCCCAACTCAAACGTACATGGACAGCCCATTTTCTCCCAGGGAGCCAAGAGAAGACAGTTGAGAAGGGAGAGTCTGTACAATAAACAGTGCTGGGAAGCCTGCACATACAGACGGAACACAATGAGAGAAGACCATGATGTTACACCTGGCACACACACCATGTGAAATGGATTGAAGCCCTTAATGGCAGACTTGAAACTGTGAAACTTGTAGCAGAAGACCTAGGCAGAATGCTCTATTCCATCTGTCTGAGCCACCTATTTGGAAGAAGCATGTCTGACTGGGCAAGGGCAACAACGGAAACAAGAAACAAACGGGACCACATCAAATGCACAAGCTTCTGCCCACTCAAGGAAACCATCGACTCAATGCAGGACAGCACAACACCTGGGAGAGGAAGTTTGCAAACCACAAATCGGACAAGGGGTGAAAAGCCCAAAGATACAATGAACTCGCACGTCTAAACAAGAAAAAAAACAACAAGCCTATGAAAACCTGGTCAAAAGATGGAAACAGAGATTGCTCCAAAGAAGATTGAAAGATGGCCAACAGGTGCATGAAAACTTGTTCACCATCATTAAGTCTCAGGCCAACGCAAATCCAAACTGCAAGGACATAGCAGCTCACTGGGGTCAGAATGGCTATAAGGAAGCAGACAGGAAACAACAAGTGTCACAGAGGAGGTGGAGAGTAGGGAAGCCTCCTGCACTCCTGCTGGGAGTGTAAAACAGTGCAGCCAGTATGCCAAGTGGTGTGTAACTGCCTCTGAATTTTAAGAATCCATGTCCCATATGATGCAGCTATTCCTCTGAGGTGTGTTTATCCAAAGAACTCAGAAACACTACCACATAAAGACATGTACATGGCTGATTTCACCACAGCCTTACTCCCACTATCCAAGACTTGTAAGCCGCACTGGTGCCCAGCAAGGGACGAATGCAGAAGGAAGATGGGCTCTAGCCATACAATGGAATACCACTCAACCGGAACAAAGGATGCAACCCAGCCATTTTTGACCACCAGAATTGCTGTGAGGGTTTTAGGGGAAGTGAAACAAGCTCCAGGGACAATGTCAAATACCGTAACATCTCACTTACAATTAGAAGAAAAAGAAAGCAATAACCAATATGTGGCATGGGATATTTGTGCCTTCCCAGAGGCAAAGCAGTGCAGTGGAGAAGGGTGAAAGATATGATTAGGCACAAGTGTGTGGTGAGGGCCTGCGATTTGGCTTACGATGGTGAAGATGATTTAACCTACACAGAAGTCTAAATCGATGAGGATGTAAATCTGAAAGATATAGGATGTTCTAATGCAGTGTTACGGCAATAAATTCACCTAAAATCACAAATCCCAAAAGGTTTCCAGAATGACGGCATAAAGCCCTGGGGACTGAAAGAGATAGGAGAAGGTGAACTTCCAAGCATGGAAAATCACCTCCAAATGCTTACTGATGCTACTGAAGGGTAGACCGTTCCAAATAGATGAAGAGGAATACTACCACAAGAACATGATCAGTCCTAAACACATGAACCAAGGGAAAATGTTACCGTCCAGGATGTTACAACTAATCACCTTCATGACTAATCCAAACAGGCCCACGTCTTCCCCCGTTCAGGCAAAAGGTTGGTCCAACAGGACAATTCATGGCCGGCCCTGTGGTGGAGCGTGTAAGTGCCCACGTTCCGCTTGTGTGGCCTGGGCCTCACTCCTTCACATCACGGTTGCCAATGACATGAGCAGTTTTAGGAAATATAGATTTCATGGTACGGTGCAGACAGGGATCATATATAAGTAGCAATTGTGAGGATATGTTATCAATACACACCAGAAAAAGAACCATGAGAACATTACAATCTATGAAGGCATCTGGTACACTTCCCCAAAGGAAGAAGGGAGGAAAACATGTGACCTGCTAAGGAGGAATTCCCAGAGTGCTAGGGGATGACATGATCATTGCGCATCAGAGGATTGCCCGGGCAACTTCAACTTGGGAGGGAGTCCAGGACTTTCTCAGGGGAACGTCCACCCACTTGGCCATCTACATAAAATGTAAGAGGTAAAACCCAGGATAATCTTACAGGACAGAAACCAGTGTCTAGAGAGAATGTAGCAGGCCTTCCAAAGTTCGAGGAGCAAGACAGAAACAGACAAGAAATCGAGAAAAAGGAAAACTATCCTACCAGGAAAGGGTGAGGAGTCGGACTGGCCTGAGATGGCTCTGAAACTCTGTGTGCACGCAGGTTGTCAGGACAACTTCGAATTTTGAGGTGGTTTATGACATCACGAGGATCATGTCCGCCAAGATGGCCGCACGGTTACAGACTGAGGATTGGCCTAGGCTAGGCTATTAAAGGGAGGGATACCCAGAAACAGCTTTGAGAAACAGAAAGCGGACACAGAAACTGGAAGACATAAAACAGACGCTGATTCGAGGGCTAAGAAAGGGATCCTTGGCAAGAAGCGAGAATAGAGGGACAAGCCCCGAGAGGAGAACGTTGTCATCTATTCAAGTCTATGGGGAGGCCCTACTGATTCAAGCTTGCAACTTGATTGGAAGCAAGAGGCCGGACTTGGGCCTTATCAGACCTACGTGGTCCTTCTGCCTTAAGCATAAGCCAAAGTCCAGAATGAGGTCTTGAGAACGTTGAAGAGAAGACTCGATGCCTCCTTTCCTAGGCCCCTGGCATTCTTTGCAGATCAGTCTCACTTTCCATAGCTCTGGCGTCACGGGGGCCCACTGGGTACATGCTAATGTGTCCCAAGAGATGTCTTGGATGCCTTGAAGGAATGGAGCCCTGTCACGCTTGGGCTATGTCTCTTTGTTTGGAAGTGCTCTACAAGGGTGCTGAAAAGCACCCTTTTCCACAGGGCTTCGTTCCTTCATGAAGGCTGCCCTCCCAGGCTAGTGTGCTCAGTTTGCCTCCATCGAAATTCTCTCCCCCTACCTCTTGCCATAGAAGGATTATTGATTATGTGTTTTGACACCACATGTAAGGAAGTGGGCTGAAAATGAGAACATTACAATTCTGTTTCAAGAAAAATAAACAGGCCAGGGCTGAGGATGTAAGGCAAACAAATGGCACAGCTTATAGAAATAAAGTATGCCCGTATCTAGACAGAATCAAGGGGAACGTTCAAGCATCAGAGGTCAAGTTCGAAACTTCCCAAATCCGGAAAAGAGACAGAAAAATATGTTTCCTGGAGAGAGGAATTCATCAGATTTGTCTAATTTGTCCTGGAAACATTGTGGCCGTGAAGGGGGATGCCAGGACCACCTCGAGTTTGGAGTTTCTGACCTCAGGATGTCAAACCAACCCAGATGACCACGTGTTCTCAGTGCTTAGTTTGACCTAGGCTAAGACAGCAAAGACTCCTTCAAGTGACCGGTGCAAATTCAAAGACAACAACCAAGAGTCACGAAAGCACTCACACCTCAGCCTAGAGAACATACGGTGATTCAAGAAATGCAAAATGAATCACTTGGAATGAAGGGGAACGGACTGATAAGCATGTCTAAGGGGGATAGCTGAGAAATACCATGACGATTATACTATGGAAAAGAAAAAAAGGGTCCCAGAAAATGGAAGGCAGACAGAAATCACACCTGGATAATCCACAATGAAAGATGATGTCCGTCTTTAGACAGACTCTGCTGGAACGTTTGAAAGGCAGAGAAATTCACAAGCCAAAAGACGGCAGTGAAGGTCAAGGCTGGGCTAAGTGGGAAGGGTGAGTTATGAGACTGCTCCAAGCGGGCCAGGAAACCGTGTGTCCATGAAACTTGCCTGGACAGCAGAGACACGATTATGACAAATCCTCTGACAGCACAGTGGACCCGAAAAACAACCTGGCCTCATCTACACAGTGTCAGAGTTGGGCTCAAGTAGCATATTCAAGTCCCATTGCACTCAACTGCAGGTTGCCAATGGAACAGGAAAGGGGCTGGCCAGTGGTGCAGCGGTGAGGTCCGCACCTTTTGTGTCAGTGGCCCGGAGTGGGCCGGGTGGAATTATGGGGCTGAGCCTGCTCACCACTGCTTCAGGCATTCTGGGGCAGGCGTCCGAGGTAGTGTAGAGGCAGATAGGAAGGGACGTTAGACTGGGCCAGACTTCCACAGCAAACACAGGAGCATTGTCAGCAGATGTGAGGACAGCAATGCAATTCTGCCAAAACAAAACCAATTGAATGTTGCAAAGAATAGAAAAACTGAAGCTAAAAACAAAGAAAACACCTTGCCAGTGAGAAGAATAAGATCTTTATGAAGAACCTTAGCAAAACAGGTGAAAGCTATGTCAATCGAAAACTAGCAAACGTGTGGGGAAAGAAATTCAAGAAGACACAAGGATAAAGAAGGATATTCCAGGTTCTAGGAATGGAAGAATTAACACACTTGAAACGTCCATACCAGAGAAAGGAATCTCTGGATTCCATGCAATCCCAGTCAAATTTGCAGCAATATAGGCCACAGAGTTCGAAGAGAGATTCTGAAAGTTTCTAGCCAGCAACAAGAGAACCTGAATAGGCAAAGGAATCCTCAGGAAGCAGAACAAAGCAGGACGTGTCACACTTTCTTATTTCAACATATTGAACGAAGTGATACGTACCGAAACGTCACAGTCTGGGCCCAAAAACAGGCACACAGACCCATGCAACAGAATCGAGAGCCCAGAGCCCATGTGAAACGTACATGGATAGCCCATTTTGGACCAGGGAGCCAAGTGGAGACAGCGGAGAATGGAGAGTCTCCACAATAAACGGTGCTGGGAAGCCTGCACAGCCACATGGAACACAACGAGAGTAGACCATGATGTTACACGTGGCACACACACCACCTCGAAATGGATTAAAGCCTTGCATGGCATACTTGAAACCATGAACCTTGTATACGAAGACCTAGGCAGAGTGCTCTTTGCCATCTTTCTGAGCCGCCTATTCGGAAGAAGCATATCTGACTGGGCAAGGGCAACAAAGGAAACAAGAAACAAATGGGACCACATCAAATGCACACGCTTCTGCCCAGTCAAGGAAACCATCGACTCAATGCAATGACAGCACAACAACTGGGAGAGGATGTTTGCAAACCACAAATAGGACCAGGGGTGAAAAGCCCAAAGATACAATCAACTCACACGTCTCCACAAGAAACACAACAAGCCAATGAACACCTGGGCAAAAGATGGAAACAGAGATTTCTCCCAAGAAGATCGAAAGAGGGCCAACAGGTGCATGAAAACATGTTCACCATCATTAAGTCTCAGACCAATGCAAATGCAAACTGCAAGGACACAGCAGCTCACTGTGGTCAGAATGGCTAGAATGAAGCAGAAAGGAAACAAGTGTCAGAGAGGATGTGGATAGAAGCGAAGCCTCCTGTACTGCTGGTGGGAGTGTAAACTGGTGCAGTCAGTACTCCAAGCGCTGTGGAACTGCCTCAGAAATTTAAGAATCCATGTCCCATATGATCCAGCTTCCTGTGTGGCGTGTTTATCCAAAGAACTCGGAAACACTACTGCATAAAGACATGTGCACCACTGAGTTCACCACAGCCTTACTCCCGCTATCCAAGACTTGGAATCCGCCCTGGTGCCCAGCAAGGGACTAATGGAGAAGGATGATGGGCTATACCCACACAATGGCATACCTCTTAGCCGGAACAAATGATGTAATCCAGCCATTTTTGACCACCAGAATTGCTGTGAGGGTTTTAGGGGAAGTGAAACAAGCTCCAGGGACAATGTCAAATACCGTAACATCTCACTTACAATTAGAAGAAAAAGAAAGCAATAACCAATATGTGGCATGGGATATTTGTGCCTTCCCAGAGGCAAAGCAGTGCAGTGGAGAAGGGTGAAAGATATGATTAGGCACAAGTGTGTGGTGAGGGCCTGCGATTTGGCTTACGATGGTGAAGATGATTTAACCTACACAGAAGTCTAAATCGATGAGGATGTAAATCTGAAAGATATAGGATGTTCTAATGCAGTGTTACGGCAATAAATTCACCTAAAATCACAAATCCCAAAAGGTTTCCAGAATGACGGCATAAAGCCCTGGGGACTGAAAGAGATAGGAGAAGGTGAACTTCCAAGCATGGAAAATCACCTCCAAATGCTTACTGATGCTACTGAAGGGTAGACCGTTCCAAATAGATGAAGAGGAATACTACCACAAGAACATGATCAGTCCTAAACACATGAACCAAGGGAAAATGTTACCGTCCAGGATGTTACAACTAATCACCTTCATGACTAATCCAAACAGGCCCACGTCTTCCCCCGTTCAGGCAAAAGGTTGGTCCAACAGGACAATTCATGGCCGGCCCTGTGGTGGAGCGTGTAAGTGCCCACGTTCCGCTTGTGTGGCCTGGGCCTCACTCCTTCACATCACGGTTGCCAATGACATGAGCAGTTTTAGGAAATATAGATTTCATGGTACGGTGCAGACAGGGATCATATATAAGTAGCAATTGTGAGGATATGTTATCAATACACACCAGAAAAAGAACCATGAGAACATTACAATCTATGAAGGCATCTGGTACACTTCCCCAAAGGAAGAAGGGAGGAAAACATGTGACCTGCTAAGGAGGAATTCCCAGAGTGCTAGGGGATGACATGATCATTGCGCATCAGAGGATTGCCCGGGCAACTTCAACTTGGGAGGGAGTCCAGGACTTTCTCAGGGGAACGTCCACCCACTTGGCCATCTACATAAAATGTAAGAGGTAAAACCCAGGATAATCTTACAGGACAGAAACCAGTGTCTAGAGAGAATGTAGCAGGCCTTCCAAAGTTCGAGGAGCAAGACAGAAACAGACAAGAAATCGAGAAAAAGGAAAACTATCCTACCAGGAAAGGGTGAGGAGTCGGACTGGCCTGAGATGGCTCTGAAACTCTGTGTGCACGCAGGTTGTCAGGACAACTTCGAATTTTGAGGTGGTTTATGACATCACGAGGATCATGTCCGCCAAGATGGCCGCACGGTTACAGACTGAGGATTGGCCTAGGCTAGGCTATTAAAGGGAGGGATACCCAGAAACAGCTTTGAGAAACAGAAAGCGGACACAGAAACTGGAAGACATAAAACAGACGCTGATTCGAGGGCTAAGAAAGGGATCCTTGGCAAGAAGCGAGAATAGAGGGACAAGCCCCGAGAGGAGAACGTTGTCATCTATTCAAGTCTATGGGGAGGCCCTACTGATTCAAGCTTGCAACTTGATTGGAAGCAAGAGGCCGGACTTGGGCCTTATCAGACCTACGTGGTCCTTCTGCCTTAAGCATAAGCCAAAGTCCAGAATGAGGTCTTGAGAACGTTGAAGAGAAGACTCGATGCCTCCTTTCCTAGGCCCCTGGCATTCTTTGCAGATCAGTCTCACTTTCCATAGCTCTGGCGTCACGGGGGCCCACTGGGTACATGCTAATGTGTCCCAAGAGATGTCTTGGATGCCTTGAAGGAATGGAGCCCTGTCACGCTTGGGCTATGTCTCTTTGTTTGGAAGTGCTCTACAAGGGTGCTGAAAAGCACCCTTTTCCACAGGGCTTCGTTCCTTCATGAAGGCTGCCCTCCCAGGCTAGTGTGCTCAGTTTGCCTCCATCGAAATTCTCTCCCCCTACCTCTTGCCGTAGAAGGATTATTGATTATTTGTTTTGACACCACATGTAAGGAAGTGGGCTGAAAATGAGAACATTACAATTCTGTTTCAAGAAAAATAAACAGGCCAGGGCTGAGGATGTAAGGCAAACAAATGGCACAGCTTATAGAAATAAAGTATGCCCGTATCTAGACAGAATCAAGGGGAACGTTCAAGCATCAGAGGTCAAGTTCGAAACTTCCCAAATCCGGAAAAGAGACAGAAAAATATGTTTCCTGGAGAGAGGAATTCATCAGATTTGTCTAATTTGTCCTGGAAACATTGTGGCCGTGAAGGGGGATGCCAGGACCACCTCGAGTTTGGAGTTTCTGACCTCAGGATGTCAAACCAACCCAGATGACCACGTGTTCTCAGTGCTTAGTTTGACCTAGGCTAAGACAGCAAAGACTCCTTCAAGTGACCGGTGCAAATTCAAAGACAACAACCAAGAGTCACGAAAGCACTCACACCTCAGCCTAGAGAACATACGGTGATTCAAGAAATGCAAAATGAATCACTTGGAATGAAGGGGAACGGACTGATAAGCATGTCTAAGGGGGATAGCTGAGAAATACCATGACGATTATACTATGGAAAAGAAAAAAAGGGTCCCAGAAAATGGAAGGCAGACAGAAATCACACCTGGATAATCCACAATGAAAGATGATGTCCGTCTTTAGACAGACTCTGCTGGAACGTTTGAAAGGCAGAGAAATTCACAAGCCAAAAGACGGCAGTGAAGGTCAAGGCTGGGCTAAGTGGGAAGGGTGAGTTATGAGACTGCTCCAAGCGGGCCAGGAAACCGTGTGTCCATGAAACTTGCCTGGACAGCAGAGACACGATTATGACAAATCCTCTGACAGCACAGTGGACCCGAAAAACAACCTGGCCTCATCTACACAGTGTCAGAGTTGGGCTCAAGTAGCATATTCAAGTCCCATTGCACTCAACTGCAGGTTGCCAATGGAACAGGAAAGGGGCTGGCCAGTGGTGCAGCGGTGAGGTCCGCACCTTTTGTGTCAGTGGCCCGGAGTGGGCCGGGTGGAATTATGGGGCTGAGCCTGCTCACCACTGCTTCAGGCATTCTGGGGCAGGCGTCCGAGGTAGTGTAGAGGCAGATAGGAAGGGACGTTAGACTGGGCCAGACTTCCACAGCAAACACAGGAGCATTGTCAGCAGATGTGAGGACAGCAATGCAATTCTGCCAAAACAAAACCAATTGAATGTTGCAAAGAATAGAAAAACTGAAGCTAAAAACAAAGAAAACACCTTGCCAGTGAGAAGAATAAGATCTTTATGAAGAACCTTAGCAAAACAGGTGAAAGCTATGTCAATCGAAAACTAGCAAACGTGTGGGGAAAGAAATTCAAGAAGACACAAGGATAAAGAAGGATATTCCAGGTTCTAGGAATGGAAGAATTAACACACTTGAAACGTCCATACCAGAGAAAGGAATCTCTGGATTCCATGCAATCCCAGTCAAATTTGCAGCAATATAGGCCACAGAGTTCGAAGAGAGATTCTGAAAGTTTCTAGCCAGCAACAAGAGAACCTGAATAGGCAAAGGAATCCTCAGGAAGCAGAACAAAGCAGGACGTGTCACACTTTCTTATTTCAACATATTGAACGAAGTGATACGTACCGAAACGTCACAGTCTGGGCCCAAAAACAGGCACACAGACCCATGCAACAGAATCGAGAGCCCAGAGCCCATGTGAAACGTACATGGATAGCCCATTTTGGACCAGGGAGCCAAGTGGAGACAGCGGAGAATGGAGAGTCTCCACAATAAACGGTGCTGGGAAGCCTGCACAGCCACATGGAACACAACGAGAGTAGACCATGATGTTACACGTGGCACACACACCACCTCGAAATGGATTAAAGCCTTGCATGGCATACTTGAAACCATGAACCTTGTATACGAAGACCTAGGCAGAGTGCTCTTTGCCATCTTTCTGAGCCGCCTATTCGGAAGAAGCATATCTGACTGGGCAAGGGCAACAAAGGAAACAAGAAACAAATGGGACCACATCAAATGCACACGCTTCTGCCCAGTCAAGGAAACCATCGACTCAATGCAATGACAGCACAACAACTGGGAGAGGATGTTTGCAAACCACAAATAGGACCAGGGGTGAAAAGCCCAAAGATACAATCAACTCACACGTCTCCACAAGAAACACAACAAGCCAATGAACACCTGGGCAAAAGATGGAAACAGAGATTTCTCCCAAGAAGATCGAAAGAGGGCCAACAGGTGCATGAAAACATGTTCACCATCATTAAGTCTCAGACCAATGCAAATGCAAACTGCAAGGACACAGCAGCTCACTGTGGTCAGAATGGCTAGAATGAAGCAGAAAGGAAACAAGTGTCAGAGAGGATGTGGATAGAAGCGAAGCCTCCTGTACTGCTGGTGGGAGTGTAAACTGGTGCAGTCAGTACTCCAAGCGCTGTGGAACTGCCTCAGAAATTTAAGAATCCATGTCCCATATGATCCAGCTTCCTGTGTGGCGTGTTTATCCAAAGAACTCGGAAACACTACTGCATAAAGACATGTGCACCACTGAGTTCACCACAGCCTTACTCCCGCTATCCAAGACTTGGAATCCGCCCTGGTGCCCAGCAAGGGACTAATGGAGAAGGATGATGGGCTATACCCACACAATGGCATACCTCTTAGCCGGAACAAATGATGTAATCCAGCCATTTTTGACCACCAGAATTGCTGTGAGGGTTTTAGGGGAAGTGAAACAAGCTCCAGGGACAATGTCAAATACCGTAACATCTCACTTACAATTAGAAGAAAAAGAAAGCAATAACCAATATGTGGCATGGGATATTTGTGCCTTCCCAGAGGCAAAGCAGTGCAGTGGAGAAGGGTGAAAGATATGATTAGGCACAAGTGTGTGGTGAGGGCCTGCGATTTGGCTTACGATGGTGAAGATGATTTAACCTACACAGAAGTCTAAATCGATGAGGATGTAAATCTGAAAGATATAGGATGTTCTAATGCAGTGTTACGGCAATAAATTCACCTAAAATCACAAATCCCAAAAGGTTTCCAGAATGACGGCATAAAGCCCTGGGGACTGAAAGAGATAGGAGAAGGTGAACTTCCAAGCATGGAAAATCACCTCCAAATGCTTACTGATGCTACTGAAGGGTAGACCGTTCCAAATAGATGAAGAGGAATACTACCACAAGAACATGATCAGTCCTAAACACATGAACCAAGGGAAAATGTTACCGTCCAGGATGTTACAACTAATCACCTTCATGACTAATCCAAACAGGCCCACGTCTTCCCCCGTTCAGGCAAAAGGTTGGTCCAACAGGACAATTCATGGCCGGCCCTGTGGTGGAGCGTGTAAGTGCCCACGTTCCGCTTGTGTGGCCTGGGCCTCACTCCTTCACATCACGGTTGCCAATGACATGAGCAGTTTTAGGAAATATAGATTTCATGGTACGGTGCAGACAGGGATCATATATAAGTAGCAATTGTGAGGATATGTTATCAATACACACCAGAAAAAGAACCATGAGAACATTACAATCTATGAAGGCATCTGGTACACTTCCCCAAAGGAAGAAGGGAGGAAAACATGTGACCTGCTAAGGAGGAATTCCCAGAGTGCTAGGGGATGACATGATCATTGCGCATCAGAGGATTGCCCGGGCAACTTCAACTTGGGAGGGAGTCCAGGACTTTCTCAGGGGAACGTCCACCCACTTGGCCATCTACATAAAATGTAAGAGGTAAAACCCAGGATAATCTTACAGGACAGAAACCAGTGTCTAGAGAGAATGTAGCAGGCCTTCCAAAGTTCGAGGAGCAAGACAGAAACAGACAAGAAATCGAGAAAAAGGAAAACTATCCTACCAGGAAAGGGTGAGGAGTCGGACTGGCCTGAGATGGCTCTGAAACTCTGTGTGCACGCAGGTTGTCAGGACAACTTCGAATTTTGAGGTGGTTTATGACATCACGAGGATCATGTCCGCCAAGATGGCCGCACGGTTACAGACTGAGGATTGGCCTAGGCTAGGCTATTAAAGGGAGGGATACCCAGAAACAGCTTTGAGAAACAGAAAGCGGACACAGAAACTGGAAGACATAAAACAGACGCTGATTCGAGGGCTAAGAAAGGGATCCTTGGCAAGAAGCGAGAATAGAGGGACAAGCCCCGAGAGGAGAACGTTGTCATCTATTCAAGTCTATGGGGAGGCCCTACTGATTCAAGCTTGCAACTTGATTGGAAGCAAGAGGCCGGACTTGGGCCTTATCAGACCTACGTGGTCCTTCTGCCTTAAGCATAAGCCAAAGTCCAGAATGAGGTCTTGAGAACGTTGAAGAGAAGACTCGATGCCTCCTTTCCTAGGCCCCTGGCATTCTTTGCAGATCAGTCTCACTTTCCATAGCTCTGGCGTCACGGGGGCCCACTGGGTACATGCTAATGTGTCCCAAGAGATGTCTTGGATGCCTTGAAGGAATGGAGCCCTGTCACGCTTGGGCTATGTCTCTTTGTTTGGAAGTGCTCTACAAGGGTGCTGAAAAGCACCCTTTTCCACAGGGCTTCGTTCCTTCATGAAGGCTGCCCTCCCAGGCTAGTGTGCTCAGTTTGCCTCCATCGAAATTCTCTCCCCCTACCTCTTGCCGTAGAAGGATTATTGATTATTTGTTTTGACACCACATGTAAGGAAGTGGGCTGAAAATGAGAACATTACAATTCTGTTTCAAGAAAAATAAACAGGCCAGGGCTGAGGATGTAAGGCAAACAAATGGCACAGCTTATAGAAATAAAGTATGCCCGTATCTAGACAGAATCAAGGGGAACGTTCAAGCATCAGAGGTCAAGTTCGAAACTTCCCAAATCCGGAAAAGAGACAGAAAAATATGTTTCCTGGAGAGAGGAATTCATCAGATTTGTCTAATTTGTCCTGGAAACATTGTGGCCGTGAAGGGGGATGCCAGGACCACCTCGAGTTTGGAGTTTCTGACCTCAGGATGTCAAACCAACCCAGATGACCACGTGTTCTCAGTGCTTAGTTTGACCTAGGCTAAGACAGCAAAGACTCCTTCAAGTGACCGGTGCAAATTCAAAGACAACAACCAAGAGTCACGAAAGCACTCACACCTCAGCCTAGAGAACATACGGTGATTCAAGAAATGCAAAATGAATCACTTGGAATGAAGGGGAACGGACTGATAAGCATG
Source organism: Equus asinus (assembly GCF_041296235.1). NCBI lineage: Eukaryota > Metazoa > Chordata > Mammalia > Perissodactyla > Equidae > Equus > Equus asinus. The sequence goes on along the minus strand of NC_091813.1, from coordinate 13,094,189 downwards.
TCTAAGGGGGATAGCTGAGAAATACCATGACGATTATACTATGGAAAAGAAAAAAAGGGTCCCAGAAAATGGAAGGCAGACAGAAATCACACCTGGATAATCCACAATGAAAGATGATGTCCGTCTTTAGACAGACTCTGCTGGAACGTTTGAAAGGCAGAGAAATTCACAAGCCAAAAGACGGCAGTGAAGGTCAAGGCTGGGCTAAGTGGGAAGGGTGAGTTATGAGACTGCTCCAAGCGGGCCAGGAAACCGTGTGTCCATGAAACTTGCCTGGACAGCAGAGACACGATTATGACAAATCCTCTGACAGCACAGTGGACCCGAAAAACAACCTGGCCTCATCTACACAGTGTCAGAGTTGGGTTCAAGTAGCATATTCAAGTCCCATTGCACTCAACTGCAGGTTGCCAATGGAACAGGAAAGGGGCTGGCCAGTGGTGCAGCGGTGAGGTCCGCACCTTTTGTGTCAGTGGCCCGGAGTGGGCCGGGTGGAATTATGGGGCTGAGCCTGCTCACCACTGCTTCAGGCATTCTGGGGCAGGCGTCCGAGGTAGTGTAGAGGCAGATAGGAAGGGACGTTAGACTGGGCCAGACTTCCACAGCAAACACAGGAGCATTGTCAGCAGATGTGAGGACAGCAATGCAATTCTGCCAAAACAAAACCAATTGAATGTTGCAAAGAATAGAAAAACTGAAGCTAAAAACAAAGAAAACACCTTGCCAGTGAGAAGAATAAGATCTTTATGAAGAACCTTAGCAAAACAGGTGAAAGCTATGTCAATCGAAAACTAGCAAACGTGTGGGGAAAGAAATTCAAGAAGACACAAGGATAAAGAAGGATATTCCAGGTTCTAGGAATGGAAGAATTAACACACTTGAAACGTCCATACCAGAGAAAGGAATCTCTGGATTCCATGCAATCCCAGTCAAATTTGCAGCAATATTGGCCACAGAGTTCGAAGAGAGATTCTGAAAGTTTCTAGCCAGCAACAAGAGAACCTGAATAGGCAAAGGAATCCTCAGGAAGCAGAACAAAGCAGGACGTGTCACACTTTCTTATTTCAACATATTGAACGAAGTGATACGTACCGAAACGTCACAGTCTGGGCCCAAAAACAGGCACACAGACCCATGCAACAGAATCGAGAGCCCAGAGCCCATGTGAAACGTACATGGATAGCCCATTTTGGACCAGGGAGCCAAGTGGAGACAGCGGAGAATGGAGAGTCTCTACAATAAACGGTGCTGGGAAGCCTGCACAGCCACATGGAACACAACGAGAGTAGACCATGATGTTACACGTGGCACACACACCACCTCGAAATGGATTAAAGCCTTGAATGGCATACTTGAAACCATGAACCTTGTATACGAAGACCTAGGCAGAGTGCTCTTTGCCATCTTTCTGAGCCGCCTATTCGGAAGAAGCATATCTGACTGGGCAAGGGCAACAAAGGAAACAAGAAACAAATGGGACCACATCAAATGCACACGCTTCTGCCCAGTCAAGGAAACCATCGACTCAATGCAATGACAGCACAACAACTGGGAGAGGATGTTTGCAAACCACAAATAGGACCAGGGGTGAAAAGCCCAAAGATACAATCAACTCACACGTCTCCACAAGAAACACAACAAGCCAATGAACACCTGGGCAAAAGATGGAAACAGAGATTTCTCCCAAGAAGATCGAAAGAGGGCCAACAGGTGCATGGAAACATGTTCACCATCATTAAGTCTCAGACCAATGCAAATGCAAACTGCAAGGACACAGCAGCTCACTGTGGTCAGAATGGCTAGAATGAAGCAGAAAGGAAACAAGTGTCAGAGAGGATGTGGATAGAAGCGAAGCCTCCTGTACTGCTGGTGGGAGTGTAAACTGGTGCAGTCAGTACTCCAAGCGCTGTGGAACTGCCTCAGAAATTTAAGAATCCATGTCCCATATGATCCAGCTTCCTGTGTGGCGTGTTTATCCAAAGAACTCGGAAACACTACTGCATAAAGACATGTGCACCACTGAGTTCACCACAGCCTTACTCCCGCTATCCAAGACTTGGAATCCGCCCTGGTGCCCAGCAAGGGACTAATGGAGAAGGATGATGGGCTATACCCACACAATGGCATACCTCTTAGCCGGAACAAATGATGTAATCCAGCCATTTTTGACCACCAGAATTGCTGTGAGGGTTTTAGGGGAAGTGAAACAAGCTCCAGGGACAATGTCAAATACCGTAACATCTCACTTACAATTAGAAGAAAAAGAAAGCAATAACCAATATGTGGCATGGGATATTTGTGCCTTCCCAGAGGCAAAGCAGTGCAGTGGAGAAGGGTGAAAGATATGATTAGGCACAAGTGTGTGGTGAGGGCCTGCGATTTGGCTTACGATGGTGAAGATGATTTAACCTACACAGAAGTCTAAATCGATGAGGATGTAAATCTGAAAGATATAGGATGTTCTAATGCAGTGTTACGGCAATAAATTCACCTAAAATCACAAATCCCAAAAGGTTTCCAGAATGACGGCATAAAGCCCTGGGGACTGAAAGAGATAGGAGAAGGTGAACTTCCAAGCATGGAAAATCACCTCCAAATGCTTACTGATGCTACTGAAGGGTAGACCGTTCCAAATAGATGAAGAGGAATACTACCACAAGAACATGATCAGTCCTAAACACATGAACCAAGGGAAAATGTTACCGTCCAGGATGTTACAACTAATCACCTTCATGACTAATCCAAACAGGCCCACGTCTTCCCCCGTTCAGGCAAAAGGTTGGTCCAACAGGACAATTCATGGCCGGCCCTGTGGTGGAGCGTGTAAGTGCCCACGTTCCGCTTGTGTGGCCTGGGCCTCACTCCTTCACATCACGGTTGCCAATGACATGAGCAGTTTTAGGAAATATAGATTTCATGGTACGGTGCAGACAGGGATCATATATAAGTAGCAATTGTGAGGATATGTTATCAATACACACCAGAAAAAGAACCATGAGAACATTACAATCTATGAAGGCATCTGGTACACTTCCCCAAAGGAAGAAGGGAGGAAAACATGTGACCTGCTAAGGAGGAATTCCCAGAGTGCTAGGGGATGACATGATCATTGCGCATCAGAGGATTGCCCGGGCAACTTCAACTTGGGAGGGAGTCCAGGACTTTCTCAGGGGAACGTCCACCCACTTGGCCATCTACATAAAATGTAAGAGGTAAAACCCAGGATAATCTTACAGGACAGAAACCAGTGTCTAGAGAGAATGTAGCAGGCCTTCCAAAGTTCGAGGAGCAAGACAGAAACAGACAAGAAATCGAGAAAAAGGAAAACTATCCTACCAGGAAAGGGTGAGGAGTCGGACTGGCCTGAGATGGCTCTGAAACTCTGTGTGCACGCAGGTTGTCAGGACAACTTCGAATTTTGAGGTGGTTTATGACATCACGAGGATCATGTCCGCCAAGATGGCCGCACGGTTACAGACTGCGGATTGGCCTAGGCTAGGCTATTAAAGGGAGGGATACCCAGAAACAGCTTTGAGAAACAGAAAGCGGACACAGAAACTGGAAGACATAAAACAGACGCTGATTCGAGGGCTAAGAAAGGGATCCTTGGCAAGAAGCGAGAATAGAGGGACAAGCCCCGAGAGGAGAACGTTGTCATCTATTCAAGTCTATGGGGAGGCCCTACTGATTCAAGCTTGCAACTTGATTGGAAGCAAGAGGCCGGACTTGGGCCTTATCAGACCTACGTGGTCCTTCTGCCTTAAGCATAAGCCAAAGTCCAGAATGAGGTCTTGAGAACGTTGAAGAGAAGACTCGATGCCTCCTTTCCTAGGCCCCTGGCATTCTTTGCAGATCAGTCTCACTTTCCATAGCTCTGGCGTCACGGGGGCCCACTGGGTACATGCTAATGTGTCCCAAGAGATGTCTTGGATGCCTTGAAGGAATGGAGCCCTGTCACGCTTGGGCTATGTCTCTTTGTTTGGAAGTGCTCTACAAGGGTGCTGAAAAGCACCCTTTTCCACAGGGCTTCGTTCCTTCATGAAGGCTGCCCTCCCAGGCTAGTGTGCTCAGTTTGCCTCCATCGAAATTCTCTCCCCCTACCTCTTGCCGTAGAAGGATTATTGATTATTTGTTTTGACACCACATGTAAGGAAGTGGGCTGAAAATGAGAACATTACAATTCTGTTTCAAGAAAAATAAACAGGCCAGGGCTGAGGATGTAAGGCAAACAAATGGCACAGCTTATAGAAATAAAGTATGCCCGTATCTAGACAGAATCAAGGGGAACGTTCAAGCATCAGAGGTCAAGTTCGAAACTTCCCAAATCCGGAAAAGAGACAGAAAAATATGTTTCCTGGAGAGAGGAATTCATCAGATTTGTCTAATTTGTCCTGGAAACATTGTGGCCGTGAAGGGGGATGCCAGGACCACCTCGAGTTTGGAGTTTCTGACCTCAGGATGTCAAACCAACCCAGATGACCACGTGTTCTCAGTGCTTAGTTTGACCTAGGCTAAGACAGCAAAGACTCCTTCAAGTGACCGGTGCAAATTCAAAGACAACAACCAAGAGTCACGAAAGCACTCACACCTCAGCCTAGAGAACATACGGTGATTCAAGAAATGCAAAATGAATCACTTGGAATGAAGGGGAACGGACTGATAAGCATGTCTAAGGGGGATAGCTGAGAAATACCATGACGATTATACTATGGAAAAGAAAAAAAGGGTCCCAGAAAATGGAAGGCAGACAGAAATCACACCTGGATAATCCACAATGAAAGATGATGTCCGTCTTTAGACAGACTCTGCTGGAACGTTTGAAAGGCAGAGAAATTCACAAGCCAAAAGACGGCAGTGAAGGTCAAGGCTGGGCTAAGTGGGAAGGGTGAGTTATGAGACTGCTCCAAGCGGGCCAGGAAACCGTGTGTCCATGAAACTTGCCTGGACAGCAGAGACACGATTATGACAAATCCTCTGACAGCACAGTGGACCCGAAAAACAACCTGGCCTCATCTACACAGTGTCAGAGTTGGGTTCAAGTAGCATATTCAAGTCCCATTGCACTCAACTGCAGGTTGCCAATGGAACAGGAAAGGGGCTGGCCAGTGGTGCAGCGGTGAGGTCCGCACCTTTTGTGTCAGTGGCCCGGAGTGGGCCGGGTGGAATTATGGGGCTGAGCCTGCTCACCACTGCTTCAGGCATTCTGGGGCAGGCGTCCGAGGTAGTGTAGAGGCAGATAGGAAGGGACGTTAGACTGGGCCAGACTTCCACAGCAAACACAGGAGCATTGTCAGCAGATGTGAGGACAGCAATGCAATTCTGCCAAAACAAAACCAATTGAATGTTGCAAAGAATAGAAAAACTGAAGCTAAAAACAAAGAAAACACCTTGCCAGTGAGAAGAATAAGATCTTTATGAAGAACCTTAGCAAAACAGGTGAAAGCTATGTCAATCGAAAACTAGCAAACGTGTGGGGAAAGAAATTCAAGAAGACACAAGGATAAAGAAGGATATTCCAGGTTCTAGGAATGGAAGAATTAACACACTTGAAACGTCCATACCAGAGAAAGGAATCTCTGGATTCCATGCAATCCCAGTCAAATTTGCAGCAATATTGGCCACAGAGTTCGAAGAGAGATTCTGAAAGTTTCTAGCCAGCAACAAGAGAACCTGAATAGGCAAAGGAATCCTCAGGAAGCAGAACAAAGCAGGACGTGTCACACTTTCTTATTTCAACATATTGAACGAAGTGATACGTACCGAAACGTCACAGTCTGGGCCCAAAAACAGGCACACAGACCCATGCAACAGAATCGAGAGCCCAGAGCCCATGTGAAACGTACATGGATAGCCCATTTTGGACCAGGGAGCCAAGTGGAGACAGCGGAGAATGGAGAGTCTCTACAATAAACGGTGCTGGGAAGCCTGCACAGCCACATGGAACACAACGAGAGTAGACCATGATGTTACACGTGGCACACACACCACCTCGAAATGGATTAAAGCCTTGAATGGCATACTTGAAACCATGAACCTTGTATACGAAGACCTAGGCAGAGTGCTCTTTGCCATCTTTCTGAGCCGCCTATTCGGAAGAAGCATATCTGACTGGGCAAGGGCAACAAAGGAAACAAGAAACAAATGGGACCACATCAAATGCACACGCTTCTGCCCAGTCAAGGAAACCATCGACTCAATGCAATGACAGCACAACAACTGGGAGAGGATGTTTGCAAACCACAAATAGGACCAGGGGTGAAAAGCCCAAAGATACAATCAACTCACACGTCTCCACAAGAAACACAACAAGCCAATGAACACCTGGGCAAAAGATGGAAACAGAGATTTCTCCCAAGAAGATCGAAAGAGGGCCAACAGGTGCATGGAAACATGTTCACCATCATTAAGTCTCAGACCAATGCAAATGCAAACTGCAAGGACACAGCAGCTCACTGTGGTCAGAATGGCTAGAATGAAGCAGAAAGGAAACAAGTGTCAGAGAGGATGTGGATAGAAGCGAAGCCTCCTGTACTGCTGGTGGGAGTGTAAACTGGTGCAGTCAGTACTCCAAGCGCTGTGGAACTGCCTCAGAAATTTAAGAATCCATGTCCCATATGATCCAGCTTCCTGTGTGGCGTGTTTATCCAAAGAACTCGGAAACACTACTGCATAAAGACATGTGCACCACTGAGTTCACCACAGCCTTACTCCCGCTATCCAAGACTTGGAATCCGCCCTGGTGCCCAGCAAGGGACTAATGGAGAAGGATGATGGGCTATACCCACACAATGGCATACCTCTTAGCCGGAACAAATGATGTAATCCAGCCATTTTTGACCACCAGAATTGCTGTGAGGGTTTTAGGGGAAGTGAAACAAGCTCCAGGGACAATGTCAAATACCGTAACATCTCACTTACAATTAGAAGAAAAAGAAAGCAATAACCAATATGTGGCATGGGATATTTGTGCCTTCCCAGAGGCAAAGCAGTGCAGTGGAGAAGGGTGAAAGATATGATTAGGCACAAGTGTGTGGTGAGGGCCTGCGATTTGGCTTACGATGGTGAAGATGATTTAACCTACACAGAAGTCTAAATCGATGAGGATGTAAATCTGAAAGATATAGGATGTTCTAATGCAGTGTTACGGCAATAAATTCACCTAAAATCACAAATCCCAAAAGGTTTCCAGAATGACGGCATAAAGCCCTGGGGACTGAAAGAGATAGGAGAAGGTGAACTTCCAAGCATGGAAAATCACCTCCAAATGCTTACTGATGCTACTGAAGGGTAGACCGTTCCAAATAGATGAAGAGGAATACTACCACAAGAACATGATCAGTCCTAAACACATGAACCAAGGGAAAATGTTACCGTCCAGGATGTTACAACTAATCACCTTCATGACTAATCCAAACAGGCCCACGTCTTCCCCCGTTCAGGCAAAAGGTTGGTCCAACAGGACAATTCATGGCCGGCCCTGTGGTGGAGCGTGTAAGTGCCCACGTTCCGCTTGTGTGGCCTGGGCCTCACTCCTTCACATCACGGTTGCCAATGACATGAGCAGTTTTAGGAAATATAGATTTCATGGTACGGTGCAGACAGGGATCATATATAAGTAGCAATTGTGAGGATATGTTATCAATACACACCAGAAAAAGAACCATGAGAACATTACAATCTATGAAGGCATCTGGTACACTTCCCCAAAGGAAGAAGGGAGGAAAACATGTGACCTGCTAAGGAGGAATTCCCAGAGTGCTAGGGGATGACATGATCATTGCGCATCAGAGGATTGCCCGGGCAACTTCAACTTGGGAGGGAGTCCAGGACTTTCTCAGGGGAACGTCCACCCACTTGGCCATCTACATAAAATGTAAGAGGTAAAACCCAGGATAATCTTACAGGACAGAAACCAGTGTCTAGAGAGAATGTAGCAGGCCTTCCAAAGTTCGAGGAGCAAGACAGAAACAGACAAGAAATCGAGAAAAAGGAAAACTATCCTACCAGGAAAGGGTGAGGAGTCGGACTGGCCTGAGATGGCTCTGAAACTCTGTGTGCACGCAGGTTGTCAGGACAACTTCGAATTTTGAGGTGGTTTATGACATCACGAGGATCATGTCCGCCAAGATGGCCGCACGGTTACAGACTGAGGATTGGCCTAGGCTAGGCTATTAAAGGGAGGGATACCCAGAAACAGCTTTGAGAAACAGAAAGCGGACACAGAAACTGGAAGACATAAAACAGACGCTGATTCGAGGGCTAAGAAAGGGATCCTTGGCAAGAAGCGAGAATAGAGGGACAAGCCCCGAGAGGAGAACGTTGTCATCTATTCAAGTCTATGGGGAGGCCCTACTGATTCAAGCTTGCAACTTGATTGGAAGCAAGAGGCCGGACTTGGGCCTTATCAGACCTACGTGGTCCTTCTGCCTTAAGCATAAGCCAAAGTCCAGAATGAGGTCTTGAGAACGTTGAAGAGAAGACTCGATGCCTCCTTTCCTAGGCCCCTGGCATTCTTTGCAGATCAGTCTCACTTTCCATAGCTCTGGCGTCACGGGGGCCCACTGGGTACATGCTAATGTGTCCCAAGAGATGTCTTGGATGCCTTGAAGGAATGGAGCCCTGTCACGCTTGGGCTATGTCTCTTTGTTTGGAAGTGCTCTACAAGGGTGCTGAAAAGCACCCTTTTCCACAGGGCTTCGTTCCTTCATGAAGGCTGCCCTCCCAGGCTAGTGTGCTCAGTTTGCCTCCATCGAAATTCTCTCCCCCTACCTCTTGCCGTAGAAGGATTATTGATTATTTGTTTTGACACCACATGTAAGGAAGTGGGCTGAAAATGAGAACATTACAATTCTGTTTCAAGAAAAATAAACAGGCCAGGGCTGAGGATGTAAGGCAAACAAATGGCACAGCTTATAGAAATAAAGTATGCCCGTATCTAGACAGAATCAAGGGGAACGTTCAAGCATCAGAGGTCAAGTTCGAAACTTCCCAAATCCGGAAAAGAGACAGAAAAATATGTTTCCTGGAGAGAGGAATTCATCAGATTTGTCTAATTTGTCCTGGAAACATTGTGGCCGTGAAGGGGGATGCCAGGACCACCTCGAGTTTGGAGTTTCTGACCTCAGGATGTCAAACCAACCCAGATGACCACGTGTTCTCAGTGCTTAGTTTGACCTAGGCTAAGACAGCAAAGACTCCTTCAAGTGACCGGTGCAAATTCAAAGACAACAACCAAGAGTCACGAAAGCACTCACACCTCAGCCTAGAGAACATACGGTGATTCAAGAAATGCAAAATGAATCACTTGGAATGAAGGGGAACGGACTGATAAGCATGTCTAAGGGGGATAGCTGAGAAATACCATGACGATTATACTATGGAAAAGAAAAAAAGGGTCCCAGAAAATGGAAGGCAGACAGAAATCACACCTGGATAATCCACAATGAAAGATGATGTCCGTCTTTAGACAGACTCTGCTGGAACGTTTGAAAGGCAGAGAAATTCACAAGCCAAAAGACGGCAGTGAAGGTCAAGGCTGGGCTAAGTGGGAAGGGTGAGTTATGAGACTGCTCCAAGCGGGCCAGGAAACCGTGTGTCCATGAAACTTGCCTGGACAGCAGAGACACGATTATGACAAATCCTCTGACAGCACAGTGGACCCGAAAAACAACCTGGCCTCATCTACACAGTGTCAGAGTTGGGTTCAAGTAGCATATTCAAGTCCCATTGCACTCAACTGCAGGTTGCCAATGGAACAGGAAAGGGGCTGGCCAGTGGTGCAGCGGTGAGGTCCGCACCTTTTGTGTCAGTGGCCCGGAGTGGGCCGGGTGGAATTATGGGGCTGAGCCTGCTCACCACTGCTTCAGGCATTCTGGGGCAGGCGTCCGAGGTAGTGTAGAGGCAGATAGGAAGGGACGTTAGACTGGGCCAGACTTCCACAGCAAACACAGGAGCATTGTCAGCAGATGTGAGGACAGCAATGCAATTCTGCCAAAACAAAACCAATTGAATGTTGCAAAGAATAGAAAAACTGAAGCTAAAAACAAAGAAAACACCTTGCCAGTGAGAAGAATAAGATCTTTATGAAGAACCTTAGCAAAACAGGTGAAAGCTATGTCAATCGAAAACTAGCAAACGTGTGGGGAAAGAAATTCAAGAAGACACAAGGATAAAGAAGGATATTCCAGGTTCTAGGAATGGAAGAATTAACACACTTGAAACGTCCATACCAGAGAAAGGAATCTCTGGATTCCATGCAATCCCAGTCAAATTTGCAGCAATATTGGCCACAGAGTTCGAAGAGAGATTCTGAAAGTTTCTAGCCAGCAACAAGAGAACCTGAATAGGCAAAGGAATCCTCAGGAAGCAGAACAAAGCAGGACGTGTCACACTTTCTTATTTCAACATATTGAACGAAGTGATACGTACCGAAACGTCACAGTCTGGGCCCAAAAACAGGCACACAGACCCATGCAACAGAATCGAGAGCCCAGAGCCCATGTGAAACGTACATGGATAGCCCATTTTGGACCAGGGAGCCAAGTGGAGACAGCGGAGAATGGAGAGTCTCTACAATAAACGGTGCTGGGAAGCCTGCACAGCCACATGGAACACAACGAGAGTAGACCATGATGTTACACGTGGCACACACACCACCTCGAAATGGATTAAAGCCTTGAATGGCATACTTGAAACCATGAACCTTGTATACGAAGACCTAGGCAGAGTGCTCTTTGCCATCTTTCTGAGCCGCCTATTCGGAAGAAGCATATCTGACTGGGCAAGGGCAACAAAGGAAACAAGAAACAAATGGGACCACATCAAATGCACACGCTTCTGCCCAGTCAAGGAAACCATCGACTCAATGCAATGACAGCACAACAACTGGGAGAGGATGTTTGCAAACCACAAATAGGACCAGGGGTGAAAAGCCCAAAGATACAATCAACTCACACGTCTCCACAAGAAACACAACAAGCCAATGAACACCTGGGCAAAAGATGGAAACAGAGATTTCTCCCAAGAAGATCGAAAGAGGGCCAACAGGTGCATGGAAACATGTTCACCATCATTAAGTCTCAGACCAATGCAAATGCAAACTGCAAGGACACAGCAGCTCACTGTGGTCAGAATGGCTAGAATGAAGCAGAAAGGAAACAAGTGTCAGAGAGGATGTGGATAGAAGCGAAGCCTCCTGTACTGCTGGTGGGAGTGTAAACTGGTGCAGTCAGTACTCCAAGCGCTGTGGAACTGCCTCAGAAATTTAAGAATCCATGTCCCATATGATCCAGCTTCCTGTGTGGCGTGTTTATCCAAAGAACTCGGAAACACTACTGCATAAAGACATGTGCACCACTGAGTTCACCACAGCCTTACTCCCGCTATCCAAGACTTGGAATCCGCCCTGGTGCCCAGCAAGGGACTAATGGAGAAGGATGATGGGCTATACCCACACAATGGCATACCTCTTAGCCGGAACAAATGATGTAATCCAGCCATTTTTGACCACCAGAATTGCTGTGAGGGTTTTAGGGGAAGTGAAACAAGCTCCAGGGACAATGTCAAATACCGTAACATCTCACTTACAATTAGAAGAAAAAGAAAGCAATAACCAATATGTGGCATGGGATATTTGTGCCTTCCCAGAGGCAAAGCAGTGCAGTGGAGAAGGGTGAAAGATATGATTAGGCACAAGTGTGTGGTGAGGGCCTGCGATTTGGCTTACGATGGTGAAGATGATTTAACCTACACAGAAGTCTAAATCGATGAGGATGTAAATCTGAAAGATATAGGATGTTCTAATGCAGTGTTACGGCAATAAATTCACCTAAAATCACAAATCCCAAAAGGTTTCCAGAATGACGGCATAAAGCCCTGGGGACTGAAAGAGATAGGAGAAGGTGAACTTCCAAGCATGGAAAATCACCTCCAAATGCTTACTGATGCTACTGAAGGGTAGACCGTTCCAAATAGATGAAGAGGAATACTACCACAAGAACATGATCAGTCCTAAACACATGAACCAAGGGAAAATGTTACCGTCCAGGATGTTACAACTAATCACCTTCATGACTAATCCAAACAGGCCCACGTCTTCCCCCGTTCAGGCAAAAGGTTGGTCCAACAGGACAATTCATGGCCGGCCCTGTGGTGGAGCGTGTAAGTGCCCACGTTCCGCTTGTGTGGCCTGGGCCTCACTCCTTCACATCACGGTTGCCAATGACATGAGCAGTTTTAGGAAATATAGATTTCATGGTACGGTGCAGACAGGGATCATATATAAGTAGCAATTGTGAGGATATGTTATCAATACACACCAGAAAAAGAACCATGAGAACATTACAATCTATGAAGGCATCTGGTACACTTCCCCAAAGGAAGAAGGGAGGAAAACATGTGACCTGCTAAGGAGGAATTCCCAGAGTGCTAGGGGATGACATGATCATTGCGCATCAGAGGATTGCCCGGGCAACTTCAACTTGGGAGGGAGTCCAGGACTTTCTCAGGGGAACGTCCACCCACTTGGCCATCTACATAAAATGTAAGAGGTAAAACCCAGGATAATCTTACAGGACAGAAACCAGTGTCTAGAGAGAATGTAGCAGGCCTTCCAAAGTTCGAGGAGCAAGACAGAAACAGACAAGAAATCGAGAAAAAGGAAAACTATCCTACCAGGAAAGGGTGAGGAGTCGGACTGGCCTGAGATGGCTCTGAAACTCTGTGTGCACGCAGGTTGTCAGGACAACTTCGAATTTTGAGGTGGTTTATGACATCACGAGGATCATGTCCGCCAAGATGGCCGCACGGTTACAGACTGCGGATTGGCCTAGGCTAGGCTATTAAAGGGAGGGATACCCAGAAACAGCTTTGAGAAACAGAAAGCGGACACAGAAACTGGAAGACATAAAACAGACGCTGATTCGAGGGCTAAGAAAGGGATCCTTGGCAAGAAGCGAGAATAGAGGGACAAGCCCCGAGAGGAGAACGTTGTCATCTATTCAAGTCTATGGGGAGGCCCTACTGATTCAAGCTTGCAACTTGATTGGAAGCAAGAGGCCGGACTTGGGCCTTATCAGACCTACGTGGTCCTTCTGCCTTAAGCATAAGCCAAAGTCCAGAATGAGGTCTTGAGAACGTTGAAGAGAAGACTCGATGCCTCCTTTCCTAGGCCCCTGGCATTCTTTGCAGATCAGTCTCACTTTCCATAGCTCTGGCGTCACGGGGGCCCACTGGGTACATGCTAATGTGTCCCAAGAGATGTCTTGGATGCCTTGAAGGAATGGAGCCCTGTCACGCTTGGGCTATGTCTCTTTGTTTGGAAGTGCTCTACAAGGGTGCTGAAAAGCACCCTTTTCCACAGGGCTTCGTTCCTTCATGAAGGCTGCCCTCCCAGGCTAGTGTGCTCAGTTTGCCTCCATCGAAATTCTCTCCCCCTACCTCTTGCCGTAGAAGGATTATTGATTATTTGTTTTGACACCACATGTAAGGAAGTGGGCTGAAAATGAGAACATTACAATTCTGTTTCAAGAAAAATAAACAGGCCAGGGCTGAGGATGTAAGGCAAACAAATGGCACAGCTTATAGAAATAAAGTATGCCCGTATCTAGACAGAATCAAGGGGAACGTTCAAGCATCAGAGGTCAAGTTCGAAACTTCCCAAATCCGGAAAAGAGACAGAAAAATATGTTTCCTGGAGAGAGGAATTCATCAGATTTGTCTAATTTGTCCTGGAAACATTGTGGCCGTGAAGGGGGATGCCAGGACCACCTCGAGTTTGGAGTTTCTGACCTCAGGATGTCAAACCAACCCAGATGACCACGTGTTCTCAGTGCTTAGTTTGACCTAGGCTAAGACAGCAAAGACTCCTTCAAGTGACCGGTGCAAATTCAAAGACAACAACCAAGAGTCACGAAAGCACTCACACCTCAGCCTAGAGAACATACGGTGATTCAAGAAATGCAAAATGAATCACTTGGAATGAAGGGGAACGGACTGATAAGCATGTCTAAGGGGGATAGCTGAGAAATACCATGACGATTATACTATGGAAAAGAAAAAAAGGGTCCCAGAAAATGGAAGGCAGACAGAAATCACACCTGGATAATCCACAATGAAAGATGATGTCCGTCTTTAGACAGACTCTGCTGGAACGTTTGAAAGGCAGAGAAATTCACAAGCCAAAAGACGGCAGTGAAGGTCAAGGCTGGGCTAAGTGGGAAGGGTGAGTTATGAGACTGCTCCAAGCGGGCCAGGAAACCGTGTGTCCATGAAACTTGCCTGGACAGCAGAGACACGATTATGACAAATCCTCTGACAGCACAGTGGACCCGAAAAACAACCTGGCCTCATCTACACAGTGTCAGAGTTGGGTTCAAGTAGCATATTCAAGTCCCATTGCACTCAACTGCAGGTTGCCAATGGAACAGGAAAGGGGCTGGCCAGTGGTGCAGCGGTGAGGTCCGCACCTTTTGTGTCAGTGGCCCGGAGTGGGCCGGGTGGAATTATGGGGCTGAGCCTGCTCACCACTGCTTCAGGCATTCTGGGGCAGGCGTCCGAGGTAGTGTAGAGGCAGATAGGAAGGGACGTTAGACTGGGCCAGACTTCCACAGCAAACACAGGAGCATTGTCAGCAGATGTGAGGACAGCAATGCAATTCTGCCAAAACAAAACCAATTGAATGTTGCAAAGAATAGAAAAACTGAAGCTAAAAACAAAGAAAACACCTTGCCAGTGAGAAGAATAAGATCTTTATGAAGAACCTTAGCAAAACAGGTGAAAGCTATGTCAATCGAAAACTAGCAAACGTGTGGGGAAAGAAATTCAAGAAGACACAAGGATAAAGAAGGATATTCCAGGTTCTAGGAATGGAAGAATTAACACACTTGAAACGTCCATACCAGAGAAAGGAATCTCTGGATTCCATGCAATCCCAGTCAAATTTGCAGCAATATTGGCCACAGAGTTCGAAGAGAGATTCTGAAAGTTTCTAGCCAGCAACAAGAGAACCTGAATAGGCAAAGGAATCCTCAGGAAGCAGAACAAAGCAGGACGTGTCACACTTTCTTATTTCAACATATTGAACGAAGTGATACGTACCGAAACGTCACAGTCTGGGCCCAAAAACAGGCACACAGACCCATGCAACAGAATCGAGAGCCCAGAGCCCATGTGAAACGTACATGGATAGCCCATTTTGGACCAGGGAGCCAAGTGGAGACAGCGGAGAATGGAGAGTCTCTACAATAAACGGTGCTGGGAAGCCTGCACAGCCACATGGAACACAACGAGAGTAGACCATGATGTTACACGTGGCACACACACCACCTCGAAATGGATTAAAGCCTTGAATGGCATACTTGAAACCATGAACCTTGTATACGAAGACCTAGGCAGAGTGCTCTTTGCCATCTTTCTGAGCCGCCTATTCGGAAGAAGCATATCTGACTGGGCAAGGGCAACAAAGGAAACAAGAAACAAATGGGACCACATCAAATGCACACGCTTCTGCCCAGTCAAGGAAACCATCGACTCAATGCAATGACAGCACAACAACTGGGAGAGGATGTTTGCAAACCACAAATAGGACCAGGGGTGAAAAGCCCAAAGATACAATCAACTCACACGTCTCCACAAGAAACACAACAAGCCAATGAACACCTGGGCAAAAGATGGAAACAGAGATTTCTCCCAAGAAGATCGAAAGAGGGCCAACAGGTGCATGGAAACATGTTCACCATCATTAAGTCTCAGACCAATGCAAATGCAAACTGCAAGGACACAGCAGCTCACTGTGGTCAGAATGGCTAGAATGAAGCAGAAAGGAAACAAGTGTCAGAGAGGATGTGGATAGAAGCGAAGCCTCCTGTACTGCTGGTGGGAGTGTAAACTGGTGCAGTCAGTACTCCAAGCGCTGTGGAACTGCCTCAGAAATTTAAGAATCCATGTCCCATATGATCCAGCTTCCTGTGTGGCGTGTTTATCCAAAGAACTCGGAAACACTACTGCATAAAGACATGTGCACCACTGAGTTCACCACAGCCTTACTCCCGCTATCCAAGACTTGGAATCCGCCCTGGTGCCCAGCAAGGGACTAATGGAGAAGGATGATGGGCTATACCCACACAATGGCATACCTCTTAGCCGGAACAAATGATGTAATCCAGCCATTTTTGACCACCAGAATTGCTGTGAGGGTTTTAGGGGAAGTGAAACAAGCTCCAGGGACAATGTCAAATACCGTAACATCTCACTTACAATTAGAAGAAAAAGAAAGCAATAACCAATATGTGGCATGGGATATTTGTGCCTTCCCAGAGGCAAAGCAGTGCAGTGGAGAAGGGTGAAAGATATGATTAGGCACAAGTGTGTGGTGAGGGCCTGCGATTTGGCTTACGATGGTGAAGATGATTTAACCTACACAGAAGTCTAAATCGATGAGGATGTAAATCTGAAAGATATAGGATGTTCTAATGCAGTGTTACGGCAATAAATTCACCTAAAATCACAAATCCCAAAAGGTTTCCAGAATGACGGCATAAAGCCCTGGGGACTGAAAGAGATAGGAGAAGGTGAACTTCCAAGCATGGAAAATCACCTCCAAATGCTTACTGATGCTACTGAAGGGTAGACCGTTCCAAATAGATGAAGAGGAATACTACCACAAGAACATGATCAGTCCTAAACACATGAACCAAGGGAAAATGTTACCGTCCAGGATGTTACAACTAATCACCTTCATGACTAATCCAAACAGGCCCACGTCTTCCCCCGTTCAGGCAAAAGGTTGGTCCAACAGGACAATTCATGGCCGGCCCTGTGGTGGAGCGTGTAAGTGCCCACGTTCCGCTTGTGTGGCCTGGGCCTCACTCCTTCACATCACGGTTGCCAATGACATGAGCAGTTTTAGGAAATATAGATTTCATGGTACGGTGCAGACAGGGATCATATATAAGTAGCAATTGTGAGGATATGTTATCAATACACACCAGAAAAAGAACCATGAGAACATTACAATCTATGAAGGCATCTGGTACACTTCCCCAAAGGAAGAAGGGAGGAAAACATGTGACCTGCTAAGGAGGAATTCCCAGAGTGCTAGGGGATGACATGATCATTGCGCATCAGAGGATTGCCCGGGCAACTTCAACTTGGGAGGGAGTCCAGGACTTTCTCAGGGGAACGTCCACCCACTTGGCCATCTACATAAAATGTAAGAGGTAAAACCCAGGATAATCTTACAGGACAGAAACCAGTGTCTAGAGAGAATGTAGCAGGCCTTCCAAAGTTCGAGGAGCAAGACAGAAACAGACAAGAAATCGAGAAAAAGGAAAACTATCCTACCAGGAAAGGGTGAGGAGTCGGACTGGCCTGAGATGGCTCTGAAACTCTGTGTGCACGCAGGTTGTCAGGACAACTTCGAATTTTGAGGTGGTTTATGACATCACGAGGATCATGTCCGCCAAGATGGCCGCACGGTTACAGACTGAGGATTGGCCTAGGCTAGGCTATTAAAGGGAGGGATACCCAGAAACAGCTTTGAGAAACAGAAAGCGGACACAGAAACTGGAAGACATAAAACAGACGCTGATTCGAGGGCTAAGAAAGGGATCCTTGGCAAGAAGCGAGAATAGAGGGACAAGCCCCGAGAGGAGAACGTTGTCATCTATTCAAGTCTATGGGGAGGCCCTACTGATTCAAGCTTGCAACTTGATTGGAAGCAAGAGGCCGGACTTGGGCCTTATCAGACCTACGTGGTCCTTCTGCCTTAAGCATAAGCCAAAGTCCAGAATGAGGTCTTGAGAACGTTGAAGAGAAGACTCGATGCCTCCTTTCCTAGGCCCCTGGCATTCTTTGCAGATCAGTCTCACTTTCCATAGCTCTGGCGTCACGGGGGCCCACTGGGTACATGCTAATGTGTCCCAAGAGATGTCTTGGATGCCTTGAAGGAATGGAGCCCTGTCACGCTTGGGCTATGTCTCTTTGTTTGGAAGTGCTCTACAAGGGTGCTGAAAAGCACCCTTTTCCACAGGGCTTCGTTCCTTCATGAAGGCTGCCCTCCCAGGCTAGTGTGCTCAGTTTGCCTCCATCGAAATTCTCTCCCCCTACCTCTTGCCGTAGAAGGATTATTGATTATTTGTTTTGACACCACATGTAAGGAAGTGGGCTGAAAATGAGAACATTACAATTCTGTTTCAAGAAAAATAAACAGGCCAGGGCTGAGGATGTAAGGCAAACAAATGGCACAGCTTATAGAAATAAAGTATGCCCGTATCTAGACAGAATCAAGGGGAACGTTCAAGCATCAGAGGTCAAGTTCGAAACTTCCCAAATCCGGAAAAGAGACAGAAAAATATGTTTCCTGGAGAGAGGAATTCATCAGATTTGTCTAATTTGTCCTGGAAACATTGTGGCCGTGAAGGGGGATGCCAGGACCACCTCGAGTTTGGAGTTTCTGACCTCAGGATGTCAAACCAACCCAGATGACCACGTGTTCTCAGTGCTTAGTTTGACCTAGGCTAAGACAGCAAAGACTCCTTCAAGTGACCGGTGCAAATTCAAAGACAACAACCAAGAGTCACGAAAGCACTCACACCTCAGCCTAGAGAACATACGGTGATTCAAGAAATGCAAAATGAATCACTTGGAATGAAGGGGAACGGACTGATAAGCATGTCTAAGGGGGATAGCTGAGAAATACCATGACGATTATACTATGGAAAAGAAAAAAAGGGTCCCAGAAAATGGAAGGCAGACAGAAATCACACCTGGATAATCCACAATGAAAGATGATGTCCGTCTTTAGACAGACTCTGCTGGAACGTTTGAAAGGCAGAGAAATTCACAAGCCAAAAGACGGCAGTGAAGGTCAAGGCTGGGCTAAGTGGGAAGGGTGAGTTATGAGACTGCTCCAAGCGGGCCAGGAAACCGTGTGTCCATGAAACTTGCCTGGACAGCAGAGACACGATTATGACAAATCCTCTGACAGCACAGTGGACCCGAAAAACAACCTGGCCTCATCTACACAGTGTCAGAGTTGGGCTCAAGTAGCATATTCAAGTCCCATTGCACTCAACTGCAGGTTGCCAATGGAACAGGAAAGGGGCTGGCCAGTGGTGCAGCGGTGAGGTCCGCACCTTTTGTGTCAGTGGCCCGGAGTGGGCCGGGTGGAATTATGGGGCTGAGCCTGCTCACCACTGCTTCAGGCATTCTGGGGCAGGCGTCCGAGGTAGTGTAGAGGCAGATAGGAAGGGACGTTAGACTGGGCCAGACTTCCACAGCAAACACAGGAGCATTGTCAGCAGATGTGAGGACAGCAATGCAATTCTGCCAAAACAAAACCAATTGAATGTTGCAAAGAATAGAAAAACTGAAGCTAAAAACAAAGAAAACACCTTGCCAGTGAGAAGAATAAGATCTTTATGAAGAACCTTAGCAAAACAGGTGAAAGCTATGTCAATCGAAAACTAGCAAACGTGTGGGGAAAGAAATTCAAGAAGACACAAGGATAAAGAAGGATATTCCAGGTTCTAGGAATGGAAGAATTAACACACTTGAAACGTCCATACCAGAGAAAGGAATCTCTGGATTCCATGCAATCCCAGTCAAATTTGCAGCAATATTGGCCACAGAGTTCGAAGAGAGATTCTGAAAGTTTCTAGCCAGCAACAAGAGAACCTGAATAGGCAAAGGAATCCTCAGGAAGCAGAACAAAGCAGGACGTGTCACACTTTCTTATTTCAACATATTGAACGAAGTGATACGTACCGAAACGTCACAGTCTGGGCCCAAAAACAGGCACACAGACCCATGCAACAGAATCGAGAGCCCAGAGCCCATGTGAAACGTACATGGATAGCCCATTTTGGACCAGGGAGCCAAGTGGAGACAGCGGAGAATGGAGAGTCTCTACAATAAACGGTGCTGGGAAGCCTGCACAGCCACATGGAACACAACGAGAGTAGACCATGATGTTACACGTGGCACACACACCACCTCGAAATGGATTAAAGCCTTGCATGGCATACTTGAAACCATGAACCTTGTATACGAAGACCTAGGCAGAGTGCTCTTTGCCATCTTTCTGAGCCGCCTATTCGGAAGAAGCATATCTGACTGGGCAAGGGCAACAAAGGAAACAAGAAACAAATGGGACCACATCAAATGCACACGCTTCTGCCCAGTCAAGGAAACCATCGACTCAATGCAATGACAGCACAACAACTGGGAGAGGATGTTTGCAAACCACAAATAGGACCAGGGGTGAAAAGCCCAAAGATACAATCAACTCACACGTCTCCACAAGAAACACAACAAGCCAATGAACACCTGGGCAAAAGATGGAAACAGAGATTTCTCCCAAGAAGATCGAAAGAGGGCCAACAGGTGCATGGAAACATGTTCACCATCATTAAGTCTCAGACCAATGCAAATGCAAACTGCAAGGACACAGCAGCTCACTGTGGTCAGAATGGCTAGAATGAAGCAGAAAGGAAACAAGTGTCAGAGAGGATGTGGATAGAAGCGAAGCCTCCTGTACTGCTGGTGGGAGTGTAAACTGGTGCAGTCAGTACTCCAAGCGCTGTGGAACTGCCTCAGAAATTTAAGAATCCATGTCCCATATGATCCAGCTTCCTGTGTGGCGTGTTTATCCAAAGAACTCGGAAACACTACTGCATAAAGACATGTGCACCACTGAGTTCACCACAGCCTTACTCCCGCTATCCAAGACTTGGAATCCGCCCTGGTGCCCAGCAAGGGACTAATGGAGAAGGATGATGGGCTATACCCACACAATGGCATACCTCTTAGCCGGAACAAATGATGTAATCCAGCCATTTTTGACCACCAGAATTGCTGTGAGGGTTTTAGGGGAAGTGAAACAAGCTCCAGGGACAATGTCAAATACCGTAACATCTCACTTACAATTAGAAGAAAAAGAAAGCAATAACCAATATGTGGCATGGGATATTTGTGCCTTCCCAGAGGCAAAGCAGTGCAGTGGAGAAGGGTGAAAGATATGATTAGGCACAAGTGTGTGGTGAGGGCCTGCGATTTGGCTTACGATGGTGAAGATGATTTAACCTACACAGAAGTCTAAATCGATGAGGATGTAAATCTGAAAGATATAGGATGTTCTAATGCAGTGTTACGGCAATAAATTCACCTAAAATCACAAATCCCAAAAGGTTTCCAGAATGACGGCATAAAGCCCTGGGGACTGAAAGAGATAGGAGAAGGTGAACTTCCAAGCATGGAAAATCACCTCCAAATGCTTACTGATGCTACTGAAGGGTAGACCGTTCCAAATAGATGAAGAGGAATACTACCACAAGAACATGATCAGTCCTAAACACATGAACCGAGGGAAAATGTTACCGTCCAGGATGTTACAACTAATCACCTTCATGACTAATCCAAACAGGCCCACGTCTTCCCCCGTTCAGGCAAAAGGTTGGTCCAACAGGACAATTCATGGCCGGCCCTGTGGTGGAGCGTGTAAGTGCCCACGTTCCGCTTGTGTGGCCTGGGCCTCACTCCTTCACATCACGGTTGCCAATGACATGAGCAGTTTTAGGAAATATAGATTTCATGGTACGGTGCAGACAGGGATCATATATAAGTAGCAATTGTGAGGATATGTTATCAATACACACCAGAAAAAGAACCATGAGAACATTACAATCTATGAAGGCATCTGGTACACTTCCCCAAAGGAAGAAGGGAGGAAAACATGTGACCTGCTAAGGAGGAATTCCCAGAGTGCTAGGGGATGACATGATCATTGCGCATCAGAGGATTGCCCGGGCAACTTCAACTTGGGAGGGAGTCCAGGACTTTCTCAGGGGAACGTCCACCCACTTGGCCATCTACATAAAATGTAAGAGGTAAAACCCAGGATAATCTTACAGGACAGAAACCAGTGTCTAGAGAGAATGTAGCAGGCCTTCCAAAGTTCGAGGAGCAAGACAGAAACAGACAAGAAATCGAGAAAAAGGAAAACTATCCTACCAGGAAAGGGTGAGGAGTCGGACTGGCCTGAGATGGCTCTGAAACTCTGTGTGCACGCAGGTTGTCAGGACAACTTCGAATTTTGAGGTGGTTTATGACATCACGAGGATCATGTCCGCCAAGATGGCCGCACGGTTACAGACTGAGGATTGGCCTAGGCTAGGCTATTAAAGGGAGGGATACCCAGAAACAGCTTTGAGAAACAGAAAGCGGACACAGAAACTGGAAGACATAAAACAGACGCTGATTCGAGGGCTAAGAAAGGGATCCTTGGCAAGAAGCGAGAATAGAGGGACAAGCCCCGAGAGGAGAACGTTGTCATCTATTCAAGTCTATGGGGAGGCCCTACTGATTCAAGCTTGCAACTTGATTGGAAGCAAGAGGCCGGACTTGGGCCTTATCAGACCTACGTGGTCCTTCTGCCTTAAGCATAAGCCAAAGTCCAGAATGAGGTCTTGAGAACGTTGAAGAGAAGACTCGATGCCTCCTTTCCTAGGCCCCTGGCATTCTTTGCAGATCAGTCTCACTTTCCATAGCTCTGGCGTCACGGGGGCCCACTGGGTACATGCTAATGTGTCCCAAGAGATGTCTTGGATGCCTTGAAGGAATGGAGCCCTGTCACGCTTGGGCTATGTCTCTTTGTTTGGAAGTGCTCTACAAGGGTGCTGAAAAGCACCCTTTTCCACAGGGCTTCGTTCCTTCATGAAGGCTGCCCTCCCAGGCTAGTGTGCTCAGTTTGCCTCCATCGAAATTCTCTCCCCCTACCTCTTGCCGTAGAAGGATTATTGATTATTTGTTTTGACACCACATGTAAGGAAGTGGGCTGAAAATGAGAACATTACAATTCTGTTTCAAGAAAAATAAACAGGCCAGGGCTGAGGATGTAAGGCAAACAAATGGCACAGCTTATAGAAATAAAGTATGCCCGTATCTAGACAGAATCAAGGGGAACGTTCAAGCATCAGAGGTCAAGTTCGAAACTTCCCAAATCCGGAAAAGAGACAGAAAAATATGTTTCCTGGAGAGAGGAATTCATCAGATTTGTCTAATTTGTCCTGGAAACATTGTGGCCGTGAAGGGGGATGCCAGGACCACCTCGAGTTTGGAGTTTCTGACCTCAGGATGTCAAACCAACCCAGATGACCACGTGTTCTCAGTGCTTAGTTTGACCTAGGCTAAGACAGCAAAGACTCCTTCAAGTGACCGGTGCAAATTCAAAGACAACAACCAAGAGTCACGAAAGCACTCACACCTCAGCCTAGAGAACATACGGTGATTCAAGAAATGCAAAATGAATCACTTGGAATGAAGGGGAACGGACTGATAAGCATGTCTAAGGGGGATAGCTGAGAAATACCATGACGATTATACTATGGAAAAGAAAAAAAGGGTCCCAGAAAATGGAAGGCAGACAGAAATCACACCTGGATAATCCACAATGAAAGATGATGTCCGTCTTTAGACAGACTCTGCTGGAACGTTTGAAAGGCAGAGAAATTCACAAGCCAAAAGACGGCAGTGAAGGTCAAGGCTGGGCTAAGTGGGAAGGGTGAGTTATGAGACTGCTCCAAGCGGGCCAGGAAACCGTGTGTCCATGAAACTTGCCTGGACAGCAGAGACACGATTATGACAAATCCTCTGACAGCACAGTGGACCCGAAAAACAACCTGGCCTCATCTACACAGTGTCAGAGTTGGGCTCAAGTAGCATATTCAAGTCCCATTGCACTCAACTGTAGGTTGCCAATGGAACAGGAAAGGGGCTGGCCAGTGGTGCAGCGGTGAGGTCCGCACCTTTTGTGTCAGTGGCCCGGAGTGGGCCGGGTGGAATTATGGGGCTGAGCCTGCTCACCACTGCTTCAGGCATTCTGGGGCAGGCGTCCGAGGTAGTGTAGAGGCAGATAGGAAGGGACGTTAGACTGGGCCAGACTTCCACAGCAAACACAGGAGCATTGTCAGCAGATGTGAGGACAGCAATGCAATTCTGCCAAAACAAAACCAATTGAATGTTGCAAAGAATAGAAAAACTGAAGCTAAAAACAAAGAAAACACCTTGCCAGTGAGAAGAATAAGATCTTTATGAAGAACCTTAGCAAAACAGGTGAAAGCTATGTCAATCGAAAACTAGCAAACGTGTGGGGAAAGAAATTCAAGAAGACACAAGGATAAAGAAGGATATTCCAGGTTCTAGGAATGGAAGAATTAACACACTTGAAACGTCCATACCAGAGAAAGGAATCTCTGGATTCCATGCAATCCCAGTCAAATTTGCAGCAATATTGGCCACAGAGTTCGAAGAGAGATTCTGAAAGTTTCTAGCCAGCAACAAGAGAACCTGAATAGGCAAAGGAATCCTCAGGAAGCAGAACAAAGCAGGACGTGTCACACTTTCTTATTTCAACATATTGAACGAAGTGATACGTACCGAAACGTCACAGTCTGGGCCCAAAAACAGGCACACAGACCCATGCAACAGAATCGAGAGCCCAGAGCCCATGTGAAACGTACATGGATAGCCCATTTTGGACCAGGGAGCCAAGTGGAGACAGCGGAGAATGGAGAGTCTCTACAATAAACGGTGCTGGGAAGCCTGCACAGCCACATGGAACACAACGAGAGTAGACCATGATGTTACACGTGGCACACACACCACCTCGAAATGGATTAAAGCCTTGCATGGCATACTTGAAACCATGAACCTTGTATACGAAGACCTAGGCAGAGTGCTCTTTGCCATCTTTCTGAGCCGCCTATTCGGAAGAAGCATATCTGACTGGGCAAGGGCAACAAAGGAAACAAGAAACAAATGGGACCACATCAAATGCACACGCTTCTGCCCAGTCAAGGAAACCATCGACTCAATGCAATGACAGCACAACAACTGGGAGAGGATGTTTGCAAACCACAAATAGGACCAGGGGTGAAAAGCCCAAAGATACAATCAACTCACACGTCTCCACAAGAAACACAACAAGCCAATGAACACCTGGGCAAAAGATGGAAACAGAGATTTCTCCCAAGAAGATCGAAAGAGGGCCAACAGGTGCATGGAAACATGTTCACCATCATTAAGTCTCAGACCAATGCAAATGCAAACTGCAAGGACACAGCAGCTCACTGTGGTCAGAATGGCTAGAATGAAGCAGAAAGGAAACAAGTGTCAGAGAGGATGTGGATAGAAGCGAAGCCTCCTGTACTGCTGGTGGGAGTGTAAACTGGTGCAGTCAGTACTCCAAGCGCTGTGGAACTGCCTCAGAAATTTAAGAATCCATGTCCCATATGATCCAGCTTCCTGTGTGGCGTGTTTATCCAAAGAACTCGGAAACACTACTGCATAAAGACATGTGCACCACTGAGTTCACCACAGCCTTACTCCCGCTATCCAAGACTTGGAATCCGCCCTGGTGCCCAGCAAGGGACTAATGGAGAAGGATGATGGGCTATACCCACACAATGGCATACCTCTTAGCCGGAACAAATGATGTAATCCAGCCATTTTTGACCACCAGAATTGCTGTGAGGGTTTTAGGGGAAGTGAAACAAGCTCCAGGGACAATGTCAAATACCGTAACATCTCACTTACAATTAGAAGAAAAAGAAAGCAATAACCAATATGTGGCATGGGATATTTGTGCCTTCCCAGAGGCAAAGCAGTGCAGTGGAGAAGGGTGAAAGATATGATTAGGCACAAGTGTGTGGTGAGGGCCTGCGATTTGGCTTACGATGGTGAAGATGATTTAACCTACACAGAAGTCTAAATCGATGAGGATGTAAATCTGAAAGATATAGGATGTTCTAATGCAGTGTTACGGCAATAAATTCACCTAAAATCACAAATCCCAAAAGGTTTCCAGAATGACGGCATAAAGCCCTGGGGACTGAAAGAGATAGGAGAAGGTGAACTTCCAAGCATGGAAAATCACCTCCAAATGCTTACTGATGCTACTGAAGGGTAGACCGTTCCAAATAGATGAAGAGGAATACTACCACAAGAACATGATCAGTCCTAAACACATGAACCGAGGGAAAATGTTACCGTCCAGGATGTTACAACTAATCACCTTCATGACTAATCCAAACAGGCCCACGTCTTCCCCCGTTCAGGCAAAAGGTTGGTCCAACAGGACAATTCATGGCCGGCCCTGTGGTGGAGCGTGTAAGTGCCCACGTTCCGCTTGTGTGGCCTGGGCCTCACTCCTTCACATCACGGTTGCCAATGACATGAGCAGTTTTAGGAAATATAGATTTCATGGTACGGTGCAGACAGGGATCATATATAAGTAGCAATTGTGAGGATATGTTATCAATACACACCAGAAAAAGAACCATGAGAACATTACAATCTATGAAGGCATCTGGTACACTTCCCCAAAGGAAGAAGGGAGGAAAACATGTGACCTGCTAAGGAGGAATTCCCAGAGTGCTAGGGGATGACATGATCATTGCGCATCAGAGGATTGCCCGGGCAACTTCAACTTGGGAGGGAGTCCAGGACTTTCTCAGGGGAACGTCCACCCACTTGGCCATCTACATAAAATGTAAGAGGTAAAACCCAGGATAATCTTACAGGACAGAAACCAGTGTCTAGAGAGAATGTAGCAGGCCTTCCAAAGTTCGAGGAGCAAGACAGAAACAGACAAGAAATCGAGAAAAAGGAAAACTATCCTACCAGGAAAGGGTGAGGAGTCGGACTGGCCTGAGATGGCTCTGAAACTCTGTGTGCACGCAGGTTGTCAGGACAACTTCGAATTTTGAGGTGGTTTATGACATCACGAGGATCATGTCCGCCAAGATGGCCGCACGGTTACAGACTGAGGATTGGCCTAGGCTAGGCTATTAAAGGGAGGGATACCCAGAAACAGCTTTGAGAAACAGAAAGCGGACACAGAAACTGGAAGACATAAAACAGACGCTGATTCGAGGGCTAAGAAAGGGATCCTTGGCAAGAAGCGAGAATAGAGGGACAAGCCCCGAGAGGAGAACGTTGTCATCTATTCAAGTCTATGGGGAGGCCCTACTGATTCAAGCTTGCAACTTGATTGGAAGCAAGAGGCCGGACTTGGGCCTTATCAGACCTACGTGGTCCTTCTGCCTTAAGCATAAGCCAAAGTCCAGAATGAGGTCTTGAGAACGTTGAAGAGAAGACTCGATGCCTCCTTTCCTAGGCCCCTGGCATTCTTTGCAGATCAGTCTCACTTTCCATAGCTCTGGCGTCACGGGGGCCCACTGGGTACATGCTAATGTGTCCCAAGAGATGTCTTGGATGCCTTGAAGGAATGGAGCCCTGTCACGCTTGGGCTATGTCTCTTTGTTTGGAAGTGCTCTACAAGGGTGCTGAAAAGCACCCTTTTCCACAGGGCTTCGTTCCTTCATGAAGGCTGCCCTCCCAGGCTAGTGTGCTCAGTTTGCCTCCATCGAAATTCTCTCCCCCTACCTCTTGCCGTAGAAGGATTATTGATTATTTGTTTTGACACCACATGTAAGGAAGTGGGCTGAAAATGAGAACATTACAATTCTGTTTCAAGAAAAATAAACAGGCCAGGGCTGAGGATGTAAGGCAAACAAATGGCACAGCTTATAGAAATAAAGTATGCCCGTATCTAGACAGAATCAAGGGGAACGTTCAAGCATCAGAGGTCAAGTTCGAAACTTCCCAAATCCGGAAAAGAGACAGAAAAATATGTTTCCTGGAGAGAGGAATTCATCAGATTTGTCTAATTTGTCCTGGAAACATTGTGGCCGTGAAGGGGGATGCCAGGACCACCTCGAGTTTGGAGTTTCTGACCTCAGGATGTCAAACCAACCCAGATGACCACGTGTTCTCAGTGCTTAGTTTGACCTAGGCTAAGACAGCAAAGACTCCTTCAAGTGACCGGTGCAAATTCAAAGACAACAACCAAGAGTCACGAAAGCACTCACACCTCAGCCTAGAGAACATACGGTGATTCAAGAAATGCAAAATGAATCACTTGGAATGAAGGGGAACGGACTGATAAGCATGTCTAAGGGGGATAGCTGAGAAATACCATGACGATTATACTATGGAAAAGAAAAAAAGGGTCCCAGAAAATGGAAGGCAGACAGAAATCACACCTGGATAATCCACAATGAAAGATGATGTCCGTCTTTAGACAGACTCTGCTGGAACGTTTGAAAGGCAGAGAAATTCACAAGCCAAAAGACGGCAGTGAAGGTCAAGGCTGGGCTAAGTGGGAAGGGTGAGTTATGAGACTGCTCCAAGCGGGCCAGGAAACCGTGTGTCCATGAAACTTGCCTGGACAGCAGAGACACGATTATGACAAATCCTCTGACAGCACAGTGGACCCGAAAAACAACCTGGCCTCATCTACACAGTGTCAGAGTTGGGCTCAAGTAGCATATTCAAGTCCCATTGCACTCAACTGCAGGTTGCCAATGGAACAGGAAAGGGGCTGGCCAGTGGTGCAGCGGTGAGGTCCGCACCTTTTGTGTCAGTGGCCCGGAGTGGGCCGGGTGGAATTATGGGGCTGAGCCTGCTCACCACTGCTTCAGGCATTCTGGGGCAGGCGTCCGAGGTAGTGTAGAGGCAGATAGGAAGGGACGTTAGACTGGGCCAGACTTCCACAGCAAACACAGGAGCATTGTCAGCAGATGTGAGGACAGCAATGCAATTCTGCCAAAACAAAACCAATTGAATGTTGCAAAGAATAGAAAAACTGAAGCTAAAAACAAAGAAAACACCTTGCCAGTGAGAAGAATAAGATCTTTATGAAGAACCTTAGCAAAACAGGTGAAAGCTATGTCAATCGAAAACTAGCAAACGTGTGGGGAAAGAAATTCAAGAAGACACAAGGATAAAGAAGGATATTCCAGGTTCTAGGAATGGAAGAATTAACACACTTGAAACGTCCATACCAGAGAAAGGAATCTCTGGATTCCATGCAATCCCAGTCAAATTTGCAGCAATATTGGCCACAGAGTTCGAAGAGAGATTCTGAAAGTTTCTAGCCAGCAACAAGAGAACCTGAATAGGCAAAGGAATCCTCAGGAAGCAGAACAAAGCAGGACGTGTCACACTTTCTTATTTCAACATATTGAACGAAGTGATACGTACCGAAACGTCACAGTCTGGGCCCAAAAACAGGCACACAGACCCATGCAACAGAATCGAGAGCCCAGAGCCCATGTGAAACGTACATGGATAGCCCATTTTGGACCAGGGAGCCAAGAGGAGACAGCGGAGAATGGAGAGTCTCCACAATAAACGGTGCTGGGAAGCCTGCACAGCCACATGGAACACAACGAGAGTAGACCATGATGTTACACGTGGCACACACACCACCTCGAAATGGATTAAAGCCTTGCATGGCATACTTGAAACCATGAACCTTGTATACGAAGACCTAGGCAGAGTGCTCTTTGCCATCTTTCTGAGCCGCCTATTCGGAAGAAGCATATCTGACTGGGCAAGGGCAACAAAGGAAACAAGAAACAAATGGGACCACATCAAATGCACACGCTTCTGCCCAGTCAAGGAAACCATCGACTCAATGCAATGACAGCACAACAACTGGGAGAGGATGTTTGCAAACCACAAATAGGACCAGGGGTGAAAAGCCCAAAGATACAATCAACTCACACGTCTCCACAAGAAACACAACAAGCCAATGAACACCTGGGCAAAAGATGGAAACAGAGATTTCTCCCAAGAAGATCGAAAGAGGGCCAACAGGTGCATGAAAACATGTTCACCATCATTAAGTCTCAGACCAATGCAAATGCAAACTGCAAGGACACAGCAGCTCACTGTGGTCAGAATGGCTAGAATGAAGCAGAAAGGAAACAAGTGTCAGAGAGGATGTGGATAGAAGCGAAGCCTCCTGTACTGCTGGTGGGAGTGTAAACTGGTGCAGTCAGTACTCCAAGCGCTGTGGAACTGCCTCAGAAATTTAAGAATCCATGTCCCATATGATCCAGCTTCCTGTGTGGCGTGTTTATCCAAAGAACTCGGAAACACTACTGCATAAAGACATGTGCACCACTGAGTTCACCACAGCCTTACTCCCGCTATCCAAGACTTGGAATCCGCCCTGGTGCCCAGCAAGGGACTAATGGAGAAGGATGATGGGCTATACCCACACAATGGCATACCTCTTAGCCGGAACAAATGATGTAATCCAGCCATTTTTGACCACCAGAATTGCTGTGAGGGTTTTAGGGGAAGTGAAACAAGCTCCAGGGACAATGTCAAATACCGTAACATCTCACTTACAATTAGAAGAAAAAGAAAGCAATAACCAATATGTGGCATGGGATATTTGTGCCTTCCCAGAGGCAAAGCAGTGCAGTGGAGAAGGGTGAAAGATATGATTAGGCACAAGTGTGTGGTGAGGGCCTGCGATTTGGCTTACGATGGTGAAGATGATTTAACCTACACAGAAGTCTAAATCGATGAGGATGTAAATCTGAAAGATATAGGATGTTCTAATGCAGTGTTACGGCAATAAATTCACCTAAAATCACAAATCCCAAAAGGTTTCCAGAATGACGGCATAAAGCCCTGGGGACTGAAAGAGATAGGAGAAGGTGAACTTCCAAGCATGGAAAATCACCTCCAAATGCTTACTGATGCTACTGAAGGGTAGACCGTTCCAAATAGATGAAGAGGAATACTACCACAAGAACATGATCAGTCCTAAACACATGAACCGAGGGAAAATGTTACCGTCCAGGATGTTACAACTAATCACCTTCATGACTAATCCAAACAGGCCCACGTCTTCCCCCGTTCAGGCAAAAGGTTGGTCCAACAGGACAATTCATGGCCGGCCCTGTGGTGGAGCGTGTAAGTGCCCACGTTCCGCTTGTGTGGCCTGGGCCTCACTCCTTCACATCACGGTTGCCAATGACATGAGCAGTTTTAGGAAATATAGATTTCATGGTACGGTGCAGACAGGGATCATATATAAGTAGCAATTGTGAGGATATGTTATCAATACACACCAGAAAAAGAACCATGAGAACATTACAATCTATGAAGGCATCTGGTACACTTCCCCAAAGGAAGAAGGGAGGAAAACATGTGACCTGCTAAGGAGGAATTCCCAGAGTGCTAGGGGATGACATGATCATTGCGCATCAGAGGATTGCCCGGGCAACTTCAACTTGGGAGGGAGTCCAGGACTTTCTCAGGGGAACGTCCACCCACTTGGCCATCTACATAAAATGTAAGAGGTAAAACCCAGGATAATCTTACAGGACAGAAACCAGTGTCTAGAGAGAATGTAGCAGGCCTTCCAAAGTTCGAGGAGCAAGACAGAAACAGACAAGAAATCGAGAAAAAGGAAAACTATCCTACCAGGAAAGGGTGAGGAGTCGGACTGGCCTGAGATGGCTCTGAAACTCTGTGTGCACGCAGGTTGTCAGGACAACTTCGAATTTTGAGGTGGTTTATGACATCACGAGGATCATGTCCGCCAAGATGGCCGCACGGTTACAGACTGAGGATTGGCCTAGGCTAGGCTATTAAAGGGAGGGATACCCAGAAACAGCTTTGAGAAACAGAAAGCGGACACAGAAACTGGAAGACATAAAACAGACGCTGATTCGAGGGCTAAGAAAGGGATCCTTGGCAAGAAGCGAGAATAGAGGGACAAGCCCCGAGAGGAGAACGTTGTCATCTATTCAAGTCTATGGGGAGGCCCTACTGATTCAAGCTTGCAACTTGATTGGAAGCAAGAGGCCGGACTTGGGCCTTATCAGACCTACGTGGTCCTTCTGCCTTAAGCATAAGCCAAAGTCCAGAATGAGGTCTTGAGAACGTTGAAGAGAAGACTCGATGCCTCCTTTCCTAGGCCCCTGGCATTCTTTGCAGATCAGTCTCACTTTCCATAGCTCTGGCGTCACGGGGGCCCACTGGGTACATGCTAATGTGTCCCAAGAGATGTCTTGGATGCCTTGAAGGAATGGAGCCCTGTCACGCTTGGGCTATGTCTCTTTGTTTGGAAGTGCTCTACAAGGGTGCTGAAAAGCACCCTTTTCCACAGGGCTTCGTTCCTTCATGAAGGCTGCCCTCCCAGGCTAGTGTGCTCAGTTTGCCTCCATCGAAATTCTCTCCCCCTACCTCTTGCCGTAGAAGGATTATTGATTATTTGTTTTGACACCACATGTAAGGAAGTGGGCTGAAAATGAGAACATTACAATTCTGTTTCAAGAAAAATAAACAGGCCAGGGCTGAGGATGTAAGGCAAACAAATGGCACAGCTTATAGAAATAAAGTATGCCCGTATCTAGACAGAATCAAGGGGAACGTTCAAGCATCAGAGGTCAAGTTCGAAACTTCCCAAATCCGGAAAAGAGACAGAAAAATATGTTTCCTGGAGAGAGGAATTCATCAGATTTGTCTAATTTGTCCTGGAAACATTGTGGCCGTGAAGGGGGATGCCAGGACCACCTCGAGTTTGGAGTTTCTGACCTCAGGATGTCAAACCAACCCAGATGACCACGTGTTCTCAGTGCTTAGTTTGACCTAGGCTAAGACAGCAAAGACTCCTTCAAGTGACCAGTGCAAATTCAAAGACAACAACCAAGAGTCACGAAAGCACTCACACCTCAGCCTAGAGAACATACGGTGATTCAAGAAATGCAAAATGAATCACTTGGAATGAAGGGGAACGGACTGATAAGCATGTCTAAGGGGGATAGCTGAGAAATACCATGACGATTATACTATGGAAAAGAAAAAAAGGGTCCCAGAAAATGGAAGGCAGACAGAAATCACACCTGGATAATCCACAATGAAAGATGATGTCCGTCTTTAGACAGACTCTGCTGGAACGTTTGAAAGGCAGAGAAATTCACAAGCCAAAAGACGGCAGTGAAGGTCAAGGCTGGGCTAAGTGGGAAGGGTGAGTTATGAGACTGCTCCAAGCGGGCCAGGAAACCGTGTGTCCATGAAACTTGCCTGGACAGCAGAGACACGATTATGACAAATCCTCTGACAGCACAGTGGACCCGAAAAACAACCTGGCCTCATCTACACAGTGTCAGATTTGGGTTCAAGTAGCATATTCAAGTCCCATTGCACTCAACTGCAGGTTGCCAATGGAACAGGAAAGGGGCTGGCCAGTGGTGCAGCGGTGAGGTCCGCACCTTTTGTGTCAGTGGCCCGGAGTGGGCCGGGTGGAATTGTGGGGCTGAGCCTGCTCACCACTGCTTCAGGCATTCTGGGGCAGGCGTCCGAGGTAGTGTAGAGGCAGATAGGAAGGGACGTTAGACTGGGCCAGACTTCCACAGCAAACACAGGAGCATTGTCAGCAGATGTGAGGACAGCAATGCAATTCTGCCAAAACAAAACCAATTGAATGTTGCAAAGAATAGAAAAACTGAAGCTAAAAACAAAGAAAACACCTTGCCAGTGAGAAGAATAAGATCTTTATGAAGAACCTTAGCAAAACAGGTGAAAGCTATGTCAATCGAAAACTAGCAAACGTGTGGGGAAAGAAATTCAAGAAGACACAAGGATAAAGAAGGATATTCCAGGTTCTAGGAATGGAAGAATTAACACACTTGAAACGTCCATACCAGAGAAAGGAATCTCTGGATTCCATGCAATCCCAGTCAAATTTGCAGCAATATTGGCCACAGAGTTCGAAGAGAGATTCTGAAAGTTTCTAGCCAGCAACAAGAGAACCTGAATAGGCAAAGGAATCCTCAGGAAGCAGAACAAAGCAGGACGTGTCACACTTTCTTATTTCAACATATTGAACGAAGTGATACGTACCGAAACGTCACAGTCTGGGCCCAAAAACAGGCACACAGACCCATGCAACAGAATCGAGAGCCCAGAGCCCATGTGAAACGTACATGGATAGCCCATTTTGGACCAGGGAGCCAAGTGGAGACAGCGGAGAATGGAGAGTCTCTACAATAAACGGTGCTGGGAAGCCTGCACAGCCACATGGAACACAACGAGAGTAGACCATGATGTTACACGTGGCACACACACCACCTCGAAATGGATTAAAGCCTTGAATGGCATACTTGAAACCATGAACCTTGTATACGAAGACCTAGGCAGAGTGCTCTTTGCCATCTTTCTGAGCCGCCTATTCGGAAGAAGCATATCTGACTGGGCAAGGGCAACAAAGGAAACAAGAAACAAATGGGACCACATCAAATGCACACGCTTCTGCCCAGTCAAGGAAACCATCGACTCAATGCAATGACAGCACAACAACTGGGAGAGGATGTTTGCAAACCACAAATAGGACCAGGGGTGAAAAGCCCAAAGATACAATCAACTCACACGTCTCCACAAGAAACACAACAAGCCAATGAACACCTGGGCAAAAGATGGAAACAGAGATTTCTCCCAAGAAGATCGAAAGAGGGCCAACAGGTGCATGGAAACATGTTCACCATCATTAAGTCTCAGACCAATGCAAATGCAAACTGCAAGGACACAGCAGCTCACTGTGGTCAGAATGGCTAGAATGAAGCAGAAAGGAAACAAGTGTCAGAGAGGATGTGGATAGAAGCGAAGCCTCCTGTACTGCTGGTGGGAGTGTAAACTGGTGCAGTCAGTACTCCAAGCGCTGTGGAACTGCCTCAGAAATTTAAGAATCCATGTCCCATATGATCCAGCTTCCTGTGTGGCGTGTTTATCCAAAGAACTCGGAAACACTACTGCATAAAGACATGTGCACCACTGAGTTCACCACAGCCTTACTCCCGCTATCCAAGACTTGGAATCCGCCCTGGTGCCCAGCAAGGGACTAATGGAGAAGGATGATGGGCTATACCCACACAATGGCATACCTCTTAGCCGGAACAAATGATGTAATCCAGCCATTTTTGACCACCAGAATTGCTGTGAGGGTTTTAGGGGAAGTGAAACAAGCTCCAGGGACAATGTCAAATACCGTAACATCTCACTTACAATTAGAAGAAAAAGAAAGCAATAACCAATATGTGGCATGGGATATTTGTGCCTTCCCAGAGGCAAAGCAGTGCAGTGGAGAAGGGTGAAAGATATGATTAGGCACAAGTGTGTGGTGAGGGCCTGCGATTTGGCTTACGATGGTGAAGATGATTTAACCTACACAGAAGTCTAAATCGATGAGGATGTAAATCTGAAAGATATAGGATGTTCTAATGC
Organism: Equus asinus; assembly: GCF_041296235.1. Taxonomy (NCBI): domain Eukaryota; kingdom Metazoa; phylum Chordata; class Mammalia; order Perissodactyla; family Equidae; genus Equus; species Equus asinus. The sequence goes on along the minus strand of NC_091813.1, from coordinate 13,059,044 downwards.
AGTGTTACGGCAATAAATTCACCTAAAATCACAAATCCCAAAAGGTTTCCAGAATGACGGCATAAAGCCCTGGGGACTGAAAGAGATAGGAGAAGGTGAACTTCCAAGCATGGAAAATCACCTCCAAATGCTTACTGATGCTACTGAAGGGTAGACCGTTCCAAATAGATGAAGAGGAATACTACCACAAGAACATGATCAGTCCTAAACACATGAACCAAGGGAAAATGTTACCGTCCAGGATGTTACAACTAATCACCTTCATGACTAATCCAAACAGGCCCACGTCTTCCCCCGTTCAGGCAAAAGGTTGGTCCAACAGGACAATTCATGGCCGGCCCTGTGGTGGAGCGTGTAAGTGCCCACGTTCCGCTTGTGTGGCCTGGGCCTCACTCCTTCACATCACGGTTGCCAATGACATGAGCAGTTTTAGGAAATATAGATTTCATGGTACGGTGCAGACAGGGATCATATATAAGTAGCAATTGTGAGGATATGTTATCAATACACACCAGAAAAAGAACCATGAGAACATTACAATCTATGAAGGCATCTGGTACACTTCCCCAAAGGAAGAAGGGAGGAAAACATGTGACCTGCTAAGGAGGAATTCCCAGAGTGCTAGGGGATGACATGATCATTGCGCATCAGAGGATTGCCCGGGCAACTTCAACTTGGGAGGGAGTCCAGGACTTTCTCAGGGGAACGTCCACCCACTTGGCCATCTACATAAAATGTAAGAGGTAAAACCCAGGATAATCTTACAGGACAGAAACCAGTGTCTAGAGAGAATGTAGCAGGCCTTCCAAAGTTCGAGGAGCAAGACAGAAACAGACAAGAAATCGAGAAAAAGGAAAACTATCCTACCAGGAAAGGGTGAGGAGTCGGACTGGCCTGAGATGGCTCTGAAACTCTGTGTGCACGCAGGTTGTCAGGACAACTTCGAATTTTGAGGTGGTTTATGACATCACGAGGATCATGTCCGCCAAGATGGCCGCACGGTTACAGACTGAGGATTGGCCTAGGCTAGGCTATTAAAGGGAGGGATACCCAGAAACAGCTTTGAGAAACAGAAAGCGGACACAGAAACTGGAAGACATAAAACAGACGCTGATTCGAGGGCTAAGAAAGGGATCCTTGGCAAGAAGCGAGAATAGAGGGACAAGCCCCGAGAGGAGAACGTTGTCATCTATTCAAGTCTATGGGGAGGCCCTACTGATTCAAGCTTGCAACTTGATTGGAAGCAAGAGGCCGGACTTGGGCCTTATCAGACCTACGTGGTCCTTCTGCCTTAAGCATAAGCCAAAGTCCAGAATGAGGTCTTGAGAACGTTGAAGAGAAGACTCGATGCCTCCTTTCCTAGGCCCCTGGCATTCTTTGCAGATCAGTCTCACTTTCCATAGCTCTGGCGTCACGGGGGCCCACTGGGTACATGCTAATGTGTCCCAAGAGATGTCTTGGATGCCTTGAAGGAATGGAGCCCTGTCACGCTTGGGCTATGTCTCTTTGTTTGGAAGTGCTCTACAAGGGTGCTGAAAAGCACCCTTTTCCACAGGGCTTCGTTCCTTCATGAAGGCTGCCCTCCCAGGCTAGTGTGCTCAGTTTGCCTCCATCGAAATTCTCTCCCCCTACCTCTTGCCGTAGAAGGATTATTGATTATTTGTTTTGACACCACATGTAAGGAAGTGGGCTGAAAATGAGAACATTACAATTCTGTTTCAAGAAAAATAAACAGGCCAGGGCTGAGGATGTAAGGCAAACAAATGGCACAGCTTATAGAAATAAAGTATGCCCGTATCTAGACAGAATCAAGGGGAACGTTCAAGCATCAGAGGTCAAGTTCGAAACTTCCCAAATCCGGAAAAGAGACAGAAAAATATGTTTCCTGGAGAGAGGAATTCATCAGATTTGTCTAATTTGTCCTGGAAACATTGTGGCCGTGAAGGGGGATGCCAGGACCACCTCGAGTTTGGAGTTTCTGACCTCAGGATGTCAAACCAACCCAGATGACCACGTGTTCTCAGTGCTTAGTTTGACCTAGGCTAAGACAGCAAAGACTCCTTCAAGTGACCGGTGCAAATTCAAAGACAACAACCAAGAGTCACGAAAGCACTCACACCTCAGCCTAGAGAACATACGGTGATTCAAGAAATGCAAAATGAATCACTTGGAATGAAGGGGAACGGACTGATAAGCATGTCTAAGGGGGATAGCTGAGAAATACCATGACGATTATACTATGGAAAAGAAAAAAAGGGTCCCAGAAAATGGAAGGCAGACAGAAATCACACCTGGATAATCCACAATGAAAGATGATGTCCGTCTTTAGACAGACTCTGCTGGAACGTTTGAAAGGCAGAGAAATTCACAAGCCAAAAGACGGCAGTGAAGGTCAAGGCTGGGCTAAGTGGGAAGGGTGAGTTATGAGACTGCTCCAAGCGGGCCAGGAAACCGTGTGTCCATGAAACTTGCCTGGACAGCAGAGACACGATTATGACAAATCCTCTGACAGCACAGTGGACCCGAAAAACAACCTGGCCTCATCTACACAGTGTCAGAGTTGGGCTCAAGTAGCATATTCAAGTCCCATTGCACTCAACTGCAGGTTGCCAATGGAACAGGAAAGGGGCTGGCCAGTGGTGCAGCGGTGAGGTCCGCACCTTTTGTGTCAGTGGCCCGGAGTGGGCCGGGTGGAATTATGGGGCTGAGCCTGCTCACCACTGCTTCAGGCATTCTGGGGCAGGCGTCCGAGGTAGTGTAGAGGCAGATAGGAAGGGACGTTAGACTGGGCCAGACTTCCACAGCAAACACAGGAGCATTGTCAGCAGATGTGAGGACAGCAATGCAATTCTGCCAAAACAAAACCAATTGAATGTTGCAAAGAATAGAAAAACTGAAGCTAAAAACAAAGAAAACACCTTGCCAGTGAGAAGAATAAGATCTTTATGAAGAACCTTAGCAAAACAGGTGAAAGCTATGTCAATCGAAAACTAGCAAACGTGTGGGGAAAGAAATTCAAGAAGACACAAGGATAAAGAAGGATATTCCAGGTTCTAGGAATGGAAGAATTAACACACTTGAAACGTCCATACCAGAGAAAGGAATCTCTGGATTCCATGCAATCCCAGTCAAATTTGCAGCAATATAGGCCACAGAGTTCGAAGAGAGATTCTGAAAGTTTCTAGCCAGCAACAAGAGAACCTGAATAGGCAAAGGAATCCTCAGGAAGCAGAACAAAGCAGGACGTGTCACACTTTCTTATTTCAACATATTGAACGAAGTGATACGTACCGAAACGTCACAGTCTGGGCCCAAAAACAGGCACACAGACCCATGCAACAGAATCGAGAGCCCAGAGCCCATGTGAAACGTACATGGATAGCCCATTTTGGACCAGGGAGCCAAGAGGAGACAGCGGAGAATGGAGAGTCTCCACAATAAACGGTGCTGGGAAGCCTGCACAGCCACATGGAACACAACGAGAGTAGACCATGATGTTACACGTGGCACACACACCACCTCGAAATGGATTAAAGCCTTGAATGGCATACTTGAAACCATGAACCTTGTATACGAAGACCTAGGCAGAGTGCTCTTTGCCATCTTTCTGAGCCGCCTATTCGGAAGAAGCATATCTGACTGGGCAAGGGCAACAAAGGAAACAAGAAACAAATGGGACCACATCAAATGCACACGCTTCTGCCCAGTCAAGGAAACCATCGACTCAATGCAATGACAGCACAACAACTGGGAGAGGATGTTTGCAAACCACAAATAGGACCAGGGGTGAAAAGCCCAAAGATACAATCAACTCACACGTCTCCACAAGAAACACAACAAGCCAATGAACACCTGGGCAAAAGATGGAAACAGAGATTTCTCCCAAGAAGATCGAAAGAGGGCCAACAGGTGCATGGAAACATGTTCACCATCATTAAGTCTCAGACCAATGCAAATGCAAACTGCAAGGACACAGCAGCTCACTGTGGTCAGAATGGCTAGAATGAAGCAGAAAGGAAACAAGTGTCAGAGAGGATGTGGATAGAAGCGAAGCCTCCTGTACTGCTGGTGGGAGTGTAAACTGGTGCAGTCAGTACTCCAAGCGCTGTGGAACTGCCTCAGAAATTTAAGAATCCATGTCCCATATGATCCAGCTTCCTGTGTGGCGTGTTTATCCAAAGAACTCGGAAACACTACTGCATAAAGACATGTGCACCACTGAGTTCACCACAGCCTTACTCCCGCTATCCAAGACTTGGAATCCGCCCTGGTGCCCAGCAAGGGACTAATGGAGAAGGATGATGGGCTATACCCACACAATGGCATACCTCTTAGCCGGAACAAATGATGTAATCCAGCCATTTTTGACCACCAGAATTGCTGTGAGGGTTTTAGGGGAAGTGAAACAAGCTCCAGGGACAATGTCAAATACCGTAACATCTCACTTACAATTAGAAGAAAAAGAAAGCAATAACCAATATGTGGCATGGGATATTTGTGCCTTCCCAGAGGCAAAGCAGTGCAGTGGAGAAGGGTGAAAGATATGATTAGGCACAAGTGTGTGGTGAGGGCCTGCGATTTGGCTTACGATGGTGAAGATGATTTAACCTACACAGAAGTCTAAATCGATGAGGATGTAAATCTGAAAGATATAGGATGTTCTAATGCAGTGTTACGGCAATAAATTCACCTAAAATCACAAATCCCAAAAGGTTTCCAGAATGACGGCATAAAGCCCTGGGGACTGAAAGAGATAGGAGAAGGTGAACTTCCAAGCATGGAAAATCACCTCCAAATGCTTACTGATGCTACTGAAGGGTAGACCGTTCCAAATAGATGAAGAGGAATACTACCACAAGAACATGATCAGTCCTAAACACATGAACCGAGGGAAAATGTTACCGTCCAGGATGTTACAAGTAATCACCTTCATGACTAATCCAAACAGGCCCACGTCTTCCCCCGTTCAGGCAAAAGGTTGGTCCAACAGGACAATTCATGGCCGGCCCTGTGGTGGAGCGTGTAAGTGCCCACGTTCCGCTTGTGTGGCCTGGGCCTCACTCCTTCACATCACGGTTGCCAATGACATGAGCAGTTTTAGGAAATATAGATTTCATGGTACGGTGCAGACAGGGATCATATATAAGTAGCAATTGTGAGGATATGTTATCAATACACACCAGAAAAAGAACCATGAGAACATTACAATCTATGAAGGCATCTGGTACACTTCCCCAAAGGAAGAAGGGAGGAAAACATGTGACCTGCTAAGGAGGAATTCCCAGAGTGCTAGGGGATGACATGATCATTGCGCATCAGAGGATTGCCCGGGCAACTTCAACTTGGGAGGGAGTCCAGGACTTTCTCAGGGGAACGTCCACCCACTTGGCCATCTACATAAAATGTAAGAGGTAAAACCCAGGATAATCTTACAGGACAGAAACCAGTGTCTAGAGAGAATGTAGCAGGCCTTCCAAAGTTCGAGGAGCAAGACAGAAACAGACAAGAAATCGAGAAAAAGGAAAACTATCCTACCAGGAAAGGGTGAGGAGTCGGACTGGCCTGAGATGGCTCTGAAACTCTGTGTGCACGCAGGTTGTCAGGACAACTTCGAATTTTGAGGTGGTTTATGACATCACGAGGATCATGTCCGCCAAGATGGCCGCACGGTTACAGACTGAGGATTGGCCTAGGCTAGGCTATTAAAGGGAGGGATACCCAGAAACAGCTTTGAGAAACAGAAAGCGGACACAGAAACTGGAAGACATAAAACAGACGCTGATTCGAGGGCTAAGAAAGGGATCCTTGGCAAGAAGCGAGAATAGAGGGACAAGCCCCGAGAGGAGAACGTTGTCATCTATTCAAGTCTATGGGGAGGCCCTACTGATTCAAGCTTGCAACTTGATTGGAAGCAAGAGGCCGGACTTGGGCCTTATCAGACCTACGTGGTCCTTCTGCCTTAAGCATAAGCCAAAGTCCAGAATGAGGTCTTGAGAACGTTGAAGAGAAGACTCGATGCCTCCTTTCCTAGGCCCCTGGCATTCTTTGCAGATCAGTCTCACTTTCCATAGCTCTGGCGTCACGGGGGCCCACTGGGTACATGCTAATGTGTCCCAAGAGATGTCTTGGATGCCTTGAAGGAATGGAGCCCTGTCACGCTTGGGCTATGTCTCTTTGTTTGGAAGTGCTCTACAAGGGTGCTGAAAAGCACCCTTTTCCACAGGGCTTCGTTCCTTCATGAAGGCTGCCCTCCCAGGCTAGTGTGCTCAGTTTGCCTCCATCGAAATTCTCTCCCCCTACCTCTTGCCGTAGAAGGATTATTGATTATTTGTTTTGACACCACATGTAAGGAAGTGGGCTGAAAATGAGAACATTACAATTCTGTTTCAAGAAAAATAAACAGGCCAGGGCTGAGGATGTAAGGCAAACAAATGGCACAGCTTATAGAAATAAAGTATGCCCGTATCTAGACAGAATCAAGGGGAACGTTCAAGCATCAGAGGTCAAGTTCGAAACTTCCCAAATCCGGAAAAGAGACAGAAAAATATGTTTCCTGGAGAGAGGAATTCATCAGATTTGTCTAATTTGTCCTGGAAACATTGTGGCCGTGAAGGGGGATGCCAGGACCACCTCGAGTTTGGAGTTTCTGACCTCAGGATGTCAAACCAACCCAGATGACCACGTGTTCTCAGTGCTTAGTTTGACCTAGGCTAAGACAGCAAAGACTCCTTCAAGTGACCGGTGCAAATTCAAAGACAACAACCAAGAGTCACGAAAGCACTCACACCTCAGCCTAGAGAACATACGGTGATTCAAGAAATGCAAAATGAATCACTTGGAATGAAGGGGAACGGACTGATAAGCATGTCTAAGGGGGATAGCTGAGAAATACCATGACGATTATACTATGGAAAAGAAAAAAAGGGTCCCAGAAAATGGAAGGCAGACAGAAATCACACCTGGATAATCCACAATGAAAGATGATGTCCGTCTTTAGACAGACTCTGCTGGAACGTTTGAAAGGCAGAGAAATTCACAAGCCAAAAGACGGCAGTGAAGGTCAAGGCTGGGCTAAGTGGGAAGGGTGAGTTATGAGACTGCTCCAAGCGGGCCAGGAAACCGTGTGTCCATGAAACTTGCCTGGACAGCAGAGACACGATTATGACAAATCCTCTGACAGCACAGTGGACCCGAAAAACAACCTGGCCTCATCTACACAGTGTCAGAGTTGGGCTCAAGTAGCATATTCAAGTCCCATTGCACTCAACTGCAGGTTGCCAATGGAACAGGAAAGGGGCTGGCCAGTGGTGCAGCGGTGAGGTCCGCACCTTTTGTGTCAGTGGCCCGGAGTGGGCCGGGTGGAATTATGGGGCTGAGCCTGCTCACCACTGCTTCAGGCATTCTGGGGCAGGCGTCCGAGGTAGTGTAGAGGCAGATAGGAAGGGACGTTAGACTGGGCCAGACTTCCACAGCAAACACAGGAGCATTGTCAGCAGATGTGAGGACAGCAATGCAATTCTGCCAAAACAAAACCAATTGAATGTTGCAAAGAATAGAAAAACTGAAGCTAAAAACAAAGAAAACACCTTGCCAGTGAGAAGAATAAGATCTTTATGAAGAACCTTAGCAAAACAGGTGAAAGCTATGTCAATCGAAAACTAGCAAACGTGTGGGGAAAGAAATTCAAGAAGACACAAGGATAAAGAAGGATATTCCAGGTTCTAGGAATGGAAGAATTAACACACTTGAAACGTCCATACCAGAGAAAGGAATCTCTGGATTCCATGCAATCCCAGTCAAATTTGCAGCAATATAGGCCACAGAGTTCGAAGAGAGATTCTGAAAGTTTCTAGCCAGCAACAAGAGAACCTGAATAGGCAAAGGAATCCTCAGGAAGCAGAACAAAGCAGGACGTGTCACACTTTCTTATTTCAACATATTGAACGAAGTGATACGTACCGAAACGTCACAGTCTGGGCCCAAAAACAGGCACACAGACCCATGCAACAGAATCGAGAGCCCAGAGCCCATGTGAAACGTACATGGATAGCCCATTTTGGACCAGGGAGCCAAGAGGAGACAGCGGAGAATGGAGAGTCTCCACAATAAACGGTGCTGGGAAGCCTGCACAGCCACATGGAACACAACGAGAGTAGACCATGATGTTACACGTGGCACACACACCACCTCGAAATGGATTAAAGCCTTGAATGGCATACTTGAAACCATGAACCTTGTATACGAAGACCTAGGCAGAGTGCTCTTTGCCATCTTTCTGAGCCGCCTATTCGGAAGAAGCATATCTGACTGGGCAAGGGCAACAAAGGAAACAAGAAACAAATGGGACCACATCAAATGCACACGCTTCTGCCCAGTCAAGGAAACCATCGACTCAATGCAATGACAGCACAACAACTGGGAGAGGATGTTTGCAAACCACAAATAGGACCAGGGGTGAAAAGCCCAAAGATACAATCAACTCACACGTCTCCACAAGAAACACAACAAGCCAATGAACACCTGGGCAAAAGATGGAAACAGAGATTTCTCCCAAGAAGATCGAAAGAGGGCCAACAGGTGCATGGAAACATGTTCACCATCATTAAGTCTCAGACCAATGCAAATGCAAACTGCAAGGACACAGCAGCTCACTGTGGTCAGAATGGCTAGAATGAAGCAGAAAGGAAACAAGTGTCAGAGAGGATGTGGATAGAAGCGAAGCCTCCTGTACTGCTGGTGGGAGTGTAAACTGGTGCAGTCAGTACTCCAAGCGCTGTGGAACTGCCTCAGAAATTTAAGAATCCATGTCCCATATGATCCAGCTTCCTGTGTGGCGTGTTTATCCAAAGAACTCGGAAACACTACTGCATAAAGACATGTGCACCACTGAGTTCACCACAGCCTTACTCCCGCTATCCAAGACTTGGAATCCGCCCTGGTGCCCAGCAAGGGACTAATGGAGAAGGATGATGGGCTATACCCACACAATGGCATACCTCTTAGCCGGAACAAATGATGTAATCCAGCCATTTTTGACCACCAGAATTGCTGTGAGGGTTTTAGGGGAAGTGAAACAAGCTCCAGGGACAATGTCAAATACCGTAACATCTCACTTACAATTAGAAGAAAAAGAAAGCAATAACCAATATGTGGCATGGGATATTTGTGCCTTCCCAGAGGCAAAGCAGTGCAGTGGAGAAGGGTGAAAGATATGATTAGGCACAAGTGTGTGGTGAGGGCCTGCGATTTGGCTTACGATGGTGAAGATGATTTAACCTACACAGAAGTCTAAATCGATGAGGATGTAAATCTGAAAGATATAGGATGTTCTAATGCAGTGTTACGGCAATAAATTCACCTAAAATCACAAATCCCAAAAGGTTTCCAGAATGACGGCATAAAGCCCTGGGGACTGAAAGAGATAGGAGAAGGTGAACTTCCAAGCATGGAAAATCACCTCCAAATGCTTACTGATGCTACTGAAGGGTAGACCGTTCCAAATAGATGAAGAGGAATACTACCACAAGAACATGATCAGTCCTAAACACATGAACCGAGGGAAAATGTTACCGTCCAGGATGTTACAAGTAATCACCTTCATGACTAATCCAAACAGGCCCACGTCTTCCCCCGTTCAGGCAAAAGGTTGGTCCAACAGGACAATTCATGGCCGGCCCTGTGGTGGAGCGTGTAAGTGCCCACGTTCCGCTTGTGTGGCCTGGGCCTCACTCCTTCACATCACGGTTGCCAATGACATGAGCAGTTTTAGGAAATATAGATTTCATGGTACGGTGCAGACAGGGATCATATATAAGTAGCAATTGTGAGGATATGTTATCAATACACACCAGAAAAAGAACCATGAGAACATTACAATCTATGAAGGCATCTGGTACACTTCCCCAAAGGAAGAAGGGAGGAAAACATGTGACCTGCTAAGGAGGAATTCCCAGAGTGCTAGGGGATGACATGATCATTGCGCATCAGAGGATTGCCCGGGCAACTTCAACTTGGGAGGGAGTCCAGGACTTTCTCAGGGGAACGTCCACCCACTTGGCCATCTACATAAAATGTAAGAGGTAAAACCCAGGATAATCTTACAGGACAGAAACCAGTGTCTAGAGAGAATGTAGCAGGCCTTCCAAAGTTCGAGGAGCAAGACAGAAACAGACAAGAAATCGAGAAAAAGGAAAACTATCCTACCAGGAAAGGGTGAGGAGTCGGACTGGCCTGAGATGGCTCTGAAACTCTGTGTGCACGCAGGTTGTCAGGACAACTTCGAATTTTGAGGTGGTTTATGACATCACGAGGATCATGTCCGCCAAGATGGCCGCACGGTTACAGACTGAGGATTGGCCTAGGCTAGGCTATTAAAGGGAGGGATACCCAGAAACAGCTTTGAGAAACAGAAAGCGGACACAGAAACTGGAAGACATAAAACAGACGCTGATTCGAGGGCTAAGAAAGGGATCCTTGGCAAGAAGCGAGAATAGAGGGACAAGCCCCGAGAGGAGAACGTTGTCATCTATTCAAGTCTATGGGGAGGCCCTACTGATTCAAGCTTGCAACTTGATTGGAAGCAAGAGGCCGGACTTGGGCCTTATCAGACCTACGTGGTCCTTCTGCCTTAAGCATAAGCCAAAGTCCAGAATGAGGTCTTGAGAACGTTGAAGAGAAGACTCGATGCCTCCTTTCCTAGGCCCCTGGCATTCTTTGCAGATCAGTCTCACTTTCCATAGCTCTGGCGTCACGGGGGCCCACTGGGTACATGCTAATGTGTCCCAAGAGATGTCTTGGATGCCTTGAAGGAATGGAGCCCTGTCACGCTTGGGCTATGTCTCTTTGTTTGGAAGTGCTCTACAAGGGTGCTGAAAAGCACCCTTTTCCACAGGGCTTCGTTCCTTCATGAAGGCTGCCCTCCCAGGCTAGTGTGCTCAGTTTGCCTCCATCGAAATTCTCTCCCCCTACCTCTTGCCGTAGAAGGATTATTGATTATTTGTTTTGACACCACATGTAAGGAAGTGGGCTGAAAATGAGAACATTACAATTCTGTTTCAAGAAAAATAAACAGGCCAGGGCTGAGGATGTAAGGCAAACAAATGGCACAGCTTATAGAAATAAAGTATGCCCGTATCTAGACAGAATCAAGGGGAACGTTCAAGCATCAGAGGTCAAGTTCGAAACTTCCCAAATCCGGAAAAGAGACAGAAAAATATGTTTCCTGGAGAGAGGAATTCATCAGATTTGTCTAATTTGTCCTGGAAACATTGTGGCCGTGAAGGGGGATGCCAGGACCACCTCGAGTTTGGAGTTTCTGACCTCAGGATGTCAAACCAACCCAGATGACCACGTGTTCTCAGTGCTTAGTTTGACCTAGGCTAAGACAGCAAAGACTCCTTCAAGTGACCGGTGCAAATTCAAAGACAACAACCAAGAGTCACGAAAGCACTCACACCTCAGCCTAGAGAACATACGGTGATTCAAGAAATGCAAAATGAATCACTTGGAATGAAGGGGAACGGACTGATAAGCATGTCTAAGGGGGATAGCTGAGAAATACCATGACGATTATACTATGGAAAAGAAAAAAAGGGTCCCAGAAAATGGAAGGCAGACAGAAATCACACCTGGATAATCCACAATGAAAGATGATGTCCGTCTTTAGACAGACTCTGCTGGAACGTTTGAAAGGCAGAGAAATTCACAAGCCAAAAGACGGCAGTGAAGGTCAAGGCTGGGCTAAGTGGGAAGGGTGAGTTATGAGACTGCTCCAAGCGGGCCAGGAAACCGTGTGTCCATGAAACTTGCCTGGACAGCAGAGACACGATTATGACAAATCCTCTGACAGCACAGTGGACCCGAAAAACAACCTGGCCTCATCTACACAGTGTCAGAGTTGGGCTCAAGTAGCATATTCAAGTCCCATTGCACTCAACTGCAGGTTGCCAATGGAACAGGAAAGGGGCTGGCCAGTGGTGCAGCGGTGAGGTCCGCACCTTTTGTGTCAGTGGCCCGGAGTGGGCCGGGTGGAATTATGGGGCTGAGCCTGCTCACCACTGCTTCAGGCATTCTGGGGCAGGCGTCCGAGGTAGTGTAGAGGCAGATAGGAAGGGACGTTAGACTGGGCCAGACTTCCACAGCAAACACAGGAGCATTGTCAGCAGATGTGAGGACAGCAATGCAATTCTGCCAAAACAAAACCAATTGAATGTTGCAAAGAATAGAAAAACTGAAGCTAAAAACAAAGAAAACACCTTGCCAGTGAGAAGAATAAGATCTTTATGAAGAACCTTAGCAAAACAGGTGAAAGCTATGTCAATCGAAAACTAGCAAACGTGTGGGGAAAGAAATTCAAGAAGACACAAGGATAAAGAAGGATATTCCAGGTTCTAGGAATGGAAGAATTAACACACTTGAAACGTCCATACCAGAGAAAGGAATCTCTGGATTCCATGCAATCCCAGTCAAATTTGCAGCAATATTGGCCACAGAGTTCGAAGAGAGATTCTGAAAGTTTCTAGCCAGCAACAAGAGAACCTGAATAGGCAAAGGAATCCTCAGGAAGCAGAACAAAGCAGGACGTGTCACACTTTCTTATTTCAACATATTGAACGAAGTGATACGTACCGAAACGTCACAGTCTGGGCCCAAAAACAGGCACACAGACCCATGCAACAGAATCGAGAGCCCAGAGCCCATGTGAAACGTACATGGATAGCCCATTTTGGACCAGGGAGCCAAGAGGAGACAGCGGAGAATGGAGAGTCTCCACAATAAACGGTGCTGGGAAGCCTGCACAGCCACATGGAACACAACGAGAGTAGACCATGATGTTACACGTGGCACACACACCACCTCGAAATGGATTAAAGCCTTGCATGGCATACTTGAAACCATGAACCTTGTATACGAAGACCTAGGCAGAGTGCTCTTTGCCATCTTTCTGAGCCGCCTATTCGGAAGAAGCATATCTGACTGGGCAAGGGCAACAAAGGAAACAAGAAACAAATGGGACCACATCAAATGCACACGCTTCTGCCCAGTCAAGGAAACCATCGACTCAATGCAATGACAGCACAACAACTGGGAGAGGATGTTTGCAAACCACAAATAGGACCAGGGGTGAAAAGCCCAAAGATACAATCAACTCACACGTCTCCACAAGAAACACAACAAGCCAATGAACACCTGGGCAAAAGATGGAAACAGAGATTTCTCCCAAGAAGATCGAAAGAGGGCCAACAGGTGCATGGAAACATGTTCACCATCATTAAGTCTCAGACCAATGCAAATGCAAACTGCAAGGACACAGCAGCTCACTGTGGTCAGAATGGCTAGAATGAAGCAGAAAGGAAACAAGTGTCAGAGAGGATGTGGATAGAAGCGAAGCCTCCTGTACTGCTGGTGGGAGTGTAAACTGGTGCAGTCAGTACTCCAAGCGCTGTGGAACTGCCTCAGAAATTTAAGAATCCATGTCCCATATGATCCAGCTTCCTGTGTGGCGTGTTTATCCAAAGAACTCGGAAACACTACTGCATAAAGACATGTGCACCACTGAGTTCACCACAGCCTTACTCCCGCTATCCAAGACTTGGAATCCGCCCTGGTGCCCAGCAAGGGACTAATGGAGAAGGATGATGGGCTATACCCACACAATGGCATACCTCTTAGCCGGAACAAATGATGTAATCCAGCCATTTTTGACCACCAGAATTGCTGTGAGGGTTTTAGGGGAAGTGAAACAAGCTCCAGGGACAATGTCAAATACCGTAACATCTCACTTACAATTAGAAGAAAAAGAAAGCAATAACCAATATGTGGCATGGGATATTTGTGCCTTCCCAGAGGCAAAGCAGTGCAGTGGAGAAGGGTGAAAGATATGATTAGGCACAAGTGTGTGGTGAGGGCCTGCGATTTGGCTTACGATGGTGAAGATGATTTAACCTACACAGAAGTCTAAATCGATGAGGATGTAAATCTGAAAGATATAGGATGTTCTAATGCAGTGTTACGGCAATAAATTCACCTAAAATCACAAATCCCAAAAGGTTTCCAGAATGACGGCATAAAGCCCTGGGGACTGAAAGAGATAGGAGAAGGTGAACTTCCAAGCATGGAAAATCACCTCCAAATGCTTACTGATGCTACTGAAGGGTAGACCGTTCCAAATAGATGAAGAGGAATACTACCACAAGAACATGATCAGTCCTAAACACATGAACCGAGGGAAAATGTTACCGTCCAGGATGTTACAACTAATCACCTTCATGACTAATCCAAACAGGCCCACGTCTTCCCCCGTTCAGGCAAAAGGTTGGTCCAACAGGACAATTCATGGCCGGCCCTGTGGTGGAGCGTGTAAGTGCCCACGTTCCGCTTGTGTGGCCTGGGCCTCACTCCTTCACATCACGGTTGCCAATGACATGAGCAGTTTTAGGAAATATAGATTTCATGGTACGGTGCAGACAGGGATCATATATAAGTAGCAATTGTGAGGATATGTTATCAATACACACCAGAAAAAGAACCATGAGAACATTACAATCTATGAAGGCATCTGGTACACTTCCCCAAAGGAAGAAGGGAGGAAAACATGTGACCTGCTAAGGAGGAATTCCCAGAGTGCTAGGGGATGACATGATCATTGCGCATCAGAGGATTGCCCGGGCAACTTCAACTTGGGAGGGAGTCCAGGACTTTCTCAGGGGAACGTCCACCCACTTGGCCATCTACATAAAATGTAAGAGGTAAAACCCAGGATAATCTTACAGGACAGAAACCAGTGTCTAGAGAGAATGTAGCAGGCCTTCCAAAGTTCGAGGAGCAAGACAGAAACAGACAAGAAATCGAGAAAAAGGAAAACTATCCTACCAGGAAAGGGTGAGGAGTCGGACTGGCCTGAGATGGCTCTGAAACTCTGTGTGCACGCAGGTTGTCAGGACAACTTCGAATTTTGAGGTGGTTTATGACATCACGAGGATCATGTCCGCCAAGATGGCCGCACGGTTACAGACTGAGGATTGGCCTAGGCTAGGCTATTAAAGGGAGGGATACCCAGAAACAGCTTTGAGAAACAGAAAGCGGACACAGAAACTGGAAGACATAAAACAGACGCTGATTCGAGGGCTAAGAAAGGGATCCTTGGCAAGAAGCGAGAATAGAGGGACAAGCCCCGAGAGGAGAACGTTGTCATCTATTCAAGTCTATGGGGAGGCCCTACTGATTCAAGCTTGCAACTTGATTGGAAGCAAGAGGCCGGACTTGGGCCTTATCAGACCTACGTGGTCCTTCTGCCTTAAGCATAAGCCAAAGTCCAGAATGAGGTCTTGAGAACGTTGAAGAGAAGACTCGATGCCTCCTTTCCTAGGCCCCTGGCATTCTTTGCAGATCAGTCTCACTTTCCATAGCTCTGGCGTCACGGGGGCCCACTGGGTACATGCTAATGTGTCCCAAGAGATGTCTTGGATGCCTTGAAGGAATGGAGCCCTGTCACGCTTGGGCTATGTCTCTTTGTTTGGAAGTGCTCTACAAGGGTGCTGAAAAGCACCCTTTTCCACAGGGCTTCGTTCCTTCATGAAGGCTGCCCTCCCAGGCTAGTGTGCTCAGTTTGCCTCCATCGAAATTCTCTCCCCCTACCTCTTGCCGTAGAAGGATTATTGATTATTTGTTTTGACACCACATGTAAGGAAGTGGGCTGAAAATGAGAACATTACAATTCTGTTTCAAGAAAAATAAACAGGCCAGGGCTGAGGATGTAAGGCAAACAAATGGCACAGCTTATAGAAATAAAGTATGCCCGTATCTAGACAGAATCAAGGGGAACGTTCAAGCATCAGAGGTCAAGTTCGAAACTTCCCAAATCCGGAAAAGAGACAGAAAAATATGTTTCCTGGAGAGAGGAATTCATCAGATTTGTCTAATTTGTCCTGGAAACATTGTGGCCGTGAAGGGGGATGCCAGGACCACCTCGAGTTTGGAGTTTCTGACCTCAGGATGTCAAACCAACCCAGATGACCACGTGTTCTCAGTGCTTAGTTTGACCTAGGCTAAGACAGCAAAGACTCCTTCAAGTGACCGGTGCAAATTCAAAGACAACAACCAAGAGTCACGAAAGCACTCACACCTCAGCCTAGAGAACATACGGTGATTCAAGAAATGCAAAATGAATCACTTGGAATGAAGGGGAACGGACTGATAAGCATGTCTAAGGGGGATAGCTGAGAAATACCATGACGATTATACTATGGAAAAGAAAAAAAGGGTCCCAGAAAATGGAAGGCAGACAGAAATCACACCTGGATAATCCACAATGAAAGATGATGTCCGTCTTTAGACAGACTCTGCTGGAACGTTTGAAAGGCAGAGAAATTCACAAGCCAAAAGACGGCAGTGAAGGTCAAGGCTGGGCTAAGTGGGAAGGGTGAGTTATGAGACTGCTCCAAGCGGGCCAGGAAACCGTGTGTCCATGAAACTTGCCTGGACAGCAGAGACACGATTATGACAAATCCTCTGACAGCACAGTGGACCCGAAAAACAACCTGGCCTCATCTACACAGTGTCAGAGTTGGGCTCAAGTAGCATATTCAAGTCCCATTGCACTCAACTGCAGGTTGCCAATGGAACAGGAAAGGGGCTGGCCAGTGGTGCAGCGGTGAGGTCCGCACCTTTTGTGTCAGTGGCCCGGAGTGGGCCGGGTGGAATTATGGGGCTGAGCCTGCTCACCACTGCTTCAGGCATTCTGGGGCAGGCGTCCGAGGTAGTGTAGAGGCAGATAGGAAGGGACGTTAGACTGGGCCAGACTTCCACAGCAAACACAGGAGCATTGTCAGCAGATGTGAGGACAGCAATGCAATTCTGCCAAAACAAAACCAATTGAATGTTGCAAAGAATAGAAAAACTGAAGCTAAAAACAAAGAAAACACCTTGCCAGTGAGAAGAATAAGATCTTTATGAAGAACCTTAGCAAAACAGGTGAAAGCTATGTCAATCGAAAACTAGCAAACGTGTGGGGAAAGAAATTCAAGAAGACACAAGGATAAAGAAGGATATTCCAGGTTCTAGGAATGGAAGAATTAACACACTTGAAACGTCCATACCAGAGAAAGGAATCTCTGGATTCCATGCAATCCCAGTCAAATTTGCAGCAATATTGGCCACAGAGTTCGAAGAGAGATTCTGAAAGTTTCTAGCCAGCAACAAGAGAACCTGAATAGGCAAAGGAATCCTCAGGAAGCAGAACAAAGCAGGACGTGTCACACTTTCTTATTTCAACATATTGAACGAAGTGATACGTACCGAAACGTCACAGTCTGGGCCCAAAAACAGGCACACAGACCCATGCAACAGAATCGAGAGCCCAGAGCCCATGTGAAACGTACATGGATAGCCCATTTTGGACCAGGGAGCCAAGAGGAGACAGCGGAGAATGGAGAGTCTCCACAATAAACGGTGCTGGGAAGCCTGCACAGCCACATGGAACACAACGAGAGTAGACCATGATGTTACACGTGGCACACACACCACCTCGAAATGGATTAAAGCCTTGAATGGCATACTTGAAACCATGAACCTTGTATACGAAGACCTAGGCAGAGTGCTCTTTGCCATCTTTCTGAGCCGCCTATTCGGAAGAAGCATATCTGACTGGGCAAGGGCAACAAAGGAAACAAGAAACAAATGGGACCACATCAAATGCACACGCTTCTGCCCAGTCAAGGAAACCATCGACTCAATGCAATGACAGCACAACAACTGGGAGAGGATGTTTGCAAACCACAAATAGGACCAGGGGTGAAAAGCCCAAAGATACAATCAACTCACACGTCTCCACAAGAAACACAACAAGCCAATGAACACCTGGGCAAAAGATGGAAACAGAGATTTCTCCCAAGAAGATCGAAAGAGGGCCAACAGGTGCATGGAAACATGTTCACCATCATTAAGTCTCAGACCAATGCAAATGCAAACTGCAAGGACACAGCAGCTCACTGTGGTCAGAATGGCTAGAATGAAGCAGAAAGGAAACAAGTGTCAGAGAGGATGTGGATAGAAGCGAAGCCTCCTGTACTGCTGGTGGGAGTGTAAACTGGTGCAGTCAGTACTCCAAGCGCTGTGGAACTGCCTCAGAAATTTAAGAATCCATGTCCCATATGATCCAGCTTCCTGTGTGGCGTGTTTATCCAAAGAACTCGGAAACACTACTGCATAAAGACATGTGCACCACTGAGTTCACCACAGCCTTACTCCCGCTATCCAAGACTTGGAATCCGCCCTGGTGCCCAGCAAGGGACTAATGGAGAAGGATGATGGGCTATACCCACACAATGGCATACCTCTTAGCCGGAACAAATGATGTAATCCAGCCATTTTTGACCACCAGAATTGCTGTGAGGGTTTTAGGGGAAGTGAAACAAGCTCCAGGGACAATGTCAAATACCGTAACATCTCACTTACAATTAGAAGAAAAAGAAAGCAATAACCAATATGTGGCATGGGATATTTGTGCCTTCCCAGAGGCAAAGCAGTGCAGTGGAGAAGGGTGAAAGATATGATTAGGCACAAGTGTGTGGTGAGGGCCTGCGATTTGGCTTACGATGGTGAAGATGATTTAACCTACACAGAAGTCTAAATCGATGAGGATGTAAATCTGAAAGATATAGGATGTTCTAATGCAGTGTTACGGCAATAAATTCACCTAAAATCACAAATCCCAAAAGGTTTCCAGAATGACGGCATAAAGCCCTGGGGACTGAAAGAGATAGGAGAAGGTGAACTTCCAAGCATGGAAAATCACCTCCAAATGCTTACTGATGCTACTGAAGGGTAGACCGTTCCAAATAGATGAAGAGGAATACTACCACAAGAACATGATCAGTCCTAAACACATGAACCGAGGGAAAATGTTACCGTCCAGGATGTTACAACTAATCACCTTCATGACTAATCCAAACAGGCCCACGTCTTCCCCCGTTCAGGCAAAAGGTTGGTCCAACAGGACAATTCATGGCCGGCCCTGTGGTGGAGCGTGTAAGTGCCCACGTTCCGCTTGTGTGGCCTGGGCCTCACTCCTTCACATCACGGTTGCCAATGACATGAGCAGTTTTAGGAAATATAGATTTCATGGTACGGTGCAGACAGGGATCATATATAAGTAGCAATTGTGAGGATATGTTATCAATACACACCAGAAAAAGAACCATGAGAACATTACAATCTATGAAGGCATCTGGTACACTTCCCCAAAGGAAGAAGGGAGGAAAACATGTGACCTGCTAAGGAGGAATTCCCAGAGTGCTAGGGGATGACATGATCATTGCGCATCAGAGGATTGCCCGGGCAACTTCAACTTGGGAGGGAGTCCAGGACTTTCTCAGGGGAACGTCCACCCACTTGGCCATCTACATAAAATGTAAGAGGTAAAACCCAGGATAATCTTACAGGACAGAAACCAGTGTCTAGAGAGAATGTAGCAGGCCTTCCAAAGTTCGAGGAGCAAGACAGAAACAGACAAGAAATCGAGAAAAAGGAAAACTATCCTACCAGGAAAGGGTGAGGAGTCGGACTGGCCTGAGATGGCTCTGAAACTCTGTGTGCACGCAGGTTGTCAGGACAACTTCGAATTTTGAGGTGGTTTATGACATCACGAGGATCATGTCCGCCAAGATGGCCGCACGGTTACAGACTGAGGATTGGCCTAGGCTAGGCTATTAAAGGGAGGGATACCCAGAAACAGCTTTGAGAAACAGAAAGCGGACACAGAAACTGGAAGACATAAAACAGACGCTGATTCGAGGGCTAAGAAAGGGATCCTTGGCAAGAAGCGAGAATAGAGGGACAAGCCCCGAGAGGAGAACGTTGTCATCTATTCAAGTCTATGGGGAGGCCCTACTGATTCAAGCTTGCAACTTGATTGGAAGCAAGAGGCCGGACTTGGGCCTTATCAGACCTACGTGGTCCTTCTGCCTTAAGCATAAGCCAAAGTCCAGAATGAGGTCTTGAGAACGTTGAAGAGAAGACTCGATGCCTCCTTTCCTAGGCCCCTGGCATTCTTTGCAGATCAGTCTCACTTTCCATAGCTCTGGCGTCACGGGGGCCCACTGGGTACATGCTAATGTGTCCCAAGAGATGTCTTGGATGCCTTGAAGGAATGGAGCCCTGTCACGCTTGGGCTATGTCTCTTTGTTTGGAAGTGCTCTACAAGGGTGCTGAAAAGCACCCTTTTCCACAGGGCTTCGTTCCTTCATGAAGGCTGCCCTCCCAGGCTAGTGTGCTCAGTTTGCCTCCATCGAAATTCTCTCCCCCTACCTCTTGCCGTAGAAGGATTATTGATTATTTGTTTTGACACCACATGTAAGGAAGTGGGCTGAAAATGAGAACATTACAATTCTGTTTCAAGAAAAATAAACAGGCCAGGGCTGAGGATGTAAGGCAAACAAATGGCACAGCTTATAGAAATAAAGTATGCCCGTATCTAGACAGAATCAAGGGGAACGTTCAAGCATCAGAGGTCAAGTTCGAAACTTCCCAAATCCGGAAAAGAGACAGAAAAATATGTTTCCTGGAGAGAGGAATTCATCAGATTTGTCTAATTTGTCCTGGAAACATTGTGGCCGTGAAGGGGGATGCCAGGACCACCTCGAGTTTGGAGTTTCTGACCTCAGGATGTCAAACCAACCCAGATGACCACGTGTTCTCAGTGCTTAGTTTGACCTAGGCTAAGACAGCAAAGACTCCTTCAAGTGACCGGTGCAAATTCAAAGACAACAACCAAGAGTCACGAAAGCACTCACACCTCAGCCTAGAGAACATACGGTGATTCAAGAAATGCAAAATGAATCACTTGGAATGAAGGGGAACGGACTGATAAGCATGTCTAAGGGGGATAGCTGAGAAATACCATGACGATTATACTATGGAAAAGAAAAAAAGGGTCCCAGAAAATGGAAGGCAGACAGAAATCACACCTGGATAATCCACAATGAAAGATGATGTCCGTCTTTAGACAGACTCTGCTGGAACGTTTGAAAGGCAGAGAAATTCACAAGCCAAAAGACGGCAGTGAAGGTCAAGGCTGGGCTAAGTGGGAAGGGTGAGTTATGAGACTGCTCCAAGCGGGCCAGGAAACCGTGTGTCCATGAAACTTGCCTGGACAGCAGAGACACGATTATGACAAATCCTCTGACAGCACAGTGGACCCGAAAAACAACCTGGCCTCATCTACACAGTGTCAGAGTTGGGCTCAAGTAGCATATTCAAGTCCCATTGCACTCAACTGCAGGTTGCCAATGGAACAGGAAAGGGGCTGGCCAGTGGTGCAGCGGTGAGGTCCGCACCTTTTGTGTCAGTGGCCCGGAGTGGGCCGGGTGGAATTATGGGGCTGAGCCTGCTCACCACTGCTTCAGGCATTCTGGGGCAGGCGTCCGAGGTAGTGTAGAGGCAGATAGGAAGGGACGTTAGACTGGGCCAGACTTCCACAGCAAACACAGGAGCATTGTCAGCAGATGTGAGGACAGCAATGCAATTCTGCCAAAACAAAACCAATTGAATGTTGCAAAGAATAGAAAAACTGAAGCTAAAAACAAAGAAAACACCTTGCCAGTGAGAAGAATAAGATCTTTATGAAGAACCTTAGCAAAACAGGTGAAAGCTATGTCAATCGAAAACTAGCAAACGTGTGGGGAAAGAAATTCAAGAAGACACAAGGATAAAGAAGGATATTCCAGGTTCTAGGAATGGAAGAATTAACACACTTGAAACGTCCATACCAGAGAAAGGAATCTCTGGATTCCATGCAATCCCAGTCAAATTTGCAGCAATATAGGCCACAGAGTTCGAAGAGAGATTCTGAAAGTTTCTAGCCAGCAACAAGAGAACCTGAATAGGCAAAGGAATCCTCAGGAAGCAGAACAAAGCAGGACGTGTCACACTTTCTTATTTCAACATATTGAACGAAGTGATACGTACCGAAACGTCACAGTCTGGGCCCAAAAACAGGCACACAGACCCATGCAACAGAATCGAGAGCCCAGAGCCCATGTGAAACGTACATGGATAGCCCATTTTGGACCAGGGAGCCAAGAGGAGACAGCGGAGAATGGAGAGTCTCCACAATAAACGGTGCTGGGAAGCCTGCACAGCCACATGGAACACAACGAGAGTAGACCATGATGTTACACGTGGCACACACACCACCTCGAAATGGATTAAAGCCTTGAATGGCATACTTGAAACCATGAACCTTGTATACGAAGACCTAGGCAGAGTGCTCTTTGCCATCTTTCTGAGCCGCCTATTCGGAAGAAGCATATCTGACTGGGCAAGGGCAACAAAGGAAACAAGAAACAAATGGGACCACATCAAATGCACACGCTTCTGCCCAGTCAAGGAAACCATCGACTCAATGCAATGACAGCACAACAACTGGGAGAGGATGTTTGCAAACCACAAATAGGACCAGGGGTGAAAAGCCCAAAGATACAATCAACTCACACGTCTCCACAAGAAACACAACAAGCCAATGAACACCTGGGCAAAAGATGGAAACAGAGATTTCTCCCAAGAAGATCGAAAGAGGGCCAACAGGTGCATGGAAACATGTTCACCATCATTAAGTCTCAGACCAATGCAAATGCAAACTGCAAGGACACAGCAGCTCACTGTGGTCAGAATGGCTAGAATGAAGCAGAAAGGAAACAAGTGTCAGAGAGGATGTGGATAGAAGCGAAGCCTCCTGTACTGCTGGTGGGAGTGTAAACTGGTGCAGTCAGTACTCCAAGCGCTGTGGAACTGCCTCAGAAATTTAAGAATCCATGTCCCATATGATCCAGCTTCCTGTGTGGCGTGTTTATCCAAAGAACTCGGAAACACTACTGCATAAAGACATGTGCACCACTGAGTTCACCACAGCCTTACTCCCGCTATCCAAGACTTGGAATCCGCCCTGGTGCCCAGCAAGGGACTAATGGAGAAGGATGATGGGCTATACCCACACAATGGCATACCTCTTAGCCGGAACAAATGATGTAATCCAGCCATTTTTGACCACCAGAATTGCTGTGAGGGTTTTAGGGGAAGTGAAACAAGCTCCAGGGACAATGTCAAATACCGTAACATCTCACTTACAATTAGAAGAAAAAGAAAGCAATAACCAATATGTGGCATGGGATATTTGTGCCTTCCCAGAGGCAAAGCAGTGCAGTGGAGAAGGGTGAAAGATATGATTAGGCACAAGTGTGTGGTGAGGGCCTGCGATTTGGCTTACGATGGTGAAGATGATTTAACCTACACAGAAGTCTAAATCGATGAGGATGTAAATCTGAAAGATATAGGATGTTCTAATGCAGTGTTACGGCAATAAATTCACCTAAAATCACAAATCCCAAAAGGTTTCCAGAATGACGGCATAAAGCCCTGGGGACTGAAAGAGATAGGAGAAGGTGAACTTCCAAGCATGGAAAATCACCTCCAAATGCTTACTGATGCTACTGAAGGGTAGACCGTTCCAAATAGATGAAGAGGAATACTACCACAAGAACATGATCAGTCCTAAACACATGAACCGAGGGAAAATGTTACCGTCCAGGATGTTACAAGTAATCACCTTCATGACTAATCCAAACAGGCCCACGTCTTCCCCCGTTCAGGCAAAAGGTTGGTCCAACAGGACAATTCATGGCCGGCCCTGTGGTGGAGCGTGTAAGTGCCCACGTTCCGCTTGTGTGGCCTGGGCCTCACTCCTTCACATCACGGTTGCCAATGACATGAGCAGTTTTAGGAAATATAGATTTCATGGTACGGTGCAGACAGGGATCATATATAAGTAGCAATTGTGAGGATATGTTATCAATACACACCAGAAAAAGAACCATGAGAACATTACAATCTATGAAGGCATCTGGTACACTTCCCCAAAGGAAGAAGGGAGGAAAACATGTGACCTGCTAAGGAGGAATTCCCAGAGTGCTAGGGGATGACATGATCATTGCGCATCAGAGGATTGCCCGGGCAACTTCAACTTGGGAGGGAGTCCAGGACTTTCTCAGGGGAACGTCCACCCACTTGGCCATCTACATAAAATGTAAGAGGTAAAACCCAGGATAATCTTACAGGACAGAAACCAGTGTCTAGAGAGAATGTAGCAGGCCTTCCAAAGTTCGAGGAGCAAGACAGAAACAGACAAGAAATCGAGAAAAAGGAAAACTATCCTACCAGGAAAGGGTGAGGAGTCGGACTGGCCTGAGATGGCTCTGAAACTCTGTGTGCACGCAGGTTGTCAGGACAACTTCGAATTTTGAGGTGGTTTATGACATCACGAGGATCATGTCCGCCAAGATGGCCGCACGGTTACAGACTGAGGATTGGCCTAGGCTAGGCTATTAAAGGGAGGGATACCCAGAAACAGCTTTGAGAAACAGAAAGCGGACACAGAAACTGGAAGACATAAAACAGACGCTGATTCGAGGGCTAAGAAAGGGATCCTTGGCAAGAAGCGAGAATAGAGGGACAAGCCCCGAGAGGAGAACGTTGTCATCTATTCAAGTCTATGGGGAGGCCCTACTGATTCAAGCTTGCAACTTGATTGGAAGCAAGAGGCCGGACTTGGGCCTTATCAGACCTACGTGGTCCTTCTGCCTTAAGCATAAGCCAAAGTCCAGAATGAGGTCTTGAGAACGTTGAAGAGAAGACTCGATGCCTCCTTTCCTAGGCCCCTGGCATTCTTTGCAGATCAGTCTCACTTTCCATAGCTCTGGCGTCACGGGGGCCCACTGGGTACATGCTAATGTGTCCCAAGAGATGTCTTGGATGCCTTGAAGGAATGGAGCCCTGTCACGCTTGGGCTATGTCTCTTTGTTTGGAAGTGCTCTACAAGGGTGCTGAAAAGCACCCTTTTCCACAGGGCTTCGTTCCTTCATGAAGGCTGCCCTCCCAGGCTAGTGTGCTCAGTTTGCCTCCGTCGAAATTCTCTCCCCCTACCTCTTGCCGTAGAAGGATTATTGATTATTTGTTTTGACACCACATGTAAGGAAGTGGGCTGAAAATGAGAACATTACAATTCTGTTTCAAGAAAAATAAACAGGCCAGGGCTGAGGATGTAAGGCAAACAAATGGCACAGCTTATAGAAATAAAGTATGCCCGTATCTAGACAGAATCAAGGGGAACGTTCAAGCATCAGAGGTCAAGTTCGAAACTTCCCAAATCCGGAAAAGAGACAGAAAAATATGTTTCCTGGAGAGAGGAATTCATCAGATTTGTCTAATTTGTCCTGGAAACATTGTGGCCGTGAAGGGGGATGCCAGGACCACCTCGAGTTTGGAGTTTCTGACCTCAGGATGTCAAACCAACCCAGATGACCACGTGTTCTCAGTGCTTAGTTTGACCTAGGCTAAGACAGCAAAGACTCCTTCAAGTGACCGGTGCAAATTCAAAGACAACAACCAAGAGTCACGAAAGCACTCACACCTCAGCCTAGAGAACATACGGTGATTCAAGAAATGCAAAATGAATCACTTGGAATGAAGGGGAACGGACTGATAAGCATGTCTAAGGGGGATAGCTGAGAAATACCATGACGATTATACTATGGAAAAGAAAAAAAGGGTCCCAGAAAATGGAAGGCAGACAGAAATCACACCTGGATAATCCACAATGAAAGATGATGTCCGTCTTTAGACAGACTCTGCTGGAACGTTTGAAAGGCAGAGAAATTCACAAGCCAAAAGACGGCAGTGAAGGTCAAGGCTGGGCTAAGTGGGAAGGGTGAGTTATGAGACTGCTCCAAGCGGGCCAGGAAACCGTGTGTCCATGAAACTTGCCTGGACAGCAGAGACACGATTATGACAAATCCTCTGACAGCACAGTGGACCCGAAAAACAACCTGGCCTCATCTACACAGTGTCAGAGTTGGGCTCAAGTAGCATATTCAAGTCCCATTGCACTCAACTGCAGGTTGCCAATGGAACAGGAAAGGGGCTGGCCAGTGGTGCAGCGGTGAGGTCCGCACCTTTTGTGTCAGTGGCCCGGAGTGGGCCGGGTGGAATTATGGGGCTGAGCCTGCTCACCACTGCTTCAGGCATTCTGGGGCAGGCGTCCGAGGTAGTGTAGAGGCAGATAGGAAGGGACGTTAGACTGGGCCAGACTTCCACAGCAAACACAGGAGCATTGTCAGCAGATGTGAGGACAGCAATGCAATTCTGCCAAAACAAAACCAATTGAATGTTGCAAAGAATAGAAAAACTGAAGCTAAAAACAAAGAAAACACCTTGCCAGTGAGAAGAATAAGATCTTTATGAAGAACCTTAGCAAAACAGGTGAAAGCTATGTCAATCGAAAACTAGCAAACGTGTGGGGAAAGAAATTCAAGAAGACACAAGGATAAAGAAGGATATTCCAGGTTCTAGGAATGGAAGAATTAACACACTTGAAACGTCCATACCAGAGAAAGGAATCTCTGGATTCCATGCAATCCCAGTCAAATTTGCAGCAATATTGGCCACAGAGTTCGAAGAGAGATTCTGAAAGTTTCTAGCCAGCAACAAGAGAACCTGAATAGGCAAAGGAATCCTCAGGAAGCAGAACAAAGCAGGACGTGTCACACTTTCTTATTTCAACATATTGAACGAAGTGATACGTACCGAAACGTCACAGTCTGGGCCCAAAAACAGGCACACAGACCCATGCAACAGAATCGAGAGCCCAGAGCCCATGTGAAACGTACATGGATAGCCCATTTTGGACCAGGGAGCCAAGAGGAGACAGCGGAGAATGGAGAGTCTCCACAATAAACGGTGCTGGGAAGCCTGCACAGCCACATGGAACACAACGAGAGTAGACCATGATGTTACACGTGGCACACACACCACCTCGAAATGGATTAAAGCCTTGAATGGCATACTTGAAACCATGAACCTTGTATACGAAGACCTAGGCAGAGTGCTCTTTGCCATCTTTCTGAGCCGCCTATTCGGAAGAAGCATATCTGACTGGGCAAGGGCAACAAAGGAAACAAGAAACAAATGGGACCACATCAAATGCACACGCTTCTGCCCAGTCAAGGAAACCATCGACTCAATGCAATGACAGCACAACAACTGGGAGAGGATGTTTGCAAACCACAAATAGGACCAGGGGTGAAAAGCCCAAAGATACAATCAACTCACACGTCTCCACAAGAAACACAACAAGCCAATGAACACCTGGGCAAAAGATGGAAACAGAGATTTCTCCCAAGAAGATCGAAAGAGGGCCAACAGGTGCATGGAAACATGTTCACCATCATTAAGTCTCAGACCAATGCAAATGCAAACTGCAAGGACACAGCAGCTCACTGTGGTCAGAATGGCTAGAATGAAGCAGAAAGGAAACAAGTGTCAGAGAGGATGTGGATAGAAGCGAAGCCTCCTGTACTGCTGGTGGGAGTGTAAACTGGTGCAGTCAGTACTCCAAGCGCTGTGGAACTGCCTCAGAAATTTAAGAATCCATGTCCCATATGATCCAGCTTCCTGTGTGGCGTGTTTATCCAAAGAACTCGGAAACACTACTGCATAAAGACATGTGCACCACTGAGTTCACCACAGCCTTACTCCCGCTATCCAAGACTTGGAATCCGCCCTGGTGCCCAGCAAGGGACTAATGGAGAAGGATGATGGGCTATACCCACACAATGGCATACCTCTTAGCCGGAACAAATGATGTAATCCAGCCATTTTTGACCACCAGAATTGCTGTGAGGGTTTTAGGGGAAGTGAAACAAGCTCCAGGGACAATGTCAAATACCGTAACATCTCACTTACAATTAGAAGAAAAAGAAAGCAATAACCAATATGTGGCATGGGATATTTGTGCCTTCCCAGAGGCAAAGCAGTGCAGTGGAGAAGGGTGAAAGATATGATTAGGCACAAGTGTGTGGTGAGGGCCTGCGATTTGGCTTACGATGGTGAAGATGATTTAACCTACACAGAAGTCTAAATCGATGAGGATGTAAATCTGAAAGATATAGGATGTTCTAATGCAGTGTTACGGCAATAAATTCACCTAAAATCACAAATCCCAAAAGGTTTCCAGAATGACGGCATAAAGCCCTGGGGACTGAAAGAGATAGGAGAAGGTGAACTTCCAAGCATGGAAAATCACCTCCAAATGCTTACTGATGCTACTGAAGGGTAGACCGTTCCAAATAGATGAAGAGGAATACTACCACAAGAACATGATCAGTCCTAAACACATGAACCGAGGGAAAATGTTACCGTCCAGGATGTTACAACTAATCACCTTCATGACTAATCCAAACAGGCCCACGTCTTCCCCCGTTCAGGCAAAAGGTTGGTCCAACAGGACAATTCATGGCCGGCCCTGTGGTGGAGCGTGTAAGTGCCCACGTTCCGCTTGTGTGGCCTGGGCCTCACTCCTTCACATCACGGTTGCCAATGACATGAGCAGTTTTAGGAAATATAGATTTCATGGTACGGTGCAGACAGGGATCATATATAAGTAGCAATTGTGAGGATATGTTATCAATACACACCAGAAAAAGAACCATGAGAACATTACAATCTATGAAGGCATCTGGTACACTTCCCCAAAGGAAGAAGGGAGGAAAACATGTGACCTGCTAAGGAGGAATTCCCAGAGTGCTAGGGGATGACATGATCATTGCGCATCAGAGGATTGCCCGGGCAACTTCAACTTGGGAGGGAGTCCAGGACTTTCTCAGGGGAACGTCCACCCACTTGGCCATCTACATAAAATGTAAGAGGTAAAACCCAGGATAATCTTACAGGACAGAAACCAGTGTCTAGAGAGAATGTAGCAGGCCTTCCAAAGTTCGAGGAGCAAGACAGAAACAGACAAGAAATCGAGAAAAAGGAAAACTATCCTACCAGGAAAGGGTGAGGAGTCGGACTGGCCTGAGATGGCTCTGAAACTCTGTGTGCACGCAGGTTGTCAGGACAACTTCGAATTTTGAGGTGGTTTATGACATCACGAGGATCATGTCCGCCAAGATGGCCGCACGGTTACAGACTGAGGATTGGCCTAGGCTAGGCTATTAAAGGGAGGGATACCCAGAAACAGCTTTGAGAAACAGAAAGCGGACACAGAAACTGGAAGACATAAAACAGACGCTGATTCGAGGGCTAAGAAAGGGATCCTTGGCAAGAAGCGAGAATAGAGGGACAAGCCCCGAGAGGAGAACGTTGTCATCTATTCAAGTCTATGGGGAGGCCCTACTGATTCAAGCTTGCAACTTGATTGGAAGCAAGAGGCCGGACTTGGGCCTTATCAGACCTACGTGGTCCTTCTGCCTTAAGCATAAGCCAAAGTCCAGAATGAGGTCTTGAGAACGTTGAAGAGAAGACTCGATGCCTCCTTTCCTAGGCCCCTGGCATTCTTTGCAGATCAGTCTCACTTTCCATAGCTCTGGCGTCACGGGGGCCCACTGGGTACATGCTAATGTGTCCCAAGAGATGTCTTGGATGCCTTGAAGGAATGGAGCCCTGTCACGCTTGGGCTATGTCTCTTTGTTTGGAAGTGCTCTACAAGGGTGCTGAAAAGCACCCTTTTCCACAGGGCTTCGTTCCTTCATGAAGGCTGCCCTCCCAGGCTAGTGTGCTCAGTTTGCCTCCATCGAAATTCTCTCCCCCTACCTCTTGCCGTAGAAGGATTATTGATTATTTGTTTTGACACCACATGTAAGGAAGTGGGCTGAAAATGAGAACATTACAATTCTGTTTCAAGAAAAATAAACAGGCCAGGGCTGAGGATGTAAGGCAAACAAATGGCACAGCTTATAGAAATAAAGTATGCCCGTATCTAGACAGAATCAAGGGGAACGTTCAAGCATCAGAGGTCAAGTTCGAAACTTCCCAAATCCGGAAAAGAGACAGAAAAATATGTTTCCTGGAGAGAGGAATTCATCAGATTTGTCTAATTTGTCCTGGAAACATTGTGGCCGTGAAGGGGGATGCCAGGACCACCTCGAGTTTGGAGTTTCTGACCTCAGGATGTCAAACCAACCCAGATGACAACGTGTTCTCAGTGCTTAGTTTGACCTAGGCTAAGACAGCAAAGACTCCTTCAAGTGACCGGTGCAAATTCAAAGACAACAACCAAGAGTCACGAAAGCACTCACACCTCAGCCTAGAGAACATACGGTGATTCAAGAAATGCAAAATGAATCACTTGGAATGAAGGGGAACGGACTGATAAGCATGTCTAAGGGGGATAGCTGAGAAATACCATGACGATTATACTATGGAAAAGAAAAAAAGGGTCCCAGAAAATGGAAGGCAGACAGAAATCACACCTGGATAATCCACAATGAAAGATGATGTCCGTCTTTAGACAGACTCTGCTGGAACGTTTGAAAGGCAGAGAAATTCACAAGCCAAAAGACGGCAGTGAAGGTCAAGGCTGGGCTAAGTGGGAAGGGTGAGTTATGAGACTGCTCCAAGCGGGCCAGGAAACCGTGTGTCCATGAAACTTGCCTGGACAGCAGAGACACGATTATGACAAATCCTCTGACAGCACAGTGGACCCGAAAAACAACCTGGCCTCATCTACACAGTGTCAGAGTTGGGCTCAAGTAGCATATTCAAGTCCCATTGCACTCAACTGCAGGTTGCCAATGGAACAGGAAAGGGGCTGGCCAGTGGTGCAGCGGTGAGGTCCGCACCTTTTGTGTCAGTGGCCCGGAGTGGGCCGGGTGGAATTATGGGGCTGAGCCTGCTCACCACTGCTTCAGGCATTCTGGGGCAGGCGTCCGAGGTAGTGTAGAGGCAGATAGGAAGGGACGTTAGACTGGGCCAGACTTCCACAGCAAACACAGGAGCATTGTCAGCAGATGTGAGGACAGCAATGCAATTCTGCCAAAACAAAACCAATTGAATGTTGCAAAGAATAGAAAAACTGAAGCTAAAAACAAAGAAAACACCTTGCCAGTGAGAAGAATAAGATCTTTATGAAGAACCTTAGCAAAACAGGTGAAAGCTATGTCAATCGAAAACTAGCAAACGTGTGGGGAAAGAAATTCAAGAAGACACAAGGATAAAGAAGGATATTCCAGGTTCTAGGAATGGAAGAATTAACACACTTGAAACGTCCATACCAGAGAAAGGAATCTCTGGATTCCATGCAATCCCAGTCAAATTTGCAGCAATATTGGCCACAGAGTTCGAAGAGAGATTCTGAAAGTTTCTAGCCAGCAACAAGAGAACCTGAATAGGCAAAGGAATCCTCAGGAAGCAGAACAAAGCAGGACGTGTCACACTTTCTTATTTCAACATATTGAACGAAGTGATACGTACCGAAACGTCACAGTCTGGGCCCAAAAACAGGCACACAGACCCATGCAACAGAATCGAGAGCCCAGAGCCCATGTGAAACGTACATGGATAGCCCATTTTGGACCAGGGAGCCAAGAGGAGACAGCGGAGAATGGAGAGTCTCCACAATAAACGGTGCTGGGAAGCCTGCACAGCCACATGGAACACAACGAGAGTAGACCATGATGTTACACGTGGCACACACACCACCTCGAAATGGATTAAAGCCTTGAATGGCATACTTGAAACCATGAACCTTGTATACGAAGACCTAGGCAGAGTGCTCTTTGCCATCTTTCTGAGCCGCCTATTCGGAAGAAGCATATCTGACTGGGCAAGGGCAACAAAGGAAACAAGAAACAAATGGGACCACATCAAATGCACACGCTTCTGCCCAGTCAAGGAAACCATCGACTCAATGCAATGACAGCACAACAACTGGGAGAGGATGTTTGCAAACCACAAATAGGACCAGGGGTGAAAAGCCCAAAGATACAATCAACTCACACGTCTCCACAAGAAACACAACAAGCCAATGAACACCTGGGCAAAAGATGGAAACAGAGATTTCTCCCAAGAAGATCGAAAGAGGGCCAACAGGTGCATGGAAACATGTTCACCATCATTAAGTCTCAGACCAATGCAAATGCAAACTGCAAGGACACAGCAGCTCACTGTGGTCAGAATGGCTAGAATGAAGCAGAAAGGAAACAAGTGTCAGAGAGGATGTGGATAGAAGCGAAGCCTCCTGTACTGCTGGTGGGAGTGTAAACTGGTGCAGTCAGTACTCCAAGCGCTGTGGAACTGCCTCAGAAATTTAAGAATCCATGTCCCATATGATCCAGCTTCCTGTGTGGCGTGTTTATCCAAAGAACTCGGAAACACTACTGCATAAAGACATGTGCACCACTGAGTTCACCACAGCCTTACTCCCGCTATCCAAGACTTGGAATCCGCCCTGGTGCCCAGCAAGGGACTAATGGAGAAGGATGATGGGCTATACCCACACAATGGCATACCTCTTAGCCGGAACAAATGATGTAATCCAGCCATTTTTGACCACCAGAATTGCTGTGAGGGTTTTAGGGGAAGTGAAACAAGCTCCAGGGACAATGTCAAATACCGTAACATCTCACTTACAATTAGAAGAAAAAGAAAGCAATAACCAATATGTGGCATGGGATATTTGTGCCTTCCCAGAGGCAAAGCAGTGCAGTGGAGAAGGGTGAAAGATATGATTAGGCACAAGTGTGTGGTGAGGGCCTGCGATTTGGCTTACGATGGTGAAGATGATTTAACCTACACAGAAGTCTAAATCGATGAGGATGTAAATCTGAAAGATATAGGATGTTCTAATGCAGTGTTACGGCAATAAATTCACCTAAAATCACAAATCCCAAAAGGTTTCCAGAATGACGGCATAAAGCCCTGGGGACTGAAAGAGATAGGAGAAGGTGAACTTCCAAGCATGGAAAATCACCTCCAAATGCTTACTGATGCTACTGAAGGGTAGACCGTTCCAAATAGATGAAGAGGAATACTACCACAAGAACATGATCAGTCCTAAACACATGAACCGAGGGAAAATGTTACCGTCCAGGATGTTACAACTAATCACCTTCATGACTAATCCAAACAGGCCCACGTCTTCCCCCGTTCAGGCAAAAGGTTGGTCCAACAGGACAATTCATGGCCGGCCCTGTGGTGGAGCGTGTA
This sequence comes from Equus asinus, assembly GCF_041296235.1. Lineage (NCBI taxonomy): Eukaryota > Metazoa > Chordata > Mammalia > Perissodactyla > Equidae > Equus > Equus asinus. The sequence goes on along the minus strand of NC_091813.1, from coordinate 13,026,011 downwards.
AGTGCCCACGTTCCGCTTGTGTGGCCTGGGCCTCACTCCTTCACATCACGGTTGCCAATGACATGAGCAGTTTTAGGAAATATAGATTTCATGGTACGGTGCAGACAGGGATCATATATAAGTAGCAATTGTGAGGATATGTTATCAATACACACCAGAAAAAGAACCATGAGAACATTACAATCTATGAAGGCATCTGGTACACTTCCCCAAAGGAAGAAGGGAGGAAAACATGTGACCTGCTAAGGAGGAATTCCCAGAGTGCTAGGGGATGACATGATCATTGCGCATCAGAGGATTGCCCGGGCAACTTCAACTTGGGAGGGAGTCCAGGACTTTCTCAGGGGAACGTCCACCCACTTGGCCATCTACATAAAATGTAAGAGGTAAAACCCAGGATAATCTTACAGGACAGAAACCAGTGTCTAGAGAGAATGTAGCAGGCCTTCCAAAGTTCGAGGAGCAAGACAGAAACAGACAAGAAATCGAGAAAAAGGAAAACTATCCTACCAGGAAAGGGTGAGGAGTCGGACTGGCCTGAGATGGCTCTGAAACTCTGTGTGCACGCAGGTTGTCAGGACAACTTCGAATTTTGAGGTGGTTTATGACATCACGAGGATCATGTCCGCCAAGATGGCCGCACGGTTACAGACTGAGGATTGGCCTAGGCTAGGCTATTAAAGGGAGGGATACCCAGAAACAGCTTTGAGAAACAGAAAGCGGACACAGAAACTGGAAGACATAAAACAGACGCTGATTCGAGGGCTAAGAAAGGGATCCTTGGCAAGAAGCGAGAATAGAGGGACAAGCCCCGAGAGGAGAACGTTGTCATCTATTCAAGTCTATGGGGAGGCCCTACTGATTCAAGCTTGCAACTTGATTGGAAGCAAGAGGCCGGACTTGGGCCTTATCAGACCTACGTGGTCCTTCTGCCTTAAGCATAAGCCAAAGTCCAGAATGAGGTCTTGAGAACGTTGAAGAGAAGACTCGATGCCTCCTTTCCTAGGCCCCTGGCATTCTTTGCAGATCAGTCTCACTTTCCATAGCTCTGGCGTCACGGGGGCCCACTGGGTACATGCTAATGTGTCCCAAGAGATGTCTTGGATGCCTTGAAGGAATGGAGCCCTGTCACGCTTGGGCTATGTCTCTTTGTTTGGAAGTGCTCTACAAGGGTGCTGAAAAGCACCCTTTTCCACAGGGCTTCGTTCCTTCATGAAGGCTGCCCTCCCAGGCTAGTGTGCTCAGTTTGCCTCCATCGAAATTCTCTCCCCCTACCTCTTGCCGTAGAAGGATTATTGATTATTTGTTTTGACACCACATGTAAGGAAGTGGGCTGAAAATGAGAACATTACAATTCTGTTTCAAGAAAAATAAACAGGCCAGGGCTGAGGATGTAAGGCAAACAAATGGCACAGCTTATAGAAATAAAGTATGCCCGTACCTAGACAGAATCAAGGGGAACGTTCAAGCATCAGAGGTCAAGTTCGAAACTTCCCAAATCCGGAAAAGAGACAGAAAAATATGTTTCCTGGAGAGAGGAATTCATCAGATTTGTCTAATTTGTCCTGGAAACATTGTGGCCGTGAAGGGGGATGCCAGGACCACCTCGAGTTTGGAGTTTCTGACCTCAGGATGTCAAACCAACCCAGATGACCACGTGTTCTCAGTGCTTAGTTTGACCTAGGCTAAGACAGCAAAGACTCCTTCAAGTGACCGGTGCAAATTCAAAGACAACAACCAAGAGTCACGAAAGCACTCACACCTCAGCCTAGAGAACATACGGTGATTCAAGAAATGCAAAATGAATCACTTGGAATGAAGGGGAACGGACTGATAAGCATGTCTAAGGGGGATAGCTGAGAAATACCATGACGATTATACTATGGAAAAGAAAAAAAGGGTCCCAGAAAATGGAAGGCAGACAGAAATCACACCTGGATAATCCACAATGAAAGATGATGTCCGTCTTTAGACAGACTCTGCTGGAACGTTTGAAAGGCAGAGAAATTCACAAGCCAAAAGACGGCAGTGAAGGTCAAGGCTGGGCTAAGTGGGAAGGGTGAGTTATGAGACTGCTCCAAGCGGGCCAGGAAACCGTGTGTCCATGAAACTTGCCTGGACAGCAGAGACACGATTATGACAAATCCTCTGACAGCACAGTGGACCCGAAAAACAACCTGGCCTCATCTACACAGTGTCAGAGTTGGGCTCAAGTAGCATATTCAAGTCCCATTGCACTCAACTGCAGGTTGCCAATGGAACAGGAAAGGGGCTGGCCAGTGGTGCAGCGGTGAGGTCCGCACCTTTTGTGTCAGTGGCCCGGAGTGGGCCGGGTGGAATTATGGGGCTGAGCCTGCTCACCACTGCTTCAGGCATTCTGGGGCAGGCGTCCGAGGTAGTGTAGAGGCAGATAGGAAGGGACGTTAGACTGGGCCAGACTTCCACAGCAAACACAGGAGCATTGTCAGCAGATGTGAGGACAGCAATGCAATTCTGCCAAAACAAAACCAATTGAATGTTGCAAAGAATAGAAAAACTGAAGCTAAAAACAAAGAAAACACCTTGCCAGTGAGAAGAATAAGATCTTTATGAAGAACCTTAGCAAAACAGGTGAAAGCTATGTCAATCGAAAACTAGCAAACGTGTGGGGAAAGAAATTCAAGAAGACACAAGGATAAAGAAGGATATTCCAGGTTCTAGGAATGGAAGAATTAACACACTTGAAACGTCCATACCAGAGAAAGGAATCTCTGGATTCCATGCAATCCCAGTCAAATTTGCAGCAATATTGGCCACAGAGTTCGAAGAGAGATTCTGAAAGTTTCTAGCCAGCAACAAGAGAACCTGAATAGGCAAAGGAATCCTCAGGAAGCAGAACAAAGCAGGACGTGTCACACTTTCTTATTTCAACATATTGAACGAAGTGATACGTACCGAAACGTCACAGTCTGGGCCCAAAAACAGGCACACAGACCCATGCAACAGAATCGAGAGCCCAGAGCCCATGTGAAACGTACATGGATAGCCCATTTTGGACCAGGGAGCCAAGAGGAGACAGCGGAGAATGGAGAGTCTCCACAATAAACGGTGCTGGGAAGCCTGCACAGCCACATGGAACACAACGAGAGTAGACCATGATGTTACACGTGGCACACACACCACCTCGAAATGGATTAAAGCCTTGAATGGCATACTTGAAACCATGAACCTTGTATACGAAGACCTAGGCAGAGTGCTCTTTGCCATCTTTCTGAGCCGCCTATTCGGAAGAAGCATATCTGACTGGGCAAGGGCAACAAAGGAAACAAGAAACAAATGGGACCACATCAAATGCACACGCTTCTGCCCAGTCAAGGAAACCATCGACTCAATGCAATGACAGCACAACAACTGGGAGAGGATGTTTGCAAACCACAAATAGGACCAGGGGTGAAAAGCCCAAAGATACAATCAACTCACACGTCTCCACAAGAAACACAACAAGCCAATGAACACCTGGGCAAAAGATGGAAACAGAGATTTCTCCCAAGAAGATCGAAAGAGGGCCAACAGGTGCATGGAAACATGTTCACCATCATTAAGTCTCAGACCAATGCAAATGCAAACTGCAAGGACACAGCAGCTCACTGTGGTCAGAATGGCTAGAATGAAGCAGAAAGGAAACAAGTGTCAGAGAGGATGTGGATAGAAGCGAAGCCTCCTGTACTGCTGGTGGGAGTGTAAACTGGTGCAGTCAGTACTCCAAGCGCTGTGGAACTGCCTCAGAAATTTAAGAATCCATGTCCCATATGATCCAGCTTCCTGTGTGGCGTGTTTATCCAAAGAACTCGGAAACACTACTGCATAAAGACATGTGCACCACTGAGTTCACCACAGCCTTACTCCCGCTATCCAAGACTTGGAATCCGCCCTGGTGCCCAGCAAGGGACTAATGGAGAAGGATGATGGGCTATACCCACACAATGGCATACCTCTTAGCCGGAACAAATGATGTAATCCAGCCATTTTTGACCACCAGAATTGCTGTGAGGGTTTTAGGGGAAGTGAAACAAGCTCCAGGGACAATGTCAAATACCGTAACATCTCACTTACAATTAGAAGAAAAAGAAAGCAATAACCAATATGTGGCATGGGATATTTGTGCCTTCCCAGAGGCAAAGCAGTGCAGTGGAGAAGGGTGAAAGATATGATTAGGCACAAGTGTGTGGTGAGGGCCTGCGATTTGGCTTACGATGGTGAAGATGATTTAACCTACACAGAAGTCTAAATCGATGAGGATGTAAATCTGAAAGATATAGGATGTTCTAATGCAGTGTTACGGCAATAAATTCACCTAAAATCACAAATCCCAAAAGGTTTCCAGAATGACGGCATAAAGCCCTGGGGACTGAAAGAGATAGGAGAAGGTGAACTTCCAAGCATGGAAAATCACCTCCAAATGCTTACTGATGCTACTGAAGGGTAGACCGTTCCAAATAGATGAAGAGGAATACTACCACAAGAACATGATCAGTCCTAAACACATGAACCGAGGGAAAATGTTACCGTCCAGGATGTTACAACTAATCACCTTCATGACTAATCCAAACAGGCCCACGTCTTCCCCCATTCAGGCAAAAGGTTGGTCCAACAGGACAATTCATGGCCGGCCCTGTGGTGGAGCGTGTAAGTGCCCACGTTCCGCTTGTGTGGCCTGGGCCTCACTCCTTCACATCACGGTTGCCAATGACATGAGCAGTTTTAGGAAATATAGATTTCATGGTACGGTGCAGACAGGGATCATATATAAGTAGCAATTGTGAGGATATGTTATCAATACACACCAGAAAAAGAACCATGAGAACATTACAATCTATGAAGGCATCTGGTACACTTCCCCAAAGGAAGAAGGGAGGAAAACATGTGACCTGCTAAGGAGGAATTCCCAGAGTGCTAGGGGATGACATGATCATTGCGCATCAGAGGATTGCCCGGGCAACTTCAACTTGGGAGGGAGTCCAGGACTTTCTCAGGGGAACGTCCACCCACTTGGCCATCTACATAAAATGTAAGAGGTAAAACCCAGGATAATCTTACAGGACAGAAACCAGTGTCTAGAGAGAATGTAGCAGGCCTTCCAAAGTTCGAGGAGCAAGACAGAAACAGACAAGAAATCGAGAAAAAGGAAAACTATCCTACCAGGAAAGGGTGAGGAGTCGGACTGGCCTGAGATGGCTCTGAAACTCTGTGTGCACGCAGGTTGTCAGGACAACTTCGAATTTTGAGGTGGTTTATGACATCACGAGGATCATGTCCGCCAAGATGGCCGCACGGTTACAGACTGAGGATTGGCCTAGGCTAGGCTATTAAAGGGAGGGATACCCAGAAACAGCTTTGAGAAACAGAAAGCGGACACAGAAACTGGAAGACATAAAACAGACGCTGATTCGAGGGCTAAGAAAGGGATCCTTGGCAAGAAGCGAGAATAGAGGGACAAGCCCCGAGAGGAGAACGTTGTCATCTATTCAAGTCTATGGGGAGGCCCTACTGATTCAAGCTTGCAACTTGATTGGAAGCAAGAGGCCGGACTTGGGCCTTATCAGACCTACGTGGTCCTTCTGCCTTAAGCATAAGCCAAAGTCCAGAATGAGGTCTTGAGAACGTTGAAGAGAAGACTCGATGCCTCCTTTCCTAGGCCCCTGGCATTCTTTGCAGATCAGTCTCACTTTCCATAGCTCTGGCGTCACGGGGGCCCACTGGGTACATGCTAATGTGTCCCAAGAGATGTCTTGGATGCCTTGAAGGAATGGAGCCCTGTCACGCTTGGGCTATGTCTCTTTGTTTGGAAGTGCTCTACAAGGGTGCTGAAAAGCACCCTTTTCCACAGGGCTTCGTTCCTTCATGAAGGCTGCCCTCCCAGGCTAGTGTGCTCAGTTTGCCTCCATCGAAATTCTCTCCCCCTACCTCTTGCCGTAGAAGGATTATTGATTATTTGTTTTGACACCACATGTAAGGAAGTGGGCTGAAAATGAGAACATTACAATTCTGTTTCAAGAAAAATAAACAGGCCAGGGCTGAGGATGTAAGGCAAACAAATGGCACAGCTTATAGAAATAAAGTATGCCCGTACCTAGACAGAATCAAGGGGAACGTTCAAGCATCAGAGGTCAAGTTCGAAACTTCCCAAATCCGGAAAAGAGACAGAAAAATATGTTTCCTGGAGAGAGGAATTCATCAGATTTGTCTAATTTGTCCTGGAAACATTGTGGCCGTGAAGGGGGATGCCAGGACCACCTCGAGTTTGGAGTTTCTGACCTCAGGATGTCAAACCAACCCAGATGACCACGTGTTCTCAGTGCTTAGTTTGACCTAGGCTAAGACAGCAAAGACTCCTTCAAGTGACCGGTGCAAATTCAAAGACAACAACCAAGAGTCACGAAAGCACTCACACCTCAGCCTAGAGAACATACGGTGATTCAAGAAATGCAAAATGAATCACTTGGAATGAAGGGGAACGGACTGATAAGCATGTCTAAGGGGGATAGCTGAGAAATACCATGACGATTATACTATGGAAAAGAAAAAAAGGGTCCCAGAAAATGGAAGGCAGACAGAAATCACACCTGGATAATCCACAATGAAAGATGATGTCCGTCTTTAGACAGACTCTGCTGGAACGTTTGAAAGGCAGAGAAATTCACAAGCCAAAAGACGGCAGTGAAGGTCAAGGCTGGGCTAAGTGGGAAGGGTGAGTTATGAGACTGCTCCAAGCGGGCCAGGAAACCGTGTGTCCATGAAACTTGCCTGGACAGCAGAGACACGATTATGACAAATCCTCTGACAGCACAGTGGACCCGAAAAACAACCTGGCCTCATCTACACAGTGTCAGAGTTGGGCTCAAGTAGCATATTCAAGTCCCATTGCACTCAACTGCAGGTTGCCAATGGAACAGGAAAGGGGCTGGCCAGTGGTGCAGCGGTGAGGTCCGCACCTTTTGTGTCAGTGGCCCGGAGTGGGCCGGGTGGAATTATGGGGCTGAGCCTGCTCACCACTGCTTCAGGCATTCTGGGGCAGGCGTCCGAGGTAGTGTAGAGGCAGATAGGAAGGGACGTTAGACTGGGCCAGACTTCCACAGCAAACACAGGAGCATTGTCAGCAGATGTGAGGACAGCAATGCAATTCTGCCAAAACAAAACCAATTGAATGTTGCAAAGAATAGAAAAACTGAAGCTAAAAACAAAGAAAACACCTTGCCAGTGAGAAGAATAAGATCTTTATGAAGAACCTTAGCAAAACAGGTGAAAGCTATGTCAATCGAAAACTAGCAAACGTGTGGGGAAAGAAATTCAAGAAGACACAAGGATAAAGAAGGATATTCCAGGTTCTAGGAATGGAAGAATTAACACACTTGAAACGTCCATACCAGAGAAAGGAATCTCTGGATTCCATGCAATCCCAGTCAAATTTGCAGCAATATTGGCCACAGAGTTCGAAGAGAGATTCTGAAAGTTTCTAGCCAGCAACAAGAGAACCTGAATAGGCAAAGGAATCCTCAGGAAGCAGAACAAAGCAGGACGTGTCACACTTTCTTATTTCAACATATTGAACGAAGTGATACGTACCGAAACGTCACAGTCTGGGCCCAAAAACAGGCACACAGACCCATGCAACAGAATCGAGAGCCCAGAGCCCATGTGAAACGTACATGGATAGCCCATTTTGGACCAGGGAGCCAAGAGGAGACAGCGGAGAATGGAGAGTCTCCACAATAAACGGTGCTGGGAAGCCTGCACAGCCACATGGAACACAACGAGAGTAGACCATGATGTTACACGTGGCACACACACCACCTCGAAATGGATTAAAGCCTTGAATGGCATACTTGAAACCATGAACCTTGTATACGAAGACCTAGGCAGAGTGCTCTTTGCCATCTTTCTGAGCCGCCTATTCGGAAGAAGCATATCTGACTGGGCAAGGGCAACAAAGGAAACAAGAAACAAATGGGACCACATCAAATGCACACGCTTCTGCCCAGTCAAGGAAACCATCGACTCAATGCAATGACAGCACAACAACTGGGAGAGGATGTTTGCAAACCACAAATAGGACCAGGGGTGAAAAGCCCAAAGATACAATCAACTCACACGTCTCCACAAGAAACACAACAAGCCAATGAACACCTGGGCAAAAGATGGAAACAGAGATTTCTCCCAAGAAGATCGAAAGAGGGCCAACAGGTGCATGGAAACATGTTCACCATCATTAAGTCTCAGACCAATGCAAATGCAAACTGCAAGGACACAGCAGCTCACTGTGGTCAGAATGGCTAGAATGAAGCAGAAAGGAAACAAGTGTCAGAGAGGATGTGGATAGAAGCGAAGCCTCCTGTACTGCTGGTGGGAGTGTAAACTGGTGCAGTCAGTACTCCAAGCGCTGTGGAACTGCCTCAGAAATTTAAGAATCCATGTCCCATATGATCCAGCTTCCTGTGTGGCGTGTTTATCCAAAGAACTCGGAAACACTACTGCATAAAGACATGTGCACCACTGAGTTCACCACAGCCTTACTCCCGCTATCCAAGACTTGGAATCCGCCCTGGTGCCCAGCAAGGGACTAATGGAGAAGGATGATGGGCTATACCCACACAATGGCATACCTCTTAGCCGGAACAAATGATGTAATCCAGCCATTTTTGACCACCAGAATTGCTGTGAGGGTTTTAGGGGAAGTGAAACAAGCTCCAGGGACAATGTCAAATACCGTAACATCTCACTTACAATTAGAAGAAAAAGAAAGCAATAACCAATATGTGGCATGGGATATTTGTGCCTTCCCAGAGGCAAAGCAGTGCAGTGGAGAAGGGTGAAAGATATGATTAGGCACAAGTGTGTGGTGAGGGCCTGCGATTTGGCTTACGATGGTGAAGATGATTTAACCTACACAGAAGTCTAAATCGATGAGGATGTAAATCTGAAAGATATAGGATGTTCTAATGCAGTGTTACGGCAATAAATTCACCTAAAATCACAAATCCCAAAAGGTTTCCAGAATGACGGCATAAAGCCCTGGGGACTGAAAGAGATAGGAGAAGGTGAACTTCCAAGCATGGAAAATCACCTCCAAATGCTTACTGATGCTACTGAAGGGTAGACCGTTCCAAATAGATGAAGAGGAATACTACCACAAGAACATGATCAGTCCTAAACACATGAACCGAGGGAAAATGTTACCGTCCAGGATGTTACAACTAATCACCTTCATGACTAATCCAAACAGGCCCACGTCTTCCCCCATTCAGGCAAAAGGTTGGTCCAACAGGACAATTCATGGCCGGCCCTGTGGTGGAGCGTGTAAGTGCCCACGTTCCGCTTGTGTGGCCTGGGCCTCACTCCTTCACATCACGGTTGCCAATGACATGAGCAGTTTTAGGAAATATAGATTTCATGGTACGGTGCAGACAGGGATCATATATAAGTAGCAATTGTGAGGATATGTTATCAATACACACCAGAAAAAGAACCATGAGAACATTACAATCTATGAAGGCATCTGGTACACTTCCCCAAAGGAAGAAGGGAGGAAAACATGTGACCTGCTAAGGAGGAATTCCCAGAGTGCTAGGGGATGACATGATCATTGCGCATCAGAGGATTGCCCGGGCAACTTCAACTTGGGAGGGAGTCCAGGACTTTCTCAGGGGAACGTCCACCCACTTGGCCATCTACATAAAATGTAAGAGGTAAAACCCAGGATAATCTTACAGGACAGAAACCAGTGTCTAGAGAGAATGTAGCAGGCCTTCCAAAGTTCGAGGAGCAAGACAGAAACAGACAAGAAATCGAGAAAAAGGAAAACTATCCTACCAGGAAAGGGTGAGGAGTCGGACTGGCCTGAGATGGCTCTGAAACTCTGTGTGCACGCAGGTTGTCAGGACAACTTCGAATTTTGAGGTGGTTTATGACATCACGAGGATCATGTCCGCCAAGATGGCCGCACGGTTACAGACTGAGGATTGGCCTAGGCTAGGCTATTAAAGGGAGGGATACCCAGAAACAGCTTTGAGAAACAGAAAGCGGACACAGAAACTGGAAGACATAAAACAGACGCTGATTCGAGGGCTAAGAAAGGGATCCTTGGCAAGAAGCGAGAATAGAGGGACAAGCCCCGAGAGGAGAACGTTGTCATCTATTCAAGTCTATGGGGAGGCCCTACTGATTCAAGCTTGCAACTTGATTGGAAGCAAGAGGCCGGACTTGGGCCTTATCAGACCTACGTGGTCCTTCTGCCTTAAGCATAAGCCAAAGTCCAGAATGAGGTCTTGAGAACGTTGAAGAGAAGACTCGATGCCTCCTTTCCTAGGCCCCTGGCATTCTTTGCAGATCAGTCTCACTTTCCATAGCTCTGGCGTCACGGGGGCCCACTGGGTACATGCTAATGTGTCCCAAGAGATGTCTTGGATGCCTTGAAGGAATGGAGCCCTGTCACGCTTGGGCTATGTCTCTTTGTTTGGAAGTGCTCTACAAGGGTGCTGAAAAGCACCCTTTTCCACAGGGCTTCGTTCCTTCATGAAGGCTGCCCTCCCAGGCTAGTGTGCTCAGTTTGCCTCCATCGAAATTCTCTCCCCCTACCTCTTGCCGTAGAAGGATTATTGATTATTTGTTTTGACACCACATGTAAGGAAGTGGGCTGAAAATGAGAACATTACAATTCTGTTTCAAGAAAAATAAACAGGCCAGGGCTGAGGATGTAAGGCAAACAAATGGCACAGCTTATAGAAATAAAGTATGCCCGTACCTAGACAGAATCAAGGGGAACGTTCAAGCATCAGAGGTCAAGTTCGAAACTTCCCAAATCCGGAAAAGAGACAGAAAAATATGTTTCCTGGAGAGAGGAATTCATCAGATTTGTCTAATTTGTCCTGGAAACATTGTGGCCGTGAAGGGGGATGCCAGGACCACCTCGAGTTTGGAGTTTCTGACCTCAGGATGTCAAACCAACCCAGATGACCACGTGTTCTCAGTGCTTAGTTTGACCTAGGCTAAGACAGCAAAGACTCCTTCAAGTGACCGGTGCAAATTCAAAGACAACAACCAAGAGTCACGAAAGCACTCACACCTCAGCCTAGAGAACATACGGTGATTCAAGAAATGCAAAATGAATCACTTGGAATGAAGGGGAACGGACTGATAAGCATGTCTAAGGGGGATAGCTGAGAAATACCATGACGATTATACTATGGAAAAGAAAAAAAGGGTCCCAGAAAATGGAAGGCAGACAGAAATCACACCTGGATAATCCACAATGAAAGATGATGTCCGTCTTTAGACAGACTCTGCTGGAACGTTTGAAAGGCAGAGAAATTCACAAGCCAAAAGACGGCAGTGAAGGTCAAGGCTGGGCTAAGTGGGAAGGGTGAGTTATGAGACTGCTCCAAGCGGGCCAGGAAACCGTGTGTCCATGAAACTTGCCTGGACAGCAGAGACACGATTATGACAAATCCTCTGACAGCACAGTGGACCCGAAAAACAACCTGGCCTCATCTACACAGTGTCAGAGTTGGGCTCAAGTAGCATATTCAAGTCCCATTGCACTCAACTGCAGGTTGCCAATGGAACAGGAAAGGGGCTGGCCAGTGGTGCAGCGGTGAGGTCCGCACCTTTTGTGTCAGTGGCCCGGAGTGGGCCGGGTGGAATTATGGGGCTGAGCCTGCTCACCACTGCTTCAGGCATTCTGGGGCAGGCGTCCGAGGTAGTGTAGAGGCAGATAGGAAGGGACGTTAGACTGGGCCAGACTTCCACAGCAAACACAGGAGCATTGTCAGCAGATGTGAGGACAGCAATGCAATTCTGCCAAAACAAAACCAATTGAATGTTGCAAAGAATAGAAAAACTGAAGCTAAAAACAAAGAAAACACCTTGCCAGTGAGAAGAATAAGATCTTTATGAAGAACCTTAGCAAAACAGGTGAAAGCTATGTCAATCGAAAACTAGCAAACGTGTGGGGAAAGAAATTCAAGAAGACACAAGGATAAAGAAGGATATTCCAGGTTCTAGGAATGGAAGAATTAACACACTTGAAACGTCCATACCAGAGAAAGGAATCTCTGGATTCCATGCAATCCCAGTCAAATTTGCAGCAATATTGGCCACAGAGTTCGAAGAGAGATTCTGAAAGTTTCTAGCCAGCAACAAGAGAACCTGAATAGGCAAAGGAATCCTCAGGAAGCAGAACAAAGCAGGACGTGTCACACTTTCTTATTTCAACATATTGAACGAAGTGATACGTACCGAAACGTCACAGTCTGGGCCCAAAAACAGGCACACAGACCCATGCAACAGAATCGAGAGCCCAGAGCCCATGTGAAACGTACATGGATAGCCCATTTTGGACCAGGGAGCCAAGAGGAGACAGCGGAGAATGGAGAGTCTCCACAATAAACGGTGCTGGGAAGCCTGCACAGCCACATGGAACACAACGAGAGTAGACCATGATGTTACACGTGGCACACACACCACCTCGAAATGGATTAAAGCCTTGAATGGCATACTTGAAACCATGAACCTTGTATACGAAGACCTAGGCAGAGTGCTCTTTGCCATCTTTCTGAGCCGCCTATTCGGAAGAAGCATATCTGACTGGGCAAGGGCAACAAAGGAAACAAGAAACAAATGGGACCACATCAAATGCACACGCTTCTGCCCAGTCAAGGAAACCATCGACTCAATGCAATGACAGCACAACAACTGGGAGAGGATGTTTGCAAACCACAAATAGGACCAGGGGTGAAAAGCCCAAAGATACAATCAACTCACACGTCTCCACAAGAAACACAACAAGCCAATGAACACCTGGGCAAAAGATGGAAACAGAGATTTCTCCCAAGAAGATCGAAAGAGGGCCAACAGGTGCATGGAAACATGTTCACCATCATTAAGTCTCAGACCAATGCAAATGCAAACTGCAAGGACACAGCAGCTCACTGTGGTCAGAATGGCTAGAATGAAGCAGAAAGGAAACAAGTGTCAGAGAGGATGTGGATAGAAGCGAAGCCTCCTGTACTGCTGGTGGGAGTGTAAACTGGTGCAGTCAGTACTCCAAGCGCTGTGGAACTGCCTCAGAAATTTAAGAATCCATGTCCCATATGATCCAGCTTCCTGTGTGGCGTGTTTATCCAAAGAACTCGGAAACACTACTGCATAAAGACATGTGCACCACTGAGTTCACCACAGCCTTACTCCCGCTATCCAAGACTTGGAATCCGCCCTGGTGCCCAGCAAGGGACTAATGGAGAAGGATGATGGGCTATACCCACACAATGGCATACCTCTTAGCCGGAACAAATGATGTAATCCAGCCATTTTTGACCACCAGAATTGCTGTGAGGGTTTTAGGGGAAGTGAAACAAGCTCCAGGGACAATGTCAAATACCGTAACATCTCACTTACAATTAGAAGAAAAAGAAAGCAATAACCAATATGTGGCATGGGATATTTGTGCCTTCCCAGAGGCAAAGCAGTGCAGTGGAGAAGGGTGAAAGATATGATTAGGCACAAGTGTGTGGTGAGGGCCTGCGATTTGGCTTACGATGGTGAAGATGATTTAACCTACACAGAAGTCTAAATCGATGAGGATGTAAATCTGAAAGATATAGGATGTTCTAATGCAGTGTTACGGCAATAAATTCACCTAAAATCACAAATCCCAAAAGGTTTCCAGAATGACGGCATAAAGCCCTGGGGACTGAAAGAGATAGGAGAAGGTGAACTTCCAAGCATGGAAAATCACCTCCAAATGCTTACTGATGCTACTGAAGGGTAGACCGTTCCAAATAGATGAAGAGGAATACTACCACAAGAACATGATCAGTCCTAAACACATGAACCGAGGGAAAATGTTACCGTCCAGGATGTTACAACTAATCACCTTCATGACTAATCCAAACAGGCCCACGTCTTCCCCCGTTCAGGCAAAAGGTTGGTCCAACAGGACAATTCATGGCCGGCCCTGTGGTGGAGCGTGTAAGTGCCCACGTTCCGCTTGTGTGGCCTGGGCCTCACTCCTTCACATCACGGTTGCCAATGACATGAGCAGTTTTAGGAAATATAGATTTCATGGTACGGTGCAGACAGGGATCATATATAAGTAGCAATTGTGAGGATATGTTATCAATACACACCAGAAAAAGAACCATGAGAACATTACAATCTATGAAGGCATCTGGTACACTTCCCCAAAGGAAGAAGGGAGGAAAACATGTGACCTGCTAAGGAGGAATTCCCAGAGTGCTAGGGGATGACATGATCATTGCGCATCAGAGGATTGCCCGGGCAACTTCAACTTGGGAGGGAGTCCAGGACTTTCTCAGGGGAACGTCCACCCACTTGGCCATCTACATAAAATGTAAGAGGTAAAACCCAGGATAATCTTACAGGACAGAAACCAGTGTCTAGAGAGAATGTAGCAGGCCTTCCAAAGTTCGAGGAGCAAGACAGAAACAGACAAGAAATCGAGAAAAAGGAAAACTATCCTACCAGGAAAGGGTGAGGAGTCGGACTGGCCTGAGATGGCTCTGAAACTCTGTGTGCACGCAGGTTGTCAGGACAACTTCGAATTTTGAGGTGGTTTATGACATCACGAGGATCATGTCCGCCAAGATGGCCGCACGGTTACAGACTGAGGATTGGCCTAGGCTAGGCTATTAAAGGGAGGGATACCCAGAAACAGCTTTGAGAAACAGAAAGCGGACACAGAAACTGGAAGACATAAAACAGACGCTGATTCGAGGGCTAAGAAAGGGATCCTTGGCAAGAAGCGAGAATAGAGGGACAAGCCCCGAGAGGAGAACGTTGTCATCTATTCAAGTCTATGGGGAGGCCCTACTGATTCAAGCTTGCAACTTGATTGGAAGCAAGAGGCCGGACTTGGGCCTTATCAGACCTACGTGGTCCTTCTGCCTTAAGCATAAGCCAAAGTCCAGAATGAGGTCTTGAGAACGTTGAAGAGAAGACTCGATGCCTCCTTTCCTAGGCCCCTGGCATTCTTTGCAGATCAGTCTCACTTTCCATAGCTCTGGCGTCACGGGGGCCCACTGGGTACATGCTAATGTGTCCCAAGAGATGTCTTGGATGCCTTGAAGGAATGGAGCCCTGTCACGCTTGGGCTATGTCTCTTTGTTTGGAAGTGCTCTACAAGGGTGCTGAAAAGCACCCTTTTCCACAGGGCTTCGTTCCTTCATGAAGGCTGCCCTCCCAGGCTAGTGTGCTCAGTTTGCCTCCATCGAAATTCTCTCCCCCTACCTCTTGCCGTAGAAGGATTATTGATTATTTGTTTTGACACCACATGTAAGGAAGTGGGCTGAAAATGAGAACATTACAATTCTGTTTCAAGAAAAATAAACAGGCCAGGGCTGAGGATGTAAGGCAAACAAATGGCACAGCTTATAGAAATAAAGTATGCCCGTACCTAGACAGAATCAAGGGGAACGTTCAAGCATCAGAGGTCAAGTTCGAAACTTCCCAAATCCGGAAAAGAGACAGAAAAATATGTTTCCTGGAGAGAGGAATTCATCAGATTTGTCTAATTTGTCCTGGAAACATTGTGGCCGTGAAGGGGGATGCCAGGACCACCTCGAGTTTGGAGTTTCTGACCTCAGGATGTCAAACCAACCCAGATGACCACGTGTTCTCAGTGCTTAGTTTGACCTAGGCTAAGACAGCAAAGACTCCTTCAAGTGACCGGTGCAAATTCAAAGACAACAACCAAGAGTCACGAAAGCACTCACACCTCAGCCTAGAGAACATACGGTGATTCAAGAAATGCAAAATGAATCACTTGGAATGAAGGGGAACGGACTGATAAGCATGTCTAAGGGGGATAGCTGAGAAATACCATGACGATTATACTATGGAAAAGAAAAAAAGGGTCCCAGAAAATGGAAGGCAGACAGAAATCACACCTGGATAATCCACAATGAAAGATGATGTCCGTCTTTAGACAGACTCTGCTGGAACGTTTGAAAGGCAGAGAAATTCACAAGCCAAAAGACGGCAGTGAAGGTCAAGGCTGGGCTAAGTGGGAAGGGTGAGTTATGAGACTGCTCCAAGCGGGCCAGGAAACCGTGTGTCCATGAAACTTGCCTGGACAGCAGAGACACGATTATGACAAATCCTCTGACAGCACAGTGGACCCGAAAAACAACCTGGCCTCATCTACACAGTGTCAGAGTTGGGCTCAAGTAGCATATTCAAGTCCCATTGCACTCAACTGCAGGTTGCCAATGGAACAGGAAAGGGGCTGGCCAGTGGTGCAGCGGTGAGGTCCGCACCTTTTGTGTCAGTGGCCCGGAGTGGGCCGGGTGGAATTATGGGGCTGAGCCTGCTCACCACTGCTTCAGGCATTCTGGGGCAGGCGTCCGAGGTAGTGTAGAGGCAGATAGGAAGGGACGTTAGACTGGGCCAGACTTCCACAGCAAACACAGGAGCATTGTCAGCAGATGTGAGGACAGCAATGCAATTCTGCCAAAACAAAACCAATTGAATGTTGCAAAGAATAGAAAAACTGAAGCTAAAAACAAAGAAAACACCTTGCCAGTGAGAAGAATAAGATCTTTATGAAGAACCTTAGCAAAACAGGTGAAAGCTATGTCAATCGAAAACTAGCAAACGTGTGGGGAAAGAAATTCAAGAAGACACAAGGATAAAGAAGGATATTCCAGGTTCTAGGAATGGAAGAATTAACACACTTGAAACGTCCATACCAGAGAAAGGAATCTCTGGATTCCATGCAATCCCAGTCAAATTTGCAGCAATATTGGCCACAGAGTTCGAAGAGAGATTCTGAAAGTTTCTAGCCAGCAACAAGAGAACCTGAATAGGCAAAGGAATCCTCAGGAAGCAGAACAAAGCAGGACGTGTCACACTTTCTTATTTCAACATATTGAACGAAGTGATACGTACCGAAACGTCACAGTCTGGGCCCAAAAACAGGCACACAGACCCATGCAACAGAATCGAGAGCCCAGAGCCCATGTGAAACGTACATGGATAGCCCATTTTGGACCAGGGAGCCAAGAGGAGACAGCGGAGAATGGAGAGTCTCCACAATAAACGGTGCTGGGAAGCCTGCACAGCCACATGGAACACAACGAGAGTAGACCATGATGTTACACGTGGCACACACACCACCTCGAAATGGATTAAAGCCTTGAATGGCATACTTGAAACCATGAACCTTGTATACGAAGACCTAGGCAGAGTGCTCTTTGCCATCTTTCTGAGCCGCCTATTCGGAAGAAGCATATCTGACTGGGCAAGGGCAACAAAGGAAACAAGAAACAAATGGGACCACATCAAATGCACACGCTTCTGCCCAGTCAAGGAAACCATCGACTCAATGCAATGACAGCACAACAACTGGGAGAGGATGTTTGCAAACCACAAATAGGACCAGGGGTGAAAAGCCCAAAGATACAATCAACTCACACGTCTCCACAAGAAACACAACAAGCCAATGAACACCTGGGCAAAAGATGGAAACAGAGATTTCTCCCAAGAAGATCGAAAGAGGGCCAACAGGTGCATGGAAACATGTTCACCATCATTAAGTCTCAGACCAATGCAAATGCAAACTGCAAGGACACAGCAGCTCACTGTGGTCAGAATGGCTAGAATGAAGCAGAAAGGAAACAAGTGTCAGAGAGGATGTGGATAGAAGCGAAGCCTCCTGTACTGCTGGTGGGAGTGTAAACTGGTGCAGTCAGTACTCCAAGCGCTGTGGAACTGCCTCAGAAATTTAAGAATCCATGTCCCATATGATCCAGCTTCCTGTGTGGCGTGTTTATCCAAAGAACTCGGAAACACTACTGCATAAAGACATGTGCACCACTGAGTTCACCACAGCCTTACTCCCGCTATCCAAGACTTGGAATCCGCCCTGGTGCCCAGCAAGGGACTAATGGAGAAGGATGATGGGCTATACCCACACAATGGCATACCTCTTAGCCGGAACAAATGATGTAATCCAGCCATTTTTGACCACCAGAATTGCTGTGAGGGTTTTAGGGGAAGTGAAACAAGCTCCAGGGACAATGTCAAATACCGTAACATCTCACTTACAATTAGAAGAAAAAGAAAGCAATAACCAATATGTGGCATGGGATATTTGTGCCTTCCCAGAGGCAAAGCAGTGCAGTGGAGAAGGGTGAAAGATATGATTAGGCACAAGTGTGTGGTGAGGGCCTGCGATTTGGCTTACGATGGTGAAGATGATTTAACCTACACAGAAGTCTAAATCGATGAGGATGTAAATCTGAAAGATATAGGATGTTCTAATGCAGTGCTACGGCAATAAATTCACCTAAAATCACAAATCCCAAAAGGTTTCCAGAATGACGGCATAAAGCCCTGGGGACTGAAAGAGATAGGAGAAGGTGAACTTCCAAGCATGGAAAATCACCTCCAAATGCTTACTGATGCTACTGAAGGGTAGACCGTTCCAAATAGATGAAGAGGAATACTACCACAAGAACATGATCAGTCCTAAACACATGAACCGAGGGAAAATGTTACCGTCCAGGATGTTACAACTAATCACCTTCATGACTAATCCAAACAGGCCCACGTCTTCCCCCGTTCAGGCAAAAGGTTGGTCCAACAGGACAATTCATGGCCGGCCCTGTGGTGGAGCGTGTAAGTGCCCACGTTCCGCTTGTGTGGCCTGGGCCTCACTCCTTCACATCACGGTTGCCAATGACATGAGCAGTTTTAGGAAATATAGATTTCATGGTACGGTGCAGACAGGGATCATATATAAGTAGCAATTGTGAGGATATGTTATCAATACACACCAGAAAAAGAACCATGAGAACATTACAATCTATGAAGGCATCTGGTACACTTCCCCAAAGGAAGAAGGGAGGAAAACATGTGACCTGCTAAGGAGGAATTCCCAGAGTGCTAGGGGATGACATGATCATTGCGCATCAGAGGATTGCCCGGGCAACTTCAACTTGGGAGGGAGTCCAGGACTTTCTCAGGGGAACGTCCACCCACTTGGCCATCTACATAAAATGTAAGAGGTAAAACCCAGGATAATCTTACAGGACAGAAACCAGTGTCTAGAGAGAATGTAGCAGGCCTTCCAAAGTTCGAGGAGCAAGACAGAAACAGACAAGAAATCGAGAAAAAGGAAAACTATCCTACCAGGAAAGGGTGAGGAGTCGGACTGGCCTGAGATGGCTCTGAAACTCTGTGTGCACGCAGGTTGTCAGGACAACTTCGAATTTTGAGGTGGTTTATGACATCACGAGGATCATGTCCGCCAAGATGGCCGCACGGTTACAGACTGAGGATTGGCCTAGGCTAGGCTATTAAAGGGAGGGATACCCAGAAACAGCTTTGAGAAACAGAAAGCGGACACAGAAACTGGAAGACATAAAACAGACGCTGATTCGAGGGCTAAGAAAGGGATCCTTGGCAAGAAGCGAGAATAGAGGGACAAGCCCCGAGAGGAGAACGTTGTCATCTATTCAAGTCTATGGGGAGGCCCTACTGATTCAAGCTTGCAACTTGATTGGAAGCAAGAGGCCGGACTTGGGCCTTATCAGACCTACGTGGTCCTTCTGCCTTAAGCATAAGCCAAAGTCCAGAATGAGGTCTTGAGAACGTTGAAGAGAAGACTCGATGCCTCCTTTCCTAGGCCCCTGGCATTCTTTGCAGATCAGTCTCACTTTCCATAGCTCTGGCGTCACGGGGGCCCACTGGGTACATGCTAATGTGTCCCAAGAGATGTCTTGGATGCCTTGAAGGAATGGAGCCCTGTCACGCTTGGGCTATGTCTCTTTGTTTGGAAGTGCTCTACAAGGGTGCTGAAAAGCACCCTTTTCCACAGGGCTTCGTTCCTTCATGAAGGCTGCCCTCCCAGGCTAGTGTGCTCAGTTTGCCTCCATCGAAATTCTCTCCCCCTACCTCTTGCCGTAGAAGGATTATTGATTATTTGTTTTGACACCACATGTAAGGAAGTGGGCTGAAAATGAGAACATTACAATTCTGTTTCAAGAAAAATAAACAGGCCAGGGCTGAGGATGTAAGGCAAACAAATGGCACAGCTTATAGAAATAAAGTATGCCCGTATCTAGACAGAATCAAGGGGAACGTTCAAGCATCAGAGGTCAAGTTCGAAACTTCCCAAATCCGGAAAAGAGACAGAAAAATATGTTTCCTGGAGAGAGGAATTCATCAGATTTGTCTAATTTGTCCTGGAAACATTGTGGCCGTGAAGGGGGATGCCAGGACCACCTCGAGTTTGGAGTTTCTGACCTCAGGATGTCAAACCAACCCAGATGACCACGTGTTCTCAGTGCTTAGTTTGACCTAGGCTAAGACAGCAAAGACTCCTTCAAGTGACCGGTGCAAATTCAAAGACAACAACCAAGAGTCACGAAAGCACTCACACCTCAGCCTAGAGAACATACGGTGATTCAAGAAATGCAAAATGAATCACTTGGAATGAAGGGGAACGGACTGATAAGCATGTCTAAGGGGGATAGCTGAGAAATACCATGACGATTATACTATGGAAAAGAAAAAAAGGGTCCCAGAAAATGGAAGGCAGACAGAAATCACACCTGGATAATCCACAATGAAAGATGATGTCCGTCTTTAGACAGACTCTGCTGGAACGTTTGAAAGGCAGAGAAATTCACAAGCCAAAAGACGGCAGTGAAGGTCAAGGCTGGGCTAAGTGGGAAGGGTGAGTTATGAGACTGCTCCAAGCGGGCCAGGAAACCGTGTGTCCATGAAACTTGCCTGGACAGCAGAGACACGATTATGACAAATCCTCTGACAGCACAGTGGACCCGAAAAACAACCTGGCCTCATCTACACAGTGTCAGAGTTGGGCTCAAGTAGCATATTCAAGTCCCATTGCACTCAACTGCAGGTTGCCAATGGAACAGGAAAGGGGCTGGCCAGTGGTGCAGCGGTGAGGTCCGCACCTTTTGTGTCAGTGGCCCGGAGTGGGCCGGGTGGAATTATGGGGCTGAGCCTGCTCACCACTGCTTCAGGCATTCTGGGGCAGGCGTCCGAGGTAGTGTAGAGGCAGATAGGAAGGGACGTTAGACTGGGCCAGACTTCCACAGCAAACACAGGAGCATTGTCAGCAGATGTGAGGACAGCAATGCAATTCTGCCAAAACAAAACCAATTGAATGTTGCAAAGAATAGAAAAACTGAAGCTAAAAACAAAGAAAACACCTTGCCAGTGAGAAGAATAAGATCTTTATGAAGAACCTTAGCAAAACAGGTGAAAGCTATGTCAATCGAAAACTAGCAAACGTGTGGGGAAAGAAATTCAAGAAGACACAAGGATAAAGAAGGATATTCCAGGTTCTAGGAATGGAAGAATTAACACACTTGAAACGTCCATACCAGAGAAAGGAATCTCTGGATTCCATGCAATCCCAGTCAAATTTGCAGCAATATTGGCCACAGAGTTCGAAGAGAGATTCTGAAAGTTTCTAGCCAGCAACAAGAGAACCTGAATAGGCAAAGGAATCCTCAGGAAGCAGAACAAAGCAGGACGTGTCACACTTTCTTATTTCAACATATTGAACGAAGTGATACGTACCGAAACGTCACAGTCTGGGCCCAAAAACAGGCACACAGACCCATGCAACAGAATCGAGAGCCCAGAGCCCATGTGAAACGTACATGGATAGCCCATTTTGGACCAGGGAGCCAAGAGGAGACAGCGGAGAATGGAGAGTCTCCACAATAAACGGTGCTGGGAAGCCTGCACAGCCACATGGAACACAACGAGAGTAGACCATGATGTTACACGTGGCACACACACCACCTCGAAATGGATTAAAGCCTTGAATGGCATACTTGAAACCATGAACCTTGTATACGAAGACCTAGGCAGAGTGCTCTTTGCCATCTTTCTGAGCCGCCTATTCGGAAGAAGCATATCTGACTGGGCAAGGGCAACAAAGGAAACAAGAAACAAATGGGACCACATCAAATGCACACGCTTCTGCCCAGTCAAGGAAACCATCGACTCAATGCAATGACAGCACAACAACTGGGAGAGGATGTTTGCAAACCACAAATAGGACCAGGGGTGAAAAGCCCAAAGATACAATCAACTCACACGTCTCCACAAGAAACACAACAAGCCAATGAACACCTGGGCAAAAGATGGAAACAGAGATTTCTCCCAAGAAGATCGAAAGAGGGCCAACAGGTGCATGAAAACATGTTCACCATCATTAAGTCTCAGACCAATGCAAATGCAAACTGCAAGGACACAGCAGCTCACTGTGGTCAGAATGGCTAGAATGAAGCAGAAAGGAAACAAGTGTCAGAGAGGATGTGGATAGAAGCGAAGCCTCCTGTACTGCTGGTGGGAGTGTAAACTGGTGCAGTCAGTACTCCAAGCGCTGTGGAACTGCCTCAGAAATTTAAGAATCCATGTCCCATATGATCCAGCTTCCTGTGTGGCGTGTTTATCCAAAGAACTCGGAAACACTACTGCATAAAGACATGTGCACCACTGAGTTCACCACAGCCTTACTCCCGCTATCCAAGACTTGGAATCCGCCCTGGTGCCCAGCAAGGGACTAATGGAGAAGGATGATGGGCTATACCCACACAATGGCATACCTCTTAGCCGGAACAAATGATGTAATCCAGCCATTTTTGACCACCAGAATTGCTGTGAGGGTTTTAGGGGAAGTGAAACAAGCTCCAGGGACAATGTCAAATACCGTAACATCTCACTTACAATTAGAAGAAAAAGAAAGCAATAACCAATATGTGGCATGGGATATTTGTGCCTTCCCAGAGGCAAAGCAGTGCAGTGGAGAAGGGTGAAAGATATGATTAGGCACAAGTGTGTGGTGAGGGCCTGCGATTTGGCTTACGATGGTGAAGATGATTTAACCTACACAGAAGTCTAAATCGATGAGGATGTAAATCTGAAAGATATAGGATGTTCTAATGCAGTGTTACGGCAATAAATTCACCTAAAATCACAAATCCCAAAAGGTTTCCAGAATGACGGCATAAAGCCCTGGGGACTGAAAGAGATAGGAGAAGGTGAACTTCCAAGCATGGAAAATCACCTCCAAATGCTTACTGATGCTACTGAAGGGTAGACCGTTCCAAATAGATGAAGAGGAATACTACCACAAGAACATGATCAGTCCTAAACACATGAACCGAGGGAAAATGTTACCGTCCAGGATGTTACAACTAATCACCTTCATGACTAATCCAAACAGGCCCACGTCTTCCCCCGTTCAGGCAAAAGGTTGGTCCAACAGGACAATTCATGGCCGGCCCTGTGGTGGAGCGTGTAAGTGCCCACGTTCCGCTTGTGTGGCCTGGGCCTCACTCCTTCACATCACGGTTGCCAATGACATGAGCAGTTTTAGGAAATATAGATTTCATGGTACGGTGCAGACAGGGATCATATATAAGTAGCAATTGTGAGGATATGTTATCAATACACACCAGAAAAAGAACCATGAGAACATTACAATCTATGAAGGCATCTGGTACACTTCCCCAAAGGAAGAAGGGAGGAAAACATGTGACCTGCTAAGGAGGAATTCCCAGAGTGCTAGGGGATGACATGATCATTGCGCATCAGAGGATTGCCCGGGCAACTTCAACTTGGGAGGGAGTCCAGGACTTTCTCAGGGGAACGTCCACCCACTTGGCCATCTACATAAAATGTAAGAGGTAAAACCCAGGATAATCTTACAGGACAGAAACCAGTGTCTAGAGAGAATGTAGCAGGCCTTCCAAAGTTCGAGGAGCAAGACAGAAACAGACAAGAAATCGAGAAAAAGGAAAACTATCCTACCAGGAAAGGGTGAGGAGTCGGACTGGCCTGAGATGGCTCTGAAACTCTGTGTGCACGCAGGTTGTCAGGACAACTTCGAATTTTGAGGTGGTTTATGACATCACGAGGATCATGTCCGCCAAGATGGCCGCACGGTTACAGACTGAGGATTGGCCTAGGCTAGGCTATTAAAGGGAGGGATACCCAGAAACAGCTTTGAGAAACAGAAAGCGGACACAGAAACTGGAAGACATAAAACAGACGCTGATTCGAGGGCTAAGAAAGGGATCCTTGGCAAGAAGCGAGAATAGAGGGACAAGCCCCGAGAGGAGAACGTTGTCATCTATTCAAGTCTATGGGGAGGCCCTACTGATTCAAGCTTGCAACTTGATTGGAAGCAAGAGGCCGGACTTGGGCCTTATCAGACCTACGTGGTCCTTCTGCCTTAAGCATAAGCCAAAGTCCAGAATGAGGTCTTGAGAACGTTGAAGAGAAGACTCGATGCCTCCTTTCCTAGGCCCCTGGCATTCTTTGCAGATCAGTCTCACTTTCCATAGCTCTGGCGTCACGGGGGCCCACTGGGTACATGCTAATGTGTCCCAAGAGATGTCTTGGATGCCTTGAAGGAATGAAGCCCTGTCACGCTTGGGCTATGTCTCTTTGTTTGGAAGTGCTCTACAAGGGTGCTGAAAAGCACCCTTTTCCACAGGGCTTCGTTCCTTCATGAAGGCTGCCCTCCCAGGCTAGTGTGCTCAGTTTGCCTCCATCGAAATTCTCTCCCCCTACCTCTTGCCGTAGAAGGATTATTGATTATTTGTTTTGACACCACATGTAAGGAAGTGGGCTGAAAATGAGAACATTACAATTCTGTTTCAAGAAAAATAAACAGGCCAGGGCTGAGGATGTAAGGCAAACAAATGGCACAGCTTATAGAAATAAAGTATGCCCGTATCTAGACAGAATCAAGGGGAACGTTCAAGCATCAGAGGTCAAGTTCGAAACTTCCCAAATCCGGAAAAGAGACAGAAAAATATGTTTCCTGGAGAGAGGAATTCATCAGATTTGTCTAATTTGTCCTGGAAACATTGTGGCCGTGAAGGGGGATGCCAGGACCACCTCGAGTTTGGAGTTTCTGACCTCAGGATGTCAAACCAACCCAGATGACCACGTGTTCTCAGTGCTTAGTTTGACCTAGGCTAAGACAGCAAAGACTCCTTCAAGTGACCGGTGCAAATTCAAAGACAACAACCAAGAGTCACGAAAGCACTCACACCTCAGCCTAGAGAACATACGGTGATTCAAGAAATGCAAAATGAATCACTTGGAATGAAGGGGAACGGACTGATAAGCATGTCTAAGGGGGATAGCTGAGAAATACCATGACGATTATACTATGGAAAAGAAAAAAAGGGTCCCAGAAAATGGAAGGCAGACAGAAATCACACCTGGATAATCCACAATGAAAGATGATGTCCGTCTTTAGACAGACTCTGCTGGAACGTTTGAAAGGCAGAGAAATTCACAAGCCAAAAGACGGCAGTGAAGGTCAAGGCTGGGCTAAGTGGGAAGGGTGAGTTATGAGACTGCTCCAAGCGGGCCAGGAAACCGTGTGTCCATGAAACTTGCCTGGACAGCAGAGACACGATTATGACAAATCCTCTGACAGCACAGTGGACCCGAAAAACAACCTGGCCTCATCTACACAGTGTCAGAGTTGGGCTCAAGTAGCATATTCAAGTCCCATTGCACTCAACTGCAGGTTGCCAATGGAACAGGAAAGGGGCTGGCCAGTGGTGCAGCGGTGAGGTCCGCACCTTTTGTGTCAGTGGCCCGGAGTGGGCCGGGTGGAATTATGGGGCTGAGCCTGCTCACCACTGCTTCAGGAATTCTGGGGCAGGCGTCCGAGGTAGTGTAGAGGCAGATAGGAAGGGACGTTAGACTGGGCCAGACTTCCACAGCAAACACAGGAGCATTGTCAGCAGATGTGAGGACAGCAATGCAATTCTGCCAAAACAAAACCAATTGAATGTTGCAAAGAATAGAAAAACTGAAGCTAAAAACAAAGAAAACACCTTGCCAGTGAGAAGAATAAGATCTTTATGAAGAACCTTAGCAAAACAGGTGAAAGCTATGTCAATCGAAAACTAGCAAACGTGTGGGGAAAGAAATTCAAGAAGACACAAGGATAAAGAAGGATATTCCAGGTTCTAGGAATGGAAGAATTAACACACTTGAAACGTCCATACCAGAGAAAGGAATCTCTGGATTCCATGCAATCCCAGTCAAATTTGCAGCAATATTGGCCACAGAGTTCGAAGAGAGATTCTGAAAGTTTCTAGCCAGCAACAAGAGAACCTGAATAGGCAAAGGAATCCTCAGGAAGCAGAACAAAGCAGGACGTGTCACACTTTCTTATTTCAACATATTGAACGAAGTGATACGTACCGAAACGTCACAGTCTGGGCCCAAAAACAGGCACACAGACCCATGCAACAGAATCGAGAGCCCAGAGCCCATGTGAAACGTACATGGATAGCCCATTTTGGACCAGGGAGCCAAGAGGAGACAGCGGAGAATGGAGAGTCTCCACAATAAACGGTGCTGGGAAGCCTGCACAGCCACATGGAACACAACGAGAGTAGACCATGATGTTACACGTGGCACACACACCACCTCGAAATGGATTAAAGCCTTGAATGGCATACTTGAAACCATGAACCTTGTATACGAAGACCTAGGCAGAGTGCTCTTTGCCATCTTTCTGAGCCGCCTATTCGGAAGAAGCATATCTGACTGGGCAAGGGCAACAAAGGAAACAAGAAACAAATGGGACCACATCAAATGCACACGCTTCTGCCCAGTCAAGGAAACCATCGACTCAATGCAATGACAGCACAACAACTGGGAGAGGATGTTTGCAAACCACAAATAGGACCAGGGGTGAAAAGCCCAAAGATACAATCAACTCACACGTCTCCACAAGAAACACAACAAGCCAATGAACACCTGGGCAAAAGATGGAAACAGAGATTTCTCCCAAGAAGATCGAAAGAGGGCCAACAGGTGCATGGAAACATGTTCACCATCATTAAGTCTCAGACCAATGCAAATGCAAACTGCAAGGACACAGCAGCTCACTGTGGTCAGAATGGCTAGAATGAAGCAGAAAGGAAACAAGTGTCAGAGAGGATGTGGATAGAAGCGAAGCCTCCTGTACTGCTGGTGGGAGTGTAAACTGGTGCAGTCAGTACTCCAAGCGCTGTGGAACTGCCTCAGAAATTTAAGAATCCATGTCCCATATGATCCAGCTTCCTGTGTGGCGTGTTTATCCAAAGAACTCGGAAACACTACTGCATAAAGACATGTGCACCACTGAGTTCACCACAGCCTTACTCCCGCTATCCAAGACTTGGAATCCGCCCTGGTGCCCAGCAAGGGACTAATGGAGAAGGATGATGGGCTATACCCACACAATGGCATACCTCTTAGCCGGAACAAATGATGTAATCCAGCCATTTTTGACCACCAGAATTGCTGTGAGGGTTTTAGGGGAAGTGAAACAAGCTCCAGGGACAATGTCAAATACCGTAACATCTCACTTACAATTAGAAGAAAAAGAAAGCAATAACCAATATGTGGCATGGGATATTTGTGCCTTCCCAGAGGCAAAGCAGTGCAGTGGAGAAGGGTGAAAGATATGATTAGGCACAAGTGTGTGGTGAGGGCCTGCGATTTGGCTTACGATGGTGAAGATGATTTAACCTACACAGAAGTCTAAATCGATGAGGATGTAAATCTGAAAGATATAGGATGTTCTAATGCAGTGTTACGGCAATAAATTCACCTAAAATCACAAATCCCAAAAGGTTTCCAGAATGACGGCATAAAGCCCTGGGGACTGAAAGAGATAGGAGAAGGTGAACTTCCAAGCATGGAAAATCACCTCCAAATGCTTACTGATGCTACTGAAGGGTAGACCGTTCCAAATAGATGAAGAGGAATACTACCACAAGAACATGATCAGTCCTAAACACATGAACCGAGGGAAAATGTTACCGTCCAGGATGTTACAACTAATCACCTTCATGACTAATCCAAACAGGCCCACGTCTTCCCCCGTTCAGGCAAAAGGTTGGTCCAACAGGACAATTCATGGCCGGCCCTGTGGTGGAGCGTGTAAGTGCCCACGTTCCGCTTGTGTGGCCTGGGCCTCACTCCTTCACATCACGGTTGCCAATGACATGAGCAGTTTTAGGAAATATAGATTTCATGGTACGGTGCAGACAGGGATCATATATAAGTAGCAATTGTGAGGATATGTTATCAATACACACCAGAAAAAGAACCATGAGAACATTACAATCTATGAAGGCATCTGGTACACTTCCCCAAAGGAAGAAGGGAGGAAAACATGTGACCTGCTAAGGAGGAATTCCCAGAGTGCTAGGGGATGACATGATCATTGCGCATCAGAGGATTGCCCGGGCAACTTCAACTTGGGAGGGAGTCCAGGACTTTCTCAGGGGAACGTCCACCCACTTGGCCATCTACATAAAATGTAAGAGGTAAAACCCAGGATAATCTTACAGGACAGAAACCAGTGTCTAGAGAGAATGTAGCAGGCCTTCCAAAGTTCGAGGAGCAAGACAGAAACAGACAAGAAATCGAGAAAAAGGAAAACTATCCTACCAGGAAAGGGTGAGGAGTCGGACTGGCCTGAGATGGCTCTGAAACTCTGTGTGCACGCAGGTTGTCAGGACAACTTCGAATTTTGAGGTGGTTTATGACATCACGAGGATCATGTCCGCCAAGATGGCCGCACGGTTACAGACTGAGGATTGGCCTAGGCTAGGCTATTAAAGGGAGGGATACCCAGAAACAGCTTTGAGAAACAGAAAGCGGACACAGAAACTGGAAGACATAAAACAGACGCTGATTCGAGGGCTAAGAAAGGGATCCTTGGCAAGAAGCGAGAATAGAGGGACAAGCCCCGAGAGGAGAACGTTGTCATCTATTCAAGTCTATGGGGAGGCCCTACTGATTCAAGCTTGCAACTTGATTGGAAGCAAGAGGCCGGACTTGGGCCTTATCAGACCTACGTGGTCCTTCTGCCTTAAGCATAAGCCAAAGTCCAGAATGAGGTCTTGAGAACGTTGAAGAGAAGACTCGATGCCTCCTTTCCTAGGCCCCTGGCATTCTTTGCAGATCAGTCTCACTTTCCATAGCTCTGGCGTCACGGGGGCCCACTGGGTACATGCTAATGTGTCCCAAGAGATGTCTTGGATGCCTTGAAGGAATGAAGCCCTGTCACGCTTGGGCTATGTCTCTTTGTTTGGAAGTGCTCTACAAGGGTGCTGAAAAGCACCCTTTTCCACAGGGCTTCGTTCCTTCATGAAGGCTGCCCTCCCAGGCTAGTGTGCTCAGTTTGCCTCCATCGAAATTCTCTCCCCCTACCTCTTGCCGTAGAAGGATTATTGATTATTTGTTTTGACACCACATGTAAGGAAGTGGGCTGAAAATGAGAACATTACAATTCTGTTTCAAGAAAAATAAACAGGCCAGGGCTGAGGATGTAAGGCAAACAAATGGCACAGCTTATAGAAATAAAGTATGCCCGTATCTAGACAGAATCAAGGGGAACGTTCAAGCATCAGAGGTCAAGTTCGAAACTTCCCAAATCCGGAAAAGAGACAGAAAAATATGTTTCCTGGAGAGAGGAATTCATCAGATTTGTCTAATTTGTCCTGGAAACATTGTGGCCGTGAAGGGGGATGCCAGGACCACCTCGAGTTTGGAGTTTCTGACCTCAGGATGTCAAACCAACCCAGATGACCACGTGTTCTCAGTGCTTAGTTTGACCTAGGCTAAGACAGCAAAGACTCCTTCAAGTGACCGGTGCAAATTCAAAGACAACAACCAAGAGTCACGAAAGCACTCACACCTCAGCCTAGAGAACATACGGTGATTCAAGAAATGCAAAATGAATCACTTGGAATGAAGGGGAACGGACTGATAAGCATGTCTAAGGGGGATAGCTGAGAAATACCATGACGATTATACTATGGAAAAGAAAAAAAGGGTCCCAGAAAATGGAAGGCAGACAGAAATCACACCTGGATAATCCACAATGAAAGATGATGTCCGTCTTTAGACAGACTCTGCTGGAACGTTTGAAAGGCAGAGAAATTCACAAGCCAAAAGACGGCAGTGAAGGTCAAGGCTGGGCTAAGTGGGAAGGGTGAGTTATGAGACTGCTCCAAGCGGGCCAGGAAACCGTGTGTCCATGAAACTTGCCTGGACAGCAGAGACACGATTATGACAAATCCTCTGACAGCACAGTGGACCCGAAAAACAACCTGGCCTCATCTACACAGTGTCAGAGTTGGGCTCAAGTAGCATATTCAAGTCCCATTGCACTCAACTGCAGGTTGCCAATGGAACAGGAAAGGGGCTGGCCAGTGGTGCAGCGGTGAGGTCCGCACCTTTTGTGTCAGTGGCCCGGAGTGGGCCGGGTGGAATTATGGGGCTGAGCCTGCTCACCACTGCTTCAGGAATTCTGGGGCAGGCGTCCGAGGTAGTGTAGAGGCAGATAGGAAGGGACGTTAGACTGGGCCAGACTTCCACAGCAAACACAGGAGCATTGTCAGCAGATGTGAGGACAGCAATGCAATTCTGCCAAAACAAAACCAATTGAATGTTGCAAAGAATAGAAAAACTGAAGCTAAAAACAAAGAAAACACCTTGCCAGTGAGAAGAATAAGATCTTTATGAAGAACCTTAGCAAAACAGGTGAAAGCTATGTCAATCGAAAACTAGCAAACGTGTGGGGAAAGAAATTCAAGAAGACACAAGGATAAAGAAGGATATTCCAGGTTCTAGGAATGGAAGAATTAACACACTTGAAACGTCCATACCAGAGAAAGGAATCTCTGGATTCCATGCAATCCCAGTCAAATTTGCAGCAATATTGGCCACAGAGTTCGAAGAGAGATTCTGAAAGTTTCTAGCCAGCAACAAGAGAACCTGAATAGGCAAAGGAATCCTCAGGAAGCAGAACAAAGCAGGACGTGTCACACTTTCTTATTTCAACATATTGAACGAAGTGATACGTACCGAAACGTCACAGTCTGGGCCCAAAAACAGGCACACAGACCCATGCAACAGAATCGAGAGCCCAGAGCCCATGTGAAACGTACATGGATAGCCCATTTTGGACCAGGGAGCCAAGAGGAGACAGCGGAGAATGGAGAGTCTCCACAATAAACGGTGCTGGGAAGCCTGCACAGCCACATGGAACACAACGAGAGTAGACCATGATGTTACACGTGGCACACACACCACCTCGAAATGGATTAAAGCCTTGAATGGCATACTTGAAACCATGAACCTTGTATACGAAGACCTAGGCAGAGTGCTCTTTGCCATCTTTCTGAGCCGCCTATTCGGAAGAAGCATATCTGACTGGGCAAGGGCAACAAAGGAAACAAGAAACAAATGGGACCACATCAAATGCACACGCTTCTGCCCAGTCAAGGAAACCATCGACTCAATGCAATGACAGCACAACAACTGGGAGAGGATGTTTGCAAACCACAAATAGGACCAGGGGTGAAAAGCCCAAAGATACAATCAACTCACACGTCTCCACAAGAAACACAACAAGCCAATGAACACCTGGGCAAAAGATGGAAACAGAGATTTCTCCCAAGAAGATCGAAAGAGGGCCAACAGGTGCATGGAAACATGTTCACCATCATTAAGTCTCAGACCAATGCAAATGCAAACTGCAAGGACACAGCAGCTCACTGTGGTCAGAATGGCTAGAATGAAGCAGAAAGGAAACAAGTGTCAGAGAGGATGTGGATAGAAGCGAAGCCTCCTGTACTGCTGGTGGGAGTGTAAACTGGTGCAGTCAGTACTCCAAGCGCTGTGGAACTGCCTCAGAAATTTAAGAATCCATGTCCCATATGATCCAGCTTCCTGTGTGGCGTGTTTATCCAAAGAACTCGGAAACACTACTGCATAAAGACATGTGCACCACTGAGTTCACCACAGCCTTACTCCCGCTATCCAAGACTTGGAATCCGCCCTGGTGCCCAGCAAGGGACTAATGGAGAAGGATGATGGGCTATACCCACACAATGGCATACCTCTTAGCCGGAACAAATGATGTAATCCAGCCATTTTTGACCACCAGAATTGCTGTGAGGGTTTTAGGGGAAGTGAAACAAGCTCCAGGGACAATGTCAAATACCGTAACATCTCACTTACAATTAGAAGAAAAAGAAAGCAATAACCAATATGTGGCATGGGATATTTGTGCCTTCCCAGAGGCAAAGCAGTGCAGTGGAGAAGGGTGAAAGATATGATTAGGCACAAGTGTGTGGTGAGGGCCTGCGATTTGGCTTACGATGGTGAAGATGATTTAACCTACACAGAAGTCTAAATCGATGAGGATGTAAATCTGAAAGATATAGGATGTTCTAATGCAGTGTTACGGCAATAAATTCACCTAAAATCACAAATCCCAAAAGGTTTCCAGAATGACGGCATAAAGCCCTGGGGACTGAAAGAGATAGGAGAAGGTGAACTTCCAAGCATGGAAAATCACCTCCAAATGCTTACTGATGCTACTGAAGGGTAGACCGTTCCAAATAGATGAAGAGGAATACTACCACAAGAACATGATCAGTCCTAAACACATGAACCGAGGGAAAATGTTACCGTCCAGGATGTTACAACTAATCACCTTCATGACTAATCCAAACAGGCCCACGTCTTCCCCCATTCAGGCAAAAGGTTGGTCCAACAGGACAATTCATGGCCGGCCCTGTGGTGGAGCGTGTAAGTGCCCACGTTCCGCTTGTGTGGCCTGGGCCTCACTCCTTCACATCACGGTTGCCAATGACATGAGCAGTTTTAGGAAATATAGATTTCATGGTACGGTGCAGACAGGGATCATATATAAGTAGCAATTGTGAGGATATGTTATCAATACACACCAGAAAAAGAACCATGAGAACATTACAATCTATGAAGGCATCTGGTACACTTCCCCAAAGGAAGAAGGGAGGAAAACATGTGACCTGCTAAGGAGGAATTCCCAGAGTGCTAGGGGATGACATGATCATTGCGCATCAGAGGATTGCCCGGGCAACTTCAACTTGGGAGGGAGTCCAGGACTTTCTCAGGGGAACGTCCACCCACTTGGCCATCTACATAAAATGTAAGAGGTAAAACCCAGGATAATCTTACAGGACAGAAACCAGTGTCTAGAGAGAATGTAGCAGGCCTTCCAAAGTTCGAGGAGCAAGACAGAAACAGACAAGAAATCGAGAAAAAGGAAAACTATCCTACCAGGAAAGGGTGAGGAGTCGGACTGGCCTGAGATGGCTCTGAAACTCTGTGTGCACGCAGGTTGTCAGGACAACTTCGAATTTTGAGGTGGTTTATGACATCACGAGGATCATGTCCGCCAAGATGGCCGCACGGTTACAGACTGAGGATTGGCCTAGGCTAGGCTATTAAAGGGAGGGATACCCAGAAACAGCTTTGAGAAACAGAAAGCGGACACAGAAACTGGAAGACATAAAACAGACGCTGATTCGAGGGCTAAGAAAGGGATCCTTGGCAAGAAGCGAGAATAGAGGGACAAGCCCCGAGAGGAGAACGTTGTCATCTATTCAAGTCTATGGGGAGGCCCTACTGATTCAAGCTTGCAACTTGATTGGAAGCAAGAGGCCGGACTTGGGCCTTATCAGACCTACGTGGTCCTTCTGCCTTAAGCATAAGCCAAAGTCCAGAATGAGGTCTTGAGAACGTTGAAGAGAAGACTCGATGCCTCCTTTCCTAGGCCCCTGGCATTCTTTGCAGATCAGTCTCACTTTCCATAGCTCTGGCGTCACGGGGGCCCACTGGGTACATGCTAATGTGTCCCAAGAGATGTCTTGGATGCCTTGAAGGAATGGAGCCCTGTCACGCTTGGGCTATGTCTCTTTGTTTGGAAGTGCTCTACAAGGGTGCTGAAAAGCACCCTTTTCCACAGGGCTTCGTTCCTTCATGAAGGCTGCCCTCCCAGGCTAGTGTGCTCAGTTTGCCTCCATCGAAATTCTCTCCCCCTACCTCTTGCCGTAGAAGGATTATTGATTATGTGTTTTGACACCACATGTAAGGAAGTGGGCTGAAAATGAGAACATTACAATTCTGTTTCAAGAAAAATAAACAGGCCAGGGCTGAGGATGTAAGGCAAACAAATGGCACAGCTTATAGAAATAAAGTATGCCCGTATCTAGACAGAATCAAGGGGAACGTTCAAGCATCAGAGGTCAAGTTCGAAACTTCCCAAATCCGGAAAAGAGACAGAAAAATATGTTTCCTGGAGAGAGGAATTCATCAGATTTGTCTAATTTGTCCTGGAAACATTGTGGCCGTGAAGGGGGATGCCAGGACCACCTCGAGTTTGGAGTTTCTGACCTCAGGATGTCAAACCAACCCAGATGACCACGTGTTCTCAGTGCTTAGTTTGACCTAGGCTAAGACAGCAAAGACTCCTTCAAGTGACCGGTGCAAATTCAAAGACAACAACCAAGAGTCACGAAAGCACTCACACCTCAGCCTAGAGAACATACGGTGATTCAAGAAATGCAAAATGAATCACTTGGAATGAAGGGGAACGGACTGATAAGCATGTCTAAGGGGGATAGCTGAGAAATACCATGACGATTATACTATGGAAAAGAAAAAAAGGGGTCCCAGAAAATGGAAGGCAGACAGAAATCACACCTGGATAATCCACAATGAAAGATGATGTCCGTCTTTAGACAGACTCTGCTGGAACGTTTGAAAGGCAGAGAAATTCACAAGCCAAAAGACGGCAGTGAAGGTCAAGGCTGGGCTAAGTGGGAAGGGTGAGTTATGAGACTGCTCCAAGCGGGCCAGGAAACCGTGTGTCCATGAAACTTGCCTGGACAGCAGAGACACGATTATGACAAATCCTCTGACAGCACAGTGGACCCGAAAAACAACCTGGCCTCATCTACACAGTGTCAGAGTTGGGCTCAAGTAGCATATTCAAGTCCCATTGCACTCAACTGCAGGTTGCCAATGGAACAGGAAAGGGGCTGGCCAGTGGTGCAGCGGTGAGGTCCGCACCTTTTGTGTCAGTGGCCCGGAGTGGGCCGGGTGGAATTATGGGGCTGAGCCTGCTCACCACTGCTTCAGGCATTCTGGGGCAGGCGTCCGAGGTAGTGTAGAGGCAGATAGGAAGGGACGTTAGACTGGGCCAGACTTCCACAGCAAACACAGGAGCATTGTCAGCAGATGTGAGGACAGCAATGCAATTCTGCCAAAACAAAACCAATTGAATGTTGCAAAGAATAGAAAAACTGAAGCTAAAAACAAAGAAAACACCTTGCCAGTGAGAAGAATAAGATCTTTATGAAGAACCTTAGCAAAACAGGTGAAAGCTATGTCAATCGAAAACTAGCAAACGTGTGGGGAAAGAAATTCAAGAAGACACAAGGATAAAGAAGGATATTCCAGGTTCTAGGAATGGAAGAATTAACACACTTGAAACGTCCATACCAGAGAAAGGAATCTCTGGATTCCATGCAATCCCAGTCAAATTTGCAGCAATATTGGCCACAGAGTTCGAAGAGAGATTCTGAAAGTTTCTAGCCAGCAACAAGAGAACCTGAATAGGCAAAGGAATCCTCAGGAAGCAGAACAAAGCAGGACGT
The DNA here is from genome assembly GCF_041296235.1 of Equus asinus. Taxonomy (NCBI): domain Eukaryota; kingdom Metazoa; phylum Chordata; class Mammalia; order Perissodactyla; family Equidae; genus Equus; species Equus asinus. The sequence continues at coordinate 12,990,444 of NC_091813.1, read as the reverse complement.
GTCACACTTTCTTATTTCAACATATTGAACGAAGTGATACGTACCGAAACGTCACAGTCTGGGCCCAAAAACAGGCACACAGACCCATGCAACAGAATCGAGAGCCCAGAGCCCATGTGAAACGTACATGGATAGCCCATTTTGGACCAGGGAGCCAAGTGGAGACAGCGGAGAATGGAGAGTCTCTACAATAAACGGTGCTGGGAAGCCTGCACAGCCACATGGAACACAACGAGAGTAGACCATGATGCTACACGTGGCACACACACCACCTCGAAATGGATTAAAGCCTTGAATGGCATACTTGAAACCATGAACCTTGTATACGAAGACCTAGGCAGAGTGCTCTTTGCCATCTTTCTGAGCCGCCTATTCGGAAGAAGCATATCTGACTGGGCAAGGGCAACAAAGGAAACAAGAAACAAATGGGACCACATCAAATGCACACGCTTCTGCCCAGTCAAGGAAACCATCGACTCAATGCAATGACAGCACAACAACTGGGAGAGGATGTTTGCAAACCACAAATAGGACCAGGGGTGAAAAGCCCAAAGATACAATCAACTCACACGTCTCCACAAGAAACACAACAAGCCAATGAACACCTGGGCAAAAGACGGAAACAGAGATTTCTCCCAAGAAGATCGAAAGAGGGCCAACAGGTGCATGGAAACATGTTCACCATCATTAAGTCTCAGACCAATGCAAATGCAAACTGCAAGGACACAGCAGCTCACTGTGGTCAGAATGGCTAGAATGAAGCAGAAAGGAAACAAGTGTCAGAGAGGATGTGGATAGAAGCGAAGCCTCCTGTACTGCTGGTGGGAGTGTAAACTGGTGCAGTCAGTACTCCAAGCGCTGTGGAACTGCCTCAGAAATTTAAGAATCCATGTCCCATATGATCCAGCTTCCTGTGTGGCGTGTTTATCCAAAGAACTCGGAAACACTACTGCATAAAGACATGTGCACCACTGAGTTCACCACAGCCTTACTCCCGCTATCCAAGACTTGGAATCCGCCCTGGTGCCCAGCAAGGGACTAATGGAGAAGGATGATGGGCTATACCCACACAATGGCATACCTCTTAGCCGGAACAAATGATGTAATCCAGCCATTTTTGACCACCAGAATTGCTGTGAGGGTTTTAGGGGAAGTGAAACAAGCTCCAGGGACAATGTCAAATACCGTAACATCTCACTTACAATTAGAAGAAAAAGAAAGCAATAACCAATATGTGGCATGGGATATTTGTGCCTTCCCAGAGGCAAAGCAGTGCAGTGGAGAAGGGTGAAAGATATGATTAGGCACAAGTGTGTGGTGAGGGCCTGCGATTTGGCTTACGATGGTGAAGATGATTTAACCTACACAGAAGTCTAAATCGATGAGGATGTAAATCTGAAAGATATAGGATGTTCTAATGCAGTGTTACGGCAATAAATTCACCTAAAATCACAAATCCCAAAAGGTTTCCAGAATGACGGCATAAAGCCCTGGGGACTGAAAGAGATAGGAGAAGGTGAACTTCCAAGCATGGAAAATCACCTCCAAATGCTTACTGATGCTACTGAAGGGTAGACCGTTCCAAATAGATGAAGAGGAATACTACCACAAGAACATGATCAGTCCTAAACACATGAACCGAGGGAAAATGTTACCGTCCAGGATGTTACAACTAATCACCTTCATGACTAATCCAAACAGGCCCACGTCTTCCCCCGTTCAGGCAAAAGGTTGGTCCAACAGGACAATTCATGGCCGGCCCTGTGGTGGAGCGTGTAAGTGCCCACGTTCCGCTTGTGTGGCCTGGGCCTCACTCCTTCACATCACGGTTGCCAATGACATGAGCAGTTTTAGGAAATATAGATTTCATGGTACGGTGCAGACAGGGATCATATATAAGTAGCAATTGTGAGGATATGTTATCAATACACACCAGAAAAAGAACCATGAGAACATTACAATCTATGAAGGCATCTGGTACACTTCCCCAAAGGAAGAAGGGAGGAAAACATGTGACCTGCTAAGGAGGAATTCCCAGAGTGCTAGGGGATGACATGATCATTGCGCATCAGAGGATTGCCCGGGCAACTTCAACTTGGGAGGGAGTCCAGGACTTTCTCAGGGGAACGTCCACCCACTTGGCCATCTACATAAAATGTAAGAGGTAAAACCCAGGATAATCTTACAGGACAGAAACCAGTGTCTAGAGAGAATGTAGCAGGCCTTCCAAAGTTCGAGGAGCAAGACAGAAACAGACAAGAAATCGAGAAAAAGGAAAACTATCCTACCAGGAAAGGGTGAGGAGTCGGACTGGCCTGAGATGGCTCTGAAACTCTGTGTGCACGCAGGTTGTCAGGACAACTTCGAATTTTGAGGTGGTTTATGACATCACGAGGATCATGTCCGCCAAGATGGCCGCACGGTTACAGACTGAGGATTGGCCTAGGCTAGGCTATTAAAGGGAGGGATACCCAGAAACAGCTTTGAGAAACAGAAAGCGGACACAGAAACTGGAAGACATAAAACAGACGCTGATTCGAGGGCTAAGAAAGGGATCCTTGGCAAGAAGCGAGAATAGAGGGACAAGCCCCGAGAGGAGAACGTTGTCATCTATTCAAGTCTATGGGGAGGCCCTACTGATTCAAGCTTGCAACTTGATTGGAAGCAAGAGGCCGGACTTGGGCCTTATCAGACCTACGTGGTCCTTCTGCCTTAAGCATAAGCCAAAGTCCAGAATGAGGTCTTGAGAACGTTGAAGAGAAGACTCGATGCCTCCTTTCCTAGGCCCCTGGCATTCTTTGCAGATCAGTCTCACTTTCCATAGCTCTGGCGTCACGGGGGCCCACTGGGTACATGCTAATGTGTCCCAAGAGATGTCTTGGATGCCTTGAAGGAATGGAGCCCTGTCACGCTTGGGCTATGTCTCTTTGTTTGGAAGTGCTCTACAAGGGTGCTGAAAAGCACCCTTTTCCACAGGGCTTCGTTCCTTCATGAAGGCTGCCCTCCCAGGCTAGTGTGCTCAGTTTGCCTCCATCGAAATTCTCTCCCCCTACCTCTTGCCGTAGAAGGATTATTGATTATGTGTTTTGACACCACATGTAAGGAAGTGGGCTGAAAATGAGAACATTACAATTCTGTTTCAAGAAAAATAAACAGGCCAGGGCTGAGGATGTAAGGCAAACAAATGGCACAGCTTATAGAAATAAAGTATGCCCGTATCTAGACAGAATCAAGGGGAACGTTCAAGCATCAGAGGTCAAGTTCGAAACTTCCCAAATCCGGAAAAGAGACAGAAAAATATGTTTCCTGGAGAGAGGAATTCATCAGATTTGTCTAATTTGTCCTGGAAACATTGTGGCCGTGAAGGGGGATGCCAGGACCACCTCGAGTTTGGAGTTTCTGACCTCAGGATGTCAAACCAACCCAGATGACCACGTGTTCTCAGTGCTTAGTTTGACCTAGGCTAAGACAGCAAAGACTCCTTCAAGTGACCGGTGCAAATTCAAAGACAACAACCAAGAGTCACGAAAGCACTCACACCTCAGCCTAGAGAACATACGGTGATTCAAGAAATGCAAAATGAATCACTTGGAATGAAGGGGAACGGACTGATAAGCATGTCTAAGGGGGATAGCTGAGAAATACCATGACGATTATACTATGGAAAAGAAAAAAAGGGGTCCCAGAAAATGGAAGGCAGACAGAAATCACACCTGGATAATCCACAATGAAAGATGATGTCCGTCTTTAGACAGACTCTGCTGGAACGTTTGAAAGGCAGAGAAATTCACAAGCCAAAAGACGGCAGTGAAGGTCAAGGCTGGGCTAAGTGGGAAGGGTGAGTTATGAGACTGCTCCAAGCGGGCCAGGAAACCGTGTGTCCATGAAACTTGCCTGGACAGCAGAGACACGATTATGACAAATCCTCTGACAGCACAGTGGACCCGAAAAACAACCTGGCCTCATCTACACAGTGTCAGAGTTGGGCTCAAGTAGCATATTCAAGTCCCATTGCACTCAACTGCAGGTTGCCAATGGAACAGGAAAGGGGCTGGCCAGTGGTGCAGCGGTGAGGTCCGCACCTTTTGTGTCAGTGGCCCGGAGTGGGCCGGGTGGAATTATGGGGCTGAGCCTGCTCACCACTGCTTCAGGCATTCTGGGGCAGGCGTCCGAGGTAGTGTAGAGGCAGATAGGAAGGGACGTGAGACTGGGCCAGACTTCCACAGCAAACACAGGAGCATTGTCAGCAGATGTGAGGACAGCAATGCAATTCTGCCAAAACAAAACCAATTGAATGTTGCAAAGAATAGAAAAACTGAAGCTAAAAAAAAAGAAAACACCTTGCCAGTGAGAAGAATAAGATCTTTATGAAGAACCTTAGCAAAACAGGTGAAAGCTATGTCAATCGAAAACTAGCAAACGTGTGGGGAAAGAAATTCAAGAAGACACAAGGATAAAGAAGGATATTCCAGGTTCTAGGAATGGAAGAATTAACACACTTGAAACGTCCATACCAGAGAAAGGAATCTCTGGATTCCATGCAATCCCAGTCAAATTTGCAGCAATATTGGCCACAGAGTTCGAAGAGAGATTCTGAAAGTTTCTAGCCAGCAACAAGAGAACCTGAATAGGCAAAGGAATCCTCAGGAAGCAGAACAAAGCAGGACGTGTCACACTTTCTTATTTCAACATATTGAACGAAGTGATACGTACCGAAACGTCACAGTCTGGGCCCAAAAACAGGCACACAGACCCATGCAACAGAATCGAGAGCCCAGAGCCCATGTGAAACGTACATGGATAGCCCATTTTGGACCAGGGAGCCAAGTGGAGACAGCGGAGAATGGAGAGTCTCTACAATAAACGGTGCTGGGAAGCCTGCACAGCCACATGGAACACAACGAGAGTAGACCATGATGTTACACGTGGCACACACACCACCTCGAAATGGATTAAAGCCTTGAATGGCATACTTGAAACCATGAACCTTGTATACGAAGACCTAGGCAGAGTGCTCTTTGCCATCTTTCTGAGCCGCCTATTCGGAAGAAGCATATCTGACTGGGCAAGGGCAACAAAGGAAACAAGAAACAAATGGGACCACATCAAATGCACACGCTTCTGCCCAGTCAAGGAAACCATCGACTCAATGCAATGACAGCACAACAACTGGGAGAGGATGTTTGCAAACAACAAATAGGACCAGGGGTGAAAAGCCCAAAGATACAATCAACTCACACGTCTCCACAAGAAACACAACAAGCCAATGAACACCTGGGCAAAAGACGGAAACAGAGATTTCTCCCAAGAAGATCGAAAGAGGGCCAACAGGTGCATGGAAACATGTTCACCATCATTAAGTCTCAGACCAATGCAAATGCAAACTGCAAGGACACAGCAGCTCACTGTGGTCAGAATGGCTAGAATGAAGCAGAAAGGAAACAAGTGTCAGAGAGGATGTGGATAGAAGCGAAGCCTCCTGTACTGCTGGTGGGAGTGTAAACTGGTGCAGTCAGTACTCCAAGCGCTGTGGAACTGCCTCAGAAATTTAAGAATCCATGTCCCATATGATCCAGCTTCCTGTGTGGCGTGTTTATCCAAAGAACTCGGAAACACTACTGCATAAAGACATGTGCACCACTGAGTTCACCACAGCCTTACTCCCGCTATCCAAGACTTGGAATCCGCCCTGGTGCCCAGCAAGGGACTAATGGAGAAGGATGATGGGCTATACCCACACAATGGCATACCTCTTAGCCGGAACAAATGATGTAATCCAGCCATTTTTGACCACCAGAATTGCTGTGAGGGTTTTAGGGGAAGTGAAACAAGCTCCAGGGACAATGTCAAATACCGTAACATCTCACTTACAATTAGAAGAAAAAGAAAGCAATAACCAATATGTGGCATGGGATATTTGTGCCTTCCCAGAGGCAAAGCAGTGCAGTGGAGAAGGGTGAAAGATATGATTAGGCACAAGTGTGTGGTGAGGGCCTGCGATTTGGCTTACGATGGTGAAGATGATTTAACCTACACAGAAGTCTAAATCGATGAGGATGTAAATCTGAAAGATATAGGATGTTCTAATGCAGTGTTACGGCAATAAATTCACCTAAAATCACAAATCCCAAAAGGTTTCCAGAATGACGGCATAAAGCCCTGGGGACTGAAAGAGATAGGAGAAGGTGAACTTCCAAGCATGGAAAATCACCTCCAAATGCTTACTGATGCTACTGAAGGGTAGACCGTTCCAAATAGATGAAGAGGAATACTACCACAAGAACATGATCAGTCCTAAACACATGAACCGAGGGAAAATGTTACCGTCCAGGATGTTACAACTAATCACCTTCATGACTAATCCAAACAGGCCCACGTCTTCCCCCGTTCAGGCAAAAGGTTGGTCCAACAGGACAATTCATGGCCGGCCCTGTGGTGGAGCGTGTAAGTGCCCACGTTCCGCTTGTGTGGCCTGGGCCTCACTCCTTCACATCACGGTTGCCAATGACATGAGCAGTTTTAGGAAATATAGATTTCATGGTACGGTGCAGACAGGGATCATATATAAGTAGCAATTGTGAGGATATGTTATCAATACACACCAGAAAAAGAACCATGAGAACATTACAATCTATGAAGGCATCTGGTACACTTCCCCAAAGGAAGAAGGGAGGAAAACATGTGACCTGCTAAGGAGGAATTCCCAGAGTGCTAGGGGATGACATGATCATTGCGCATCAGAGGATTGCCCGGGCAACTTCAACTTGGGAGGGAGTCCAGGACTTTCTCAGGGGAACGTCCACCCACTTGGCCATCTACATAAAATGTAAGAGGTAAAACCCAGGATAATCTTACAGGACAGAAACCAGTGTCTAGAGAGAATGTAGCAGGCCTTCCAAAGTTCGAGGAGCAAGACAGAAACAGACAAGAAATCGAGAAAAAGGAAAACTATCCTACCAGGAAAGGGTGAGGAGTCGGACTGGCCTGAGATGGCTCTGAAACTCTGTGTGCACGCAGGTTGTCAGGACAACTTCGAATTTTGAGGTGGTTTATGACATCACGAGGATCATGTCCGCCAAGATGGCCGCACGGTTACAGACTGAGGATTGGCCTAGGCTAGGCTATTAAAGGGAGGGATACCCAGAAACAGCTTTGAGAAACAGAAAGCGGACACAGAAACTGGAAGACATAAAACAGACGCTGATTCGAGGGCTAAGAAAGGGATCCTTGGCAAGAAGCGAGAATAGAGGGACAAGCCCCGAGAGGAGAACGTTGTCATCTATTCAAGTCTATGGGGAGGCCCTACTGATTCAAGCTTGCAACTTGATTGGAAGCAAGAGGCCGGACTTGGGCCTTATCAGACCTACGTGGTCCTTCTGCCTTAAGCATAAGCCAAAGTCCAGAATGAGGTCTTGAGAACGTTGAAGAGAAGACTCGATGCCTCCTTTCCTAGGCCCCTGGCATTCTTTGCAGATCAGTCTCACTTTCCATAGCTCTGGCGTCACGGGGGCCCACTGGGTACATGCTAATGTGTCCCAAGAGATGTCTTGGATGCCTTGAAGGAATGGAGCCCTGTCACGCTTGGGCTATGTCTCTTTGTTTGGAAGTGCTCTACAAGGGTGCTGAAAAGCACCCTTTTCCACAGGGCTTCGTTCCTTCATGAAGGCTGCCCTCCCAGGCTAGTGTGCTCAGTTTGCCTCCATCGAAATTCTCTCCCCCTACCTCTTGCCGTAGAAGGATTATTGATTATGTGTTTTGACACCACATGTAAGGAAGTGGGCTGAAAATGAGAACATTACAATTCTGTTTCAAGAAAAATAAACAGGCCAGGGCTGAGGATGTAAGGCAAACAAATGGCACAGCTTATAGAAATAAAGTATGCCCGTATCTAGACAGAATCAAGGGGAACGTTCAAGCATCAGAGGTCAAGTTCGAAACTTCCCAAATCCGGAAAAGAGACAGAAAAATATGTTTCCTGGAGAGAGGAATTCATCAGATTTGTCTAATTTGTCCTGGAAACATTGTGGCCGTGAAGGGGGATGCCAGGACCACCTCGAGTTTGGAGTTTCTGACCTCAGGATGTCAAACCAACCCAGATGACCACGTGTTCTCAGTGCTTAGTTTGACCTAGGCTAAGACAGCAAAGACTCCTTCAAGTGACCGGTGCAAATTCAAAGACAACAACCAAGAGTCACGAAAGCACTCACACCTCAGCCTAGAGAACATACGGTGATTCAAGAAATGCAAAATGAATCACTTGGAATGAAGGGGAACGGACTGATAAGCATGTCTAAGGGGGATAGCTGAGAAATACCATGACGATTATACTATGGAAAAGAAAAAAAGGGGTCCCAGAAAATGGAAGGCAGACAGAAATCACACCTGGATAATCCACAATGAAAGATGATGTCCGTCTTTAGACAGACTCTGCTGGAACGTTTGAAAGGCAGAGAAATTCACAAGCCAAAAGACGGCAGTGAAGGTCAAGGCTGGGCTAAGTGGGAAGGGTGAGTTATGAGACTGCTCCAAGCGGGCCAGGAAACCGTGTGTCCATGAAACTTGCCTGGACAGCAGAGACACGATTATGACAAATCCTCTGACAGCACAGTGGACCCGAAAAACAACCTGGCCTCATCTACACAGTGTCAGAGTTGGGCTCAAGTAGCATATTCAAGTCCCATTGCACTCAACTGCAGGTTGCCAATGGAACAGGAAAGGGGCTGGCCAGTGGTGCAGCGGTGAGGTCCGCACCTTTTGTGTCAGTGGCCCGGAGTGGGCCGGGTGGAATTATGGGGCTGAGCCTGCTCACCACTGCTTCAGGCATTCTGGGGCAGGCGTCCGAGGTAGTGTAGAGGCAGATAGGAAGGGACGTTAGACTGGGCCAGACTTCCACAGCAAACACAGGAGCATTGTCAGCAGATGTGAGGACAGCAATGCAATTCTGCCAAAACAAAACCAATTGAATGTTGCAAAGAATAGAAAAACTGAAGCTAAAAACAAAGAAAACACCTTGCCAGTGAGAAGAATAAGATCTTTATGAAGAACCTTAGCAAAACAGGTGAAAGCTATGTCAATCGAAAACTAGCAAACGTGTGGGGAAAGAAATTCAAGAAGACACAAGGATAAAGAAGGATATTCCAGGTTCTAGGAATGGAAGAATTAACACACTTGAAACGTCCATACCAGAGAAAGGAATCTCTGGATTCCATGCAATCCCAGTCAAATTTGCAGCAATATTGGCCACAGAGTTCGAAGAGAGATTCTGAAAGTTTCTAGCCAGCAACAAGAGAACCTGAATAGGCAAAGGAATCCTCAGGAAGCAGAACAAAGCAGGACGTGTCACACTTTCTTATTTCAACATATTGAACGAAGTGATACGTACCGAAACGTCACAGTCTGGGCCCAAAAACAGGCACACAGACCCATGCAACAGAATCGAGAGCCCAGAGCCCATGTGAAACGTACATGGATAGCCCATTTTGGACCAGGGAGCCAAGTGGAGACAGCGGAGAATGGAGAGTCTCTACAATAAACGGTGCTGGGAAGCCTGCACAGCCACATGGAACACAACGAGAGTAGACCATGATGCTACACGTGGCACACACACCACCTCGAAATGGATTAAAGCCTTGAATGGCATACTTGAAACCATGAACCTTGTATACGAAGACCTAGGCAGAGTGCTCTTTGCCATCTTTCTGAGCCGCCTATTCGGAAGAAGCATATCTGACTGGGCAAGGGCAACAAAGGAAACAAGAAACAAATGGGACCACATCAAATGCACACGCTTCTGCCCAGTCAAGGAAACCATCGACTCAATGCAATGACAGCACAACAACTGGGAGAGGATGTTTGCAAACCACAAATAGGACCAGGGGTGAAAAGCCCAAAGATACAATCAACTCACACGTCTCCACAAGAAACACAACAAGCCAATGAACACCTGGGCAAAAGACGGAAACAGAGATTTCTCCCAAGAAGATCGAAAGAGGGCCAACAGGTGCATGGAAACATGTTCACCATCATTAAGTCTCAGACCAATGCAAATGCAAACTGCAAGGACACAGCAGCTCACTGTGGTCAGAATGGCTAGAATGAAGCAGAAAGGAAACAAGTGTCAGAGAGGATGTGGATAGAAGCGAAGCCTCCTGTACTGCTGGTGGGAGTGTAAACTGGTGCAGTCAGTACTCCAAGCGCTGTGGAACTGCCTCAGAAATTTAAGAATCCATGTCCCATATGATCCAGCTTCCTGTGTGGCGTGTTTATCCAAAGAACTCGGAAACACTACTGCATAAAGACATGTGCACCACTGAGTTCACCACAGCCTTACTCCCGCTATCCAAGACTTGGAATCCGCCCTGGTGCCCAGCAAGGGACTAATGGAGAAGGATGATGGGCTATACCCACACAATGGCATACCTCTTAGCCGGAACAAATGATGTAATCCAGCCATTTTTGACCACCAGAATTGCTGTGAGGGTTTTAGGGGAAGTGAAACAAGCTCCAGGGACAATGTCAAATACCGTAACATCTCACTTACAATTAGAAGAAAAAGAAAGCAATAACCAATATGTGGCATGGGATATTTGTGCCTTCCCAGAGGCAAAGCAGTGCAGTGGAGAAGGGTGAAAGATATGATTAGGCACAAGTGTGTGGTGAGGGCCTGCGATTTGGCTTACGATGGTGAAGATGATTTAACCTACACAGAAGTCTAAATCGATGAGGATGTAAATCTGAAAGATATAGGATGTTCTAATGCAGTGTTACGGCAATAAATTCACCTAAAATCACAAATCCCAAAAGGTTTCCAGAATGACGGCATAAAGCCCTGGGGACTGAAAGAGATAGGAGAAGGTGAACTTCCAAGCATGGAAAATCACCTCCAAATGCTTACTGATGCTACTGAAGGGTAGACCGTTCCAAATAGATGAAGAGGAATACTACCACAAGAACATGATCAGTCCTAAACACATGAACCGAGGGAAAATGTTACCGTCCAGGATGTTACAACTAATCACCTTCATGACTAATCCAAACAGGCCCACGTCTTCCCCCGTTCAGGCAAAAGGTTGGTCCAACAGGACAATTCATGGCCGGCCCTGTGGTGGAGCGTGTAAGTGCCCACGTTCCGCTTGTGTGGCCTGGGCCTCACTCCTTCACATCACGGTTGCCAATGACATGAGCAGTTTTAGGAAATATAGATTTCATGGTACGGTGCAGACAGGGATCATATATAAGTAGCAATTGTGAGGATATGTTATCAATACACACCAGAAAAAGAACCATGAGAACATTACAATCTATGAAGGCATCTGGTACACTTCCCCAAAGGAAGAAGGGAGGAAAACATGTGACCTGCTAAGGAGGAATTCCCAGAGTGCTAGGGGATGACATGATCATTGCGCATCAGAGGATTGCCCGGGCAACTTCAACTTGGGAGGGAGTCCAGGACTTTCTCAGGGGAACGTCCACCCACTTGGCCATCTACATAAAATGTAAGAGGTAAAACCCAGGATAATCTTACAGGACAGAAACCAGTGTCTAGAGAGAATGTAGCAGGCCTTCCAAAGTTCGAGGAGCAAGACAGAAACAGACAAGAAATCGAGAAAAAGGAAAACTATCCTACCAGGAAAGGGTGAGGAGTCGGACTGGCCTGAGATGGCTCTGAAACTCTGTGTGCACGCAGGTTGTCAGGACAACTTCGAATTTTGAGGTGGTTTATGACATCACGAGGATCATGTCCGCCAAGATGGCCGCACGGTTACAGACTGAGGATTGGCCTAGGCTAGGCTATTAAAGGGAGGGATACCCAGAAACAGCTTTGAGAAACAGAAAGCGGACACAGAAACTGGAAGACATAAAACAGACGCTGATTCGAGGGCTAAGAAAGGGATCCTTGGCAAGAAGCGAGAATAGAGGGACAAGCCCCGAGAGGAGAACGTTGTCATCTATTCAAGTCTATGGGGAGGCCCTACTGATTCAAGCTTGCAACTTGATTGGAAGCAAGAGGCCGGACTTGGGCCTTATCAGACCTACGTGGTCCTTCTGCCTTAAGCATAAGCCAAAGTCCAGAATGAGGTCTTGAGAACGTTGAAGAGAAGACTCGATGCCTCCTTTCCTAGGCCCCTGGCATTCTTTGCAGATCAGTCTCACTTTCCATAGCTCTGGCGTCACGGGGGCCCACTGGGTACATGCTAATGTGTCCCAAGAGATGTCTTGGATGCCTTGAAGGAATGGAGCCCTGTCACGCTTGGGCTATGTCTCTTTGTTTGGAAGTGCTCTACAAGGGTGCTGAAAAGCACCCTTTTCCACAGGGCTTCGTTCCTTCATGAAGGCTGCCCTCCCAGGCTAGTGTGCTCAGTTTGCCTCCATCGAAATTCTCTCCCCCTACCTCTTGCCGTAGAAGGATTATTGATTATGTGTTTTGACACCACATGTAAGGAAGTGGGCTGAAAATGAGAACATTACAATTCTGTTTCAAGAAAAATAAACAGGCCAGGGCTGAGGATGTAAGGCAAACAAATGGCACAGCTTATAGAAATAAAGTATGCCCGTATCTAGACAGAATCAAGGGGAACGTTCAAGCATCAGAGGTCAAGTTCGAAACTTCCCAAATCCGGAAAAGAGACAGAAAAATATGTTTCCTGGAGAGAGGAATTCATCAGATTTGTCTAATTTGTCCTGGAAACATTGTGGCCGTGAAGGGGGATGCCAGGACCACCTCGAGTTTGGAGTTTCTGACCTCAGGATGTCAAACCAACCCAGATGACCACGTGTTCTCAGTGCTTAGTTTGACCTAGGCTAAGACAGCAAAGACTCCTTCAAGTGACCGGTGCAAATTCAAAGACAACAACCAAGAGTCACGAAAGCACTCACACCTCAGCCTAGAGAACATACGGTGATTCAAGAAATGCAAAATGAATCACTTGGAATGAAGGGGAACGGACTGATAAGCATGTCTAAGGGGGATAGCTGAGAAATACCATGACGATTATACTATGGAAAAGAAAAAAAGGGGTCCCAGAAAATGGAAGGCAGACAGAAATCACACCTGGATAATCCACAATGAAAGATGATGTCCGTCTTTAGACAGACTCTGCTGGAACGTTTGAAAGGCAGAGAAATTCACAAGCCAAAAGACGGCAGTGAAGGTCAAGGCTGGGCTAAGTGGGAAGGGTGAGTTATGAGACTGCTCCAAGCGGGCCAGGAAACCGTGTGTCCATGAAACTTGCCTGGACAGCAGAGACACGATTATGACAAATCCTCTGACAGCACAGTGGACCCGAAAAACAACCTGGCCTCATCTACACAGTGTCAGAGTTGGGCTCAAGTAGCATATTCAAGTCCCATTGCACTCAACTGCAGGTTGCCAATGGAACAGGAAAGGGGCTGGCCAGTGGTGCAGCGGTGAGGTCCGCACCTTTTGTGTCAGTGGCCCGGAGTGGGCCGGGTGGAATTATGGGGCTGAGCCTGCTCACCACTGCTTCAGGCATTCTGGGGCAGGCGTCCGAGGTAGTGTAGAGGCAGATAGGAAGGGACGTTAGACTGGGCCAGACTTCCACAGCAAACACAGGAGCATTGTCAGCAGATGTGAGGACAGCAATGCAATTCTGCCAAAACAAAACCAATTGAATGTTGCAAAGAATAGAAAAACTGAAGCTAAAAACAAAGAAAACACCTTGCCAGTGAGAAGAATAAGATCTTTATGAAGAACCTTAGCAAAACAGGTGAAAGCTATGTCAATCGAAAACTAGCAAACGTGTGGGGAAAGAAATTCAAGAAGACACAAGGATAAAGAAGGATATTCCAGGTTCTAGGAATGGAAGAATTAACACACTTGAAACGTCCATACCAGAGAAAGGAATCTCTGGATTCCATGCAATCCCAGTCAAATTTGCAGCAATATTGGCCACAGAGTTCGAAGAGAGATTCTGAAAGTTTCTAGCCAGCAACAAGAGAACCTGAATAGGCAAAGGAATCCTCAGGAAGCAGAACAAAGCAGGACGTGTCACAGTTTCTTATTTCAACATATTGAACGAAGTGATACGTACCGAAACGTCACAGTCTGGGCCCAAAAACAGGCACACAGACCCATGCAACAGAATCGAGAGCCCAGAGCCCATGTGAAACGTACATGGATAGCCCATTTTGGACCAGGGAGCCAAGTGGAGACAGCGGAGAATGGAGAGTCTCTACAATAAACGGTGCTGGGAAGCCTGCACAGCCACATGGAACACAACGAGAGTAGACCATGATGTTACACGTGGCACACACACCACCTCGAAATGGATTAAAGCCTTGAATGGCATACTTGAAACCATGAACCTTGTATACGAAGACCTAGGCAGAGTGCTCTTTGCCATCTTTCTGAGCCGCCTATTCGGAAGAAGCATATCTGACTGGGCAAGGGCAACAAAGGAAACAAGAAACAAATGGGACCACATCAAATGCACACGCTTCTGCCCAGTCAAGGAAACCATCGACTCAATGCAATGACAGCACAACAACTGGGAGAGGATGTTTGCAAACCACAAATAGGACCAGGGGTGAAAAGCCCAAAGATACAATCAACTCACACGTCTCCACAAGAAACACAACAAGCCAATGAACACCTGGGCAAAAGACGGAAACAGAGATTTCTCCCAAGAAGATCGAAAGAGGGCCAACAGGTGCATGGAAACATGTTCACCATCATTAAGTCTCAGACCAATGCAAATGCAAACTGCAAGGACACAGCAGCTCACTGTGGTCAGAATGGCTAGAATGAAGCAGAAAGGAAACAAGTGTCAGAGAGGATGTGGATAGAAGCGAAGCCTCCTGTACTGCTGGTGGGAGTGTAAACTGGTGCAGTCAGTACTCCAAGCGCTGTGGAACTGCCTCAGAAATTTAAGAATCCATGTCCCATATGATCCAGCTTCCTGTGTGGCGTGTTTATCCAAAGAACTCGGAAACACTACTGCATAAAGACATGTGCACCACTGAGTTCACCACAGCCTTACTCCCGCTATCCAAGACTTGGAATCCGCCCTGGTGCCCAGCAAGGGACTAATGGAGAAGGATGATGGGCTATACCCACACAATGGCATACCTCTTAGCCGGAACAAATGATGTAATCCAGCCATTTTTGACCACCAGAATTGCTGTGAGGGTTTTAGGGGAAGTGAAACAAGCTCCAGGGACAATGTCAAATACCGTAACATCTCACTTACAATTAGAAGAAAAAGAAAGCAATAACCAATATGTGGCATGGGATATTTGTGCCTTCCCAGAGGCAAAGCAGTGCAGTGGAGAAGGGTGAAAGATATGATTAGGCACAAGTGTGTGGTGAGGGCCTGCGATTTGGCTTACGATGGTGAAGATGATTTAACCTACACAGAAGTCTAAATCGATGAGGATGTAAATCTGAAAGATATAGGATGTTCTAATGCAGTGTTACGGCAATAAATTCACCTAAAATCACAAATCCCAAAAGGTTTCCAGAATGACGGCATAAAGCCCTGGGGACTGAAAGAGATAGGAGAAGGTGAACTTCCAAGCATGGAAAATCACCTCCAAATGCTTACTGATGCTACTGAAGGGTAGACCGTTCCAAATAGATGAAGAGGAATACTACCACAAGAACATGATCAGTCCTAAACACATGAACCGAGGGAAAATGTTACCGTCCAGGATGTTACAACTAATCACCTTCATGACTAATCCAAACAGGCCCACGTCTTCCCCCGTTCAGGCAAAAGGTTGGTCCAACAGGACAATTCATGGCCGGCCCTGTGGTGGAGCGTGTAAGTGCCCACGTTCCGCTTGTGTGGCCTGGGCCTCACTCCTTCACATCACGGTTGCCAATGACATGAGCAGTTTTAGGAAATATAGATTTCATGGTACGGTGCAGACAGGGATCATATATAAGTAGCAATTATGAGGATATGTTATCAATACACACCAGAAAAAGAACCATGAGAACATTACAATCTATGAAGGCATCTGGTACACTTCCCCAAAGGAAGAAGGGAGGAAAACATGTGACCTGCTAAGGAGGAATTCCCAGAGTGCTAGGGGATGACATGATCATTGCGCATCAGAGGATTGCCCGGGCAACTTCAACTTGGGAGGGAGTCCAGGACTTTCTCAGGGGAACGTCCACCCACTTGGCCATCTACATAAAATGTAAGAGATAAAACCCAGGATAATCTTACAGGACAGAAACCAGTGTCTAGAGAGAATGTAGCAGGCCTTCCAAAGTTCGAGGAGCAAGACAGAAACAGACAAGAAATCGAGAAAAAGGAAAACTATCCTACCAGGAAAGGGTGAGGAGTCGGACTGGCCTGAGATGGCTCTGAAACTCTGTGTGCACGCAGGTTGTCAGGACAACTTCGAATTTTGAGGTGGTTTATGACATCACGAGGATCATGTCCGCCAAGATGGCCGCACGGTTACAGACTGAGGATTGGCCTAGGCTAGGCTATTAAAGGGAGGGATACCCAGAAACAGCTTTGAGAAACAGAAAGCGGACACAGAAACTGGAAGACATAAAACAGACGCTGATTCGAGGGCTAAGAAAGGGATCCTTGGCAAGAAGCGAGAATAGAGGGACAAGCCCCGAGAGGAGAACGTTGTCATCTATTCAAGTCTATGGGGAGGCCCTACTGATTCAAGCTTGCAACTTGATTGGAAGCAAGAGGCCGGACTTGGGCCTTATCAGACCTACGTGGTCCTTCTGCCTTAAGCATAAGCCAAAGTCCAGAATGAGGTCTTGAGAACGTTGAAGAGAAGACTCGATGCCTCCTTTCCTAGGCCCCTGGCATTCTTTGCAGATCAGTCTCACTTTCCATAGCTCTGGCGTCACGGGGGCCCACTGGGTACATGCTAATGTGTCCCAAGAGATGTCTTGGATGCCTTGAAGGAATGGAGCCCTGTCACGCTTGGGCTATGTCTCTTTGTTTGGAAGTGCTCTACAAGGGTGCTGAAAAGCACCCTTTTCCACAGGGCTTCGTTCCTTCATGAAGGCTGCCCTCCCAGGCTAGTGTGCTCAGTTTGCCTCCATCGAAATTCTCTCCCCCTACCTCTTGCCGTAGAAGGATTATTGATTATGTGTTTTGACACCACATGTAAGGAAGTGGGCTGAAAATGAGAACATTACAATTCTGTTTCAAGAAAAATAAACAGGCCAGGGCTGAGGATGTAAGGCAAACAAATGGCACAGCTTATAGAAATAAAGTATGCCCGTATCTAGACAGAATCAAGGGGAACGTTCAAGCATCAGAGGTCAAGTTCGAAACTTCCCAAATCCGGAAAAGAGACAGAAAAATATGTTTCCTGGAGAGAGGAATTCATCAGATTTGTCTAATTTGTCCTGGAAACATTGTGGCCGTGAAGGGGGATGCCAGGACCACCTCGAGTTTGGAGTTTCTGACCTCAGGATGTCAAACCAACCCAGATGACCACGTGTTCTCAGTGCTTAGTTTGACCTAGGCTAAGACAGCAAAGACTCCTTCAAGTGACCGGTGCAAATTCAAAGACAACAACCAAGAGTCACGAAAGCACTCACACCTCAGCCTAGAGAACATACGGTGATTCAAGAAATGCAAAATGAATCACTTGGAATGAAGGGGAACGGACTGATAAGCATGTCTAAGGGGGATAGCTGAGAAATACCATGACGATTATACTATGGAAAAGAAAAAAAGGGGTCCCAGAAAATGGAAGGCAGACAGAAATCACACCTGGATAATCCACAATGAAAGATGATGTCCGTCTTTAGACAGACTCTGCTGGAACGTTTGAAAGGCAGAGAAATTCACAAGCCAAAAGACGGCAGTGAAGGTCAAGGCTGGGCTAAGTGGGAAGGGTGAGTTATGAGACTGCTCCAAGCGGGCCAGGAAACCGTGTGTCCATGAAACTTGCCTGGACAGCAGAGACACGATTATGACAAATCCTCTGACAGCACAGTGGACCCGAAAAACAACCTGGCCTCATCTACACAGTGTCAGAGTTGGGCTCAAGTAGCATATTCAAGTCCCATTGCACTCAACTGCAGGTTGCCAATGGAACAGGAAAGGGGCTGGCCAGTGGTGCAGCGGTGAGGTCCGCACCTTTTGTGTCAGTGGCCCGGAGTGGGCCGGGTGGAATTATGGGGCTGAGCCTGCTCACCACTGCTTCAGGCATTCTGGGGCAGGCGTCCGAGGTAGTGTAGAGGCAGATAGGAAGGGACGTTAGACTGGGCCAGACTTCCACAGCAAACACAGGAGCATTGTCAGCAGATGTGAGGACAGCAATGCAATTCTGCCAAAACAAAACCAATTGAATGTTGCAAAGAATAGAAAAACTGAAGCTAAAAACAAAGAAAACACCTTGCCAGTGAGAAGAATAAGATCTTTATGAAGAACCTTAGCAAAACAGGTGAAAGCTATGTCAATCGAAAACTAGCAAACGTGTGGGGAAAGAAATTCAAGAAGACACAAGGATAAAGAAGGATATTCCAGGTTCTAGGAATGGAAGAATTAACACACTTGAAACGTCCATACCAGAGAAAGGAATCTCTGGATTCCATGCAATCCCAGTCAAATTTGCAGCAATATTGGCCACAGAGTTCGAAGAGAGATTCTGAAAGTTTCTAGCCAGCAACAAGAGAACCTGAATAGGCAAAGGAATCCTCAGGAAGCAGAACAAAGCAGGACGTGTCACACTTTCTTATTTCAACATATTGAACGAAGTGATACGTACCGAAACGTCACAGTCTGGGCCCAAAAACAGGCACACAGACCCATGCAACAGAATCGAGAGCCCAGAGCCCATGTGAAACGTACATGGATAGCCCATTTTGGACCAGGGAGCCAAGTGGAGACAGCGGAGAATGGAGAGTCTCTACAATAAACGGTGCTGGGAAGCCTGCACAGCCACATGGAACACAACGAGAGTAGACCATGATGTTACACGTGGCACACACACCACCTCGAAATGGATTAAAGCCTTGCATGGCATACTTGAAACCATGAACCTTGTATACGAAGACCTAGGCAGAGTGCTCTTTGCCATCTTTCTGAGCCGCCTATTCGGAAGAAGCATATCTGACTGGGCAAGGGCAACAAAGGAAACAAGAAACAAATGGGACCACATCAAATGCACACGCTTCTGCCCAGTCAAGGAAACCATCGACTCAATGCAATGACAGCACAACAACTGGGAGAGGATGTTTGCAAACCACAAATAGGACCAGGGGTGAAAAGCCCAAAGATACAATCAACTCACACGTCTCCACAAGAAACACAACAAGCCAATGAACACCTGGGCAAAAGATGGAAACAGAGATTTCTCCCAAGAAGATCGAAAGAGGGCCAACAGGTGCATGGAAACATGTTCACCATCATTAAGTCTCAGACCAATGCAAATGCAAACTGCAAGGACACAGCAGCTCACTGTGGTCAGAATGGCTAGAATGAAGCAGAAAGGAAACAAGTGTCAGAGAGGATGTGGATAGAAGCGAAGCCTCCTGTACTGCTGGTGGGAGTGTAAACTGGTGCAGTCAGTACTCCAAGCGCTGTGGAACTGCCTCAGAAATTTAAGAATCCATGTCCCATATGATCCAGCTTCCTGTGTGGCGTGTTTATCCAAAGAACTCGGAAACACTACTGCATAAAGACATGTGCACCACTGAGTTCACCACAGCCTTACTCCCGCTATCCAAGACTTGGAATCCGCCCTGGTGCCCAGCAAGGGACTAATGGAGAAGGATGATGGGCTATACCCACACAATGGCATACCTCTTAGCCGGAACAAATGATGTAATCCAGCCATTTTTGACCACCAGAATTGCTGTGAGGGTTTTAGGGGAAGTGAAACAAGCTCCAGGGACAATGTCAAATACCGTAACATCTCACTTACAATTAGAAGAAAAAGAAAGCAATAACCAATATGTGGCATGGGATATTTGTGCCTTCCCAGAGGCAAAGCAGTGCAGTGGAGAAGGGTGAAAGATATGATTAGGCACAAGTGTGTGGTGAGGGCCTGCGATTTGGCTTACGATGGTGAAGATGATTTAACCTACACAGAAGTCTAAATCGATGAGGATGTAAATCTGAAAGATATAGGATGTTCTAATGCAGTGTTACGGCAATAAATTCACCTAAAATCACAAATCCCAAAAGGTTTCCAGAATGACGGCATAAAGCCCTGGGGACTGAAAGAGATAGGAGAAGGTGAACTTCCAAGCATGGAAAATCACCTCCAAATGCTTACTGATGCTACTGAAGGGTAGACCGTTCCAAATAGATGAAGAGGAATACTACCACAAGAACATGATCAGTCCTAAACACATGAACCGAGGGAAAATGTTACCGTCCAGGATGTTACAACTAATCACCTTCATGACTAATCCAAACAGGCCCACGTCTTCCCCCGTTCAGGCAAAAGGTTGGTCCAACAGGACAATTCATGGCCGGCCCTGTGGTGGAGCGTGTAAGTGCCCACGTTCCGCTTGTGTGGCCTGGGCCTCACTCCTTCACATCACGGTTGCCAATGACATGAGCAGTTTTAGGAAATATAGATTTCATGGTACGGTGCAGACAGGGATCATATATAAGTAGCAATTGTGAGGATATGTTATCAATACACACCAGAAAAAGAACCATGAGAACATTACAATCTATGAAGGCATCTGGTACACTTCCCCAAAGGAAGAAGGGAGGAAAACATGTGACCTGCTAAGGAGGAATTCCCAGAGTGCTAGGGGATGACATGATCATTGCGCATCAGAGGATTGCCCGGGCAACTTCAACTTGGGAGGGAGTCCAGGACTTTCTCAGGGGAACGTCCACCCACTTGGCCATCTACATAAAATGTAAGAGGTAAAACCCAGGATAATCTTACAGGACAGAAACCAGTGTCTAGAGAGAATGTAGCAGGCCTTCCAAAGTTCGAGGAGCAAGACAGAAACAGACAAGAAATCGAGAAAAAGGAAAACTATCCTACCAGGAAAGGGTGAGGAGTCGGACTGGCCTGAGATGGCTCTGAAACTCTGTGTGCACGCAGGTTGTCAGGACAACTTCGAATTTTGAGGTGGTTTATGACATCACGAGGATCATGTCCGCCAAGATGGCCGCACGGTTACAGACTGAGGATTGGCCTAGGCTAGGCTATTAAAGGGAGGGATACCCAGAAACAGCTTTGAGAAACAGAAAGCGGACACAGAAACTGGAAGACATAAAACAGACGCTGATTCGAGGGCTAAGAAAGGGATCCTTGGCAAGAAGCGAGAATAGAGGGACAAGCCCCGAGAGGAGAACGTTGTCATCTATTCAAGTCTATGGGGAGGCCCTACTGATTCAAGCTTGCAACTTGATTGGAAGCAAGAGGCCGGACTTGGGCCTTATCAGACCTACGTGGTCCTTCTGCCTTAAGCATAAGCCAAAGTCCAGAATGAGGTCTTGAGAACGTTGAAGAGAAGACTCGATGCCTCCTTTCCTAGGCCCCTGGCATTCTTTGCAGATCAGTCTCACTTTCCATAGCTCTGGCGTCACGGGGGCCCACTGGGTACATGCTAATGTGTCCCAAGAGATGTCTTGGATGCCTTGAAGGAATGGAGCCCTGTCACGCTTGGGCTATGTCTCTTTGTTTGGAAGTGCTCTACAAGGGTGCTGAAAAGCACCCTTTTCCACAGGGCTTCGTTCCTTCATGAAGGCTGCCCTCCCAGGCTAGTGTGCTCAGTTTGCCTCCATCGAAATTCTCTCCCCCTACCTCTTGCCGTAGAAGGATTATTGATTATGTGTTTTGACACCACATGTAAGGAAGTGGGCTGAAAATGAGAACATTACAATTCTGTTTCAAGAAAAATAAACAGGCCAGGGCTGAGGATGTAAGGCAAACAAATGGCACAGCTTATAGAAATAAAGTATGCCCGTATCTAGACAGAATCAAGGGGAACGTTCAAGCATCAGAGGTCAAGTTCGAAACTTCCCAAATCCGGAAAAGAGACAGAAAAATATGTTTCCTGGAGAGAGGAATTCATCAGATTTGTCTAATTTGTCCTGGAAACATTGTGGCCGTGAAGGGGGATGCCAGGACCACCTCGAGTTTGGAGTTTCTGACCTCAGGATGTCAAACCAACCCAGATGACCACGTGTTCTCAGTGCTTAGTTTGACCTAGGCTAAGACAGCAAAGACTCCTTCAAGTGACCGGTGCAAATTCAAAGACAACAACCAAGAGTCACGAAAGCACTCACACCTCAGCCTAGAGAACATACGGTGATTCAAGAAATGCAAAATGAATCACTTGGAATGAAGGGGAACGGACTGATAAGCATGTCTAAGGGGGATAGCTGAGAAATACCATGACGATTATACTATGGAAAAGAAAAAAAGGGGTCCCAGAAAATGGAAGGCAGACAGAAATCACACCTGGATAATCCACAATGAAAGATGATGTCCGTCTTTAGACAGACTCTGCTGGAACGTTTGAAAGGCAGAGAAATTCACAAGCCAAAAGACGGCAGTGAAGGTCAAGGCTGGGCTAAGTGGGAAGGGTGAGTTATGAGACTGCTCCAAGCGGGCCAGGAAACCGTGTGTCCATGAAACTTGCCTGGACAGCAGAGACACGATTATGACAAATCCTCTGACAGCACAGTGGACCCGAAAAACAACCTGGCCTCATCTACACAGTGTCAGAGTTGGGCTCAAGTAGCATATTCAAGTCCCATTGCACTCAACTGCAGGTTGCCAATGGAACAGGAAAGGGGCTGGCCAGTGGTGCAGCGGTGAGGTCCGCACCTTTTGTGTCAGTGGCCCGGAGTGGGCCGGGTGGAATTATGGGGCTGAGCCTGCTCACCACTGCTTCAGGCATTCTGGGGCAGGCGTCCGAGGTAGTGTAGAGGCAGATAGGAAGGGACGTTAGACTGGGCCAGACTTCCACAGCAAACACAGGAGCATTGTCAGCAGATGTGAGGACAGCAATGCAATTCTGCCAAAACAAAACCAATTGAATGTTGCAAAGAATAGAAAAACTGAAGCTAAAAACAAAGAAAACACCTTGCCAGTGAGAAGAATAAGATCTTTATGAAGAACCTTAGCAAAACAGGTGAAAGCTATGTCAATCGAAAACTAGCAAACGTGTGGGGAAAGAAATTCAAGAAGACACAAGGATAAAGAAGGATATTCCAGGTTCTAGGAATGGAAGAATTAACACACTTGAAACGTCCATACCAGAGAAAGGAATCTCTGGATTCCATGCAATCCCAGTCAAATTTGCAGCAATATTGGCCACAGAGTTCGAAGAGAGATTCTGAAAGTTTCTAGCCAGCAACAAGAGAACCTGAATAGGCAAAGGAATCCTCAGGAAGCAGAACAAAGCAGGACGTGTCACACTTTCTTATTTCAACATATTGAACGAAGTGATACGTACCGAAACGTCACAGTCTGGGCCCAAAAACAGGCACACAGACCCATGCAACAGAATCGAGAGCCCAGAGCCCATGTGAAACGTACATGGATAGCCCATTTTGGACCAGGGAGCCAAGTGGAGACAGCGGAGAATGGAGAGTCTCTACAATAAACGGTGCTGGGAAGCCTGCACAGCCACATGGAACACAACGAGAGTAGACCATGATGTTACACGTGGCACACACACCACCTCGAAATGGATTAAAGCCTTGAATGGCATACTTGAAACCATGAACCTTGTATACGAAGACCTAGGCAGAGTGCTCTTTGCCATCTTTCTGAGCCGCCTATTCGGAAGAAGCATATCTGACTGGGCAAGGGCAACAAAGGAAACAAGAAACAAATGGGACCACATCAAATGCACACGCTTCTGCCCAGTCAAGGAAACCATCGACTCAATGCAATGACAGCACAACAACTGGGAGAGGATGTTTGCAAACCACAAATAGGACCAGGGGTGAAAAGCCCAAAGATACAATCAACTCACACGTCTCCACAAGAAACACAACAAGCCAATGAACACCTGGGCAAAAGACGGAAACAGAGATTTCTCCCAAGAAGATCGAAAGAGGGCCAACAGGTGCATGGAAACATGTTCACCATCATTAAGTCTCAGACCAATGCAAATGCAAACTGCAAGGACACAGCAGCTCACTGTGGTCAGAATGGCTAGAATGAAGCAGAAAGGAAACAAGTGTCAGAGAGGATGTGGATAGAAGCGAAGCCTCCTGTACTGCTGGTGGGAGTGTAAACTGGTGCAGTCAGTACTCCAAGCGCTGTGGAACTGCCTCAGAAATTTAAGAATCCATGTCCCATATGATCCAGCTTCCTGTGTGGCGTGTTTATCCAAAGAACTCGGAAACACTACTGCATAAAGACATGTGCACCACTGAGTTCACCACAGCCTTACTCCCGCTATCCAAGACTTGGAATCCGCCCTGGTGCCCAGCAAGGGACTAATGGAGAAGGATGATGGGCTATACCCACACAATGGCATACCTCTTAGCCGGAACAAATGATGTAATCCAGCCATTTTTGACCACCAGAATTGCTGTGAGGGTTTTAGGGGAAGTGAAACAAGCTCCAGGGACAATGTCAAATACCGTAACATCTCACTTACAATTAGAAGAAAAAGAAAGCAATAACCAATATGTGGCATGGGATATTTGTGCCTTCCCAGAGGCAAAGCAGTGCAGTGGAGAAGGGTGAAAGATATGATTAGGCACAAGTGTGTGGTGAGGGCCTGCGATTTGGCTTACGATGGTGAAGATGATTTAACCTACACAGAAGTCTAAATCGATGAGGATGTAAATCTGAAAGATATAGGATGTTCTAATGCAGTGTTACGGCAATAAATTCACCTAAAATCACAAATCCCAAAAGGTTTCCAGAATGACGGCATAAAGCCCTGGGGACTGAAAGAGATAGGAGAAGGTGAACTTCCAAGCATGGAAAATCACCTCCAAATGCTTACTGATGCTACTGAAGGGTAGACCGTTCCAAATAGATGAAGAGGAATACTACCACAAGAACATGATCAGTCCTAAACACATGAACCGAGGGAAAATGTTACCGTCCAGGATGTTACAACTAATCACCTTCATGACTAATCCAAACAGGCCCACGTCTTCCCCCGTTCAGGCAAAAGGTTGGTCCAACAGGACAATTCATGGCCGGCCCTGTGGTGGAGCGTGTAAGTGCCCACGTTCCGCTTGTGTGGCCTGGGCCTCACTCCTTCACATCACGGTTGCCAATGACATGAGCAGTTTTAGGAAATATAGATTTCATGGTACGGTGCAGACAGGGATCATATATAAGTAGCAATTGTGAGGATATGTTATCAATACACACCAGAAAAAGAACCATGAGAACATTACAATCTATGAAGGCATCTGGTACACTTCCCCAAAGGAAGAAGGGAGGAAAACATGTGACCTGCTAAGGAGGAATTCCCAGAGTGCTAGGGGATGACATGATCATTGCGCATCAGAGGATTGCCCGGGCAACTTCAACTTGGGAGGGAGTCCAGGACTTTCTCAGGGGAACGTCCACCCACTTGGCCATCTACATAAAATGTAAGAGGTAAAACCCAGGATAATCTTACAGGACAGAAACCAGTGTCTAGAGAGAATGTAGCAGGCCTTCCAAAGTTCGAGGAGCAAGACAGAAACAGACAAGAAATCGAGAAAAAGGAAAACTATCCTACCAGGAAAGGGTGAGGAGTCGGACTGGCCTGAGATGGCTCTGAAACTCTGTGTGCACGCAGGTTGTCAGGACAACTTCGAATTTTGAGGTGGTTTATGACATCACGAGGATCATGTCCGCCAAGATGGCCGCACGGTTACAGACTGAGGATTGGCCTAGGCTAGGCTATTAAAGGGAGGGATACCCAGAAACAGCTTTGAGAAACAGAAAGCGGACACAGAAACTGGAAGACATAAAACAGACGCTGATTCGAGGGCTAAGAAAGGGATCCTTGGCAAGAAGCGAGAATAGAGGGACAAGCCCCGAGAGGAGAACGTTGTCATCTATTCAAGTCTATGGGGAGGCCCTACTGATTCAAGCTTGCAACTTGATTGGAAGCAAGAGGCCGGACTTGGGCCTTATCAGACCTACGTGGTCCTTCTGCCTTAAGCATAAGCCAAAGTCCAGAATGAGGTCTTGAGAACGTTGAAGAGAAGACTCGATGCCTCCTTTCCTAGGCCCCTGGCATTCTTTGCAGATCAGTCTCACTTTCCATAGCTCTGGCGTCACGGGGGCCCACTGGGTACATGCTAATGTGTCCCAAGAGATGTCTTGGATGCCTTGAAGGAATGGAGCCCTGTCACGCTTGGGCTATGTCTCTTTGTTTGGAAGTGCTCTACAAGGGTGCTGAAAAGCACCCTTTTCCACAGGGCTTCGTTCCTTCATGAAGGCTGCCCTCCCAGGCTAGTGTGCTCAGTTTGCCTCCATCGAAATTCTCTCCCCCTACCTCTTGCCGTAGAAGGATTATTGATTATGTGTTTTGACACCACATGTAAGGAAGTGGGCTGAAAATGAGAACATTACAATTCTGTTTCAAGAAAAATAAACAGGCCAGGGCTGAGGATGTAAGGCAAACAAATGGCACAGCTTATAGAAATAAAGTATGCCCGTATCTAGACAGAATCAAGGGGAACGTTCAAGCATCAGAGGTCAAGTTCGAAACTTCCCAAATCCGGAAAAGAGACAGAAAAATATGTTTCCTGGAGAGAGGAATTCATCAGATTTGTCTAATTTGTCCTGGAAACATTGTGGCCGTGAAGGGGGATGCCAGGACCACCTCGAGTTTGGAGTTTCTGACCTCAGGATGTCAAACCAACCCAGATGACCACGTGTTCTCAGTGCTTAGTTTGACCTAGGCTAAGACAGCAAAGACTCCTTCAAGTGACCGGTGCAAATTCAAAGACAACAACCAAGAGTCACGAAAGCACTACGACCACAGCCTAGAGAACATACGGTGATTCAAGAAATGCAAAATGAATCACTTGGAATGAAGGGGAACGGACTGATAAGCATGTCTAAGGGGGATAGCTGAGAAATACCATGACGATTATACTATGGAAAAGAAAAAAAGGGGTCCCAGAAAATGGAAGGCAGACAGAAATCACACCTGGATAATCCACAATGAAAGATGATGTCCGTCTTTAGACAGACTCTGCTGGAACGTTTGAAAGGCAGAGAAATTCACAAGCCAAAAGACGGCAGTGAAGGTCAAGGCTGGGCTAAGTGGGAAGGGTGAGTTATGAGACTGCTCCAAGCGGGCCAGGAAACCGTGTGTCCATGAAACTTGCCTGGACAGCAGAGACACGATTATGACAAATCCTCTGACAGCACAGTGGACCCGAAAAGCAACCTGGCCTCATCTACACAGTGTCAGAGTTGGGCTCAAGTAGCATATTCAAGTCCCATTGCACTCAACTGCAGGTTGCCAATGGAACAGGAAAGGGGCTGGCCAGTGGTGCAGCGGTGAGGTCCGCACCTTTTGTGTCAGTGGCCCGGAGTGGGCCGGGTGGAATTATGGGGCTGAGCCTGCTCACCACTGCTTCAGGCATTCTGGGGCAGGCGTCCGAGGTAGTGTAGAGGCAGATAGGAAGGGACGTTAGACTGGGCCAGACTTCCACAGCAAACACAGGAGCATTGTCAGCAGATGTGAGGACAGCAATGCAATTCTGCCAAAACAAAACCAATTGAATGTTGCAAAGAATAGAAAAACTGAAGCTAAAAACAAAGAAAACACCTTGCCAGTGAGAAGAATAAGATCTTTATGAAGAACCTTAGCAAAACAGGTGAAAGCTATGTCAATCGAAAACTAGCAAACGTGTGGGGAAAGAAATTCAAGAAGACACAAGGATAAAGAAGGATATTCCAGGTTCTAGGAATGGAAGAATTAACACACTTGAAACGTCCATACCAGAGAAAGGAATCTCTGGATTCCATGCAATCCCAGTCAAATTTGCAGCAATATTGGCCACAGAGTTCGAAGAGAGATTCTGAAAGTTTCTAGCCAGCAACAAGAGAACCTGAATAGGCAAAGGAATCCTCAGGAAGCAGAACAAAGCAGGACGTGTCACACTTTCTTATTTCAACATATTGAACGAAGTGATACGTACCGAAACGTCACAGTCTGGGCCCAAAAACAGGCACACAGACCCATGCAACAGAATCGAGAGCCCAGAGCCCATGTGAAACGTACATGGATAGCCCATTTTGGACCAGGGAGCCAAGTGGAGACAGCGGAGAATGGAGAGTCTCTACAATAAACGGTGCTGGGAAGCCTGCACAGCCACATGGAACACAACGAGAGTAGACCATGATGTTACACGTGGCACACACACCACCTCGAAATGGATTAAAGCCTTGAATGGCATACTTGAAACCATGAACCTTGTATACGAAGACCTAGGCAGAGTGCTCTTTGCCATCTTTCTGAGCCGCCTATTCGGAAGAAGCATATCTGACTGGGCAAGGGCAACAAAGGAAACAAGAAACAAATGGGACCACATCAAATGCACACGCTTCTGCCCAGTCAAGGAAACCATCGACTCAATGCAATGACAGCACAACAACTGGGAGAGGATGTTTGCAAACCACAAATAGGACCAGGGGTGAAAAGCCCAAAGATACAATCAACTCACACGTCTCCACAAGAAACACAACAAGCCAATGAACACCTGGGCAAAAGATGGAAACAGAGATTTCTCCCAAGAAGATCGAAAGAGGGCCAACAGGTGCATGAAAACATGTTCACCATCATTAAGTCTCAGACCAATGCAAATGCAAACTGCAAGGACACAGCAGCTCACTGTGGTCAGAATGGCTAGAATGAAGCAGAAAGGAAACAAGTGTCAGAGAGGATGTGGATAGAAGCGAAGCCTCCTGTACTGCTGGTGGGAGTGTAAACTGGTGCAGTCAGTACTCCAAGCGCTGTGGAACTGCCTCAGAAATTTAAGAATCCATGTCCCATATGATCCAGCTTCCTGTGTGGCGTGTTTATCCAAAGAACTCGGAAACACTACTGCATAAAGACATGTGCACCACTGAGTTCACCACAGCCTTACTCCCGCTATCCAAGACTTGGAATCCGCCCTGGTGCCCAGCAAGGGACTAATGGAGAAGGATGATGGGCTATACCCACACAATGGCATACCTCTTAGCCGGAACAAATGATGTAATCCAGCCATTTTTGACCACCAGAATTGCTGTGAGGGTTTTAGGGGAAGTGAAACAAGCTCCAGGGACAATGTCAAATACCGTAACATCTCACTTACAATTAGAAGAAAAAGAAAGCAATAACCAATATGTGGCATGGGATATTTGTGCCTTCCCAGAGGCAAAGCAGTGCAGTGGAGAAGGGTGAAAGATATGATTAGGCACAAGTGTGTGGTGAGGGCCTGCGATTTGGCTTACGATGGTGAAGATGATTTAACCTACACAGAAGTCTAAATCGATGAGGATGTAAATCTGAAAGATATAGGATGTTCTAATGCAGTGTTACGGCAATAAATTCACCTAAAATCACAAATCCCAAAAGGTTTCCAGAATGACGGCATAAAGCCCTGGGGACTGAAAGAGATAGGAGAAGGTGAACTTCCAAGCATGGAAAATCACCTCCAAATGCTTACTGATGCTACTGAAGGGTAGACCGTTCCAAATAGATGAAGAGGAATACTACCACAAGAACATGATCAGTCCTAAACACATGAACCAAGGGAAAATGTTACCGTCCAGGATGTTACAACTAATCACCTTCATGACTAATCCAAACAGGCCCACGTCTTCCCCCGTTCAGGCAAAAGGTTGGTCCAACAGGACAATTCATGGCCGGCCCTGTGGTGGAGCGTGTAAGTGCCCACGTTCCGCTTGTGTGGCCTGGGCCTCACTCCTTCACATCACGGTTGCCAATGACATGAGCAGTTTTAGGAAATATAGATTTCATGGTACGGTGCAGACAGGGATCATATATAAGTAGCAATTGTGAGGATATGTTATCAATACACACCAGAAAAAGAACCATGAGAACATTACAATCTATGAAGGCATCTGGTACACTTCCCCAAAGGAAGAAGGGAGGAAAACATGTGACCTGCTAAGGAGGAATTCCCAGAGTGCTAGGGGATGACATGATCATTGCGCATCAGAGGATTGCCCGGGCAACTTCAACTTGGGAGGGAGTCCAGGACTTTCTCAGGGGAACGTCCACCCACTTGGCCATCTACATAAAATGTAAGAGGTAAAACCCAGGATAATCTTACAGGACAGAAACCAGTGTCTAGAGAGAATGTAGCAGGCCTTCCAAAGTTCGAGGAGCAAGACAGAAACAGACAAGAAATCGAGAAAAAGGAAAACTATCCTACCAGGAAAGGGTGAGGAGTCGGACTGGCCTGAGATGGCTCTGAAACTCTGTGTGCACGCAGGTTGTCAGGACAACTTCGAATTTTGAGGTGGTTTATGACATCACGAGGATCATGTCCGCCAAGATGGCCGCACGGTTACAGACTGAGGATTGGCCTAGGCTAGGCTATTAAAGGGAGGGATACCCAGAAACAGCTTTGAGAAACAGAAAGCGGACACAGAAACTGGAAGACATAAAACAGACGCTGATTCGAGGGCTAAGAAAGGGATCCTTGGCAAGAAGCGAGAATAGAGGGACAAGCCCCGAGAGGAGAACGTTGTCATCTATTCAAGTCTATGGGGAGGCCCTACTGATTCAAGCTTGCAACTTGATTGGAAGCAAGAGGCCGGACTTGGGCCTTATCAGACCTACGTGGTCCTTCTGCCTTAAGCATAAGCCAAAGTCCAGAATGAGGTCTTGAGAACGTTGAAGAGAAGACTCGATGCCTCCTTTCCTAGGCCCCTGGCATTCTTTGCAGATCAGTCTCACTTTCCATAGCTCTGGCGTCACGGGGGCCCACTGGGTACATGCTAATGTGTCCCAAGAGATGTCTTGGATGCCTTGAAGGAATGGAGCCCTGTCACGCTTGGGCTATGTCTCTTTGTTTGGAAGTGCTCTACAAGGGTGCTGAAAAGCACCCTTTTCCACAGGGCTTCGTTCCTTCATGAAGGCTGCCCTCCCAGGCTAGTGTGCTCAGTTTGCCTCCATCGAAATTCTCTCCCCCTACCTCTTGCCGTAGAAGGATTATTGATTATGTGTTTTGACACCACATGTAAGGAAGTGGGCTGAAAATGAGAACATTACAATTCTGTTTCAAGAAAAATAAACAGGCCAGGGCTGAGGATGTAAGGCAAACAAATGGCACAGCTTATAGAAATAAAGTATGCCCGTATCTAGACAGAATCAAGGGGAACGTTCAAGCATCAGAGGTCAAGTTCGAAACTTCCCAAATCCGGAAAAGAGACAGAAAAATATGTTTCCTGGAGAGAGGAATTCATCAGATTTGTCTAATTTGTCCTGGAAACATTGTGGCCGTGAAGGGGGATGCCAGGACCACCTCGAGTTTGGAGTTTCTGACCTCAGGATGTCAAACCAACCCAGATGACCACGTGTTCTCAGTGCTTAGTTTGACCTAGGCTAAGACAGCAAAGACTCCTTCAAGTGACCGGTGCAAATTCAAAGACAACAACCAAGAGTCACGAAAGCACTACGACCACAGCCTAGAGAACATACGGTGATTCAAGAAATGCAAAATGAATCACTTGGAATGAAGGGGAACGGACTGATAAGCATGTCTAAGGGGGATAGCTGAGAAATACCATGACGATTATACTATGGAAAAGAAAAAAAGGGGTCCCAGAAAATGGAAGGCAGACAGAAATCACACCTGGATAATCCACAATGAAAGATGATGTCCGTCTTTAGACAGACTCTGCTGGAACGTTTGAAAGGCAGAGAAATTCACAAGCCAAAAGACGGCAGTGAAGGTCAAGGCTGGGCTAAGTGGGAAGGGTGAGTTATGAGACTGCTCCAAGCGGGCCAGGAAACCGTGTGTCCATGAAACTTGCCTGGACAGCAGAGACACGATTATGACAAATCCTCTGACAGCACAGTGGACCCGAAAAGCAACCTGGCCTCATCTACACAGTGTCAGAGTTGGGCTCAAGTAGCATATTCAAGTCCCATTGCACTCAACTGCAGGTTGCCAATGGAACAGGAAAGGGGCTGGCCAGTGGTGCAGCGGTGAGGTCCGCACCTTTTGTGTCAGTGGCCCGGAGTGGGCCGGGTGGAATTATGGGGCTGAGCCTGCTCACCACTGCTTCAGGCATTCTGGGGCAGGCGTCCGAGGTAGTGTAGAGGCAGATAGGAAGGGACGTTAGACTGGGCCAGACTTCCACAGCAAACACAGGAGCATTGTCAGCAGATGTGAGGACAGCAATGCAATTCTGCCAAAATAAAACCAATTGAATGTTGCAAAGAATAGAAAAACTGAAGCTAAAAACAAAGAAAACACCTTGCCAGTGAGAAGAATAAGATCTTTATGAAGAACCTTAGCAAAACAGGTGAAAGCTATGTCAATCGAAAACTAGCAAACGTGTGGGGAAAGAAATTCAAGAAGACACAAGGATAAAGAAGGATATTCCAGGTTCTAGGAATGGAAGAATTAACACACTTGAAACGTCCATACCAGAGAAAGGAATCTCTGGATTCCATGCAATCCCAGTCAAATTTGCAGCAATATTGGCCACAGAGTTCGAAGAGAGATTCTGAAAGTTTCTAGCCAGCAACAAGAGAACCTGAATAGGCAAAGGAATCCTCAGGAAGCAGAACAAAGCAGGACGTGTCACACTTTCTTATTTCAACATATTGAACGAAGTGATACGTACCGAAACGTCACAGTCTGGGCCCAAAAACAGGCACACAGACCCATGCAACAGAATCGAGAGCCCAGAGCCCATGTGAAACGTACATGGATAGCCCATTTTGGACCAGGGAGCCAAGTGGAGACAGCGGAGAATGGAGAGTCTCTACAATAAACGGTGCTGGGAAGCCTGCACAGCCACATGGAACACAACGAGAGTAGACCATGATGTTACACGTGGCACACACACCACCTCGAAATGGATTAAAGCCTTGAATGGCATACTTGAAACCATGAACCTTGTATACGAAGACCTAGGCAGAGTGCTCTTTGCCATCTTTCTGAGCCGCCTATTCGGAAGAAGCATATCTGACTGGGCAAGGGCAACAAAGGAAACAAGAAACAAATGGGACCACATCAAATGCACACGCTTCTGCCCAGTCAAGGAAACCATCGACTCAATGCAATGACAGCACAACAACTGGGAGAGGATGTTTGCAAACCACAAATAGGACCAGGGGTGAAAAGCCCAAAGATACAATCAACTCACACGTCTCCACAAGAAACACAACAAGCCAATGAACACCTGGGCAAAAGATGGAAACAGAGATTTCTCCCAAGAAGATCGAAAGAGGGCCAACAGGTGCATGAAAACATGTTCACCATCATTAAGTCTCAGACCAATGCAAATGCAAACTGCAAGGACACAGCAGCTCACTGTGGTCAGAATGGCTAGAATGAAGCAGAAAGGAAACAAGTGTCAGAGAGGATGTGGATAGAAGCGAAGCCTCCTGTACTGCTGGTGGGAGTGTAAACTGGTGCAGTCAGTACTCCAAGCGCTGTGGAACTGCCTCAGAAATTTAAGAATCCATGTCCCATATGATCCAGCTTCCTGTGTGGCGTGTTTATCCAAAGAACTCGGAAACACTACTGCATAAAGACATGTGCACCACTGAGTTCACCACAGCCTTACTCCCGCTATCCAAGACTTGGAATCCGCCCTGGTGCCCAGCAAGGGACTAATGGAGAAGGATGATGGGCTATACCCACACAATGGCATACCTCTTAGCCGGAACAAATGATGTAATCCAGCCATTTTTGACCACCAGAATTGCTGTGAGGGTTTTAGGGGAAGTGAAACAAGCTCCAGGGACAATGTCAAATACCGTAACATCTCACTTACAATTAGAAGAAAAAGAAAGCAATAACCAATATGTGGCATGGGATATTTGTGCCTTCCCAGAGGCAAAGCAGTGCAGTGGAGAAGGGTGAAAGATATGATTAGGCACAAGTGTGTGGTGAGGGCCTGCGATTTGGCTTACGATGGTGAAGATGATTTAACCTACACAGAAGTCTAAATCGATGAGGATGTAAATCTGAAAGATATAGGATGTTCTAATGCAGTGTTACGGCAATAAATTCACCTAAAATCACAAATCCCAAAAGGTTTCCAGAATGACGGCATAAAGCCCTGGGGACTGAAAGAGATAGGAGAAGGTGAACTTCCAAGCATGGAAAATCACCTCCAAATGCTTACTGATGCTACTGAAGGGTAGACCGTTCCAAATAGATGAAGAGGAATACTACCACAAGAACATGATCAGTCCTAAACACATGAACCAAGGGAAAATGTTACCGTCCAGGATGTTACAACTAATCACCTTCATGACTAATCCAAACAGGCCCACGTCTTCCCCCGTTCAGGCAAAAGGTTGGTCCAACAGGACAATTCATGGCCGGCCCTGTGGTGGAGCGTGTAAGTGCCCACGTTCCGCTTGTGTGGCCTGGGCCTCACTCCTTCACATCACGGTTGCCAATGACATGAGCAGTTTTAGGAAATATAGATTTCATGGTACGGTGCAGACAGGGATCATATATAAGTAGCAATTGTGAGGATATGTTATCAATACACACCAGAAAAAGAACCATGAGAACATTACAATCTATGAAGGCATCTGGTACACTTCCCCAAAGGAAGAAGGGAGGAAAACATGTGACCTGCTAAGGAGGAATTCCCAGAGTGCTAGGGGATGACATGATCATTGCGCATCAGAGGATTGCCCGGGCAACTTCAACTTGGGAGGGAGTCCAGGACTTTCTCAGGGGAACGTCCACCCACTTGGCCATCTACATAAAATGTAAGAGGTAAAACCCAGGATAATCTTACAGGACAGAAACCAGTGTCTAGAGAGAATGTAGCAGGCCTTCCAAAGTTCGAGGAGCAAGACAGAAACAGACAAGAAATCGAGAAAAAGGAAAACTATCCTACCAGGAAAGGGTGAGGAGTCGGACTGGCCTGAGATGGCTCTGAAACTCTGTGTGCACGCAGGTTGTCAGGACAACTTCGAATTTTGAGGTGGTTTATG
Source organism: Equus asinus (assembly GCF_041296235.1). Classification (NCBI taxonomy): domain Eukaryota; kingdom Metazoa; phylum Chordata; class Mammalia; order Perissodactyla; family Equidae; genus Equus; species Equus asinus. The sequence continues at coordinate 12,955,376 of NC_091813.1, read as the reverse complement.
ACATCACGAGGATCATGTCCGCCAAGATGGCCGCACGGTTACAGACTGAGGATTGGCCTAGGCTAGGCTATTAAAGGGAGGGATACCCAGAAACAGCTTTGAGAAACAGAAAGCGGACACAGAAACTGGAAGACATAAAACAGACGCTGATTCGAGGGCTAAGAAAGGGATCCTTGGCAAGAAGCGAGAATAGAGGGACAAGCCCCGAGAGGAGAACGTTGTCATCTATTCAAGTCTATGGGGAGGCCCTACTGATTCAAGCTTGCAACTTGATTGGAAGCAAGAGGCCGGACTTGGGCCTTATCAGACCTACGTGGTCCTTCTGCCTTAAGCATAAGCCAAAGTCCAGAATGAGGTCTTGAGAACGTTGAAGAGAAGACTCGATGCCTCCTTTCCTAGGCCCCTGGCATTCTTTGCAGATCAGTCTCACTTTCCATAGCTCTGGCGTCACGGGGGCCCACTGGGTACATGCTAATGTGTCCCAAGAGATGTCTTGGATGCCTTGAAGGAATGGAGCCCTGTCACGCTTGGGCTATGTCTCTTTGTTTGGAAGTGCTCTACAAGGGTGCTGAAAAGCACCCTTTTCCACAGGGCTTCGTTCCTTCATGAAGGCTGCCCTCCCAGGCTAGTGTGCTCAGTTTGCCTCCATCGAAATTCTCTCCCCCTACCTCTTGCCGTAGAAGGATTATTGATTATGTGTTTTGACACCACATGTAAGGAAGTGGGCTGAAAATGAGAACATTACAATTCTGTTTCAAGAAAAATAAACAGGCCAGGGCTGAGGATGTAAGGCAAACAAATGGCACAGCTTATAGAAATAAAGTATGCCCGTATCTAGACAGAATCAAGGGGAACGTTCAAGCATCAGAGGTCAAGTTCGAAACTTCCCAAATCCGGAAAAGAGACAGAAAAATATGTTTCCTGGAGAGAGGAATTCATCAGATTTGTCTAATTTGTCCTGGAAACATTGTGGCCGTGAAGGGGGATGCCAGGACCACCTCGAGTTTGGAGTTTCTGACCTCAGGATGTCAAACCAACCCAGATGACCACGTGTTCTCAGTGCTTAGTTTGACCTAGGCTAAGACAGCAAAGACTCCTTCAAGTGACCGGTGCAAATTCAAAGACAACAACCAAGAGTCACGAAAGCACTCACACCTCAGCCTAGAGAACATACGGTGATTCAAGAAATGCAAAATGAATCACTTGGAATGAAGGGGAACGGACTGATAAGCATGTCTAAGGGGGATAGCTGAGAAATACCATGACGATTATACTATGGAAAAGAAAAAAAGGGGTCCCAGAAAATGGAAGGCAGACAGAAATCACACCTGGATAATCCACAATGAAAGATGATGTCCGTCTTTAGACAGACTCTGCTGGAACGTTTGAAAGGCAGAGAAATTCACAAGCCAAAAGACGGCAGTGAAGGTCAAGGCTGGGCTAAGTGGGAAGGGTGAGTTATGAGACTGCTCCAAGCGGGCCAGGAAACCGTGTGTCCATGAAACTTGCCTGGACAGCAGAGACACGATTATGACAAATCCTCTGACAGCACAGTGGACCCGAAAAACAACCTGGCCTCATCTACACAGTGTCAGAGTTGGGCTCAAGTAGCATATTCAAGTCCCATTGCACTCAACTGCAGGTTGCCAATGGAACAGGAAAGGGGCTGGCCAGTGGTGCAGCGGTGAGGTCCGCACCTTTTGTGTCAGTGGCCCGGAGTGGGCCGGGTGGAATTATGGGGCTGAGCCTGCTCACCACTGCTTCAGGCATTCTGGGGCAGGCGTCCGAGGTAGTGTAGAGGCAGATAGGAAGGGACGTTAGACTGGGCCAGACTTCCACAGCAAACACAGGAGCATTGTCAGCAGATGTGAGGACAGCAATGCAATTCTGCCAAAACAAAACCAATTGAATGTTGCAAAGAATAGAAAAACTGAAGCTAAAAACAAAGAAAACACCTTGCCAGTGAGAAGAATAAGATCTTTATGAAGAACCTTAGCAAAACAGGTGAAAGCTATGTCAATCGAAAACTAGCAAACGTGTGGGGAAAGAAATTCAAGAAGACACAAGGATAAAGAAGGATATTCCAGGTTCTAGGAATGGAAGAATTAACACACTTGAAACGTCCATACCAGAGAAAGGAATCTCTGGATTCCATGCAATCCCAGTCAAATTTGCAGCAATATTGGCCACAGAGTTCGAAGAGAGATTCTGAAAGTTTCTAGCCAGCAACAAGAGAACCTGAATAGGCAAAGGAATCCTCAGGAAGCAGAACAAAGCAGGACGTGTCACACTTTCTTATTTCAACATATTGAACGAAGTGATACGTACCGAAACGTCACAGTCTGGGCCCAAAAACAGGCACACAGACCCATGCAACAGAATCGAGAGCCCAGAGCCCATGTGAAACGTACATGGATAGCCCATTTTGGACCAGGGAGCCAAGAGGAGACAGCGGAGAATGGAGAGTCTCCACAATAAACGGTGCTGGGAAGCCTGCACAGCCACATGGAACACAACGAGAGTAGACCATGATGTTACACGTGGCACACACACCACCTCGAAATGGATTAAAGCCTTGAATGGCATACTTGAAACCATGAACCTTGTATACGAAGACCTAGGCAGAGTGCTCTTTGCCATCTTTCTGAGCCGCCTATTCGGAAGAAGCATATCTGACTGGGCAAGGGCAACAAAGGAAACAAGAAACAAATGGGACCACATCAAATGCACACGCTTCTGCCCAGTCAAGGAAACCATCGACTCAATGCAATGACAGCACAACAACTGGGAGAGGATGTTTGCAAACCACAAATAGGACCAGGGGTGAAAAGCCCAAAGATACAATCAACTCACACGTCTCCACAAGAAACACAACAAGCCAATGAACACCTGGGCAAAAGATGGAAACAGAGATTTCTCCCAAGAAGATCGAAAGAGGGCCAACAGGTGCATGAAAACATGTTCACCATCATTAAGTCTCAGACCAATGCAAATGCAAACTGCAAGGACACAGCAGCTCACTGTGGTCAGAATGGCTAGAATGAAGCAGAAAGGAAACAAGTGTCAGAGAGGATGTGGATAGAAGCGAAGCCTCCTGTACTGCTGGTGGGAGTGTAAACTGGTGCAGTCAGTACTCCAAGCGCTGTGGAACTGCCTCAGAAATTTAAGAATCCATGTCCCATATGATCCAGCTTCCTGTGTGGCGTGTTTATCCAAAGAACTCGGAAACACTACTGCATAAAGACATGTGCACCACTGAGTTCACCACAGCCTTACTCCCGCTATCCAAGACTTGGAATCCGCCCTGGTGCCCAGCAAGGGACTAATGGAGAAGGATGATGGGCTATACCCACACAATGGCATACCTCTTAGCCGGAACAAATGATGTAATCCAGCCATTTTTGACCACCAGAATTGCTGTGAGGGTTTTAGGGGAAGTGAAACAAGCTCCAGGGACAATGTCAAATACCGTAACATCTCACTTACAATTAGAAGAAAAAGAAAGCAATAACCAATATGTGGCATGGGATATTTGTGCCTTCCCAGAGGCAAAGCAGTGCAGTGGAGAAGGGTGAAAGATATGATTAGGCACAAGTGTGTGGTGAGGGCCTGCGATTTGGCTTACGATGGTGAAGATGATTTAACCTACACAGAAGTCTAAATCGATGAGGATGTAAATCTGAAAGATATAGGATGTTCTAATGCAGTGTTACGGCAATAAATTCACCTAAAATCACAAATCCCAAAAGGTTTCCAGAATGACGGCATAAAGCCCTGGGGACTGAAAGAGATAGGAGAAGGTGAACTTCCAAGCATGGAAAATCACCTCCAAATGCTTACTGATGCTACTGAAGGGTAGACCGTTCCAAATAGATGAAGAGGAATACTACCACAAGAACATGATCAGTCCTAAACACATGAACCAAGGGAAAATGTTACCGTCCAGGATGTTACAACTAATCACCTTCATGACTAATCCAAACAGGCCCACGTCTTCCCCCGTTCAGGCAAAAGGTTGGTCCAACAGGACAATTCATGGCCGGCCCTGTGGTGGAGCGTGTAAGTGCCCACGTTCCGCTTGTGTGGCCTGGGCCTCACTCCTTCACATCACGGTTGCCAATGACATGAGCAGTTTTAGGAAATATAGATTTCATGGTACGGTGCAGACAGGGATCATATATAAGTAGCAATTGTGAGGATATGTTATCAATACACACCAGAAAAAGAACCATGAGAACATTACAATCTATGAAGGCATCTGGTACACTTCCCCAAAGGAAGAAGGGAGGAAAACATGTGACCTGCTAAGGAGGAATTCCCAGAGTGCTAGGGGATGACATGATCATTGCGCATCAGAGGATTGCCCGGGCAACTTCAACTTGGGAGGGAGTCCAGGACTTTCTCAGGGGAACGTCCACCCACTTGGCCATCTACATAAAATGTAAGAGGTAAAACCCAGGATAATCTTACAGGACAGAAACCAGTGTCTAGAGAGAATGTAGCAGGCCTTCCAAAGTTCGAGGAGCAAGACAGAAACAGACAAGAAATCGAGAAAAAGGAAAACTATCCTACCAGGAAAGGGTGAGGAGTCGGACTGGCCTGAGATGGCTCTGAAACTCTGTGTGCACGCAGGTTGTCAGGACAACTTCGAATTTTGAGGTGGTTTATGACATCACGAGGATCATGTCCGCCAAGATGGCCGCACGGTTACAGACTGAGGATTGGCCTAGGCTAGGCTATTAAAGGGAGGGATACCCAGAAACAGCTTTGAGAAACAGAAAGCGGACACAGAAACTGGAAGACATAAAACAGACGCTGATTCGAGGGCTAAGAAAGGGATCCTTGGCAAGAAGCGAGAATAGAGGGACAAGCCCCGAGAGGAGAACGTTGTCATCTATTCAAGTCTATGGGGAGGCCCTACTGATTCAAGCTTGCAACTTGATTGGAAGCAAGAGGCCGGACTTGGGCCTTATCAGACCTACGTGGTCCTTCTGCCTTAAGCATAAGCCAAAGTCCAGAATGAGGTCTTGAGAACGTTGAAGAGAAGACTCGATGCCTCCTTTCCTAGGCCCCTGGCATTCTTTGCAGATCAGTCTCACTTTCCATAGCTCTGGCGTCACGGGGGCCCACTGGGTACATGCTAATGTGTCCCAAGAGATGTCTTGGATGCCTTGAAGGAATGGAGCCCTGTCACGCTTGGGCTATGTCTCTTTGTTTGGAAGTGCTCTACAAGGGTGCTGAAAAGCACCCTTTTCCACAGGGCTTCGTTCCTTCATGAAGGCTGCCCTCCCAGGCTAGTGTGCTCAGTTTGCCTCCATCGAAATTCTCTCCCCCTACCTCTTGCCGTAGAAGGATTATTGATTATGTGTTTTGACACCACATGTAAGGAAGTGGGCTGAAAATGAGAACATTACAATTCTGTTTCAAGAAAAATAAACAGGCCAGGGCTGAGGATGTAAGGCAAACAAATGGCACAGCTTATAGAAATAAAGTATGCCCGTATCTAGACAGAATCAAGGGGAACGTTCAAGCATCAGAGGTCAAGTTCGAAACTTCCCAAATCCGGAAAAGAGACAGAAAAATATGTTTCCTGGAGAGAGGAATTCATCAGATTTGTCTAATTTGTCCTGGAAACATTGTGGCCGTGAAGGGGGATGCCAGGACCACCTCGAGTTTGGAGTTTCTGACCTCAGGATGTCAAACCAACCCAGATGACCACGTGTTCTCAGTGCTTAGTTTGACCTAGGCTAAGACAGCAAAGACTCCTTCAAGTGACCGGTGCAAATTCAAAGACAACAACCAAGAGTCACGAAAGCACTCACACCTCAGCCTAGAGAACATACGGTGATTCAAGAAATGCAAAATGAATCACTTGGAATGAAGGGGAACGGACTGATAAGCATGTCTAAGGGGGATAGCTGAGAAATACCATGACGATTATACTATGGAAAAGAAAAAAAGGGTCCCAGAAAATGGAAGGCAGACAGAAATCACACCTGGATAATCCACAATGAAAGATGATGTCCGTCTTTAGACAGACTCTGCTGGAACGTTTGAAAGGCAGAGAAATTCACAAGCCAAAAGACGGCAGTGAAGGTCAAGGCTGGGCTAAGTGGGAAGGGTGAGTTATGAGACTGCTCCAAGCGGGCCAGGAAACCGTGTGTCCATGAAACTTGCCTGGACAGCAGAGACACGATTATGACAAATCCTCTGACAGCACAGTGGACCCGAAAAACAACCTGGCCTCATCTACACAGTGTCAGAGTTGGGCTCAAGTAGCATATTCAAGTCCCATTGCACTCAACTGCAGGTTGCCAATGGAACAGGAAAGGGGCTGGCCAGTGGTGCAGCGGTGAGGTCCGCACCTTTTGTGTCAGTGGCCCGGAGTGGGCCGGGTGGAATTATGGGGCTGAGCCTGCTCACCACTGCTTCAGGCATTCTGGGGCAGGCGTCCGAGGTAGTGTAGAGGCAGATAGGAAGGGACGTTAGACTGGGCCAGACTTCCACAGCAAACACAGGAGCATTGTCAGCAGATGTGAGGACAGCAATGCAATTCTGCCAAAACAAAACCAATTGAATGTTGCAAAGAATAGAAAAACTGAAGCTAAAAACAAAGAAAACACCTTGCCAGTGAGAAGAATAAGATCTTTATGAAGAACCTTAGCAAAACAGGTGAAAGCTATGTCAATCGAAAACTAGCAAACGTGTGGGGAAAGAAATTCAAGAAGACACAAGGATAAAGAAGGATATTCCAGGTTCTAGGAATGGAAGAATTAACACACTTGAAACGTCCATACCAGAGAAAGGAATCTCTGGATTCCATGCAATCCCAGTCAAATTTGCAGCAATATTGGCCACAGAGTTCGAAGAGAGATTCTGAAAGTTTCTAGCCAGCAACAAGAGAACCTGAATAGGCAAAGGAATCCTCAGGAAGCAGAACAAAGCAGGACGTGTCACACTTTCTTATTTCAACATATTGAACGAAGTGATACGTACCGAAACGTCACAGTCTGGGCCCAAAAACAGGCACACAGACCCATGCAACAGAATCGAGAGCCCAGAGCCCATGTGAAACGTACATGGATAGCCCATTTTGGACCAGGGAGCCAAGTGGAGACAGCGGAGAATGGAGAGTCTCTACAATAAACGGTGCTGGGAAGCCTGCACAGCCACATGGAACACAACGAGAGTAGACCATGATGTTACACGTGGCACACACACCACCTCGAAATGGATTAAAGCCTTGAATGGCATACTTGAAACCATGAACCTTGTATACGAAGACCTAGGCAGAGTGCTCTTTGCCATCTTTCTGAGCCGCCTATTCGGAAGAAGCATATCTGACTGGGCAAGGGCAACAAAGGAAACAAGAAACAAATGGGACCACATCAAATGCACACGCTTCTGCCCAGTCAAGGAAACCATCGACTCAATGCAATGACAGTACAACAACTGGGAGAGGATGTTTGCAAACCACAAATAGGACCAGGGGTGAAAAGCCCAAAGATACAATCAACTCACACGTCTCCACAAGAAACACAACAAGCCAATGAACACCTGGGCAAAAGACGGAAACAGAGATTTCTCCCAAGAAGATCGAAAGAGGGCCAACAGGTGCATGAAAACATGTTCACCATCATTAAGTCTCAGACCAATGCAAATGCAAACTGCAAGGACACAGCAGCTCACTGTGGTCAGAATGGCTAGAATGAAGCAGAAAGGAAACAAGTGTCAGAGAGGATGTGGATAGAAGCGAAGCCTCCTGTACTGCTGGTGGGAGTGTAAACTGGTGCAGTCAGTACTCCAAGCGCTGTGGAACTGCCTCAGAAATTTAAGAATCCATGTCCCATATGATCCAGCTTCCTGTGTGGCGTGTTTATCCAAAGAACTCGGAAACACTACTGCATAAAGACATGTGCACCACTGAGTTCACCACAGCCTTACTCCCGCTATCCAAGACTTGGAATCCGCCCTGGTGCCCAGCAAGGGACTAATGGAGAAGGATGATGGGCTATACCCACACAATGGCATACCTCTTAGCCGGAACAAATGATGTAATCCAGCCATTTTTGACCACCAGAATTGCTGTGAGGGTTTTAGGGGAAGTGAAACAAGCTCCAGGGACAATGTCAAATACCGTAACATCTCACTTACAATTAGAAGAAAAAGAAAGCAATAACCAATATGTGGCATGGGATATTTGTGCCTTCCCAGAGGCAAAGCAGTGCAGTGGAGAAGGGTGAAAGATATGATTAGGCACAAGTGTGTGGTGAGGGCCTGCGATTTGGCTTACGATGGTGAAGATGATTTAACCTACACAGAAGTCTAAATCGATGAGGATGTAAATCTGAAAGATATAGGATGTTCTAATGCAGTGTTACGGCAATAAATTCACCTAAAATCACAAATCCCAAAAGGTTTCCAGAATGACGGCATAAAGCCCTGGGGACTGAAAGAGATAGGAGAAGGTGAACTTCCAAGCATGGAAAATCACCTCCAAATGCTTACTGATGCTACTGAAGGGTAGACCGTTCCAAATAGATGAAGAGGAATACTACCACAAGAACATGATCAGTCCTAAACACATGAACCAAGGGAAAATGTTACCGTCCAGGATGTTACAACTAATCACCTTCATGACTAATCCAAACAGGCCCACGTCTTCCCCCGTTCAGGCAAAAGGTTGGTCCAACAGGACAATTCATGGCCGGCCCTGTGGTGGAGCGTGTAAGTGCCCACGTTCCGCTTGTGTGGCCTGGGCCTCACTCCTTCACATCACGGTTGCCAATGACATGAGCAGTTTTAGGAAATATAGATTTCATGGTACGGTGCAGACAGGGATCATATATAAGTAGCAATTGTGAGGATATGTTATCAATACACACCAGAAAAAGAACCATGAGAACATTACAATCTATGAAGGCATCTGGTACACTTCCCCAAAGGAAGAAGGGAGGAAAACATGTGACCTGCTAAGGAGGAATTCCCAGAGTGCTAGGGGATGACATGATCATTGCGCATCAGAGGATTGCCCGGGCAACTTCAACTTGGGAGGGAGTCCAGGACTTTCTCAGGGGAACGTCCACCCACTTGGCCATCTACATAAAATGTAAGAGGTAAAACCCAGGATAATCTTACAGGACAGAAACCAGTGTCTAGAGAGAATGTAGCAGGCCTTCCAAAGTTCGAGGAGCAAGACAGAAACAGACAAGAAATCGAGAAAAAGGAAAACTATCCTACCAGGAAAGGGTGAGGAGTCGGACTGGCCTGAGATGGCTCTGAAACTCTGTGTGCACGCAGGTTGTCAGGACAACTTCGAATTTTGAGGTGGTTTATGACATCACGAGGATCATGTCCGCCAAGATGGCCGCACGGTTACAGACTGAGGATTGGCCTAGGCTAGGCTATTAAAGGGAGGGATACCCAGAAACAGCTTTGAGAAACAGAAAGCGGACACAGAAACTGGAAGACATAAAACAGACGCTGATTCGAGGGCTAAGAAAGGGATCCTTGGCAAGAAGCGAGAATAGAGGGACAAGCCCCGAGAGGAGAACGTTGTCATCTATTCAAGTCTATGGGGAGGCCCTACTGATTCAAGCTTGCAACTTGATTGGAAGCAAGAGGCCGGACTTGGGCCTTATCAGACCTACGTGGTCCTTCTGCCTTAAGCATAAGCCAAAGTCCAGAATGAGGTCTTGAGAACGTTGAAGAGAAGACTCGATGCCTCCTTTCCTAGGCCCCTGGCATTCTTTGCAGATCAGTCTCACTTTCCATAGCTCTGGCGTCACGGGGGCCCACTGGGTACATGCTAATGTGTCCCAAGAGATGTCTTGGATGCCTTGAAGGAATGGAGCCCTGTCACGCTTGGGCTATGTCTCTTTGTTTGGAAGTGCTCTACAAGGGTGCTGAAAAGCACCCTTTTCCACAGGGCTTCGTTCCTTCATGAAGGCTGCCCTCCCAGGCTAGTGTGCTCAGTTTGCCTCCATCGAAATTCTCTCCCCCTACCTCTTGCCGTAGAAGGATTATTGATTATGTGTTTTGACACCACATGTAAGGAAGTGGGCTGAAAATGAGAACATTACAATTCTGTTTCAAGAAAAATAAACAGGCCAGGGCTGAGGATGTAAGGCAAACAAATGGCACAGCTTATAGAAATAAAGTATGCCCGTATCTAGACAGAATCAAGGGGAACGTTCAAGCATCAGAGGTCAAGTTCGAAACTTCCCAAATCCGGAAAAGAGACAGAAAAATATGTTTCCTGGAGAGAGGAATTCATCAGATTTGTCTAATTTGTCCTGGAAACATTGTGGCCGTGAAGGGGGATGCCAGGACCACCTCGAGTTTGGAGTTTCTGACCTCAGGATGTCAAACCAACCCAGATGACCACGTGTTCTCAGTGCTTAGTTTGACCTAGGCTAAGACAGCAAAGACTCCTTCAAGTGACCGGTGCAAATTCAAAGACAACAACCAAGAGTCACGAAAGCACTCACACCTCAGCCTAGAGAACATACGGTGATTCAAGAAATGCAAAATGAATCACTTGGAATGAAGGGGAACGGACTGATAAGCATGTCTAAGGGGGATAGCTGAGAAATACCATGACGATTATACTATGGAAAAGAAAAAAAGGGGTCCCAGAAAATGGAAGGCAGACAGAAATCACACCTGGATAATCCACAATGAAAGATGATGTCCGTCTTTAGACAGACTCTGCTGGAACGTTTGAAAGGCAGAGAAATTCACAAGCCAAAAGACGGCAGTGAAGGTCAAGGCTGGGCTAAGTGGGAAGGGTGAGTTATGAGACTGCTCCAAGCGGGCCAGGAAACCGTGTGTCCATGAAACTTGCCTGGACAGCAGAGACACGATTATGACAAATCCTCTGACAGCACAGTGGACCCGAAAAACAACCTGGCCTCATCTACACAGTGTCAGAGTTGGGCTCAAGTAGCATATTCAAGTCCCATTGCACTCAACTGCAGGTTGCCAATGGAACAGGAAAGGGGCTGGCCAGTGGTGCAGCGGTGAGGTCCGCACCTTTTGTGTCAGTGGCCCGGAGTGGGCCGGGTGGAATTATGGGGCTGAGCCTGCTCACCACTGCTTCAGGCATTCTGGGGCAGGCGTCCGAGGTAGTGTAGAGGCAGATAGGAAGGGACGTTAGACTGGGCCAGACTTCCACAGCAAACACAGGAGCATTGTCAGCAGATGTGAGGACAGCAATGCAATTCTGCCAAAACAAAACCAATTGAATGTTGCAAAGAATAGAAAAACTGAAGCTAAAAACAAAGAAAACACCTTGCCAGTGAGAAGAATAAGATCTTTATGAAGAACCTTAGCAAAACAGGTGAAAGCTATGTCAATCGAAAACTAGCAAACGTGTGGGGAAAGAAATTCAAGAAGACACAAGGATAAAGAAGGATATTCCAGGTTCTAGGAATGGAAGAATTAACACACTTGAAACGTCCATACCAGAGAAAGGAATCTCTGGATTCCATGCAATCCCAGTCAAATTTGCAGCAATATTGGCCACAGAGTTCGAAGAGAGATTCTGAAAGTTTCTAGCCAGCAACAAGAGAACCTGAATAGGCAAAGGAATCCTCAGGAAGCAGAACAAAGCAGGACGTGTCACACTTTCTTATTTCAACATATTGAACGAAGTGATACGTACCGAAACGTCACAGTCTGGGCCCAAAAACAGGCACACAGACCCATGCAACAGAATCGAGAGCCCAGAGCCCATGTGAAACGTACATGGATAGCCCATTTTGGACCAGGGAGCCAAGTGGAGACAGCGGAGAATGGAGAGTCTCTACAATAAACGGTGCTGGGAAGCCTGCACAGCCACATGGAACACAACGAGAGTAGACCATGATGTTACACGTGGCACACACACCACCTCGAAATGGATTAAAGCCTTGAATGGCATACTTGAAACCATGAACCTTGTATACGAAGACCTAGGCAGAGTGCTCTTTGCCATCTTTCTGAGCCGCCTATTCGGAAGAAGCATATCTGACTGGGCAAGGGCAACAAAGGAAACAAGAAACAAATGGGACCACATCAAATGCACACGCTTCTGCCCAGTCAAGGAAACCATCGACTCAATGCAATGACAGCACAACAACTGGGAGAGGATGTTTGCAAACCACAAATAGGACCAGGGGTGAAAAGCCCAAAGATACAATCAACTCACACGTCTCCACAAGAAACACAACAAGCCAATGAACACCTGGGCAAAAGATGGAAACAGAGATTTCTCCCAAGAAGATCGAAAGAGGGCCAACAGGTGCATGAAAACATGTTCACCATCATTAAGTCTCAGACCAATGCAAATGCAAACTGCAAGGACACAGCAGCTCACTGTGGTCAGAATGGCTAGAATGAAGCAGAAAGGAAACAAGTGTCAGAGAGGATGTGGATAGAAGCGAAGCCTCCTGTACTGCTGGTGGGAGTGTAAACTGGTGCAGTCAGTACTCCAAGCGCTGTGGAACTGCCTCAGAAATTTAAGAATCCATGTCCCATATGATCCAGCTTCCTGTGTGGCGTGTTTATCCAAAGAACTCGGAAACACTACTGCATAAAGACATGTGCACCACTGAGTTCACCACAGCCTTACTCCCGCTATCCAAGACTTGGAATCCGCCCTGGTGCCCAGCAAGGGACTAATGGAGAAGGATGATGGGCTATACCCACACAATGGCATACCTCTTAGCCGGAACAAATGATGTAATCCAGCCATTTTTGACCACCAGAATTGCTGTGAGGGTTTTAGGGGAAGTGAAACAAGCTCCAGGGACAATGTCAAATACCGTAACATCTCACTTACAATTAGAAGAAAAAGAAAGCAATAACCAATATGTGGCATGGGATATTTGTGCCTTCCCAGAGGCAAAGCAGTGCAGTGGAGAAGGGTGAAAGATATGATTAGGCACAAGTGTGTGGTGAGGGCCTGCGATTTGGCTTACGATGGTGAAGATGATTTAACCTACACAGAAGTCTAAATCGATGAGGATGTAAATCTGAAAGATATAGGATGTTCTAATGCAGTGTTACGGCAATAAATTCACCTAAAATCACAAATCCCAAAAGGTTTCCAGAATGACGGCATAAAGCCCTGGGGACTGAAAGAGATAGGAGAAGGTGAACTTCCAAGCATGGAAAATCACCTCCAAATGCTTACTGATGCTACTGAAGGGTAGACCGTTCCAAATAGATGAAGAGGAATACTACCACAAGAACATGATCAGTCCTAAACACATGAACCAAGGGAAAATGTTACCGTCCAGGATGTTACAACTAATCACCTTCATGACTAATCCAAACAGGCCCACGTCTTCCCCCGTTCAGGCAAAAGGTTGGTCCAACAGGACAATTCATGGCCGGCCCTGTGGTGGAGCGTGTAAGTGCCCACGTTCCGCTTGTGTGGCCTGGGCCTCACTCCTTCACATCACGGTTGCCAATGACATGAGCAGTTTTAGGAAATATAGATTTCATGGTACGGTGCAGACAGGGATCATATATAAGTAGCAATTGTGAGGATATGTTATCAATACACACCAGAAAAAGAACCATGAGAACATTACAATCTATGAAGGCATCTGGTACACTTCCCCAAAGGAAGAAGGGAGGAAAACATGTGACCTGCTAAGGAGGAATTCCCAGAGTGCTAGGGGATGACATGATCATTGCGCATCAGAGGATTGCCCGGGCAACTTCAACTTGGGAGGGAGTCCAGGACTTTCTCAGGGGAACGTCCACCCACTTGGCCATCTACATAAAATGTAAGAGGTAAAACCCAGGATAATCTTACAGGACAGAAACCAGTGTCTAGAGAGAATGTAGCAGGCCTTCCAAAGTTCGAGGAGCAAGACAGAAACAGACAAGAAATCGAGAAAAAGGAAAACTATCCTACCAGGAAAGGGTGAGGAGTCGGACTGGCCTGAGATGGCTCTGAAACTCTGTGTGCACGCAGGTTGTCAGGACAACTTCGAATTTTGAGGTGGTTTATGACATCACGAGGATCATGTCCGCCAAGATGGCCGCACGGTTACAGACTGAGGATTGGCCTAGGCTAGGCTATTAAAGGGAGGGATACCCAGAAACAGCTTTGAGAAACAGAAAGCGGACACAGAAACTGGAAGACATAAAACAGACGCTGATTCGAGGGCTAAGAAAGGGATCCTTGGCAAGAAGCGAGAATAGAGGGACAAGCCCCGAGAGGAGAACGTTGTCATCTATTCAAGTCTATGGGGAGGCCCTACTGATTCAAGCTTGCAACTTGATTGGAAGCAAGAGGCCGGACTTGGGCCTTATCAGACCTACGTGGTCCTTCTGCCTTAAGCATAAGCCAAAGTCCAGAATGAGGTCTTGAGAACGTTGAAGAGAAGACTCGATGCCTCCTTTCCTAGGCCCCTGGCATTCTTTGCAGATCAGTCTCACTTTCCATAGCTCTGGCGTCACGGGGGCCCACTGGGTACATGCTAATGTGTCCCAAGAGATGTCTTGGATGCCTTGAAGGAATGGAGCCCTGTCACGCTTGGGCTATGTCTCTTTGTTTGGAAGTGCTCTACAAGGGTGCTGAAAAGCACCCTTTTCCACAGGGCTTCGTTCCTTCATGAAGGCTGCCCTCCCAGGCTAGTGTGCTCAGTTTGCCTCCATCGAAATTCTCTCCCCCTACCTCTTGCCATAGAAGGATTATTGATTATGTGTTTTGACACCACATGTAAGGAAGTGGGCTGAAAATGAGAACATTACAATTCTGTTTCAAGAAAAATAAACAGGCCAGGGCTGAGGATGTAAGGCAAACAAATGGCACAGCTTATAGAAATAAAGTATGCCCGTATCTAGACAGAATCAAGGGGAACGTTCAAGCATCAGAGGTCAAGTTCGAAACTTCCCAAATCCGGAAAAGAGACAGAAAAATATGTTTCCTGGAGAGAGGAATTCATCAGATTTGTCTAATTTGTCCTGGAAACATTGTGGCCGTGAAGGGGGATGCCAGGACCACCTCGAGTTTGGAGTTTCTGACCTCAGGATGTCAAACCAACCCAGATGACCACGTGTTCTCAGTGCTTAGTTTGACCTAGGCTAAGACAGCAAAGACTCCTTCAAGTGACCGGTGCAAATTCAAAGACAACAACCAAGAGTCACGAAAGCACTCACACCTCAGCCTAGAGAACATACGGTGATTCAAGAAATGCAAAATGAATCACTTGGAATGAAGGGGAACGGACTGATAAGCATGTCTAAGGGGGATAGCTGAGAAATACCATGACGATTATACTATGGAAAAGAAAAAAAGGGTCCCAGAAAATGGAAGGCAGACAGAAATCACACCTGGATAATCCACAATGAAAGATGATGTCCGTCTTTAGACAGACTCTGCTGGAACGTTTGAAAGGCAGAGAAATTCACAAGCCAAAAGACGGCAGTGAAGGTCAAGGCTGGGCTAAGTGGGAAGGGTGAGTTATGAGACTGCTCCAAGCGGGCCAGGAAACCGTGTGTCCATGAAACTTGCCTGGACAGCAGAGACACGATTATGACAAATCCTCTGACAGCACAGTGGACCCGAAAAACAACCTGGCCTCATCTACACAGTGTCAGAGTTGGGCTCAAGTAGCATATTCAAGTCCCATTGCACTCAACTGCAGGTTGCCAATGGAACAGGAAAGGGGCTGGCCAGTGGTGCAGCGGTGAGGTCCGCACCTTTTGTGTCAGTGGCCCGGAGTGGGCCGGGTGGAATTATGGGGCTGAGCCTGCTCACCACTGCTTCAGGCATTCTGGGGCAGGCGTCCGAGGTAGTGTAGAGGCAGATAGGAAGGGACGTTAGACTGGGCCAGACTTCCACAGCAAACACAGGAGCATTGTCAGCAGATGTGAGGACAGCAATGCAATTCTGCCAAAACAAAACCAATTGAATGTTGCAAAGAATAGAAAAACTGAAGCTAAAAACAAAGAAAACACCTTGCCAGTGAGAAGAATAAGATCTTTATGAAGAACCTTAGCAAAACAGGTGAAAGCTATGTCAATCGAAAACTAGCAAACGTGTGGGGAAAGAAATTCAAGAAGACACAAGGATAAAGAAGGATATTCCAGGTTCTAGGAATGGAAGAATTAACACACTTGAAACGTCCATACCAGAGAAAGGAATCTCTGGATTCCATGCAATCCCAGTCAAATTTGCAGCAATATTGGCCACAGAGTTCGAAGAGAGATTCTGAAAGTTTCTAGCCAGCAACAAGAGAACCTGAATAGGCAAAGGAATCCTCAGGAAGCAGAACAAAGCAGGACGTGTCACACTTTCTTATTTCAACATATTGAACGAAGTGATACGTACCGAAACGTCACAGTCTGGGCCCAAAAACAGGCACACAGACCCATGCAACAGAATCGAGAGCCCAGAGCCCATGTGAAACGTACATGGATAGCCCATTTTGGACCAGGGAGCCAAGTGGAGACAGCGGAGAATGGAGAGTCTCTACAATAAACGGTGCTGGGAAGCCTGCACAGCCACATGGAACACAACGAGAGTAGACCATGATGTTACACGTGGCACACACACCACCTCGAAATGGATTAAAGCCTTGAATGGCATACTTGAAACCATGAACCTTGTATACGAAGACCTAGGCAGAGTGCTCTTTGCCATCTTTCTGAGCCGCCTATTCGGAAGAAGCATATCTGACTGGGCAAGGGCAACAAAGGAAACAAGAAACAAATGGGACCACATCAAATGCACACGCTTCTGCCCAGTCAAGGAAACCATCGACTCAATGCAATGACAGCACAACAACTGGGAGAGGATGTTTGCAAACCACAAATAGGACCAGGGGTGAAAAGCCCAAAGATACAATCAACTCACACGTCTCCACAAGAAACACAACAAGCCAATGAACACCTGGGCAAAAGATGGAAACAGAGATTTCTCCCAAGAAGATCGAAAGAGGGCCAACAGGTGCATGAAAACATGTTCACCATCATTAAGTCTCAGACCAATGCAAATGCAAACTGCAAGGACACAGCAGCTCACTGTGGTCAGAATGGCTAGAATGAAGCAGAAAGGAAACAAGTGTCAGAGAGGATGTGGATAGAAGCGAAGCCTCCTGTACTGCTGGTGGGAGTGTAAACTGGTGCAGTCAGTACTCCAAGCGCTGTGGAACTGCCTCAGAAATTTAAGAATCCATGTCCCATATGATCCAGCTTCCTGTGTGGCGTGTTTATCCAAAGAACTCGGAAACACTACTGCATAAAGACATGTGCACCACTGAGTTCACCACAGCCTTACTCCCGCTATCCAAGACTTGGAATCCGCCCTGGTGCCCAGCAAGGGACTAATGGAGAAGGATGATGGGCTATACCCACACAATGGCATACCTCTTAGCCGGAACAAATGATGTAATCCAGCCATTTTTGACCACCAGAATTGCTGTGAGGGTTTTAGGGGAAGTGAAACAAGCTCCAGGGACAATGTCAAATACCGTAACATCTCACTTACAATTAGAAGAAAAAGAAAGCAATAACCAATATGTGGCATGGGATATTTGTGCCTTCCCAGAGGCAAAGCAGTGCAGTGGAGAAGGGTGAAAGATATGATTAGGCACAAGTGTGTGGTGAGGGCCTGCGATTTGGCTTACGATGGTGAAGATGATTTAACCTACACAGAAGTCTAAATCGATGAGGATGTAAATCTGAAAGATATAGGATGTTCTAATGCAGTGTTACGGCAATAAATTCACCTAAAATCACAAATCCCAAAAGGTTTCCAGAATGACGGCATAAAGCCCTGGGGACTGAAAGAGATAGGAGAAGGTGAACTTCCAAGCATGGAAAATCACCTCCAAATGCTTACTGATGCTACTGAAGGGTAGACCGTTCCAAATAGATGAAGAGGAATACTACCACAAGAACATGATCAGTCCTAAACACATGAACCAAGGGAAAATGTTACCGTCCAGGATGTTACAACTAATCACCTTCATGACTAATCCAAACAGGCCCACGTCTTCCCCCGTTCAGGCAAAAGGTTGGTCCAACAGGACAATTCATGGCCGGCCCTGTGGTGGAGCGTGTAAGTGCCCACGTTCCGCTTGTGTGGCCTGGGCCTCACTCCTTCACATCACGGTTGCCAATGACATGAGCAGTTTTAGGAAATATAGATTTCATGGTACGGTGCAGACAGGGATCATATATAAGTAGCAATTGTGAGGATATGTTATCAATACACACCAGAAAAAGAACCATGAGAACATTACAATCTATGAAGGCATCTGGTACACTTCCCCAAAGGAAGAAGGGAGGAAAACATGTGACCTGCTAAGGAGGAATTCCCAGAGTGCTAGGGGATGACATGATCATTGCGCATCAGAGGATTGCCCGGGCAACTTCAACTTGGGAGGGAGTCCAGGACTTTCTCAGGGGAACGTCCACCCACTTGGCCATCTACATAAAATGTAAGAGGTAAAACCCAGGATAATCTTACAGGACAGAAACCAGTGTCTAGAGAGAATGTAGCAGGCCTTCCAAAGTTCGAGGAGCAAGACAGAAACAGACAAGAAATCGAGAAAAAGGAAAACTATCCTACCAGGAAAGGGTGAGGAGTCGGACTGGCCTGAGATGGCTCTGAAACTCTGTGTGCACGCAGGTTGTCAGGACAACTTCGAATTTTGAGGTGGTTTATGACATCACGAGGATCATGTCCGCCAAGATGGCCGCACGGTTACAGACTGAGGATTGGCCTAGGCTAGGCTATTAAAGGGAGGGATACCCAGAAACAGCTTTGAGAAACAGAAAGCGGACACAGAAACTGGAAGACATAAAACAGACGCTGATTCGAGGGCTAAGAAAGGGATCCTTGGCAAGAAGCGAGAATAGAGGGACAAGCCCCGAGAGGAGAACGTTGTCATCTATTCAAGTCTATGGGGAGGCCCTACTGATTCAAGCTTGCAACTTGATTGGAAGCAAGAGGCCGGACTTGGGCCTTATCAGACCTACGTGGTCCTTCTGCCTTAAGCATAAGCCAAAGTCCAGAATGAGGTCTTGAGAACGTTGAAGAGAAGACTCGATGCCTCCTTTCCTAGGCCCCTGGCATTCTTTGCAGATCAGTCTCACTTTCCATAGCTCTGGCGTCACGGGGGCCCACTGGGTACATGCTAATGTGTCCCAAGAGATGTCTTGGATGCCTTGAAGGAATGGAGCCCTGTCACGCTTGGGCTATGTCTCTTTGTTTGGAAGTGCTCTACAAGGGTGCTGAAAAGCACCCTTTTCCACAGGGCTTCGTTCCTTCATGAAGGCTGCCCTCCCAGGCTAGTGTGCTCAGTTTGCCTCCATCGAAATTCTCTCCCCCTACCTCTTGCCGTAGAAGGATTATTGATTATGTGTTTTGACACCACATGTAAGGAAGTGGGCTGAAAATGAGAACATTACAATTCTGTTTCAAGAAAAATAAACAGGCCAGGGCTGAGGATGTAAGGCAAACAAATGGCACAGCTTATAGAAATAAAGTATGCCCGTATCTAGACAGAATCAAGGGGAACGTTCAAGCATCAGAGGTCAAGTTCGAAACTTCCCAAATCCGGAAAAGAGACAGAAAAATATGTTTCCTGGAGAGAGGAATTCATCAGATTTGTCTAATTTGTCCTGGAAACATTGTGGCCGTGAAGGGGGATGCCAGGACCACCTCGAGTTTGGAGTTTCTGACCTCAGGATGTCAAACCAACCCAGATGACCACGTGTTCTCAGTGCTTAGTTTGACCTAGGCTAAGACAGCAAAGACTCCTTCAAGTGACCGGTGCAAATTCAAAGACAACAACCAAGAGTCACGAAAGCACTCACACCTCAGCCTAGAGAACATACGGTGATTCAAGAAATGCAAAATGAATCACTTGGAATGAAGGGGAACGGACTGATAAGCATGTCTAAGGGGGATAGCTGAGAAATACCATGACGATTATACTATGGAAAAGAAAAAAAGGGTCCCAGAAAATGGAAGGCAGACAGAAATCACACCTGGATAATCCACAATGAAAGATGATGTCCGTCTTTAGACAGACTCTGCTGGAACGTTTGAAAGGCAGAGAAATTCACAAGCCAAAAGACGGCAGTGAAGGTCAAGGCTGGGCTAAGTGGGAAGGGTGAGTTATGAGACTGCTCCAAGCGGGCCAGGAAACCGTGTGTCCATGAAACTTGCCTGGACAGCAGAGACACGATTATGACAAATCCTCTGACAGCACAGTGGACCCGAAAAACAACCTGGCCTCATCTACACAGTGTCAGAGTTGGGCTCAAGTAGCATATTCAAGTCCCATTGCACTCAACTGCAGGTTGCCAATGGAACAGGAAAGGGGCTGGCCAGTGGTGCAGCGGTGAGGTCCGCACCTTTTGTGTCAGTGGCCCGGAGTGGGCCGGGTGGAATTATGGGGCTGAGCCTGCTCACCACTGCTTCAGGCATTCTGGGGCAGGCGTCCGAGGTAGTGTAGAGGCAGATAGGAAGGGACGTTAGACTGGGCCAGACTTCCACAGCAAACACAGGAGCATTGTCAGCAGATGTGAGGACAGCAATGCAATTCTGCCAAAACAAAACCAATTGAATGTTGCAAAGAATAGAAAAACTGAAGCTAAAAACAAAGAAAACACCTTGCCAGTGAGAAGAATAAGATCTTTATGAAGAACCTTAGCAAAACAGGTGAAAGCTATGTCAATCGAAAACTAGCAAACGTGTGGGGAAAGAAATTCAAGAAGACACAAGGATAAAGAAGGATATTCCAGGTTCTAGGAATGGAAGAATTAACACACTTGAAACGTCCATACCAGAGAAAGGAATCTCTGGATTCCATGCAATCCCAGTCAAATTTGCAGCAATATTGGCCACAGAGTTCGAAGAGAGATTCTGAAAGTTTCTAGCCAGCAACAAGAGAACCTGAATAGGCAAAGGAATCCTCAGGAAGCAGAACAAAGCAGGACGTGTCACACTTTCTTATTTCAACATATTGAACGAAGTGATACGTACCGAAACGTCACAGTCTGGGCCCAAAAACAGGCACACAGACCCATGCAACAGAATCGAGAGCCCAGAGCCCATGTGAAACGTACATGGATAGCCCATTTTGGACCAGGGAGCCAAGTGGAGACAGCGGAGAATGGAGAGTCTCTACAATAAACGGTGCTGGGAAGCCTGCACAGCCACATGGAACACAACGAGAGTAGACCATGATGTTACACGTGGCACACACACCACCTCGAAATGGATTAAAGCCTTGAATGGCATACTTGAAACCATGAACCTTGTATACGAAGACCTAGGCAGAGTGCTCTTTGCCATCTTTCTGAGCCGCCTATTCGGAAGAAGCATATCTGACTGGGCAAGGGCAACAAAGGAAACAAGAAACAAATGGGACCACATCAAATGCACACGCTTCTGCCCAGTCAAGGAAACCATCGACTCAATGCAATGACAGCACAACAACTGGGAGAGGATGTTTGCAAACCACAAATAGGACCAGGGGTGAAAAGCCCAAAGATACAATCAACTCACACGTCTCCACAAGAAACACAACAAGCCAATGAACACCTGGGCAAAAGATGGAAACAGAGATTTCTCCCAAGAAGATCGAAAGAGGGCCAACAGGTGCATGAAAACATGTTCACCATCATTAAGTCTCAGACCAATGCAAATGCAAACTGCAAGGACACAGCAGCTCACTGTGGTCAGAATGGCTAGAATGAAGCAGAAAGGAAACAAGTGTCAGAGAGGATGTGGATAGAAGCGAAGCCTCCTGTACTGCTGGTGGGAGTGTAAACTGGTGCAGTCAGTACTCCAAGCGCTGTGGAACTGCCTCAGAAATTTAAGAATCCATGTCCCATATGATCCAG
Source organism: Equus asinus (assembly GCF_041296235.1). Classification (NCBI taxonomy): domain Eukaryota; kingdom Metazoa; phylum Chordata; class Mammalia; order Perissodactyla; family Equidae; genus Equus; species Equus asinus. The sequence continues at coordinate 12,933,512 of NC_091813.1, read as the reverse complement.
CTTCCTGTGTGGCGTGTTTATCCAAAGAACTCGGAAACACTACTGCATAAAGACATGTGCACCACTGAGTTCACCACAGCCTTACTCCCGCTATCCAAGACTTGGAATCCGCCCTGGTGCCCAGCAAGGGACTAATGGAGAAGGATGATGGGCTATACCCACACAATGGCATACCTCTTAGCCGGAACAAATGATGTAATCCAGCCATTTTTGACCACCAGAATTGCTGTGAGGGTTTTAGGGGAAGTGAAACAAGCTCCAGGGACAATGTCAAATACCGTAACATCTCACTTACAATTAGAAGAAAAAGAAAGCAATAACCAATATGTGGCATGGGATATTTGTGCCTTCCCAGAGGCAAAGCAGTGCAGTGGAGAAGGGTGAAAGATATGATTAGGCACAAGTGTGTGGTGAGGGCCTGCGATTTGGCTTACGATGGTGAAGATGATTTAACCTACACAGAAGTCTAAATCGATGAGGATGTAAATCTGAAAGATATAGGATGTTCTAATGCAGTGTTACGGCAATAAATTCACCTAAAATCACAAATCCCAAAAGGTTTCCAGAATGACGGCATAAAGCCCTGGGGACTGAAAGAGATAGGAGAAGGTGAACTTCCAAGCATGGAAAATCACCTCCAAATGCTTACTGATGCTACTGAAGGGTAGACCGTTCCAAATAGATGAAGAGGAATACTACCACAAGAACATGATCAGTCCTAAACACATGAACCAAGGGAAAATGTTACCGTCCAGGATGTTACAACTAATCACCTTCATGACTAATCCAAACAGGCCCACGTCTTCCCCCGTTCAGGCAAAAGGTTGGTCCAACAGGACAATTCATGGCCGGCCCTGTGGTGGAGCGTGTAAGTGCCCACGTTCCGCTTGTGTGGCCTGGGCCTCACTCCTTCACATCACGGTTGCCAATGACATGAGCAGTTTTAGGAAATATAGATTTCATGGTACGGTGCAGACAGGGATCATATATAAGTAGCAATTGTGAGGATATGTTATCAATACACACCAGAAAAAGAACCATGAGAACATTACAATCTATGAAGGCATCTGGTACACTTCCCCAAAGGAAGAAGGGAGGAAAACATGTGACCTGCTAAGGAGGAATTCCCAGAGTGCTAGGGGATGACATGATCATTGCGCATCAGAGGATTGCCCGGGCAACTTCAACTTGGGAGGGAGTCCAGGACTTTCTCAGGGGAACGTCCACCCACTTGGCCATCTACATAAAATGTAAGAGGTAAAACCCAGGATAATCTTACAGGACAGAAACCAGTGTCTAGAGAGAATGTAGCAGGCCTTCCAAAGTTCGAGGAGCAAGACAGAAACAGACAAGAAATCGAGAAAAAGGAAAACTATCCTACCAGGAAAGGGTGAGGAGTCGGACTGGCCTGAGATGGCTCTGAAACTCTGTGTGCACGCAGGTTGTCAGGACAACTTCGAATTTTGAGGTGGTTTATGACATCACGAGGATCATGTCCGCCAAGATGGCCGCACGGTTACAGACTGAGGATTGGCCTAGGCTAGGCTATTAAAGGGAGGGATACCCAGAAACAGCTTTGAGAAACAGAAAGCGGACACAGAAACTGGAAGACATAAAACAGACGCTGATTCGAGGGCTAAGAAAGGGATCCTTGGCAAGAAGCGAGAATAGAGGGACAAGCCCCGAGAGGAGAACGTTGTCATCTATTCAAGTCTATGGGGAGGCCCTACTGATTCAAGCTTGCAACTTGATTGGAAGCAAGAGGCCGGACTTGGGCCTTATCAGACCTACGTGGTCCTTCTGCCTTAAGCATAAGCCAAAGTCCAGAATGAGGTCTTGAGAACGTTGAAGAGAAGACTCGATGCCTCCTTTCCTAGGCCCCTGGCATTCTTTGCAGATCAGTCTCACTTTCCATAGCTCTGGCGTCACGGGGGCCCACTGGGTACATGCTAATGTGTCCCAAGAGATGTCTTGGATGCCTTGAAGGAATGGAGCCCTGTCACGCTTGGGCTATGTCTCTTTGTTTGGAAGTGCTCTACAAGGGTGCTGAAAAGCACCCTTTTCCACAGGGCTTCGTTCCTTCATGAAGGCTGCCCTCCCAGGCTAGTGTGCTCAGTTTGCCTCCATCGAAATTCTCTCCCCCTACCTCTTGCCGTAGAAGGATTATTGATTATGTGTTTTGACACCACATGTAAGGAAGTGGGCTGAAAATGAGAACATTACAATTCTGTTTCAAGAAAAATAAACAGGCCAGGGCTGAGGATGTAAGGCAAACAAATGGCACAGCTTATAGAAATAAAGTATGCCCGTATCTAGACAGAATCAAGGGGAACGTTCAAGCATCAGAGGTCAAGTTCGAAACTTCCCAAATCCGGAAAAGAGACAGAAAAATATGTTTCCTGGAGAGAGGAATTCATCAGATTTGTCTAATTTGTCCTGGAAACATTGTGGCCGTGAAGGGGGATGCCAGGACCACCTCGAGTTTGGAGTTTCTGACCTCAGGATGTCAAACCAACCCAGATGACCACGTGTTCTCAGTGCTTAGTTTGACCTAGGCTAAGACAGCAAAGACTCCTTCAAGTGACCGGTGCAAATTCAAAGACAACAACCAAGAGTCACGAAAGCACTCACACCTCAGCCTAGAGAACATACGGTGATTCAAGAAATGCAAAATGAATCACTTGGAATGAAGGGGAACGGACTGATAAGCATGTCTAAGGGGGATAGCTGAGAAATACCATGACGATTATACTATGGAAAAGAAAAAAAGGGTCCCAGAAAATGGAAGGCAGACAGAAATCACACCTGGATAATCCACAATGAAAGATGATGTCCGTCTTTAGACAGACTCTGCTGGAACGTTTGAAAGGCAGAGAAATTCACAAGCCAAAAGACGGCAGTGAAGGTCAAGGCTGGGCTAAGTGGGAAGGGTGAGTTATGAGACTGCTCCAAGCGGGCCAGGAAACCGTGTGTCCATGAAACTTGCCTGGACAGCAGAGACACGATTATGACAAATCCTCTGACAGCACAGTGGACCCGAAAAACAACCTGGCCTCATCTACACAGTGTCAGAGTTGGGCTCAAGTAGCATATTCAAGTCCCATTGCACTCAACTGCAGGTTGCCAATGGAACAGGAAAGGGGCTGGCCAGTGGTGCAGCGGTGAGGTCCGCACCTTTTGTGTCAGTGGCCCGGAGTGGGCCGGGTGGAATTATGGGGCTGAGCCTGCTCACCACTGCTTCAGGCATTCTGGGGCAGGCGTCCGAGGTAGTGTAGAGGCAGATAGGAAGGGACGTTAGACTGGGCCAGACTTCCACAGCAAACACAGGAGCATTGTCAGCAGATGTGAGGACAGCAATGCAATTCTGCCAAAACAAAACCAATTGAATGTTGCAAAGAATAGAAAAACTGAAGCTAAAAACAAAGAAAACACCTTGCCAGTGAGAAGAATAAGATCTTTATGAAGAACCTTAGCAAAACAGGTGAAAGCTATGTCAATCGAAAACTAGCAAACGTGTGGGGAAAGAAATTCAAGAAGACACAAGGATAAAGAAGGATATTCCAGGTTCTAGGAATGGAAGAATTAACACACTTGAAACGTCCATACCAGAGAAAGGAATCTCTGGATTCCATGCAATCCCAGTCAAATTTGCAGCAATATTGGCCACAGAGTTCGAAGAGAGATTCTGAAAGTTTCTAGCCAGCAACAAGAGAACCTGAATAGGCAAAGGAATCCTCAGGAAGCAGAACAAAGCAGGACGTGTCACACTTTCTTATTTCAACATATTGAACGAAGTGATACGTACCGAAACGTCACAGTCTGGGCCCAAAAACAGGCACACAGACCCATGCAACAGAATCGAGAGCCCAGAGCCCATGTGAAACGTACATGGATAGCCCATTTTGGACCAGGGAGCCAAGTGGAGACAGCGGAGAATGGAGAGTCTCTACAATAAACGGTGCTGGGAAGCCTGCACAGCCACATGGAACACAACGAGAGTAGACCATGATGTTACACGTGGCACACACACCACCTCGAAATGGATTAAAGCCTTGAATGGCATACTTGAAACCATGAACCTTGTATACGAAGACCTAGGCAGAGTGCTCTTTGCCATCTTTCTGAGCCGCCTATTCGGAAGAAGCATATCTGACTGGGCAAGGGCAACAAAGGAAACAAGAAACAAATGGGACCACATCAAATGCACACGCTTCTGCCCAGTCAAGGAAACCATCGACTCAATGCAATGACAGCACAACAACTGGGAGAGGATGTTTGCAAACCACAAATAGGACCAGGGGTGAAAAGCCCAAAGATACAATCAACTCACACGTCTCCACAAGAAACACAACAAGCCAATGAACACCTGGGCAAAAGATGGAAACAGAGATTTCTCCCAAGAAGATCGAAAGAGGGCCAACAGGTGCATGAAAACATGTTCACCATCATTAAGTCTCAGACCAATGCAAATGCAAACTGCAAGGACACAGCAGCTCACTGTGGTCAGAATGGCTAGAATGAAGCAGAAAGGAAACAAGTGTCAGAGAGGATGTGGATAGAAGCGAAGCCTCCTGTACTGCTGGTGGGAGTGTAAACTGGTGCAGTCAGTACTCCAAGCGCTGTGGAACTGCCTCAGAAATTTAAGAATCCATGTCCCATATGATCCAGCTTCCTGTGTGGCGTGTTTATCCAAAGAACTCGGAAACACTACTGCATAAAGACATGTGCACCACTGAGTTCACCACAGCCTTACTCCCGCTATCCAAGACTTGGAATCCGCCCTGGTGCCCAGCAAGGGACTAATGGAGAAGGATGATGGGCTATACCCACACAATGGCATACCTCTTAGCCGGAACAAATGATGTAATCCAGCCATTTTTGACCACCAGAATTGCTGTGAGGGTTTTAGGGGAAGTGAAACAAGCTCCAGGGACAATGTCAAATACCGTAACATCTCACTTACAATTAGAAGAAAAAGAAAGCAATAACCAATATGTGGCATGGGATATTTGTGCCTTCCCAGAGGCAAAGCAGTGCAGTGGAGAAGGGTGAAAGATATGATTAGGCACAAGTGTGTGGTGAGGGCCTGCGATTTGGCTTACGATGGTGAAGATGATTTAACCTACACAGAAGTCTAAATCGATGAGGATGTAAATCTGAAAGATATAGGATGTTCTAATGCAGTGTTACGGCAATAAATTCACCTAAAATCACAAATCCCAAAAGGTTTCCAGAATGACGGCATAAAGCCCTGGGGACTGAAAGAGATAGGAGAAGGTGAACTTCCAAGCATGGAAAATCACCTCCAAATGCTTACTGATGCTACTGAAGGGTAGACCGTTCCAAATAGATGAAGAGGAATACTACCACAAGAACATGATCAGTCCTAAACACATGAACCAAGGGAAAATGTTACCGTCCAGGATGTTACAACTAATCACCTTCATGACTAATCCAAACAGGCCCACGTCTTCCCCCGTTCAGGCAAAAGGTTGGTCCAACAGGACAATTCATGGCCGGCCCTGTGGTGGAGCGTGTAAGTGCCCACGTTCCGCTTGTGTGGCCTGGGCCTCACTCCTTCACATCACGGTTGCCAATGACATGAGCAGTTTTAGGAAATATAGATTTCATGGTACGGTGCAGACAGGGATCATATATAAGTAGCAATTGTGAGGATATGTTATCAATACACACCAGAAAAAGAACCATGAGAACATTACAATCTATGAAGGCATCTGGTACACTTCCCCAAAGGAAGAAGGGAGGAAAACATGTGACCTGCTAAGGAGGAATTCCCAGAGTGCTAGGGGATGACATGATCATTGCGCATCAGAGGATTGCCCGGGCAACTTCAACTTGGGAGGGAGTCCAGGACTTTCTCAGGGGAACGTCCACCCACTTGGCCATCTACATAAAATGTAAGAGGTAAAACCCAGGATAATCTTACAGGACAGAAACCAGTGTCTAGAGAGAATGTAGCAGGCCTTCCAAAGTTCGAGGAGCAAGACAGAAACAGACAAGAAATCGAGAAAAAGGAAAACTATCCTACCAGGAAAGGGTGAGGAGTCGGACTGGCCTGAGATGGCTCTGAAACTCTGTGTGCACGCAGGTTGTCAGGACAACTTCGAATTTTGAGGTGGTTTATGACATCACGAGGATCATGTCCGCCAAGATGGCCGCACGGTTACAGACTGAGGATTGGCCTAGGCTAGGCTATTAAAGGGAGGGATACCCAGAAACAGCTTTGAGAAACAGAAAGCGGACACAGAAACTGGAAGACATAAAACAGACGCTGATTCGAGGGCTAAGAAAGGGATCCTTGGCAAGAAGCGAGAATAGAGGGACAAGCCCCGAGAGGAGAACGTTGTCATCTATTCAAGTCTATGGGGAGGCCCTACTGATTCAAGCTTGCAACTTGATTGGAAGCAAGAGGCCGGACTTGGGCCTTATCAGACCTACGTGGTCCTTCTGCCTTAAGCATAAGCCAAAGTCCAGAATGAGGTCTTGAGAACGTTGAAGAGAAGACTCGATGCCTCCTTTCCTAGGCCCCTGGCATTCTTTGCAGATCAGTCTCACTTTCCATAGCTCTGGCGTCACGGGGGCCCACTGGGTACATGCTAATGTGTCCCAAGAGATGTCTTGGATGCCTTGAAGGAATGGAGCCCTGTCACGCTTGGGCTATGTCTCTTTGTTTGGAAGTGCTCTACAAGGGTGCTGAAAAGCACCCTTTTCCACAGGGCTTCGTTCCTTCATGAAGGCTGCCCTCCCAGGCTAGTGTGCTCAGTTTGCCTCCATCGAAATTCTCTCCCCCTACCTCTTGCCGTAGAAGGATTATTGATTATTTGTTTTGACACCACATGTAAGGAAGTGGGCTGAAAATGAGAACATTACAATTCTGTTTCAAGAAAAATAAACAGGCCAGGGCTGAGGATGTAAGGCAAACAAATGGCACAGCTTATAGAAATAAAGTATGCCCGTATCTAGACAGAATCAAGGGGAACGTTCAAGCATCAGAGGTCAAGTTCGAAACTTCCCAAATCCGGAAAAGAGACAGAAAAATATGTTTCCTGGAGAGAGGAATTCATCAGATTTGTCTAATTTGTCCTGGAAACATTGTGGCCGTGAAGGGGGATGCCAGGACCACCTCGAGTTTGGAGTTTCTGACCTCAGGATGTCAAACCAACCCAGATGACCACGTGTTCTCAGTGCTTAGTTTGACCTAGGCTAAGACAGCAAAGACTCCTTCAAGTGACCGGTGCAAATTCAAAGACAACAACCAAGAGTCACGAAAGCACTCACACCTCAGCCTAGAGAACATACGGTGATTCAAGAAATGCAAAATGAATCACTTGGAATGAAGGGGAACGGACTGATAAGCATGTCTAAGGGGGATAGCTGAGAAATACCATGACGATTATACTATGGAAAAGAAAAAAAGGGGTCCCAGAAAATGGAAGGCAGACAGAAATCACACCTGGATAATCCACAATGAAAGATGATGTCCGTCTTTAGACAGACTCTGCTGGAACGTTTGAAAGGCAGAGAAATTCACAAGCCAAAAGACGGCAGTGAAGGTCAAGGCTGGGCTAAGTGGGAAGGGTGAGTTATGAGACTGCTCCAAGCGGGCCAGGAAACCGTGTGTCCATGAAACTTGCCTGGACAGCAGAGACACGATTATGACAAATCCTCTGACAGCACAGTGGACCCGAAAAACAACCTGGCCTCATCTACACAGTGTCAGAGTTGGGCTCAAGTAGCATATTCAAGTCCCATTGCACTCAACTGCAGGTTGCCAATGGAACAGGAAAGGGGCTGGCCAGTGGTGCAGCGGTGAGGTCCGCACCTTTTGTGTCAGTGGCCCGGAGTGGGCCGGGTGGAATTATGGGGCTGAGCCTGCTCACCACTGCTTCAGGCATTCTGGGGCAGGCGTCCGAGGTAGTGTAGAGGCAGATAGGAAGGGACGTTAGACTGGGCCAGACTTCCACAGCAAACACAGGAGCATTGTCAGCAGATGTGAGGACAGCAATGCAATTCTGCCAAAACAAAACCAATTGAATGTTGCAAAGAATAGAAAAACTGAAGCTAAAAACAAAGAAAACACCTTGCCAGTGAGAAGAATAAGATCTTTATGAAGAACCTTAGCAAAACAGGTGAAAGCTATGTCAATCGAAAACTAGCAAACGTGTGGGGAAAGAAATTCAAGAAGACACAAGGATAAAGAAGGATATTCCAGGTTCTAGGAATGGAAGAATTAACACACTTGAAACGTCCATACCAGAGAAAGGAATCTCTGGATTCCATGCAATCCCAGTCAAATTTGCAGCAATATTGGCCACAGAGTTCGAAGAGAGATTCTGAAAGTTTCTAGCCAGCAACAAGAGAACCTGAATAGGCAAAGGAATCCTCAGGAAGCAGAACAAAGCAGGACGTGTCACACTTTCTTATTTCAACATATTGAACGAAGTGATACGTACCGAAACGTCACAGTCTGGGCCCAAAAACAGGCACACAGACCCATGCAACAGAATCGAGAGCCCAGAGCCCATGTGAAACGTACATGGATAGCCCATTTTGGACCAGGGAGCCAAGTGGAGACAGCGGAGAATGGAGAGTCTCTACAATAAACGGTGCTGGGAAGCCTGCACAGCCACATGGAACACAACGAGAGTAGACCATGATGTTACACGTGGCACACACACCACCTCGAAATGGATTAAAGCCTTGAATGGCATACTTGAAACCATGAACCTTGTATACGAAGACCTAGGCAGAGTGCTCTTTGCCATCTTTCTGAGCCGCCTATTCGGAAGAAGCATATCTGACTGGGCAAGGGCAACAAAGGAAACAAGAAACAAATGGGACCACATCAAATGCACACGCTTCTGCCCAGTCAAGGAAACCATCGACTCAATGCAATGACAGCACAACAACTGGGAGAGGATGTTTGCAAACCACAAATAGGACCAGGGGTGAAAAGCCCAAAGATACAATCAACTCACACGTCTCCACAAGAAACACAACAAGCCAATGAACACCTGGGCAAAAGATGGAAACAGAGATTTCTCCCAAGAAGATCGAAAGAGGGCCAACAGGTGCATGAAAACATGTTCACCATCATTAAGTCTCAGACCAATGCAAATGCAAACTGCAAGGACACAGCAGCTCACTGTGGTCAGAATGGCTAGAATGAAGCAGAAAGGAAACAAGTGTCAGAGAGGATGTGGATAGAAGCGAAGCCTCCTGTACTGCTGGTGGGAGTGTAAACTGGTGCAGTCAGTACTCCAAGCGCTGTGGAACTGCCTCAGAAATTTAAGAATCCATGTCCCATATGATCCAGCTTCCTGTGTGGCGTGTTTATCCAAAGAACTCGGAAACACTACTGCATAAAGACATGTGCACCACTGAGTTCACCACAGCCTTACTCCCGCTATCCAAGACTTGGAATCCGCCCTGGTGCCCAGCAAGGGACTAATGGAGAAGGATGATGGGCTATACCCACACAATGGCATACCTCTTAGCCGGAACAAATGATGTAATCCAGCCATTTTTGACCACCAGAATTGCTGTGAGGGTTTTAGGGGAAGTGAAACAAGCTCCAGGGACAATGTCAAATACCGTAACATCTCACTTACAATTAGAAGAAAAAGAAAGCAATAACCAATATGTGGCATGGGATATTTGTGCCTTCCCAGAGGCAAAGCAGTGCAGTGGAGAAGGGTGAAAGATATGATTAGGCACAAGTGTGTGGTGAGGGCCTGCGATTTGGCTTACGATGGTGAAGATGATTTAACCTACACAGAAGTCTAAATCGATGAGGATGTAAATCTGAAAGATATAGGATGTTCTAATGCAGTGTTACGGCAATAAATTCACCTAAAATCACAAATCCCAAAAGGTTTCCAGAATGACGGCATAAAGCCCTGGGGACTGAAAGAGATAGGAGAAGGTGAACTTCCAAGCATGGAAAATCACCTCCAAATGCTTACTGATGCTACTGAAGGGTAGACCGTTCCAAATAGATGAAGAGGAATACTACCACAAGAACATGATCAGTCCTAAACACATGAACCAAGGGAAAATGTTACCGTCCAGGATGTTACAACTAATCACCTTCATGACTAATCCAAACAGGCCCACGTCTTCCCCCGTTCAGGCAAAAGGTTGGTCCAACAGGACAATTCATGGCCGGCCCTGTGGTGGAGCGTGTAAGTGCCCACGTTCCGCTTGTGTGGCCTGGGCCTCACTCCTTCACATCACGGTTGCCAATGACATGAGCAGTTTTAGGAAATATAGATTTCATGGTACGGTGCAGACAGGGATCATATATAAGTAGCAATTGTGAGGATATGTTATCAATACACACCAGAAAAAGAACCATGAGAACATTACAATCTATGAAGGCATCTGGTACACTTCCCCAAAGGAAGAAGGGAGGAAAACATGTGACCTGCTAAGGAGGAATTCCCAGAGTGCTAGGGGATGACATGATCATTGCGCATCAGAGGATTGCCCGGGCAACTTCAACTTGGGAGGGAGTCCAGGACTTTCTCAGGGGAACGTCCACCCACTTGGCCATCTACATAAAATGTAAGAGGTAAAACCCAGGATAATCTTACAGGACAGAAACCAGTGTCTAGAGAGAATGTAGCAGGCCTTCCAAAGTTCGAGGAGCAAGACAGAAACAGACAAGAAATCGAGAAAAAGGAAAACTATCCTACCAGGAAAGGGTGAGGAGTCGGACTGGCCTGAGATGGCTCTGAAACTCTGTGTGCACGCAGGTTGTCAGGACAACTTCGAATTTTGAGGTGGTTTATGACATCACGAGGATCATGTCCGCCAAGATGGCCGCACGGTTACAGACTGAGGATTGGCCTAGGCTAGGCTATTAAAGGGAGGGATACCCAGAAACAGCTTTGAGAAACAGAAAGCGGACACAGAAACTGGAAGACATAAAACAGACGCTGATTCGAGGGCTAAGAAAGGGATCCTTGGCAAGAAGCGAGAATAGAGGGACAAGCCCCGAGAGGAGAACGTTGTCATCTATTCAAGTCTATGGGGAGGCCCTACTGATTCAAGCTTGCAACTTGATTGGAAGCAAGAGGCCGGACTTGGGCCTTATCAGACCTACGTGGTCCTTCTGCCTTAAGCATAAGCCAAAGTCCAGAATGAGGTCTTGAGAACGTTGAAGAGAAGACTCGATGCCTCCTTTCCTAGGCCCCTGGCATTCTTTGCAGATCAGTCTCACTTTCCATAGCTCTGGCGTCACGGGGGCCCACTGGGTACATGCTAATGTGTCCCAAGAGATGTCTTGGATGCCTTGAAGGAATGGAGCCCTGTCACGCTTGGGCTATGTCTCTTTGTTTGGAAGTGCTCTACAAGGGTGCTGAAAAGCACCCTTTTCCACAGGGCTTCGTTCCTTCATGAAGGCTGCCCTCCCAGGCTAGTGTGCTCAGTTTGCCTCCATCGAAATTCTCTCCCCCTACCTCTTGCCGTAGAAGGATTATTGATTATGTGTTTTGACACCACATGTAAGGAAGTGGGCTGAAAATGAGAACATTACAATTCTGTTTCAAGAAAAATAAACAGGCCAGGGCTGAGGATGTAAGGCAAACAAATGGCACAGCTTATAGAAATAAAGTATGCCCGTATCTAGACAGAATCAAGGGGAACGTTCAAGCATCAGAGGTCAAGTTCGAAACTTCCCAAATCCGGAAAAGAGACAGAAAAATATGTTTCCTGGAGAGAGGAATTCATCAGATTTGTCTAATTTGTCCTGGAAACATTGTGGCCGTGAAGGGGGATGCCAGGACCACCTCGAGTTTGGAGTTTCTGACCTCAGGATGTCAAACCAACCCAGATGACCACGTGTTCTCAGTGCTTAGTTTGACCTAGGCTAAGACAGCAAAGACTCCTTCAAGTGACCGGTGCAAATTCAAAGACAACAACCAAGAGTCACGAAAGCACTCACACCACAGCCTAGAGAACATACGGTGATTCAAGAAATGCAAAATGAATCACTTGGAATGAAGGGGAACGGACTGATAAGCATGTCTAAGGGGGATAGCTGAGAAATACCATGACGATTATACTATGGAAAAGAAAAAAAGGGGTCCCAGAAAATGGAAGGCAGACAGAAATCACACCTGGATAATCCACAATGAAAGATGATGTCCGTCTTTAGACAGACTCTGCTGGAACGTTTGAAAGGCAGAGAAATTCACAAGCCAAAAGACGGCAGTGAAGGTCAAGGCTGGGCTAAGTGGGAAGGGTGAGTTATGAGACTGCTCCAAGCGGGCCAGGAAACCGTGTGTCCATGAAACTTGCCTGGACAGCAGAGACACGATTATGACAAATCCTCTGACAGCACAGTGGACCCGAAAAGCAACCTGGCCTCATCTACACAGTGTCAGAGTTGGGCTCAAGTAGCATATTCAAGTCCCATTGCACTCAACTGCAGGTTGCCAATGGAACAGGAAAGGGGCTGGCCAGTGGTGCAGCGGTGAGGTCCGCACCTTTTGTGTCAGTGGCCCGGAGTGGGCCGGGTGGAATTATGGGGCTGAGCCTGCTCACCACTGCTTCAGGCATTCTGGGGCAGGCGTCCGAGGTAGTGTAGAGGCAGATAGGAAGGGACGTTAGACTGGGCCAGACTTCCACAGCAAACACAGGAGCATTGTCAGCAGATGTGAGGACAGCAATGCAATTCTGCCAAAATAAAACCAATTGAATGTTGCAAAGAATAGAAAAACTGAAGCTAAAAACAAAGAAAACACCTTGCCAGTGAGAAGAATAAGATCTTTATGAAGAACCTTAGCAAAACAGGTGAAAGCTATGTCAATCGAAAACTAGCAAACGTGTGGGGAAAGAAATTCAAGAAGACACAAGGATAAAGAAGGATATTCCAGGTTCTAGGAATGGAAGAATTAACACACTTGAAACGTCCATACCAGAGAAAGGAATCTCTGGATTCCATGCAATCCCAGTCAAATTTGCAGCAATATTGGCCACAGAGTTCGAAGAGAGATTCTGAAAGTTTCTAGCCAGCAACAAGAGAACCTGAATAGGCAAAGGAATCCTCAGGAAGCAGAACAAAGCAGGACGTGTCACACTTTCTTATTTCAACATATTGAACGAAGTGATACGTACCGAAACGTCACAGTCTGGGCCCAAAAACAGGCACACAGACCCATGCAACAGAATCGAGAGCCCAGAGCCCATGTGAAACGTACATGGATAGCCCATTTTGGACCAGGGAGCCAAGTGGAGACAGCGGAGAATGGAGAGTCTCTACAATAAACGGTGCTGGGAAGCCTGCACAGCCACATGGAACACAACGAGAGTAGACCATGATGTTACACGTGGCACACACACCACCTCGAAATGGATTAAAGCCTTGAATGGCATACTTGAAACCATGAACCTTGTATACGAAGACCTAGGCAGAGTGCTCTTTGCCATCTTTCTGAGCCGCCTATTCGGAAGAAGCATATCTGACTGGGCAAGGGCAACAAAGGAAACAAGAAACAAATGGGACCACATCAAATGCACACGCTTCTGCCCAGTCAAGGAAACCATCGACTCAATGCAATGACAGCACAACAACTGGGAGAGGATGTTTGCAAACCACAAATAGGACCAGGGGTGAAAAGCCCAAAGATACAATCAACTCACACGTCTCCACAAGAAACACAACAAGCCAATGAACACCTGGGCAAAAGATGGAAACAGAGATTTCTCCCAAGAAGATCGAAAGAGGGCCAACAGGTGCATGAAAACATGTTCACCATCATTAAGTCTCAGACCAATGCAAATGCAAACTGCAAGGACACAGCAGCTCACTGTGGTCAGAATGGCTAGAATGAAGCAGAAAGGAAACAAGTGTCAGAGAGGATGTGGATAGAAGCGAAGCCTCCTGTACTGCTGGTGGGAGTGTAAACTGGTGCAGTCAGTACTCCAAGCGCTGTGGAACTGCCTCAGAAATTTAAGAATCCATGTCCCATATGATCCAGCTTCCTGTGTGGCGTGTTTATCCAAAGAACTCGGAAACACTACTGCATAAAGACATGTGCACCACTGAGTTCACCACAGCCTTACTCCCGCTATCCAAGACTTGGAATCCGCCCTGGTGCCCAGCAAGGGACTAATGGAGAAGGATGATGGGCTATACCCACACAATGGCATACCTCTTAGCCGGAACAAATGATGTAATCCAGCCATTTTTGACCACCAGAATTGCTGTGAGGGTTTTAGGGGAAGTGAAACAAGCTCCAGGGACAATGTCAAATACCGTAACATCTCACTTACAATTAGAAGAAAAAGAAAGCAATAACCAATATGTGGCATGGGATATTTGTGCCTTCCCAGAGGCAAAGCAGTGCAGTGGAGAAGGGTGAAAGATATGATTAGGCACAAGTGTGTGGTGAGGGCCTGCGATTTGGCTTACGATGGTGAAGATGATTTAACCTACACAGAAGTCTAAATCGATGAGGATGTAAATCTGAAAGATATAGGATGTTCTAATGCAGTGTTACGGCAATAAATTCACCTAAAATCACAAATCCCAAAAGGTTTCCAGAATGACGGCATAAAGCCCTGGGGACTGAAAGAGATAGGAGAAGGTGAACTTCCAAGCATGGAAAATCACCTCCAAATGCTTACTGATGCTACTGAAGGGTAGACCGTTCCAAATAGATGAAGAGGAATACTACCACAAGAACATGATCAGTCCTAAACACATGAACCAAGGGAAAATGTTACCGTCCAGGATGTTACAACTAATCACCTTCATGACTAATCCAAACAGGCCCACGTCTTCCCCCGTTCAGGCAAAAGGTTGGTCCAACAGGACAATTCATGGCCGGCCCTGTGGTGGAGCGTGTAAGTGCCCACGTTCCGCTTGTGTGGCCTGGGCCTCACTCCTTCACATCACGGTTGCCAATGACATGAGCAGTTTTAGGAAATATAGATTTCATGGTACGGTGCAGACAGGGATCATATATAAGTAGCAATTGTGAGGATATGTTATCAATACACACCAGAAAAAGAACCATGAGAACATTACAATCTATGAAGGCATCTGGTACACTTCCCCAAAGGAAGAAGGGAGGAAAACATGTGACCTGCTAAGGAGGAATTCCCAGAGTGCTAGGGGATGACATGATCATTGCGCATCAGAGGATTGCCCGGGCAACTTCAACTTGGGAGGGAGTCCAGGACTTTCTCAGGGGAACGTCCACCCACTTGGCCATCTACATAAAATGTAAGAGGTAAAACCCAGGATAATCTTACAGGACAGAAACCAGTGTCTAGAGAGAATGTAGCAGGCCTTCCAAAGTTCGAGGAGCAAGACAGAAACAGACAAGAAATCGAGAAAAAGGAAAACTATCCTACCAGGAAAGGGTGAGGAGTCGGACTGGCCTGAGATGGCTCTGAAACTCTGTGTGCACGCAGGTTGTCAGGACAACTTCGAATTTTGAGGTGGTTTATGACATCACGAGGATCATGTCCGCCAAGATGGCCGCACGGTTACAGACTGAGGATTGGCCTAGGCTAGGCTATTAAAGGGAGGGATACCCAGAAACAGCTTTGAGAAACAGAAAGCGGACACAGAAACTGGAAGACATAAAACAGACGCTGATTCGAGGGCTAAGAAAGGGATCCTTGGCAAGAAGCGAGAATAGAGGGACAAGCCCCGAGAGGAGAACGTTGTCATCTATTCAAGTCTATGGGGAGGCCCTACTGATTCAAGCTTGCAACTTGATTGGAAGCAAGAGGCCGGACTTGGGCCTTATCAGACCTACGTGGTCCTTCTGCCTTAAGCATAAGCCAAAGTCCAGAATGAGGTCTTGAGAACGTTGAAGAGAAGACTCGATGCCTCCTTTCCTAGGCCCCTGGCATTCTTTGCAGATCAGTCTCACTTTCCATAGCTCTGGCGTCACGGGGGCCCACTGGGTACATGCTAATGTGTCCCAAGAGATGTCTTGGATGCCTTGAAGGAATGGAGCCCTGTCACGCTTGGGCTATGTCTCTTTGTTTGGAAGTGCTCTACAAGGGTGCTGAAAAGCACCCTTTTCCACAGGGCTTCGTTCCTTCATGAAGGCTGCCCTCCCAGGCTAGTGTGCTCAGTTTGCCTCCATCGAAATTCT
This sequence comes from Equus asinus, assembly GCF_041296235.1. Classification (NCBI taxonomy): domain Eukaryota; kingdom Metazoa; phylum Chordata; class Mammalia; order Perissodactyla; family Equidae; genus Equus; species Equus asinus. Next base: position 12,917,370 of record NC_091813.1, on the reverse strand, counting down.
CTCCCCCTACCTCTTGCCATAGAAGGATTATTGATTATGTGTTTTGACACCACATGTAAGGAAGTGGGCTGAAAATGAGAACATTACAATTCTGTTTCAAGAAAAATAAACAGGCCAGGGCTGAGGATGTAAGGCAAACAAATGGCACAGCTTATAGAAATAAAGTATGCCCGTATCTAGACAGAATCAAGGGGAACGTTCAAGCATCAGAGGTCAAGTTCGAAACTTCCCAAATCCGGAAAAGAGACAGAAAAATATGTTTCCTGGAGAGAGGAATTCATCAGATTTGTCTAATTTGTCCTGGAAACATTGTGGCCGTGAAGGGGGATGCCAGGACCACCTCGAGTTTGGAGTTTCTGACCTCAGGATGTCAAACCAACCCAGATGACCACGTGTTCTCAGTGCTTAGTTTGACCTAGGCTAAGACAGCAAAGACTCCTTCAAGTGACCGGTGCAAATTCAAAGACAACAACCAAGAGTCACGAAAGCACTCACACCTCAGCCTAGAGAACATACGGTGATTCAAGAAATGCAAAATGAATCACTTGGAATGAAGGGGAACGGACTGATAAGCATGTCTAAGGGGGATAGCTGAGAAATACCATGACGATTATACTATGGAAAAGAAAAAAAGGGGTCCCAGAAAATGGAAGGCAGACAGAAATCACACCTGGATAATCCACAATGAAAGATGATGTCCGTCTTTAGACAGACTCTGCTGGAACGTTTGAAAGGCAGAGAAATTCACAAGCCAAAAGACGGCAGTGAAGGTCAAGGCTGGGCTAAGTGGGAAGGGTGAGTTATGAGACTGCTCCAAGCGGGCCAGGAAACCGTGTGTCCATGAAACTTGCCTGGACAGCAGAGACACGATTATGACAAATCCTCTGACAGCACAGTGGACCCGAAAAACAACCTGGCCTCATCTACACAGTGTCAGAGTTGGGCTCAAGTAGCATATTCAAGTCCCATTGCACTCAACTGCAGGTTGCCAATGGAACAGGAAAGGGGCTGGCCAGTGGTGCAGCGGTGAGGTCCGCACCTTTTGTGTCAGTGGCCCGGAGTGGGCCGGGTGGAATTATGGGGCTGAGCCTGCTCACCACTGCTTCAGGCATTCTGGGGCAGGCGTCCGAGGTAGTGTAGAGGCAGATAGGAAGGGACGTTAGACTGGGCCAGACTTCCACAGCAAACACAGGAGCATTGTCAGCAGATGTGAGGACAGCAATGCAATTCTGCCAAAACAAAACCAATTGAATGTTGCAAAGAATAGAAAAACTGAAGCTAAAAACAAAGAAAACACCTTGCCAGTGAGAAGAATAAGATCTTTATGAAGAACCTTAGCAAAACAGGTGAAAGCTATGTCAATCGAAAACTAGCAAACGTGTGGGGAAAGAAATTCAAGAAGACACAAGGATAAAGAAGGATATTCCAGGTTCTAGGAATGGAAGAATTAACACACTTGAAACGTCCATACCAGAGAAAGGAATCTCTGGATTCCATGCAATCCCAGTCAAATTTGCAGCAATATTGGCCACAGAGTTCGAAGAGAGATTCTGAAAGTTTCTAGCCAGCAACAAGAGAACCTGAATAGGCAAAGGAATCCTCAGGAAGCAGAACAAAGCAGGACGTGTCACACTTTCTTATTTCAACATATTGAACGAAGTGATACGTACCGAAACGTCACAGTCTGGGCCCAAAAACAGGCACACAGACCCATGCAACAGAATCGAGAGCCCAGAGCCCATGTGAAACGTACATGGATAGCCCATTTTGGACCAGGGAGCCAAGTGGAGACAGCGGAGAATGGAGAGTCTCTACAATAAACGGTGCTGGGAAGCCTGCACAGCCACATGGAACACAACGAGAGTAGACCATGATGTTACACGTGGCACACACACCACCTCGAAATGGATTAAAGCCTTGAATGGCATACTTGAAACCATGAACCTTGTATACGAAGACCTAGGCAGAGTGCTCTTTGCCATCTTTCTGAGCCGCCTATTCGGAAGAAGCATATCTGACTGGGCAAGGGCAACAAAGGAAACAAGAAACAAATGGGACCACATCAAATGCACACGCTTCTGCCCAGTCAAGGAAACCATCGACTCAATGCAATGACAGCACAACAACTGGGAGAGGATGTTTGCAAACCACAAATAGGACCAGGGGTGAAAAGCCCAAAGATACAATCAACTCACACGTCTCCACAAGAAACACAACAAGCCAATGAACACCTGGGCAAAAGACGGAAACAGAGATTTCTCCCAAGAAGATCGAAAGAGGGCCAACAGGTGCATGGAAACATGTTCACCATCATTAAGTCTCAGACCAATGCAAATGCAAACTGCAAGGACACAGCAGCTCACTGTGGTCAGAATGGCTAGAATGAAGCAGAAAGGAAACAAGTGTCAGAGAGGATGTGGATAGAAGCGAAGCCTCCTGTACTGCTGGTGGGAGTGTAAACTGGTGCAGTCAGTACTCCAAGCGCTGTGGAACTGCCTCAGAAATTTAAGAATCCATGTCCCATATGATCCAGCTTCCTGTGTGGCGTGTTTATCCAAAGAACTCGGAAACACTACTGCATAAAGACATGTGCACCACTGAGTTCACCACAGCCTTACTCCCGCTATCCAAGACTTGGAATCCGCCCTGGTGCCCAGCAAGGGACTAATGGAGAAGGATGATGGGCTATACCCACACAATGGCATACCTCTTAGCCGGAACAAATGATGTAATCCAGCCATTTTTGACCACCAGAATTGCTGTGAGGGTTTTAGGGGAAGTGAAACAAGCTCCAGGGACAATGTCAAATACCGTAACATCTCACTTACAATTAGAAGAAAAAGAAAGCAATAACCAATATGTGGCATGGGATATTTGTGCCTTCCCAGAGGCAAAGCAGTGCAGTGGAGAAGGGTGAAAGATATGATTAGGCACAAGTGTGTGGTGAGGGCCTGCGATTTGGCTTACGATGGTGAAGATGATTTAACCTACACAGAAGTCTAAATCGATGAGGATGTAAATCTGAAAGATATAGGATGTTCTAATGCAGTGTTACGGCAATAAATTCACCTAAAATCACAAATCCCAAAAGGTTTCCAGAATGACGGCATAAAGCCCTGGGGACTGAAAGAGATAGGAGAAGGTGAACTTCCAAGCATGGAAAATCACCTCCAAATGCTTACTGATGCTACTGAAGGGTAGACCGTTCCAAATAGATGAAGAGGAATACTACCACAAGAACATGATCAGTCCTAAACACATGAACCGAGGGAAAATGTTACCGTCCAGGATGTTACAACTAATCACCTTCATGACTAATCCAAACAGGCCCACGTCTTCCCCCGTTCAGGCAAAAGGTTGGTCCAACAGGACAATTCATGGCCGGCCCTGTGGTGGAGCGTGTAAGTGCCCACGTTCCGCTTGTGTGGCCTGGGCCTCACTCCTTCACATCACGGTTGCCAATGACATGAGCAGTTTTAGGAAATATAGATTTCATGGTACGGTGCAGACAGGGATCATATATAAGTAGCAATTGTGAGGATATGTTATCAATACACACCAGAAAAAGAACCATGAGAACATTACAATCTATGAAGGCATCTGGTACACTTCCCCAAAGGAAGAAGGGAGGAAAACATGTGACCTGCTAAGGAGGAATTCCCAGAGTGCTAGGGGATGACATGATCATTGCGCATCAGAGGATTGCCCGGGCAACTTCAACTTGGGAGGGAGTCCAGGACTTTCTCAGGGGAACGTCCACCCACTTGGCCATCTACATAAAATGTAAGAGGTAAAACCCAGGATAATCTTACAGGACAGAAACCAGTGTCTAGAGAGAATGTAGCAGGCCTTCCAAAGTTCGAGGAGCAAGACAGAAACAGACAAGAAATCGAGAAAAAGGAAAACTATCCTACCAGGAAAGGGTGAGGAGTCGGACTGGCCTGAGATGGCTCTGAAACTCTGTGTGCACGCAGGTTGTCAGGACAACTTCGAATTTTGAGGTGGTTTATGACATCACGAGGATCATGTCCGCCAAGATGGCCGCACGGTTACAGACTGAGGATTGGCCTAGGCTAGGCTATTAAAGGGAGGGATACCCAGAAACAGCTTTGAGAAACAGAAAGCGGACACAGAAACTGGAAGACATAAAACAGACGCTGATTCGAGGGCTAAGAAAGGGATCCTTGGCAAGAAGCGAGAATAGAGGGACAAGCCCCGAGAGGAGAACGTTGTCATCTATTCAAGTCTATGGGGAGGCCCTACTGATTCAAGCTTGCAACTTGATTGGAAGCAAGAGGCCGGACTTGGGCCTTATCAGACCTACGTGGTCCTTCTGCCTTAAGCATAAGCCAAAGTCCAGAATGAGGTCTTGAGAACGTTGAAGAGAAGACTCGATGCCTCCTTTCCTAGGCCCCTGGCATTCTTTGCAGATCAGTCTCACTTTCCATAGCTCTGGCGTCACGGGGGCCCACTGGGTACATGCTAATGTGTCCCAAGAGATGTCTTGGATGCCTTGAAGGAATGGAGCCCTGTCACGCTTGGGCTATGTCTCTTTGTTTGGAAGTGCTCTACAAGGGTGCTGAAAAGCACCCTTTTCCACAGGGCTTCGTTCCTTCATGAAGGCTGCCCTCCCAGGCTAGTGTGCTCAGTTTGCCTCCATCGAAATTCTCTCCCCCTACCTCTTGCCATAGAAGGATTATTGATTATGTGTTTTGACACCACATGTAAGGAAGTGGGCTGAAAATGAGAACATTACAATTCTGTTTCAAGAAAAATAAACAGGCCAGGGCTGAGGATGTAAGGCAAACAAATGGCACAGCTTATAGAAATAAAGTATGCCCGTATCTAGACAGAATCAAGGGGAACGTTCAAGCATCAGAGGTCAAGTTCGAAACTTCCCAAATCCGGAAAAGAGACAGAAAAATATGTTTCCTGGAGAGAGGAATTCATCAGATTTGTCTAATTTGTCCTGGAAACATTGTGGCCGTGAAGGGGGATGCCAGGACCACCTCGAGTTTGGAGTTTCTGACCTCAGGATGTCAAACCAACCCAGATGACCACGTGTTCTCAGTGCTTAGTTTGACCTAGGCTAAGACAGCAAAGACTCCTTCAAGTGACCGGTGCAAATTCAAAGACAACAACCAAGAGTCACGAAAGCACTCACACCTCAGCCTAGAGAACATACGGTGATTCAAGAAATGCAAAATGAATCACTTGGAATGAAGGGGAACGGACTGATAAGCATGTCTAAGGGGGATAGCTGAGAAATACCATGACGATTATACTATGGAAAAGAAAAAAAGGGTCCCAGAAAATGGAAGGCAGACAGAAATCACACCTGGATAATCCACAATGAAAGATGATGTCCGTCTTTAGACAGACTCTGCTGGAACGTTTGAAAGGCAGAGAAATTCACAAGCCAAAAGACGGCAGTGAAGGTCAAGGCTGGGCTAAGTGGGAAGGGTGAGTTATGAGACTGCTCCAAGCGGGCCAGGAAACCGTGTGTCCATGAAACTTGCCTGGACAGCAGAGACACGATTATGACAAATCCTCTGACAGCACAGTGGACCCGAAAAACAACCTGGCCTCATCTACACAGTGTCAGAGTTGGGCTCAAGTAGCATATTCAAGTCCCATTGCACTCAACTGCAGGTTGCCAATGGAACAGGAAAGGGGCTGGCCAGTGGTGCAGCGGTGAGGTCCGCACCTTTTGTGTCAGTGGCCCGGAGTGGGCCGGGTGGAATTATGGGGCTGAGCCTGCTCACCACTGCTTCAGGCATTCTGGGGCAGGCGTCCGAGGTAGTGTAGAGGCAGATAGGAAGGGACGTTAGACTGGGCCAGACTTCCACAGCAAACACAGGAGCATTGTCAGCAGATGTGAGGACAGCAATGCAATTCTGCCAAAACAAAACCAATTGAATGTTGCAAAGAATAGAAAAACTGAAGCTAAAAACAAAGAAAACACCTTGCCAGTGAGAAGAATAAGATCTTTATGAAGAACCTTAGCAAAACAGGTGAAAGCTATGTCAATCGAAAACTAGCAAACGTGTGGGGAAAGAAATTCAAGAAGACACAAGGATAAAGAAGGATATTCCAGGTTCTAGGAATGGAAGAATTAACACACTTGAAACGTCCATACCAGAGAAAGGAATCTCTGGATTCCATGCAATCCCAGTCAAATTTGCAGCAATATTGGCCACAGAGTTCGAAGAGAGATTCTGAAAGTTTCTAGCCAGCAACAAGAGAACCTGAATAGGCAAAGGAATCCTCAGGAAGCAGAACAAAGCAGGACGTGTCACACTTTCTTATTTCAACATATTGAACGAAGTGATACGTACCGAAACGTCACAGTCTGGGCCCAAAAACAGGCACACAGACCCATGCAACAGAATCGAGAGCCCAGAGCCCATGTGAAACGTACATGGATAGCCCATTTTGGACCAGGGAGCCAAGTGGAGACAGCGGAGAATGGAGAGTCTCTACAATAAACGGTGCTGGGAAGCCTGCACAGCCACATGGAACACAACGAGAGTAGACCATGATGTTACACGTGGCACACACACCACCTCGAAATGGATTAAAGCCTTGAATGGCATACTTGAAACCATGAACCTTGTATACGAAGACCTAGGCAGAGTGCTCTTTGCCATCTTTCTGAGCCGCCTATTCGGAAGAAGCATATCTGACTGGGCAAGGGCAACAAAGGAAACAAGAAACAAATGGGACCACATCAAATGCACACGCTTCTGCCCAGTCAAGGAAACCATCGACTCAATGCAATGACAGCACAACAACTGGGAGAGGATGTTTGCAAACCACAAATAGGACCAGGGGTGAAAAGCCCAAAGATACAATCAACTCACACGTCTCCACAAGAAACACAACAAGCCAATGAACACCTGGGCAAAAGATGGAAACAGAGATTTCTCCCAAGAAGATCGAAAGAGGGCCAACAGGTGCATGAAAACATGTTCACCATCATTAAGTCTCAGACCAATGCAAATGCAAACTGCAAGGACACAGCAGCTCACTGTGGTCAGAATGGCTAGAATGAAGCAGAAAGGAAACAAGTGTCAGAGAGGATGTGGATAGAAGCGAAGCCTCCTGTACTGCTGGTGGGAGTGTAAACTGGTGCAGTCAGTACTCCAAGCGCTGTGGAACTGCCTCAGAAATTTAAGAATCCATGTCCCATATGATCCAGCTTCCTGTGTGGCGTGTTTATCCAAAGAACTCGGAAACACTACTGCATAAAGACATGTGCACCACTGAGTTCACCACAGCCTTACTCCCGCTATCCAAGACTTGGAATCCGCCCTGGTGCCCAGCAAGGGACTAATGGAGAAGGATGATGGGCTATACCCACACAATGGCATACCTCTTAGCCGGAACAAATGATGTAATCCAGCCATTTTTGACCACCAGAATTGCTGTGAGGGTTTTAGGGGAAGTGAAACAAGCTCCAGGGACAATGTCAAATACCGTAACATCTCACTTACAATTAGAAGAAAAAGAAAGCAATAACCAATATGTGGCATGGGATATTTGTGCCTTCCCAGAGGCAAAGCAGTGCAGTGGAGAAGGGTGAAAGATATGATTAGGCACAAGTGTGTGGTGAGGGCCTGCGATTTGGCTTACGATGGTGAAGATGATTTAACCTACACAGAAGTCTAAATCGATGAGGATGTAAATCTGAAAGATATAGGATGTTCTAATGCAGTGTTACGGCAATAAATTCACCTAAAATCACAAATCCCAAAAGGTTTCCAGAATGACGGCATAAAGCCCTGGGGACTGAAAGAGATAGGAGAAGGTGAACTTCCAAGCATGGAAAATCACCTCCAAATGCTTACTGATGCTACTGAAGGGTAGACCGTTCCAAATAGATGAAGAGGAATACTACCACAAGAACATGATCAGTCCTAAACACATGAACCAAGGGAAAATGTTACTGTCCAGGATGTTACAACTAATCACCTTCATGACTAATCCAAACAGGCCCACGTCTTCCCCCGTTCAGGCAAAAGGTTGGTCCAACAGGACAATTCATGGCCGGCCCTGTGGTGGAGCGTGTAAGTGCCCACGTTCCGCTTGTGTGGCCTGGGCCTCACTCCTTCACATCACGGTTGCCAATGACATGAGCAGTTTTAGGAAATATAGATTTCATGGTACGGTGCAGACAGGGATCATATATAAGTAGCAATTGTGAGGATATGTTATCAATACACACCAGAAAAAGAACCATGAGAACATTACAATCTATGAAGGCATCTGGTACACTTCCCCAAAGGAAGAAGGGAGGAAAACATGTGACCTGCTAAGGAGGAATTCCCAGAGTGCTAGGGGATGACATGATCATTGCGCATCAGAGGATTGCCCGGGCAACTTCAACTTGGGAGGGAGTCCAGGACTTTCTCAGGGGAACGTCCACCCACTTGGCCATCTACATAAAATGTAAGAGGTAAAACCCAGGATAATCTTACAGGACAGAAACCAGTGTCTAGAGAGAATGTAGCAGGCCTTCCAAAGTTCGAGGAGCAAGACAGAAACAGACAAGAAATCGAGAAAAAGGAAAACTATCCTACCAGGAAAGGGTGAGGAGTCGGACTGGCCTGAGATGGCTCTGAAACTCTGTGTGCACGCAGGTTGTCAGGACAACTTCGAATTTTGAGGTGGTTTATGACATCACGAGGATCATGTCCGCCAAGATGGCCGCACGGTTACAGACTGAGGATTGGCCTAGGCTAGGCTATTAAAGGGAGGGATACCCAGAAACAGCTTTGAGAAACAGAAAGCGGACACAGAAACTGGAAGACATAAAACAGACGCTGATTCGAGGGCTAAGAAAGGGATCCTTGGCAAGAAGCGAGAATAGAGGGACAAGCCCCGAGAGGAGAACGTTGTCATCTATTCAAGTCTATGGGGAGGCCCTACTGATTCAAGCTTGCAACTTGATTGGAAGCAAGAGGCCGGACTTGGGCCTTATCAGACCTACGTGGTCCTTCTGCCTTAAGCATAAGCCAAAGTCCAGAATGAGGTCTTGAGAACGTTGAAGAGAAGACTCGATGCCTCCTTTCCTAGGCCCCTGGCATTCTTTGCAGATCAGTCTCACTTTCCATAGCTCTGGCGTCACGGGGGCCCACTGGGTACATGCTAATGTGTCCCAAGAGATGTCTTGGATGCCTTGAAGGAATGGAGCCCTGTCACGCTTGGGCTATGTCTCTTTGTTTGGAAGTGCTCTACAAGGGTGCTGAAAAGCACCCTTTTCCACAGGGCTTCGTTCCTTCATGAAGGCTGCCCTCCCAGGCTAGTGTGCTCAGTTTGCCTCCATCGAAATTCTCTCCCCCTACCTCTTGCCATAGAAGGATTATTGATTATGTGTTTTGACACCACATGTAAGGAAGTGGGCTGAAAATGAGAACATTACAATTCTGTTTCAAGAAAAATAAACAGGCCAGGGCTGAGGATGTAAGGCAAACAAATGGCACAGCTTATAGAAATAAAGTATGCCCGTATCTAGACAGAATCAAGGGGAACGTTCAAGCATCAGAGGTCAAGTTCGAAACTTCCCAAATCCGGAAAAGAGACAGAAAAATATGTTTCCTGGAGAGAGGAATTCATCAGATTTGTCTAATTTGTCCTGGAAACATTGTGGCCGTGAAGGGGGATGCCAGGACCACCTCGAGTTTGGAGTTTCTGACCTCAGGATGTCAAACCAACCCAGATGACCACGTGTTCTCAGTGCTTAGTTTGACCTAGGCTAAGACAGCAAAGACTCCTTCAAGTGACCGGTGCAAATTCAAAGACAACAACCAAGAGTCACGAAAGCACTCACACCTCAGCCTAGAGAACATACGGTGATTCAAGAAATGCAAAATGAATCACTTGGAATGAAGGGGAACGGACTGATAAGCATGTCTAAGGGGGATAGCTGAGAAATACCATGACGATTATACTATGGAAAAGAAAAAAAGGGGTCCCAGAAAATGGAAGGCAGACAGAAATCACACCTGGATAATCCACAATGAAAGATGATGTCCGTCTTTAGACAGACTCTGCTGGAACGTTTGAAAGGCAGAGAAATTCACAAGCCAAAAGACGGCAGTGAAGGTCAAGGCTGGGCTAAGTGGGAAGGGTGAGTTATGAGACTGCTCCAAGCGGGCCAGGAAACCGTGTGTCCATGAAACTTGCCTGGACAGCAGAGACACGATTATGACAAATCCTCTGACAGCACAGTGGACCCGAAAAACAACCTGGCCTCATCTACACAGTGTCAGAGTTGGGCTCAAGTAGCATATTCAAGTCCCATTGCACTCAACTGCAGGTTGCCAATGGAACAGGAAAGGGGCTGGCCAGTGGTGCAGCGGTGAGGTCCGCACCTTTTGTGTCAGTGGCCCGGAGTGGGCCGGGTGGAATTATGGGGCTGAGCCTGCTCACCACTGCTTCAGGCATTCTGGGGCAGGCGTCCGAGGTAGTGTAGAGGCAGATAGGAAGGGACGTTAGACTGGGCCAGACTTCCACAGCAAACACAGGAGCATTGTCAGCAGATGTGAGGACAGCAATGCAATTCTGCCAAAACAAAACCAATTGAATGTTGCAAAGAATAGAAAAACTGAAGCTAAAAACAAAGAAAACACCTTGCCAGTGAGAAGAATAAGATCTTTATGAAGAACCTTAGCAAAACAGGTGAAAGCTATGTCAATCGAAAACTAGCAAACGTGTGGGGAAAGAAATTCAAGAAGACACAAGGATAAAGAAGGATATTCCAGGTTCTAGGAATGGAAGAATTAACACACTTGAAACGTCCATACCAGAGAAAGGAATCTCTGGATTCCATGCAATCCCAGTCAAATTTGCAGCAATATTGGCCACAGAGTTCGAAGAGAGATTCTGAAAGTTTCTAGCCAGCAACAAGAGAACCTGAATAGGCAAAGGAATCCTCAGGAAGCAGAACAAAGCAGGACGTGTCACACTTTCTTATTTCAACATATTGAACGAAGTGATACGTACCGAAACGTCACAGTCTGGGCCCAAAAACAGGCACACAGACCCATGCAACAGAATCGAGAGCCCAGAGCCCATGTGAAACGTACATGGATAGCCCATTTTGGACCAGGGAGCCAAGTGGAGACAGCGGAGAATGGAGAGTCTCTACAATAAACGGTGCTGGGAAGCCTGCACAGCCACATGGAACACAACGAGAGTAGACCATGATGTTACACGTGGCACACACACCACCTCGAAATGGATTAAAGCCTTGAATGGCATACTTGAAACCATGAACCTTGTATACGAAGACCTAGGCAGAGTGCTCTTTGCCATCTTTCTGAGCCGCCTATTCGGAAGAAGCATATCTGACTGGGCAAGGGCAACAAAGGAAACAAGAAACAAATGGGACCACATCAAATGCACACGCTTCTGCCCAGTCAAGGAAACCATCGACTCAATGCAATGACAGCACAACAACTGGGAGAGGATGTTTGCAAACCACAAATAGGACCAGGGGTGAAAAGCCCAAAGATACAATCAACTCACACGTCTCCACAAGAAACACAACAAGCCAATGAACACCTGGGCAAAAGATGGAAACAGAGATTTCTCCCAAGAAGATCGAAAGAGGGCCAACAGGTGCATGGAAACATGTTCACCATCATTAAGTCTCAGACCAATGCAAATGCAAACTGCAAGGACACAGCAGCTCACTGTGGTCAGAATGGCTAGAATGAAGCAGAAAGGAAACAAGTGTCAGAGAGGATGTGGATAGAAGCGAAGCCTCCTGTACTGCTGGTGGGAGTGTAAACTGGTGCAGTCAGTACTCCAAGCGCTGTGGAACTGCCTCAGAAATTTAAGAATCCATGTCCCATATGATCCAGCTTCCTGTGTGGCGTGTTTATCCAAAGAACTCGGAAACACTACTGCATAAAGACATGTGCACCACTGAGTTCACCACAGCCTTACTCCCGCTATCCAAGACTTGGAATCCGCCCTGGTGCCCAGCAAGGGACTAATGGAGAAGGATGATGGGCTATACCCACACAATGGCATACCTCTTAGCCGGAACAAATGATGTAATCCAGCCATTTTTGACCACCAGAATTGCTGTGAGGGTTTTAGGGGAAGTGAAACAAGCTCCAGGGACAATGTCAAATACCGTAACATCTCACTTACAATTAGAAGAAAAAGAAAGCAATAACCAATATGTGGCATGGGATATTTGTGCCTTCCCAGAGGCAAAGCAGTGCAGTGGAGAAGGGTGAAAGATATGATTAGGCACAAGTGTGTGGTGAGGGCCTGCGATTTGGCTTACGATGGTGAAGATGATTTAACCTACACAGAAGTCTAAATCGATGAGGATGTAAATCTGAAAGATATAGGATGTTCTAATGCAGTGTTACGGCAATAAATTCACCTAAAATCACAAATCCCAAAAGGTTTCCAGAATGACGGCATAAAGCCCTGGGGACTGAAAGAGATAGGAGAAGGTGAACTTCCAAGCATGGAAAATCACCTCCAAATGCTTACTGATGCTACTGAAGGGTAGACCGTTCCAAATAGATGAAGAGGAATACTACCACAAGAACATGATCAGTCCTAAACACATGAACCGAGGGAAAATGTTACCGTCCAGGATGTTACAACTAATCACCTTCATGACTAATCCAAACAGGCCCACGTCTTCCCCCGTTCAGGCAAAAGGTTGGTCCAACAGGACAATTCATGGCCGGCCCTGTGGTGGAGCGTGTAAGTGCCCACGTTCCGCTTGTGTGGCCTGGGCCTCACTCCTTCACATCACGGTTGCCAATGACATGAGCAGTTTTAGGAAATATAGATTTCATGGTACGGTGCAGACAGGGATCATATATAAGTAGCAATTGTGAGGATATGTTATCAATACACACCAGAAAAAGAACCATGAGAACATTACAATCTATGAAGGCATCTGGTACACTTCCCCAAAGGAAGAAGGGAGGAAAACATGTGACCTGCTAAGGAGGAATTCCCAGAGTGCTAGGGGATGACATGATCATTGCGCATCAGAGGATTGCCCGGGCAACTTCAACTTGGGAGGGAGTCCAGGACTTTCTCAGGGGAACGTCCACCCACTTGGCCATCTACATAAAATGTAAGAGGTAAAACCCAGGATAATCTTACAGGACAGAAACCAGTGTCTAGAGAGAATGTAGCAGGCCTTCCAAAGTTCGAGGAGCAAGACAGAAACAGACAAGAAATCGAGAAAAAGGAAAACTATCCTACCAGGAAAGGGTGAGGAGTCGGACTGGCCTGAGATGGCTCTGAAACTCTGTGTGCACGCAGGTTGTCAGGACAACTTCGAATTTTGAGGTGGTTTATGACATCACGAGGATCATGTCCGCCAAGATGGCCGCACGGTTACAGACTGAGGATTGGCCTAGGCTAGGCTATTAAAGGGAGGGATACCCAGAAACAGCTTTGAGAAACAGAAAGCGGACACAGAAACTGGAAGACATAAAACAGACGCTGATTCGAGGGCTAAGAAAGGGATCCTTGGCAAGAAGCGAGAATAGAGGGACAAGCCCCGAGAGGAGAACGTTGTCATCTATTCAAGTCTATGGGGAGGCCCTACTGATTCAAGCTTGCAACTTGATTGGAAGCAAGAGGCCGGACTTGGGCCTTATCAGACCTACGTGGTCCTTCTGCCTTAAGCATAAGCCAAAGTCCAGAATGAGGTCTTGAGAACGTTGAAGAGAAGACTCGATGCCTCCTTTCCTAGGCCCCTGGCATTCTTTGCAGATCAGTCTCACTTTCCATAGCTCTGGCGTCACGGGGGCCCACTGGGTACATGCTAATGTGTCCCAAGAGATGTCTTGGATGCCTTGAAGGAATGGAGCCCTGTCACGCTTGGGCTATGTCTCTTTGTTTGGAAGTGCTCTACAAGGGTGCTGAAAAGCACCCTTTTCCACAGGGCTTCGTTCCTTCATGAAGGCTGCCCTCCCAGGCTAGTGTGCTCAGTTTGCCTCCATCGAAATTCTCTCCCCCTACCTCTTGCCGTAGAAGGATTATTGATTATGTGTTTTGACACCACATGTAAGGAAGTGGGCTGAAAATGAGAACATTACAATTCTGTTTCAAGAAAAATAAACAGGCCAGGGCTGAGGATGTAAGGCAAACAAATGGCACAGCTTATAGAAATAAAGTATGCCCGTATCTAGACAGAATCAAGGGGAACGTTCAAGCATCAGAGGTCAAGTTCGAAACTTCCCAAATCCGGAAAAGAGACAGAAAAATATGTTTCCTGGAGAGAGGAATTCATCAGATTTGTCTAATTTGTCCTGGAAACATTGTGGCCGTGAAGGGGGATGCCAGGACCACCTCGAGTTTGGAGTTTCTGACCTCAGGATGTCAAACCAACCCAGATGACCACGTGTTCTCAGTGCTTAGTTTGACCTAGGCTAAGACAGCAAAGACTCCTTCAAGTGACCGGTGCAAATTCAAAGACAACAACCAAGAGTCACGAAAGCACTCACACCTCAGCCTAGAGAACATACGGTGATTCAAGAAATGCAAAATGAATCACTTGGAATGAAGGGGAACGGACTGATAAGCATGTCTAAGGGGGATAGCTGAGAAATACCATGACGATTATACTATGGAAAAGAAAAAAAGGGGTCCCAGAAAATGGAAGGCAGACAGAAATCACACCTGGATAATCCACAATGAAAGATGATGTCCGTCTTTAGACAGACTCTGCTGGAACGTTTGAAAGGCAGAGAAATTCACAAGCCAAAAGACGGCAGTGAAGGTCAAGGCTGGGCTAAGTGGGAAGGGTGAGTTATGAGACTGCTCCAAGCGGGCCAGGAAACCGTGTGTCCATGAAACTTGCCTGGACAGCAGAGACACGATTATGACAAATCCTCTGACAGCACAGTGGACCCGAAAAACAACCTGGCCTCATCTACACAGTGTCAGAGTTGGGCTCAAGTAGCATATTCAAGTCCCATTGCACTCAACTGCAGGTTGCCAATGGAACAGGAAAGGGGCTGGCCAGTGGTGCAGCGGTGAGGTCCGCACCTTTTGTGTCAGTGGCCCGGAGTGGGCCGGGTGGAATTATGGGGCTGAGCCTGCTCACCACTGCTTCAGGCATTCTGGGGCAGGCGTCCGAGGTAGTGTAGAGGCAGATAGGAAGGGACGTTAGACTGGGCCAGACTTCCACAGCAAACACAGGAGCATTGTCAGCAGATGTGAGGACAGCAATGCAATTCTGCCAAAACAAAACCAATTGAATGTTGCAAAGAATAGAAAAACTGAAGCTAAAAACAAAGAAAACACCTTGCCAGTGAGAAGAATAAGATCTTTATGAAGAACCTTAGCAAAACAGGTGAAAGCTATGTCAATCGAAAACTAGCAAACGTGTGGGGAAAGAAATTCAAGAAGACACAAGGATAAAGAAGGATATTCCAGGTTCTAGGAATGGAAGAATTAACACACTTGAAACGTCCATACCAGAGAAAGGAATCTCTGGATTCCATGCAATCCCAGTCAAATTTGCAGCAATATTGGCCACAGAGTTCGAAGAGAGATTCTGAAAGTTTCTAGCCAGCAACAAGAGAACCTGAATAGGCAAAGGAATCCTCAGGAAGCAGAACAAAGCAGGACGTGTCACACTTTCTTATTTCAACATATTGAACGAAGTGATACGTACCGAAACGTCACAGTCTGGGCCCAAAAACAGGCACACAGACCCATGCAACAGAATCGAGAGCCCAGAGCCCATGTGAAACGTACATGGATAGCCCATTTTGGACCAGGGAGCCAAGTGGAGACAGCGGAGAATGGAGAGTCTCTACAATAAACGGTGCTGGGAAGCCTGCACAGCCACATGGAACACAACGAGAGTAGACCATGATGTTACACGTGGCACACACACCACCTCGAAATGGATTAAAGCCTTGAATGGCATACTTGAAACCATGAACCTTGTATACGAAGACCTAGGCAGAGTGCTCTTTGCCATCTTTCTGAGCCGCCTATTCGGAAGAAGCATATCTGACTGGGCAAGGGCAACAAAGGAAACAAGAAACAAATGGGACCACATCAAATGCACACGCTTCTGCCCAGTCAAGGAAACCATCGACTCAATGCAATGACAGCACAACAACTGGGAGAGGATGTTTGCAAACCACAAATAGGACCAGGGGTGAAAAGCCCAAAGATACAATCAACTCACACGTCTCCACAAGAAACACAACAAGCCAATGAACACCTGGGCAAAAGATGGAAACAGAGATTTCTCCCAAGAAGATCGAAAGAGGGCCAACAGGTGCATGGAAACATGTTCACCATCATTAAGTCTCAGACCAATGCAAATGCAAACTGCAAGGACACAGCAGCTCACTGTGGTCAGAATGGCTAGAATGAAGCAGAAAGGAAACAAGTGTCAGAGAGGATGTGGATAGAAGCGAAGCCTCCTGTACTGCTGGTGGGAGTGTAAACTGGTGCAGTCAGTACTCCAAGCGCTGTGGAACTGCCTCAGAAATTTAAGAATCCATGTCCCATATGATCCAGCTTCCTGTGTGGCGTGTTTATCCAAAGAACTCGGAAACACTACTGCATAAAGACATGTGCACCACTGAGTTCACCACAGCCTTACTCCCGCTATCCAAGACTTGGAATCCGCCCTGGTGCCCAGCAAGGGACTAATGGAGAAGGATGATGGGCTATACCCACACAATGGCATACCTCTTAGCCGGAACAAATGATGTAATCCAGCCATTTTTGACCACCAGAATTGCTGTGAGGGTTTTAGGGGAAGTGAAACAAGCTCCAGGGACAATGTCAAATACCGTAACATCTCACTTACAATTAGAAGAAAAAGAAAGCAATAACCAATATGTGGCATGGGATATTTGTGCCTTCCCAGAGGCAAAGCAGTGCAGTGGAGAAGGGTGAAAGATATGATTAGGCACAAGTGTGTGGTGAGGGCCTGCGATTTGGCTTACGATGGTGAAGATGATTTAACCTACACAGAAGTCTAAATCGATGAGGATGTAAATCTGAAAGATATAGGATGTTCTAATGCAGTGTTACGGCAATAAATTCACCTAAAATCACAAATCCCAAAAGGTTTCCAGAATGACGGCATAAAGCCCTGGGGACTGAAAGAGATAGGAGAAGGTGAACTTCCAAGCATGGAAAATCACCTCCAAATGCTTACTGATGCTACTGAAGGGTAGACCGTTCCAAATAGATGAAGAGGAATACTACCACAAGAACATGATCAGTCCTAAACACATGAACCGAGGGAAAATGTTACCGTCCAGGATGTTACAACTAATCACCTTCATGACTAATCCAAACAGGCCCACGTCTTCCCCCGTTCAGGCAAAAGGTTGGTCCAACAGGACAATTCATGGCCGGCCCTGTGGTGGAGCGTGTAAGTGCCCACGTTCCGCTTGTGTGGCCTGGGCCTCACTCCTTCACATCACGGTTGCCAATGACATGAGCAGTTTTAGGAAATATAGATTTCATGGTACGGTGCAGACAGGGATCATATATAAGTAGCAATTGTGAGGATATGTTATCAATACACACCAGAAAAAGAACCATGAGAACATTACAATCTATGAAGGCATCTGGTACACTTCCCCAAAGGAAGAAGGGAGGAAAACATGTGACCTGCTAAGGAGGAATTCCCAGAGTGCTAGGGGATGACATGATCATTGCGCATCAGAGGATTGCCCGGGCAACTTCAACTTGGGAGGGAGTCCAGGACTTTCTCAGGGGAACGTCCACCCACTTGGCCATCTACATAAAATGTAAGAGGTAAAACCCAGGGTAATCTTACAGGACAGAAACCAGTGTCTAGAGAGAATGTAGCAGGCCTTCCAAAGTTCGAGGAGCAAGACAGAAACAGACAAGAAATCGAGAAAAAGGAAAACTATCCTACCAGGAAAGGGTGAGGAGTCGGACTGGCCTGAGATGGCTCTGAAACTCTGTGTGCACGCAGGTTGTCAGGACAACTTCGAATTTTGAGGTGGTTTATGACATCACGAGGATCATGTCCGCCAAGATGGCCGCACGGTTACAGACTGAGGATTGGCCTAGGCTAGGCTATTAAAGGGAGGGATACCCAGAAACAGCTTTGAGAAACAGAAAGCGGACACAGAAACTGGAAGACATAAAACAGACGCTGATTCGAGGGCTAAGAAAGGGATCCTTGGCAAGAAGCGAGAATAGAGGGACAAGCCCCGAGAGGAGAACGTTGTCATCTATTCAAGTCTATGGGGAGGCCCTACTGATTCAAGCTTGCAACTTGATTGGAAGCAAGAGGCCGGACTTGGGCCTTATCAGACCTACGTGGTCCTTCTGCCTTAAGCATAAGCCAAAGTCCAGAATGAGGTCTTGAGAACGTTGAAGAGAAGACTCGATGCCTCCTTTCCTAGGCCCCTGGCATTCTTTGCAGATCAGTCTCACTTTCCATAGCTCTGGCGTCACGGGGGCCCACTGGGTACATGCTAATGTGTCCCAAGAGATGTCTTGGATGCCTTGAAGGAATGGAGCCCTGTCACGCTTGGGCTATGTCTCTTTGTTTGGAAGTGCTCTACAAGGGTGCTGAAAAGCACCCTTTTCCACAGGGCTTCGTTCCTTCATGAAGGCTGCCCTCCCAGGCTAGTGTGCTCAGTTTGCCTCCATCGAAATTCTCTCCCCCTACCTCTTGCCGTAGAAGGATTATTGATTATGTGTTTTGACACCACATGTAAGGAAGTGGGCTGAAAATGAGAACATTACAATTCTGTTTCAAGAAAAATAAACAGGCCAGGGCTGAGGATGTAAGGCAAACAAATGGCACAGCTTATAGAAATAAAGTATGCCCGTATCTAGACAGAATCAAGGGGAACGTTCAAGCATCAGAGGTCAAGTTCGAAACTTCCCAAATCCGGAAAAGAGACAGAAAAATATGTTTCCTGGAGAGAGGAATTCATCAGATTTGTCTAATTTGTCCTGGAAACATTGTGGCCGTGAAGGGGGATGCCAGGACCACCTCGAGTTTGGAGTTTCTGACCTCAGGATGTCAAACCAACCCAGATGACCACGTGTTCTCAGTGCTTAGTTTGACCTAGGCTAAGACAGCAAAGACTCCTTCAAGTGACCGGTGCAAATTCAAAGACAACAACCAAGAGTCACGAAAGCACTCACACCTCAGCCTAGAGAACATACGGTGATTCAAGAAATGCAAAATGAATCACTTGGAATGAAGGGGAACGGACTGATAAGCATGTCTAAGGGGGATAGCTGAGAAATACCATGACGATTATACTATGGAAAAGAAAAAAAGGGTCCCAGAAAATGGAAGGCAGACAGAAATCACACCTGGATAATCCACAATGAAAGATGATGTCCGTCTTTAGACAGACTCTGCTGGAACGTTTGAAAGGCAGAGAAATTCACAAGCCAAAAGACGGCAGTGAAGGTCAAGGCTGGGCTAAGTGGGAAGGGTGAGTTATGAGACTGCTCCAAGCGGGCCAGGAAACCGTGTGTCCATGAAACTTGCCTGGACAGCAGAGACACGATTATGACAAATCCTCTGACAGCACAGTGGACCCGAAAAACAACCTGGCCTCATCTACACAGTGTCAGAGTTGGGCTCAAGTAGCATATTCAAGTCCCATTGCACTCAACTGCAGGTTGCCAATGGAACAGGAAAGGGGCTGGCCAGTGGTGCAGCGGTGAGGTCCGCACCTTTTGTGTCAGTGGCCCGGAGTGGGCCGGGTGGAATTATGGGGCTGAGCCTGCTCACCACTGCTTCAGGCATTCTGGGGCAGGCGTCCGAGGTAGTGTAGAGGCAGATAGGAAGGGACGTTAGACTGGGCCAGACTTCCACAGCAAACACAGGAGCATTGTCATCAGATGTGAGGACAGCAATGCAATTCTGCCAAAACAAAACCAATTGAATGTTGCAAAGAATAGAAAAACTGAAGCTAAAAACAAAGAAAACACCTTGCCAGTGAGAAGAATAAGATCTTTATGAAGAACCTTAGCAAAACAGGTGAAAGCTATGTCAATCGAAAACTAGCAAACGTGTGGGGAAAGAAATTCAAGAAGACACAAGGATAAAGAAGGATATTCCAGGTTCTAGGAATGGAAGAATTAACACACTTGAAACGTCCATACCAGAGAAAGGAATCTCTGGATTCCATGCAATCCCAGTCAAATTTGCAGCAATATTGGCCACAGAGTTCGAAGAGAGATTCTGAAAGTTTCTAGCCAGCAACAAGAGAACCTGAATAGGCAAAGGAATCCTCAGGAAGCAGAACAAAGCAGGACGTGTCACACTTTCTTATTTCAACATATTGAACGAAGTGATACGTACCGAAACGTCACAGTCTGGGCCCAAAAACAGGCACACAGACCCATGCAACAGAATCGAGAGCCCAGAGCCCATGTGAAACGTACATGGATAGCCCATTTTGGACCAGGGAGCCAAGTGGAGACAGCGGAGAATGGAGAGTCTCTACAATAAACGGTGCTGGGAAGCCTGCACAGCCACATGGAACACAACGAGAGTAGACCATGATGTTACACGTGGCACACACACCACCTCGAAATGGATTAAAGCCTTGAATGGCATACTTGAAACCATGAACCTTGTATACGAAGACCTAGGCAGAGTGCTCTTTGCCATCTTTCTGAGCCGCCTATTCGGAAGAAGCATATCTGACTGGGCAAGGGCAACAAAGGAAACAAGAAACAAATGGGACCACATCAAATGCACACGCTTCTGCCCAGTCAAGGAAACCATCGACTCAATGCAATGACAGCACAACAACTGGGAGAGGATGTTTGCAAACCACAAATAGGACCAGGGGTGAAAAGCCCAAAGATACAATCAACTCACACGTCTCCACAAGAAACACAACAAGCCAATGAACACCTGGGCAAAAGATGGAAACAGAGATTTCTCCCAAGAAGATCGAAAGAGGGCCAACAGGTGCATGAAAACATGTTCACCATCATTAAGTCTCAGACCAATGCAAATGCAAACTGCAAGGACACAGCAGCTCACTGTGGTCAGAATGGCTAGAATGAAGCAGAAAGGAAACAAGTGTCAGAGAGGATGTGGATAGAAGCGAAGCCTCCTGTACTGCTGGTGGGAGTGTAAACTGGTGCAGTCAGTACTCCAAGCGCTGTGGAACTGCCTCAGAAATTTAAGAATCCATGTCCCATATGATCCAGCTTCCTGTGTGGCGTGTTTATCCAAAGAACTCGGAAACACTACTGCATAAAGACATGTGCACCACTGAGTTCACCACAGCCTTACTCCCGCTATCCAAGACTTGGAATCCGCCCTGGTGCCCAGCAAGGGACTAATGGAGAAGGATGATGGGCTATACCCACACAATGGCATACCTCTTAGCCGGAACAAATGATGTAATCCAGCCATTTTTGACCACCAGAATTGCTGTGAGGGTTTTAGGGGAAGTGAAACAAGCTCCAGGGACAATGTCAAATACCGTAACATCTCACTTACAATTAGAAGAAAAAGAAAGCAATAACCAATATGTGGCATGGGATATTTGTGCCTTCCCAGAGGCAAAGCAGTGCAGTGGAGAAGGGTGAAAGATATGATTAGGCACAAGTGTGTGGTGAGGGCCTGCGATTTGGCTTACGATGGTGAAGATGATTTAACCTACACAGAAGTCTAAATCGATGAGGATGTAAATCTGAAAGATATAGGATGTTCTAATGCAGTGTTACGGCAATAAATTCACCTAAAATCACAAATCCCAAAAGGTTTCCAGAATGACGGCATAAAGCCCTGGGGACTGAAAGAGATAGGAGAAGGTGAACTTCCAAGCATGGAAAATCACCTCCAAATGCTTACTGATGCTACTGAAGGGTAGACCGTTCCAAATAGATGAAGAGGAATACTACCACAAGAACATGATCAGTCCTAAACACATGAACCAAGGGAAAATGTTACCGTCCAGGATGTTACAACTAATCACCTTCATGACTAATCCAAACAGGCCCACGTCTTCCCCCGTTCAGGCAAAAGGTTGGTCCAACAGGACAATTCATGGCCGGCCCTGTGGTGGAGCGTGTAAGTGCCCACGTTCCGCTTGTGTGGCCTGGGCCTCACTCCTTCACATCACGGTTGCCAATGACATGAGCAGTTTTAGGAAATATAGATTTCATGGTACGGTGCAGACAGGGATCATATATAAGTAGCAATTGTGAGGATATGTTATCAATACACACCAGAAAAAGAACCATGAGAACATTACAATCTATGAAGGCATCTGGTACACTTCCCCAAAGGAAGAAGGGAGGAAAACATGTGACCTGCTAAGGAGGAATTCCCAGAGTGCTAGGGGATGACATGATCATTGCGCATCAGAGGATTGCCCGGGCAACTTCAACTTGGGAGGGAGTCCAGGACTTTCTCAGGGGAACGTCCACCCACTTGGCCATCTACATAAAATGTAAGAGGTAAAACCCAGGATAATCTTACAGGACAGAAACCAGTGTCTAGAGAGAATGTAGCAGGCCTTCCAAAGTTCGAGGAGCAAGACAGAAACAGACAAGAAATCGAGAAAAAGGAAAACTATCCTACCAGGAAAGGGTGAGGAGTCGGACTGGCCTGAGATGGCTCTGAAACTCTGTGTGCACGCAGGTTGTCAGGACAACTTCGAATTTTGAGGTGGTTTATGACATCACGAGGATCATGTCCGCCAAGATGGCCGCACGGTTACAGACTGAGGATTGGCCTAGGCTAGGCTATTAAAGGGAGGGATACCCAGAAACAGCTTTGAGAAACAGAAAGCGGACACAGAAACTGGAAGACATAAAACAGACGCTGATTCGAGGGCTAAGAAAGGGATCCTTGGCAAGAAGCGAGAATAGAGGGACAAGCCCCGAGAGGAGAACGTTGTCATCTATTCAAGTCTATGGGGAGGCCCTACTGATTCAAGCTTGCAACTTGATTGGAAGCAAGAGGCCGGACTTGGGCCTTATCAGACCTACGTGGTCCTTCTGCCTTAAGCATAAGCCAAAGTCCAGAATGAGGTCTTGAGAACGTTGAAGAGAAGACTCGATGCCTCCTTTCCTAGGCCCCTGGCATTCTTTGCAGATCAGTCTCACTTTCCATAGCTCTGGCGTCACGGGGGCCCACTGGGTACATGCTAATGTGTCCCAAGAGATGTCTTGGATGCCTTGAAGGAATGGAGCCCTGTCACGCTTGGGCTATGTCTCTTTGTTTGGAAGTGCTCTACAAGGGTGCTGAAAAGCACCCTTTTCCACAGGGCTTCGTTCCTTCATGAAGGCTGCCCTCCCAGGCTAGTGTGCTCAGTTTGCCTCCATCGAAATTCTCTCCCCCTACCTCTTGCCGTAGAAGGATTATTGATTATGTGTTTTGACACCACATGTAAGGAAGTGGGCTGAAAATGAGAACATTACAATTCTGTTTCAAGAAAAATAAACAGGCCAGGGCTGAGGATGTAAGGCAAACAAATGGCACAGCTTATAGAAATAAAGTATGCCCGTATCTAGACAGAATCAAGGGGAACGTTCAAGCATCAGAGGTCAAGTTCGAAACTTCCCAAATCCGGAAAAGAGACAGAAAAATATGTTTCCTGGAGAGAGGAATTCATCAGATTTGTCTAATTTGTCCTGGAAACATTGTGGCCGTGAAGGGGGATGCCAGGACCACCTCGAGTTTGGAGTTTCTGACCTCAGGATGTCAAACCAACCCAGATGACCACGTGTTCTCAGTGCTTAGTTTGACCTAGGCTAAGACAGCAAAGACTCCTTCAAGTGACCGGTGCAAATTCAAAGACAACAACCAAGAGTCACGAAAGCACTCACACCTCAGCCTAGAGAACATACGGTGATTCAAGAAATGCAAAATGAATCACTTGGAATGAAGGGGAACGGACTGATAAGCATGTCTAAGGGGGATAGCTGAGAAATACCATGACGATTATACTATGGAAAAGAAAAAAAGGGGTCCCAGAAAATGGAAGGCAGACAGAAATCACACCTGGATAATCCACAATGAAAGATGATGTCCGTCTTTAGACAGACTCTGCTGGAACGTTTGAAAGGCAGAGAAATTCACAAGCCAAAAGACGGCAGTGAAGGTCAAGGCTGGGCTAAGTGGGAAGGGTGAGTTATGAGACTGCTCCAAGCGGGCCAGGAAACCGTGTGTCCATGAAACTTGCCTGGACAGCAGAGACACGATTATGACAAATCCTCTGACAGCACAGTGGACCCGAAAAACAACCTGGCCTCATCTACACAGTGTCAGAGTTGGGCTCAAGTAGCATATTCAAGTCCCATTGCACTCAACTGCAGGTTGCCAATGGAACAGGAAAGGGGCTGGCCAGTGGTGCAGCGGTGAGGTCCGCACCTTTTGTGTCAGTGGCCCGGAGTGGGCCGGGTGGAATTATGGGGCTGAGCCTGCTCACCACTGCTTCAGGCATTCTGGGGCAGGCGTCCGAGGTAGTGTAGAGGCAGATAGGAAGGGACGTTAGACTGGGCCAGACTTCCACAGCAAACACAGGAGCATTGTCAGCAGATGTGAGGACAGCAATGCAATTCTGCCAAAACAAAACCAATTGAATGTTGCAAAGAATAGAAAAACTGAAGCTAAAAACAAAGAAAACACCTTGCCAGTGAGAAGAATAAGATCTTTATGAAGAACCTTAGCAAAACAGGTGAAAGCTATGTCAATCGAAAACTAGCAAACGTGTGGGGAAAGAAATTCAAGAAGACACAAGGATAAAGAAGGATATTCCAGGTTCTAGGAATGGAAGAATTAACACACTTGAAACGTCCATACCAGAGAAAGGAATCTCTGGATTCCATGCAATCCCAGTCAAATTTGCAGCAATATTGGCCACAGAGTTCGAAGAGAGATTCTGAAAGTTTCTAGCCAGCAACAAGAGAACCTGAATAGGCAAAGGAATCCTCAGGAAGCAGAACAAAGCAGGACGTGTCACACTTTCTTATTTCAACATATTGAACGAAGTGATACGTACCGAAACGTCACAGTCTGGGCCCAAAAACAGGCACACAGACCCATGCAACAGAATCGAGAGCCCAGAGCCCATGTGAAACGTACATGGATAGCCCATTTTGGACCAGGGAGCCAAGTGGAGACAGCGGAGAATGGAGAGTCTCTACAATAAACGGTGCTGGGAAGCCTGCACAGCCACATGGAACACAACGAGAGTAGACCATGATGTTACACGTGGCACACACACCACCTCGAAATGGATTAAAGCCTTGAATGGCATACTTGAAACCATGAACCTTGTATACGAAGACCTAGGCAGAGTGCTCTTTGCCATCTTTCTGAGCCGCCTATTCGGAAGAAGCATATCTGACTGGGCAAGGGCAACAAAGGAAACAAGAAACAAATGGGACCACATCAAATGCACACGCTTCTGCCCAGTCAAGGAAACCATCGACTCAATGCAATGACAGCACAACAACTGGGAGAGGATGTTTGCAAACCACAAATAGGACCAGGGGTGAAAAGCCCAAAGATACAATCAACTCACACGTCTCCACAAGAAACACAACAAGCCAATGAACACCTGGGCAAAAGATGGAAACAGAGATTTCTCCCAAGAAGATCGAAAGAGGGCCAACAGGTGCATGAAAACATGTTCACCATCATTAAGTCTCAGACCAATGCAAATGCAAACTGCAAGGACACAGCAGCTCACTGTGGTCAGAATGGCTAGAATGAAGCAGAAAGGAAACAAGTGTCAGAGAGGATGTGGATAGAAGCGAAGCCTCCTGTACTGCTGGTGGGAGTGTAAACTGGTGCAGTCAGTACTCCAAGCGCTGTGGAACTGCCTCAGAAATTTAAGAATCCATGTCCCATATGATCCAGCTTCCTGTGTGGCGTGTTTATCCAAAGAACTCGGAAACACTACTGCATAAAGACATGTGCACCACTGAGTTCACCACAGCCTTACTCCCGCTATCCAAGACTTGGAATCCGCCCTGGTGCCCAGCAAGGGACTAATGGAGAAGGATGATGGGCTATACCCACACAATGGCATACCTCTTAGCCGGAACAAATGATGTAATCCAGCCATTTTTGACCACCAGAATTGCTGTGAGGGTTTTAGGGGAAGTGAAACAAGCTCCAGGGACAATGTCAAATACCGTAACATCTCACTTACAATTAGAAGAAAAAGAAAGCAATAACCAATATGTGGCATGGGATATTTGTGCCTTCCCAGAGGCAAAGCAGTGCAGTGGAGAAGGGTGAAAGATATGATTAGGCACAAGTGTGTGGTGAGGGCCTGCGATTTGGCTTACGATGGTGAAGATGATTTAACCTACACAGAAGTCTAAATCGATGAGGATGTAAATCTGAAAGATATAGGATGTTCTAATGCAGTGTTACGGCAATAAATTCACCTAAAATCACAAATCCCAAAAGGTTTCCAGAATGACGGCATAAAGCCCTGGGGACTGAAAGAGATAGGAGAAGGTGAACTTCCAAGCATGGAAAATCACCTCCAAATGCTTACTGATGCTACTGAAGGGTAGACCGTTCCAAATAGATGAAGAGGAATACTACCACAAGAACATGATCAGTCCTAAACACATGAACCGAGGGAAAATGTTACCGTCCAGGATGTTACAACTAATCACCTTCATGACTAATCCAAACAGGCCCACGTCTTCCCCCGTTCAGGCAAAAGGTTGGTCCAACAGGACAATTCATGGCCGGCCCTGTGGTGGAGCGTGTAAGTGCCCACGTTCCGCTTGTGTGGCCTGGGCCTCACTCCTTCACATCACGGTTGCCAATGACATGAGCAGTTTTAGGAAATATAGATTTCATGGTACGGTGCAGACAGGGATCATATATAAGTAGCAATTGTGAGGATATGTTATCAATACACACCAGAAAAAGAACCATGAGAACATTACAATCTATGAAGGCATCTGGTACACTTCCCCAAAGGAAGAAGGGAGGAAAACATGTGACCTGCTAAGGAGGAATTCCCAGAGTGCTAGGGGATGACATGATCATTGCGCATCAGAGGATTGCCCGGGCAACTTCAACTTGGGAGGGAGTCCAGGACTTTCTCAGGGGAACGTCCACCCACTTGGCCATCTACATAAAATGTAAGAGGTAAAACCCAGGATAATCTTACAGGACAGAAACCAGTGTCTAGAGAGAATGTAGCAGGCCTTCCAAAGTTCGAGGAGCAAGACAGAAACAGACAAGAAATCGAGAAAAAGGAAAACTATCCTACCAGGAAAGGGTGAGGAGTCGGACTGGCCTGAGATGGCTCTGAAACTCTGTGTGCACGCAGGTTGTCAGGACAACTTCGAATTTTGAGGTGGTTTATGACATCACGAGGATCATGTCCGCCAAGATGGCCGCACGGTTACAGACTGAGGATTGGCCTAGGCTAGGCTATTAAAGGGAGGGATACCCAGAAACAGCTTTGAGAAACAGAAAGCGGACACAGAAACTGGAAGACATAAAACAGACGCTGATTCGAGGGCTAAGAAAGGGATCCTTGGCAAGAAGCGAGAATAGAGGGACAAGCCCCGAGAGGAGAACGTTGTCATCTATTCAAGTCTATGGGGAGGCCCTACTGATTCAAGCTTGCAACTTGATTGGAAGCAAGAGGCCGGACTTGGGCCTTATCAGACCTACGTGGTCCTTCTGCCTTAAGCATAAGCCAAAGTCCAGAATGAGGTCTTGAGAACGTTGAAGAGAAGACTCGATGCCTCCTTTCCTAGGCCCCTGGCATTCTTTGCAGATCAGTCTCACTTTCCATAGCTCTGGCGTCACGGGGGCCCACTGGGTACATGCTAATGTGTCCCAAGAGATGTCTTGGATGCCTTGAAGGAATGGAGCCCTGTCACGCTTGGGCTATGTCTCTTTGTTTGGAAGTGCTCTACAAGGGTGCTGAAAAGCACCCTTTTCCACAGGGCTTCGTTCCTTCATGAAGGCTGCCCTCCCAGGCTAGTGTGCTCAGTTTGCCTCCATCGAAATTCTCTCCCCCTACCTCTTGCCGTAGAAGGATTATTGATTATGTGTTTTGACACCACATGTAAGGAAGTGGGCTGAAAATGAGAACATTACAATTCTGTTTCAAGAAAAATAAACAGGCCAGGGCTGAGGATGTAAGGCAAACAAATGGCACAGCTTATAGAAATAAAGTATGCCCGTATCTAGACAGAATCAAGGGGAACGTTCAAGCATCAGAGGTCAAGTTCGAAACTTCCCAAATCCGGAAAAGAGACAGAAAAATATGTTTCCTGGAGAGAGGAATTCATCAGATTTGTCTAATTTGTCCTGGAAACATTGTGGCCGTGAAGGGGGATGCCAGGACCACCTCGAGTTTGGAGTTTCTGACCTCAGGATGTCAAACCAACCCAGATGACCACGTGTTCTCAGTGCTTAGTTTGACCTAGGCTAAGACAGCAAAGACTCCTTCAAGTGACCGGTGCAAATTCAAAGACAACAACCAAGAGTCACGAAAGCACTCACACCTCAGCCTAGAGAACATACGGTGATTCAAGAAATGCAAAATGAATCACTTGGAATGAAGGGGAACGGACTGATAAGCATGTCTAAGGGGGATAGCTGAGAAATACCATGACGATTATACTATGGAAAAGAAAAAAAGGGGTCCCAGAAAATGGAAGGCAGACAGAAATCACACCTGGATAATCCACAATGAAAGATGATGTCCGTCTTTAGACAGACTCTGCTGGAACGTTTGAAAGGCAGAGAAATTCACAAGCCAAAAGACGGCAGTGAAGGTCAAGGCTGGGCTAAGTGGGAAGGGTGAGTTATGAGACTGCTCCAAGCGGGCCAGGAAACCGTGTGTCCATGAAACTTGCCTGGACAGCAGAGACACGATTATGACAAATCCTCTGACAGCACAGTGGACCCGAAAAACAACCTGGCCTCATCTACACAGTGTCAGAGTTGGGCTCAAGTAGCATATTCAAGTCCCATTGCACTCAACTGCAGGTTGCCAATGGAACAGGAAAGGGGCTGGCCAGTGGTGCAGCGGTGAGGTCCGCACCTTTTGTGTCAGTGGCCCGGAGTGGGCCGGGTGGAATTATGGGGCTGAGCCTGCTCACCACTGCTTCAGGCATTCTGGGGCAGGCGTCCGAGGTAGTGTAGAGGCAGATAGGAAGGGACGTTAGACTGGGCCAGACTTCCACAGCAAACACAGGAGCATTGTCAGCAGATGTGAGGACAGCAATGCAATTCTGCCAAAACAAAACCAATTGAATGTTGCAAAGAATAGAAAAACTGAAGCTAAAAACAAAGAAAACACCTTGCCAGTGAGAAGAATAAGATCTTTATGAAGAACCTTAGCAAAACAGGTGAAAGCTATGTCAATCGAAAACTAGCAAACGTGTGGGGAAAGAAATTCAAGAAGACACAAGGATAAAGAAGGATATTCCAGGTTCTAGGAATGGAAGAATTAACACACTTGAAACGTCCATACCAGAGAAAGGAATCTCTGGATTCCATGCAATCCCAGTCAAATTTGCAGCAATATTGGCCACAGAGTTCGAAGAGAGATTCTGAAAGTTTCTAGCCAGCAACAAGAGAACCTGAATAGGCAAAGGAATCCTCAGGAAGCAGAACAAAGCAGGACGTGTCACACTTTCTTATTTCAACATATTGAACGAAGTGATACGTACCGAAACGTCACAGTCTGGGCCCAAAAACAGGCACACAGACCCATGCAACAGAATCGAGAGCCCAGAGCCCATGTGAAACGTACATGGATAGCCCATTTTGGACCAGGGAGCCAAGTGGAGACAGCGGAGAATGGAGAGTCTCTACAATAAACGGTGCTGGGAAGCCTGCACAGCCACATGGAACACAACGAGAGTAGACCATGATGTTACACGTGGCACACACACCACCTCGAAATGGATTAAAGCCTTGAATGGCATACTTGAAACCATGAACCTTGTATACGAAGACCTAGGCAGAGTGCTCTTTGCCATCTTTCTGAGCCGCCTATTCGGAAGAAGCATATCTGACTGGGCAAGGGCAACAAAGGAAACAAGAAACAAATGGGACCACATCAAATGCACACGCTTCTGCCCAGTCAAGGAAACCATCGACTCAATGCAATGACAGCACAACAACTGGGAGAGGATGTTTGCAAACCACAAATAGGACCAGGGGTGAAAAGCCCAAAGATACAATCAACTCACACGTCTCCACAAGAAACACAACAAGCCAATGAACACCTGGGCAAAAGACGGAAACAGAGATTTCTCCCAAGAAGATCGAAAGAGGGCCAACAGGTGCATGGAAACATGTTCACCATCATTAAGTCTCAGACCAATGCAAATGCAAACTGCAAGGACACAGCAGCTCACTGTGGTCAGAATGGCTAGAATGAAGCAGAAAGGAAACAAGTGTCAGAGAGGATGTGGATAGAAGCGAAGCCTCCTGTACTGCTGGTGGGAGTGTAAACTGGTGCAGTCAGTACTCCAAGCGCTGTGGAACTGCCTCAGAAATTTAAGAATCCATGTCCCATATGATCCAGCTTCCTGTGTGGCGTGTTTATCCAAAGAACTCGGAAACACTACTGCATAAAGACATGTGCACCACTGAGTTCACCACAGCCTTACTCCCGCTATCCAAGACTTGGAATCCGCCCTGGTGCCCAGCAAGGGACTAATGGAGAAGGATGATGGGCTATACCCACACAATGGCATACCTCTTAGCCGGAACAAATGATGTAATCCAGCCATTTTTGACCACCAGAATTGCTGTGAGGGTTTTAGGGGAAGTGAAACAAGCTCCAGGGACAATGTCAAATACCGTAACATCTCACTTACAATTAGAAGAAAAAGAAAGCAATAACCAATATGTGGCATGGGATATTTGTGCCTTCCCAGAGGCAAAGCAGTGCAGTGGAGAAGGGTGAAAGATATGATTAGGCACAAGTGTGTGGTGAGGGCCTGCGATTTGGCTTACGATGGTGAAGATGATTTAACCTACACAGAAGTCTAAATCGATGAGGATGTAAATCTGAAAGATATAGGATGTTCTAATGCAGTGTTACGGCAATAAATTCACCTAAAATCACAAATCCCAAAAGGTTTCCAGAATGACGGCATAAAGCCCTGGGGACTGAAAGAGATAGGAGAAGGTGAACTTCCAAGCATGGAAAATCACCTCCAAATGCTTACTGATGCTACTGAAGGGTAGACCGTTCCAAATAGATGAAGAGGAATACTACCACAAGAACATGATCAGTCCTAAACACATGAACCGAGGGAAAATGTTACCGTCCAGGATGTTACAACTAATCACCTTCATGACTAATCCAAACAGGCCCACGTCTTCCCCCGTTCAGGCAAAAGGTTGGTCCAACAGGACAATTCATGGCCGGCCCTGTGGTGGAGCGTGTAAGTGCCCACGTTCCGCTTGTGTGGCCTGGGCCTCACTCCTTCACATCACGGTTGCCAATGACATGAGCAGTTTTAGGAAATATAGATTTCATGGTACGGTGCAGACAGGGATCATATATAAGTAGCAATTGTGAGGATATGTTATCAATACACACCAGAAAAAGAACCATGAGAACATTACAATCTATGAAGGCATCTGGTACACTTCCCCAAAGGAAGAAGGGAGGAAAACATGTGACCTGCTAAGGAGGAATTCCCAGAGTGCTAGGGGATGACATGATCATTGCGCATCAGAGGATTGCCCGGGCAACTTCAACTTGGGAGGGAGTCCAGGACTTTCTCAGGGGAACGTCCACCCACTTGGCCATCTACATAAAATGTAAGAGGTAAAACCCAGGATAATCTTACAGGACAGAAACCAGTGTCTAGAGAGAATGTAGCAGGCCTTCCAAAGTTCGAGGAGCAAGACAGAAACAGACAAGAAATCGAGAAAAAGGAAAACTATCCTACCAGGAAAGGGTGAGGAGTCGGACTGGCCTGAGATGGCTCTGAAACTCTGTGTGCACGCAGGTTGTCAGGACAACTTCGAATTTTGAGGTGGTTTATGACATCACGAGGATCATGTCCGCCAAGATGGCCGCACGGTTACAGACTGAGGATTGGCCTAGGCTAGGCTATTAAAGGGAGGGATACCCAGAAACAGCTTTGAGAAACAGAAAGCGGACACAGAAACTGGAAGACATAAAACAGACGCTGATTCGAGGGCTAAGAAAGGGATCCTTGGCAAGAAGCGAGAATAGAGGGACAAGCCCCGAGAGGAGAACGTTGTCATCTATTCAAGTCTATGGGGAGGCCCTACTGATTCAAGCTTGCAACTTGATTGGAAGCAAGAGGCCGGACTTGGGCCTTATCAGACCTACGTGGTCCTTCTGCCTTAAGCATAAGCCAAAGTCCAGAATGAGGTCTTGAGAACGTTGAAGAGAAGACTCGATGCCTCCTTTCCTAGGCCCCTGGCATTCTTTGCAGATCAGTCTCACTTTCCATAGCTCTGGCGTCACGGGGGCCCACTGGGTACATGCTAATGTGTCCCAAGAGATGTCTTGGATGCCTTGAAGGAATGGAGCCCTGTCACGCTTGGGCTATGTCTCTTTGTTTGGAAGTGCTCTACAAGGGTGCTGAAAAGCACCCTTTTCCACAGGGCTTCGTTCCTTCATGAAGGCTGCCCTCCCAGGCTAGTGTGCTCAGTTTGCCTCCATCGAAATTCTCTCCCCCTACCTCTTGCCGTAGAAGGATTATTGATTATTTGTTTTGACACCACATGTAAGGAAGTGGGCTGAAAATGAGAACATTACAATTCTGTTTCAAGAAAAATAAACAGGCCAGGGCTGAGGATGTAAGGCAAACAAATGGCACAGCTTATAGAAATAAAGTATGCCCGTATCTAGACAGAATCAAGGGGAACGTTCAAGCATCAGAGGTCAAGTTCGAAACTTCCCAAATCCGGAAAAGAGACAGAAAAATATGTTTCCTGGAGAGAGGAATTCATCAGATTTGTCTAATTTGTCCTGGAAACATTGTGGCCGTGAAGGGGGATGCCAGGACCACCTCGAGTTTGGAGTTTCTGACCTCAGGATGTCAAACCAACCCAGATGACCACGTGTTCTCAGTGCTTAGTTTGACCTAGGCTAAGACAGCAAAGACTCCTTCAAGTGACCGGTGCAAATTCAAAGACAACAACCAAGAGTCACGAAAGCACTCACACCTCAGCCTAGAGAACATACGGTGATTCAAGAAATGCAAAATGAATCACTTGGAATGAAGGGGAACGGACTGATAAGCATGTCTAAGGGGGATAGCTGAGAAATACCATGACGATTATACTATGGAAAAGAAAAAAAGGGGTCCCAGAAAATGGAAGGCAGACAGAAATCACACCTGGATAATCCACAATGAAAGATGATGTCCGTCTTTAGACAGACTCTGCTGGAACGTTTGAAAGGCAGAGAAATTCACAAGCCAAAAGACGGCAGTGAAGGTCAAGGCTGGGCTAAGTGGGAAGGGTGAGTTATGAGACTGCTCCAAGCGGGCCAGGAAACCGTGTGTCCATGAAACTTGCCTGGACAGCAGAGACACGATTATGACAAATCCTCTGACAGCACAGTGGACCCGAAAAACAACCTGGCCTCATCTACACAGTGTCAGAGTTGGGCTCAAGTAGCATATTCAAGTCCCATTGCACTCAACTGCAGGTTGCCAATGGAACAGGAAAGGGGCTGGCCAGTGGTGCAGCGGTGAGGTCCGCACCTTTTGTGTCAGTGGCCCGGAGTGGGCCGGGTGGAATTATGGGGCTGAGCCTGCTCACCACTGCTTCAGGCATTCTGGGGCAGGCGTCCGAGGTAGTGTAGAGGCAGATAGGAAGGGACGTTAGACTGGGCCAGACTTCCACAGCAAACACAGGAGCATTGTCAGCAGATGTGAGGACAGCAATGCAATTCTGCCAAAACAAAACCAATTGAATGTTGCAAAGAATAGAAAAACTGAAGCTAAAAACAAAGAAAACACCTTGCCAGTGAGAAGAATAAGATCTTTATGAAGAACCTTAGCAAAACAGGTGAAAGCTATGTCAATCGAAAACTAGCAAACGTGTGGGGAAAGAAATTCAAGAAGACACAAGGATAAAGAAGGATATTCCAGGTTCTAGGAATGGAAGAATTAACACACTTGAAACGTCCATACCAGAGAAAGGAATCTCTGGATTCCATGCAATCCCAGTCAAATTTGCAGCAATATTGGCCACAGAGTTCGAAGAGAGATTCTGAAAGTTTCTAGCCAGCAACAAGAGAACCTGAATAGGCAAAGGAATCCTCAGGAAGCAGAACAAAGCAGGACGTGTCACACTTTCTTATTTCAACATATTGAACGAAGTGATACGTACCGAAACGTCACAGTCTGGGCCCAAAAACAGGCACACAGACCCATGCAACAGAATCGAGAGCCCAGAGCCCATGTGAAACGTACATGGATAGCCCATTTTGGACCAGGGAGCCAAGTGGAGACAGCGGAGAATGGAGAGTCTCTACAATAAACGGTGCTGGGAAGCCTGCACAGCCACATGGAACACAACGAGAGTAGACCATGATGTTACACGTGGCACACACACCACCTCGAAATGGATTAAAGCCTTGAATGGCATACTTGAAACCATGAACCTTGTATACGAAGACCTAGGCAGAGTGCTCTTTGCCATCTTTCTGAGCCGCCTATTCGGAAGAAGCATATCTGACTGGGCAAGGGCAACAAAGGAAACAAGAAACAAATGGGACCACATCAAATGCACACGCTTCTGCCCAGTCAAGGAAACCATCGACTCAATGCAATGACAGCACAACAACTGGGAGAGGATGTTTGCAAACCACAAATAGGACCAGGGGTGAAAAGCCCAAAGATACAATCAACTCACACGTCTCCACAAGAAACACAACAAGCCAATGAACACCTGGGCAAAAGATGGAAACAGAGATTTCTCCCAAGAAGATCGAAAGAGGGCCAACAGGTGCATGAAAACATGTTCACCATCATTAAGTCTCAGACCAATGCAAATGCAAACTGCAAGGACACAGCAGCTCACTGTGGTCAGAATGGCTAGAATGAAGCAGAAAGGAAACAAGTGTCAGAGAGGATGTGGATAGAAGCGAAGCCTCCTGTACTGCTGGTGGGAGTGTAAACTGGTGCAGTCAGTACTCCAAGCGCTGTGGAACTGCCTCAGAAATTTAAGAATCCATGTCCCATATGATCCAGCTTCCTGTGTGGCGTGTTTATCCAAAGAACTCGGAAACACTACTGCATAAAGACATGTGCACCACTGAGTTCACCACAGCCTTACTCCCGCTATCCAAGACTTGGAATCCGCCCTGGTGCCCAGCAAGGGACTAATGGAGAAGGATGATGGGCTATACCCACACAATGGCATACCTCTTAGCCGGAACAAATGATGTAATCCAGCCATTTTTGACCACCAGAATTGCTGTGAGGGTTTTAGGGGAAGTGAAACAAGCTCCAGGGACAATGTCAAATACCGTAACATCTCACTTACAATTAGAAGAAAAAGAAAGCAATAACCAATATGTGGCATGGGATATTTGTGCCTTCCCAGAGGCAAAGCAGTGCAGTGGAGAAGGGTGAAAGATATGATTAGGCACAAGTGTGTGGTGAGGGCCTGCGATTTGGCTTACGATGGTGAAGATGATTTAACCTACACAGAAGTCTAAATCGATGAGGATGTAAATCTGAAAGATATAGGATGTTCTAATGCAGTGTTACGGCAATAAATTCACCTAAAATCACAAATCCCAAAAGGTTTCCAGAATGACGGCATAAAGCCCTGGGGACTGAAAGAGACAGGAGAAGGTGAACTTCCAAGCATGGAAAATCACCTCCAAATGCTTACTGATGCTACTGAAGGGTAGACCGTTCCAAATAGATGAAGAGGAATACTACCACAAGAACATGATCAGTCCTAAACACATGAACCGAGGGAAAATGTTACCGTCCAGGATGTTACAACTAATCACCTTCATGACTAATCCAAACAGGCCCACGTCTTCCCCCGTTCAGGCAAAAGGTTGGTCCAACAGGACAATTCATGGCCGGCCCTGTGGTGGAGCGTGTAAGTGCCCACGTTCCGCTTGTGTGGCCTGGGCCTCACTCCTTCACATCACGGTTGCCAATGACATGAGCAGTTTTAGGAAATATAGATTTCATGGTACGGTGCAGACAGGGATCATATATAAGTAGCAATTGTGAGGATATGTTATCAATACACACCAGAAAAAGAACCATGAGAACATTACAATCTATGAAGGCATCTGGTACACTTCCCCAAAGGAAGAAGGGAGGAAAACATGTGACCTGCTAAGGAGGAATTCCCAGAGTGCTAGGGGATGACATGATCATTGCGCATCAGAGGATTGCCCGGGCAACTTCAACTTGGGAGGGAGTCCAGGACTTTCTCAGGGGAACGTCCACCCACTTGGCCATCTACATAAAATGTAAGAGGTAAAACCCAGGATAATCTTACAGGACAGAAACCAGTGTCTAGAGAGAATGTAGCAGGCCTTCCAAAGTTCGAGGAGCAAGACAGAAACAGACAAGAAATCGAGAAAAAGGAAAACTATCCTACCAGGAAAGGGTGAGGAGTCGGACTGGCCTGAGATGGCTCTGAAACTCTGTGTGCACGCAGGTTGTCAGGACAACTTCGAATTTTGAGGTGGTTTATGACATCACGAGGATCATGTCCGCCAAGATGGCCGCACGGTTACAGACTGAGGATTGGCCTAGGCTAGGCTATTAAAGGGAGGGATACCCAGAAACAGCTTTGAGAAACAGAAAGCGGACACAGAAACTGGAAGACATAAAACAGACGCTGATTCGAGGGCTAAGAAAGGGATCCTTGGCAAGAAGCGAGAATAGAGGGACAAGCCCCGAGAGGAGAACGTTGTCATCTATTCAAGTCTATGGGGAGGCCCTACTGATTCAAGCTTGCAACTTGATTGGAAGCAAGAGGCCGGACTTGGGCCTTATCAGACCTACGTGGTCCTTCTGCCTTAAGCATAAGCCAAAGTCCAGAATGAGGTCTTGAGAACGTTGAAGAGAAGACTCGATGCCTCCTTTCCTAGGCCCCTGGCATTCTTTGCAGATCAGTCTCACTTTCCATAGCTCTGGCGTCACGGGGGCCCACTGGGTACATGCTAATGTGTCCCAAGAGATGTCTTGGATGCCTTGAAGGAATGGAGCCCTGTCACGCTTGGGCTATGTCTCTTTGTTTGGAAGTGCTCTACAAGGGTGCTGAAAAGCACCCTTTTCCACAGGGCTTCGTTCCTTCATGAAGGCTGCCCTCCCAGGCTAGTGTGCTCAGTTTGCCTCCATCGAAATTCTCTCCCCCTACCTCTTGCCATAGAAGGATTATTGATTATGTGTTTTGACACCACATGTAAGGAAGTGGGCTGAAAATGAGAACATTACAATTCTGTTTCAAGAAAAATAAACAGGCCAGGGCTGAGGATGTAAGGCAAACAAATGGCACAGCTTATAGAAATAAAGTATGCCCGTATCTAGACAGAATCAAGGGGAACGTTCAAGCATCAGAGGTCAAGTTCGAAACTTCCCAAATCCGGAAAAGAGACAGAAAAATATGTTTCCTGGAGAGAGGAATTCATCAGATTTGTCTAATTTGTCCTGGAAACATTGTGGCCGTGAAGGGGGATGCCAGGACCACCTCGAGTTTGGAGTTTCTGACCTCAGGATGTCAAACCAACCCAGATGACCACGTGTTCTCAGTGCTTAGTTTGACCTAGGCTAAGACAGCAAAGACTCCTTCAAGTGACCGGTGCAAATTCAAAGACAACAACCAAGAGTCACGAAAGCACTCACACCTCAGCCTAGAGAACATACGGTGATTCAAGAAATGCAAAATGAATCACTTGGAATGAAGGGGAACGGACTGATAAGCATGTCTAAGGGGGATAGCTGAGAAATACCATGACGATTATACTATGGAAAAGAAAAAAAGGGGTCCCAGAAAATGGAAGGCAGACAGAAATCACACCTGGATAATCCACAATGAAAGATGATGTCCGTCTTTAGACAGACTCTGCTGGAACGTTTGAAAGGCAGAGAAATTCACAAGCCAAAAGACGGCAGTGAAGGTCAAGGCTGGGCTAAGTGGGAAGGGTGAGTTATGAGACTGCTCCAAGCGGGCCAGGAAACCGTGTGTCCATGAAACTTGCCTGGACAGCAGAGACACGATTATGACAAATCCTCTGACAGCACAGTGGACCCGAAAAACAACCTGGCCTCATCTACACAGTGTCAGAGTTGGGCTCAAGTAGCATATTCAAGTCCCATTGCACTCAACTGCAGGTTGCCAATGGAACAGGAAAGGGGCTGGCCAGTGGTGCAGCGGTGAGGTCCGCACCTTTTGTGTCAGTGGCCCGGAGTGGGCCGGGTGGAATTATGGGGCTGAGCCTGCTCACCACTGCTTCAGGCATTCTGGGGCAGGCGTCCGAGGTAGTGTAGAGGCAGATAGGAAGGGACGTTAGACTGGGCCAGACTTCCACAGCAAACACAGGAGCATTGTCAGCAGATGTGAGGACAGCAATGCAATTCTGCCAAAACAAAACCAATTGAATGTTGCAAAGAATAGAAAAACTGAAGCTAAAAACAAAGAAAACACCTTGCCAGTGAGAAGAATAAGATCTTTATGAAGAACCTTAGCAAAACAGGTGAAAGCTATGTCAATCGAAAACTAGCAAACGTGTGGGGAAAGAAATTCAAGAAGACACAAGGATAAAGAAGGATATTCCAGGTTCTAGGAATGGAAGAATTAACACACTTGAAACGTCCATACCAGAGAAAGGAATCTCTGGATTCCATGCAATCCCAGTCAAATTTGCAGCAATATTGGCCACAGAGTTCGAAGAGAGATTCTGAAAGTTTCTAGCCAGCAACAAGAGAACCTGAATAGGCAAAGGAATCCTCAGGAAGCAGAACAAAGCAGGACGTGTCACACTTTCTTATTTCAACATATTGAACGAAGTGATACGTACCGAAACGTCACAGTCTGGGCCCAAAAACAGGCACACAGACCCATGCAACAGAATCGAGAGCCCAGAGCCCATGTGAAACGTACATGGATAGCCCATTTTGGACCAGGGAGCCAAGTGGAGACAGCGGAGAATGGAGAGTCTCCACAATAAACGGTGCTGGGAAGCCTGCACAGCCACATGGAACACAACGAGAGTAGACCATGATGTTACACGTGGCACACACACCACCTCGAAATGGATTAAAGCCTTGCATGGCATACTTGAAACCATGAACCTTGTATACGAAGACCTAGGCAGAGTGCTCTTTGCCATCTTTCTGAGCCGCCTATTCGGAAGAAGCATATCTGACTGGGCAAGGGCAACAAAGGAAACAAGAAACAAATGGGACCACATCAAATGCACACGCTTCTGCCCAGTCAAGGAAACCATCGACTCAATGCAATGACAGCACAACAACTGGGAGAGGATGTTTGCAAACCACAAATAGGACCAGGGGTGAAAAGCCCAAAGATACAATCAACTCACACGTCTCCACAAGAAACACAACAAGCCAATGAACACCTGGGCAAAAGATGGAAACAGAGATTTCTCCCAAGAAGATCGAAAGAGGGCCAACAGGTGCATGAAAACATGTTCACCATCATTAAGTCTCAGACCAATGCAAATGCAAACTGCAAGGACACAGCAGCTCACTGTGGTCAGAATGGCTAGAATGAAGCAGAAAGGAAACAAGTGTCAGAGAGGATGTGGATAGAAGCGAAGCCTCTTGTACTGCTGGTGGGAGTGTAAACTGGTGCAGTCAGTACTCCAAGCGCTGTGGAACTGCCTCAGAAATTTAAGAATCCATGTCCCATATGATCCAGCTTCCTGTGTGGCGTGTTTATCCAAAGAACTCGGAAACACTACTGCATAAAGACATGTGCACCACTGAGTTCACCACAGCCTTACTCCCGCTATCCAAGACTTGGAATCCGCCCTGGTGCCCAGCAAGGGACTAATGGAGAAGGATGATGGGCTATACCCACACAATGGCATACCTCTTAGCCGGAACAAATGATGTAATCCAGCCATTTTTGACCACCAGAATTGCTGTGAGGGTTTTAGGGGAAGTGAAACAAGCTCCAGGGACAATGTCAAATACCGTAACATCTCACTTACAATTAGAAGAAAAAGAAAGCAATAACCAATATGTGGCATGGGATATTTGTGCCTTCCCAGAGGCAAAGCAGTGCAGTGGAGAAGGGTGAAAGATATGATTAGGCACAAGTGTGTGGTGAGGGCCTGCGATTTGGCTTACGATGGTGAAGATGATTTAACCTACACAGAAGTCTAAATCGATGAGGATGTAAATCTGAAAGATATAGGATGTTCTAATGCAGTGTTACGGCAATAAATTCACCTAAAATCACAAATCCCAAAAGGTTTCCAGAATGACGGCATAAAGCCCTGGGGACTGAAAGAGACATGAGAAGGTGAACTTCCAAGCATGGAAAATCACCTCCAAATGCTTACTGATGCTACTGAAGGGTAGACCGTTCCAAATAGATGAAGAGGAATACTACCACAAGAACATGATCAGTCGTAAACACATGAACCAAGGGAAAATGTTACCGTCCAGGATGTTACAACTAATCACCTTCATGACTAATCCAAACAGGCCCACGTCTTCCCCCGTTCAGGCAAAAGGTTGGTCCAACAGGACAATTCATGGCCGGCCCTGTGGTGGAGCGTGTAAGTGCCCACGTTCCGCTTGTGTGGCCTGGGCCTCACTCCTTCACATCACGGTTGCCAATGACATGAGCAGTTTTAGGAAATATAGATTTCATGGTACGGTGCAGACAGGGATCATATATAAGTAGCAATTGTGAGGATATGTTATCAATACACACCAGAAAAAGAACCATGAGAACATTACAATCTATGAAGGCATCTGGTACACTTCCCCAAAGGAAGAAGGGAGGAAAACATGTGACCTGCTAAGGAGGAATTCCCAGAGTGCTAGGGGATGACATGATCATTGCGCATCAGAGGATTGCCCGGGCAACTTCAACTTGGGAGGGAGTCCAGGACTTTCTCAGGGGAACGTCCACCCACTTGGCCATCTACATAAAATGTAAGAGGTAAAACCCAGGATAATCTTACAGGACAGAAACCAGTGTCTAGAGAGAATGTAGCAGGCCTTCCAAAGTTCGAGGAGCAAGACAGAAACAGACAAGAAATCGAGAAAAAGGAAAACTATCCTACCAGGAAAGGGTGAGGAGTCGGACTGGCCTGAGATGGCTCTGAAACTCTGTGTGCACGCAGGTTGTCAGGACAACTTCGAATTTTGAGGTGGTTTATGACATCACGAGGATCATGTCCGCCAAGATGGCCGCACGGTTACAGACTGAGGATTGGCCTAGGCTAGGCTATTAAAGGGAGGGATACCCAGAAACAGCTTTGAGAAACAGAAAGCGGACACAGAAACTGGAAGACATAAAACAGACGCTGATTCGAGGGCTAAGAAAGGGATCCTTGGCAAGAAGCGAGAATAGAGGGACAAGCCCCGAGAGGAGAACGTTGTCATCTATTCAAGTCTATGGGGAGGCCCTACTGATTCAAGCTTGCAACTTGATTGGAAGCAAGAGGCCGGACTTGGGCCTTATCAGACCTACGTGGTCCTTCTGCCTTAAGCATAAGCCAAAGTCCAGAATGAGGTCTTGAGAACGTTGAAGAGAAGACTCGATGCCTCCTTTCCTAGGCCCCTGGCATTCTTTGCAGATCAGTCTCACTTTCCATAGCTCTGGCGTCACGGGGGCCCACTGGGTACATGCTAATGTGTCCCAAGAGATGTCTTGGATGCCTTGAAGGAATGGAGCCCTGTCACGCTTGGGCTATGTCTCTTTGTTTGGAAGTGCTCTACAAGGGTGCTGAAAAGCACCCTTTTCCACAGGGCTTCGTTCCTTCATGAAGGCTGCCCTCCCAGGCTAGTGTGCTCAGTTTGCCTCCATCGAAATTCTCTCCCCCTACCTCTTGCCGTAGAAGGATTATTGATTATGTGTTTTGACACCACATGTAAGGAAGTGGGCTGAAAATGAGAACATTACAATTCTGTTTCAAGAAAAATAAACAGGCCAGGGCTGAGGATGTAAGGCAAACAAATGGCACAGCTTATAGAAATAAAGTATGCCCGTATCTAGACAGAATCAAGGGGAACGTTCAAGCATCAGAGGTCAAGTTCGAAACTTCCCAAATCCGGAAAAGAGACAGAAAAATATGTTTCCTGGAGAGAGGAATTCATCAGATTTGTCTAATTTGTCCTGGAAACATTGTGGCCGTGAAGGGGGATGCCAGGACCACCTCGAGTTTGGAGTTTCTGACCTCAGGATGTCAAACCAACCCAGATGACCACGTGTTCTCAGTGCTTAGTTTGACCTAGGCTAAGACAGCAAAGACTCCTTCAAGTGACCGGTGCAAATTCAAAGACAACAACCAAGAGTCACGAAAGCACTCACACCTCAGCCTAGAGAACATACGGTGATTCAAGAAATGCAAAATGAATCACTTGGAATGAAGGGGAACGGACTGATAAGCATGTCTAAGGGGGATAGCTGAGAAATACCATGACGATTATACTATGGAAAAGAAAAAAAGGGTCCCAGAAAATGGAAGGCAGACAGAAATCACACCTGGATAATCCACAATGAAAGATGATGTCCGTCTTTAGACAGACTCTGCTGGAACGTTTGAAAGGCAGAGAAATTCACAAGCCAAAAGACGGCAGTGAAGGTCAAGGCTGGGCTAAGTGGGAAGGGTGAGTTATGAGACTGCTCCAAGCGGGCCAGGAAACCGTGTGTCCATGAAACTTGCCTGGACAGCAGAGACACGATTATGACAAATCCTCTGACAGCACAGTGGACCCGAAAAACAACCTGGCCTCATCTACACAGTGTCAGAGTTGGGCTCAAGTAGCATATTCAAGTCCCATTGCACTCAACTGCAGGTTGCCAATGGAACAGGAAAGGGGCTGGCCAGTGGTGCAGCGGTGAGGTCCGCACCTTTTGTGTCAGTGGCCCGGAGTGGGCCGGGTGGAATTATGGGGCTGAGCCTGCTCACCACTGCTTCAGGCATTCTGGGGCAGGCGTCCGAGGTAGTGTAGAGGCAGATAGGAAGGGACGTTAGACTGGGCCAGACTTCCACAGCAAACACAGGAGCATTGTCAGCAGATGTGAGGACAGCAATGCAATTCTGCCAAAACAAAACCAATTGAATGTTGCAAAGAATAGAAAAACTGAAGCTAAAAACAAAGAAAACACCTTGCCAGTGAGAAGAATAAGATCTTTATGAAGAACCTTAGCAAAACAGGTGAAAGCTATGTCAATCGAAAACTAGCAAACGTGTGGGGAAAGAAATTCAAGAAGACACAAGGATAAAGAAGGATATTCCAGGTTCTAGGAATGGAAGAATTAACACACTTGAAACGTCCATACCAGAGAAAGGAATCTCTGGATTCCATGCAATCCCAGTCAAATTTGCAGCAATATTGGCCACAGAGTTCGAAGAGAGATTCTGAAAGTTTCTAGCCAGCAACAAGAGAACCTGAATAGGCAAAGGAATCCTCAGGAAGCAGAACAAAGCAGGACGTGTCACACTTTCTTATTTCAACATATTGAACGAAGTGATAAGTACCGAAACGTCACA
Source organism: Equus asinus (assembly GCF_041296235.1). NCBI lineage: Eukaryota > Metazoa > Chordata > Mammalia > Perissodactyla > Equidae > Equus > Equus asinus. The sequence continues at coordinate 12,873,670 of NC_091813.1, read as the reverse complement.
GTCTGGGCCCAAAAACAGGCACACAGACCCATGCAACAGAATCGAGAGCCCAGAGCCCATGTGAAACGTACATGGATAGCCCATTTTGGACCAGGGAGCCAAGTGGAGACAGCGGAGAATGGAGAGTCTCCACAATAAACGGTGCTGGGAAGCCTGCACAGCCACATGGAACACAACGAGAGTAGACCATGATGTTACACGTGGCACACACACCACCTCGAAATGGATTAAAGCCTTGAATGGCATACTTGAAACCATGAACCTTGTATACGAAGACCTAGGCAGAGTGCTCTTTGCCATCTTTCTGAGCCGCCTATTCGGAAGAAGCATATCTGACTGGGCAAGGGCAACAAAGGAAACAAGAAACAAATGGGACCACATCAAATGCACACGCTTCTGCCCAGTCAAGGAAACCATCGACTCAATGCAATGACAGCACAACAACTGGGAGAGGATGTTTGCAAACCACAAATAGGACCAGGGGTGAAAAGCCCAAAGATACAATCAACTCACACGTCTCCACAAGAAACACAACAAGCCAATGAACACCTGGGCAAAAGATGGAAACAGAGATTTCTCCCAAGAAGATCGAAAGAGGGCCAACAGGTGCATGGAAACATGTTCACCATCATTAAGTCTCAGACCAATGCAAATGCAAACTGCAAGGACACAGCAGCTCACTGTGGTCAGAATGGCTAGAATGAAGCAGAAAGGAAACAAGTGTCAGAGAGGATGTGGATAGAAGCGAAGCCTCCTGTACTGCTGGTGGGAGTGTAAACTGGTGCAGTCAGTACTCCAAGCGCTGTGGAACTGCCTCAGAAATTTAAGAATCCATGTCCCATATGATCCAGCTTCCTGTGTGGCGTGTTTATCCAAAGAACTCGGAAACACTACTGCATAAAGACATGTGCACCACTGAGTTCACCACAGCCTTACTCCCGCTATCCAAGACTTGGAATCCGCCCTGGTGCCCAGCAAGGGACTAATGGAGAAGGATGATGGGCTATACCCACACAATGGCATACCTCTTAGCCGGAACAAATGATGTAATCCAGCCATTTTTGACCACCAGAATTGCTGTGAGGGTTTTAGGGGAAGTGAAACAAGCTCCAGGGACAATGTCAAATACCGTAACATCTCACTTACAATTAGAAGAAAAAGAAAGCAATAACCAATATGTGGCATGGGATATTTGTGCCTTCCCAGAGGCAAAGCAGTGCAGTGGAGAAGGGTGAAAGATATGATTAGGCACAAGTGTGTGGTGAGGGCCTGCGATTTGGCTTACGATGGTGAAGATGATTTAACCTACACAGAAGTCTAAATCGATGAGGATGTAAATCTGAAAGATATAGGATGTTCTAATGCAGTGTTACGGCAATAAATTCACCTAAAATCACAAATCCCAAAAGGTTTCCAGAATGACGGCATAAAGCCCTGGGGACTGAAAGAGATAGGAGAAGGTGAACTTCCAAGCATGGAAAATCACCTCCAAATGCTTACTGATGCTACTGAAGGGTAGACCGTTCCAAATAGATGAAGAGGAATACTACCACAAGAACATGATCAGTCCTAAACACATGAACCAAGGGAAAATGTTACCGTCCAGGATGTTACAACTAATCACCTTCATGACTAATCCAAACAGGCCCACGTCTTCCCCCGTTCAGGCAAAAGGTTGGTCCAACAGGACAATTCATGGCCGGCCCTGTGGTGGAGCGTGTAAGTGCCCACGTTCCGCTTGTGTGGCCTGGGCCTCACTCCTTCACATCACGGTTGCCAATGACATGAGCAGTTTTAGGAAATATAGATTTCATGGTACGGTGCAGACAGGGATCATATATAAGTAGCAATTGTGAGGATATGTTATCAATACACACCAGAAAAAGAACCATGAGAACATTACAATCTATGAAGGCATCTGGTACACTTCCCCAAAGGAAGAAGGGAGGAAAACATGTGACCTGCTAAGGAGGAATTCCCAGAGTGCTAGGGGATGACATGATCATTGCGCATCAGAGGATTGCCCGGGCAACTTCAACTTGGGAGGGAGTCCAGGACTTTCTCAGGGGAACGTCCACCCACTTGGCCATCTACATAAAATGTAAGAGGTAAAACCCAGGATAATCTTACAGGACAGAAACCAGTGTCTAGAGAGAATGTAGCAGGCCTTCCAAAGTTCGAGGAGCAAGACAGAAACAGACAAGAAATCGAGAAAAAGGAAAACTATCCTACCAGGAAAGGGTGAGGAGTCGGACTGGCCTGAGATGGCTCTGAAACTCTGTGTGCACGCAGGTTGTCAGGACAACTTCGAATTTTGAGGTGGTTTATGACATCACGAGGATCATGTCCGCCAAGATGGCCGCACGGTTACAGACTGAGGATTGGCCTAGGCTAGGCTATTAAAGGGAGGGATACCCAGAAACAGCTTTGAGAAACAGAAAGCGGACACAGAAACTGGAAGACATAAAACAGACGCTGATTCGAGGGCTAAGAAAGGGATCCTTGGCAAGAAGCGAGAATAGAGGGACAAGCCCCGAGAGGAGAACGTTGTCATCTATTCAAGTCTATGGGGAGGCCCTACTGATTCAAGCTTGCAACTTGATTGGAAGCAAGAGGCCGGACTTGGGCCTTATCAGACCTACGTGGTCCTTCTGCCTTAAGCATAAGCCAAAGTCCAGAATGAGGTCTTGAGAACGTTGAAGAGAAGACTCGATGCCTCCTTTCCTAGGCCCCTGGCATTCTTTGCAGATCAGTCTCACTTTCCATAGCTCTGGCGTCACGGGGGCCCACTGGGTACATGCTAATGTGTCCCAAGAGATGTCTTGGATGCCTTGAAGGAATGGAGCCCTGTCACGCTTGGGCTATGTCTCTTTGTTTGGAAGTGCTCTACAAGGGTGCTGAAAAGCACCCTTTTCCACAGGGCTTCGTTCCTTCATGAAGGCTGCCCTCCCAGGCTAGTGTGCTCAGTTTGCCTCCATCGAAATTCTCTCCCCCTACCTCTTGCCGTAGAAGGATTATTGATTATTTGTTTTGACACCACATGTAAGGAAGTGGGCTGAAAATGAGAACATTACAATTCTGTTTCAAGAAAAATAAACAGGCCAGGGCTGAGGATGTAAGGCAAACAAATGGCACAGCTTATAGAAATAAAGTATGCCCGTATCTAGACAGAATCAAGGGGAACGTTCAAGCATCAGAGGTCAAGTTCGAAACTTCCCAAATCCGGAAAAGAGACAGAAAAATATGTTTCCTGGAGAGAGGAATTCATCAGATTTGTCTAATGTGTCCTGGAAACATTGTGGCCGTGAAGGGGGATGCCAGGACCACCTCGAGTTTGGAGTTTCTGACCTCAGGATGTCAAACCAACCCAGATGACCACGTGTTCTCAGTGCTTAGTTTGACCTAGGCTAAGACAGCAAAGACTCCTTCAAGTGACCGGTGCAAATTCAAAGACAACAACCAAGAGTCACGAAAGCACTCACACCTCAGCCTAGAGAACATACGGTGATTCAAGAAATGCAAAATGAATCACTTGGAATGAAGGGGAACGGACTGATAAGCATGTCTAAGGGGGATAGCTGAGAAATACCATGACGATTATACTATGGAAAAGAAAAAAAGGGTCCCAGAAAATGGAAGGCAGACAGAAATCACACCTGGATAATCCACAATGAAAGATGATGTCCGTCTTTAGACAGACTCTGCTGGAACGTTTGAAAGGCAGAGAAATTCACAAGCCAAAAGACGGCAGTGAAGGTCAAGGCTGGGCTAAGTGGGAAGGGTGAGTTATGAGACTGCTCCAAGTGGGCCAGGAAACCGTGTGTCCATGAAACTTGCCTGGACAGCAGAGACACGATTATGACAAATCCTCTGACAGCACAGTGGACCCGAAAAACAACCTGGCCTCATCTACACAGTGTCAGAGTTGGGCTCAAGTAGCATATTCAAGTCCCATTGCACTCAACTGCAGGTTGCCAATGGAACAGGAAAGGGGCTGGCCAGTGGTGCAGCGGTGAGGTCCGCACCTTTTGTGTCAGTGGCCCGGAGTGGGCCGGGTGGAATTATGGGGCTGAGCCTGCTCACCACTGCTTCAGGCATTCTGGGGCAGGCGTCCGAGGTAGTGTAGAGGCAGATAGGAAGGGACGTTAGACTGGGCCAGACTTCCACAGCAAACACAGGAGCATTGTCAGCAGATGTGAGGACAGCAATGCAATTCTGCCAAAACAAAACCAATTGAATGTTGCAAAGAATAGAAAAACTGAAGCTAAAAACAAAGAAAACACCTTGCCAGTGAGAAGAATAAGATCTTTATGAAGAACCTTAGCAAAACAGGTGAAAGCTATGTCAATCGAAAACTAGCAAACGTGTGGGGAAAGAAATTCAAGAAGACACAAGGATAAAGAAGGATATTCCAGGTTCTAGGAATGGAAGAATTAACACACTTGAAACGTCCATACCAGAGAAAGGAATCTCTGGATTCCATGCAATCCCAGTCAAATTTGCAGCAATATTGGCCACAGAGTTCGAAGAGAGATTCTGAAAGTTTCTAGCCAGCAACAAGAGAACCTGAATAGGCAAAGGAATCCTCAGGAAGCAGAACAAAGCAGGACGTGTCACACTTTCTTATTTCAACATATTGAACGAAGTGATACGTACCGAAACGTCACAGTCTGGGCCCAAAAACAGGCACACAGACCCATGCAACAGAATCGAGAGCCCAGAGCCCATGTGAAACGTACATGGATAGCCCATTTTGGACCAGGGAGCCAAGTGGAGACAGCGGAGAATGGAGAGTCTCCACAATAAACGGTGCTGGGAAGCCTGCACAGCCACATGGAACACAACGAGAGTAGACCATGATGTTACACGTGGCACACACACCACCTCGAAATGGATTAAAGCCTTGAATGGCATACTTGAAACCATGAACCTTGTATACGAAGACCTAGGCAGAGTGCTCTTTGCCATCTTTCTGAGCCGCCTATTCGGAAGAAGCATATCTGACTGGGCAAGGGCAACAAAGGAAACAAGAAACAAATGGGACCACATCAAATGCACACGCTTCTGCCCAGTCAAGGAAACCATTGACTCAATGCAATGACAGCACAACAACTGGGAGAGGATGTTTGCAAACCACAAATAGGACCAGGGGTGAAAAGCCCAAAGATACAATCAACTCACACGTCTCCACAAGAAACACAACAAGCCAATGAACACCTGGGCAAAAGACGGAAACAGAGATTTCTCCCAAGAAGATCGAAAGAGGGCCAACAGGTGCATGGAAACATGTTCACCATCATTAAGTCTCAGACCAATGCAAATGCAAACTGCAAGGACACAGCAGCTCACTGTGGTCAGAATGGCTAGAATGAAGCAGAAAGGAAACAAGTGTCAGAGAGGATGTGGATAGAAGCGAAGCCTCCTGTACTGCTGGTGGGAGTGTAAACTGGTGCAGTCAGTACTCCAAGCGCTGTGGAACTGCCTCAGAAATTTAAGAATCCATGTCCCATATGATCCAGCTTCCTGTGTGGCGTGTTTATCCAAAGAACTCGGAAACACTACTGCATAAAGACATGTGCACCACTGAGTTCACCACAGCCTTACTCCCGCTATCCAAGACTTGGAATCCGCCCTGGTGCCCAGCAAGGGACTAATGGAGAAGGATGATGGGCTATACCCACACAATGGCATACCTCTTAGCCGGAACAAATGATGTAATCCAGCCATTTTTGACCACCAGAATTGCTGTGAGGGTTTTAGGGGAAGTGAAACAAGCTCCAGGGACAATGTCAAATACCGTAACATCTCACTTACAATTAGAAGAAAAAGAAAGCAATAACCAATATGTGGCATGGGATATTTGTGCCTTCCCAGAGGCAAAGCAGTGCAGTGGAGAAGGGTGAAAGATATGATTAGGCACAAGTGTGTGGTGAGGGCCTGCGATTTGGCTTACGATGGTGAAGATGATTTAACCTACACAGAAGTCTAAATCGATGAGGATGTAAATCTGAAAGATATAGGATGTTCTAATGCAGTGTTACGGCAATAAATTCACCTAAAATCACAAATCCCAAAAGGTTTCCAGAATGACGGCATAAAGCCCTGGGGACTGAAAGAGACAGGAGAAGGTGAACTTCCAAGCATGGAAAATCACCTCCAAATGCTTACTGATGCTACTGAAGGGTAGACCGTTCCAAATAGATGAAGAGGAATACTACCACAAGAACATGATCAGTCCTAAACACATGAACCAAGGGAAAATGTTACCGTCCAGGATGTTACAACTAATCACCTTCATGACTAATCCAAACAGGCCCACGTCTTCCCCCGTTCAGGCAAAAGGTTGGTCCAACAGGACAATTCATGGCCGGCCCTGTGGTGGAGCGTGTAAGTGCCCACGTTCCGCTTGTGTGGCCTGGGCCTCACTCCTTCACATCACGGTTGCCAATGACATGAGCAGTTTTAGGAAATATAGATTTCATGGTACGGTGCAGACAGGGATCATATATAAGTAGCAATTGTGAGGATATGTTATCAATACACACCAGAAAAAGAACCATGAGAACATTACAATCTATGAAGGCATCTGGTACACTTCCCCAAAGGAAGAAGGGAGGAAAACATGTGACCTGCTAAGGAGGAATTCCCAGAGTGCTAGGGGATGACATGATCATTGCGCATCAGAGGATTGCCCGGGCAACTTCAACTTGGGAGGGAGTCCAGGACTTTCTCAGGGGAACGTCCACCCACTTGGCCATCTACATAAAATGTAAGAGGTAAAACCCAGGATAATCTTACAGGACAGAAACCAGTGTCTAGAGAGAATGTAGCAGGCCTTCCAAAGTTCGAGGAGCAAGACAGAAACAGACAAGAAATCGAGAAAAAGGAAAACTATCCTACCAGGAAAGGGTGAGGAGTCGGACTGGCCTGAGATGGCTCTGAAACTCTGTGTGCACGCAGGTTGTCAGGACAACTTCGAATTTTGAGGTGGTTTATGACATCACGAGGATCATGTCCGCCAAGATGGCCGCACGGTTACAGACTGAGGATTGGCCTAGGCTAGGCTATTAAAGGGAGGGATACCCAGAAACAGCTTTGAGAAACAGAAAGCGGACACAGAAACTGGAAGACATAAAACAGACGCTGATTCGAGGGCTAAGAAAGGGATCCTTGGCAAGAAGCGAGAATAGAGGGACAAGCCCCGAGAGGAGAACGTTGTCATCTATTCAAGTCTATGGGGAGGCCCTACTGATTCAAGCTTGCAACTTGATTGGAAGCAAGAGGCCGGACTTGGGCCTTATCAGACCTACGTGGTCCTTCTGCCTTAAGCATAAGCCAAAGTCCAGAATGAGGTCTTGAGAACGTTGAAGAGAAGACTCGATGCCTCCTTTCCTAGGCCCCTGGCATTCTTTGCAGATCAGTCTCACTTTCCATAGCTCTGGCGTCACGGGGGCCCACTGGGTACATGCTAATGTGTCCCAAGAGATGTCTTGGATGCCTTGAAGGAATGGAGCCCTGTCACGCTTGGGCTATGTCTCTTTGTTTGGAAGTGCTCTACAAGGGTGCTGAAAAGCACCCTTTTCCACAGGGCTTCGTTCCTTCATGAAGGCTGCCCTCCCAGGCTAGTGTGCTCAGTTTGCCTCCATCGAAATTCTCTCCCCCTACCTCTTGCCGTAGAAGGATTATTGATTATGTGTTTTGACACCACATGTAAGGAAGTGGGCTGAAAATGAGAACATTACAATTCTGTTTCAAGAAAAATAAACAGGCCAGGGCTGAGGATGTAAGGCAAACAAATGGCACAGCTTATAGAAATAAAGTATGCCCGTATCTAGACAGAATCAAGGGGAACGTTCAAGCATCAGAGGTCAAGTTCGAAACTTCCCAAATCCGGAAAAGAGACAGAAAAATATGTTTCCTGGAGAGAGGAATTCATCAGATTTGTCTAATTTGTCCTGGAAACATTGTGGCCGTGAAGGGGGATGCCAGGACCACCTCGAGTTTGGAGTTTCTGACCTCAGGATGTCAAACCAACCCAGATGACCACGTGTTCTCAGTGCTTAGTTTGACCTAGGCTAAGACAGCAAAGACTCCTTCAAGTGACCGGTGCAAATTCAAAGACAACAACCAAGAGTCACGAAAGCACTCACACCTCAGCCTAGAGAACATACGGTGATTCAAGAAATGCAAAATGAATCACTTGGAATGAAGGGGAACGGACTGATAAGCATGTCTAAGGGGGATAGCTGAGAAATACCATGACGATTATACTATGGAAAAGAAAAAAAGGGTCCCAGAAAATGGAAGGCAGACAGAAATCACACCTGGATAATCCACAATGAAAGATGATGTCCGTCTTTAGACAGACTCTGCTGGAACGTTTGAAAGGCAGAGAAATTCACAAGCCAAAAGACGGCAGTGAAGGTCAAGGCTGGGCTAAGTGGGAAGGGTGAGTTATGAGACTGCTCCAAGCGGGCCAGGAAACCGTGTGTCCATGAAACTTGCCTGGACAGCAGAGACACGATTATGACAAATCCTCTGACAGCACAGTGGACCCGAAAAACAACCTGGCCTCATCTACACAGTGTCAGAGTTGGGCTCAAGTAGCATATTCAAGTCCCATTGCACTCAACTGCAGGTTGCCAATGGAACAGGAAAGGGGCTGGCCAGTGGTGCAGCGGTGAGGTCCGCACCTTTTGTGTCAGTGGCCCGGAGTGGGCCGGGTGGAATTATGGGGCTGAGCCTGCTCACCACTGCTTCAGGCATTCTGGGGCAGGCGTCCGAGGTAGTGTAGAGGCAGATAGGAAGGGACGTTAGACTGGGCCAGACTTCCACAGCAAACACAGGAGCATTGTCAGCAGATGTGAGGACAGCAATGCAATTCTGCCAAAACAAAACCAATTGAATGTTGCAAAGAATAGAAAAACTGAAGCTAAAAACAAAGAAAACACCTTGCCAGTGAGAAGAATAAGATCTTTATGAAGAACCTTAGCAAAACAGGTGAAAGCTATGTCAATCGAAAACTAGCAAACGTGTGGGGAAAGAAATTCAAGAAGACACAAGGATAAAGAAGGATATTCCAGGTTCTAGGAATGGAAGAATTAACACACTTGAAACGTCCATACCAGAGAAAGGAATCTCTGGATTCCATGCAATCCCAGTCAAATTTGCAGCAATATTGGCCACAGAGTTCGAAGAGAGATTCTGAAAGTTTCTAGCCAGCAACAAGAGAACCTGAATAGGCAAAGGAATCCTCAGGAAGCAGAACAAAGCAGGACGTGTCACACTTTCTTATTTCAACATATTGAACGAAGTGATACGTACCGAAACGTCACAGTCTGGGCCCAAAAACAGGCACACAGACCCATGCAACAGAATCGAGAGCCCAGAGCCCATGTGAAACGTACATGGATAGCCCATTTTGGACCAGGGAGCCAAGTGGAGACAGCGGAGAATGGAGAGTCTCCACAATAAACGGTGCTGGGAAGCCTGCACAGCCACATGGAACACAACGAGAGTAGACCATGATGTTACACGTGGCACACACACCACCTCGAAATGGATTAAAGCCTTGAATGGCATACTTGAAACCATGAACCTTGTATACGAAGACCTAGGCAGAGTGCTCTTTGCCATCTTTCTGAGCCGCCTATTCGGAAGAAGCATATCTGACTGGGCAAGGGCAACAAAGGAAACAAGAAACAAATGGGACCACATCAAATGCACACGCTTCTGCCCAGTCAAGGAAACCATCGACTCAATGCAATGACAGCACAACAACTGGGAGAGGATGTTTGCAAACCACAAATAGGACCAGGGGTGAAAAGCCCAAAGATACAATCAACTCACACGTCTCCACAAGAAACACAACAAGCCAATGAACACCTGGGCAAAAGACGGAAACAGAGATTTCTCCCAAGAAGATCGAAAGAGGGCCAACAGGTGCATGGAAACATGTTCACCATCATTAAGTCTCAGACCAATGCAAATGCAAACTGCAAGGACACAGCAGCTCACTGTGGTCAGAATGGCTAGAATGAAGCAGAAAGGAAACAAGTGTCAGAGAGGATGTGGATAGAAGCGAAGCCTCCTGTACTGCTGGTGGGAGTGTAAACTGGTGCAGTCAGTACTCCAAGCGCTGTGGAACTGCCTCAGAAATTTAAGAATCCATGTCCCATATGATCCAGCTTCCTGTGTGGCGTGTTTATCCAAAGAACTCGGAAACACTACTGCATAAAGACATGTGCACCACTGAGTTCACCACAGCCTTACTCCCGCTATCCAAGACTTGGAATCCGCCCTGGTGCCCAGCAAGGGACTAATGGAGAAGGATGATGGGCTATACCCACACAATGGCATACCTCTTAGCCGGAACAAATGATGTAATCCAGCCATTTTTGACCACCAGAATTGCTGTGAGGGTTTTAGGGGAAGTGAAACAAGCTCCAGGGACAATGTCAAATACCGTAACATCTCACTTACAATTAGAAGAAAAAGAAAGCAATAACCAATATGTGGCATGGGATATTTGTGCCTTCCCAGAGGCAAAGCAGTGCAGTGGAGAAGGGTGAAAGATATGATTAGGCACAAGTGTGTGGTGAGGGCCTGCGATTTGGCTTACGATGGTGAAGATGATTTAACCTACACAGAAGTCTAAATCGATGAGGATGTAAATCTGAAAGATATAGGATGTTCTAATGCAGTGTTACGGCAATAAATTCACCTAAAATCACAAATCCCAAAAGGTTTCCAGAATGACGGCATAAAGCCCTGGGGACTGAAAGAGATAGGAGAAGGTGAACTTCCAAGCATGGAAAATCACCTCCAAATGCTTACTGATGCTACTGAAGGGTAGACCGTTCCAAATAGATGAAGAGGAATACTACCACAAGAACATGATCAGTCCTAAACACATGAACCAAGGGAAAATGTTACCGTCCAGGATGTTACAACTAATCACCTTCATGACTAATCCAAACAGGCCCACGTCTTCCCCCGTTCAGGCAAAAGGTTGGTCCAACAGGACAATTCATGGCCGGCCCTGTGGTGGAGCGTGTAAGTGCCCACGTTCCGCTTGTGTGGCCTGGGCCTCACTCCTTCACATCACGGTTGCCAATGACATGAGCAGTTTTAGGAAATATAGATTTCATGGTACGGTGCAGACAGGGATCATATATAAGTAGCAATTGTGAGGATATGTTATCAATACACACCAGAAAAAGAACCATGAGAACATTACAATCTATGAAGGCATCTGGTACACTTCCCCAAAGGAAGAAGGGAGGAAAACATGTGACCTGCTAAGGAGGAATTCCCAGAGTGCTAGGGGATGACATGATCATTGCGCATCAGAGGATTGCCCGGGCAACTTCAACTTGGGAGGGAGTCCAGGACTTTCTCAGGGGAACGTCCACCCACTTGGCCATCTACATAAAATGTAAGAGGTAAAACCCAGGATAATCTTACAGGACAGAAACCAGTGTCTAGAGAGAATGTAGCAGGCCTTCCAAAGTTCGAGGAGCAAGACAGAAACAGACAAGAAATCGAGAAAAAGGAAAACTATCCTACCAGGAAAGGGTGAGGAGTCGGACTGGCCTGAGATGGCTCTGAAACTCTGTGTGCACGCAGGTTGTCAGGACAACTTCGAATTTTGAGGTGGTTTATGACATCACGAGGATCATGTCCGCCAAGATGGCCGCACGGTTACAGACTGAGGATTGGCCTAGGCTAGGCTATTAAAGGGAGGGATACCCAGAAACAGCTTTGAGAAACAGAAAGCGGACACAGAAACTGGAAGACATAAAACAGACGCTGATTCGAGGGCTAAGAAAGGGATCCTTGGCAAGAAGCGAGAATAGAGGGACAAGCCCCGAGAGGAGAACGTTGTCATCTATTCAAGTCTATGGGGAGGCCCTACTGATTCAAGCTTGCAACTTGATTGGAAGCAAGAGGCCGGACTTGGGCCTTATCAGACCTACGTGGTCCTTCTGCCTTAAGCATAAGCCAAAGTCCAGAATGAGGTCTTGAGAACGTTGAAGAGAAGACTCGATGCCTCCTTTCCTAGGCCCCTGGCATTCTTTGCAGATCAGTCTCACTTTCCATAGCTCTGGCGTCACGGGGGCCCACTGGGTACATGCTAATGTGTCCCAAGAGATGTCTTGGATGCCTTGAAGGAATGGAGCCCTGTCACGCTTGGGCTATGTCTCTTTGTTTGGAAGTGCTCTACAAGGGTGCTGAAAAGCACCCTTTTCCACAGGGCTTCGTTCCTTCATGAAGGCTGCCCTCCCAGGCTAGTGTGCTCAGTTTGCCTCCATCGAAATTCTCTCCCCCTACCTCTTGCCGTAGAAGGATTATTGATTATTTGTTTTGACACCACATGTAAGGAAGTGGGCTGAAAATGAGAACATTACAATTCTGTTTCAAGAAAAATAAACAGGCCAGGGCTGAGGATGTAAGGCAAACAAATGGCACAGCTTATAGAAATAAAGTATGCCCGTATCTAGACAGAATCAAGGGGAACGTTCAAGCATCAGAGGTCAAGTTCGAAACTTCCCAAATCCGGAAAAGAGACAGAAAAATATGTTTCCTGGAGAGAGGAATTCATCAGATTTGTCTAATGTGTCCTGGAAACATTGTGGCCGTGAAGGGGGATGCCAGGACCACCTCGAGTTTGGAGTTTCTGACCTCAGGATGTCAAACCAACCCAGATGACCACGTGTTCTCAGTGCTTAGTTTGACCTAGGCTAAGACAGCAAAGACTCCTTCAAGTGACCGGTGCAAATTCAAAGACAACAACCAAGAGTCACGAAAGCACTCACACCTCAGCCTAGAGAACATACGGTGATTCAAGAAATGCAAAATGAATCACTTGGAATGAAGGGGAACGGACTGATAAGCATGTCTAAGGGGGATAGCTGAGAAATACCATGACGATTATACTATGGAAAAGAAAAAAAGGGTCCCAGAAAATGGAAGGCAGACAGAAATCACACCTGGATAATCCACAATGAAAGATGATGTCCGTCTTTAGACAGACTCTGCTGGAACGTTTGAAAGGCAGAGAAATTCACAAGCCAAAAGACGGCAGTGAAGGTCAAGGCTGGGCTAAGTGGGAAGGGTGAGTTATGAGACTGCTCCAAGTGGGCCAGGAAACCGTGTGTCCATGAAACTTGCCTGGACAGCAGAGACACGATTATGACAAATCCTCTGACAGCACAGTGGACCCGAAAAACAACCTGGCCTCATCTACACAGTGTCAGAGTTGGGCTCAAGTAGCATATTCAAGTCCCATTGCACTCAACTGCAGGTTGCCAATGGAACAGGAAAGGGGCTGGCCAGTGGTGCAGCGGTGAGGTCCGCACCTTTTGTGTCAGTGGCCCGGAGTGGGCCGGGTGGAATTATGGGGCTGAGCCTGCTCACCACTGCTTCAGGCATTCTGGGGCAGGCGTCCGAGGTAGTGTAGAGGCAGATAGGAAGGGACGTTAGACTGGGCCAGACTTCCACAGCAAACACAGGAGCATTGTCAGCAGATGTGAGGACAGCAATGCAATTCTGCCAAAACAAAACCAATTGAATGTTGCAAAGAATAGAAAAACTGAAGCTAAAAACAAAGAAAACACCTTGCCAGTGAGAAGAATAAGATCTTTATGAAGAACCTTAGCAAAACAGGTGAAAGCTATGTCAATCGAAAACTAGCAAACGTGTGGGGAAAGAAATTCAAGAAGACACAAGGATAAAGAAGGATATTCCAGGTTCTAGGAATGGAAGAATTAACACACTTGAAACGTCCATACCAGAGAAAGGAATCTCTGGATTCCATGCAATCCCAGTCAAATTTGCAGCAATATTGGCCACAGAGTTCGAAGAGAGATTCTGAAAGTTTCTAGCCAGCAACAAGAGAACCTGAATAGGCAAAGGAATCCTCAGGAAGCAGAACAAAGCAGGACGTGTCACACTTTCTTATTTCAACATATTGAACGAAGTGATACGTACCGAAACGTCACAGTCTGGGCCCAAAAACAGGCACACAGACCCATGCAACAGAATCGAGAGCCCAGAGCCCATGTGAAACGTACATGGATAGCCCATTTTGGACCAGGGAGCCAAGTGGAGACAGCGGAGAATGGAGAGTCTCCACAATAAACGGTGCTGGGAAGCCTGCACAGCCACATGGAACACAACGAGAGTAGACCATGATGTTACACGTGGCACACACACCACCTCGAAATGGATTAAAGCCTTGAATGGCATACTTGAAACCATGAACCTTGTATACGAAGACCTAGGCAGAGTGCTCTTTGCCATCTTTCTGAGCCGCCTATTCGGAAGAAGCATATCTGACTGGGCAAGGGCAACAAAGGAAACAAGAAACAAATGGGACCACATCAAATGCACACGCTTCTGCCCAGTCAAGGAAACCATTGACTCAATGCAATGACAGCACAACAACTGGGAGAGGATGTTTGCAAACCACAAATAGGACCAGGGGTGAAAAGCCCAAAGATACAATCAACTCACACGTCTCCACAAGAAACACAACAAGCCAATGAACACCTGGGCAAAAGACGGAAACAGAGATTTCTCCCAAGAAGATCGAAAGAGGGCCAACAGGTGCATGGAAACATGTTCACCATCATTAAGTCTCAGACCAATGCAAATGCAAACTGCAAGGACACAGCAGCTCACTGTGGTCAGAATGGCTAGAATGAAGCAGAAAGGAAACAAGTGTCAGAGAGGATGTGGATAGAAGCGAAGCCTCCTGTACTGCTGGTGGGAGTGTAAACTGGTGCAGTCAGTACTCCAAGCGCTGTGGAACTGCCTCAGAAATTTAAGAATCCATGTCCCATATGATCCAGCTTCCTGTGTGGCGTGTTTATCCAAAGAACTCGGAAACACTACTGCATAAAGACATGTGCACCACTGAGTTCACCACAGCCTTACTCCCGCTATCCAAGACTTGGAATCCACCCTGGTGCCCAGCAAGGGACTAATGGAGAAGGATGATGGGCTATACCCACACAATGGCATACCTCTTAGCCGGAACAAATGATGTAATCCAGCCATTTTTGACCACCAGAATTGCTGTGAGGGTTTTAGGGGAAGTGAAACAAGCTCCAGGGACAATGTCAAATACCGTAACATCTCACTTACAATTAGAAGAAAAAGAAAGCAATAACCAATATGTGGCATGGGATATTTGTGCCTTCCCAGAGGCAAAGCAGTGCAGTGGAGAAGGGTGAAAGATATGATTAGGCACAAGTGTGTGGTGAGGGCCTGCGATTTGGCTTACGATGGTGAAGATGATTTAACCTACACAGAAGTCTAAATCGATGAGGATGTAAATCTGAAAGATATAGGATGTTCTAATGCAGTGTTACGGCAATAAATTCACCTAAAATCACAAATCCCAAAAGGTTTCCAGAATGACGGCATAAAGCCCTGGGGACTGAAAGAGATAGGAGAAGGTGAACTTCCAAGCATGGAAAATCACCTCCAAATGCTTACTGATGCTACTGAAGGGTAGACCGTTCCAAATAGATGAAGAGGAATACTACCACAAGAACATGATCAGTCCTAAACACATGAACCAAGGGAAAATGTTACCGTCCAGGATGTTACAACTAATCACCTTCATGACTAATCCAAACAGGCCCACGTCTTCCCCCGTTCAGGCAAAAGGTTGGTCCAACAGGACAATTCATGGCCGGCCCTGTGGTGGAGCGTGTAAGTGCCCACGTTCCGCTTGTGTGGCCTGGGCCTCACTCCTTCACATCACGGTTGCCAATGACATGAGCAGTTTTAGGAAATATAGATTTCATGGTACGGTGCAGACAGGGATCATATATAAGTAGCAATTGTGAGGATATGTTATCAATACACACCAGAAAAAGAACCATGAGAACATTACAATCTATGAAGGCATCTGGTACACTTCCCCAAAGGAAGAAGGGAGGAAAACATGTGACCTGCTAAGGAGGAATTCCCAGAGTGCTAGGGGATGACATGATCATTGCGCATCAGAGGATTGCCCGGGCAACTTCAACTTGGGAGGGAGTCCAGGACTTTCTCAGGGGAACGTCCACCCACTTGGCCATCTACATAAAATGTAAGAGGTAAAACCCAGGATAATCTTACAGGACAGAAACCAGTGTCTAGAGAGAATGTAGCAGGCCTTCCAAAGTTCGAGGAGCAAGACAGAAACAGACAAGAAATCGAGAAAAAGGAAAACTATCCTACCAGGAAAGGGTGAGGAGTCGGACTGGCCTGAGATGGCTCTGAAACTCTGTGTGCACGCAGGTTGTCAGGACAACTTCGAATTTTGAGGTGGTTTATGACATCACGAGGATCATGTCCGCCAAGATGGCCGCACGGTTACAGACTGAGGATTGGCCTAGGCTAGGCTATTAAAGGGAGGGATACCCAGAAACAGCTTTGAGAAACAGAAAGCGGACACAGAAACTGGAAGACATAAAACAGACGCTGATTCGAGGGCTAAGAAAGGGATCCTTGGCAAGAAGCGAGAATAGAGGGACAAGCCCCGAGAGGAGAACGTTGTCATCTATTCAAGTCTATGGGGAGGCCCTACTGATTCAAGCTTGCAACTTGATTGGAAGCAAGAGGCCGGACTTGGGCCTTATCAGACCTACGTGGTCCTTCTGCCTTAAGCATAAGCCAAAGTCCAGAATGAGGTCTTGAGAACGTTGAAGAGAAGACTCGATGCCTCCTTTCCTAGGCCCCTGGCATTCTTTGCAGATCAGTCTCACTTTCCATAGCTCTGGCGTCACGGGGGCCCACTGGGTACATGCTAATGTGTCCCAAGAGATGTCTTGGATGCCTTGAAGGAATGGAGCCCTGTCACGCTTGGGCTATGTCTCTTTGTTTGGAAGTGCTCTACAAGGGTGCTGAAAAGCACCCTTTTCCACAGGGCTTCGTTCCTTCATGAAGGCTGCCCTCCCAGGCTAGTGTGCTCAGTTTGCCTCCATCGAAATTCTCTCCCCCTACCTCTTGCCGTAGAAGGATTATTGATTATTTGTTTTGACACCACATGTAAGGAAGTGGGCTGAAAATGAGAACATTACAATTCTGTTTCAAGAAAAATAAACAGGCCAGGGCTGAGGATGTAAGGCAAACAAATGGCACAGCTTATAGAAATAAAGTATGCCCGTATCTAGACAGAATCAAGGGGAACGTTCAAGCATCAGAGGTCAAGTTCGAAACTTCCCAAATCCGGAAAAGAGACAGAAAAATATGTTTCCTGGAGAGAGGAATTCATCAGATTTGTCTAATGTGTCCTGGAAACATTGTGGCCGTGAAGGGGGATGCCAGGACCACCTCGAGTTTGGAGTTTCTGACCTCAGGATGTCAAACCAACCCAGATGACCACGTGTTCTCAGTGCTTAGTTTGACCTAGGCTAAGACAGCAAAGACTCCTTCAAGTGACCGGTGCAAATTCAAAGACAACAACCAAGAGTCACGAAAGCACTCACACCTCAGCCTAGAGAACATACGGTGATTCAAGAAATGCAAAATGAATCACTTGGAATGAAGGGGAACGGACTGATAAGCATGTCTAAGGGGGATAGCTGAGAAATACCATGACGATTATACTATGGAAAAGAAAAAAAGGGTCCCAGAAAATGGAAGGCAGACAGAAATCACACCTGGATAATCCACAATGAAAGATGATGTCCGTCTTTAGACAGACTCTGCTGGAACGTTTGAAAGGCAGAGAAATTCACAAGCCAAAAGACGGCAGTGAAGGTCAAGGCTGGGCTAAGTGGGAAGGGTGAGTTATGAGACTGCTCCAAGCGGGCCAGGAAACCGTGTGTCCATGAAACTTGCCTGGACAGCAGAGACACGATTATGACAAATCCTCTGACAGCACAGTGGACCCGAAAAACAACCTGGCCTCATCTACACAGTGTCAGAGTTGGGCTCAAGTAGCATATTCAAGTCCCATTGCACTCAACTGCAGGTTGCCAATGGAACAGGAAAGGGGCTGGCCAGTGGTGCAGCGGTGAGGTCCGCACCTTTTGTGTCAGTGGCCCGGAGTGGGCCGGGTGGAATTATGGGGCTGAGCCTGCTCACCACTGCTTCAGGCATTCTGGGGCAGGCGTCCGAGGTAGTGTAGAGGCAGATAGGAAGGGACGTTAGACTGGGCCAGACTTCCACAGCAAACACAGGAGCATTGTCAGCAGATGTGAGGACAGCAATGCAATTCTGCCAAAACAAAACCAATTGAATGTTGCAAAGAATAGAAAAACTGAAGCTAAAAACAAAGAAAACACCTTGCCAGTGAGAAGAATAAGATCTTTATGAAGAACCTTAGCAAAACAGGTGAAAGCTATGTCAATCGAAAACTAGCAAACGTGTGGGGAAAGAAATTCAAGAAGACACAAGGATAAAGAAGGATATTCCAGGTTCTAGGAATGGAAGAATTAACACACTTGAAACGTCCATACCAGAGAAAGGAATCTCTGGATTCCATGCAATCCCAGTCAAATTTGCAGCAATATTGGCCACAGAGTTCGAAGAGAGATTCTGAAAGTTTCTAGCCAGCAACAAGAGAACCTGAATAGGCAAAGGAATCCTCAGGAAGCAGAACAAAGCAGGACGTGTCACACTTTCTTATTTCAACATATTGAACGAAGTGATACGTACCGAAACGTCACAGTCTGGGCCCAAAAACAGGCACACAGACCCATGCAACAGAATCGAGAGCCCAGAGCCCATGTGAAACGTACATGGATAGCCCATTTTGGACCAGGGAGCCAAGTGGAGACAGCGGAGAATGGAGAGTCTCCACAATAAACGGTGCTGGGAAGCCTGCACAGCCACATGGAACACAACGAGAGTAGACCATGATGTTACACGTGGCACACACACCACCTCGAAATGGATTAAAGCCTTGAATGGCATACTTGAAACCATGAACCTTGTATACGAAGACCTAGGCAGAGTGCTCTTTGCCATCTTTCTGAGCCGCCTATTCGGAAGAAGCATATCTGACTGGGCAAGGGCAACAAAGGAAACAAGAAACAAATGGGACCACATCAAATGCACACGCTTCTGCCCAGTCAAGGAAACCATTGACTCAATGCAATGACAGCACAACAACTGGGAGAGGATGTTTGCAAACCACAAATAGGACCAGGGGTGAAAAGCCCAAAGATACAATCAACTCACACGTCTCCACAAGAAACACAACAAGCCAATGAACACCTGGGCAAAAGACGGAAACAGAGATTTCTCCCAAGAAGATCGAAAGAGGGCCAACAGGTGCATGGAAACATGTTCACCATCATTAAGTCTCAGACCAATGCAAATGCAAACTGCAAGGACACAGCAGCTCACTGTGGTCAGAATGGCTAGAATGAAGCAGAAAGGAAACAAGTGTCAGAGAGGATGTGGATAGAAGCGAAGCCTCCTGTACTGCTGGTGGGAGTGTAAACTGGTGCAGTCAGTACTCCAAGCGCTGTGGAACTGCCTCAGAAATTTAAGAATCCATGTCCCATATGATCCAGCTTCCTGTGTGGCGTGTTTATCCAAAGAACTCGGAAACACTACTGCATAAAGACATGTGCACCACTGAGTTCACCACAGCCTTACTCCCGCTATCCAAGACTTGGAATCCACCCTGGTGCCCAGCAAGGGACTAATGGAGAAGGATGATGGGCTATACCCACACAATGGCATACCTCTTAGCCGGAACAAATGATGTAATCCAGCCATTTTTGACCACCAGAATTGCTGTGAGGGTTTTAGGGGAAGTGAAACAAGCTCCAGGGACAATGTCAAATACCGTAACATCTCACTTACAATTAGAAGAAAAAGAAAGCAATAACCAATATGTGGCATGGGATATTTGTGCCTTCCCAGAGGCAAAGCAGTGCAGTGGAGAAGGGTGAAAGATATGATTAGGCACAAGTGTGTGGTGAGGGCCTGCGATTTGGCTTACGATGGTGAAGATGATTTAACCTACACAGAAGTCTAAATCGATGAGGATGTAAATCTGAAAGATATAGGATGTTCTAATGCAGTGTTACGGCAATAAATTCACCTAAAATCACAAATCCCAAAAGGTTTCCAGAATGACGGCATAAAGCCCTGGGGACTGAAAGAGATAGGAGAAGGTGAACTTCCAAGCATGGAAAATCACCTCCAAATGCTTACTGATGCTACTGAAGGGTAGACCGTTCCAAATAGATGAAGAGGAATACTACCACAAGAACATGATCAGTCCTAAACACATGAACCGAGGGAAAATGTTACCGTCCAGGATGTTACAACTAATCACCTTCATGACTAATCCAAACAGGCCCACGTCTTCCCCCGTTCAGGCAAAAGGTTGGTCCAACAGGACAATTCATGGCCGGCCCTGTGGTGGAGCGTGTAAGTGCCCACGTTCCGCTTGTGTGGCCTGGGCCTCACTCCTTCACATCACGGTTGCCAATGACATGAGCAGTTTTAGGAAATATAGATTTCATGGTACGGTGCAGACAGGGATCATATATAAGTAGCAATTGTGAGGATATGTTATCAATACACACCAGAAAAAGAACCATGAGAACATTACAATCTATGAAGGCATCTGGTACACTTCCCCAAAGGAAGAAGGGAGGAAAACATGTGACCTGCTAAGGAGGAATTCCCAGAGTGCTAGGGGATGACATGATCATTGCGCATCAGAGGATTGCCCGGGCAACTTCAACTTGGGAGGGAGTCCAGGACTTTCTCAGGGGAACGTCCACCCACTTGGCCATCTACATAAAATGTAAGAGGTAAAACCCAGGATAATCTTACAGGACAGAAACCAGTGTCTAGAGAGAATGTAGCAGGCCTTCCAAAGTTCGAGGAGCAAGACAGAAACAGACAAGAAATCGAGAAAAAGGAAAACTATCCTACCAGGAAAGGGTGAGGAGTCGGACTGGCCTGAGATGGCTCTGAAACTCTGTGTGCACGCAGGTTGTCAGGACAACTTCGAATTTTGAGGTGGTTTATGACATCACGAGGATCATGTCCGCCAAGATGGCCGCACGGTTACAGACTGAGGATTTGCCTAGGCTAGGCTATTAAAGGGAGGGATACCCAGAAACAGCTTTGAGAAACAGAAAGCGGACACAGAAACTGGAAGACATAAAACAGACGCTGATTCGAGGGCTAAGAAAGGGATCCTTGGCAAGAAGCGAGAATAGAGGGACAAGCCCCGAGAGGAGAACGTTGTCATCTATTCAAGTCTATGGGGAGGCCCTACTGATTCAAGCTTGCAACTTGATTGGAAGCAAGAGGCCGGACTTGGGCCTTATCAGACCTACGTGGTCCTTCTGCCTTAAGCATAAGCCAAAGTCCAGAATGAGGTCTTGAGAACGTTGAAGAGAAGACTCGATGCCTCCTTTCCTAGGCCCCTGGCATTCTTTGCAGATCAGTCTCACTTTCCATAGCTCTGGCGTCACGGGGGCCCACTGGGTACATGCTAATGTGTCCCAAGAGATGTCTTGGATGCCTTGAAGGAAAGGAGCCCTGTCACGCTTGGGCTATGTCTCTTTGTTTGGAAGTGCTCTACAAGGGTGCTGAAAAGCACCCTTTTCCACAGGGCTTCGTTCCTTCATGAAGGCTGCCCTCCCAGGCTAGTGTGCTCAGTTTGCCTCCATCGAAATTCTCTCCCCCTACCTCTTGCCGTAGAAGGATTATTGATTATTTGTTTTGACACCACATGTAAGGAAGTGGGCTGAAAATGAGAACATTACAATTCTGTTTCAAGAAAAATAAACAGGCCAGGGCTGAGGATGTAAGGCAAACAAATGGCACAGCTTATAGAAATAAAGTATGCCCGTATCTAGACAGAATCAAGGGGAACGTTCAAGCATCAGAGGTCAAGTTCGAAACTTCCCAAATCCGGAAAAGAGACAGAAAAATATGTTTCCTGGAGAGAGGAATTCATCAGATTTGTCTAATTTGTCCT
The DNA here is from genome assembly GCF_041296235.1 of Equus asinus. NCBI lineage: Eukaryota > Metazoa > Chordata > Mammalia > Perissodactyla > Equidae > Equus > Equus asinus. Next base: position 12,851,709 of record NC_091813.1, on the reverse strand, counting down.
GGAAACATTGTGGCCGTGAAGGGGGATGCCAGGACCACCTCGAGTTTGGAGTTTCTGACCTCAGGATGTCAAACCAACCCAGATGACCACGTGTTCTCAGTGCTTAGTTTGACCTAGGCTAAGACAGCAAAGACTCCTTCAAGTGACCGGTGCAAATTCAAAGACAACAACCAAGAGTCACGAAAGCACTCACACCTCAGCCTAGAGAACATACGGTGATTCAAGAAATGCAAAATGAATCACTTGGAATGAAGGGGAACGGACTGATAAGCATGTCTAAGGGGGATAGCTGAGAAATACCATGACGATTATACTATGGAAAAGAAAAAAAGGGTCCCAGAAAATGGAAGGCAGACAGAAATCACACCTGGATAATCCACAATGAAAGATGATGTCCGTCTTTAGACAGACTCTGCTGGAACGTTTGAAAGGCAGAGAAATTCACAAGCCAAAAGACGGCAGTGAAGGTCAAGGCTGGGCTAAGTGGGAAGGGTGAGTTATGAGACTGCTCCAAGCGGGCCAGGAAACCGTGTGTCCATGAAACTTGCCTGGACAGCAGAGACACGATTATGACAAATCCTCTGACAGCACAGTGGACCCGAAAAACAACCTGGCCTCATCTACACAGTGTCAGAGTTGGGCTCAAGTAGCATATTCAAGTCCCATTGCACTCAACTGCAGGTTGCCAATGGAACAGGAAAGGGGCTGGCCAGTGGTGCAGCGGTGAGGTCCGCACCTTTTGTGTCAGTGGCCCGGAGTGGGCCGGGTGGAATTATGGGGCTGAGCCTGCTCACCACTGCTTCAGGCATTCTGGGGCAGGCGTCCGAGGTAGTGTAGAGGCAGATAGGAAGGGACGTTAGACTGGGCCAGACTTCCACAGCAAACACAGGAGCATTGTCAGCAGATGTGAGGACAGCAATGCAATTCTGCCAAAACAAAACCAATTGAATGTTGCAAAGAATAGAAAAACTGAAGCTAAAAACAAAGAAAACACCTTGCCAGTGAGAAGAATAAGATCTTTATGAAGAACCTTAGCAAAACAGGTGAAAGCTATGTCAATCGAAAACTAGCAAACGTGTGGGGAAAGAAATTCAAGAAGACACAAGGATAAAGAAGGATATTCCAGGTTCTAGGAATGGAAGAATTAACACACTTGAAACGTCCATACCAGAGAAAGGAATCTCTGGATTCCATGCAATCCCAGTCAAATTTGCAGCAATATTGGCCACAGAGTTCGAAGAGAGATTCTGAAAGTTTCTAGCCAGCAACAAGAGAACCTGAATAGGCAAAGGAATCCTCAGGAAGCAGAACAAAGCAGGACGTGTCACACTTTCTTATTTCAACATATTGAACGAAGTGATACGTACCGAAACGTCACAGTCTGGGCCCAAAAACAGGCACACAGACCCATGCAACAGAATCGAGAGCCCAGAGCCCATGTGAAACGTACATGGATAGCCCATTTTGGACCAGGGAGCCAAGTGGAGACAGCGGAGAATGGAGAGTCTCCACAATAAACGGTGCTGGGAAGCCTGCACAGCCACATGGAACACAACGAGAGTAGACCATGATGTTACACGTGGCACACACACCACCTCGAAATGGATTAAAGCCTTGAATGGCATACTTGAAACCATGAACCTTGTATACGAAGACCTAGGCAGAGTGCTCTTTGCCATCTTTCTGAGCCGCCTATTCGGAAGAAGCATATCTGACTGGGCAAGGGCAACAAAGGAAACAAGAAACAAATGGGACCACATCAAATGCACACGCTTCTGCCCAGTCAAGGAAACCATTGACTCAATGCAATGACAGCACAACAACTGGGAGAGGATGTTTGCAAACCACAAATAGGACCAGGGGTGAAAAGCCCAAAGATACAATCAACTCACACGTCTCCACAAGAAACACAACAAGCCAATGAACACCTGGGCAAAAGACGGAAACAGAGATTTCTCCCAAGAAGATCGAAAGAGGGCCAACAGGTGCATGGAAACATGTTCACCATCATTAAGTCTCAGACCAATGCAAATGCAAACTGCAAGGACACAGCAGCTCACTGTGGTCAGAATGGCTAGAATGAAGCAGAAAGGAAACAAGTGTCAGAGAGGATGTGGATAGAAGCGAAGCCTCCTGTACTGCTGGTGGGAGTGTAAACTGGTGCAGTCAGTACTCCAAGCGCTGTGGAACTGCCTCAGAAATTTAAGAATCCATGTCCCATATGATCCAGCTTCCTGTGTGGCGTGTTTATCCAAAGAACTCGGAAACACTACTGCATAAAGACATGTGCACCACTGAGTTCACCACAGCCTTACTCCCGCTATCCAAGACTTGGAATCCACCCTGGTGCCCAGCAAGGGACTAATGGAGAAGGATGATGGGCTATACCCACACAATGGCATACCTCTTAGCCGGAACAAATGATGTAATCCAGCCATTTTTGACCACCAGAATTGCTGTGAGGGTTTTAGGGGAAGTGAAACAAGCTCCAGGGACAATGTCAAATACCGTAACATCTCACTTACAATTAGAAGAAAAAGAAAGCAATAACCAATATGTGGCATGGGATATTTGTGCCTTCCCAGAGGCAAAGCAGTGCAGTGGAGAAGGGTGAAAGATATGATTAGGCACAAGTGTGTGGTGAGGGCCTGCGATTTGGCTTACGATGGTGAAGATGATTTAACCTACACAGAAGTCTAAATCGATGAGGATGTAAATCTGAAAGATATAGGATGTTCTAATGCAGTGTTACGGCAATAAATTCACCTAAAATCACAAATCCCAAAAGGTTTCCAGAATGACGGCATAAAGCCCTGGGGACTGAAAGAGATAGGAGAAGGTGAACTTCCAAGCATGGAAAATCACCTCCAAATGCTTACTGATGCTACTGAAGGGTAGACCGTTCCAAATAGATGAAGAGGAATACTACCACAAGAACATGATCAGTCCTAAACACATGAACCAAGGGAAAATGTTACCGTCCAGGATGTTACAACTAATCACCTTCATGACTAATCCAAACAGGCCCACGTCTTCCCCCGTTCAGGCAAAAGGTTGGTCCAACAGGACAATTCATGGCCGGCCCTGTGGTGGAGCGTGTAAGTGCCCACGTTCCGCTTGTGTGGCCTGGGCCTCACTCCTTCACATCACGGTTGCCAATGACATGAGCAGTTTTAGGAAATATAGATTTCATGGTACGGTGCAGACAGGGATCATATATAAGTAGCAATTGTGAGGATATGTTATCAATACACACCAGAAAAAGAACCATGAGAACATTACAATCTATGAAGGCATCTGGTACACTTCCCCAAAGGAAGAAGGGAGGAAAACATGTGACCTGCTAAGGAGGAATTCCCAGAGTGCTAGGGGATGACATGATCATTGCGCATCAGAGGATTGCCCGGGCAACTTCAACTTGGGAGGGAGTCCAGGACTTTCTCAGGGGAACGTCCACCCACTTGGCCATCTACATAAAATGTAAGAGGTAAAACCCAGGATAATCTTACAGGACAGAAACCAGTGTCTAGAGAGAATGTAGCAGGCCTTCCAAAGTTCGAGGAGCAAGACAGAAACAGACAAGAAATCGAGAAAAAGGAAAACTATCCTACCAGGAAAGGGTGAGGAGTCGGACTGGCCTGAGATGGCTCTGAAACTCTGTGTGCACGCAGGTTGTCAGGACAACTTCGAATTTTGAGGTGGTTTATGACATCACGAGGATCATGTCCGCCAAGATGGCCGCACGGTTACAGACTGAGGATTGGCCTAGGCTAGGCTATTAAAGGGAGGGATACCCAGAAACAGCTTTGAGAAACAGAAAGCGGACACAGAAACTGGAAGACATAAAACAGACGCTGATTCGAGGGCTAAGAAAGGGATCCTTGGCAAGAAGCGAGAATAGAGGGACAAGCCCCGAGAGGAGAACGTTGTCATCTATTCAAGTCTATGGGGAGGCCCTACTGATTCAAGCTTGCAACTTGATTGGAAGCAAGAGGCCGGACTTGGGCCTTATCAGACCTACGTGGTCCTTCTGCCTTAAGCATAAGCCAAAGTCCAGAATGAGGTCTTGAGAACGTTGAAGAGAAGACTCGATGCCTCCTTTCCTAGGCCCCTGGCATTCTTTGCAGATCAGTCTCACTTTCCATAGCTCTGGCGTCACGGGGGCCCACTGGGTACATGCTAATGTGTCCCAAGAGATGTCTTGGATGCCTTGAAGGAAAGGAGCCCTGTCACGCTTGGGCTATGTCTCTTTGTTTGGAAGTGCTCTACAAGGGTGCTGAAAAGCACCCTTTTCCACAGGGCTTCGTTCCTTCATGAAGGCTGCCCTCCCAGGCTAGTGTGCTCAGTTTGCCTCCATCGAAATTCTCTCCCCCTACCTCTTGCCGTAGAAGGATTATTGATTATTTGTTTTGACACCACATGTAAGGAAGTGGGCTGAAAATGAGAACATTACAATTCTGTTTCAAGAAAAATAAACAGGCCAGGGCTGAGGATGTAAGGCAAACAAATGGCACAGCTTATAGAAATAAAGTATGCCCGTATCTAGACAGAATCAAGGGGAACGTTCAAGCATCAGAGGTCAAGTTCGAAACTTCCCAAATCCGGAAAAGAGACAGAAAAATATGTTTCCTGGAGAGAGGAATTCATCAGATTTGTCTAATTTGTCCTGGAAACATTGTGGCCGTGAAGGGGGATGCCAGGACCACCTCGAGTTTGGAGTTTCTGACCTCAGGATGTCAAACCAACCCAGATGACCACGTGTTCTCAGTGCTTAGTTTGACCTAGGCTAAGACAGCAAAGACTCCTTCAAGTGACCGGTGCAAATTCAAAGACAACAACCAAGAGTCACGAAAGCACTCACACCTCAGCCTAGAGAACATACGGTGATTCAAGAAATGCAAAATGAATCACTTGGAATGAAGGGGAACGGACTGATAAGCATGTCTAAGGGGGATAGCTGAGAAATACCATGACGATTATACTATGGAAAAGAAAAAAAGGGTCCCAGAAAATGGAAGGCAGACAGAAATCACACCTGGATAATCCACAATGAAAGATGATGTCCGTCTTTAGACAGACTCTGCTGGAACGTTTGAAAGGCAGAGAAATTCACAAGCCAAAAGACGGCAGTGAAGGTCAAGGCTGGGCTAAGTGGGAAGGGTGAGTTATGAGACTGCTCCAAGCGGGCCAGGAAACCGTGTGTCCATGAAACTTGCCTGGACAGCAGAGACACGATTATGACAAATCCTCTGACAGCACAGTGGACCCGAAAAACAACCTGGCCTCATCTACACAGTGTCAGAGTTGGGCTCAAGTAGCATATTCAAGTCCCATTGCACTCAACTGCAGGTTGCCAATGGAACAGGAAAGGGGCTGGCCAGTGGTGCAGCGGTGAGGTCCGCACCTTTTGTGTCAGTGGCCCGGAGTGGGCCGGGTGGAATTATGGGGCTGAGCCTGCTCACCACTGCTTCAGGCATTCTGGGGCAGGCGTCCGAGGTAGTGTAGAGGCAGATAGGAAGGGACGTTAGACTGGGCCAGACTTCCACAGCAAACACAGGAGCATTGTCAGCAGATGTGAGGACAGCAATGCAATTCTGCCAAAACAAAACCAATTGAATGTTGCAAAGAATAGAAAAACTGAAGCTAAAAACAAAGAAAACACCTTGCCAGTGAGAAGAATAAGATCTTTATGAAGAACCTTAGCAAAACAGGTGAAAGCTATGTCAATCGAAAACTAGCAAACGTGTGGGGAAAGAAATTCAAGAAGACACAAGGATAAAGAAGGATATTCCAGGTTCTAGGAATGGAAGAATTAACACACTTGAAACGTCCATACCAGAGAAAGGAATCTCTGGATTCCATGCAATCCCAGTCAAATTTGCAGCAATATAGGCCACAGAGTTCGAAGAGAGATTCTGAAAGTTTCTAGCCAGCAACAAGAGAACCTGAATAGGCAAAGGAATCCTCAGGAAGCAGAACAAAGCAGGACGTGTCACACTTTCTTATTTCAACATATTGAACGAAGTGATACGTACCGAAACGTCACAGTCTGGGCCCAAAAACAGGCACACAGACCCATGCAACAGAATCGAGAGCCCAGAGCCCATGTGAAACGTACATGGATAGCCCATTTTGGACCAGGGAGCCAAGTGGAGACAGCGGAGAATGGAGAGTCTCCACAATAAACGGTGCTGGGAAGCCTGCACAGCCACATGGAACACAACGAGAGTAGACCATGATGTTACACGTGGCACACACACCACCTCGAAATGGATTAAAGCCTTGAATGGCATACTTGAAACCATGAACCTTGTATACGAAGACCTAGGCAGAGTGCTCTTTGCCATCTTTCTGAGCCGCCTATTCGGAAGAAGCATATCTGACTGGGCAAGGGCAACAAAGGAAACAAGAAACAAATGGGACCACATCAAATGCACACGCTTCTGCCCAGTCAAGGAAACCATTGACTCAATGCAATGACAGCACAACAACTGGGAGAGGATGTTTGCAAACCACAAATAGGACCAGGGGTGAAAAGCCCAAAGATACAATCAACTCACACGTCTCCACAAGAAACACAACAAGCCAATGAACACCTGGGCAAAAGATGGAAACAGAGATTTCTCCCAAGAAGATCGAAAGAGGGCCAACAGGTGCATGGAAACATGTTCACCATCATTAAGTCTCAGACCAATGCAAATGCAAACTGCAAGGACACAGCAGCTCACTGTGGTCAGAATGGCTAGAATGAAGCAGAAAGGAAACAAGTGTCAGAGAGGATGTGGATAGAAGCGAAGCCTCCTGTACTGCTGGTGGGAGTGTAAACTGGTGCAGTCAGTACTCCAAGCGCTGTGGAACTGCCTCAGAAATTTAAGAATCCATGTCCCATATGATCCAGCTTCCTGTGTGGCGTGTTTATCCAAAGAACTCGGAAACACTACTGCATAAAGACATGTGCACCACTGAGTTCACCACAGCCTTACTCCCGCTATCCAAGACTTGGAATCCGCCCTGGTGCCCAGCAAGGGACTAATGGAGAAGGATGATGGGCTATACCCACACAATGGCATACCTCTTAGCCGGAACAAATGATGTAATCCAGCCATTTTTGACCACCAGAATTGCTGTGAGGGTTTTAGGGGAAGTGAAACAAGCTCCAGGGACAATGTCAAATACCGTAACATCTCACTTACAATTAGAAGAAAAAGAAAGCAATAACCAATATGTGGCATGGGATATTTGTGCCTTCCCAGAGGCAAAGCAGTGCAGTGGAGAAGGGTGAAAGATATGATTAGGCACAAGTGTGTGGTGAGGGCCTGCGATTTGGCTTACGATGGTGAAGATGATTTAACCTACACAGAAGTCTAAATCGATGAGGATGTAAATCTGAAAGATATAGGATGTTCTAATGCAGTGTTACGGCAATAAATTCACCTAAAATCACAAATCCCAAAAGGTTTCCAGAATGACGGCATAAAGCCCTGGGGACTGAAAGAGATAGGAGAAGGTGAACTTCCAAGCATGGAAAATCACCTCCAAATGCTTACTGATGCTACTGAAGGGTAGACCGTTCCAAATAGATGAAGAGGAATACTACCACAAGAACATGATCAGTCCTAAACACATGAACCGAGGGAAAATGTTACCGTCCAGGATGTTACAACTAATCACCTTCATGACTAATCCAAACAGGCCCACGTCTTCCCCCGTTCAGGCAAAAGGTTGGTCCAACAGGACAATTCATGGCCGGCCCTGTGGTGGAGCGTGTAAGTGCCCACGTTCCGCTTGTGTGGCCTGGGCCTCACTCCTTCACATCACGGTTGCCAATGACATGAGCAGTTTTAGGAAATATAGATTTCATGGTACGGTGCAGACAGGGATCATATATAAGTAGCAATTGTGAGGATATGTTATCAATACACACCAGAAAAAGAACCATGAGAACATTACAATCTATGAAGGCATCTGGTACACTTCCCCAAAGGAAGAAGGGAGGAAAACATGTGACCTGCTAAGGAGGAATTCCCAGAGTGCTAGGGGATGACATGATCATTGCGCATCAGAGGATTGCCCGGGCAACTTCAACTTGGGAGGGAGTCCAGGACTTTCTCAGGGGAACGTCCACCCACTTGGCCATCTACATAAAATGTAAGAGGTAAAACCCAGGATAATCTTACAGGACAGAAACCAGTGTCTAGAGAGAATGTAGCAGGCCTTCCAAAGTTCGAGGAGCAAGACAGAAACAGACAAGAAATCGAGAAAAAGGAAAACTATCCTACCAGGAAAGGGTGAGGAGTCGGACTGGCCTGAGATGGCTCTGAAACTCTGTGTGCACGCAGGTTGTCAGGACAACTTCGAATTTTGAGGTGGTTTATGACATCACGAGGATCATGTCCGCCAAGATGGCCGCACGGTTACAGACTGAGGATTGGCCTAGGCTAGGCTATTAAAGGGAGGGATACCCAGAAACAGCTTTGAGAAACAGAAAGCGGACACAGAAACTGGAAGACATAAAACAGACGCTGATTCGAGGGCTAAGAAAGGGATCCTTGGCAAGAAGCGAGAATAGAGGGACAAGCCCCGAGAGGAGAACGTTGTCATCTATTCAAGTCTATGGGGAGGCCCTACTGATTCAAGCTTGCAACTTGATTGGAAGCAAGAGGCCGGACTTGGGCCTTATCAGACCTACGTGGTCCTTCTGCCTTAAGCATAAGCCAAAGTCCAGAATGAGGTCTTGAGAACGTTGAAGAGAAGACTCGATGCCTCCTTTCCTAGGCCCCTGGCATTCTTTGCAGATCAGTCTCACTTTCCATAGCTCTGGCGTCACGGGGGCCCACTGGGTACATGCTAATGTGTCCCAAGAGATGTCTTGGATGCCTTGAAGGAATGGAGCCCTGTCACGCTTGGGCTATGTCTCTTTGTTTGGAAGTGCTCTACAAGGGTGCTGAAAAGCACCCTTTTCCACAGGGCTTCGTTCCTTCATGAAGGCTGCCCTCCCAGGCTAGTGTGCTCAGTTTGCCTCCATCGAAATTCTCTCCCCCTACCTCTTGCCGTAGAAGGATTATTGATTATTTGTTTTGACACCACATGTAAGGAAGTGGGCTGAAAATGAGAACATTACAATTCTGTTTCAAGAAAAATAAACAGGCCAGGGCTGAGGATGTAAGGCAAACAAATGGCACAGCTTATAGAAATAAAGTATGCCCGTATCTAGACAGAATCAAGGGGAACGTTCAAGCATCAGAGGTCAAGTTCGAAACTTCCCAAATCCGGAAAAGAGACAGAAAAATATGTTTCCTGGAGAGAGGAATTCATCAGATTTGTCTAATGTGTCCTGGAAACATTGTGGCCGTGAAGGGGGATGCCAGGACCACCTCGAGTTTGGAGTTTCTGACCTCAGGATGTCAAACCAACCCAGATGACCACGTGTTCTCAGTGCTTAGTTTGACCTAGGCTAAGACAGCAAAGACTCCTTCAAGTGACCGGTGCAAATTCAAAGACAACAACCAAGAGTCACGAAAGCACTCACACCTCAGCCTAGAGAACATACGGTGATTCAAGAAATGCAAAATGAATCACTTGGAATGAAGGGGAACGGACTGATAAGCATGTCTAAGGGGGATAGCTGAGAAATACCATGACGATTATACTATGGAAAAGAAAAAAAGGGTCCCAGAAAATGGAAGGCAGACAGAAATCACACCTGGATAATCCACAATGAAAGATGATGTCCGTCTTTAGACAGACTCTGCTGGAACGTTTGAAAGGCAGAGAAATTCACAAGCCAAAAGACGGCAGTGAAGGTCAAGGCTGGGCTAAGTGGGAAGGGTGAGTTATGAGACTGCTCCAAGCGGGCCAGGAAACCGTGTGTCCATGAAACTTGCCTGGACAGCAGAGACACGATTATGACAAATCCTCTGACAGCACAGTGGACCCGAAAAACAACCTGGCCTCATCTACACAGTGTCAGAGTTGGGCTCAAGTAGCATATTCAAGTCCCATTGCACTCAACTGCAGGTTGCCAATGGAACAGGAAAGGGGCTGGCCAGTGGTGCAGCGGTGAGGTCCGCACCTTTTGTGTCAGTGGCCCGGAGTGGGCCGGGTGGAATTATGGGGCTGAGCCTGCTCACCACTGCTTCAGGCATTCTGGGGCAGGCGTCCGAGGTAGTGTAGAGGCAGATAGGAAGGGACGTTAGACTGGGCCAGACTTCCACAGCAAACACAGGAGCATTGTCATCAGATGTGAGGACAGCAATGCAATTCTGCCAAAACAAAACCAATTGAATGTTGCAAAGAATAGAAAAACTGAAGCTAAAAACAAAGAAAACACCTTGCCAGTGAGAAGAATAAGATCTTTATGAAGAACCTTAGCAAAACAGGTGAAAGCTATGTCAATCGAAAACTAGCAAACGTGTGGGGAAAGAAATTCAAGAAGACACAAGGATAAAGAAGGATATTCCAGGTTCTAGGAATGGAAGAATTAACACACTTGAAACGTCCATACCAGAGAAAGGAATCTCTGGATTCCATGCAATCCCAGTCAAATTTGCAGCAATATTGGCCACAGAGTTCGAAGAGAGATTCTGAAAGTTTCTAGCCAGCAACAAGAGAACCTGAATAGGCAAAGGAATCCTCAGGAAGCAGAACAAAGCAGGACGTGTCACACTTTCTTATTTCAACATATTGAACGAAGTGATACGTACCGAAACGTCACAGTCTGGGCCCAAAAACAGGCACACAGACCCATGCAACAGAATCGAGAGCCCAGAGCCCATGTGAAACGTACATGGATAGCCCATTTTGGACCAGGGAGCCAAGTGGAGACAGCGGAGAATGGAGAGTCTCCACAATAAACGGTGCTGGGAAGCCTGCACAGCCACATGGAACACAACGAGAGTAGACCATGATGTTACACGTGGCACACACACCACCTCGAAATGGATTAAAGCCTTGAATGGCATACTTGAAACCATGAACCTTGTATACGAAGACCTAGGCAGAGTGCTCTTTGCCATCTTTCTGAGCCGCCTATTCGGAAGAAGCATATCTGACTGGGCAAGGGCAACAAAGGAAACAAGAAACAAATGGGACCACATCAAATGCACACGCTTCTGCCCAGTCAAGGAAACCATCGACTCAATGCAATGACAGCACAACAACTGGGAGAGGATGTTTGCAAACCACAAATAGGACCAGGGGTGAAAAGCCCAAAGATACAATCAACTCACACGTCTCCACAAGAAACACAACAAGCCAATGAACACCTGGGCAAAAGATGGAAACAGAGATTTCTCCCAAGAAGATCGAAAGAGGGCCAACAGGTGCATGGAAACATGTTCACCATCATTAAGTCTCAGACCAATGCAAATGCAAACTGCAAGGACACAGCAGCTCACTGTGGTCAGAATGGCTAGAATGAAGCAGAAAGGAAACAAGTGTCAGAGAGGATGTGGATAGAAGCGAAGCCTCCTGTACTGCTGGTGGGAGTGTAAACTGGTGCAGTCAGTACTCCAAGCGCTGTGGAACTGCCTCAGAAATTTAAGAATCCATGTCCCATATGATCCAGCTTCCTGTGTGGCGTGTTTATCCAAAGAACTCGGAAACACTACTGCATAAAGACATGTGCACCACTGAGTTCACCACAGCCTTACTCCCGCTATCCAAGACTTGGAATCCGCCCTGGTGCCCAGCAAGGGACTAATGGAGAAGGATGATGGGCTATACCCACACAATGGCATACCTCTTAGCCGGAACAAATGATGTAATCCAGCCATTTTTGACCACCAGAATTGCTGTGAGGGTTTTAGGGGAAGTGAAACAAGCTCCAGGGACAATGTCAAATACCGTAACATCTCACTTACAATTAGAAGAAAAAGAAAGCAATAACCAATATGTGGCATGGGATATTTGTGCCTTCCCAGAGGCAAAGCAGTGCAGTGGAGAAGGGTGAAAGATATGATTAGGCACAAGTGTGTGGTGAGGGCCTGCGATTTGGCTTACGATGGTGAAGATGATTTAACCTACACAGAAGTCTAAATCGATGAGGATGTAAATCTGAAAGATATAGGATGTTCTAATGCAGTGTTACGGCAATAAATTCACCTAAAATCACAAATCCCAAAAGGTTTCCAGAATGACGGCATAAAGCCCTGGGGACTGAAAGAGATAGGAGAAGGTGAACTTCCAAGCATGGAAAATCACCTCCAAATGCTTACTGATGCTACTGAAGGGTAGACCGTTCCAAATAGATGAAGAGGAATACTACCACAAGAACATGATCAGTCCTAAACACATGAACCAAGGGAAAATGTTACCGTCCAGGATGTTACAACTAATCACCTTCATGACTAATCCAAACAGGCCCACGTCTTCCCCCGTTCAGGCAAAAGGTTGGTCCAACAGGACAATTCATGGCCGGCCCTGTGGTGGAGCGTGTAAGTGCCCACGTACCGCTTGTGTGGCCTGGGCCTCACTCCTTCACATCACGGTTGCCAATGACATGAGCAGTTTTAGGAAATATAGATTTCATGGTACGGTGCAGACAGGGATCATATATAAGTAGCAATTGTGAGGATATGTTATCAATACACACCAGAAAAAGAACCATGAGAACATTACAATCTATGAAGGCATCTGGTACACTTCCCCAAAGGAAGAAGGGAGGAAAACATGTGACCTGCTAAGGAGGAATTCCCAGAGTGCTAGGGGATGACATGATCATTGCGCATCAGAGGATTGCCCGGGCAACTTCAACTTGGGAGGGAGTCCAGGACTTTCTCAGGGGAACGTCCACCCACTTGGCCATCTACATAAAATGTAAGAGGTAAAACCCAGGATAATCTTACAGGACAGAAACCAGTGTCTAGAGAGAATGTAGCAGGCCTTCCAAAGTTCGAGGAGCAAGACAGAAACAGACAAGAAATCGAGAAAAAGGAAAACTATCCTACCAGGAAAGGGTGAGGAGTCGGACTGGCCTGAGATGGCTCTGAAACTCTGTGTGCACGCAGGTTGTCAGGACAACTTCGAATTTTGAGGTGGTTTATGACATCACGAGGATCATGTCCGCCAAGATGGCCGCACGGTTACAGACTGAGGATTGGCCTAGGCTAGGCTATTAAAGGGAGGGATACCCAGAAACAGCTTTGAGAAACAGAAAGCGGACACAGAAACTGGAAGACATAAAACAGACGCTGATTCGAGGGCTAAGAAAGGGATCCTTGGCAAGAAGCGAGAATAGAGGGACAAGCCCCGAGAGGAGAACGTTGTCATCTATTCAAGTCTATGGGGAGGCCCTACTGATTCAAGCTTGCAACTTGATTGGAAGCAAGAGGCCGGACTTGGGCCTTATCAGACCTACGTGGTCCTTCTGCCTTAAGCATAAGCCAAAGTCCAGAATGAGGTCTTGAGAACGTTGAAGAGAAGACTCGATGCCTCCTTTCCTAGGCCCCTGGCATTCTTTGCAGATCAGTCTCACTTTCCATAGCTCTGGCGTCACGGGGGCCCACTGGGTACATGCTAATGTGTCCCAAGAGATGTCTTGGATGCCTTGAAGGAAAGGAGCCCTGTCACGCTTGGGCTATGTCTCTTTGTTTGGAAGTGCTCTACAAGGGTGCTGAAAAGCACCCTTTTCCACAGGGCTTCGTTCCTTCATGAAGGCTGCCCTCCCAGGCTAGTGTGCTCAGTTTGCCTCCATCGAAATTCTCTCCCCCTACCTCTTGCCGTAGAAGGATTATTGATTATTTGTTTTGACACCACATGTAAGGAAGTGGGCTGAAAATGAGAACATTACAATTCTGTTTCAAGAAAAATAAACAGGCCAGGGCTGAGGATGTAAGGCAAACAAATGGCACAGCTTATAGAAATAAAGTATGCCCGTATCTAGACAGAATCAAGGGGAACGTTCAAGCATCAGAGGTCAAGTTCGAAACTTCCCAAATCCGGAAAAGAGACAGAAAAATATGTTTCCTGGAGAGAGGAATTCATCAGATTTGTCTAATTTGTCCTGGAAACATTGTGGCCGTGAAGGGGGATGCCAGGACCACCTCGAGTTTGGAGTTTCTGACCTCAGGATGTCAAACCAACCCAGATGACCACGTGTTCTCAGTGCTTAGTTTGACCTAGGCTAAGACAGCAAAGACTCCTTCAAGTGACCGGTGCAAATTCAAAGACAACAACCAAGAGTCACGAAAGCACTCACACCTCAGCCTAGAGAACATACGGTGATTCAAGAAATGCAAAATGAATCACTTGGAATGAAGGGGAACGGACTGATAAGCATGTCTAAGGGGGATAGCTGAGAAATACCATGACGATTATACTATGGAAAAGAAAAAAAGGGTCCCAGAAAATGGAAGGCAGACAGAAATCACACCTGGATAATCCACAATGAAAGATGATGTCCGTCTTTAGACAGACTCTGCTGGAACGTTTGAAAGGCAGAGAAATTCACAAGCCAAAAGACGGCAGTGAAGGTCAAGGCTGGGCTAAGTGGGAAGGGTGAGTTATGAGACTGCTCCAAGCGGGCCAGGAAACCGTGTGTCCATGAAACTTGCCTGGACAGCAGAGACACGATTATGACAAATCCTCTGACAGCACAGTGGACCCGAAAAACAACCTGGCCTCATCTACACAGTGTCAGAGTTGGGCTCAAGTAGCATATTCAAGTCCCATTGCACTCAACTGCAGGTTGCCAATGGAACAGGAAAGGGGCTGGCCAGTGGTGCAGCGGTGAGGTCCGCACCTTTTGTGTCAGTGGCCCGGAGTGGGCCGGGTGGAATTATGGGGCTGAGCCTGCTCACCACTGCTTCAGGCATTCTGGGGCAGGCGTCCGAGGTAGTGTAGAGGCAGATAGGAAGGGACGTTAGACTGGGCCAGACTTCCACAGCAAACACAGGAGCATTGTCATCAGATGTGAGGACAGCAATGCAATTCTGCCAAAACAAAACCAATTGAATGTTGCAAAGAATAGAAAAACTGAAGCTAAAAACAAAGAAAACACCTTGCCAGTGAGAAGAATAAGATCTTTATGAAGAACCTTAGCAAAACAGGTGAAAGCTATGTCAATCGAAAACTAGCAAACGTGTGGGGAAAGAAATTCAAGAAGACACAAGGATAAAGAAGGATATTCCAGGTTCTAGGAATGGAAGAATTAACACACTTGAAACGTCCATACCAGAGAAAGGAATCTCTGGATTCCATGCAATCCCAGTCAAATTTGCAGCAATATTGGCCACAGAGTTCGAAGAGAGATTCTGAAAGTTTCTAGCCAGCAACAAGAGAACCTGAATAGGCAAAGGAATCCTCAGGAAGCAGAACAAAGCAGGACGTGTCACACTTTCTTATTTCAACATATTGAACGAAGTGATACGTACCGAAACGTCACAGTCTGGGCCCAAAAACAGGCACACAGACCCATGCAACAGAATCGAGAGCCCAGAGCCCATGTGAAACGTACATGGATAGCCCATTTTGGACCAGGGAGCCAAGTGGAGACAGCGGAGAATGGAGAGTCTCTACAATAAACGGTGCTGGGAAGCCTGCACAGCCACATGGAACACAACGAGAGTAGACCATGATGTTACACGTGGCACACACACCACCTCGAAATGGATTAAAGCCTTGAATGGCATACTTGAAACCATGAACCTTGTATACGAAGACCTAGGCAGAGTGCTCTTTGCCATCTTTCTGAGCCGCCTATTCGGAAGAAGCATATCTGACTGGGCAAGGGCAACAAAGGAAACAAGAAACAAATGGGACCACATCAAATGCACACGCTTCTGCCCAGTCAAGGAAACCATCGACTCAATGCAATGACAGCACAACAACTGGGAGAGGATGTTTGCAAACCACAAATAGGACCAGGGGTGAAAAGCCCAAAGATACAATCAACTCACACGTCTCCACAAGAAACACAACAAGCCAATGAACACCTGGGCAAAAGATGGAAACAGAGATTTCTCCCAAGAAGATCGAAAGAGGGCCAACAGGTGCATGGAAACATGTTCACCATCATTAAGTCTCAGACCAATGCAAATGCAAACTGCAAGGACACAGCAGCTCACTGTGGTCAGAATGGCTAGAATGAAGCAGAAAGGAAACAAGTGTCAGAGAGGATGTGGATAGAAGCGAAGCCTCCTGTACTGCTGGTGGGAGTGTAAACTGGTGCAGTCAGTACTCCAAGCGCTGTGGAACTGCCTCAGAAATTTAAGAATCCATGTCCCATATGATCCAGCTTCCTGTGTGGCGTGTTTATCCAAAGAACTCGGAAACACTACTGCATAAAGACATGTGCACCACTGAGTTCACCACAGCCTTACTCCCGCTATCCAAGACTTGGAATCCGCCCTGGTGCCCAGCAAGGGACTAATGGAGAAGGATGATGGGCTATACCCACACAATGGCATACCTCTTAGCCGGAACAAATGATGTAATCCAGCCATTTTTGACCACCAGAATTGCTGTGAGGGTTTTAGGGGAAGTGAAACAAGCTCCAGGGACAATGTCAAATACCGTAACATCTCACTTACAATTAGAAGAAAAAGAAAGCAATAACCAATATGTGGCATGGGATATTTGTGCCTTCCCAGAGGCAAAGCAGTGCAGTGGAGAAGGGTGAAAGATATGATTAGGCACAAGTGTGTGGTGAGGGCCTGCGATTTGGCTTACGATGGTGAAGATGATTTAACCTACACAGAAGTCTAAATCGATGAGGATGTAAATCTGAAAGATATAGGATGTTCTAATGCAGTGTTACGGCAATAAATTCACCTAAAATCACAAATCCCAAAAGGTTTCCAGAATGACGGCATAAAGCCCTGGGGACTGAAAGAGATAGGAGAAGGTGAACTTCCAAGCATGGAAAATCACCTCCAAATGCTTACTGATGCTACTGAAGGGTAGACCGTTCCAAATAGATGAAGAGGAATACTACCACAAGAACATGATCAGTCCTAAACACATGAACCAAGGGAAAATGTTACCGTCCAGGATGTTACAACTAATCACCTTCATGACTAATCCAAACAGGCCCACGTCTTCCCCCGTTCAGGCAAAAGGTTGGTCCAACAGGACAATTCATGGCCGGCCCTGTGGTGGAGCGTGTAAGTGCCCACGTTCCGCTTGTGTGGCCTGGGCCTCACTCCTTCACATCACGGTTGCCAATGACATGAGCAGTTTTAGGAAATATAGATTTCATGGTACGGTGCAGACAGGGATCATATATAAGTAGCAATTGTGAGGATATGTTATCAATACACACCAGAAAAAGAACCATGAGAACATTACAATCTATGAAGGCATCTGGTACACTTCCCCAAAGGAAGAAGGGAGGAAAACATGTGACCTGCTAAGGAGGAATTCCCAGAGTGCTAGGGGATGACATGATCATTGCGCATCAGAGGATTGCCCGGGCAACTTCAACTTGGGAGGGAGTCCAGGACTTTCTCAGGGGAACGTCCACCCACTTGGCCATCTACATAAAATGTAAGAGGTAAAACCCAGGATAATCTTACAGGACAGAAACCAGTGTCTAGAGAGAATGTAGCAGGCCTTCCAAAGTTCGAGGAGCAAGACAGAAACAGACAAGAAATCGAGAAAAAGGAAAACTATCCTACCAGGAAAGGGTGAGGAGTCGGACTGGCCTGAGATGGCTCTGAAACTCTGTGTGCACGCAGGTTGTCAGGACAACTTCGAATTTTGAGGTGGTTTATGACATCACGAGGATCATGTCCGCCAAGATGGCCGCACGGTTACAGACTGAGGATTGGCCTAGGCTAGGCTATTAAAGGGAGGGATACCCAGAAACAGCTTTGAGAAACAGAAAGCGGACACAGAAACTGGAAGACATAAAACAGACGCTGATTCGAGGGCTAAGAAAGGGATCCTTGGCAAGAAGCGAGAATAGAGGGACAAGCCCCGAGAGGAGAACGTTGTCATCTATTCAAGTCTATGGGGAGGCCCTACTGATTCAAGCTTGCAACTTGATTGGAAGCAAGAGGCCGGACTTGGGCCTTATCAGACCTACGTGGTCCTTCTGCCTTAAGCATAAGCCAAAGTCCAGAATGAGGTCTTGAGAACGTTGAAGAGAAGACTCGATGCCTCCTTTCCTAGGCCCCTGGCATTCTTTGCAGATCAGTCTCACTTTCCATAGCTCTGGCGTCACGGGGGCCCACTGGGTACATGCTAATGTGTCCCAAGAGATGTCTTGGATGCCTTGAAGGAATGGAGCCCTGTCACGCTTGGGCTATGTCTCTTTGTTTGGAAGTGCTCTACAAGGGTGCTGAAAAGCACCCTTTTCCACAGGGCTTCGTTCCTTCATGAAGGCTGCCCTCCCAGGCTAGTGTGCTCAGTTTGCCTCCATCGAAATTCTCTCCCCCTACCTCTTGCCGTAGAAGGATTATTGATTATGTGTTTTGACACCACATGTAAGGAAGTGGGCTGAAAATGAGAACATTACAATTCTGTTTCAAGAAAAATAAACAGGCCAGGGCTGAGGATGTAAGGCAAACAAATGGCACAGCTTATAGAAATAAAGTATGCCCGTATCTAGACAGAATCAAGGGGAACGTTCAAGCATCAGAGGTCAAGTTCGAAACTTCCCAAATCCGGAAAAGAGACAGAAAAATATGTTTCCTGGAGAGAGGAATTCATCAGATTTGTCTAATTTGTCCTGGAAACATTGTGGCCGTGAAGGGGGATGCCAGGACCACCTCGAGTTTGGAGTTTCTGACCTCAGGATGTCAAACCAACCCAGATGACCACGTGTTCTCAGTGCTTAGTTTGACCTAGGCTAAGACAGCAAAGACTCCTTCAAGTGACCGGTGCAAATTCAAAGACAACAACCAAGAGTCACGAAAGCACTCACACCTCAGCCTAGAGAACATACGGTGATTCAAGAAATGCAAAATGAATCACTTGGAATGAAGGGGAACGGACTGATAAGCATGTCTAAGGGGGATAGCTGAGAAATACCATGACGATTATACTATGGAAAAGAAAAAAAGGGTCCCAGAAAATGGAAGGCAGACAGAAATCACACCTGGATAATCCACAATGAAAGATGATGTCCGTCTTTAGACAGACTCTGCTGGAACGTTTGAAAGGCAGAGAAATTCACAAGCCAAAAGACGGCAGTGAAGGTCAAGGCTGGGCTAAGTGGGAAGGGTGAGTTATGAGACTGCTCCAAGCGGGCCAGGAAACCGTGTGTCCATGAAACTTGCCTGGACAGCAGAGACACGATTATGACAAATCCTCTGACAGCACAGTGGACCCGAAAAACAACCTGGCCTCATCTACACAGTGTCAGAGTTGGGCTCAAGTAGCATATTCAAGTCCCATTGCACTCAACTGCAGGTTGCCAATGGAACAGGAAAGGGGCTGGCCAGTGGTGCAGCGGTGAGGTCCGCACCTTTTGTGTCAGTGGCCCGGAGTGGGCCGGGTGGAATTATGGGGCTGAGCCTGCTCACCACTGCTTCAGGCATTCTGGGGCAGGCGTCCGAGGTAGTGTAGAGGCAGATAGGAAGGGACGTTAGACTGGGCCAGACTTCCACAGCAAACACAGGAGCATTGTCAGCAGATGTGAGGACAGCAATGCAATTCTGCCAAAACAAAACCAATTGAATGTTGCAAAGAATAGAAAAACTGAAGCTAAAAACAAAGAAAACACCTTGCCAGTGAGAAGAATAAGATCTTTATGAAGAACCTTAGCAAAACAGGTGAAAGCTATGTCAATCGAAAACTAGCAAACGTGTGGGGAAAGAAATTCAAGAAGACACAAGGATAAAGAAGGATATTCCAGGTTCTAGGAATGGAAGAATTAACACACTTGAAACGTCCATACCAGAGAAAGGAATCTCTGGATTCCATGCAATCCCAGTCAAATTTGCAGCAATATTGGCCACAGAGTTCGAAGAGAGATTCTGAAAGTTTCTAGCCAGCAACAAGAGAACCTGAATAGGCAAAGGAATCCTCAGGAAGCAGAACAAAGCAGGACGTGTCACACTTTCTTATTTCAACATATTGAACGAAGTGATACGTACCGAAACGTCACAGTCTGGGCCCAAAAACAGGCACACAGACCCATGCAACAGAATCGAGAGCCCAGAGCCCATGTGAAACGTACATGGATAGCCCATTTTGGACCAGGGAGCCAAGTGGAGACAGCGGAGAATGGAGAGTCTCCACAATAAACGGTGCTGGGAAGCCTGCACAGCCACATGGAACACAACGAGAGTAGACCATGATGTTACACGTGGCACACACACCACCTCGAAATGGATTAAAGCCTTGAATGGCATACTTGAAACCATGAACCTTGTATACGAAGACCTAGGCAGAGTGCTCTTTGCCATCTTTCTGAGCCGCCTATTCGGAAGAAGCATATCTGACTGGGCAAGGGCAACAAAGGAAACAAGAAACAAATGGGACCACATCAAATGCACACGCTTCTGCCCAGTCAAGGAAACCATCGACTCAATGCAATGACAGCACAACAACTGGGAGAGGATGTTTGCAAACCACAAATAGGACCAGGGGTGAAAAGCCCAAAGATACAATCAACTCACACGTCTCCACAAGAAACACAACAAGCCAATGAACACCTGGGCAAAAGATGGAAACAGAGATTTCTCCCAAGAAGATCGAAAGAGGGCCAACAGGTGCATGGAAACATGTTCACCATCATTAAGTCTCAGACCAATGCAAATGCAAACTGCAAGGACACAGCAGCTCACTGTGGTCAGAATGGCTAGAATGAAGCAGAAAGGAAACAAGTGTCAGAGAGGATGTGGATAGAAGCGAAGCCTCCTGTACTGCTGGTGGGAGTGTAAACTGGTGCAGTCAGTACTCCAAGCGCTGTGGAACTGCCTCAGAAATTTAAGAATCCATGTCCCATATGATCCAGCTTCCTGTGTGGCGTGTTTATCCAAAGAACTCGGAAACACTACTGCATAAAGACATGTGCACCACTGAGTTCACCACAGCCTTACTCCCGCTATCCAAGACTTGGAATCCGCCCTGGTGCCCAGCAAGGGACTAATGGAGAAGGATGATGGGCTATACCCACACAATGGCATACCTCTTAGCCGGAACAAATGATGTAATCCAGCCATTTTTGACCACCAGAATTGCTGTGAGGGTTTTAGGGGAAGTGAAACAAGCTCCAGGGACAATGTCAAATACCGTAACATCTCACTTACAATTAGAAGAAAAAGAAAGCAATAACCAATATGTGGCATGGGATATTTGTGCCTTCCCAGAGGCAAAGCAGTGCAGTGGAGAAGGGTGAAAGATATGATTAGGCACAAGTGTGTGGTGAGGGCCTGCGATTTGGCTTACGATGGTGAAGATGATTTAACCTACACAGAAGTCTAAATCGATGAGGATGTAAATCTGAAAGATATAGGATGTTCTAATGCAGTGTTACGGCAATAAATTCACCTAAAATCACAAATCCCAAAAGGTTTCCAGAATGACGGCATAAAGCCCTGGGGACTGAAAGAGATAGGAGAAGGTGAACTTCCAAGCATGGAAAATCACCTCCAAATGCTTACTGATGCTACTGAAGGGTAGACCGTTCCAAATAGATGAAGAGGAATACTACCACAAGAACATGATCAGTCCTAAACACATGAACCAAGGGAAAATGTTACCGTCCAGGATGTTACAACTAATCACCTTCATGACTAATCCAAACAGGCCCACGTCTTCCCCCGTTCAGGCAAAAGGTTGGTCCAACAGGACAATTCATGGCCGGCCCTGTGGTGGAGCGTGTAAGTGCCCACGTTCCGCTTGTGTGGCCTGGGCCTCACTCCTTCACATCACGGTTGCCAATGACATGAGCAGTTTTAGGAAATATAGATTTCATGGTACGGTGCAGACAGGGATCATATATAAGTAGCAATTGTGAGGATATGTTATCAATACACACCAGAAAAAGAACCATGAGAACATTACAATCTATGAAGGCATCTGGTACACTTCCCCAAAGGAAGAAGGGAGGAAAACATGTGACCTGCTAAGGAGGAATTCCCAGAGTGCTAGGGGATGACATGATCATTGCGCATCAGAGGATTGCCCGGGCAACTTCAACTTGGGAGGGAGTCCAGGACTTTCTCAGGGGAACGTCCACCCACTTGGCCATCTACATAAAATGTAAGAGGTAAAACCCAGGATAATCTTACAGGACAGAAACCAGTGTCTAGAGAGAATGTAGCAGGCCTTCCAAAGTTCGAGGAGCAAGACAGAAACAGACAAGAAATCGAGAAAAAGGAAAACTATCCTACCAGGAAAGGGTGAGGAGTCGGACTGGCCTGAGATGGCTCTGAAACTCTGTGTGCACGCAGGTTGTCAGGACAACTTCGAATTTTGAGGTGGTTTATGACATCACGAGGATCATGTCCGCCAAGATGGCCGCACGGTTACAGACTGAGGATTGGCCTAGGCTAGGCTATTAAAGGGAGGGATACCCAGAAACAGCTTTGAGAAACAGAAAGCGGACACAGAAACTGGAAGACATAAAACAGACGCTGATTCGAGGGCTAAGAAAGGGATCCTTGGCAAGAAGCGAGAATAGAGGGACAAGCCCCGAGAGGAGAACGTTGTCATCTATTCAAGTCTATGGGGAGGCCCTACTGATTCAAGCTTGCAACTTGATTGGAAGCAAGAGGCCGGACTTGGGCCTTATCAGACCTACGTGGTCCTTCTGCCTTAAGCATAAGCCAAAGTCCAGAATGAGGTCTTGAGAACGTTGAAGAGAAGACTCGATGCCTCCTTTCCTAGGCCCCTGGCATTCTTTGCAGATCAGTCTCACTTTCCATAGCTCTGGCGTCACGGGGGCCCACTGGGTACATGCTAATGTGTCCCAAGAGATGTCTTGGATGCCTTGAAGGAATGGAGCCCTGTCACGCTTGGGCTATGTCTCTTTGTTTGGAAGTGCTCTACAAGGGTGCTGAAAAGCACCCTTTTCCACAGGGCTTCGTTCCTTCATGAAGGCTGCCCTCCCAGGCTAGTGTGCTCAGTTTGCCTCCATCGAAATTCTCTCCCCCTACCTCTTGCCGTAGAAGGATTATTGATTATTTGTTTTGACACCACATGTAAGGAAGTGGGCTGAAAATGAGAACATTACAATTCTGTTTCAAGAAAAATAAACAGGCCAGGGCTGAGGATGTAAGGCAAACAAATGGCACAGCTTATAGAAATAAAGTATGCCCGTATCTAGACAGAATCAAGGGGAACGTTCAAGCATCAGAGGTCAAGTTCGAAACTTCCCAAATCCGGAAAAGAGACAGAAAAATATGTTTCCTGGAGAGAGGAATTCATCAGATTTGTCTAATTTGTCCTGGAAACATTGTGGCCGTGAAGGGGGATGCCAGGACCACCTCGAGTTTGGAGTTTCTGACCTCAGGATGTCAAACCAACCCAGATGACCACGTGTTCTCAGTGCTTAGTTTGACCTAGGCTAAGACAGCAAAGACTCCTTCAAGTGACCGGTGCAAATTCAAAGACAACAACCAAGAGTCACGAAAGCACTCACACCTCAGCCTAGAGAACATACGGTGATTCAAGAAATGCAAAATGAATCACTTGGAATGAAGGGGAACGGACTGATAAGCATGTCTAAGGGGGATAGCTGAGAAATACCATGACGATTATACTATGGAAAAGAAAAAAAGGGTCCCAGAAAATGGAAGGCAGACAGAAATCACACCTGGATAATCCACAATGAAAGATGATGTCCGTCTTTAGACAGACTCTGCTGGAACGTTTGAAAGGCAGAGAAATTCACAAGCCAAAAGACGGCAGTGAAGGTCAAGGCTGGGCTAAGTGGGAAGGGTGAGTTATGAGACTGCTCCAAGCGGGCCAGGAAACCGTGTGTCCATGAAACTTGCCTGGACAGCAGAGACACGATTATGACAAATCCTCTGACAGCACAGTGGACCCGAAAAACAACCTGGCCTCATCTACACAGTGTCAGAGTTGGGCTCAAGTAGCATATTCAAGTCCCATTGCACTCAACTGCAGGTTGCCAATGGAACAGGAAAGGGGCTGGCCAGTGGTGCAGCGGTGAGGTCCGCACCTTTTGTGTCAGTGGCCCGGAGTGGGCCGGGTGGAATTATGGGGCTGAGCCTGCTCACCACTGCTTCAGGCATTCTGGGGCAGGCGTCCGAGGTAGTGTAGAGGCAGATAGGAAGGGACGTTAGACTGGGCCAGACTTCCACAGCAAACACAGGAGCATTGTCAGCAGATGTGAGGACAGCAATGCAATTCTGCCAAAACAAAACCAATTGAATGTTGCAAAGAATAGAAAAACTGAAGCTAAAAACAAAGAAAACACCTTGCCAGTGAGAAGAATAAGATCTTTATGAAGAACCTTAGCAAAACAGGTGAAAGCTATGTCAATCGAAAACTAGCAAACGTGTGGGGAAAGAAATTCAAGAAGACACAAGGATAAAGAAGGATATTCCAGGTTCTAGGAATGGAAGAATTAACACACTTGAAACGTCCATACCAGAGAAAGGAATCTCTGGATTCCATGCAATCCCAGTCAAATTTGCAGCAATATTGGCCACAGAGTTCGAAGAGAGATTCTGAAAGTTTCTAGCCAGCAACAAGAGAACCTGAATAGGCAAAGGAATCCTCAGGAAGCAGAACAAAGCAGGACGTGTCACACTTTCTTATTTCAACATATTGAACGAAGTGATACGTACCGAAACGTCACAGTCTGGGCCCAAAAACAGGCACACAGACCCATGCAACAGAATCGAGAGCCCAGAGCCCATGTGAAACGTACATGGATAGCCCATTTTGGACCAGGGAGCCAAGAGGAGACAGCGGAGAATGGAGAGTCTCTACAATAAACGGTGCTGGGAAGCCTGCACAGCCACATGGAACACAACGAGAGTAGACCATGATGTTACACGTGGCACACACACCACCTCGAAATGGATTAAAGCCTTGAATGGCATACTTGAAACCATGAACCTTGTATACGAAGACCTAGGCAGAGTGCTCTTTGCCATCTTTCTGAGCCGCCTATTCGGAAGAAGCATATCTGACTGGGCAAGGGCAACAAAGGAAACAAGAAACAAATGGGACCACATCAAATGCACATGCTTCTGCCCAGTCAAGGAAACCATCGACTCAATGCAATGACAGCACAACAACTGGGAGAGGATGTTTGCAAACCACAAATAGGACCAGGGGTGAAAAGCCCAAAGATACAATCAACTCACACGTCTCCACAAGAAACACAACAAGCCAATGAACACCTGGGCAAAAGATGGAAACAGATTTCTCCCAAGAAGATCGAAAGAGGGCCAACAGGTGCATGAAAACATGTTCACCATCATTAAGTCTCAGACCAATGCAAATGCAAACTGCAAGGACACAGCAGCTCACTGTGGTCAGAATGGCTAGAATGAAGCAGAAAGGAAACAAGTGTCAGAGAGGATGTGGATAGAAGCGAAGCCTCCTGTACTGCTGGTGGGAGTGTAAACTGGTGCAGTCAGTACTCCAAGCGCTGTGGAGCTGCCTCAGAAATTTAAGAATCCATGTCCCATATGATCCAGCTTCCTGTGTGGCGTGTTTATCCAAAGAACTCGGAAACACTACTGCATAAAGACATGTGCACCACTGAGTTCACCACAGCCTTACTCCCGCTATCCAAGACTTGGAATCCGCCCTGGTGCCCAGCAAGGGACTAATGGAGAAGGATGATGGGCTATACCCACACAATGGCATACCTCTTAGCCGGAACAAATGATGTAATCCAGCCATTAGTGACCACCAGAATTGCTGTGAAGGTTTTAGGGGAAGTGAAAAAAGCCCCAGGGATAAAGTCAAATACTGTAGGATCTCACTTACAAGGAGAAGAAATGACAAGCAGTAACCAACTATTGGCACGGGACATTTGATTAAGGGTTACCAGAGGCAAAGCAGGGAGGTGGGGTAGTGTGAAACAGATGATTAGGCACAAGTGTGTGGTAAGGGCCGGTGATTCAGCTTACTCTGGTGAAGATGATGTAACCTACACAGAAGTCTAAACCGATGAGGATGGAAATCTGAAAGATATAGGATGTTCTATTGCAGCGTTATGGCAATAAATTCACCTAAAATCAAAAATCCAAAAAGGGGTTCAGAATGACGGCATAAAGTTTTGCGGGCTGAAAGAGATTAGAGAAGGTGAACTTCCAAGGATGGAACATCCTCTCAAAATGCTTACTGATGCTACAGAAAGGTACACCATTCCAAACAGATGAAGAGGAATACTACCAAGAGAACATGATCCGTCCTAAACCCACGAACCAACGGAAAATGTTACCCTCCATGATTTTACTACTAATCACCTTCACAAATAATCCAAACAGGCCCACGTCTTCCCAATTCAGGCTAAATGTTGGTCCAAAAGTACAATTCAGGGCCGTCTCTGTGGTGGAGCGGGTAAGTGCCCACATTCCGCTTGGGCGGCCTCACTGTTTGACATCATGGGTGCACATCACATTAGCAGTGTTAGGAAATATAGATTTCATGGTACTATGCGGACAGGGATCATAAATAAGTTGCAATTGTGAGGATATGTTATCAATACGCACCAGAAAAAGAACCATGAGAATATTACAATCTATGAACGCATCTTGTACACTTCCCCAAAGGAGAAAGGAAGGAAAACATGTGACCTTCCAAGGTGGAATTTGCAGAGTGCTAGGAGATGACACGATCATTGCGCATCAGAGGATTGCCTGGGCAACTTCAACTTGGAAGGGAGTCCAGGACTTTCTCTGGTGAAGGGCCACCCACTTGGCCATCTACCCAAGATATAAGAGATACAACCCAGGATAATCTTACAGGAAAGAAACCAGTGTCTAGAGAGAATGGAGCAGGCCTTCAAAGTTTGAGAAGAAAGTTAGAAACCGACAAGAAATCCAGAGAAAGGAAAACTATCCTACCTGGAAAGGGTGAGGAGTCAGACTGGTCTGAGGTGGCTCTGAAAGTCTGTGTGCATGGAGGTTGTCAGGACAAGTTAGAATTTTGAGGTTTTTTATGACATCACGTTGACCATGTCCCTGTTGTTTTCTAACTTTCTCTTCTAACTTTGAACCGTCTACTACATTCCCTCTACACACCGGTATCTTTCCTCTAAGATTATTCTTTGTTTTATCTCTTATCTTTTGTGGATATGCTTAAACTGGTGCACTTTCCCCGGAGACAGTCCTGGAGCCATCCCAAGTTGAAGTTGCCCATTCAATTGCCTGATGCACAATGATCATGTGATCTCCCAGCAGTATGACAATTCCACCTTGGCAAGTCACATGCTTTCCTTCCTTCATCATTTGGGGAAGTGTACCTGATGCGTTCACAGATTGTAATATTCTCAAGGTTCTCTTTCTGGTGTGTATTGATAAGGTCTCCTCACCATTTCTACTTCTTTATGTTCTCTGTGCCCATCAGACCGTGTAATCTGGATTTCCTAATGCTAGTAATATGGTCTACACCCGTGATGCTAAACTTTGAAACGCGGTCAGCTCAAGCGGAACATATGCCCTTACCCGCTATACCACAGGGCTGGCCCTGAATTGGACTTTTGGACCAAACTTTGGCCTGAATTTCGGAATATGTTGGCCTGCTTCGATCATTTGTGAAGGGAATCAGTAGTAACATCATGGATGGTAACATTTTCCATTGGGTCATGAGTTTGGCTCGGACAATGTTCTCTTGCTAGTATTCCTCTTCATCTCTTTGCAAAGGTCTACCTTTCAGTAGCATCATTAAGCTTTTGGAGGTGATTGCAAATCCTTGGAAGCTCATCTTCTCTAATCTCTTTTAGCCTCCAAAGCTTTAGGCCGTAAATCTGCACCCCTCTTTGGAGTTTTGATTTTATGTGAATTGATTGTCATAACCCTACATTGTAAGATCCTATAGCTTTCAGATCTACATCCTCATAGATTTAGACTTCTGTGTAAGTTACATCATCTTCACCACCGTAAGCCTAATTACAGGCCCTCACCACACACTTGTGCCTAATCAGCTCTTTCTCCCTCCGGTGGCCGCCCCCATTTCCCTCTGGGAACTACCAATCCTATGTCACGTGCTACCTGTTTGTTGGTCCATTTTTCCTCTTCTCCTTGTGCATGAGATCATGTGGTATTTGACCTTTCCCCGGGGCTTTTTTCAGTTCCCCTAATACCCTCAGGAGCCTTTCTGGTGTTCACAAATGGCTGCACTGCCCCCGTTCCTACAACTGAGTGTTATGCCATTGTGTGGCTATAGCCCATCTTCCTTCTTCTTTCGTCACATGATGGGGACCAGGGCGGCCTCGAAGTCTTGGATATCGGGAGTAAGGCTGTGGTGAGCACAGTGCTGCACGGCTCTCTATGTGTTAGTGTTTCCAAGTTCTTTGGATAAATATGCTGCCAAGGACTACCTGCATCTTATGGTAGATGGATTCTGACATATCTGTGGGTATTCCACAGAGCTTTGCCTAGTGGCTGCACAGGTTTACACACCCACCAACAGTGCAGGAGGCTTCTCTTCTCTCCACCTCCTCCGAAACCTGTGGTTTCCTGTCTTCATCCTTATAGCCCTCTGACCACTGTGAGCTGCTGTCTCATTGCCGTTCAGATTCACATTGTCCAGAGACTTAATGATGATGAGCATGTTTTCATATAGCCTGTTGGCCATCTTTCTATCTTCCTGGGAGAAATGTCTGTTTCCATCTTTTTAACAGGTTGTATTGGGCTCGTTGTTTTTTTTCCTCTGGAGACATATGAGTTCATTGGATCTTTTGGCTATTCACCCCATCTCCGATGTGTAGTTTGCAAACATCCTGTCGCAGTTGTTGTGCTGTCTTTGTATTGAGCCGATGGTGTCATTGGCTGGGCAGAAGGTTCTGCGTTGGATGGAGTCCTGCTTGTTTCTTGTTTCCTTTGTTGCAATTGCTCAGTCACACATGCTTCTTCCAAACAGGCGGCCAAGCCAGATGGCAAAGAGAAAGCTGCCTGCGTTTTCTCCTCGAAGTGTCACGGTTTCAAGTCTTCCATTCAAGGCCTGAATCCATTTCGAGGTGGTGTGTGTGGCTGGTGTAACATCATGGTCTACTCTCATTGTGTTACATGCGGCTATGCAGTCTACCCAGCACCGTTTCTTGTCGAGACTCTCCTTTCTCTGCTGTCTCCTCTTGGCTCCCTGGTCGTAAATGGGCTGTCCATGGATGTGTGAGTTGACTTCTGGGGTCTCGATTCTGTTGCATGGTTATGTGTGCCTATTTTGGGGTCCAGGCTGTGCTGTTCAGGACCTAGCTCTTTGTTCTATATGTGGCAATCAGAAAGGGTGATAATTGCTGCTTTGATCATTTTCCTCAGGATTCCTGTGTCTATTCAGGGTCCTTTGTTGCTGGATAGAAACTTTAGGATTCTCTCTCCTATTTGTGTGGGAGAGATTGCTGCAACTTTGACTGGGACTGCATGTAATCCAGACATTGCTTTGTCGTCAAAAATAATCCATAACCAATCTATAAATGAAACTTTGGGTGAGCTTATTCTGAGCTTAAATCTGAGGATTATAACCCGGGGCCTTTCTTCCCAAAGGAAGAAAGGGCATCAAAGAAGTGGGGTGCACAGACTGGTGGTATTCCCCTCATAGTGGATGTTTCACATAGGATTGAAATGTCCCATTTACAATAGTCACGAGACTGCTCTGTTGGCACAGCGATTGATGGAAATAGCAGGTAGGTCTTCTGTCTCAGTGACCACAGCAGGGTTGTGGTCTGTTGTCTCCAGCTGACTGGTCACAGGTGAGCTGGGTGGTCAAAGGTGAGTGCAGCAATCTGTTCATAGCCTAGGGCAAAATGCTTATCCCTAAGGAAATGTTAATGTTGGGAGAAGTTGCACCTTTATCTCAAGGGCCATAGGAAATGTCTAAGCAGATATGCAATGCATGCTAAATAGCCATAGTCAGGCCCTTTTGGAAAAAACAAAATCAGGCCAAATTAGGTTTATACCAAACGGCTTCCTCATATACTCTAATATATCCTATTGCTTTCCATTTATATTTCTCAGCTTTATGAGGTATGGACGTTTCAAGTGTGTCCGTTGTTCCATGCGAAGGGCACAGAATAGCCTTGCGTTTCCTTGTGACTTGTGGAATTTCTTTCCCCAAAACTTTGCTAGTTTTTGGTTTCCATCGCTTTCTCCTGTTTGGCAAAGGTTATTCGTAGATATAATTTTCTTCTCACTGGCATGGGTCTTTTTTATTTTGAGGTTCAGCTTTTCTATTCTTTGCAACTTTTAATTGGTTTTGTTTGGCAGAAGTTTATGGCTGTGCTCAAATCTGCTGGTCATGCCGCTGTATTGGCTGAGGAAGAGTGGTGCTCTCTAAAGTTGCTTCCCATCTGCCTCTACACTAGGTCGCACGCCTGGCCCAGAACTGCTGGACGATCATTGAGGAGGCTGACCCCCAGGATTCCACGTGGCTGACCCTGGGCTATTGACCCAAAAGAAGCAGACTCCATGCTGCCCCACTGGCCAGCCCCTTTCATGTTCCATTGGCAACCTGCAGTTGAGTGGAATGGGACTTGAATATGCTACTTGAGCCCAAATCTGGCCCTGTGTAGATGAGGCCAGCCTGTTTATCTGGCACACTGTGATGTCGGAGGATTTGTCAGAATCGTGTCTCCTCTGTCCAGTCTAGCTTCGTGGACACAGGCTTCAGAGCCTGCGGGGAGCAGTCTCATAACTCACCCTTCCCAGTTAGACCAGGTTTGACCTTCGCTGTAATTTTTGGGGTTGTGACTTTCTCAGACTTTCAAGCGTTCAAGCAGAATCTGTCTAAAGACTGACATCTATCACTGTGGATTATTCACTTGTGATTTCTGTTGGCCTTCCATTCGACAGGACCTTATTTTCTTTTCCATAGTCCAATCGTCATGGTCTTTCTGAGGTATCTCCCTTTGGTATGCTTATCAGTGCATTCTCCTTCATTCCAAGTTATGAATTTTGCATTTCTTTAATCACCTTATGTTCTGTAGGGCGAGGTGTGAGTCCTTTCGTGATTGTTGGGTGTTGTCTTGGAATTTCTATAGGTCACTTGTAGGAATCTTTGCTATCCTGGTCGAGTTGACACTGCGCCTTGAGAACTCGTGGTCGTCTTGGCTGGTTTGACATTGTGAGATCAGAAACTCCAGATTCGTGGGGTTCCTGGCAACCACCTTCATGGGCATTATGTTTCTGAGACAAGTTAGCAAAATCTGATGAACTCCTCTCTCCAGGTAACAGATTTTTCTGTCTCTTTTCTGGATTTGGGAAATTTCGAACTTCACCCCTGATCCTTGGGAGCTCCACCAGATTAGGTCTAGATACTGGCTTACTTTATTTCCACAAGGTTTTCTATTGGTTTGACTTACATCTTTAAATATAATGGTAGTGTTCTAATTTTCAGCCAACCCCCTTCCATATGGTGTCAAAACACAGAGTCAGTACTCCTTCTATGGCAAGAGATAATGGGAGAGAATTTCATTGGAGTCCAACTGAGCACGCTAGCCTGGGGGGGCAGTCTTGACACAGGAATGAAGCCCTCTGGAAAAGGGTGCTTTTCAGCACACTTCCAGTGCCCTTCCAAACCAGCAGACGTACTCAAAGAATGACAGGCGTGCATTTCTTCAAGGCTTCAAAGAGATGTCTTGGGACACATTAGCATGTACCCAGTGGGCCCCCATGACTCCAGAGCTGTGGAAAGGGAGACTTCTCTTCAAAGGATGCTAGGGGCGTAGGACGGAGGCTTCGATTCTTCTCTTCAATGTCCTCAAGAGATCATTCTTGAATTTGGATTATGAGTAAGGCAGAAGGCCAACATAGGACTGATAAGTGCCAAGTCCAGCCTCTTGTTTCAAATCAAGTTTCAAGGTTGAATCAGCACGGCCTCCCCATCTACTTGAGTAGATGACAATGTTCTCCTCTCAGTGCTTGTCCCTCTATTATTGCTTCTTCCCAGTGATTCCTTTCTTATCCCTTGAATCAGCGTCTCTTTGATCTCTTCAAGTTTCTGTGCCTGGTTTCTGTTGGGAAAAGCTGTTTCTGGGTATCTCTCACTTCACTATCACAGCCTAAGCAAATACTCGCCCTGGAAACATGCGGCCATCTTTGGTGACATGTTCAGCGTGATGTCATAAACACCCTCGGATTTTTCTAAGTTATCCTGCTGAATGCCTGCATCCTATGCAAATACTGACAACTCTGACAACAAGACTATTTTCAATCAAACCAACAAACTTAAACAAGCTTTCATTTACCAAAGGTTAATTCACGTCACGTTAACTTTGAAAGTCACTCTGTTAATTTCGACTACATTTAGAATTTAAGAAAGCACTTACTTTAAGCCAACTAAACAGAGATCTAAATTTTGGCCAAACCATCCAGGGGTTAAAATATCACACGTATAATGTACACATAGACACATATACACAGAGACTGTACAACTATTGTTTTAAAAGCTACTGCCATGAATCAGGTACAATAATATAAAGCTCACCAGTTATGAATCAAAACTTTGTTTTGAGCCTTTTTACTATTACTTATGGAGAAGACCCTCAAGATGCTAGAATTTTTGCAAGGGCACACTTATGGCCATTTATCCTTTCCCCTCATTTTTTTTTTTTCAGTCTTAAGAATGAGTGATATGCTAGATAGTAGTTCCTGGAGAGGGGGGAAGATAATCCTTTTCATGGTAAAGGAACAAGGTGGAATCTGAACTGCCTCTAGAATTGTATTTCCAGTCTTGCAAGGATTTTTTAAGGACAGTTGCTCTTGATTTCTCAGAAACTGGACTGTAACTTGAAGGACGTTCTAGGTTGATCTACCTGTCCAACTGCACCAGAAAGGCAGAGAGAAACATCACACATTTTCTACCAGCTGGAGTTTCTGGGGCATAACCCATACAATTGAAAGTGTTCCTAATTAGTTAGAATGACCCTGAGTGATGAGTCTTAAGGGATGCTTATCTCATTCCCCACGGCAGTAAAGCCAGTGTCCAACTGACAGTGAAGTGGAGAAGGGAGGAGTGCATACAAAGGGCTTAAGCTGCCTGGAGGCCGGGGCTCCCAGTACCCAGGTTGAGAATGAAGTTCCTTGCAAAAGGTTTTCAAGTTTTCCGATTTTACAGAAGTTCCAGGTTCTGGTCAAGTCCAGCCTGAACTTAACCCAGACTTGGTGACAACAGAGGACATGATGAGCAAAACAAAGAAAGGAAATGAAGACATCAGACCTCACCCTCATGGCCGCTCAAAGAGGGTTATCAAGAGAAGACTCCCTCAACAGTTCCCATGCTGGGGCACACTACTGTAGCATGACAGTTCACAGAATAAATCCCAGGTCTGCTACCCTCATAGCCAACTCAGTAGGTGACTATAACACTCAATGAGTCAACCCCCAAGAGAGGGCACCCTACTTGGGCTTTCCGGGGTGATCAGGCCCAGAAATGCCAAGTTTGGGCTCCCAGGGGTGGAGGCCATGACTGTTGACAGATTTCTTTGCTTCCCTGTTGCAAAGCTCAAAAGGAGACAAAAATCGCCATTGCAACTCTAAGAAAGATGAAAGAGACAGGTCCATTACCTTGAAAATCCCCCCTGAACCTGGGCAGCATCCTGCCTGTCAATCGTACTGTGGGGTTCCTATAACAAGGGGTGATGGGGGTGTCCCCCAGCATTGCATCCATTGCATATCTTCCCTGGTATGCCTGGAAGTTACAGGTGCCTGGTGAACATCCTTCCTATTCTGCCTGGCAGTAATAGGTGCCTGGTGAATGGTCCCCAAGACAAAGGGAGAAGTTCAAGAGAGAACAGGATGGAGAAAATTAGTGAGGCATTTTCCGCCGCTCTGGGGGACATTCTACCCAGTTGCGTGTTGGAGGCATTCTCCGAGAAGGGCTTCCCATACGCAACCAAAGGTTAGACTTTGGTACTTTCCTTGAACTGGAGTCCCAATTGGGACATTCACACAGTTCAGAGCATGGTCAGGTGCCATGGGAGGTATCCCAATCCAACCTTAGGAAAAGAAACCTTACAGGGGAGTCTTTCAGATTGCCGACCATCCTAATGACTTAAGTGGCCGACCCGTGCCCACCTAAAATTTGTATATTAGGGATAGAGTCAGGAAGGAATGGAGTAATTCACTCTACATCACCCTTAGGCTTAAGGTACTGATTCTCTTCAAGCTGAATGCCATGATTTGCCCCATAGAGTAGCCATGGGCAGCAAACGTGGATTCTTACAGCTATCCAAGACAGTTCCTGATGGAGAAGTGAATTTAGATTCATCCTCGAAACAGAGAGAGGCACAAGGAAGAAAAGGGCACTTACCAGAAGTTGAGCTCAGAAACCGATGAAGCAAGTTCCCGGTAGGGGGGCCACAATATATGATGGTGCGTCAGCAAGCTGATGAGTCAAAAGAAAGATTTCTTGGTCTCTCAAGGCCTGGCAGAGGTGCTCTTTTATTTAGAGAATGGTACAGGATAACATAGGGACAGGACCCATGGGGAGTAAAGAGTTGCTTCATGGGGACAGGACCTATGGGTAGTGAAGAGCTGCAGGCATGGGAACTGGACGCACGGGCAGTGAATAGCTGCTGCTGCTGCATGTGGAAAGGAGCCATGGGCAGTCAGATGTCCTGCTGCTGCCCTGAGTTGAGGGTAAGGGCAAATTTTATAAGGCATGTGTACGTGACATTTTTACTGGAAAAAGAAAAGATGATGTAAAAAGCCATTAAATGACTTCAGTACAGATGGAGTCTGGTTATTGTGTGGTCGTATAACATTAGATACGAATTTGGCCATATAGATAGGCATGTAGGTGAGCATTGCCTGGGCTTCTCTCACTGGGGCACCTCTAATTCATACCAAAAAAGATTCACCGGGTCATATGCTTTGACATGTAGGCCAGGTAGCCTTGGGCTTTTCGAGCTGGGGCAGCCTTAATCCACATCAATCGTCATTGTCTTTTTCAGCTATCTCCCATAGATACGCTTATCAGTCCGTTATCCTTCATTCCAAGTTATGAATTTTGTGTTTCTTTAATCACCATATGTTCTCTAGGCTGATGTGTGAGTGTTTTCATGATTGTTGGGCATTGCCTTTGAATTTCCATCGTTCACTTGAAGGAATCTTTGCTATCCTAGCCTAGGTCCAACTGAGCACTGAGAACACGAGGTCATCTTGGTTGGTTTGACATTCTGAGATCAGAAACTCCAAATTCTAGGTTGTCCAGGCAACCACCTTATGGGCATAATGTTTCTGAGACAAATTAGAGAAATGTGATGAATTCCTGTCTCCAGGTAAGATATTTTTATGTCTGTTTTCTAAATTTGGGAAGGCTGGAACTTGACCATGGATCCATAGTCCTTCTAGTAGATTACATCTAGATACTGCTTTACTTTATTTCTGTAGGGTTTGTAAGTTGTTTGATTTACACCCTAAGCTCTGGCATGTTTATTTTTCGTTAAATATAAGTGTAATGTTCTAATTTTCAGCCAACTTCCTCACATATGCTGTCAAAACACATAGTCAATAATCTTCTATGGCCAGAGATGGGAGAGAATTTCACTGGTGCCAAAGTGAGCATTCTAGCTTTGGATGTCAGCCTTAACTTTGGATTGGTGATTCCCACAGGGAATGAAAAAATCCAAAAAGGCGTGCTGATTTTGGGCATAAAGGATTTGAGGCTGAAAGAGATTAGAGAAGATGAACTTCCAAGGACTGTGAATCTCCTCCAAATGCTTAATGATGCTACAGAAAGTAGACCATTGCAAATAGATTATGGGGAATACTATGAAGAGAATGTGTTCCGTGCTAAACAGATGAACCAAGGGAAAATGTTACCGTCTATGATGTTATGAGTAATTACATTCACGAATAATCACAGCAGGCCATCTTATTCCCAAGTTCAGGAAAAATATTGGTCCACAAGTAAAATTTAGGGCCAGCCATGTGTTCAGGAGTGTAAGTGCCCACATTCCTATTAGGTGGCCTGGGATTCATGGATTCGCATCACTGGTGCTGATCAGATTAGTAACGTTGAGAAAGATAGATTTCATGGTATGGTGTGTGCAGAGATCACAAAGAAGTCGAAATTGTGAGCATACATTAGAGATAGGCAATAGGAAAGAAACATGAAAATATTGCAATCTATGACACATCTGGTACACTTCCCTAAATACAGACTGAAGGAAGTGATGTGACCTGCATAGTTAGAATTGGTGGACTGCATGAGATGACACGATCATTGCACATCAGAGGCTTGAGTGGGCAACTTCAACTTTGGATGGACTCCAGGACTTTCACTGGGGAAAGTCTACACATTCGGCCATATTCACAAAATGTAACAGATAAAACCCAGGATAAACTTAAAGTAAAGAAACCATGTCTAGACGGAATGTAGTAGACATTTAAAAGTTCAAGGATAAAGTTAGAAACCCACAAGAAATTCAGGAAATGGAAAAGTATTCAAGCTGGAAAGGGAGAGTAGTCATGTGCATAGAAGATGCTGGGAGAACTTAGAAGTTTGAGGGAGTTTATGACATCACAGTGAACATGTCACCCAAGATGGCCTCATGGTTATAGTCTGAGGATTGTCCTAGGCTACGATACTCAAGTTAGAGATACCCAGAAGAGAATTTAAAAACAGAAACCAGGCACTGAAACTTGAAGAGAGAGAATACACGCTGATTAAAGGGGTAAGAAAGAAGTCATTGTGAGGAAGCAATAATAGGGGGACAAGCGCTGAGTGGAGAACATTGTAATCTACTCAAGTGTATGGGGAGGCCATGCTGATGCAAGCTTGAAACTTGATTTGAAACCAGAGGCTGGACTTGGGGCTTATCAGACCTACATTGTCCTTCTGCCTTAATCATAATCCAAAATTAAGAATGATCTCCTGAGGACATGGTAGACAATGATTGATGCTTCCTTTCCTATGCCCCTAGCATTCATTGAAGAGAAGTCTCACTTTCCATAGCTCTGGCATTACAGAGGCCCATTGGGTACATGCTAATGTGTCACAAGATATCTCTTTGAACCCTTGAAGGAATGGACCCCCGTCATGCTTCGTGTATGTCCCATTGTTTGACAGGGCTCCAGAATTGTGCTGAGAAGCACCCCATTCCAGACAGCTTCATTGCTTTGTGAGGGCTGCCCTACCAGGCTAGTATGCTTGGTTTGGCTTCAATGAAATTCTCTCCCCGTATCTCTTGAAGTAGAATGATTATTAATATCGTGTATTGACAGCATATGTAAGGAGGTTGGCTCAAAATTAGAACATTACAATTATGTTTATAGAAAAATAAACATGCCAGAGCTGAGGATGTACACCGAACAAGTAAAACACTCTATAGAAATATAGTAAGCCAGTATCTAGACGTAATCTAGTGGAACACTCAAGGATCAGGAGTAAAGTTCGAAAATTCCCAAATCCAGAAATGGGACAGAAAAGTATCTTACCTGGAGCGGAGTTCATTGGATTTCTCTAATATGTCTCGGAAACATAATGTCCGTGAAGGCGGTTGCCAGCACAACCTCGAATCTGGAGTTTCTGATCTCAGAATGTCAAACCAACCAAGACGACCACGTGTTCTCAGGGCTCAGTGTCACCTCGGCCAGGATAGCAGTTTTCTACAGGTGACCAATGGAAATTCCAAGACAACATGCAACAATCACGAAAGGACTCAGACCTCGGCATACAGAACATATGGTGATTACAGAAATACAAAAGCCATAGCTTGCAATGAAGGAGAACGGACTGATAAGCATATCGAAGAGAGATAGGTCAGAAAGACCATAACGATTAGACTTTGGAAAAGAGAAAAAAAATCCCTGAAAATGGAAGGCCAATAGAAATCACATCTGAATAATCCACACTGAAAGACTTCAGTCATTAGACAGACTCGGACTGGACGTTTGAAAGTCCGAGAAAGTCACATCGCCAAAAACTGCAGTGAAGGTCAAACCTGGACTAACTGGGAAGGGTGAATTATGGGACTGCTCCACGCGGGCTCTGAAAACCTGCATCCACGAAGCTAGACAGGACAGCAGACACACGATTCTGACAAATCCTCCAACATCACAGAGGGCCAGAAAAAGAAGCTGGCCTCATCTACACAGGGCCAGAGGTGGGCTCAAGTAGCATATTCAAGTCACATCCCACTCAAATGCAAGTTGCCAATGAAACATGAAATGGGACAGCCAGTGGGGAAGTGGTGAAGTCCGCGCATTCTGGTTCGGGAGCCCGGCTTCGGCCACATGGAATCCTGCAGGTGAGCATCCTCACGGCTCGTCCAGCCATTCTGGGGCAGATGTGTGAGGTAGTGTAGAGGTAGATGGGAAGCGACATTAGACAGCTGCACTCTTCCACAGCAAATACAGCAGCGTGGCCCGCAGATGTGAGCGCAGCCATAAACTTCTGCCAAAACAAAGCCAATCGAAAGTTGCAAAGAATTGAAAAATTGAACCTCAAAAAAGAAAGCATGCCAGTAAGAAGTAAAAGATATCTAGCAATAACCTTGGCCAAACAGGAGAAAGCTATGGAAACCGAAATCCAGCAAAGTTTCTGGGGAAGAAACTCTGGAAGACACAAGGAAACGGAGGGCTATTCC
Organism: Equus asinus; assembly: GCF_041296235.1. NCBI lineage: Eukaryota > Metazoa > Chordata > Mammalia > Perissodactyla > Equidae > Equus > Equus asinus. Next base: position 12,813,083 of record NC_091813.1, on the reverse strand, counting down.
GTGTTCTTCGAATGGAAGAACTAACACACTTGAAGCGTCCATACCGCATAAAGCCATCTCTGGATTCCATGCAGTCCCAGTCAAAGTCGCAGCACTATTTCCCACAGAAATGGAAGAGAGAATCCTAGAGTTTCTATCCAGCAACAAAGGACACTGAATAGCCAAAGGAATACTGAGGAAAATGGACAAAGCAGTAGGCATCACACTTATTGATTTCCAGATATAGGACTAAGTGCTAGGTATGGAAACAGCACAGCCTGGCACCCAAAAGAGGCACACAGACCCATGGGACAGAATCGAGAGCCCAGAGGTCAACTGACACACATATGGACAGCCCATTTTCGACCAGGGAGCCAAGAGGAGACAGCAGAGAAAGGAGAGTCTCGACAAGAAATGGTGCTGGGAAGACAGCACAGCCACATGGAACACAGTGAGAGTAGACCGTGATGTTACACCAGGGACACACACCACCTTGAAATGGATTAAAGCCTTGAACGGAAGACTTGAAAACGTGCAGCTTCTAGGAGAAAACGCAGGCAGCTAGCTCTTTGCCATCTGGCTTAGCCACCTGTTTGGAAGAAGCATGTGTGACCTGGCAAGGGAAACAAAGGAAACAAGAAACAAGCGGGACTCCATCCAACGCAGAAGCTTATGCCCAGCCAATGACACCGTCAACTGACTGCAAAGACTGTGCAACAACTGACAGCAGATGTTTGCAAACCGCACATCGGAGAAGGGGTGAACAGCCATAAGATCCAATGAACTCATACGTCTTCACAGGAAAAAAAACAGCGAGCCCAATAAAACCAGGGCAGAAGATGGAAACAGACAGCTCTCCCAGGAAGATAGAAAGATGGCCAACAGGCTGTATGAAAACATGCTCATCAACATTAAGTCTCTGCTCAATGCAAATACGAACGGCACTGAGATAGCAGCTCACAGTGGTCAGAATGGCTATAAGGATGAAGACAGGAACCAACAAGTTTCAAAGAGGAGGTGGAGAGAAGGGAAGCCTCCTGCACTGCTGGTGGGAGTGTAAACCGCTGCAGCCACTACGCACACTAGTGTGGAATTGCCTCAGAATTTTCAGAATCCATCTACCGTATGATCCAGGTATTCCTCTGTGGCGTATATATCCAAAGATCTTGGAAACACTAATGCTCAGAGATCCGTGCATCGCTGTATTCCCCACAGCCTTACTCCCGATATGCAACACTTGGAAGCCTCCCTGATGCCCATCAAGGGACGAATGGAGAAGGAAGATGGGCTATAGCCACACAATGGCATAGCACTCAGCTGTAGGAACAGATGCAGTACAGCCATTTGTGACCACCTGAATGGCTACTGAGGGTATCAGGGGAACTGAAACAACCCCTGGGGTAAGGTCAAATACCACAGGATCTCACGTACAAGGAGAAGAGGAAAAACGGACCAACAAATAGGTAGCACATGACATAGGATTGGTAGTTCCCAGAGGGAAATGGGGGCGGCCACCGGAGGGAGAAAGAGCTGATTAGGCACAAGTGTGTGGTGAGGGCCTGTAATTAGGCTTACGCTGGTGAAGATGATGTAGCCTACACAGAAGTCTAAATCTATGAGGATGTAGATTTGAAAGCTATAGGATGTTAGGATGCAGGGTTACGGATATCAATTCACATAAAATCAAAACTCCGAAAACGGGTGCATTTACGGCCTAAAGCTTTGGAGGCTGAAAGAGATTAGAGAAGATGAACATCCAAGGATTAGCAATCGCCTCCAAATGCTTAATGATGATACAGAAAGGTAGAACTTTGCAAAGAGATGAAGAGGAATACTACCAAGAGAACATGGTCCGAGCCAAATCATGAATCAACGGCAAATGTTACCGACACTAATGTTACTACCGCTTCCCTTCACGAATGATCGAAGCAGGCCAACATCTTCCCAAATTCAGGCCAAAGGTTGGTCCAAAAGCCCAATTTGGGGTCTGGCTGTGGTGTAGCAGGTAAGAGCCCACATCCGCCTGGGCGGCCCGGGCTTCACCGGATAGCATCAAGCATGCGGATCAGATTACTAGCATAGGAAATACAGATTTCAAGGTCTGGTGGTCACAGAGATCATAAAGAAGTAGAAATGGTGAGGAGACCTTATGAGTACGCACCAGAAAAGGATCCACGAGAATATTACAATCTATGAACACATAAGGAACACTTCCCCAAATGATGAAGGAAGGAAAACATGTGACCTGCCAAGGTGGAATTATCAGACTACTAGGAGATCACACGATCAGTGTGCATCAGGGGAATGCCTGGGCAACTTCAACATGAGAGGGCCTCCCGGACGTTCTCTGGGGAAAGTCCACCCATTTGGCCATATCCACAAAAGATAAGAGATAAAACCCGGGATAAGCTTAAAGTAAAGAAACCGGTGTCTACAGGGAATGTAGTAGAGGCTTCAAGTCCTTGGAGGAAGTTAAAAACCGACAAGAAATCCAGAACAAGGAAAACTATCCTACCTGGAAAGGGGCACTAGTCAGATTGGGATGAGACGGCTCTGAAACATTGTGTGCATTGAGGTTGTCAGGACAACTTAGAATGTGAGGGTGCTTATGACATCACGGTGAACATGTCACCCAAGATGGCCGCATGTTTACAGTCCGAGGATTGGCCTAGTCTAGGACACTCAAGTGAGAGATACCCAGAAACAGCTTTTCCAAACAAAAACTTGAAAGGATCAAACAGACTCTGATTCAAGGGAGAAGAAAGGAATCATTGGGAACAAGCGATAATAGATGGACAAGCACAGAGAGGAGAACACTGTCATCTACTCAAGTAGATGGTGAGGTCGTGCAGATTCAATCTTGGAACTTGATTTGAAACAAGAGGGCAGACTTGGGGCTTATCAGACCTACGTTGTCCTTCTGCCTTACTCATAATCCAAAGTACAGAATGATCTCTTGGGGACGTTGAAGAGAAGAATCGAGGACTCCTTTCGTAGGCCCCTAACATCCTTTGAAGAGAACTCTACCTTTGCATAGCTCTGGCCTCACGGGGGCCCACTGGCTACATGCTAATGTTTCCCAAGAGATCTCTTTGAAGCCTTGAAGGAATGGACGCCTGTCATGCTTGGGGTATGTAGTTTGGTTTGGAAGGGCTCTAGAAGTGTGCTGAAAAGCACCCTTTGCCAGAGGGCTTCATTCCTGTGTGAAGGCTGCCCTCCCAGGCTACAGTGCTCAGTTGGGCTCCAATGAAATTAACTCCCCCATCTCTTGCCGTAGAAGGAGTACTGATTCTGTGTTTTGACACCATATGGAAGGAGGTTGACTGAAAACTAGAACATTACCATGATATTTAAAGAAAAATACACATGCTAGAGCTCAGGATGTAAATCAAACAGTAACAGACTCTGTAGAAATAAAGTAAGCCTGTATGTAGATGTAATCTAGGGGAGCATTCAAGGTTCAGGGCTGAGCGTTGAAACTTCCCAAATCCAGGGAAAGAGACGGAAGGATTTCTCACCTGGAGAGAGGAATTCATCAGACTCATCGAATTTGTCTCGGAACCATTGTGTCCGTGAAGGTGGTTGCCAGGACAACGTCTAACCTGGAGTTTCTCATCTCACAATGTCAAACGAACCAAGATGGACACGTGTCCTCAGTTCTCAGTTGGACGCAAGCTAGGATAGCAAAGATTCCTTCAACTGACAGATGGAAATTCAAAGACAACATCCAACAATCACCAAAGCACCCACACGTCGGCCTACAGAACATATGGTGATTAAAAAAATACAGAATTCCTAACCTAGAATGAAGGAGAACCCACTGATAAGCATATCGAAGGGAGAGAGATCAGAAAGACCACTACGATTAGACTAAGGAAAGAAAACAAGCTCCCAGAAAATGGAAGGCAAACAGAAATCACACCTGAATACTCCACAGTGAATGAAGTCAGTGTTTACAAAGAGTCTGCTTGAACGTCTTTTGGGAGTTTTGATTTTACGTGAATTGTTTGCCATTACCCAGCATTATAACATCCTATACCTTTCAGATCTACATCCTCATAGATTTAGACTTCTGTGTATGTTACATCATCTTCACCACCGTAAGCCTAATTACAGGCCCTCACCACACACTTGTGTCAAATCAACTATTTCTCCCTCTGGGCCCCGCCACCTTTCCCTCTGGGAACCAGAAATCCCATGTCACGTGCTACCTGTTTCTTGGTCCTTTTTTTCCTCTTCTCCTTGTAAGAGAGACCCTATGGTATTTGACCTTCCCTCTTGGGCTTGTTTCCATGCCCCTAAAACCCTCAGGAGCCATTCTGTTGGTCACAAATGGCTGGAAGGCATCTGTTCCTGCAGCTCAGTGCTATGCCATTGTGTGGCTATAGCCCATCTTTCTTGTCCATTCGTCCCTTGATGGGCACCAGGGAGGCTTCCCTGTCTTCGATATCGGGAGTAAGGTTGTGGTGAGCACAGCGGTGCATGGATCTCTGTGCATTAGTGTTTCCAAGTTCTTTGGATATATATGCCACAGAGGAATACCTGGATCATGTGGTAGATGGATTCTGAAAATTCTGAGGCAATTCCACACCACTGCGCGTAGTGGCTGCACCGGTTTACACTCCCACCAGCAGTGCAGGAGGCTTGCCTTCTCTCCACCTCCTCTCTGAAACTTGTTGGTTCCTGTCTTCATCCTTATAGCCATTTTGACCACTGTGAGCTATCTCAGTGCCGTTCGTATTTGCATTGAGCAGAGACTTAATGATGATGAGCATCTTTTCATACAGCCTGTTGGCCATCTTTCTATCTTCCTGGGAGAAATGTCTGTTTCCATCTTTTGCCCAGGATTTATTTGGCTTGTTGTTTTTTCTCCTGTGGAGACATATGACTTCATTGGATCTTTTGGCTATTCACCCCTTCTCTGATGTGTGGTTTGCAAACCTGCTGTCGCAGTTGTTGTGACGTCTTTGCACTGAGTCCATGGTGTCGTTGACTGGGCAGAAGCTTCTGCGTTGGATGGAGTCCCGCTTGTTTCTTGTTTCCTTTGTTGCCCTTGCCCAGTCACACATGCTTCTTCCAAATAGGCGGCCAAGCCAGATGGCAAAGAGCAAGCTGCCTGCGTTTTCTCCTCGAAGTGTCACGGTTTCAAGTCTTCCATTCAAGGCCTTAATCCATTTCGAGGTGGCGTGTGTGCCTGGTGTAACATCACGGTCTACTCTCATTGTATTACATCTGGCTGTGCAGTCTTTCCAGCACCGTTTCCCGTCGAGAGTCTCTTTTCTCTGCTTTCTCCTCTTGGCTCCCTGGTCGAAAATGGGCTGTCCATAGATGTGAGAGTTGATTTCTGGGCTCTCGATTCTGTTCCATGCATCTGTGTGCCTCCTTTGCAGGCCAGGCTGTGCTGTTTTGGTACCTAGCTCTTCGTCCTATATGTGACAGTAAGGAAGTGTGATAATTGCTGCTTTGTTCGTTTTCCCCAGGATTCTTTTTGCTATTCAGGGTCTTTTGTTGCTGGATAGAAACTTTAGGATTCTCTCTTCTATTTCTGTGGGAAAGATTGCTGCAACTTTGACTGGGACTGCATGGAATCCAGACATTGCTTTGTTGACAAAAGTAATCTGTAACCAATCTGTAAATGAAAATTTGGGGGAGTTTATTCTGAGCTTCAATCTGAGGATTATAACCCAGGGCCTTTCTACCCAAAGGAAGAAAGAGCATCAGAGAAGTGGGGTGCACAGACTGGTTGTATTCCCCTCATAGAGGATCTTTCACATAGGATTGAAATGTCCCATTTACAATAGTTGCGAGACTGCTCTGTTGGCACAGTGATTGATGGAAATAGCAGGTAGGTCTTCTGTCTCAGTGAACACAGTAGGGTGGCAGTCTGTTGTCTCCAGCTGACTGGTCACAGGTGAGCTGGGTGGTCAAAGGTGAGTGCAGCAATCAGTTCCTAGTCTAGGGAGAAATGCTTATCCCTAAATAAATGCTAATGTGGGGGAAAGTTGCACCTTTATCTCAAGGGCCATAGGAAATGTCTAAGCAGATATGCAATGCATGCTAAATAGCCATAGTCAGGCCCTTTTGGAAAAAACAAAATCAGGCTGAATTAGGTTTACACCAAATGGCTTCCTCATATAGTCCAATATATCCAATTGCTTCCCATTTTTATTTGTCAGCTTTATGCCGTATGGACGTTTCAAGTGTGTCCATTGTTGCATTCGAAGGGCACGGAATAGCCTTGTGTTTCCTTGTGTCTTGTGGAATTTCTTTCCCCAAAACTTTGCTAGTTTTTGTTTTCCATCACTTTCTCCTGTTTGTCCAAGGTTATTCGCAGATATCATTTTCTTCTCACTGGCATGGGTTTTTTTTGAGGTTCAGCTTTTCTATTCTTTGCAACTTTTAATTGGTTTTGTTTGGCAGAAGTTTATGGCTGTGCTCAAATCTGCTGGCTGTGCTGCTCTCTTTGCTGAGGAAGAGTGGCACTGTCTAACATCGCTTCCCATCTGCCTCTACACTAGCTCGCATGCCTGGCCCAGAATGGCTGGACAAGCGTTGAGGAGGCTCACCCCCAGGATTCCACGTGGCCGACCCTGGCCTGCCGACCCAGAACACGTGGACTTCACCGCTGGCCCACTGGCTGGACCCTTTCGTGCTCCATTGGCAACCTGCAGTTGAGTGGAATGTGACTTGAATATGCTACTTGAACCCAACTCTGGCCCTGTGTAAATGAGGCCAGGTTGTTTCTGTGGCCCACTGTGATGTCGGAGGATTTTTCAGAATCGTGTCTCGTCTGTCCAGTCTAGCTTGGTGGACACAGGGTTTCAGAGCATGCGTGGAGCAGTCTCATAACTCACCCTTCCCAGTTAGGCCAGGTTAGACCTTCCCTGCAGTTTTTGGGGTTGTGACTTTCCCGGACTTTCAATCGTTCAAGCAGAGTCTGTCTAAAGACTGACATCTTTCACTGTGGATTATTGAGGTGTGATTTCTGTTGGCCTTCCATTTTATGGGACCCTGTTTGCTTTTCCATGTTCTAATCATCATGTTCTTTATGAGCTTGTGCTTTAACATGCTTATCAGTGTGTTCTCCTTCACTCCATTTTAGGAATTTTGTATTTCTTTAATCACCATATGTTCTGTAGGCCAAGGTGTGAGTCCTTTCGTGATTGTTGGGTGTTGTCCTGGAATTTTCATCGTTCACTTGAGGGTATCTTTGCTATCCCAGCCTAGATCCAACTGAGCACTGACTACACGTGGTCATCTTGGTTCGTTTGACATTGTGAGATGATAAACTCCAGGTTCAAGGTTATCCTGGCAACCACCTTCCCGGGCCCAATGGTTTCGACACAAATTAGATGAATCTGATGAATTTCTCTCTGCAGGTGAGAGACCTTCTGTCCCTTTTCTGGATTTGGGAAGTTTCGAGCTTGACCACTGATCCTTGAACTTTCCACTAGATTACGTCTAGATACTGGCTTACTTTATTTCTACAGGGTTTGTTATTTGTTTGATTTACATCCTCAGCTGTGGCATGTTTATTTTACTTTAAGTATAATGGTAATGTTCTAATTTTCTGCCATCCTCTCTACGTGTGGTTTCGAAACACATTATCAATACTCCTTCTACGGTAAGAGATATGGGGAGAGAATCTCACTGATCCCACTGAGCCCTGTAACCTGGGAGGCCAGCCTTCACAAAGGATGGAAGCCCTCTGCAAAAGGGTACTTTTCAGCACACTTCTAGAGCCCTTCCAAACCAAGAGACATACCCAAGCATGGCAGGGGTCCATTCCTTCAAGACATCAATGAGCTCTCTTGTGACATATTGGCATATACCCAGTGGGCCCCCAAGACTTGAGAGCTGTGGAAAGTGAGAATTCTCTTCAAGAATGCTAGGGGCCTAGGAAAGGAGGCCTCGATTCTTCTCTTCAATGTCCTCAACTGATCAGTCTTGACTTTGTATTATGGGTAAGGCAGAAGGACAACGTAGGTCTGATAAGCCCCGGGTCCGGCCTCGTTTTTCAGAACACATTTCCAGCTTGAATCAGCATGGCCTCCCCAGACTTCCATAGATGACAATGTTGCCCTCTGAGTACTTGACCCTCTATTGTCTCTTCTTCCCAATGATTCCTTTCTCATCCCTTGAATTAGCGTCTCTTTGATGTCTTCAAGTTTCTGTGCCCGGTTTGTGTTTGGAAAAGCTGTTTCTGTGTACCTCTCACTTGAATATCCTAGCCCAGGCCAATCCTAGAGCTGGAAACCTATGGCCAACTTTGGTGACATGGTCACCATGATGTCATAAACACACTCAGAATTCTAAGTTGTCCTGACAACCTCCATGCACACAGTGTTACAGAGCCATCTCATACCAGTCTGACGACTCCCCCTTTCCAGGTGTGATAGTTTTCCTTTTTCTGGACTTCTTGTCGGTTTCCAACTTTCTCCTCAAACCTTGAAAGATCTACTACATTCCTTCTAGACAGTGGTTTCTTTCCTTTAAGATAGTCCTGGGATTTATCTCTTATCTTTTGTGGATGTGGCCAAATGTGTGGACTTTCCCCACAGAAAGTCCTGGAGTCCCTGTGAAGCTGAAGTTACCCAAGCAATCCTCTGATGAGCAATGATCATGTCAACTCATAGCAGTCTGGTGTTTCCACCTTGGCAGGTCAGATGTTTTCCTTCCTTCATCATTTGGGAAAGTGTACCTGATGTCTTCATAGATTGTAATATTCTCATGGTTCTTTTCCTGGTGTGTATTCATAAGGTATCCTCACATTTTCTACTTCTTCATGATCTCTGTCGGCACCATACCTTGAAATCTATATTTCCTAATGCTCCTAATCGGATCTGCACCTGCGATGCCAGCCTGCCAGTCCCAGGCCGCCCAAGTGGAATACGGACACCTACCCACTACACCAGAGGGCTGGCCCTGAATTGGACTTTTGGACCAACCTTTGGCTTGACCTTCGGAAGATGTTGGTCTGCATTGATTATTCGTAAAGGTAATTAGCAGTAACACCGTGGACAGCAGCATTTTCAGTTGGCTCAGGAGTTTAGCAGGGGTCATGTTCTGTTGGTAGTGTTCCACTTCATCTCTTTGCAATGGTCTACCTTTATGTTGCATCATTAAGCATTTCGAGGTGATTATCAATCCTTTGAAGTTCATAATCTCTAAACTCTTTCAGCCTGCAAACTTTATCCCTTAAACCTGCTTGCCTTTATGGAGTTTTGATTTTAGGTGAATTGATTTCCATAACCTAGCATTAGAAAATCCTACAGCTTTCAGATTTACATCCTCATAGATTTAGACTTCTGTGGATGCTACATCTTCTTCCCCACAGTAAGCCTAATTACAGGCCCACACCCCACAATTGTGCCTACTCAACTCTTTCTCCCACCGTCCACTGCCACCCGTTCCCTCTGGGAACCACCAATCCCATATCACGTTCTACCTGTTTGTTGGTCCTTATTTTAATCTTCTGCTTGTAAGTGAGATGCGATGGTATTTGATTTCTCCCTTGGGCTTGTTTCAGTTCCCCTCCCACCCTCAGGAGTGATTCTGCTGTCACAAATCGCTGGACTGCACTCTTTCTTACAGCTGAGTGTTTTGCCTTTGTGTGGATATAGCCCAACTTCCTTCTCCATTGGTCCTTTGATGGGCACCAGGGCGGCTTCCAAGTCTTGGATATCGGGAGTAAGGCTGTGGTGAACACAGCGGGGCACGGATCTGTGTGCATTAGTGTTTCGCAGTTCTTTGGATAAACACGCCGGAGAGGAATAGCCGGATCATATGGTAGATGGATTTGGAAATTTCTGAGGCAATTTCACATGGCTATGCCTAGTGCCCTCACCGGTTTGCACTCCCACCAGAGGTGCAGGACTCTTCCCTTCTCTCCACCTTCTCTCTGACACTTGTTGTTTCCTGTTTTGTTCCTTATAGTCATTCTGAACACAGGGAGCTGTCATCTCATTGCCGTGAGGATTTGCGTTGGCCTTATACTTAATGGTGTTGAACATGTGTTCATACAGCTGTTGGCCACCTTTCTGTCTTCTTGGGGTAAATCTCTGTTTCCATCTTCTGCCCAGGTTTTAATGGGCTTTTTGTTTTTTCTCTTGTGGAGACGTGTGTGGTTATTGGGTCTTTTGGCTATTCAGCCCTTCTCAGATGTGTGGTTTGAAACATCCTCTCCCTGTTGGTGTGCTGTCTTTGCATTGAGTGGACGGTTTCCCCGGCTGGACAGAAGCTTCTACGTTGGATGGAATCCTGCTTCTTTCTTCTTTTCTTTGTTGCCCTTGCCCAGTCACACATGCTTCTTCCAAATAGGCGGCTACCCCAGATGGCAAAGAGCAAGTTGCCTGTGTTTTCTCCTAGAAGTTTCACTGTTTCAAGACTTCTGTTGAAGGCTTTAATCCATTTCGAGGTGGTGTGTGTGCCTGGTGTAACATCATGATCTACTCTTATTGTGTTACACGTGGCTGTGCAGTCTTCCCAGCACCATTTATTTTAGAGACTCTCCTTTCTCCACTGTCTCCTCTTGCCTTCCTCATTGCAAATGCGCTGTCCATATATGTGTGAGTTGACCCTTGTGTTATCCATTCTGTTCCACTGGGGTTTGTGCCTGTTTTGGGGACCAGGCTGTGCTGGTTCGGTAATAAGCGCTTCGTCCTACATGTTGAAATCAAAGTGTGGTAGTCCTGCTTTGTTCGTTCTCCTCAGAATTCCCATGTGTATTCAGGGTCCCTTGTTGCTGGATAGAGACTTTAGGATTGTCTCTTCTATTTCTGTGGAAAAGATTGCTGCAAATTTGACTGGGATTGCATGCAACCCAGAGACTGCTTTATCCATTGCGGACGTTTCAGGTGTTTCAGATCTTACATTCCTAGAGCACGGAATACCCTTCCGTTTCCTTGTGTTTTCTGGCATTTCTTTCCCTAAAGCGTTGCTAGTTTTTGGTTTCCATAGCTTGCACCTGTTTGTCTAAGCTTATTCCTAGAAATCTTATTCTTCTTACTTGCATGTTTTTTTCCAGAGGTTCAGTTTTTCTATTCTTTGAAACTTTTCATTGTTTTTGTTTTGGCAGATGTTTATGGCTGTACGCATATCTGGTGGCGATGCTGCTGTATTAGCTGGGCAAGAATGACGCTGTCTGACGTTGCTTCCCATCTGCCTCTACACTACCTTGGACGCCTGCCCCAGAATATCTGGACCATCGGTGAGGAGGTTCACCTCCAGCATTCTGCATGGTCTGCCCTGGGTGCCGACCCAGAATTTGCGGACTTCACCACTGCACCACTGACCAGCACCTTTCATGTTCCATTGGAAACCTGCATTTGATGTGGAATGTGAGTTGAATATGCTATTTGGGACAAATCTTGCACTGTGTAGACGAGGCCAGTTTGTTTTTCTTCTCCACTCTGATGTCAGAGGATTTCTCAGAATTGTGTCTCTGCTATCATGGCAAACTTCATCGACACAGGTTTTCAGAGCCAGATTTTAACAGTCTCATAACTCACCCTTACCAGTTAGCCTAGGTTTGACATTTGCTACAGTTTTTGGGTTTGTGACTTTCTCTGTCTTTCGAACGTTCAGGGAATGTCTAAAACGGACATCTTTCATTGTGGATTATTCAGGTGTGATTTCTGTGTGCCTTCCATTTTCTGGGACGGTTTTTTGTTTTCCATGTTATAATTGTTGATATGGGCTCGGTGAGCTGAAGACTCGAATGAAAGATTTCTCGGACATTGAAGGTCTGGCACTGGTGCTCTTTTATTTAGAGAATAGTATGGGATAGCATGGGGACAGGACCCATGGGTAGTGAAGAGTTGCTGCTGCTCCCTGGGGATGGGACCCATGAGCAGTCAAAGCTCCTGCTGCTGCCCTGAGTTGAGGGTTAGGGCTAGTTTTATAAGTCATGGGTACATGATTTATTTTTACCGGAAAAAGAAATGATGTGGTAAAATGTCTTTAAATGATTTCAGTGCAGATGGGGTCTGGTTAATGTGCAGTCATATAACTTTAGATACGGATCTGGCCCTGTAGATCAGCATGTAGCTGAGGATGCGCTGAGCTTCTCTCCCTGAGTCAGCCCTAATTCCACCTGCTCATATAGTTTGGCATGTAGGCCAGATCACCTTGGGCTTCCCTAGCTGGGGCAGCCTTAATCCACATCATAAACACCCCCTGAACCCATTTGGACTGGAGAGGTTTGGGGATATGGACGATGGTCAGTCTTCTGTAACTACTTATGGCTGTACAAGGTTGCAGAGCTCTCCCTAAATGGGGTCATAGGTACAGGTAGGATGTTCAGTGGACTGGAAGCCTTCACCTGTGGAGTTCAAGGCTGACAAGGTATACAGAGCCTCTGGAGACGGGAGAATCATTTGACGAGAGGTGGTCCAGGAGGTGAAACTTTTTTCACATGTGGATGACAGACAATGAAACAGACAACAAACTATAATAAGAAATACAAGCAGTATGTTTAACCCAATGTATAACGTATTGAAGTAGTGCAGAAACCTGGTCCTGACTTGGAGTTCAACCAATCGTTTAGAGTTAGGGTTGATAAGACACGGATTTAATTTGGTGGTTGGGATAGGAAGTCAGAAATATTTTGACAGTAGTCAGGAATATAGACACAACATTCAGTTTTTATAATGGCATAGGTGCCCCCTTGTGCTGCTGTCAAGACATCCAGTGTCATTTGGATTTGGAGGACTGCCTTACACATTTGGGATACTTCTAAATTGAGCAGCGAAATGCTATGTTGTGCATCATTTAATGCCTTCATAATAAATTTGTTTAGGACTTCCACGTGCAAGACGACACTTTCGATTCCTAATTGGGGAAGGAAAATTGCGGAAAGATGGTGATACCAGTGGAAGACAGACCTGGTTCAGCGCTGCTGCAGGTTGGGTAGGAGAGCAGGAGGAGATGTAATAAATGTAGTTCTACCCTGCATCCAGCTAAAGCCTAGTGTGCATCGTGCAATCCACTTAGGTGGAAGCAAAGGCCATAAATTGGAGCCGCATAGCCACTCAGCACCATTAGAGACTAACCAAAGCATGCTGGGCTGTCTATCCCAGTCAGTCCCAAACCAATCAGTACTTTTTTAAGACTATGATATGAGAACACATATAACAGCGAATTTTTCCCATAGGTCGGCTGTTATTAGGCCATGTATCACAGGTGTGATTGGTTTGTTCCCAACAGAGAGTGACCTTTTACTGAGTTGACCACTAGTAGGAGTGAACCAAATACATTCATCCCAAATTTCATATTGTCCATCCTGTGTGTATCGATAAGTTGGGGACTTTCCCTTTGGAACTTGTTGCTTCTGATCCACCTGTGACAAGGCAAATCTAGTTAGTATTTGGGAGTAGTTTTAAAGGAAAATGTTTGATTGTGGCCAGGGAACTCGCAGGTGTCAGACATAGATGAGCACAAGGAGACATTACGATTAGTAATAGATGAATCTTGTGGATGAAAAGAGCTAGAATCTAATATCCATGAATGCCTACTATAGCTTCTACAGAAACATAATTTTTTCTCTCTTAAATCACCCTCATTTTTACAAAAGATAGCTAAATCAGGATTAACAGGTTTGCAAGTAAAGTGTAGTTTCAATACAACTTGCTCCAATTATTTACATAACAGCTACAAGAATAGCAATTGTTTATACAGGCTTTTTAAAGTATGCTTTGCTGGAAATTTTTATGAGGAATCACAGATTGTACTGTGAAAGCCTCTAGAGGCCAGAAAAGCCAAGCCAAGGATTTGCCATCAGATTTTGCCTGCAGTACTTACAGATTTGAGTGGTGTTCTCTTTCAGGTCCCCCAAAGTATTTGGAGGTTACTTGCACCTGCCAGATAAGCACGCTTCCTTACTTAACGGGTAAGATTGCCAAAATCTCTGTAAACACGGTACCAGGCCCGTGTTTCCGAGTGGTCCTATTCCAGAAAGTCCAATCTTTGTTCCTGAAATGCTGTCTTGTCATATCTGAGTCTGTGTGATTCAAATATGACATTCCAGTCAAAGCCTTGGTAATATAACCAATGTGACCTGTTATAAAGAGAACAGATTCTTATGGAACTTATGCAACTATTGCCACAAAATGACCATACTCAGTAACAAAGGGTTTGACAATTTCTTAGGGATAAGGTAGGGAGAAAAAGATAAATGTTTCAGTTTTGCTCATAACGGTATAATTTCACCAAATTGCTGTAAGTCAAAGTTAGCATAAGAGAAAAGAGAAAAAGACTTCCTTCATTATGAGAAAACAAAACAACACATCAAAACTCAACAATATTTCAAACAGAAGTCCTAAAAAATTATAATCCTCCTCATCAGTTCACACAGTCCTGTATAATCAATTCTTGAGCTAAATCTGTCCTTAGCAGATCGAGGAGCTTAGTTTCTGTTACAATTCTGTAGTTTCTTGCTCAGCTCAGTTTTACAATCTGAAAGTTTATCAGAAACCTGTAGTTTAGATCCTCTGTGTCAGAATCCTTTCCCAGAATATCTCGGAAGATGAAACATATTTGCAAAAGAAAAAAGCATCAGAGAAAAACAACAATTATCTGCAAATGGACAAAGGACTCAAAAGGGCAATTGACAAAGAAACTTGGATACTTCTGTGACATATGACCCTTACAGATAATAAGTGGACTTATGACTGATAACCAGGACAGATCAGAATCTTAGGAATTCTATATAATTTGAAGACATCTATATTAATAACATTTACCCATCTAATACCACCTAAGAATATCTATCATCACTTGTTTCACAATGTTTCCCATGTAATTTAATAGAAAAAATAAGCCTAATTAGTTTAATGTTTTCCTCCTTACAGGAACAGAGAGCAAATTTCTTTGAGAAGACTCAGGGGCCCTCTGAAAATCCTCAGAGTAATTTCTCTTCTGTCCACCAGGTCAAAAGAAAGACTTCATTCAGCATTTGAATATTTTTGAGGGAGAAGCTTTCAAAACATATCCAAAGTTTTTTAAATGCTTCTTCAAATAGGAAACAACACTCACTGTGAAACAATGCTCAGGTATCTATTCAAAGTGATGACAGAAAGAGTCAAAAATCTTAAGAGTGACCTCAGTCATTATTTTCACAAAACACGTTTCTCTCTTAGGTAGACTTACTCAAAGGAAGAGCTTTTATAACTTCTTTATCAAGAGCAGATCCAAAGTTCAAGAAAAAGTATCCTTTTAGAGAAAACCAAATTTCAATTTCTGCACCTACTTATTTTGAACATTCAAACTCATTCACTTAATTGAACTTACTTTAGTCTACTTGAGTAGGCATAAAACTCTTATCAGAATTTCTACTTCACAAACCTTCTACAACTTTCTTTTTCGTTTTCAGAATGTGTCAACAACTCTTTCTTTTTTCCTTTCTAGTACATTAGGATAAATTTATGTTTCTTAACCCATCAAACAAAAATATTTCCATTCTTTATACCTTTTTTACTGAAAGCATACATTTTAACTTCCCTGAATACAGAGCTCTTTTCCTTATTAATTTCCTGTAGCTTTAATTCCATAAGTTAATTAGAACTTTTAAGCCTTAACAGATCTACTAAACACAAAAAAGTAAGCAATTATGAATTGTCTTTTATATCAGCATTCTAAACACTTCATAACTTTAGAAACATGCAGCTTTACAATAAAACACAGGCATGCTTTTTGATACACCCACACTCTTTTAGCCTCTTCAAGAAGAAGCCCAAAGTAGATAACTTAGATATGTTTATTAATAATGATTCAGTGTTTCATCCTATCCAAAAATGACCCGCATATTCATCTTTTTATCATTTAACTTAACTTGGCAAAAGTCAAGATTGTTACACAGAAAATTTTTGAAGCTGCTGTGTTTCAACAAGTATACTGACCATAAAAGTTATTGTACTCACTTTTATGAGTTTTATGTATTTAAACCATTTGTTTCCAACAACTACGTTCAGATTACCTATGGAAACCTCATGAGGAATTAGACAAAACTGGTCATCATTTAAAGCTATTATTTTACTGACAAATTTAAGAAAGTGAACTTATATGACTAGATAACCCAGGGTGAAATGCCTGCATCCTATGCAAATACAGACAACTCTGACAAGAAGATAATTTTCAATCAAACCAACAAACTTTAACAAGCTTTCATTTACCAAAGGTTAATTCACATCACGTTAACTTTGAAAGGCACTGAGTTAATTTCTACTACATTTAGAATTTATGTAAGCACTTTCTTTAAGCCAACTAAACAGAGATCTTAATTTTGGCCAGACCATCCAGGGGTAAAAATATCACACGTAAAATGTACACATAGACACACATACACAGAGACTGTACAACCATTGTTTTAAAAACTACTCCAGTGAATCAGGTACAATAATATAAAGCTCACCAGTTATGAATCCACACTTTGTTTTGAGCCTTTTTACTAATACTTATGGAGAAGACCCTCGAGATGGTAGACTTTCTGCAAGGGCGCACTTATGACCATTTATCCTTTCCCCTCCTTTTTTTTTTTCAGTCTTAAGAATGAGTGATGGGCTACATAGTAGTTCCTGGAGAGGAGGGATGAGAATCCTTTTCATGATAAAGGAAGTAGGTGGAATCTGAACTGCCTCTAGAGCTGTCTTTCCAGTCTTGCAAGGATTTTGTAAGGACAGTTGCTCTTGACTTCTCAGAAACTGGACTGAAACTTGAAGGACATTCTAGGTTGATCTACCTGTCCAACTGCACCAGAAAGGCACAGAGATACATCACAAATTTTCTCCCAGATGAAGTTTCTGGGGCATACCCATACAATTGAAAGTGTTTCTAATTAGTTAGAATGACCCTAAGTGGTGAGTCTCTTGGGATGCTTACGTCATTCCCCATGGCAGTAAAGCCAGTGTCGGACTGACAGTGAACTGGACAAGGGTGCAGTGCCTACAAAGGCCTGGAACATGCTGGAGGCCGGGGCTCCCAGTAGCCGGGTTGAGAGTTAAGTCCCTTGCAAAATATATTCAAGTTTTTCAATTTTACAGAATGTCCAGGTTCTGGTCAAGTCCAGCCTGAACTTAACCAAGACTTGGTGACAACAGAGGACATGATGAGCAAAACAAAGAAATTAAAAGAAGACACCAGACCTCACCCTCATGGCCGTTCCCAGAGGGTTATCATGATAAAAGTCACACAACAGTTCCCATGCTGGGGCACACTACCGTAGCATGACAGTTCACAGAATAAATCACAGCTCTCCTAACCTCATAGCCAACTCAGTAGGTGACTAAAACACTCAATGAGTCAACCGCCAACAGAGGGCACCCTACTTGGGGTCGTCGGGGTGATCAGGCCCAGAAAGCCAAAGTTGGGGCTCCCAGTGTTGGAGGACTTGACTGTTGAAAGATTTCATTGTTTCCCGGTTGAAAAGCTCAAAAGGAGACGAAAATGGCCATTGTAACTCTAAGAAAGATGAAAGAGACAGGTCCATTACCTTGAAAATCCCCCCTGAACCTAGGGAAGCATCCTACCTGTTGTTCCTACAGTGGGGTGCCTATAGCAAGGGGTGATGGGGGTGTCCCCCAGAATTGCATCCCTTGGATACCTTCCCTGCTATGCCTGGCAGTAACAGGTGCCTGGTGAACATCTTTCCTATTCTGCCTGGAAGTAATAGGTGCCTGGTGAGTGGTCCCCAAGAGAAAAGGAGAAATTTAAGAGAGAACATGATGGAGAGAAATAGTGAAGAAGTTTCGGCCACGCATGGGTCATTCTACCCAGTTGCCTGTTGGAGCCATTCTCCAAAGAAGGGTTCCCAATACTCAGACAAAGTTTAGACGTTGGTACTTTCCCTGAACTGAAGTCCCGATTGGGACATTCACACAGTTCAGATGGTCAAGTGTATGGGAGGTATCCCAATCCAGCTTTAGGGATAGAAACCTTCCACGAGAGTCTTGGAGATTGCCAACCATCCTAATGACTGAAATGGCTGACCCGTTCCCACGTAAACTTTATGTATTAGAGATAGGGTCAGGAAGGAATGGATTAATTCATTCTACATCACTCTTAGGCTAAAGGTACTGATTCTCTTCAAGCTGAATGCCAGATTTGCACCATAGAGTAGCCATGGGCAGCAAACATGAATTCATGCAGCTATTCAAGACAGTTCCTGATGGAGAAGTGAATTTAGATCCATCCTCGAAAAAGAGAGAGGCACAAGGAAGGAAAGGGCACTTACCAGAATTCGAGCTCACAAACCAATGAAGCACGATTCCCATATGGGCCACGAGATACGATGTGGGGTCGGCAAGCTCAAGAGTTGAAAATAAGATTTCTTGGACCCTCAAGGTCTGGCAGTGGTGCTCTTTTATTTAGAGAATGGTACAGGATAGCATGGGGACAGGACCTATGGGCAGTGAAGAGCTGCAGGCATGGGGACAGGACCCATGGGCAGTGAAGAGCTGCTGCTGCCGCTGCATTGGGAAAGGACCCATGGGCAGTCACAGCTCCTGCTGCTGCCCGGAGTTGAGGTTAAGGACTAATTTTATCAGGCATGGGTACGTGACTTATTTTTCCTGGAAAAAGAAAAGATGATGTAAAAAGTCATTAAATGATTTCAGTTCAGATGGGTTCTGGATATTGTGTGGTCATATAACACTAGATACGAAACTGGCCCCATAGATAGGCATGTAGGTGAGCATGACCTGGGCTTCTCTCACTGGGGCACCTCTAATTCATACCAAAAGAAATTCAACGGGTCCTATAGTTCTGCATGTTCACCAGCTAACCTAGGGCTTTCGAATGGGGGCAGCCTTAATCCACATCAATCCTCATGGTCTTTCACAGCTGTCTCCCATAGATATGCTCATCAGTGTATTCTCCTTCATTCCAAGTTAGGAATTTTGTATTTCTTTAATCACCATGTGTTCTCTAGGCCGATGTGAGTGCTTTCGTGATTGTTGGGTTTTGTCTTTGAATTTCCATCGTTCACTTGAAGGAATCTTGGCTATCCTAGCCTAGGTCCAACTGAGCACTGAGAACACGAGGTCATCTTGGTTGGTTTGACATTTTGAGATCAGAAACGCCAAATTCTAGTTTGTCCTGGCAACCACCTTATGGACATAATGTTTCTGAGACAAATTAGACAAATCTGATGAATTCCTCTCTCCAGGTAAGATATTTTTATGTCTTTTTTTCTGAATTTGGGTAGGCTAGACCTTGACTTCGGATCCTTCATTGTGCCAGTAGAATACGTCTAGATACTGGTTTACTTTATTTCTGTAGGGTTTGCTAGTTGTTTGGTTTACATCCTCAGCTCTGGCATGTTTATTTTTCGTTAAATATAAGCGTAATGTTCTAATTTTCAGCCAACTTCCTCACATACGGTGGCAAACCACATAATCAATACTCTTCTATGACAAGAGATAGGGGGAGAGAATTTCATTGGGGCCAAATGGAGCATTTTAGCTTTGATGGCAGCCTTCACTTTGGATTGGTGGTTCCCAGAGGGAAAGAAAAAATCCAAAAAGCTGTGCAGATTTACGGCATAAAGCTTTTGAGGCTGAAAGAGATTAGAGAAGATAAACTTTCAAGGATTGTGAATCTCCTCCAAATGCTTAATGATGCTACAGAAAGGTAGACCATTGCAAATATATTAAGAAGAATACTACAAAGACAACATGTTCCGTGCTAAACTCATGAACCAAGGGAAAATGTTACCCTCTGTGAGGTTACTACTCATTACCTTCACGAATAATCACAGCAGGCCAGCTTCTACCCAATTTCAGGCAAAAGATTGGTCCAAAAGTAAAATTCACGGCCAGTCATGTGTTCTGGTGTGTAAGAGCCCACGTTCCTAGTCTGTGGCCTGGGACTCATGGATTCACATCACGGGTGCTGATCAGATTAGTAACATCAGGAGAGATAGATTTCATGGTATGGCGTGGGCAGAGATCATACATAAGTGGAAATTGTGAGCATACCTTATACATATGCACCAGGAAAACAACATGAATATATTGCAATCTATGACGCATCTGGTAGACTTCTCAAATACAGAATGGAGGAAGTGATGTGACTTGCATAGGTGGAATTGTCGGACTGCACAAGATGACACGATCATGGAACATCAGAGGATTGGCTGGGCAACTTCAACTTGGGAGGGACTCGTGGACTTTTTCTGGAGAAAGTCTACATATTTGGCCATATCCACAAAATGTGACAGATAAAACCAAGGATAAACTTAAAGTAAAGAATTCAGTGTCTAGAGAGAATGTAGTAGACATTTAAAAGTCCAAAGATAAAGTTATAAACAGACAAGAAATCCAGGAAATGGAAAACTATCAGACTGGTATCAGATGGCTCTGAAATACTGTGTGCATGGAAGATGCCGGGACAACTGAGAAGTTTGAGGGTGTTTATGACATCACAGTGAACATGTCACCCAAGAGGGCCTCATCTATATAGTCCGAGCATTGTCCTAGGCTACGATACTCAAGTGAGAGATACCCAGAAAAGAATTTAAAAACAGAAACCAGCACTGAAACTTGAAGAGTTAGAATTGCCGCTGATTAAAGGGATAAGAAAGAAGTCATTGTGGAGAAGCAATAAATAACAGAGAGACAAGCACAGAGTGGAGAACATTGTGATCTACTCTAGTAGATGTGGAGGCCGTGCTGATTGAAGCTTGCAACTTGATTTGAAACCAGAGGCTGGACTTGGGGCTTATCAGACCTACGTTGTCCTTCTGCCTTAATCATAATCCCAAATCAAGAATGATCTCCTGAGGACATTGTAGAGAAGGATCGATGCTTCCCTTCCTATGCCCCTAGCACTCATTGAAGAGAAGTCTCACTTTCCATAGCTTAGGCATTACGGAGGCCCACTGGGTACATGCTAATGTGTCACAATACGTCTCTTTGAACCCTTGAAGGACTAGAACCCCGCCATGCTCCAGGTATGTCGCATTGTTTGGCAGGGCTCCAGAAGTGTGCTGAGAATCACCCTTTTCCAGAGGGCTTCATTGCTTTGTGAGGGATGCCCTACCAGGCTAGTGTGCTCAGTTTGGCTCTAATGAAATACTCCTCCCCCATCTCTTGGAGTAGAATGATTACTGATGACGTGTATTGACACCATGTGAAAGGAGGTTGTCTGAAAATTAGAGCATTACAATTATCTTTATAGAAAAATAAACATGAGGTTGTAAATCAAACAAATAACACACCTTATAGAAATACAGTAAGCCAGTATCTAGACATAATCTAGTGGAACGTTCAAGGATCGGGGGTCAAGATCAAAACTTCCCAAAGCCAGAAATGAGACAGAAAAGTATCTTACCTGGAACGGAATTCATCACATCTGTATAATTTGTCTCGGGTACATTATGTTCATGAAGAAGGTTAACATGACAAACTAGAATTTGGAGTTTAAGATGTCAGAACGTCAGACCAACCAAGATGAACACGTGTTCACAGTGCTCATTTTGACCAAGGCTAACATGGTAAAGATTGCTACAAGTGACCAATGTAAATTCAAAGACAACACCCAACAATGAAAAGCACTCACAGGTAGGCCTATAGAACATAGGGTGGTTAAAGAAATAGAAAATTGATACCTTGGGATGAAGGAGAACTGGCTGACAAGCACACCAAAGGGGGAAATCTGAGAAAGACCATGATGATTATACTATGGAAAAACAAAATGGGCTCAGAATAGGGAAGGCAAACACAAATAACACCTGAATAATCCACAACGAAAGGTGTCAGACTTTAGACAGACTCTGCTTGAACTTTTGAAAGTCAGAAAGTGTCACAAACCAAAAAAACTGCAGTGAGGTAAAACCTGGGCTACCTGGAAAGGGTGGGTATGAGACTCCTCCAAACGTCCTATGAAACCCTGTGTCCATGAAGCTTGCCGGGAGAGCAGAGACACAATTATGACAAATTCTCTGACATCGCAGTTGACCGAAAATACAAACTGGCTACATCTACTCAGTGCCAGAGTTGGGCTGAAGTAGCCTATTTAAGTCACATTCCACTCAAATGCAGGTTGCTGAGGGAACATGAATGGGGCTGGTCAGTAAAGAATTGGGGAAGTCCACACACTCTGAGTTGGCAGCCAGGAGTTGGCAGGGTAGAATCATGGGGGTAAACCTCCTCACCGCTGGTACAGCCATTCTTGGGCGGGAGTGGGAGGTAATGTAGAGGCAGATGAGAAGCGACATTAGACAGGGCCACTCTTCCTCAGCAAATACAGGAGCATTTCCAGCAGATGTGAGCACAGTGATAAATCTCTTTCAAAAGGAAACAAATTAAAAGTTGCAAAGAATAGGAAAATTGAACCTCAATAAAAAAGAAAAAGGATGCCAGTAAGAAGAATAAGATACCTAGGAATAACCTCACCCCAACAGGTGAAAGCTCTGTAAACAGAAAACTAGCAAACCTTTGCAGAAAGAAATGGGAGAAGACACAAGGAAGCGGAAGGATATTCCATGCTCTTGAAATGGAAGAATTAACACACTTGAAATGTCCACACCGCATAGAGAAATCTCTTGATTCCATGCAGTCCCATACAAAGTTGCAGCAATATTTCTCACAGAGATAGAAGCGAGCATCCTAAAGTTCACATCCAGCAACAAAAGACCCCGAATAGCCAAAGGAATCCTGAGGAAAAAGAACAAAGCTCAAGGTATCACACTTTCTGATTTCAACATATAGGACGAAGAAATTGAAATGGAAACAGCGCAGGCTGGGATGCAAAACAGAGAAACAGAACCATGGAACAGAATCAAGAGCCCAGAGGTATAGGGACACATATATGGACAGCCCATTTTCGATCACAGCGCCAAGAGGAGACAGTGGAGAAAGGAAAGTCTCTACAATGAACGGTGTTGGGAAGAGTGCAGAGTCTCATGTAAGACAAGGAGAGTAGACCATGGTGTTACACCAGGCACAAACACCAACTCGAAATGGATTGAAGTCTAGAATGTAATACTGGAAACCATGAGACTTCTGGAAGAAAACATAGGTAGGGTGCTCTTTGTCATTTTTCTTAGCCTCATATTTGGAAGAAGCATATCTGTCTGGGAAAGGGCAATAAAGGAAACAAGAAACAAATGGGACTACATCAGATGCAAAAGCTTCTGCATAGCCAAGGAAATCATTGATTCAATGGAAAGACAGCACAACAACTGGGAGAGGATGTTTGCAAACCACACATTGGTGAAGGGGTGAATAGCCAAAAGATCCAATAAACTCATACGGCTCCACAAGAAAAAAAAAAAAACAAGCCCCATTAAAATCTGGGCAAAAGCTGGAAACAGACATTTCTCCCAGGAAGATAGAAAGATGGCCAACAGGCTGTATGAAAACATGTTCATCATCATTAAGTCTCTGGTCAGTGCAAATCTGAAAGGCAATGAAATAGCAGCTCACGGCAGTCAGAATGGCTATAACGATGAAGACAGGAAATAAGTTTCGGAGAGGAGGTGGAGAGAAGAGACGCCTCCTGCACTGCTGGAGGGAGTGTAAACAGGTGCAGCCACGACACAAAACGGTGTGGAATTGCCTTAGACATTTCCGAATACATCAACCATATGATCGAGCTATTCCTCTGTGGTGTGTTTATCCAAAGAACTTGGAAACACTCATACACAGAGATCGGTGCACACCTCTATTTACCCTGGCCTTATTCCCGATATCCAAGACTTGGAAGCCTGCCTGGTGCCCATCAAGGGATGAATGGAGAAGGAAGATGGGCTATAGCCACACAAAGGCATAGCACTCAGCTATAGGAACGGATTCAGGCCAGCCATTTGTGATCACCAGAATGGCTCCTGACGGTTTTAGGGGAACTGAAAGAAGCCCCAGGGGTATGATCAAATACCACAGGATCTCACGTGCAAGAAGAGCAAGAACGGACCAACAAACAGGTATCACATGACAATGGATTGGCATTTCCCAGAGGGAAAGTGGGGCAGTGGCCAGAGAGAGAAAGTGTTGATTAGGCACAGGTGTGTGGTTAGGGACAGTAATTAGGCTTACGTTGGTGAAGATGATGTAACCTACTCTGAAGTCTAAATCTATGTGGATGTAGATCTGAAAGCTATAGGTCATTAGAATGTTGGGTTACGGCAATCAATTCACATAAAACCAAAACTAGCAAAAGAGATGCAGATTTACAACCGGAAGCTTTGGAGACAGAAAGAGGTTAGAGAAGATGAACTTCCAAGTATTGGTAATCACCTCAACATGCTCAATGTTGCTACAGAAAGGTAGACCTTTGCAAAGAGATGAAGAGGAATACTACCAAGAGAACATGTTCCATGCTAAACTCATGAACCAACAGAAAACGTTACCGTTCATGATGTTACTACTGATTCCTTCACGAATGATCGAAGCAGGCCAACATCTTCACAGGTCAGGTCAAAGGTTGGTCCAAAAGTGCAATTCAGGGCCGGCCCTGTGATGTAGCAGGTAGGTTCCTACGTTCCACTTGGGCGGCCCGGGCGTCACCAGCTAGCATCAGGGGTGAAGATCAGATTACTAGCATTAGGAAATATAGATTTCAAGGTATGGTGGGCACAGAGATCATAAAGAAGGAGAAATTGTCACGAGACCTTAACAATATGCACCAGAAAAAGAACCATGAGTATATGACAATCTATGAACGCATCAGGAACACTTCCCCAAATGATGAAGGAAGGAAAACATGTGACCTGCCAAGTGGAATTTTTAGACAGCTAGGAGATCACACGATCATTGTGCATCAGGGGATTGCCTGGGCATCTTCCAATTGGGAGGGGCTCCAGGACTTTCTCTGAGGAAAGTCCACCCAATTGGGCATATACACAATGGATAAGATATAAAACAAGGGATAATCTTAAAGGAAAGGAACCGGTGGGTAGAGGGAATGTAGCATACCTTTCAAGTTCCACGAGAAAGTTAGAAACTGACAAGAAACCCAGAACAAGGAAAACTATCCTACCTGGAAAGATGGAGTCATCAGACTGATATGAGATGGCTCTGAAACACTGTGTGCCTGGATGTTTTCAGGACAACTTAGAATTCTGAGGGTGTTTATGACGTCACGGTGAACGTGTCACCCAAGATGGCAGCAAGTTTAGATTCCGAGGATTGCCGTGGCTAGGATACCCACGTGAGAGATATCCAGAAACAGCTTTTCCAACCACAAACCGCACACAGAAACTTGAAGAGATCAAAGAGGCACTGATTCAAGGGATAAGAAAGGAATCATTGGGAAGAAGGGACACTAGAGGGGCAAGCACTGAGAGGAGAACATTGTTATCTACTCAAGTAGATGTGGAGGCCGTGCTGATTGAAGCTTGCAACTTGATTTGAAACAAGAGGCTGGACTTGGGGCATATCAGACCTACGTTTTCCTTCTGCCTTACTCTTAATCCCAAGTCAAGAATGATCTCTTGAGGACATTGAAGAGAACAATTGAGGCCTTCTTTCCTAGGCCCCTAGCATTCTTTGAAGAGAGGTCTCCCTTTGCATAGCTCTGGCGTCACGGGGTCCCACTGGGTACATGCTAATGTGTCCCAAGACATCTCTGTGAAGACTTAAAGGAATGGATGATTGTCATGCTTGGGGTGTGTCCTTTGGTTTGGAGGGCTGTAGAAGTGTGCTTAAAAGCACCCTTTTCGAGAGGGCTTCGTTCCTGTGTGAAGGCTGCCCTTCCAGGCTACAGTGCTCAGTTGGGCTCCAATGAAATTCTCTCCCCCACCTCTTGCCATGGAAACAGTGTTGATTTCTTGTTCTGACAACATATGGAATGAGGTTTGCTGAAAATTAGAACATTGCCATTATGTTTAAATAAAAAAACACCTGCCAAAGTTCAGAATGAAAATCACACCAATAGGAAACCATGTAGAAATAAAAAGCCAGTATCCAGACGTACTCTGTTGGAGCATTCAATGATCAGGGGTCAAGTTTAAAACTTCCCAAATCCAGAAAAGAGACAGACAAATCACTTACCTGGAGGGAGGAATTCATCAGATTTCTCTAATTTCTCTCAAAAACATAATGTCCGTGAAGGTGGTTGTCGGGACAACCTCGAATCTGGAGTTTCTGATCTGAGGATCTCAAACCTACCAAGACGACCATGTGTTCTCAGGGCTAAGTGTCACCTGGGCTGGGATAGCAAAGATTCCTACAAGTGACCAATGGAAATTCCAAGACCACACCCAACAATCACGAAATGACTCACACCTTGGGCTACAGAACCTATAGTAATTAAAGACATACAAAACTCCTAACTTGGAAGGAGGGAGAACGCACTGATAAGCAAATCGAATGGAGATATCTCAGCAAGACCATAACAATTAGACTATAGAAAAGAAAAAAGGATCCCGGAATATGGAGGCCAACAGAAATCAAAGCTGACTAATCCACAGTGAAAGACGTCAGTCATTAGACACACTCTGTTTGAACGTTTGAAAGTCAGAGAAAGTCACAACGCCAAAAACAGCAGCAAAGGACAAACCTGGCCTAAATGAGAAGGGTGAGTTATGAGACTGCTCCCCGTGGGCTCTGAAAGCCTGTGTCCACGAAGCTAGACTGGACAGCAGAGACACTATTCTGACAAATCACCCAACATCACAGTGGGCCAGAAAATCAAGCTGGCGTCATCAACACAGGGCCAGAGTTGGGCTCAAGTAGCATATTCAAGTCACAATCCACTCAACTGCAGGTTGCCAATGGAACATGAAAAGGGCCAGCCAGTAGGGCCGTGGTGAAGTCTGCACATTCTGGTTCAGCAGACCAGGGTTGGCGATGTGGAATCCTGGGGGTGAGCCACCTCACCGCTCGTCCAGCCATTCTGGGGAAGGCATCTGAGGTAGTGTAGAGGGAGATGGGAAGCGATGATAGACATCGCCATTCTTCCTCAGGAAATGCAGCAGCATGGCCAGCAGATGTCAGCACAGCCATAAACTTCTGTCAAAACAAATCCAATTGAAAGTTGCAAAGAATAGAAAAACTGAACCTCAAAAAAGAAAGCATGCCAGTAGGAAGAAAAAGACATCTAGGAATAAACGTGGCCAAACAGCAGAAAGCTATGGAAACAGAAAACTTGCAAAGGTTTGGGTGAAGATATTACAGAAGACACAAGGGAACGGAAGGCTATTCCATGCTCTTCCAATGGAAGAACGAACATACTTCAAACGTCCATACCGCATAAAGCAGTGTCTGGATTGCATGCAGTCCCAGTCAAAGTTGCAACAATCATTCCCACAGAAATACAAGACAGAATCCTAAAGATTCTATTCAGCAACAAAGGACCCGGAATAGCCAGAGGAATCCTCAGGAAAACGAACAAAGCAGCAAGTATCACACTTTCTGATTTCAACATATAGGACGAAGCCCTAGGTACGGAAACAGCACAGCCTGGCCCCCAAAATAGGCACACAGACTCATGCAACAGAACGAGAGCCCGGAGGCCAACTCACACATCTACTGACAGCGCATTTTCGAACAGTGAGCCTAGAGGAGAAAGTGGAGAAAGGAGAGTCTCCACAAGAAACGGTGCTGAGAAGACTGCACACCAACAGGTAACACAATGAGAGTAGACCATGATGTTACACCAGACATACACACGACCTCGAAATGGATTAAAGCCTTGAATGGAATACTTGAAACCGTGCAACTTCTAGGAGACAACCCAGGCAGCTTGCTCTTTGCCATCTGGCTTGGCTGCCTATTTGGAAGAAGCACGTGTCAGTGGGCAAAGGCAACAAAGGAAACAAAAAACAAGCGGGACTCCATCCAATGCAGAAGCTTCTGCCCAGCCAACGACTCCATCGACTCAATGCAAAGACAGCACAACTGTGACAGGCTGTTTGAAAACCACACATCAGAGAAGGGGTCAGTACCTAAAAGATCCAATGAACTCATATGTCTTCACAGGAATAAAAACAACGAGCCCAATAGAACCTGGGCAAAAGATGGAAACAGACATTTCTCCCAGGAAGATAGGAAGATAGCCAAAAGGCTGTATGAAAACATGTTCATCATCATTAAGTCTCTGGTCAATGCAAATCCGAACAGCAATGAGATAGCAACACACAGTGGTCAGAATGGCTATAAGGATGAAGACGGGAAACAATAAGTTTCACAGAGGAGGTGGAGAGAAAGGAAGCCTCCTGCACCGCTGGTAGGAATGTGAACCTGTGCGGCCACTACACAAAGTGGTGTGGAATTGCCTCAAAAATTTCAGAATCCACCTACCATATGATCCGTCTATTCCTCTGTGGCGTATATATCCAAACATCATGGAAACACTAATGCACAGAGATCGATGCACTGCTGTGTTCACCACAGCCTTACTCCCGATATCCAAGACTTGGAAGCGTCCGTGGTGACCATCAAGAGATGAATGGAGAAGGAAGATCGGCTATAGCCACACGATGGTATAGCTCTCAGCTGTAGGAATGGATGCAGTCCAGCCATTTGTGACCACCAGAATGGCTCCTGATGGTCTTAGGGGAACTGAAGCAAGGCCCAGGGATAAAGTTGAATACCACAGGATCTCATGTACAAGGAGAAGAGGAAAAACGGAGCAACAAAAAGGTAGGACGTGACATGGGATTGGTAGTTCCCAAAGGGAAATGGATGCGGGGGTCTGAGGGAGAAAGAGTTGATTAGGCACAAGTGTGTGGTGAGGGCCTGTAATTAGGCTTACAGTGGTGAAGATGATGTAACCTACACAGAAGTCTAAATCTATGAGATTGTAGATTTGAAAAGCTATAGGATGTTATAATGCTGGGTTACGGCAATCAATTCACATAAAATCCAAACTCCAAAAAACGGTGCAGATTTACGGCCTAAGCTTTGGAGGCTGAAAGAGATTAGAGAAGATGAACTTCCAAGGATTAGTAATCACCTCCAAATGCTTAATGATGCTACAGAAAGGTAGACCTTAGCAAAGAGATGAAGCGGAATACTAGCAAGAGAATATGTTCCTTGCTAAACTCATCAACCAAAGGTAAATGTTACCGTCATTCATGTTACTACTGATTCCCTTCACGAATAATCGAAGCAGGCTAACATCCTCCCACGATCAGGCCAAAAGTTGGTCCAGAAGTCCAATTCATTGGCGGACCTGTGATGTAGCAGGTAAGTGCCCGCGTTCCGCTTGGGAGGCCTGAGCTTCACAGGATAGCACCACGGTTGTGGATCAGATTACTAGCATTAGGAAATCCAGGTTTCACGGTCTGGTGGGCACAGAGATCATAAAGAAGTAGAAATGGTGAGGGAAACTGAGCAATATGCACCAGAAAAAAACAATGTGAATATTACAATCTATGAACGCATCAGGTACACTTCCCCAAATGATGAAGGAAGGAAACATGTGACTTGCCTGGTGGAATTGTCAGACTGCTAGGAGATGACATGATAAGTGTGCATCAGGGGATTGCCTGGGCAACTTCAACTTGGGAGGGAGTCCATGACTTTCTCTGGGGAAAGTCCACCCATTTCACCATATCCACAAAACATAAGAGATAAAATCTTTGATAATCGTAACGGAAAAACACTGGTGTGTAGAGGGAATGTAGTAGACCTTTCAAAGTTCGAGGAGAAAGTTAGAAACCGACAAGAAATCCAGAGAAAGGAAAACTATCCTACCTGGAAATGGGGAGTGGTCAGACTGGTATGCGATGGCTCTGAAACACTGTGTGCATGGAGGTTGTCAGGACAACTTAGAATTCTGAGGGTGTTTATGAACATGTCACCCAAGATGGCCACATCTATACAGTCCGAAGATTGGCCATTGTGTGGCTATAGATCGTCTTCCTTCTCCATTCGTCACTTGATGGGCACCACGTAGGCTTCCAAGTCTTGGATATTGGGAGTAAGGCTGTGGTGAACACAGTGCTGCATGGATCTCTGAGCATTAGTGTTTCCAAGTTCTTTGGATATATATGCCACAGAGGAATAGCTGGATCATATGGTAGATGGATTCTGAAAATTCTAAGGCAATTCCACAGCACTTTGGGTAGTGGCTGCACCTGATTACACTCCCCCCAGCAGTGCAGGAGGCTTCCCTTCTCTCCACCTACTCTCCGAGACTTGTTGTTCCCTGTCTTCATCCCTATAGTCATTCTGACCACTGTGAGCTGCTATCTCATTGCCGTTCGTATTTGCATTGCCAAAGACTTAATGATGATGAACATGTTTTCATACAGACTGTTGGCCATCTTTTATCTTCCTGGGAGAAATATCTCTTTCCATCTTTTGCCCACGTTTTATGGGGCTTGTTGTTTTTTTATTGTGGAGACATATGAGTTCATTGGATATTTTGGCTAATCACCCCTTCTCCGATGTGTGGTTTGCAAACATCCACTCGCAGTTGTTGTGCTGTCTTTGCATTGAGTCGATGGAGTCGTTGGCTGTTCAGAAGCTTCTGCGTTGGATGGACTCCTGCTTGTTTCTTGTTTCCTTTGTTGCCCTTGCCCTGTTACACATGCTTCTTCCAAATAATCGGCTAAGCCAGATGGCAAAGAGCAAGCTGCCTGCGTTTTCTCCTAGAAGTTGCATGGTTTCAAGCCTTCCATTGAAGGCCTTAATCCATTTCCAGGTGGTGTGTGTGGCTGGTGTAACCTCATGGTCTACTCTCATTGTGTTACATGTGGCTGTGCAGTCTTCCCAGCACCGTTTCTTGTCGAGACTCTGCTTTCTCTGCTGTCTCCTCTTGGCTCCTTGGTCTAAAATGGGCTGTCAATATATGTGGGAGTTGACCTCTGGGCTCTCGATTCTGTTCCTTGTGTCTGTGTGCCTCTTTTTGTGGCCAGCCTTTGCCGTTTCGGTACCTAGCAGTTCGTCCTATATGTGGAAATTCGAAAATGTGGTACTTGCTGAGTTGTTCGTTTTCCTCAGGATTCCTTTGGCCTTCCCTGCTCCTTTGTTGCTGGATAGAAACTTTAGGATTCTCTCTTCTATTCCTGTGGGAAAGATTGCTGAAACTTCGATGGGGCTTGCGTGGAATCCAGAGATTGCTTTATCCAATATGGACGTTTCAAGTGTGTTCGTTCTTCCATTGGAAGAGCGGTGAATAGACTTCCGTTTCCTTATGTGTTCTTTAATTTCTTTCCGCAAAGCTTTCCAGTTTGTTGGTCCTTGTTTGTCTCTTCTCCTTGTAAGTGAGCTCCTATGGTACTTGAGTTTCTCCCTGCGAGCTGTTTCACTTCCAATGAAACCCTCAAGAACCATCCTTCTGGTCACTAATGGCTGGATTCTCTCTTTTGTTATGGCTCAGAGATATGCCATTGTGTTCATAAAGCCCAGCTTCCTTCTCCAATCTTCTTTCTCTATTCGTCCTTCTGCCTTGATGGGCATCAGGGCGGCTTCCCAGTCTTGGATAACGGGAGTTAGGCCAGGGTGAACACAGGGGTGCACATATATCAGTGCACGACTTCTTCCAAGGTCTTTGGATAAACCCGCCACTGAATAATAGCTGGATCATATGGTAGAATCCATCTACCATGGATGGATTCTGACATGTCTGAGGCAATTCCACAGTGATTTGCGTCGTGGCTGCACCAGCTTACACTCACAGCAGCACTGTAGGAGTCTTCCCATCTTTGCAGCTCCTCTCTGACACTTGTTTCCTGACTTTTTACCTATAGTCATTCAGACCACAGTGAGCTGCTATCTCACTGCCATTTGGATTTCAATTGCCCTGAGTCTTGATGATGATTAACATGTTTTCATACACCTGTTGGCCATCTCTATCTCTTCTTGGGTGAAATCTCTGTTTCCACCTACTGCCCTGGTTTTAATGGGCTTATTTTTTTTTTCTCTTGTGGACGCATATGAGTTCACTGCATCTTTTGGCTATTCACCCGTTCACCGATGTGTGGTTTTCAAACATCCTCTCCCAGTGGTTGTGTTGTCTTTTCATTGAGTCGATGGTTTCCTTGGCTGGGCAGAAGCTTTTGCATTTGATGTAGTCCCATTTGTTTCTTGTTTCCGTTGTTGCCCCTGCCCAAGCAGACATGCATCTTAATTATAGGAGGCTAAGACAGATGTCAAATAGCATGCTGCCTAGGTTTCCTTACAGAAGTCTCGTGGTTTGCAGTCTTACATTCAAAACTTTAATCCATTTTGTGTTGGTGTTTGTGCCTGGTGTAACATCGTGGTCTACTCTCCTTGTCTTACATGAGGCTCTGCAGTCGTCCCAGCACCGTTTATTGTAGAGACTTTCCTTTCTCCACTGTCTCCTCTTGGTTCCGTGGTCGAAAATGGGCTGTCCATGTATGTGTGCGTATACCTCTGGGCTCTCGATTGTGTTCCATGGTTCTGCGTGTCTGTTTTCATCCCAGCCTGCGCCATTTCCAATCCTATTTCTTCATCCTATATGTTGACATCAGAAAGTGTGATACATTGAGCTTTGTTCGTTTTCCTCAGGATTCCTTTGGCCATCCGTGGTCTTTTGTTGCTGGATGTGAACTTTAGGATGCTCGCTTCTATCTCTGTGAGAAACATTGCTGCAACTTTGCCTGGGACTTCATGTAATCTAGAGATTGCTTTATCCGGAGTGGAGGTTTCCAGTGTGTTAATTCTTCCATTTCAAGAGCATGGAATATCCTTCTGCTTCCTTGTGTCTTCTCCCATTTCTTTCCACAAGGTTTGCTAGTTTTCGATTTACTGAGCTTTCACCTGTTGGGGCGAGGTTATTCCTAGGTATCTAAAGCTTCTCACTGACATTTTTTTTTTGAGGTTCAATTTTCCTATTGTTTGCAACTTTTAATTTGCTTCCTTTTGACAGAAGTTTATCGCTGTTCTCACATCTGATGACAGTGCTCCTGTATTTGCTAAGGAAGAGTGGCCCTGTCTATCGTCACTTCTCATCTGCCTCTACACTCCTTCCCACGCCTGCCACAGAATGGTTTGGCCAGCGGTGAAGAGGTTTACCCCCAGTATTCCACCCTGTCAACTCCAGGCTTCTGACTCAGAATGCACGGACTTCCCCAATTCTCCACTGGCCGGCCCCTTTCATATTCCCTTGGCAGCCTGCAGTTCAGTATAATGTGACTTAAATACGCTACTTCAGCCCAAGTCTGGCACTGAGTAGACGTAGCCAGTTTGCATTTTTGGTCAACTGCGAAGTCAAACAATTTGTCAAAATTGTGTCTCTGCTGTCCCGGCAAGCTTCATGGACACAGTGTTTCTGAGCACGTTTAGAGCAGTCTCATTCTCACCCTTTCCAGGTAGCCCAGGTTTTACCTCACTGCGGTTTTTTGGTTTGTGACACTCTCTGACTTTCAAAAGTTCAAGCATAGTCTGCCTAAAGTCTGACATCTTTCATTGTGGATTATTCAGGTGTGATTTGTGTTTGCTTTCCCTTTTCTGAGCCTATTTTGCTTTCCATAGTATAATCATCATGGTCTTTCTCAGATTTCTCCCTATGGTATGCTTGTCAGTCAGTTCTCCTTCATCCCAAGGTATCAATTTTCTATTTCTATAATCACCCTATGTTCTATAGGCCTACGTGTGAGTGCTTTTCATTTTGGGTGTTGTCTTTGAATTTACATTGGTCACTTGTTGCAATCTTTGCCATGCTAGCCTAAGTCAAAGTGAGCTTGAGAACACGTGGTCATCTTGCTTGGTCTTACCTCCTGAGATCTTAAACTCCAAACTATAGGTAGTCATGGCAACCTCCTTCATGAACATAATGTATCTGAGACAAATTAGATGAATCTGATGAATCCGCTTCAGGGAAGGTACTTTTCTGTTTCATTCCTGGATTTGGGAAGTTTTGAACTTGACCACCGATCGTTGAACGTTCCCTTAGACTACGTGTAGATATTGGTTTACTTTATTTCTATAGGGTGTGTTGTTTGTTTGATGTACATCCTCAGATCTGGCATGTTTATTTTTCTATAAAGATAATGGTAATGTTCTAATTTTGAGCCAACCTCCTTACATATGGTGTCAATACACGTTATCAATAATCGTTCTACTCCAAGAGATGGGGGAGAGTATTTCATTGGAGCCAAAGTGAACACACTAGCCTGGCAGTGCAGCCCTCACAAATCAACGAAGCCATCTGGAAAAGGGTGTTTCTCAGCGCACTTCTGGCGCCCTGCCAAAAAATGAGGCATACTAGAAGCATGACGGGGTTCCATTCCTTCATGGGTTCCAAGAGATGTATTGTGACACATTAGCATGTACCCAGTTGGCCTCCATAATGACAGAGCTATGGAAAGTGAGACTTCTCCTCAATTAATGCTAGAGGCAAAGGAAAGGAGGCATCAATCCTTCTCTACAATGTCCTCAGGACACCATTCTTGATTTTGGATTATGATTAAGGCAGGAGAATTTGTACGTCTGATAAGCCCCAAGTCCAGCCTCTGGTTTCAAATCAAGTTTCAAGCTTGAATCAGCATGGCCTCGCCATATACTTGAGTAGATGACAATGGTCTCCACTCAGTGCTTGTCCCTGTATTATTGCTTCATCACGATGACTTCTTTCTTACCCATTTAATCAACGTCTATTCTATCTCTTCAAGTTTCAGTGCTTGGTTTCTGTTTTTAAATTCTTTTCTGGGTCTCTCTCACTTGAGTATCGTATCCCAGGATAATCCTCAGACTATAAAGATGAGGGCATCTTGGGTGACAGGTTCACTGTGGTGTCATAAACACCCTCAAACTTCTAAGTTGTCCCGGCGTCTTGCTTGCACACAGTGTTTCAGAGCCATCTCATACCACTCTGACATTCACCCTTTCCATTTCCTGGATTTCTTGTCGGTTTCTAACTTTATCCTTGAACTTTTAAATGTCTAGTACATTCTCTCTAGACACTGGTTTCTTTATTTTAAGTTTATCCTGGGTTTTATCTGTTACATTTTGTGGATATGGCCGAGTGTTTAGACTTTCCCCAGTGAAAGTCTTGGAGTCCCTCCCAAGTGGAAGCTGCCCAGGTAATCCTCTGACGTGCAATGATCGTGGCATCTCGTGCAGGCTGACAATTCCACCTATGCAGGTCACATCACTTTCTTCCCTCTGTATTTAGGGAAGTGTACCAGATGTGTCATAGATTCCAGTATTTTCATGTTTTTTTCCTGGTGCATATCTATAAGGTATGCTCACAATTTCCACTTATTTATAATCTCTGTCTGCACCATACCATGAAACCTATCTTTCCTAATGTTACTAATGTGATCCGTACGTGTCATACGAATCCATGAATCCCAGGCCGACCACTAGTAACATGGAGTCTTACACACCAGAACACATGGCTGGCCCTGAATTTTACTTTGGGACCAATTTTTTGCCTGAACTTGGGAAGAAGCTGGCCTGCTGTGATTATTCATGAAGGTAATTAGTAGTAACCTCATAGACGGTAACATTTTCCCTTGGTTCATGAGTTGAGCACGGAACACGTTCTCTTCATAGTAGTCCTCTTAATCTATTTGAAATGGTCTACCTTTCTGTATCATCATTAAGCATTTGGAGGAGATTCTCAATCCTTGGAAGTTTATTTTCTCTAATGTCTTTCAGCCTCAAAAGCTTTTTGCCACAAATCTGCGTGCCTTTTTGGATTTTTTCTTTCCCTCTGGGAAACTCACATGCAAAGTGAAGGCTGCTATCCAAAGCTAGAATGCTCAGTGGCCCCAGTGCAATTCTCTCCCCCAATGTATTGCCATAGAAGAGTATTGGTTATGTGTTTTGACACCATAATGAGGAAGTTGGCTGAAAATTACAACATTACACTTATATTTAATGACAAATAAACATGCCAGAGCAGAGGATGTAAATCAAACAACTAACAAATCCTACAGAAATAAAGTAAACCAGTATCTAGACATAATCTACCCGAACGATCAGGGATCCGGACTCAAGTTCGAGCCTTCCAAAATTCAGAAAAGAGACATAAAAATATCTTACCTGGAGAGAGGAATTCATCAGATTTGTCTAATTTGTCTCAGAAACATTATGTCCATAAGGTGGTTGCCAGGACAACCTAGAATTTGGAGTTTCTGATCTCAGAATGTCAAACCAACAAACATGACCACGTGTTCTCAGTGCTCGGTTGGACCTAGGCTAGCTTAGCAAAGATTCCTTCAAGTGAACGATTGAAATTCAAAGACAATACCCAACAATCAGGAAATCACTCATACATCAGGCTGGAGAACATATGGTGATGAAAGAAATACAGAATTAATAACTTGAATGAAGGAGAATGGACTGATAAGCATATCTATGGGAGATAGCTGAGAAAGTCCATGACGATTGATGTGGATTAAGGTTGCCCCAGCTCGAAAAGCCCAAGGTTACCTGGCCTACATGCCAAACTACATGACGCGGTGAATCATTTTTTGGTATGAATTAGAGGTGCCCCAGTGAGAGAAGCCCAGGTCATGCTCACCTACATGCCTATCTATATGGCCAGATTCGTATCTAACGTTATCCGACCACACAATAACCAGACCCCAATTGAACTGGAATCATTTCATGACATTTTACATCATATTTTCTTTTTCCAGCAAAACTAAGTCACGTAACTATGCTTATAAAATTAGCACTTACCGTGTACTCAGGGCAGCAGCAGGAGCTGTGACTGCCCATGGGTCCTGTCCCCATGCAGCAACTCTTTAGTGCCCATGGGTCCTGTCCCCATGTCTGAAGCTCTTCACTGCCCATAGCTCCTGTCCCCATGCTATCCTGTACCGTTGTCTAAATAAAAGAGCATCACTGCCAGACCTTGAGAGTCCAACAAATTTTTCTTTTGACTTTTCAGTTCGCCAACCCCGCATCATATCTTGTGGCCCGTACGGGGATTTTGCTTCATCGGTTTGTGAGCTTGACTTCTGGTAAATGCCCTTTCCTTCCTTGTGCCTCTCTCCTTTTCGAGGATGGATCTAAATTCACTTCTCCATCAGGAACTTTCTTGGATAGCTGTATGAATCCACCTTTGCTGCCCATGGCTACGCTGTGGGGCAAATCATGGCATTCGGCTTGAAGAGAATCAGTACCTTAAGCCTAAGGGTGATGTAGAATGAATTAATCCGTTCCTTCCTGACTCTATCTCTAATATATAAATTTTACGTGGGCACGGGTTGGCCACTTAAGTCATTAGGATGGTTGGGAATCTGCAAGACTGCTGTGGAAGGTTTCTTTTCCTCAGGCTGTATTGAGATACCGCCCATGGCACCTGACCATGCTCTGAACTGTGTGAATGTCCCAATTGGGACTCCAGTTCAAGGCAAGTAAGAAAGTCTAACCTTTGGTTGAGTATGGAAAACCCTTCTCGGAGAATGGCTCCAACACGCAATTGGGTAGAATGTCCCCCAAAGCGGCGGAAAATTCCTCACTATTTCTCTCTATCCTGTTCTCTCTTAAACTTCTCCTTTTCTCTCAGGGACCATTCACCAGGCACCTATTGCTGCCAGGCAGAATAGGAAAGATGTTCACCAGGCACCTGTTACTGCCAGGCATCTGAGGGAAGGTACACAAGGGATGCAATGCTGGTGGACTTCCCCATCACCCATTGCTATAGGAACCCCACATTAGGAACGACAGGTGGGATGCTGCCCTAGGTTCACAGGGGATTTTCAAGGAAATTCACGTGTCTCTTTCATCTTTGTTAGAGTTACACGGGCCATTTTCATCTCCTTTTGAGCTTTGCAACCGGAAAACAGAAGAATCTTTGAAGAGTGAAGGCCTCCACGTCTGGGAGCCCCAATTTTGGCTTTCTACCCTGATCACCACGGCAACACCAAGTAGGGTGCCCTTTTTTGGCAGATGACTGATTGAGGATTTTAGTCACCTACTGAGTTGGCTATGAGGGTAGCAGACCTGTGATTTATTCTGTGAACTGTCATGCTAGGGTAGTGTGCCCCAGCACGGGAACTGTTGTGTGACTCTTATCTTGATAACCCTCTGGGAGTGGCCATGAGGGTGAGGTCTGGTGTCTTCTTTTCCTTTCTTTGTTTTGCTCATCATGTAGTCTGTTGTCACCAAGTCGAGCTTAAGTTCAGGCTGAACCTGACCAGAACCTGGACCTTCTGTAAAATCGAAAAACTTGAAAACATTTTGCAAGGGACTTAACTCTCAACCCGGCTGCTGGGAGCCCTGACCTCCAGCCAGTTCCCGGCTTCTGTGGGCACTGCACCCTTTTCCAGTCCACTGTCAGTCAGACACTGGCTTTACTGCCATGGGGAATGCCGTAAGCATCCCCAGAGACTCACCACTCAGAATCCTTCTAACTAATTAGAAACACTTTCAATTGTATGGTGATGCCCCAG
The DNA here is from genome assembly GCF_041296235.1 of Equus asinus. NCBI lineage: Eukaryota > Metazoa > Chordata > Mammalia > Perissodactyla > Equidae > Equus > Equus asinus. Next base: position 12,774,847 of record NC_091813.1, on the reverse strand, counting down.
AAACTCCAACTAGGAGAAAATCTTCGAGGTATCTCTGTGCCTTTCTGGTGCAGTTGGACAGGTGGATCAACCTAAAAGGACCTTCAAGTTACAGTCCAGTTTCTGGGAAATAAAGAGCAACTGTCCTTACAAAATCCTTGCAAGACTGGAAAGACAGCTCTAGAGGCAGTTCAGATTCCACCTAGTTCCTTTATCATGAAAAAGATTATCATCCTCCCTCTCCAGGAACTACTGTCCAGTCCATCACTCATTCTTAAGACTGAAAAACAAAAAAGGAAGGGAAAGGAAAATGAACATAAGTGTACCTTTGCCAAAAGTCTAGCATGTCAAAGGTCTTCTCCATAAGTATTAGTAAAAAGGCTCAAAACAAAGTTTGGACTCATAACTTGTGAGCTTAATATTATTGTTCCTGACTCACAGCAGTAGTTTTTAAAACGATGGTTGTACAGTCTCTCTGTATGTGTGGCTATGTGTATGTTATAGGTGTGATACTTTTATCCTGGATGCTATGGCCAAAATTAAGATTTCTGTTTAGTTGGCTTAAAGTAAGTGCTTACTGAAATTCTAAATGTAGTAGAAATTAACTCAGTGTCTTTCAAAGTAAACGTGACGTGAATTAACCTATGGTAAATGAAAACTTGTTTAAGTTTGTTGGTTTGATTGAAAATAGTCTTCTTGTCAGAGTTGTCGGTATTTGCATAGTACGCAGGCATTCATCCTGGGTTTACTAGTCACATAAGTTCACGTTGCCTGTTAAATTTGTCAGCAAAATAATGGCTGTAAACGATGACCAGTTTTTTCAAATGCCTCATGAGGTTTCTGTAGGTAATCTGAACATAATTGTCAGAAAAAATGGTTTAAATACATAAAACTCACAATAACTTTTACAGTCTGTATACTTGGGGAAAAAAACAGCTTCGAAATTATTTTTGGTAACAATCTTGAGTTTTGCCAAGTTAAGTTAAATGATAAAAATCTGAATATCTGGGTCATTTTTGGATAGGATGAAACACTGAAACATTATTAATAAATATAGCTAAGTTATCTGATTTTGGCTTCTGAGTGAAGAGGCTAAAAGCGTTTGGGCGTATTAAGAAACATGCCTTGTGTTTTGTTGTAAAGTACCACGTTTCTAAATTTATGAAGTGTTTAGAATGTTGATATAAAAGACAATTCATAATTGTTTACATTTTTAGTGTTTACTAGGTCTGTTAAGGTTTAAATGTTCTAATTAACCTATGGAATTAAAGCTACTGGAAATTAATAAGTAAAAGAGCTGTGTATTCAAGGAAGTTAAAATGGATGTTTTCAGTAAAAAAGGTATAAAGAATGGAAATATTTTTGTTTGATAGGTTAAGAAACATAAATTTGTCCTGATGTACTAGAAAGGAAAAAGAAAGACTTTGGGACAAAGTTGTAGAATGCTTGTGAAGGAGAAATTCTGAAAGGAGTTTTATGCCTGGTCAAGTAGACTAAAGTAAGTTCAATTAAGTGCATGAGTTTGAATGTTAAAAATAAGTACGTGCAGAAATTCAAATTTGGTTTTCTCTGAAAGGATACTTTTTCTTGAACTTTGGATCTGCTCTTGATAAAGAGGTTATAAAAGCTATTCCTTTGAGTAATTCTACCTAAGAGACAAATCTGTTTTGTGAAAATAATGAGTGAGGTCACTCTTAAGATTTTTCACTCTTTCTGTTATCACTTTGAATAGATAGCTGAGCATTGTTTCACAGTGAGTGTTGTTTCCTATTTGAAGAAGCACTTTAAAAACTTTTGATATGTTTTGACAAGTTTCTCCCTGAAAAATATTCAAATCCTGAATGAAGGCTTTCTTTTGACCTGGTAGACAGAAGAAAAATTACTCTGAGGATTTTCAGAGGCCCCCTGAATCTTCTCAAAGAAATTTTCTCTCTCTTCCTATAAGGAGGAAAATACCAAACTAATTAGGCTTATTTGGTCTATTAAATTACATGGAAAACATTGGGAAATAAGTGAAGATAGACTTTCTTAGGTGGTATTAGATGGGTAAATGTTATTAATATAGATGTCTTAAAATTATATGGCATTCTTAAGATTCTGATCTGTCCTGGTTATCAGTCATAAGTCCAATTATTATCTGGAAGTGTTATATGTCACAGAAGTAGCCAAGTTTCTTTGGCAATTGCCCTTTGGAGTCCTTTGTCCATTTGCAGATAGCTGTTGTTTTACTCTGATGCTTTTTTCTTTTGCAAATATCTTTCATCTTCCAAGAAATTCCTGGAAAGGATTCTGACACAGAGGTTCTAAACTACATGTTTCTGACAAACTTTCAGATTGTAAAACTGAACTGAGTAAGAAATGACAGAATTCTAACAGAAACTAAGTTCATCAATCTGCTGACAGAAGATTCAGCTCAAGAGTTGATTATACAGGACTGTGTGAACTGATGAGGATGATTATAATTTTTTAGGACATCTGTTTGAAATATTGTTGAGTTTTGATGTGTTGTTTTGTTTTCTCGTAATGAAGGAAATATTTTTTCTTTTCTCTTATGCTAACTTTGACTTACAGCCGTTTGGTGAAATTATGCCTTTATAAGAAAAACTAAAACATTTATGTTTTTCTCCCTACCTTATCCCTCTGGAATTGGGAAACCCTTTGTGACCGAGTATGGTTATGTAGTGGCAATAGTTGCATAAGTTCCATAAGAATCTGTTCTCCTTATAACAGGACACATTTGTTATACTGCCAAGGCTTTGACTGGAATGTCATATTTGAATCACACAGACTCAGATATGACAAGACAGCATTTCAGGAACAAAGATTGGACTTTCTGGAATACAGCCGCTTGGAAACACTGGCCCGGTACCTTGTTTACAGAGATTCTGGCAATCTTACCCAGTAAGTAAGGAAGCTTGCTTATCTGACAGGTGTAAGGAACTCCGAATATTTTGGGGGACCTCAAAGAGAACACCACTCAAATCTGTAAGTACTGCAGGCCAAATCTGATGGCAAGTCATTGGCTTGGCTTTTCTGGCCTTGCAAGACCTTCACAGTTGAATCTGAGATTCCTCATAAAAAAGTCCAGCAAAGCAGATTTTAAAAAGCCTGTATAAGCAATTACTATTCTTGTTCCTCTTATGTAAATAATTGGAGCAAGTTGTATTGAAGCTACATTTTATCTGCAAACCAGTTCATCCTAATTTGGCTATCTTTTGTAAAAATGAGGGTGATTTAAGAGAGAAAAAATACGTTTATGTAGAAGCTATAGTAGGTATTCCTGGATATTAGATTCTAGCTGTTTTCTCTTACAAGATTCATCTATTGCTAATCGTAATGTCTCCTTGTGGCCATCTATCTCTGACAACTGGGAGTTCCCTGGCCAACATCAAACATTTTCCTTCAATACTACTGCCCAAATACTAAATAGATTTGCTTTGTCACGGGTGGATCCTAAACAACATGTTCCAAAGTTAAAGTCCCCAGCTTATCAAGACACAGGATGGACCATATCAAATTTGGAATGAATATATTTGGTTCACTCCTACTAGTGGTCAACCCAGTAAAAGATCACTCTCTGTTGGGAACAAACCAATCACACCTGTGATACATGGCCTAATAGCACTCGACTTATGGGGAAAATTACCTGTTATTTGTGTTCTCATATCATAGCCTTAAAAAAATACTGACTGGTCTGGGACTGACTGGGATAGAGGGCCCAGCACGTTTTGGTTAGCCCCTAATGGTGCTCAGTGTTGATGTGGGTCCACTTTATGGCCTTGGCTGCCACCTGGATGGATTGGATGATGCACCCTAGGCTTTGTCTGCATGCAAGGTAGAACTACATTTAATATATCACCTCCTGCTAGCCTACCCAACTGCAACAGCGCTGGACCAGCTGTGTCTTCCACTGGTATTTCCATCTTTACTCAATTATCCTTCACCAATTAGGAATTGAAAATGCTGTCTTGCACATGGAAGTCCTAATCAAATTCAGTATGAAGGCATTAAATGACGCACAATATAGCATTTCGCTGCTCAATTTAGAAGTATCCCAAATGTGTAAGGCAGTCCTCCAAATCCAAGTGGCACTGGATGTCTTGACAGCAGCACAAGGGGGCACCTGTGCCATTATAAAAACTGAATGTTTTGCCTATATTCTTGACTACCGTCAAAATATTTCTGGCTTCCTATCCCAGCCACCAAATTAAATCCATGTCTGACCAACCCTAACTCTAAACGATTGGTTGAACTCCCAGTCAGTACCAGGTTTCTGCACTACTTCAAAACCTTATTCATTGGGTTAAACATACTGCTTGTATTTCTACTTGTAGTTTGTTGTCTGTTTCGTTGTTTGTCTTCTGCATGCCAAAATATTTCACCTCTTGGAGCACATCTCGTCAAATGATTCTCTCCTCTCCAGGGGCTCTGTATAACTTAGCCTTGGACTCCACAGGTGAAGACTTCTGGTCCACTGAACTTCTACCTGTGCCTATGGCCCCATTTAGGGACACCTCTACAACATTGTACAGCCAGAAGTATTTACAGAAGAGTGAACATCGTCCATATCCCCAAATATTTCTGGTCCAAATGGGTTCGAGGCGGTTTATGTCGTGGATTGAGGCTGCTCCAGCTAGAAAAGCCCAAGGTGACCTGGCCTACATGCCAATCTATATGACCCGGTGGAGTTTTTGGTGATATGAATTAGGGCTGTCCCATGCAGAGCATCTCAGGGCATACTAACCTACATGGTAATATATATGGGCAGATCCGTATCTAAAGTTATATGACCGCACAATAACCCGACCCCATCTGCACTGAAATCATTTAAAGACATTTAACATCATCATTTCTTTTTCCAGTAAAAACAAGTCATGTACCCATGCCTTATAAAATTATCACTAACCCTCAAATGAGAGATGCAGCAGGAGCTCTGACTGCTCATGGGTCCCTTCCCCAGGGAGCAGCAGCAGCTCTTCACTGCCCATGGGTCCTGTCCCCATGCCATCCCGTACTATTCTCTAAATAAAAGAGCACCAATGCCAGACCTTGAGAGTCCAAGAAATCTTATATTTGAGTCTTCAGCTCGCCGAGCCCATATCAACAATTATACCATGGAAAAGAGAAAACGGTCACAGAAAATGGAAGGCACACAGAAATCACATCTGAATAATCCACAATGAAACAATTAAGTTTTAGTCATACTCTGAACGTTCGAAAGTCAGAGAAAGTCACATCCACAAAAACTGGAGCAAATGTCAAAGTTAGGCTAATTGGTAAAGGTGAGTTATCACACTGCTAACATCGGGCTCTGAAAACCTGTGTCAATGAAGTGTGCCAGGACAGCAGAGACAGAATTCTGACAAATCTTCTGACATCACAGTGGAGAAGAAAAATAAACTGGCCTCATCTACACAGTGCCACATTTGGCCCAAGTAGCCCATTCAAGTCACATTCCACTCAACTGCAGGTTGCCAATGGAACATGAAAGGTGCCGGCCAGTGGTGTAGTGGTGAACACTGCACGTTGTGGTCAGCAGCCCCGGGCAGGCCATGCGGAATTCTGGGGGTGAACCTCATCACAGCTTGTCCAGCCATTCTGGGGCAGGCGTCTGAGGTAGTGTAGAGGCAGATGGGAAGCAACATCAGACAGCGTCAATCTTCCTCAGAAAGTACAGCATCATCGCCAGCAGATGTGAGCACAGCCATGAACATCTGCCAAAACAAAACCAATGAAAAGTTGCATAGGATAGAAAAACTGAACCTCAGAAAGAAAAAACATGCACGTAAGAACAATAGGATTTCTAGGAATTAGCTTAGACAAACAGGTGCAAGCAATGGAAACCGAAAACTAGCAAAGCTTTGGCGAAAGCAATTCCAGAAGACACAAGCAAACGGAAGGGTATTCCATGCTCTAGGAATGTAAGAACTAAAACAACTGAAATGGCCGTAAAGGATAAATCAATCTCTAGATTCCATGCAATCCCAGTCAAAGTTGTAGCAATCTTTTCCACAGAAATAGAAGAGAGAATCCTAAAGTCTCTATACAGCAACAAGAACCCTGAATACCCAAAGGAATCCTGAGGAAAAAAGCAGGACGAACAAAGCAGGATGTAAAACACTTTCTGATTCCAACATGTAGGACGAAGAGCTAGGTACCGAAACATAGCCTGCTCCCAAAAACAGGCACACAGACCAATGGAACAGAATCCAGAGCCCAGAGGTCAACTCACCCATATATGAACAACTCATTTGCAACGAGGAAGGCAAGAGGAGACAGTGGAGAAAGGTGAGTCTCTAAAAGAAACGGTGCTGGGAAGCCTGCACAGCCACATGTAACACAATGAGAGTAGACCATGATGTTACACCAGGCACACACCCCACCTCGAAATGGATTAAACCCTTCAACTTAAGACTTGAAACCGTGAAACTTCTAGAATAAAACCCAGGGAGCTTGCTCTTTGCCATCTGGCGTAGCCGCCTATTTGGAAGAAGCATGTGTGACTAGTCAAGGTCAACAATGGAAACAAGAAACAAACGGGACTCCATCCAATGCAGTAGGTTCTGTCCAGCCAAGGAAACCGTCGACTCAATGCAAGGACAGCACAACAGCAGGAAGAGAATATTTCAAACCGCACATCGGAGAAGGGCTGAATAGCCAAAAGATCCAATGACCTCACACGTCTCGACAAGAGAAAAAACAACAAGCCCATTAAAACCTGGGCAAAAGATGGAAACAGAGATTTACACCAAGAAGACAGAAAGGTTGCCAACAGCTTTATGAACTCATGTTCATCATCATTGAGTCTAAGGCCATTGCAAATCCAAACGGCAATGAGATAGCAGCTCACTGTGGTCAGAATGGCTATAAAGAACAAGACAGGAAACAACAAGTGTCGGAGGGGAGGCGGAGAGATGGGAAGAGTTCTGCACCGCTGGTGGGAGTGCAAACCGGTGAAGGCACTAGGCATAGCCTTGTGGAATTGCCTCAGAAATTTCAAAATACATCTACCATATGGTCCAGCTATTCCTCTGCGGCATGTTTATCCAAAGAAATTGGGAACACTACTGCACAGAGATCCGTGCAGCGCTGTGTTCACCACAGCCTTCCTCACGATATGCAAGACATGGAAGTTCCTCTGGTGCCCATCAAGGGACCCATGGAGAAGGAAGGTGGGCTATATCCACACAATGGCATAGCACTCAGCTGTAAGAAAGGGTGCAGTCCAACCATTTGTGACACCAGAATGGCTACTGAGTGTACGAAGGTAACTGAAACAATCCCCAGGGAGAAAGTCAAATACCATAGGATCTCACTTACAAGGAGAAGGTTAAAACAAGGAGCAACAAACAGGTAGCATGTGACAGGGGATTGGTGGTTCCCAGAGGTAACGGGTGGCAGGGGACGGAGGGAGAAACAGTTGATTAGGCACAAGTGTCTGGTGTGGGCCTGTAATTAAGCTTAGAGTGGTCAAGATGACGTAGCATACACAGAAGTCTAAATATATGAGGATGTAAATCTGAAAGTTATAGGATGTTATAATGCAGGGTTCCGGAAACCAGTTCACATAAAATCAAAACTCCATAAAGGCAAGCAGGTTTATGGCATAAAGATTGCAGGCTGAAAGAGTTTAGAGAAGATGGGCTTCCATGGATTGATAATCACCATCAAATGCTTAATGATGCTACAGAAAGGTAGACCATTGGAAAGAGATGAAGAGGAACACTACCAAGAGAACACGTTCCATGCTAAGCTCATGAGAGAACGGAAAATGTAGCTGTCTATGATGTTACAACTAATAACCTTTATGAATAATCAAAGCAGGCCAACATCTTCCAAAGTTCAGTACAAATGTTGGTTCAAAAGTCCTATTCAGGGTCGGCCCAGTGGTGTAGCGGGTAAGTGCCCATGTTCTGCTTGGGTGGCCTGGGCTTTGCTGGCCAGCATCATGGGTCCGGATCAGATTAGGAGCATTTGGAAATATAGATTTCAAGGTATGATGCAGACAGAGATCATGAAGAAGTAGAAATTGTGAGGATACCTTATGAATACACACCAGAAAAAGAACCATGAGAATATCACAATCTATGAATGCATCAGGTACACTTTCCCACATGATGAAGGAAGTAAAACATGTGACCAGCCAAGGTGGAATTGCCAGAGTGCTATGAGATGACACGATCATTGTGCATCAGAGGATTGCTGGGAACATAAAGTTGGCAGGGACTCCAGGACTTTCTCTGGGGAAAGTCCACACATTTGGCCACATCCACAAATGATAAGAGATAAATCCCAGGACGATCTTAAAGGAAAGAAACCAGTGTCTAGAAGGAATGTAGTAGACCTTTCAAGGTTCGAGGATAAAGTTAGAAACCAACAAGTCCAGAAAAAGGAAAACTGTCCTACCTGGAAAGGGAGAGTAGTCAGACTGGCATGAGATCGCTCTGAGACACTGTGTGCATGGAGGTTGTCAGGACAACTTAGAATTCTGCGGGTGTTTATGACATCATGGTGACCATGTCACCCAAGTTGGCTGAGGTTTCCAGCCAGAGGATAGGCCTAGGACAGTATATTCAAGTGACAGTTACCCAGAAACAGCTTTTCCAAACAGAATCCTGGCACAGAATCTTGAAGAGATCAAAGAGACGCTGATTCAAGAGTTGAGAAAGGAATCATTGGGAAGAAGCGATACTGGAGGGGCAAGCACTGAGAGGAAAACAGTGTCATCTACTCAAGTAGATGGGGAGACTGTGCTGATTCAACCTTGAAACTTGTTCAGAAAAAAGAGGCCGGACCTGGGCCTTATCAGACCTACGTTGTCCTTCTGCCTTATTCATAATCCAAAGTCAAGAATGATCACTTGAGGACATTGAAGAGAAGAAGCGTGGCCACCTTTCTTAGGCCTCAGCAAACTTTGAAGACAAGTCTCCCTTTCCATAGCTCTCAAGTCATGGGGGCCCACTGGGTACATGCCAATGTGTCTCAAGAGATCTCATTGAAGCCTGGAAAGAATGGCTCCCTGCCATGTTTGGGTATGTTGCTTGGTTTGGAAGGGCTCTAGAAGTGTGCTGAAAAGCACCTTTACTAGAGGGCTTTGTTCCTTTGTGAAGGCTCCCCTCCCAGGCTAGAGTGTTCAGTTGGGATCAATGAGATTCTCTCCACCCTCTCTTGCCATAAAAGGAATATTGATTACGTGTTTCGATACCACACGTAAGGAGGTTTGCTGAAAATTAGAACATTACCATTATATTTAAAGAAAAATAAACTCACCACAGCTGAGGAGGTAAATCAAACACATAACAAAACCTGTAGAAACAAAGTAAGCCAGTATCTAGCCATAATCTAGTGGAAAGTTCAAGCATCAAGGGTGAAGTTTGAAACTTCCCAAATCCAGAATAGAGACAGAAGGTCTCTCACCTGGACAGAGGAATTCATCAGATTCATGTAATTTGTTTCAGAAACATTGGGTTCCTGAAGGTGGTTGCCAGGACAACGTCGTACCTGGAGTTTCTCATCTCACAATGTCAAACGAACCCAGATGACCACGTGTACTCAGTGCTCAGTTGCACCTAGACTAAGAGAGCAAAGACTCCCTCAAGTGACCGATGGAAATTCAAAGACGACACCCAGGAATCACGAAAGCACTCACACATCGGCCTACAGAACATATGGTGATTAAAGAAATATAAAATTCCTAACTTGGAATGAAGGAGAATGTACTGACAAGCACCTCGAAGGGATATACCTCAGAAAGACCATGACGATTAGACTATGGAAAAGAAAACAGGGTCCCAGAAAATGGAAGCCCAACAGAAATCACACCTGAATAATCCACAGTGCAATACGTCAGTCTTTAGACAGACTATGCTTGAACGTTGGAAAGACCGAGAAGGTCACAACCCCAAAACTTGCAATGAAAGTCAAACCTGGGCTAACTGGGAAGGGTGAGTTATGAGACTGCTCCAAGCGGGCTCTGAAACCCTGTGTCCATGAAGCTTGCTGGGACAGCAGAGACACAATTCTGACAAATCCTCTGACATCACAGTGGACCGGAAAGAAAACCAGGCCTAGTCTACACAGGGCCAGATTTGGGCTTATGTAGCATATTTAATTCACATTTCACTCAACAGCAGGTTGGCAATGGAACATGAAAGGGGCCAGCCCGTGTTGTAGCAGTGAAGTCCGTGCATTCTGGGTCGGAAGCCCGCGCTAGGCCACGTGGATTCCTGGGGGTGAGCCTCCTCACCGTTGGCCCAGCCATTCTGGGGCAGGCGTCCGAGGTAGTGCAGAGGCAGATGGGAAGCAACGTTAGACAGGGCCACTCTTCTTCAGCAAATACAGCTGCAGTGTCAGCAGATGTGAGCACAGCCATAAACGTTTGCCAAAACAGAACCAATTAAAAGGTGCAAAGAACATAAATACTGAACCTCAAAAACAGAAGCATACCAGTAAGAAGACTAAGATATCTATGAATGACCTTAACCAAATGGGTGCATGCTATGTAACACGAAAGGGAAGAAAGCTTTTGGGAAATAAATTCCAGAAGAGAGAAGGAAACGGAAGGCTACACCGTACTCTTGGAATGGAAGAACTAACACACTTGAAAAGTTCGTAACAGATAAAGCAATCTCTGGATTCCATGCAATCCCAGTCAAAGTTGTAGTAATTTTTCCCACAGAAATAGAAGAGAGAATCCTAAAGTCTCTATCCAGGTATAAGGGACACTGAATAGCCAACGGAATCCTGAGGAAAATGAACAAAGCTGGACTTATCCCCCTTTCTGATTTCACCATACAGGACGAAGCACTAGGTACTGAAACAGCACAGTCTGGGCCCAAAAACAGGCACACAGACGAATAGAACACGATCAAGAGCGCAGAGGTCTACTCACATAAATATGGACAGCTCATTTTCGACCAGAGGGACAAGAGAAGACAGCGGAGAAAGGAAAGTCTAGAGAAGAAATGTTTCTTGGAAGACTGCACAACCACAGGTAACAAAATGAGAGTAGGACATGATGTTAAACGAGGCACATACCACCTCGAAATGGATTAAAGCCTTGAATGGAAGACTTGAGTCCGTGGAACTTCTAGGAGACAACCCAGGCAGCGTGCTGTTTACCATCTGGCTTAGCTGCCTATTTGGAAGAAGCATGTGTGACTGAGCAAGGGCAAGAAAGGAAACAAGAAACAAACGGGACTCTATCCAACGCAGAAGGTTCTGCCCAGCCAAGGAAACCATAAGTCAATGCAAAGACTGCACAGCAAATGGCAGTGGATGTTTGCAAACCACACATCAGAGAAGGGCTGAATAGCCAATCCAATAACCTCACACGTCTCCACAAGAGGAAAAACAACAAACCTAGTAAAACCTGGGCAAAAGATGGAAACAGAGATTTCTCCCAAAGAGAGAAAGATGGGCAACAGCTGTAGGAAAACATGTTCACCATCATAAATTCTCAGGCCAGTGCAAATCCAAACGGCAATGGGATAACAGCTCCCTGTGGTCAGAATGGCTATAAGGAACAAGACAGGAACCAAGTGTCAGAGAGGAGGTGGAGAGAAGGGAAGCCTCCTGCACCACTGGTGGGAGTGTAAACCGGTGCAGCCAGTAGGAAAAGCAGTGTGGAATTGCCTCAGAAATTTCTACCATATGATCCAGCTATTCCTCGGCAGCTTGTATATCCATAGAACTTGGAAACACTAATGCATAGAGATCCGTGCACCACTGTGTTCACCACAGCCTTACTCCCGAGATACTTGTAAGCCGCCCTGGTGCCCATCAAGGGACGAATGGAGAAGGAAGATGGGCTATATCCACACAATGGCATAGCACTCAGCTGTAGGAATGGATGCAGTCCAGTCATTTGTGACCACCAGAATGGCTCCTGAGGGTATGAGGGGAATTGAAACAAGCCCAGGGAGAAGGTCAAATACCATGCGATCTAAGTTACAAAGAGATATAGAAAAAAAGGACAAACAAGCTGGAATCACGTGAGATGGAACCGGTGGTTCCCAGAGGGAATGGGAGCCTGGGCCCTGAGGGAGACATAGTTGAATAGGCACAAGTGTGTGGTGAGGGCCTGTAATTAGGCTTATGGTGGTGAAGATGATGTAACCTACACAGAACTTTAAATCTGTGAGGATGTAAATGTGAAAGATATAGGATGTTATAATGCAGGGTTACGGCCACCAATTCACATAAAATCAAAACTCCAAAAAGGGGTGCAGATTTACGGCCTAAGGCTTTGGAGGCTGAAACAGATTAGAGAAGATGAACTTCCAAGGATTGGTAATCACCTCAAAATGCTTAATGATGCTACAGAAAGGTAGACCTTTGCAAAGAGATGAAGAGGAATACTAGGAAGAGAACATGTTCCGTGCTAAACTCATGAACCAACGGAAAATGCTACCTTCCATGTTGTTACTACTGATTCCCTTCATGCATGATCCAAGCAGGCCAACATCTTCCCAATTTCAGCCCAAAGTTTGGTCCAAAAGTCCAATTCAGGGCCTGCCCTGTATTGCAGCAGGTAAGTGCCCACGTTCCGCCTCGGTGGCCGGGGCTTCATTGGCTAGCATCACGTGTGTGGATCAGATTACTAGCATTAGGAAATCCAGATTTCATGGTCTCGTGGGCACAGAGATCATAAAGAAGTAGAAAGTGTGAGATGACCTTATCAATACTCACCAGAAAAAGAACCATGAGAATATTACAATCTATGAACGCGTCAACTACACTTGCCCAAATGATGAAGGAAACAAAACATGTGAGATGCCAAGGTGGAATTGTCACACCGCTAGGAGATCACACGATCATTGTGAATCAGGGGATTGCCTGGACAACATCAACTTCTTACGGAGTTCAGGACGTTCTCTGAGGAAAGTCCATTGGCCATATCCACAAAAGATGAGAGATAAAACCAGGGATGATCTTTAAGGGAAGAAACCGGTATCTAGAGGGAATATAGTAGACCTTTCAAAGTTTGAGGAGAAAGTTAGAAACTGACAAGAAATCCAGAACAAGGAAAACTATCCTACCTGGAAAGGGGGAATAGTCAGACTGGTATGAGATGGGTCTGAACCACTGCGTGCATGGAGGTTTTCAGGACAACTTAAAATTCTGAGGGTGTTTATGACATCGCGGTGAACATGTCACCCAAGATGGCCGCATGTTTCCAGTCCTAGCATTGGACTAGGCTAGGATAGTCAAGTGAGAGATACCCAGAAACAGCTTTTACAAACAGAAACCAGGCACAGAATCTTGAAGCGACCAAAGAGACGCTGGTTCAAGGGATAAGAAAGGAATCATTGTGATGATACGTCATGATTTCTTTGTTTTCCTCAGGATTCCTTTGGTTCTTCAGGGTCTTTTGTTGCTGGAGAGAAACATTAGGATTCCCTCTTCTATTTCTGTGGGAAAGATTGCTGCAACGTTGACTGGGATTGCATGGAATCCAGAGATTGCTTTATCCAGTACGGACGTTTCAAATGTGTTACATCTTCCATTCCAAGAGCACTGAATGCCCTTCCAGTTCCTTGTGTCTTGTGGAATTTCTTTCCTCAAAGCTTTGCTATTTCTCGGTTTACATAGCTTTCACCTGTTTGGCTCAGGTTATTCCTAGATACCTTAATCTTCTAAAGCATGCTTTTATTTTTTTTTAAGGGTAAGTTTTTCTATCATTTGTAACTTTTAATTGCTTTTGTTTAGGCAGAAGTTTATCGCTGTGCTCACATCTGTTGGCAATGCTCCTGTATTTCCTGATGAAGAGGGCCCTGTCTAGCATCTCTTCCCATCTGCCTCTACACTACCTCGGACGCATGTCCCAGAGTGGCTGGACCAGCCGTGAGGAGGTTCACGCCAGGATTCTATGCGGCCACCGCTGGCTGCCGACCCAGAGTGTGTGGACTACACCGTTGAACCACTGGCCGGCCCCTTCATGTTCCATTGACAGCCTGCAGTTGAGTGGAAGGTGACTCGAGTATGCTACTTGAGCCCAACTCTGGCCCTGTGTAGATGAGGCCAGCTTGTTTATCTGGTCCAGTGTGATGTCAGAGGATCTGTCAGAATTGTGTCTCTGCTGTCCCGGCCAGCTTCATGGACACCGGCTTTCATAGCCCGCTTGGAGCAAACTCGTAACTCACCCTTCCCAGGTAGCCCAGCTTTGACCTTCGCTGCAGTTTTTGGGGTTGTGAATTTCTCGGACTTTCAAATATTCCAGCAGAGTCTGTCTAATGAATGGCATATTTCATAGTGGATTATTCAGGTGTGATTTCAGTTTGCCTTCCATTTCGGGGACCTTGGTTTCATTTCCATAGTCTAATCATCATGGTCTTTCTCAGCTATCTCCTCTACATATGATTATCAATCCGTTCTCCTTCATTCCAAGTTATTAATTTTGTATTTTTTTAATCACCATATTTTCTGTAGGCCGAGGTGTGAGTCCTTTCGTGATTGTTGGGTGTTGTCTTGGAATTTCCATCTGTCACTTGAAGGAATCTCTGCTATCCTAGCCTAGGCCAAACTGAGCACTGAGAACACCAGGTCCTCTTGGATGGTTTGACATTCTGAGATCAGAAACTCCAGATTCATGGGTGTCCTGGCAACCACCTTCACGGAAATGATGTTTCCGAGACAAATTAGACAAATCTGATGAACTCCTCTCTCCAGGCAACAGATTTTTCTGTCTCTTTTCTGGATTTGGGAAGTTTCTAACTTGAGCCCTGATCCTTGAACATTCCACTAGCTTACATCCAGATACTGGCTTGCTTTATTTCTATAGGGTTTATTTGTTTGATTTACATCCTCAGATCTGGCATGTGTAGTTTTCTTTAAATGTCACTGTAATGTTCTAATTTTCCACCAACTCCTTACATAAGGTGTCAAAACACATAATCAATACTCCTTCTAGGGTCAGAGATATGGGGAGAGAACTTCATTAGAGTCCAATGGAGCAATCTAGCCTGGGAGGGCAGCCTTCACAAAGGAACGAAGCCCTCTGGAAAAGGGTGCATTTCAGCACACTTCTGGAGCCCTTCCAAACAAGGAGACATACCCCAAGCATGACAGGTGCCCACGCCTTCAGGGCTTCAAAGAGTACTCTTGTGAGACATAACCGTCTACCCAGTGGGCCCCCGTGATGCCAGAGCTATGGAAAGGGAGACTTCTCCTCAAAGAATGCTAGGGGCCCAGGAAAGAAGGCATGGATTCTCCTCTTTGATGTCATGAAGACTTCATTCTTGACTTTGGATTAAGATTAAGTCAGAAGGACAATGTCGGTCTGATAAGCCCCAAGTCTGGCCTCTTGTTTCCAATCAAGTTTCAAGCTTGAATCAGCAAGGTCTCCCCATCTACTTGAGTAGATGACAATGTTCCCCTCTTGGTGCTTGTCCCTCTATTATCGCTTCTTCATATCCCTTGGATCATAGTCTCTTTGATCTCTTCAAGATTCTGTGCCCGGTTTCTGTTTGTAACAGCTGTCTCTGGGTATCTCTCACTTGAATATCCTAGCCTAGTCCAACGCTCCGACTGGAAATATGCGGCGATCTTGGGTGACATGTTCACCGTGATATCATAAACACCCTCAAAGTTACAAGTTGTCCTGACAACCTCCCTGCACACCATGTTTCAGAGCCATCTCATACAAGTCTGACCACGCACCTTTTCCAGGCAGGATAGTTTTCCTTTTTCTGGATTTCTTGTCGGTTTCCAACTTTATCCTCCAACTTTGAAAGGTGTACTACATTCTCTCTAGACACCGGTTTCTTTCCTTTAAGATTATCCTAGGTCATCTCTCATAATTTGTGGCTATGACCAAATGGGTGGACCTTCCCCATAGAAAGTCCTGGAGTACTTCCCAAGTTGAGGTTGCCCAGGCAATCCTCTGATGCGCAATGATCGTTTCATCTCATAGCAGTCTCACAAGTCCACCTTGGGAGGTTACAAGTTTTCCTTCCTTCTTCATTTGGCAAGTGTACCAGCTGCGTTCACACATTGTAGTACCCTCATGTTTCTTTTTCTGGTGCATATTGCTAACACATCCTCAAAATTTCTACTTCTTTATGGTCTCTGTCTGCACCATACCGTGAAATCTACATTTCCGATTGCTACTAATCTGATCCCCACACCTGATGCGAACCACTGAAGCCCGGGCCGCCCAAGCGGAACATGGGCACTTACCCCCTACACCACAGGGCCGGCCCTGAATTGGACTTTTGGGCCAATCATTGGCCTGAACTTGGGAAGATGTTATCCTCCTTTGATTATGGGTGAATGGCATTACTAGCAACATCATGGACGGGAACATTTTCCGTTGGTGCGTGAGATTAGCACGGAACATGTTCTCTTGGTAGTATTCCTCATCATCTCGTTGCAATGGTCTACCTTTCTGTAGCACTATTAAGCATTTGGAGGTGATTGTCAATACTTGGAAGTTTATCTTCTCTCATCTCTTTCAGAGTCCAAAGCTTTATGCCGTAAATCCACACACCTTTCTGGATTTTGGATTTTATGTTAGTTTATTGTTGTAACCCTGCGTTATAACATCCTGTAGCTTTCAGATTTCCACCCCCAGAGATTTAGACTTCTGTGTAGGTTATATCATCCTCCCCTCCGGAAGCCTCATTACAGGCCTGAACCACATGCTTGTGGCTAATCTTCTCTTTCACCCTCCCTCCGCCCCCCAGTCCCCTTGGGAACCACCAATCCACTGTCCCATGGTACCTGTACATTAGCCCATGCTTTTCTGTTCTCCTTGTAAGTGAGAACCTACGGGATTTGACTTTCTCCCTGTGACTGGTTTCACTTCCCATAAGACCCTCAGGAGCCATTCTGGAGGTCACAAAGGGCTGGATTACATCCTTACTTATAGCTGAGTAGTATGCCCTTGTGTCGCTATAGCCCATCTTCCTTCTCCGTTGGTCCCTTGATGGGCACCAGGGCAGCTTCCAAGTCTTGGATATCAGGAGCAAGGCTGTGGTGAACACAGCGGTGCAGGGATCTCTATGCATTGGTGTTTCCAAGTTCTTTGGATAAATACACCACTGAGGAAGAGCTGGATCATATGGTAGATGGAATCTTAAATTTCTGAGGCAAGTCCACACTGCTTTGTGGAGTGGCAGCATCGGTTTACACTACCACCAGCAGTGCTGGAGGCTTCACTTCTCTCCACCTCCTCTCAGACACTTGTTTCCTGGCTTGTTACTTAGGGCCATTGTGACCACAGTAAGCTGCTATCTCATTGAAGTTTGGATTTGCACTGGCATGGGACTTCCTGATGAGGAACATGTTTTCATACAGCCTATTGGCCATCTTTCTATCTTCTGGGGAGAAATCTCTGTTTGCATCTTCTGCCCAGGTTTTAGTGGGCTTGTTGTGTTTTCTCTTTTGGAGCCGTATGAGGTCATTGGATCTTTTGGCTCTTAACCCCTTCTCTGATGTGTGTTTTGAAAACATCCTCTCCCACTTGTTGTGCTGACTTTGCACTGAGTCGATGGTTTCCTTTTCTGGGCAGAAGTTTCTGCAGTGTATGAAGTCCCGTTTGTTTCTTGTTTCCTTTGTTGCCCTTGACTAGTCAAACATGCTTCTTCCAAATAGGTGGCTAAGCCAGATGGCAAAGAGCAAGCTGCCTGGGTTGTCTCCTAGAAGTTGCACGGCTTCAAGTCTTCCATTCAAGGCTTTAATCTATTTCGAGGTGGTGTGTGTGCCTGGTGTAACATCATGGTCTACTCTCATTGTGTTACATGTGGCTGTGCAGTCTTCCATGCACCGTTGCTTGTCGAGACTCTCCTTTCTCCGCTGTCTCCTCTTGGTTCCCTTGTCGAAAATGGGTTGCCCATATGTACGTAAGTTGACCTCTGGGCTCTCGATTCTGTTCCATGTGTCTGTGTGCCTGTTTTTGGACTCAGACTGTGCCATTTCGGTTCGTTGCACTCCATCCTACATGAGGAAATCAGACAGTGTGATATGTCATGATTTGTTCGTTTTCCTCAGGATTCCTTTGGGTATTCAGATTCCTTTGCTGCTGGATAGAGGCTTTACTATCCTCTCTCTATTTCTGTGAGAAAGATTGCTGCAACTTGGACTGGGATTGCATGGAATCCACAGATTGCTTTATGGGGTATGGAGGTTTCAAGTGTATTAGTTCTTCCATTTGAAGAGCATGAAATAGCCTTCCGTTTCCTTAGGTCTTCTGGAATTTCTTTCTGCAGAGATTTGCCAGGTTTTAGTTTACATAGCTTGCATCTGTTTGGCGAAGCATAGTCTTAGATATCTTATTTCTCCTACTGGCATGCTTCCCTTTTTGAGGTTCATTATTTCTATTCTTTGCACCTTTTAATTGGTTCTGTTTTGCTAAACGTTTATTGCTATGCTCACATCTGCTGACAATGCTGCTGTACTTGCTGAGGATGAGTGGCACTGTCTAACGTCGTTTCCCAACTGCCTCTACACTACCTCGGACGCCTGCCCCAGATGGCTGTAACGACCATGAGGAGGATCACCCCAGGATTCCACGCTCCCGACCGCGGCCGGCCGACCAAGAACACGTGGACTTCACCCCTGCAACACTGGCCGGCCATTTACATGTTCCATTGCCAACCTGAAGTTGAGTGGAATGTGACTTGAATATGCTACTTGAGCCCAACTCTGGCCCTGTGTCGACTAGGCCAGGTTGTTTTTCCAGTGCAATGTGATTTCACAGGATTTGTCAGAATTTTGTCTCTGCTGTCCCGGGAAGCTTCATGGACACACGGTTTCAGAGCCCGTTTGGAGCAGCCTGAGAACTCACCCTTCTCAGTTAGCCCAGGTTTGACCTTCACTGCAGGTTTTGGGGTTGTCACTTTCTCAGACTTTCCAACATTCAAGCAGAGTCTGTCTAAAGACTGACGTTTTTTACTGTGGATTATTGAGGTGTGATTTCTGTTGGCCTTCCATTTTCTGGGACCATGTTTTCTTTTCCATAGTCTAATTGTCATGGTCTTTCTGAGCTATCTCCCTTTGACATGCTTATGATTGCATTCTCCTTCATTCCAAGTTAGGAATTTTGTATTTCTTTAATCACTGTATGTTCTGTAGGCTGGTGTGTGAGTGCTTTTGTGATTGTTTGGTGTTATTTTTGAATTTCTATTGGTAACTTGAAGTAATCTTTGCTATGCTAGGCTAGGTGCAACTGAGCACTGAGTACATGTGGTCATCTTGGTTCGTTTGACATTGTGAGATGAGAAACTCCATGTTGTCCTGGCAACCACCTTCAAGGACCCAAGGGTTTCGAGACAAATTAGATGAATCTGATGAATTCCTCTCTCCAGGGGGGAGATCCTTCCATCCCTTTTCTGGATTTGGGTGGTTTTGTACTTCACCCCTCATCCCTGAACGCTCCACTAGATTACGTGTAGATCGTTTCTTACTTTATTTCTACAGGGGTTTTTTATTTGTTTGAGTTACATCCTCAGCTGTGGCATGTTTATTTTTCTTTACATATAATGGAAATGTTCTACTTTTTCAGCCAACCTCCTTACATGTAGTTCGAAACACATAATCAATACTCCTTCTAAGATAAGAGATGGGGGAGAGAATCTCATTGATCCCAACTGAGCACTCTAGCCTGGGAGGGCAGCCATCACCAAGGAACAAAGCCCTCTGGAAAAGGGTGCTTTTTAGCACACATCTAGAGCCTTTCCAAAGCAAGAAACATAGCCAACCATGGCAGAGATCCATTCCTTCCAGGCTTCAATGAGATCTCTTGAGACACATTGGCATGTACCCAGTGGACCCCTGTGAAGCCAGAGCTATGGAAAGAGAGACTTGTCTTCAAGATGCTAGGGGCCTAGAAAAGGAGGTCTTGATTCTTCTCTTCAATGTCCTCAAGTGATCATTCTTGACTTTGGATTATGAATAAGGCAGAAGGACAACGTAGGTCTGATAAGCCCCAGGTCCGGCCTCTTTTTTCTAAACAAGTTTCAAGCTTGAATCAGCACAGTCTCCCCATCTACTTGAGTAGATGACACTGTTCTCCTCTCAGTGCTTGCCCCTCTAGTATCGCTTCTTCCCAATGATTCCTTTCTCAACTCTTGAATCAGCGTCTCTTTGATCTCTTCAAGATTCTGTGCCAGGATTCTGTTTGGAAAAGCTGTTTCTGGGTAACTGTCACTTGAATATACTGTCCTAGGCCTATCCTTGGGCTGGAAACCTCAGCCAACTTGGGTGACATGGTCACCATGATGTCATAAACACCCTCAGAATTCTAAGTTGTCCTGACAACCTCCATGCACAACGTGTTTCAGACCCATCTCATACCAGTCTGACTACTCTCCCTTTCCAGGTAGGACAGTTTTCCTTTTTCTGGACTTGTTGTCGGTTTCTAACTTTATCCTCGAACCTTGAAAGGTCTACTACATTCCTTCTAGACACTGGTTTCTTTCCTTTAAGATCGTCCTGGGATTTATCTCTTATCATTTGTGGATGTGGCCAAATGTGTGGACTTTCCCCAGAGAAAGTCCTGGAGTCCCTGCCAACTTTATGTTCCCAGCAATCCTCTGATGCACAATGATCGTGTCATCTCATAGCACTCTGGCAATTCCACCTTGGCTGGTCACATGTTTTACTTCCTTCATCATGTGGGAAAGTGTACCTGATGCATTCATAGATTGTGATATTCTCATGGTTCTTTTTCTGGTGTGTATTCATAAGGTATCCTCACAATTTCTACTTCTTCATGATCTCTGTCTGCATCATACCTTGAAATCTATATTTCCAAATGCTCCTAATCTGATCCGGACCCATGATGCTGGCCAGCAAAGCCCAGGCCACCCAAGCAGAACATGGGCACTTACCTGCTACACCACTGGGCCGACCCTGAATAGGACTTTTGAACCAACATTTGTACTGAACTTTGGAAGATGTTGGCCTGCTTTGATTATTCATAAAGGTTATTAGTTGTAACATCATAGACAGCTACATTTTCCGTTCTCTCATGAGCTTAGCATGGAACGTGTTCTCTTGGTAGTGTTCCTCTTCATCTCTTTCCAATGGTCTACCTTTCTGTAGCATCATTAAGCATTTGATGGTGATTATCAATCCATGGAAGCCCATCTTCTCTAAACTCTTTCAGCCTGCAATCTTTATGCCATAAACCTGCTTGCCTTTATGGAGTTTTGATTTTATGTGAACTGGTTTCCGGAACCCTGCATTATAACATCCTATAACTTTCAGATTTACATCCTCATATATTTAGACTTCTGTGTATGCTACGTCATCTTGACCACTCTAAGCTTAATTACAGGCCCACACCAGACACTTGTGCCTAATCAACTGTTTCTCCCTCCGTCCCCTGCCACCCGTTACCTCTGGGAACCACCAATCCTCTGTCACATGCTACCTCTTTGTTGCTCCTTGTTTTAACCTTCTCCTTGTAAGTGAGATCCTATGGTATTTGACTTTCTCCCTGGGGATTGTTTCAGTTACCTTCGTACACTCAGTAGCCAATCTGGTGTCACAAATGGCTGGACTGCACCCTTTCTTACAGCTGAGTGCTATGCCATTGTGTGGATATAGCCCATCTTCCTTCTCCCAGAGCCCTTGATTGGCACCAGGGAGGATTCCAAGTCTTGGATATCGGGAGTAAGGCTGTGGTGAACAAAGCAGTGCAGGGATCTCCATGCCTTAGTGATTCCAAGGTCTTTGGACAAACACGCTGGAGAGGAATAGCTGGATCATTTGGTAGATGGATTCTGAAATTTTTGAGGTAATGTCACATGGCTTTACATAGTGCCCGCACTGGTTTACACTCCCACAAGTTCTGCAGGACTCTTCCCTTCTCTCTACCTCCTCTCCAACACTTGTTTCCTGTCTTGTTCCTTGTAGCCATTCTGACCACAGTGAGCTGTTATCTCATTGCTGTTTGGATTTCCATTGGCCTTAGACTTAACGATGATGAACATGTGTTTATATAGCTATTTCCCAACCTTTCTGTCTTCTTGGGGTAAATTTCTGTTTCCATCTTTTGCCCAGGTTTTAATGGGCTTGTTGATTTTTCTCTTGTGGACACGTGTGTGGTCATTGGATGTTTTGGCTATTCAGCCCTTCTCCGATGTGTGGTTTGAAACATCCTCTCCCTGTTGTTGTGCTGTCTTTGCATTGAGCAGATGGTTTCCTTGGCTGGACAGTAGGTTCTGCATTGGATGGAATCCCGTTTGTTTCTTGTTTCATTTGTTGCCCTTGCCCAGTCACACATGCTTCTTCCAAATAGGCGGCTAAGCCAGATGGTAAAGAGCAGGCTGCCTGTGTTTCCTCCAGGAAGTTTCACGGTTTCAAGACTTCTGTTGAAGGCTTTAATCCATTTCGAGATGGTGTGTGTGCCTGGTGTAACATCATGGTCTACTCTCATTGTGTTACATGTGGTTCTCCAGTCTTCCCAGCACTGCTTCTGTTCGTCTCTCCTTTCTCCACTGTCTCCTCTTGCCTTCCTCGTTGCAAATGTGCTGTCCATATATGTGTGAGTTGAACTCTGGGTTCTGGATTCTGTTCCATTGGTCTGTTTGCCTGTTTTTGAGACCAAACTGTGCCGTTTCAGTACCTAGCACTTCGTCCTACATGTTGAAATCACAAAGTGTGATACGTCCTGCTTTGCTTGTTTCCCTCAGGATTCCTTTGGGTATTCAGCGTCCCTTTTCACTGGATAGAGACTTTAGGATTCTCTCTTCTATTTCTGTGGGAAAGATTCTGCAACTTTGACTGGGATTGCATGGATTCCAGAGATTGCTTGATCCATTATGGAAGTATCAAGTGTTTTAGTACTTACATTCCTAGAGCACGGAATACCCTTCCGTTTGCTTGTGTCTTCTGGAATTTCTTTCCCCAAATCTTTGCTAGCTTTCGGTTTCCATAGCTTGCAGCTGTTTGGCTAAGCTTATTACTAGAAATCTTTTTGTTCTTACTGGCATTTTTTTCTTTGAGGTTCAGTTTTCTGTTCTTTGCAACTGTTCATTGATTTTGTTTTGGCATATGTTTATGTGTGTGCTCACATCTGCAGGCGATGCTGCTGTATTTTCTGAGGAAGAGTGATGCTGTCTGACATCACTTCCCAGCTGCTTCAACACTACCTCGGAGGCCTGCCGGTAAACGGCTGGACCAGCAGTGAGGAGGTTCACACCCAGGATACCACGTGTCCGGCCCAGGGCTGCCGACCCAGAACATGCGGACCTCACCACTGTGCCACTGGTGGCGCCTTTCATGTTTCATTGGCAACCTGCAGTTGAGTGGAATGTGACTTGAATATGCTACTTGAGCCCAACTCTGGCACTGTGTAGATGAGCCCAGTTTGTTTTCCTTCTCCACTGTGATGTCAGAGAATTTGTCAGAATTGTGTCTCTGCTATTCCAGCAAACTTCATCAACACAGGTTTTCAGAGCCCGATTTTAGCAGTCTTGTAACTCACCCTTCCCAGTTAACCTAGGTTTGACCTTCGATGCAGTTTTTGGAGTTGTGACTTTCTCTGATTTTAGAACGTTCAGAGTATGTCCAAAATTGATGTCTTTCATTGTGAATTATTCAGGTGTGATTTCTGTGTGCCTTCCATTTTCTTGAACCGTTTTTTCTTTTCCATGATATAATCGTTGATAGGGTCTCGGCGAGCTGAAGACTCGAATGAAACATTTCTTGGAATCTAAAGGTCTGGCATTGGTGCTCTTTTATTTAGAGAATAGTACAGGATAACATGGGGACAGGACCCATGGGCAGTCAGAGCTCCTGCTGTTGCCCTGAGTTAAGGGTTATGGCGAATTTTATAAGGCATGGGTACATGACTTACTTTCACTGGAAAAAGAAATGATGATGTAAAATATCTTTAAATGATTTCAGTGCAGAATGGGTCTGGTTATTGTGTGGTCATATAACTTTAGATACGAATCTGGCAATATAGATCAGCATGTACGTGATGATGCCCTGGGCTTCTCTCCCTGGCTTCTCAGCCCTAATTCATACCATAAAGAAATCCAGCTGGTCACATAGTTTGGCATGTAGGCCAGGTCACCTTGGGTTTCTCTAGCTGGGGCCGGCTTAATCCACATCATAAACCCCCCCTGAACCCATTTGGACCGGAAATCTTTGGGGATATGGACGATGGTCTGTCTTCTGTGACTACTTCTGGCTGTACAAGGTCATAGAGCTGTCCCTAAATGGGACCATAGGCACAGGTAGGAAGTTCAGTGGACCGTAAGTCTTCACCCATGGTGTTCAAGGCTTACAAGGTATACAGAGCCTCTGGAGACAAGAGAATCATTTGACGAGAGGTGGTCCACGAGGTGAAACATTTTTGACATGCGGAAGACAAACAACGAAACAGATAAGTTATCACAAGAAATACAAGCAGTATGTTTAACCCAATGAATAAGGTTTTGAAGTAGTACAGAAAACTGATCCGGACTAGGAGTTCAATGAATCGTTTAGAGTTAGGGTTAAGACATGGATTTAATTTGGTGGTGGGGATAGGAAGCCAGAAATATTTTGATGGTAGTCAAGAATATGGACACAACATTCAGTTTTTATAATGGCACAGTGCTGCTCTTGTGCTGCTGTCAAGACATCCAGTGCCATTTGGATTTGGAGGACTGCCTTTCACATTTGGGATACTTCTAAATTGAGCAGTGAAGTGCTATATTGAGTGTCATGCAATGCCTTCATAATAAATTTGTTTAGGACTTCCATGTGCAAGACGACATTTTGGATTCCTAATGAGGGAAGGAAAATTGAGGAAAGATGGTCACACCAGTGGAAGACACAGCTGGTTCAGTGTTGCTGCAAGTTGGGTAGGTTAGCAGGAGGAGATATAGTAGATCTCGTTGTACCTTGCATCCAGACAAAGCCTATGGTGCATCATCCAATCCATCCAGATGGCAGCCAAGGCTGTAAATTGGAGCCACATAGCCACTGAGCACAATTAGGGGCTAACCAATGTGTGCAGGGCCATCTATCCCAGTCAGTCCCAAACCCATCAGTATTTTTTTAAGCCTATGATATGAGAACACATGTAACAGCGAATTTTTCCCATCGGTCAGGTGTTAATAGGTGATGTATCACAAGCGTGATTGGTTTGTTCCCAACAGAGAGTGACCTTTGACTGAGTTGACCACGAGTAGGAGTGAACCAAATATATTCATCCTAAATTTGATATCGTCCATCCTATGCGTATCAATAAGTTGGAGACTTTACATTTGGAACTTGTTGTTTAGGATCCACCTATGACAAGGCAAATCTAGTTAGTATTTGGGCAGTAGTATTGAAGGAAAATGTTTGATGATGGCCAGGGAACTCCCAGGTGTCAGACATAGATGGCAACAAGTAGACATTACGATTAGTAACGGATGAATCTTGCCAAAGAAAACAGGTAGAATCTAGTATCCAGGTATGCCTATTATGGCTTCTACAGAAACATAATTTTTGTCTCTTAGATCACCCTCATTTTTACAAAAGATAGCCTAATTAGGATTAACTGGTTTTCAAATAAAGTGCAGTTTCAATACAACTTTCTCCAATTATTTACATAGCAGCAAGAATAGTAATTGCTCATACAGCTTTTTAAAATCTGCTTTGCTAGAATTTTTTCTGACGAATCTCAGATTGAACTGTGAAGGCCTCTCGAGGCCAGAAAAGCCAAGCCAAGGACTTGTCATCAGATTTTGCCCGCAGTACTTACAGATTTGAGTGGAGTTCTCCTTGAGTTCCCCCAAAATATTCGGAGGATCCTTACACCTGTCAGATAAGCAAGCTTCCTTACTTACCGGGTGAGATTGCCAGAATCTCTGTAAACAAGGTACCAGGCCCATGTTTCCAAGTGGCTGTATTCCAGAAAGTCCAATCTTTGTTCCTGAAATGCTGTCTTGTCATATCTGAGCCTGTATGTTTTAAATATGACATTCCAGTCAAAGCCTTGGTAGTATAACCAATGTGTCCTGTTATAAGGAGAACAGATTCTTATGGAACTTATACAAATATTGCCACCAAATAACTATACTCAGTCACAAAGTGTTTCCCAATTCCGGAGGGATAAGATAGGGAGAAAAAGATAAAAGTTTCAGTTTTGCTCATAAAGGTATAATTTCACCAAATTGCTGTAAGTCATAGTTAGCATAAGAGAAAAGAGAAAAAGATTTCCCTCATTATGAGAAAACAAAACAACACATCAAAACTCAACAATATTTCAAACAGAAGTCCTAAAAATTTATAATCATCCTCATCAGTTCAGACAGTCCTGTATAATCAAGTCTTGAGCTGAATCTTCTGTCAGCAGATCGAGGAGCTTAGTTTCTGTTAGAATTCTGTAGTTTCTTACTCAGTTTAGTTTTACAATCTGAAAGTTTATCAGAAATCTGTAGATTAGATCCTCTGTGTCAGAATCCTTTCCAGAAATTTCTCGGAAGATGAAACATATTTGCTCAAGAAAAAAGCAGCAGAGTAAAACAAGAACTAACTGCAAATTTGCAAAGGAATCAAAAGGGCAATTGACAAAGAAACTTGGCTACTCCTGTGACATATAACACTTCCAGATAATAATTGGACTTATGACTGTTAACCAGGACAGATCAGAATTCTAGGAATGCTATATAATTTTAAGACATCTATATTAATAACATTTACCCATCTAATACCACCTAAGAAGATCTATCATCACTTATTTCCCAATGTTTCCCATGTAATTTAATAGACCAAATAAGCCTAATTAGTTTAGTATTTTCTTCCTTATAGGAAGAGAGAGCAAATTTCTTTGAGAAGTCTCAGGGGCCCTCTGAAAATCCTCAGAGTAATCATTCTTCTGTCTGCCATGTGAAAAGATAGCCTTCATTTAGGATTTGAATATTTTTGAGGGAGAAGCTTGTTAAAACATATCAAAAGTTTTTAAAATGCTTCTTCAAATAGGAAACAATACTCACTGTGAAACAATGCTCAGGTATCTATTCAAAGTGATAACAGAGTCAAAAATATTAAGACTGACCTCAGTCATTATTTTCACAAAACAGATTTGTCTCTTGGGTAGACTTACTCAAAGGAACAGCTTTCATTACCTCCTTATCAAGAGCAGATCAAAGGTTCAAGAACATTTATCCTTTTAAAGAAAACCAAATTTGAATTTCTGCACCTACTTATTTTTAACATTCAACCTCATTCACTTAATTGAACTTACTTTAGTCTATGTGACCAGGCATAAAACTCCTTTCAGAATTTCTCCTTCACAAACCTTCTAAAACTTTCTTTTTTGGTTTCAGATTTTGTCCCAAACTCTGTCTTTTTTCCTTTCTAGTACATTAGGACACATTTATCTCTCTTAACCCATCAAACAAAAATATTTCCATTCTTTATACCTTTTTTATTGAAAGCGTAGACTTTAAATTCCTTGAATATGAGCTCTTTTCCTTAGTAATTTCCAGTAGCTTTAATTCCATAGGTTAATTAGAACTTTTAACACTTAACAGACGTAGTAAACACTAAAAAGGCAAACAGTTATGAATCGACTTTTATATCAGCATTCTAAACACTTCATAACTTTAGAAACACGCCACTTTACCATAAAACACAAGGCATGCTTTTTATACACCCAAACGCTTTTAGCCTCTTCAATAAGAAGCCAAAAGTAGATAACTTAGATATGTTTATTAATAATGTTTCGGTGTTACATCCAATCCAAAAACAACCCAGATATTCAGATTTTTATCATTTAACTTAACTTGGCATAACTCAAGATTGTTACCAAAAAGAATTTTGAAGCTGTTTTTTTTCAATAAGTATACTGACCATAAAAGTTATTGTACTCATTTTTATGAGTTTTATGTATTTAAACCATTTGTTTCCAACAATTATGTTCAGATTACCTACAGAAACCTCATGAGGCATTAGACAAAACTGGTCATCATTTAAAGCTATTATTTTGTTGACAAATTTAACAGACAATGTGAACTTATATGACTAGAAAACCCAGGCTGAATTCCTGCATGCTATGCAAATACCAACAACTCTGACAAAAAGACTATTTTCAATCCTTAATCCACATCAATCGTCTTTTTCTTTCTCAGCTCTCTCTCATAGGTATGCTTATCAGTCCATTCTCCTTCATTCCAAGTTATTAATTTTGTATTTCTTTAATCACCATATGTTCTGTAGGCCGATGCATGAGTGCTTTTGTGATTGTTATGTATTGTCTTTGAATTCCCATTGTTCACTAGAAGGAATCTTTGCTACCCTAGCCTAGATCCAACTGAGCACTGAGAACACATCGTCATCTTGGTTGGTTTGACATTCTGAGATCAGAAACTCCAAATGCTAGGTTGTCCAGCCAACCAACTTATGGACATAATGTTTCTGAGACAAATTAGACAAACCTGATGAATTCTTCTCTCCAGGTAAGATATTTTCATGTCTCTTTTCTGAATTTGGGAAGGCTCGAACTTGATCGTTAGAGTACATTACGTCTAAGGACTGCTTTACTTTAATTCTGTAGGGATTGTTAGTTGTTTGATTTACATCCTCAGCTCTGGCATGTTTATTTTTCTTTAAATATAAGTGTAATGTTTCAATTTTCAGCCAACTTCCTCACATATGTTTCAAAACACATAATCAATACTCTTCCAAAAAGGCATGCAGATTTGCACCATGAAGTGTTTGAGGCTGAAAGACGTTAGAGAAGATGAACTTCCAAGGATTGTGAATCTCCTCCAAATGCTTAATGATGATACACAAAGGTAGACCATAGCAAATAGATTAAGAGGAATACAACGAAGAGAACATGTTCCGTGCTAAGCTCATGAAGCAAGGGAAAATGTTACCATGAGTGAGGTTACTACTAATTACCTTCACGAATAATCACAGCAGGGCAGCTTCTTCCCAAGTTCAGGCAACAGATTGGTCCAAAAGTAAAATTCAGGTCCAGCCATGTGTTCTGGTGTGTAAGTGCCCACGTTCCTAGTGGACGACCTGGGATTCATGGATTCAATGATGGGTGCTGATCAGATTAGTAACATTAGGAAAGATAGATTTCTGAATCTATCACCATGGTATGGTGCAGACAGAGATCAAAAATAAATGGAAATTATGAGCATACCTTATAGATACGCACAAGGAAATAAACATGAAAATATTGCAGTCTATGACACATCTGGTACACTTCTCTAAATACAAAATGAAGGAAGTGATGTGACCTGCATAGGTGGAATTGTCGGACTGCATGAGATGACATGATCATTGCACATCAGAGGATTGGCTGGGCAACTTCAACTTGGGAGGGACTCCAGGACTTTCTCTGGGGAAAGTCTACACATTTGGCCATATCTACAAAATGTAACAGCTAAAACCCAGGATAAACTTAAAGTAAAGAAACTAGTGTCTAGAGAGAATGTACTAGACGTTAAAAGTTCAAGGATAAAGTTAGAAACTGACAAGAAATCTAGGAAAGTATTCTAGCTGGAAAGCGTGAGTAGTCAGACTGGTATGAGATTGCTCTGAAATGCTGTGTGCATGGAAGATGCCGGGACAACTGAGAAGTTTGAGGGTGTTTATGACATCACAGTGAACATGTCACCCAAGATGGCCTCATGTTAATAGTCCGAGGATTGTCTTAGGCTACTGATACTCAAGGGAGAGATACCCAGAAGAGAATTTAAAAACAGAAACCAGGCAGTGAAACTTGAAGAGATAGAATAGACGCTGATTAAAGGGATAAGAAAGAAGTCATTGTGAAGATACAATAATAGAGGGACAATCACTGAGTGGAGACCACTGTGATCTACTCAAGTATAGGGGGAGGCCATGGAGATTCAAGCTTGAAACTTGATTTGAAACCAGACGCTGGACTTGGGCCTTATCAGGCCTACATTTTCCTTCTGCGTTAATCATCATCCAAAATCAAGAGTGATCTCCTGAGGACATTGTAGAGAATGATTGATGCTTCCTTTCCTATGCCACTAGCATTCATTGAAGAGAAGTATCACTTTCCATAGCTCTGGCATTACGGAGCTCCAAAGGGTACATGCCAATGTGTCACAAGACATCTCTTTGAACCCTTGAAGGAATGGACCCCCATTGTGCTTTGCGTATGTCTCATTGTTTGGCAGGGCTACAGAAATGTGCTGAGAAGCACCCTTTTCCAGATGGCTTCGTTGCTTTGTGAGGGCCACCGTAACAGGCTAGTGTGCTCAGTTTGGCTCCAATGAAGTTCTATCCCCGTATCTCTTGGAGTAGAATGAATATGGATGACGTGTATTGACACCATATGTAAATAGGTTGGCTGAAAATTAGAACATTACAATTATCTTTATAGAAAAATAAACTTGCCAGAGCTGAGGATGTAAATCAAACAAATAACACACCCTATAGAAATAAAGTAAGCCAGTATCTAGACATAATCTAGAGGAATGTTCAAGGATGGGGGTCAAGATTGAAACTTCCCAAATCCAGAAATGAGACAGAAAAGTATCTTATTTGGAGCGGAATTCAGCAGATTTGCCGAATTTGTTTCGGATACATTATGTTCATGAAGGAGGTTGCCATGCCTACCTAGAATTTGGAGTTTAAGATCTCAGAATGTCAGACCAACCAAGATGAACACGTGTTCTCAGTGCTCATCTTCACCAAGGCTAGCATGGCAAAGATGGCTACACGGGACCATGTAAATTCAAAGACAACACCCAACAATGAAAAGCACTCACACATAGGTCTATAGAACATAGGGTGGTTAAAGAAATAGAAAATTGATACCTTGGGATGAAGGACAACCGACTGACAAGCATACCAAAGGGGGAAAGCTGAGAACGACCATGATGATTATACTATGGAAAAACAAAATGGGCTCAGAAAAGGGAATGCAAACACAAATAACACCTGAATAATCCACAACAAAAGATGTCAGACTTTAGACAGACTCTGCTTGAACTTTTGAAAGTCAGAAAGTCACAAACCAAAAAGCTGCAGCGAGGTAAAACCTGGGCTACCTCGAAAGGGTGAGTCTGAGATTGCTCCAAACCTGCTCTGAAACTCTGTGTCCATGATGCTTGCCTGGACAGCAGAGACACAATTATGACAAATTCTCTGACATCACAGTTGAGCAAAAATACAAACCGTCTACATCAACTCAGTGCCAGAATTGGGCTGAAGTAGCCTATTTAAGTCACATTCCACACAACTGCAGGTTGCAAGGGAACTTGAAAGGGGTCGGGCAGTGGAGAACTGGGGAAGTCTGCGGGTTTTGGGTCGGCAGCCTGCACTTGGCTGGGTGGAATCCTGGGGGCAGACCTCCTCACCGCTGGTCCAGCCATTCTGGGGCAGGCGTGGGAGGGAGTGTAGAGGCAGATGAGAAGCGACGTGAGACAGGGCCACTCTTCCTCAGCAAATACAGGAGCACTTCCAGCAGATGTGAGCCCAGCGATAAACCTCTGTCAAATGGAAACAAATTAAAAGTTGCAATCAATAGGAAAATTGAACCTCAAAAAAAATGCCAGTAAGAATAATAAGATACCTACGAATAACCTCACCCCAACAGGTGAAAGCTCTGTAAAGCGATAACTAGCAAACCTTTGCAGAAGAAAAATGGGAGAAGACACAAGGAGGCAGAAGGATATTGCATGCTCTTGAAATGGAAGAATTAACACACTGGAAACCTCCACACCGGCTAAAGCAATCTCTACATTACATGAAATCCCAGTCAAAGTTGCAACTATATTTCTCACAGAGATAGAAGCGAGCATCCTAAAGTTTACATCCAGCAACAAAAGGCCCCAAATAACCAAAGGAATCCTGAGGAAAAAGAACAAAGCTCAATGTATCACATTTTCTGATTTGAATATAGAGGACGAAGAACTAGGAATGGAAACGGCACAGGCTGGGATGCAAAACAGACACACAGAACCATGGAACAGAATCAAGAGCCCAGAGGTATACGCACACCTATATGGACAGCCCATTTTTGACCATGGCGCCAAGAGGAGACAGGGGAGGAAGTAAAGTCTCTACAATAAATGGTGGTGGGAAGACTGCAGAGCCTCACCTAAGACAAGGAGAATAGACCACGGTGTTACACCAGGCACAAACACCAACTCGAAATGGATTAAAGTCTTGAATGTAAGACTGGAAACCATGAGACTTCTGGAAGAAAACGCTGGCAGCTTGCTCTTTGTCATCTGTCTTAGCCTCCTATTTGGAGGAAGCCTTTCTGTCTGGGCAAGGGCAATAAAGGAAACAAGAAACAAGTGGGACTACATCAAACACAAAAGCTTCTACCCAGCCAAGGAAACCATCGACTCAATGCAAAGACAGTACAACCACAGGGAGAGGATGTTTGAAAACCACACATCAGTGAACGGATGAATAGCCAAAAGATGCAGTGAACTCATATGGGTCCACAAGAGAAAAAAAAATAAGCCCATTAAAACCAGGGCAGTAGGGGGAAACAGAGATTTCAACCAAGAAGAGATAGAGATGGTCAACAGGTGTATGAAAACATGTTAATCATCATTAAGACTCAGGGCAATTGAAATCCAAATGGCAGCGAGATAGCAGCTCAATGTGGTCAGAATGACTATAGGTAAAAAATCAGGAAATAAGTGTCAGAGAGGAGCTGCAGAGATGGGAAGACTCCTACAGTGCTGCTGTGAGTGTAAGCTGGTGCAGCCACGATGCAAAGCCCTGTGGAATTGCCTCAAACATGTCAGAATCCATCTACTATATGATCCAGCTATTATTCAGTGGCGTGTTTATCCAAAGACCTTGGAAAAGGTCGTGCACCGATATATGTGCACCCCTGTGTTCACCCTGGCCTTACTCCCGTTATCCAAGACTTGAAAGCCGCCCTGATGCCCATCAAGGCAGAAGGAAGAACAGATAGGGAAGATTGGAGAAGGAAGCTGGGCTTTATGAACACAATGGCATATCACTGAGCCATAACAAAAGAGAGAATCCAGCCATTAGTGACCAGAAGGATGGCTCCCGAGGGTTTCATTGGAATTGAAACAACTCGCAGGGAGAAACTCAAATACCGTAGGAGCTCACTTACAAGGAGAAGAGACAAACAAGGACCAACAAACTGGAAAGCTTTGCGCAAAGAAATTAAAGAAGACACAAGGAAACGTAAGTCTATTCCACGCTCTTTGAATGGAAGAACGAACACATTTGAAACGTCCGTACTAGATAAAGCAATCTCTGGATTCCACGCAAGCCCCGTCAAAGTTTCAGCAATCTTTTGCACAGAAATAGAAGAGAGAATCCTAAAGTTTCTATCCAGCAACACAGGAGCAGGAACGGCCAAAGGAATCCTGAGGAAAACGAACAACTCAGCAAGTACCACATTTTCGAATTTCCACATTTAGGACGAACTGCTAGATACAGAAATGGCAAAGGCTGGCCACAAAAAGAGGGACATAGACACAAGGAACAGAATTGAGAGCCCAGAGGTCAACTCCCACATATATGGACAGCCCATTTTAGACCAAGGAGCCAAGAGGAGACAGCGGAGAAAGGAGAGTCTCGACAAGAAATGGTGCTGGGAAGACTGCACAGCCACATGTAACACAATGAGAGTAGACCATAAGGTTACACCAGCCACACACACCACCTGGAAATGGATTAAGACCTTGAATGGAAGACTTGAAACGGTGCAACTTCTAAGAGAAAACGCAAGTAGTTTGCTATTTGCCATCTTGCTTAGCCAATTATTTGGAAGAAGCGTGCGTGACTGGGCAAGGGCAACAAAGGAAAAAAGAAACAAGCGGGACTCCATTCAATGCAGAAGCTTCTGCCCAGCCAATGACTCCATCGACTCAATGCAAAGACAGCACAACAACTGCGAGTGGATGTTTGCAAACCACACATCGGAGAAGGGGTGATTAGCCAAAATATCCAATGAACTCATATGTCTCCACAGTAAAAAAACGACGATCCCCATAAAACTTGGGCCAAAGATGGAAACAGCTATTTCTCCCAGGAAGATAAAAGATGGCCAACAGGCTGTATGAAAACATGTTCATCATCATTAAGTCTTTGGCAATGCAAATACGAACGGCAATGAGACAGCAGCTCACAGTGGTCAGAATGGCTATAGGGATGAAGACAGGGAACAACAGGTCTCGGAGAGGAGGTGGAGAGAAGGGAAGCCTCCTGCACTGCTGGGGGGAGTGTAATCAGGTGCAGCCACTACCCAAAGTGCTGTGGAATTGCCTTAGAATTTTCAGAATCCATCTACCATATGATCCAGCTATTCCTCTGTGGCATATATATCCAAAGAACTTGGAAACACTAATGCTAAGAGATCCATGCACCACTGTGTTCACCACAGCCTTACTCCCAATATCCAAGACTTGGAAGCCTACGTGGTGCCCATCAAGTGACGAATGGAGAAGGAAGACAATCTATAGCCATACAATGGCCAATCTTCGGACTGTATAGATGTGGCCATCTTGGGTGACATGTTCATAAACACCCTCAGAATTCTAAGTTGTCCTGACAACCTCCATGCACACGGTGTTTCAGAGCCATCGCATACCAGTCTGACCACTCCCCATTTCCAGGTAGGATAGTTTTCCTTGTTCTGGATTTCTTGTCAGTTTCTAACTTTCTCCTCGAACTTTGGAAGGTCTACTACATTCCCTCTACACACCAGTCTCTTTCCGTTACGATTATCAAAGATTTTATCTCTTATGTTTTGTGGATATGGTGAAATGGGTGGACTTTCCCCAGAGAAAGTCATGGACTCCCTCCCAAGTTGAAGTTGCCCAGGCAATCCCCTGATGCACACTTATCATGTCATCTCCTAGCAGTCTGACAATTCCACCAGGCAAGTCACATGTTTCCTTCCTTCATCATTTGGGGAAGTGTAGCTGATGCGTTCATAGATTGTAATATTCTCATGGTTCTTTTTCTGGTGCGTATTGCTCAGTTTCCCTCACCATTTCCACTTCTTTATGATCTCTGTGCCCACCAGACCGTGAAATCTGGATTTCCTAACGCTAGTAATCTGATCCACAACCGTGGTGCTATCCTGTGAAGCTCAGGCTGCCCAAGCGAAAGGAACGTGGGCACTTACCTGCTACATCACAGGTCCGCCAATGAATTGGACTTCTGGACCAACTTTTGGCCTGATCTTGGGAGGATGTTAGCCTGCTTCGATTATTCGTGAAGGGAATCAGTAGTAACATGAATGACGGTAACATTTACCTTTGGTTGATGAGTTTAGCACGGAACATATTCTCTTGCTAGTATTCCGCTTCATCTCTTTGCTAAGGTCTACCTTTCTGTAGCATCATTAAGCATTTGGAGGTGATTACTAATCCTTGGCAGTTCTTCTCTAATCTCTTTCAGCCCCCAAAGCTTAGGCCGTAAATCTTCACCCCTCTTTGGAGTTTTGATTTTATGTGAATTGATTGCCGTAACCCAGCATTATAACATCCTATAGCTTTTCACATCTACAATCTCATAGATTTAGACTTCTGTGTAGGTTACATCATCTTCACCACTGTAAGCCTAATTACAGGCCCTCACCACACACTTGTGCCTAATCAACTCTTTCTCCACCAGACCCCCACATCCATTTCCCTTTGGGAAATACCAATCCCATGTCACGTCCTACCTTTTTGTTGCTCCGTTTTTCCTCTTCTCCTTGTACGTCAGATCCTGTGGTATTCAACCTTATCCCTGGGGCTTGCTTCAGTTCCCGTAAGACCCTCAGGAGTCATTCTGGTGGTCACAAATGGCTGGACTGCATCCATTCCTACAGCTGAGAGCTATACCATCGTGTGGCTATAGCCGATCTTCCTTCTCCATTCATCTCTTGATGGTCAGCACGGACGCTTCCAAGTCTTGGATATCAGGAGTAAGGCTGTGGTGAACACAGCAGTGCATCGATCTCTGTGCATTAGTGTTTCCATGATGTTTGGATATATACGCCACAGAGGAATAGACAGATCATATGGTAGGTGGATTCTGAAATTTCTGAGGCAATTCCACACCACTTTGTGTAGTGGCCGCACCGGTTCACATTCCTACAGCAGTGCAGGAGGCTTCCTTTCTCTCCACCTCCTCTGTGAAACTTATTGTTTCCCGTCTTCATCCTTATAGCCATTCTGACCACTGTGTGTTGCTATCTTATTGCCGTTCGGATTTGCATTGACCAGAGACTTAATGATGATGAACATGTTTTCATACAGCCTGTTGGCTATCTTCCTATCTTCCTGGGAGAAATGTCTGTTTCCATCTTTTGCCCAGGTTCTATTGGGCTCGTTGTTTTTATTCCTGTGAAGACGTATGAGTTCATTTGATCTTTTAGCTACTCACCCCTTCTCTGATGTGTGGTTTGCAAACAGCCTGTTGCAGTTTTTGTGCTGTCTTTGCATTGAGTCGATGGAGTCGTTGGCTGGGCAGAAGCTTCTGCATTGGATGGAGTCCCGCTTGTTTTTTGTTTCCTTTGTTGCCTTTGCCCACTGACACATGCTTCTTCCAAATAGGCAGCCAAGCCAGATGGCAAAGAGCAAGCTGCCTGGGTTGTCTCCTAGAAGTTGCACGGTTTCAAGTATTCCTTTCAAGGCTTTAATCCATTTCGAGGTCGTGTGTATGTCTGGTGTAACATCATGGTCTACTCTCATTATGTTACCTGTTGGTGTGCAGTCTTCTCAGCACTGTTTCTTGTGGAGACTCTCCTTTCTCCACTTTCTCCTCTAGGCTCACTGTTCGAAAATGCGCTGTCAGTAGATGTGTGAGTTGACCTCCAGGCTCTCGTTCTGTTGCATGAGTCTGTGTGCCTATTTTGGGGGCCAGGCTGTGCTGTTTCCGTACCTAGGGCTTCGTCCTATATGTTGAAATCAGAAAGTGTGAGACTTGCTGCTTTGTTCGTTTTTTGAGGATTCCTCTGGCTATTCCGGGTCCTTTGTTGCGGGATAGAAACTTTAGGATTCTGTCTTCTATTTCTGTGGGAATGATTGTTGCAACTTTGACTGGGACTGCATGCAGTCCAGACACTGCTTTATGCGGTATGGACGTTTGAAGTGTGTTCGTTCTTCCATTGGAAGAGCACGGAATAGCCTTCCATTCCTTGTGTCTTCTGTAATATCTTCACCCAAACCTTTGCAAGCTTTCTGTTTCCATAGCTTTCTGCTGTTTGGCCACGTTTATTCTTAGATATCTTTTTCTTCCTACTGGCATGCTTTCTTTTTTGAGGTTCAGTTTTTCTGTTCTTTGCAACTTTCAATTGGTTTTGTTTTGGCAGAAGTTTATGGCTGTGCTCACATCTGCTGGCCATGCTGCTGCATTTCCTGAGGAAGAATGGCGATGTCTATCATCGCTTCCCATCTCCCTCTACACTACCTCAGATGCCTTCCCCAGAATGGCTGGACGAGCGGTGAGGTGGCTCACCCCCAGGATTCCACATCGCTGACCCTGGGCTGCTGAACCAGAATGTGCAGACTTCACCACGGCCCCACTGGCTGGCCCTTTTCATGTTCCATTGGCAACCTGCAGTTGAGTGGATTGTGACTTGAATATGCTACTTGAGCCCAACTCTGGCCCTGTGTTGATGACGCCAGCTTGATTTTCTGGCCCACTGTGATGTTGGGTGATTTGTGAGAATCGTGTCTCTGCTGTCCAGTCTAGCTTCGTGGACACAGGCTTTCAGAGCCTGCGGGGAGCAGTCTCATAACTCACCCTTCTCATTTAGGCCAGGTTTGACCTTTGCTGCTGTTTTTGGCGTTGTGACTTTCTCTGACTTTCAAATGTTCAAACAGAGTGTGTCTAATGAGTGACGTCTTTCACTGTGGATTAGTCAGCTTTGATTTCTGTTGGCCTCCATATTCCGGGATCCTTTTTTCTTTTCTATAGTCTAATTGTTATGGTCTTGCTGAGATATCTCCATTCGATTTGCTTATCAGTGTGTTCTCCTTCTTTCCAAGTTAGGAGTTTTGTATGTCTTTAATTACCATAGGTTCTATAGCCCGAGGTGTGAGTCATTTCGTGATTGTTGGGTGTGGTCTTGGAATTTCCATCAGTCACTTGTAGGAATCTTTGCTATCCCAGCCCAGGTGACACTTAGCCCTGAGAACACATGGTCGTCTTGGTAGGTTTGAGATTCTCAGATCAGAAACTCCAGATTCGAGGTTGTCCGGACAACCACCTTCACGGACATTATGTTTTCGAGAGAAATTAGAGAAATCTGATGAATTCCTCCCTCCAGGTAAGTGATTTATCTGTCTCTTTTCTGGATTTGGGAAGTTTCAAACTCGACCCCTGATCATTGAATGCTCCACAAGATGACGTCTGGATACTGGGCTTTTTATTCCTACATGGTTTCCTACTGGTTTGATTTTCATTCTGAACTTTGGCAGGTGTATTTTTATTTAAACATAATGGCAATGTTCTAATTTTCAGCAAACCTCATTCCATATTCTGTCAGAACAAGAAATCAATACTGTTTCCATGGCAAGAGCTGGGGGAGAGAATTTCATTGGAGCCCAACTGAGCACTGTAGCCTGGGAAGGCAGCCTTCACACATTAATGAAGCCCTCTCGCAAAGGGTGCTTTTAAGCACACTTCTACAGCCCTCCAAACCAAAGGACACACCCCAAGTATGACAATCATCCATTCCTTAAGTCTTCACAGAGATGTCTTGGGACACATTAGCATGTACCCAGTGGGACCCCGTGACGCCAGAGCTATGCAAAGGGAGACCTCTCTTCAAAGAATGCTAGGGGCCTAGGAAAGAAGGCCTCAATTGTTCTCTTCAATGTCCTCAAGAGATCATTCTTGAATTGGGATTATGAATAAGGCAGAAGGAAAACGTGGGTCTGATATGCCCCAAGTCCAGCCTCTTGTTTCAAATAAAGTTGCAAGCTTCAATCAGCACGGCCTCAACATCTACTTGAGTAGATAACAATGTTCTCCTCTCAGTGCTTGCCCCTCTAGTATCCCTTCTTCCCAATGATTCCTTTCTTATCCCTTGAATCAGTGCCTCTTTAATCTCTTCAAGTTTCTGTGTGTGGTTTCTGTTTGGAAAAGCTGTTTCTGGATATCTCTCACTTGGGTATCCTAGCCACGGCAATCCTCGGACTCTAAACTTGCTGCCATCTTGGGTGACACGTTCACCGTGACGTCATAAACACCCTCAGAATTCTAAGTTGTCCTGAAAACCTCCAGGCACACAGTGTTTCAGAGCCATCTCATATCAGTCTGACAACTCCATCTTTCCAGGTAGGATAGTTTTCCTTGTTCTGGATTTCTTGTCAGTTTCTAACTTTCTCGTGGAACTTGAAAGGTATGCTACATTCCCTCTACCCACCGGTTCCTTTCCTTTAAGATTATCTCTTGTTTTATATCTTATCCATTGTGTATATGCCCAATTGGGTGGACTTTCCTCAGAGAACGTCCTGGAGGCCCTCCCAATTGGAAGGTGCCCAGGCAATCCCCTGATGCACAATGATCGTGTGATCTCCTAGCTGTCTAAAAATTCCACTTGGCAGGTCACGTTTTCCTTCCTTCATCATTTGGGGAAGTGTTCCTGATGCGTTCATAGACTGTCATATACTCATGGTTCTTTTTCTGGTGCATATTGTTAAGGTCTCATGACAATTTCTCCTTCTTTATCATCTCTGTGCCCACCATACCTTGAAATTTATATTTCCTAATGCTAGTAATCTTCTCCGCACCCCTGATGCTAGCTGGTGAAGCCCATGCCTCCCAAGTGGAACGTAGGAACCTACCTGCTACATCACAGGGCCAGCCCTGAATTGGACTTTTGGACCAACCTTTGACCTGACCTGTGAAGATGTTGGCCTGCTTCGATCATTCGTGAAGGAATCAGTAGTAACATCATGAACGGTAACGTTTTCTGTTGGTTCATGAGTTTAGCATGGAACGTGTTCTCTTGGTAGTATTCCTCTTCATCTCTTTGCAAAGGTCTACCTCTCTGTAGCATCATTGAGCATGTTGAGGTGATTACCAATACTTGGAAGTTCATCTTCTCTAACCTCTTTCTGTCTCCAAAGCTTCCAGTTGTAAATCTGCATCTCTTTTGCTAGTTTTGGTTTTATGTGAATTGATTGCCGTAACCCAACATTCTAATGACCTATAGCTTTCAGATCTACATCCACATAGATTTAGACTTCAGAGTAGGTTACATCATCTTCACCAACGTAAGCCTAATTACTGTCCCTAACCACACACCTGTGCCTAACCAACACTTTCTCTCTCTGGCCACTGCCCTACTTTCCCTCTGGGAAATGCCAATCCATTGTCATGTGATACCTGTTTGTTGGTCCGTTCTTGCTCTTCTCCTTGCACGTGAGACCCTGTGGTATTTGAACATACACCTGGGGCTTGTTTCAGTTCCCCTAAAACCGTCAGGAGCCATTCTGGTGATCACAAATGGCTGGCCTGAATCCGTTCCTATAGCTGAGTGCTATGCCTTTGTGTGGCTATAGCCCATCTTCCTTCTCCATTCATCCCTTGATGGGCAACAGGCAGGCTTCCAAGTCTTGGATATCGGGAATAAGGCCAGGGTAAATAGAGGTGTGCACCGATCTCTGTGTATGAGTGTTTCCAAGTTCTTTGGATAAACACACCACAGAGGAATAGCTGGATCATATGGTCGATGTATTCTGAAATGTCTAAGGCAACTCCACACCGTTTTGTGTCGTGGCTGCACCTGTTTACACTCCCTCCAGCAGTGCAGGAGGCGTCTCTTCTCTCCACCTCCTCTCCGAAACTTATTTCCTGTCTTCATCGTTATAGCCATTCTGACCGCCTTGAGCTGCTATCTCATTGCCTTTCAGATTTGCACTGACCAGAGACTTAATGATGATGAACATGTTTTCATACAGCCTGTTGGCCATCTTTCTATCTTCCTGGGAGAAATGTCTGTTTCCAGCTTTTGCCCAGATTTTAATGGGGCTTGTTTTTTTTTTTCTTGTGGAGCCGTATGAGTTTATTGGCTCTTTTTGCTATTCACCCCTTCACCAATGTGTGGTTTGCAAACATCCTCTCCCAGTTGTTGTGCTGTCTTTGCATTGAATCAATGATTTCCTTGGCTATGCAGAAGCTTTTGTGTCTGATGTAGTCCCATTTGTTTCTTGTTTCCTTTATTGCCCTTTCCCAGACAGATATGCTTCTTCCAAATATGAGGCTAAGAAAAATGACAAAGAGCACCCTACCTATGTTTTCTTCCAGAAGTCTCATGGTTTCCAGTATTACATTCTAGACTTTAATCCATTTTGAGTTGATGTTTGTGCCTGGTGTAACACCATGGTCTACTCTCCTTGTCTTACATGAGATTCTGCACTCTTCCCAACACCGTTCATTGTAGAGACTTTCCTTTCTCCTCTGTCTCCTCTTGGTGCTGTGATCGAAAATGGGCTGTCCGTATATGTGTCCCTATACCTCTGGGCTCTTGATTCTGTTCCATGGTTCTGTTTCTCTGTTTTGCATCCCAGCCTGCGCTGTTTCCATTTCAATTTCTTCGTCCTATATGTTGAAATCAGAAAGTGTGATACCTTGAGCTTTGTTCTTTTTCCTCAGGATTCCTTTGGCTATTTGGTGTCTTTTGTTGCTGGATGTGAACTTTAGGATGCTCACTTCTATCTCTGTGAGAAATATTGCTGCAATTTTAACTGGGATTGCATGGAATCAAGAGATTTCTCTATGGGGTGTGGACATTTCAAGTGTGTTAATTCTTCCATTTCAAGAGCATGGAATATCCTTCCGCTTCCTTCTGTCTTCTCCCATTTCTTTCTGCAAAGGTTTGCTAGTTTTCTGTTTACAGAGCTTTCACCTGTTGAGGTGAGGTTATTCCTAGGTATCTTATTCTTCTTACTGGCATCCTTTTTCTTTTTTATTGAGGTTCAATTTTCCTATTCTTTGCAACTTTTAATTTGTTTCCTTTTGAAAGAGATTTATCACTGTTCTCACATCTGCTGGAAATGCTCCCGTATTTGCTGAGGAAGAGTGGCTCTGTCTAATGTCGTTTCTCATCTGCCTCTACATTACCTCCCACTCCCGCCCAAGAATTGCTGTACCAGCGGTGAGGAGGTTTACCCCCAGGATTCTACCCTGCCAACTCCTGGCTGCCAACTCAGAGTGCGGGGACTTCCCCAATTCTTTACTGACCAGCCCCATTCATGTTCCC
The DNA here is from genome assembly GCF_041296235.1 of Equus asinus. Classification (NCBI taxonomy): domain Eukaryota; kingdom Metazoa; phylum Chordata; class Mammalia; order Perissodactyla; family Equidae; genus Equus; species Equus asinus. The sequence continues at coordinate 12,732,738 of NC_091813.1, read as the reverse complement.
TCAGCAACCTGCTTTTGAATGGAATGTGACTTAAATAGGCTACTTCAGCCCAATTCTGTCACTGAGTAGATGTAGCCAGTTTGTATTTTCGGTCAACTGCGATGTCAGAGAATTTGTCATAATTATGTCTCTGCTCTCCCAGCAAGCTTCATGGACACAGCGTTTCAAAGGACGTTTGGAGGAGTCTCATACCCACCCTTTCCAGGTAGCCCAGGTTTTACCTCGCTGCAGTTTTTTGGTTTGTGACACTTTCTGACTTTCAAAAGTTCAAGCAGAGTCTGTCTAAAGTCTGACACCTTTCGCTGTGGATTATTCAGGTGTTGTTTGTGTTTGCCTTCCTTCTTTTGAGCCCGTTTTGTTTTTCCATAGCATAATCATCGTGGTCTTTCTCAGATTTCCCCCTTTGGTGTGCTTGTCAGCCCGTTCTCCTTCATCCCAAGGTATCAATTTTCTATTTCTTTAACCACCCTATGTTCTATAGGCCTACATGTGAGTGCTTTTCATTGTTGGGTGTTGTCTTTGAATTTACATTAGTCACTTGTAGCAATCTTTACCATGCTAGCCTTGGTCAAAATGAGCACTGTGAACACGTGTTCATCTTGGTTGTTCTGACGTTCTGACATCTTAAACTCCAAATTCTAGTTTGTCATGTTAACCTTCTTCATGAACATAATGTACCCGAGACAAATTAGACTGATGTGATGAATTCCGTTCCAGGTAAGATACTTTTCTGTCTCATTTCTGGATTTGGGAAGTTTCAATCTTGACCCCCGATCCTTGAACGTTCCACTAGATTACTTCTAGATACTGGCTTACTGTATTTCTATAAGGTGTGTTATTTGTTTGATTTACAACCTCATGTTTATTTCTCTATAAAGATAATTGCAATGTTCTAATTTTCAGACAACCTCCTTTCACATGGTGTCAATACACGTCATCAGTAATCATTCTACACCAAGAGATGGGGGAGAGTATTTCTTTGGAGCCAAACTGAGCACACTAGCCTGGTAGGGCATCCCTCACAAAGCAATGAAGCCCTCTGGAAAAGGGTGATTCTCAGCACACTTCTGGAGCCCTGCCAAACAATGCGACATACCTGGAGCATGGCGGGGTTCTAGTCCTTCAAGTGTTCAAAGAGACGTATTGTGACACATTAGCATGTACCCAGTGGGCCTCCATAATGCCAGAGCTATGGAAAGTGAGACTTCTCTTCAATGAGTGCTAGGGGCATAGGAAGGGAAGCATCGATCCTTCTCTACAATGTCCTCAGGAGATCATTCTTGATTTGGGATTATGATTAAAGCAGAAGGACAACGTAGGTCTGATAAGACCCAAGTCCAGCCTCTGGTTTCAAATCAAGTTGCAAGCTTCAATCAGCACGGCCTCCACATCTACTAGAGTAGATCACAATGTTCTCCACTCTGTGCTTGTCTCTCTGTTATTTATTGCTTCTCCACAATGACTTCTTTCTTATCCCTTTAATCAGCGGCAATTCTAACTCTTCAAGTTTCAGTGCTGGTTTCTGTTTTTAAATTCTTTTCTGGGTATCTCTCACTTGAGTATCGTAGCCTAGGACAATCCTCGGACTATAAAGATGAGGCCATCTTGGGTGACATGTTCACTGTGATGTCATAAACACCCTCAAACTTCTCAGTTGTCCCGGCATCTTCCATGCACACAGTATTTCAGAGCCATCTGATACCAGTCTGATAGTTTTCCATTTCCTGGATTTCTTGTCTGTTTATAACTTTATCTTTGGACTTTTAAATGTCTACTACATTCTCTCTAGACTCTGAATTATTTACTTTAAGTTTATCCTTGGTTTTATCTGTCACATTTTGTGGATATGGCCAAATATGTAGACTTTCCCCAGAAAAAGTCCACGAGTCCCTCCCAAGTTGAAGTTGCCCAGCCAATCCTCTGATGTTCAATGATCGTGTCATCTTGTGCAGTCCGACAATTCCACCTATGCAAGTCACATCACTTCCTCCATTCTGTATTTGAGAAGTGTACCAGATGCGTCATAGATTGTAATATTTTCATGTTGTTTTCCTGGTGCATATCTATAAGGTCTGCTCACAATTTCCACTTATGTATGATCTCTGCCCGCACCATACCATGAAATCTATCTCTCCTGATGTTACTCTTCTGATCAGCACCCGTGATGCGAATCCATGAGTCCCAGGCCACAGACTAGGAACGTGGGCTCTTACACACCAGAACACATGACTGGCCCTGAATTTTACTTTTGGACCAATCTTTTGCCTGAACTTGGGAAGAAGCTGGCCTGCTGTGATTATTCGTGAAGGTAATGAGTAGTAACCTCACAGAGGGTAACATTTTCCCTTGGTTCATGAGTTTAGCACGGAACAAGTTGTCTTTGTAGTATTCTTCTTAATATATTTGCAATGGTCTACCTTTCTGTAGCATCATTAAGCATTTGGAGGAGATTCACAATCCTTGAAAGTTTATCTTCTCTAATCTCTTTCAGCCTCAAAAGCTTTATGCCGTAAATCTGTACAGCTTTTTGGATTTTTTCTTTCCCTCTGGGAACCACCAATCCAAAGTGAAGGCTGCCGTGAAAGCTAAAATGCTCTGTTTGGCCCCAATGAAATTCTCTCCCCTTATCTGTTGTCATAGAAGAGTATTGATTATGTGGTTTGCCACCGTATGTGAGGAAGCTGGCTGAAAATCAGAACATTACACTTATATTTAACGAAAAATAAACATGCCAGAGCTGAGGATGTAAACCAAACAACTAGCAAACCCTACAGAAATAAATTAAACCAGTATCTAGACGTAATCTACTGGAACAATGAAGGATCCGAAGTCAAGGTCTACCCTACCCAAATTCAGAAAAAAAGACATAAAAATATCTTACCTGGAGAGAGGAATTCATCAGATTTGTCTAATTTGTCTCAGAAACATTATGTCGTTGCCAGGACAAACTAGAATTTGGGTTTCTGATCTCAAAATGTCAAACCAACGAAGATGACCTCGTGTTCTCAGTGCTCAGTTGGACCTAGGCTAGGATAGCCAAGATTCCTTCAAGTGAACGATGGAAATTCAAAGACAAAACCCAACAATCACGAAAGCACTCACATCAGCCTAGAGAACATATGGTGATTAAAGAAATACAAAATTCCTAACTTGGATTGAAGGAGAACACACTGATGAGCATATCTATGGGAGACAGCTGTGAAAGACCATGAGGATTGATGTGGATTAAGGCTGCCCCACTCGAAAGCCCAAGGTTAGCTGGTGAACATGCAGAACTATAGGACCCATTGAATTTCTTTTGGTATGAATTAGATTTGCCCCAGTGAGAGAAGCCCAGGTCATGCTCACCTACATGCCTATCTATGGGGCCAGTTTCGTATCTAGTGTTATATGACCACACAATATCCAGAACCCATCTGAACTGAAATCATTTAATGACTTTTAACATCATCTTTTCTTTTTCCAGGAAAAATAAGTCACGTACCCATGCCTGATAAAATTAGTCCTTAACCTCAACTCTGGGCAGCAGCAGGAGCTGTGACTGCCCATGGGTCCTTTCCCAATGCAGCAGCAGCAGCAGCTCTTCACTGCCCATGGGTCCTGTCCCCATGCCTGAAGCTCTTCACGGCCTATAGGTCCTGTCCCCATGCTATCCTGTACCATTCTCTAAATAAAAGAGCACCACTGCCAGACCTTGAGGGTCCAAGAAATCTTATTTTCAACTCTTGAGCTTGCCGACCCCACATCGTATCTCGTGGCCCATATGGGGAACGTGCTTCATTGGTTTGTGAGCTCGAATTCTGGTAAGTGCCCTTTCCTTCCTTGTGCCTCTCTCTTTTTCGAGGATGGATCTAAATTCACTTCTCCATCAGGAACTGTCTTGAATAGCTGCATGAATTCATGTTTGCTGCCCATGGCTACTCTATGGTGCAAATCTGGCATTCAGCTTGAAGAGAATCAGTACCTTTAGCCTAAGAGTGATGTAGAATGAATTACTCCATTCCTTCCTGACTCTGTCTCTAATACATAAATTTTACGTGGGAACGGGTCAGCCATTTAAGTCATTAGGATGGTTGGCAATCTCCAAGACTCTCGTGGAAGGTTTCTATCCCTAAAGCTGGATTGGGATACGTCCCATGCACTTGACCATCTGAACTGTGTGAATGTCCCAATAAGGACTTCAGTTCAGGGAAAGTACCAAAGTCTAACCTTTGTCTGAGTATTGGAAACCCTTCTTTGGAGAATGGCTCCAACAGGCAACTGGGTAGAATGACCCCAGCATGGCCGAAACTTCTTCACTATTTCTCTCCATCATGTTCTCTCTTAAACTTCTCCTATTCTCTTGGGGACCACTCACCAGGCACCTATTACTTCCAGGCAGAATAGGAAAGATGTTCACCAGGCACCTGTTACTGCCAGGCATAGCAGGGAAGGTATCCAAGGGATGCAATTCTGGGGGACACCCCCATCACCTCTTGCTATAGGCACTCCACAGTAGGAACAACAGGTAGGATGCTTCCCTAGGTTCAGAGGGGATTTATAAGGTAATGGACCTGTCTCTTTCATCTTTCTTAGAGTTACAATGGCCATTTTCGTCTCCTTTTGAGCTTTTCAACCGGGAAACAAAGAAATCTTTCAACAGTCAAGTCCTGCAACACTGGGAGACCAAACTTTGGCTTTCTTGGTCTGATCACCCTGGTGATGCCAAGTAGGCTACCCACTGGTGGCGGTTGACTCATTGAGTATTTTAGTCACCTACTGAGTTGGCTATGAGGGTAGCAGACCTGTGATTTATTCTGTGAACTGTCATGCTAGGGTAGTGTGCCCCAGCATGGGAACTGTTGTGTGACTTTTATCATGATAAGCCTCTGGGAACGGCCATGAGGGTGAGGTCTGGTGTCTTCTTTTAATTTCTTTGTATTGCTCATCATGTCCTCTGTTGTCACCAAGTCGAGCTTAAGTTCAGGCTGGACACGACCAGAACCTGGACCTTCTGTAAAATTGAAAAACCTGAAAATATTTTGCAAGGGACTTAACTCTCAACCCGGCTACTGGGAGCCCCGTCCTCCAGCATGTTCCAGGCCTTTGTAGGCACTGCACCCTTGTCCAGTTCACTGTCAGTCCGACACTGGCTTTACTGCCATGGGGAATGACGTAAGCATCCCAAGAGACTCACCACTTAGGGTCATTCTAACTAATTAGAAACACTTTCAATTGTATGGGTATGCCCCAGAAACTTCATCTGCGAGAAAATTTGTGATGTATCTCTGTGCCTTTCTGGTGCAGTTGGACAGGAAGATCAACCTAGAATGTCCTTCAAGTTTCAGTCCAGTTTCTGAGAAATCAAGAGCAACTGTCCTTACAAAATCCTTGCAAGACTGGAAAGACAGCTCTAGAGGCAGTTCAGATTCCACCTACTTCCTTTATCATGAAAAGGATTCTCATTCCCCCTCAGAAGGAACTACTATGTAACCCATCACTCATTCTTAAGACTGAAAAAAAAAAAGGAGGGGAAAGGATAAATGGTCATAAGTACGCCCTTGCAAAAAGTGTACCATCTCGAGGGTCTTCTCCATAAGTATTAGTAAAAAGGCTCAAAAGAAAGTGTGGATTCATAAGTGGTGAGCTTTATATTATTGTACCTGATTCACTGGAGTAGTTTTTAAAACAATGGTTGTACAGTCTCTGTCTATGTGTGTCTATGTGTACATTATACGTGTGATATTTTTACCCCTGGATGGTCTGGCCAAAATTAAGATCTCTGTTTAGTTGGCTTAAAGAAAGTGCTTACATAAATTCTAAATGTAGTAGAAATTAACTCAGTGCCTTTCAAAGTTAACGTGATGTGAATTAACCTTTGGTAAATGAAAGCTTGTTAAAGTTTGTTGGTTTGATTGAAAATTATCTTCTTGTCAGAGTTGTGGGTATTTGCATAGAATGCAGGCATTCAGCCTGGGTTATCTAGTCATATAAGCTCACTTTCTTAAATTTGTCAGTAAAATAATAGCTTTAAATGATGACCAGTTTTGTCTAATTCCTCATGAGGTTTCCATAGGTAATCTGAACATAGTTGTTGGAAACAAATGGTTTAAATACATAAAACTCATAAAGGTGAGTACAATAACTTTTATGGTCAGTGTACTTGTTGAAACAAAACAGCTTCAAAATTTTTCTGTGTAACAATCTTGACTTTTGCAAAGTTAAGTTAAATGATAAAAAGATGAATATGCAGGTCATTTTTGGATAGGATGAAACACTGAATCATTATTAATAAACATATCTAAGTTATCTACTTTGGGCTTCTTCTTGAAGAGGCTAAAAGCGTTTGGATGTATCAAAAAGCATGCCTGTGTTTTATTGTAAAGCTACATGTTTCTAAAGTTATGAAGTGTGTAGAATGCTGATATAAAAGACAATTCATAAGTGCTTACTTTTTTGTGTTTAGTAGATCTGTTAAGGCTTAAAAGTTCTAATTAACTTATTGAATTAAAGCTACTGGAAATTAATAAGGAAAAGAGCTCTGTATTCAGGGAAGTTAAAATGTATGCTTTCAGTAAAAAAGGTATAAAGAATGGAAATATTTTTGTTTGATGGGTGAAGAAAGATAAATTTGTCCTAATGTACTAGAAAGGAAAAAAAGAGTTGTTGACACATTCTGAAAACGAAAAAGAAAGTTGTAGAAGGTCTGTGAAGGAGGAAATCTGAAATGAGTTTTATGACTACTCAAGTGGACTAAAGTAAGTTCAATTAAGTGAATGAGTTTGAATGTTCAAAATAAGTAGGTGCAGAAATTGAAATTTGGTTTTCTCTAAAAGGATACTTTTTCTTGAACTTTGGATCTGCTTTTGATAAAGACGTTATAAAAGCTGTTCCTTTGAGTAAGTCTACCTAAGAGAGAAATGTGTTTTGTGAAAATAATGACTGAGGTCACTCTTAAGATTTTTGACTCTTTCTGTCATCACTTTGAATAGATACCTGAGCATTGTTTCACAGTGAGTGTTGTTTCCTATTTGAAGAAGCATTTTAAAAACTTTGGATATGTTTTGACAAGCTTCTCCCTCAAAAATATTCAAATGCTGAATGAAGTCTTTCTTTTGACCTTGTGGACAGAAGGGAAATTACTCTGAGGATTTTCCGAGGGCCCCTGAGTCTTCTCAAAGAAATTTGCTCTCTGTTCCTGTAAGGAGGAAAACATTAAACTAATTAGGCTTATTTTTTCTATTAAATTACATGGGAAACACTGTGAAACAAGTGATGATAGATATTCTTAGGTGGTATTAGATGGGTAAATGTTATTAATATAGGTGTCTTAAAATTATATAGCATTCCTAAGCTTCTGATCTTTCCTGGTTATCAGTCATAAGTCCACTTATTATTTGGAAGGGTCATATGTCACAGAAGCATCCAAGTTTCTCTGTCAATTGCCCTTTTGAGTCCTTTGTCCATTTGCAGATAATTGTTGTTTTTCTCTGATGCTTTTTTCTTTTGCAAATATGTTTCATCTTCCGAGATATTCCGGGAAAGGATTCTGACACAGAGGGTCTAAACTACAGGTTTCTGATAAACTTTCAGATTGTAAAACTGAGCTGAGCAAGAAACTACAGAATTTTAACAGAAACTAAGCTCCTCGATCTGCTAAGGACAGATTTAGCTCAAGAATTGATTATACAGGACTGTGTGAACTAATGAGGACGATTATAATTTTTTAGAACTTCTGTTTGAAATATTGTTGAGTTTTGATGTGTTGTTTTGTTTTCTCATAATGAAGGAAATCTTTTTCTCTTTTCTCTTATGCTAACTTTGACTTACAGCAATTTAGTGAAATTATACCGTTATGAGCAAAACTGAAACATTTATCTTTTTCTCCCTACCTTATCCCTAAGGAATTGTCAAACTCTTTGTTACTGAGTATGGTCATTTCGTGGCAACATTTGCATAAGTTCCACAAGAATCTGTTCTCCTTATAACAGGTCACATTGGTTATATTACGAAGGCTTTGACTGGAATGTCATATTTGAAACATACAGGGTCAGATATGACAAGACAGCATTTCAGGAACAAAGATTGGACTTTCTGGAATACAGCCACTTGGAAACATGGGCATGGTACCTTGTTTACAGAGATTCTGGCAATCTTACACGTTAAGTAAGGAAGCGTGCTTATCTGGCAGGTGCAAGCACCCTCCAAATACTTTGGGGGACCTGAAAGAGAACTCCACTCAAATCTGTAAGTACTGCAGGCAAAATCTGATGGCAAATCCTTGGCTTGGCTTTTCTGGCCTCTAGAGGCCTTCACAGTTCAATCCGAGATTCCTCACAAAAATTTCCAGCAAAGCATACTTTAAAAAGCCTGTATAAACAATTACTATTCTTGTAGCTGTTATGTAAATAATTGGAGCAAGTTGTATTGAAACTACACTTTACTTGCAAACCTGTTAATCCTGATTTGGCTATCTTTTGTAAAAATGAGGGTGATTTAAGAGAGAAAAAATTATGTTTCTGTAGAAGCTATAGTAGGCATTCATGGATATTAGATTCTAGCTCTTTTCATCCACAAGATTCATCTATTACTAATCGTAATGTCTCCTTGTGCTCATCTATGTCTGACACGTGAGAGTTCCCTGGCCACAATCAAACATTTTCCTTTAAAACTACTCCCAAATACTAACTAGATTTGCCTTGTTACAGGTGGATCAGAAACAACAAGTTCCAAAGGTAAAGTCCCCAGCTTATCGATACACACAGGTTGGACCATATGAAATTTGGGATGAATGTATTTGGTTCACTCCTACTAGTGGTCAACTCAGTAAAATTTCACTCTTTGTTGGGAACAAACCAATCACACTTGTGATACATGGCTTAATAACAGCTGACCTATGGGAAAAATTCGCTGTTATGTGTGTTTTCTTATATCATAGTCTTATAAAAGTACTGATTGGCTTGGGACTGACTGGGATAGACAGCCCAGCACACTTTGGTTAGTCTCTAATGGTGCTCAGTGGCTATGCGGCTCCAATTTATGGCCTTTGCTGCCACCTAAGTGGATTGCACGATGCACACTAGGCTTTAGCTGGATGCAGGGTAGAACTACATTTACTACATCTCCTCCTGCTATCCTACCCAACCTGCAGCAGTGCTGAACCAGGTCTGTCTTCCACTGGTATGACCATCTTTCCGCAATTTTTCTTCCCCAATTAGGAATTGAAAGTGTCGTCTTGCACATGGAAGTCCTAAACAAATTTACTATGAAGGCATTAAATGATGCACAACATAGCATTTCGCTGCTCAATTTAGAAGTATGCCAAATGTGTAAGGCAGTCCTCCAAATCCAAATGACACTGGATGTCTTGACAGCAGCACAAGGGGGCACCTATGCCATTATAAAAACTGAATGTTGTGTCTATATTCCTGACTACCGTCAAAATATTTCTGGCTTTCTATCCCAACCACCAAATTAAATCCGTGTCTTATCAACCCTAACTCTAAACGATTGGTTGAACTCCAAGTCAGGACCAGGTTTCTGCACTACTTCAATACGTTATACATCGGGTTAAACATATTGCTTGTATTTCTTATTATAGTTTGTTGTCTGTTTCATTGTCTGTCTTCCGCATGTGAAAAAAGTTTCACCTCCTGGACCACCTCTCGTCAAATGATTCTCTCATCTCCAGAGGCTCTGTATACCTTGTCAGCCTTGAACTCCACAGGTGAAGGCTTCCAGTCCACTGAAAATCCTACCTGTACCTATGACCCCATTTAGGGACAGCTCTGCAACCTTGTACAGCCATAAGTAGTTACAGAAGACTGACCATCGTCCATATCCCCAAACCTCTCCAGTCCAAATGGGTTCAGGGGGTGTTTATGATGTGGATTAAGGCTGCCCCAGCTAGGGAAGCCCAAGGTGATCTGGCCTACATGCCAAACTATATGAGCAGGTGGAATTAGGGCTGACTCAGGGAGAGAAGCTCAGCGCATCCTCACCTACATGGTGATCTACAGGGCCAGATCCATATATAAAGTTATATGACTGCACAATAAGCAGACCCCATCTACACTGAAATCATTTAAAGACATTTTACCACATCATTTCTTTTTCCAGTAAAAATAAATCATGTACCCATGACTTATAAAACTAGCCCTAACCCTCAACTCAGGGCAGCAGCAGGAGCTTTGACTGCTCATGGGTCCCATCCCCAGGGAGCAGCAGCAACTCTTCACTACCCATGGGTCCTGTCCCCATGCTATCCCATACTATTCTCTAAATAAAAGAGCACCAGTGCCAGACCTTCAATGTCCGAGAAATCTTTCATTCGAGTCTTCAGCTCGCCGAGCCCATATCAACAATTATAACATGGAAAACAAAAAACCGTCCCAGAAAATGGAAGGCACACAGAAATCACACCTGAATAATCCACAATGAAAGGTGTCCGTTTTGGACATTCCCTGAACATTCGAAAGACAGAGAAAGTCACAAACCCAAAAACTGTAGCAAATGTCAAACCTAGGCTAACTGGTAAGGGTGAGTTATGAGACTGTTAAAATCTGGCTCTGAAAACCTGTGTCGATGAAGTTTGCCATGATAGCAGAGACACAATTCTGAGAAATCCTCTGACATCAGAGTGGAGAAGAAAAACAAAATGGCCTCGTCTACACAGTGCAAGATTTGTCCCAAATAGCACATTCAACTCACATTCCACATCAAATGCAGGTTTCCAATGGAACATGAAAGGTGCTGGCCAGTAGTGCTGTGGTGAAGTCCGCAAATTCTGTGTTGGCACCCAGGGCAGACCATGCAGAATGCTGGAGGTGAACCTCCTCACCGATGGTCCAGATATTCTGGGGCAGGCGTCCAAGGTAGTGTAGAGGCAGATGGGAAGCAATGTCAGACAGCGTCATTCTTGCCGAGCTAATACAGCAGCATCGCCACCAGATGTGAGCACAGCCATAAACATCTGCCAAAACAAAACCAATGAAAAGTTTCAAAGAATAGAAAAACTGAACCTCTGGGAAAAAAATGCAAGTAAGAAGAATAAGATTTCTAGGAATAAGCTTAGACAAACGGGTGCAAGCTATGGAAACCGAAAACTAGCAACGCTTTAGGGAAAGAAATTCCAGAAAACACAAGGAAACAGAAGGGTATTCCGTGCTCTAGGAATGTAAGATCTGAAACACTTGAAACGTCCGTAATGGATAAAGCAATCTCTGGGTTGCATGCAATCCAAGTCAAATTTTCAGCAATCTTTCCCACAGAAACAGAAGAGAAAATCCTAAAGTTTCTATCCAGCAACAAGGGACCCGGAATACCCAAAGGATTTCTGAAGAGAACGAACAAAGGAGGACGTATCACACTTTGATTTCAACATGTAGGACGAAGCACGTGGTACCGAACCAGCACAGCCTGGCCCCCAAAACAGGCACAAACCCCAATGGAACAGAATGGAGAACACAAGGGTCAACTCACACATATATGGACAGCGCATTTGCAATGAGTAAGGCAAGAGGAGACAGTGGAGAAAGGAGAGTCTCTAAAATAAATGGTGCTGGGAAGACTGCACAGCCACGTGTAACACAATAAGAGTAGATCATGATGTTACACCAGGCACACACACCACCTCGAAATGGATTAAAGCCTTCAACGGAAGTCTTGAAACAGTGAAACTTCTAGGAGAAAACACAGGCAGCTTGCTCTTTGCCATCTGGGGTAGCCGCCTATTTGGAAGAAGCATGTGTGACTGGGCAAGGGCAACAAAGAAAAGAAGAAAGAAGCAGGACTCCATCCAACGTAGAAGCTTCTGTCCAGCCGGGGAAACCGTCCACTCAATGCAAAGACAGCACAATAACAGGGAGAGGATGTTTCAAACCACACATCTGAGAAGGGCTGAATAGCCAAAAGACCCAATGACCACACACGTCTCCACAAGAGAAAAAACAACAAGCCCATTAAAACCTGGGCAGAAGGTGGAAACAGAGATTTACCCCAAGAAGACAGAAAGGTGGCCAACAGCTGTATGAACACATGTTCAACACTATTAAGTATAAGGCCAACACAAATCCTCACGGCAATGAGATGACAGCTCCCTGTGTTCAGAATGGCTATAAGGAACAAGACAGGAAACAACAAGTGTCAGAGAGAAGGTGGAGAGAAGGGAAGAGTCCTGCACCTCTGGTGGGAGTGCAAACCGGTGAGGGCACTAGGCATAGCCATGTGAAATTGCCTCAGAAATTTCCAAATCCATCTACCATATGATCCAGCAATTCCTCTCCAGCGTGTTTATCCAAAGAACTGTGAAACACTAATGCACACAGATCCGTGCCCCACTGTGTTCACCACAGCCTTACTCCAGATATCCAAGACTTGGAAGCCGCCCTGGTGCCCATCAAAGGACCAATGGAGAAGGAAGTTGGGCTATATCCACACAAAGGCAAAACACTCAGCTGTAAGAAAGTGTGCAGTCCAGCGATTTGTGACAGCAGAATCACTCCTGAGGGTGGGAGGGGAACTGAAACAAGCCCAAGGGAGAAATCAAATACCATCGCATCTCACTTACAAGCAGAAGATTAAAATAAGGACCAACAAACAGGTAGAACGTGATATGGGATTGGTGGTTCCCAGAGGGAACGGGTGGCAGTGGACGGTGGGAGAAAGAGTTGAGTAGGCACAAGTGTGGGGTGTGGGCCTGTAATTAGGCTTACTGTGGGGAATAAGATGTAGCATCCACAGAAGTCTAAATCTATGAGGATGTAAATCTGAAAGCTGTAGGATTTTCTAATGCTAGGTTATGGAAATCAATTCACCTAAAATCAAAACTCCATAAAGGCAAGCAGGTTTAAGGGATAAAGTTTGCAGGCTGAAAGAGTTTACAGATTATGAACTTCAAAGGATTGATAATCACCTCGAAATGCTTAATGATGCAACATAAAGGTAGACGATTGCAAAGAGATGAAGAGGAACACTGCCAACAGAACATGACCCGTGCTAAACTCCTGAGCAAACTGAAAATGCTGCTGTCCATGGTGTTACTGCTAATTACCTTTACGAATAATCAATGCAGACCAACATCTTCCGAAGGTCAAGCCAAAGGTTTGTCCAAAAGTCCAATTCAGGGCCAGCCCTCTGGTGTAGTGGGTAGGTGTCCGTATTCCACTTGGGCCGCCTGGGACTGGCAGGCTGGCATCTCAGGTGCAGATCCGATTAGGAGCATTAGGAAATATAGATTTCAAGGTATGGTGCCGACTGAGATCATGAAGAAGTAGAAATTGTGAGGATACCTTATGAATACACACCAGCAAATGAACCATGAGAATATTACAATCTATGAACACATCAGGTACACTTCCCCAAATGATGAAGGAAGGAAAACATCTGACCTGCCAAGGTGGAAACACCAGACTGCTATGAGTTGACATGATCATTGCTCATCAGAGGATTGCTTGGGTAACTTCAGCTTCACAGGGACTCCAGGACTTTCTGTGGGGAAAGTCCACACATTTGGCCACATCCACAAAAGATAAGAGATAAATCCCAGGACTATCTTAAAGGAAAGAAACCACTGTCTAGAAGGAATGTAGTAGATCTTTCAAGGTTTGAGGAGAAAGTTGGAAACCGACAAGAACTCCAGAAAAAGGAAAACTATCACACCTGGAAAGGGGGAGTCATCAGACTGGTATGAGATGGCTCTGTAACACTGTGTGCATTGAGGTTGTCAGGACAACTTAGAATTCTGAGTGTGTTTATGACATCACGGTGACCATGTCACAAAAGTTGGCCATAGGTTTCCAGCTCTAGGATTGGCCTGGGCTAGGATATTCAAGTGAGAGGTACACAGAAACAGCTTTTCCAAACACAAACCGGACACAGAAACTTGAAGACATCAAAGAGACGCTAATTCAAGGGATGAGAAAGGAATCATTGGGAAGAAGAGACAATAGAGGGTCAAGTACTCAGAGGGCAACATTGTCATCTACGGAAGTCTGGGGAGGCCATGCTGATTCAAGCTGGAAATGTGTTCTGAAAAACGAGGCCAGACCCGGGGCTTATCAGACCTACGTTGTCCTTCTGCCTTCCCCTTAATACAAAGTCAAGACTGATCAGTTGAGGACATTGAAGAGAAGAATCGAGGCCTCCTTTCCTAGGCCCCTAGCATTCTTGAAGAGAATTCTCACTTTCCACAGCTCTCAAGTCACAGGGGCCCACTGGGTATATGCCAATATGTCACAAGAGAGTTCATTGATGCCTTGAAGGAATGGCCCCCTGCCATGCTTGCGTATGTCTCTTGATTTGGAAGGGCTCTAGAAGTGCTGAAAAGTACCCTTTTGCAGAGGGCTTCCATCCTTTGTGAAGGCTGGCCTCCCAGGTTACAGGGCTCAGTGGGATCAGTGAGATTCTCTCCCCACATCTCTTACCGTAGAAGGAGTATTGATAATGTGTTTCGAAACCACAAATAGAGAGGATGGCAGAAAATTAGAACATTACCATTATACTTAAAGAAAAATAAACATGCCACAGCTGAGGATGTAAATCAAACAAATAACAAACCCTGTAGAAATAAAGTAAGCCAGTATCTAGACGTAATCTAGTGGAAAGTTCAAGGATCAGTGGTCAAGCTCGAAACTTCCCAAATCCAGAAAAGGGACAGAAGGTCTCTCACCTGCAGAGAGGAATTCATCAGATTCATCTAATTTGTGTCGGGACCATTGGGCCCATGAAAGTGGTTGCCAGGATAACCTCGAACCTGGAGTTTATCATCTCACAATGTCAAACGAACCAAGATGACCACGTGTAGTCAGTGCTCAGTTGGATCTAGGCTGAGATAGCAAAGATACCCTCTAGTGAACGATGAAAATTCCAGGACAACACCCAACAATGACGAAAGGACTCACACCTTGGCCTACAGAACATATGGTGATTAAAGAAATACAAAATTCCTAAAATGGAGTGAAGGAGAACGCACTGATAAGCATGTCAAAGCACAAGCTCATAAAGAACATGATGATTAGAACATGGAAAAGCAAACAGTGTCCCATAAAATGGAAGGCCAACAGAAATCACACCTCAATAATCCACAGTGAAAGACGTCAGTCTTTAGACAGACTCTGCTTGAACGATTGAAAGTCCGGGAAAGTCACAACCCCAAAAACTGCAGGGAAGGTCTAACCTGGCCTAACTGGGAAGGGTGAGTTATGAGACTGCTCCATGCATGCTCTGAAACCCTGTGTCCACCAAGCTAGACTGGACAGAGGAGACACGATTCTGAAAAATCCTCCGACATCACAGTGGGCCACAGAAACAACCTGGCCTCATTGACACAGCGCCAGAGTTGGGTTCAAGTAGCATATTCAAGTCACATTCCACTCAACCGCAGGTTGCCAATGGAGCACGAAAGGGTCCAGCCAGTGGGCCAGCGGTGAAGTCCACGTGTTCTGGGTCGGCAGGCCAGGGTCGGCCACGTGGAATCCTGGGGGTGAGCCTCCTCAACGCTCGTCCAGCCATTCTGGGCCAGGCGTGTGAGCTAGTGTAGAGGCAGATGGGAAGCGATGTTAGACAGTGCCACTCTTCCTCAACAAAGAGAGCAGCACAGTCAGCAGATTTGAGCACAGCCATAAACTTCTGCCAAACAAAACCAATTAAAAGTAGCAAGGAATAGAAAAGCTGAACCTCAAAAAAAACCCATGCCAGTGAGAAGAAAATGATATCTGCGAATAACCTTGGACAAACAGGAGAAAGTGATGGAAACCAAAAACTAGCAAAGTTTTGGGGAAAGAAATTCCACAAGACACAAGGAAACGCAAGGCTATTCCGTGCCCTTCGAATGCAACAACGGACACACTTGAAACGTCCATATGGCATAAAGCTGACAAATAAAAATGGGAAGCAATTGGATATATTGGACTATATGAGGAAGCCATTTGGTGTAAACCTAATTCGGCCTGATTTTGTTTTTTCCAAAAGGGCCTGACTATGGCTATTTAGCACGCATTGCATATCTGCTTAGACATTTCCTATGGCCCTTGAGATAAAGGTGCAACTTCCCCCCACATTAGCATTTATTTAGGGATAAGCATTTCTCCCTAGGCTAGGAACTGATTGCTGCACTCACCTTTGACCACCCAGCTCACCTGTGACCAGTCAGCTGGAGACAACAGACTGCCACCCTACTGTGTTCACTGAGACAGAAGACCTACCTGCTATTTCCATCAATCGCTGTGCCAACAGAGCAGTCTCGCAACTATTGTAAATGGGACATTTCAATCCTATGTGAAACATCCTCTATGAGGGGAATACAACCAGTCTGTGCACCCCACTTCTCTGATGCTCTTTCTTCCTTTGGGTAGAAAGGCCCTGGGTTATAATCCTCAGATTGAAGCTCAGAATAAACTCCCCCAAATTTTCATTTACAGATTGGTTACAGATTACTTTTGTCAACAAAGCAATGTCTGGATTCCATGCAGTCCCAGTCAAAGTTGCAGCAATCTTTCCCACAGAAATAGAAGAGAGAATCCTAAAGTTTCTATCCAGCAACTAAGGACACTGAATAGCAAAAGGAATCCTGGGGAAAACGAACACAGCAGCAATTATCACACTTTCTTACTGCCACATATAGGACGAAGAGCTAGGTACCAAAACAGCACAGCCTGGCCTGCAAAGGAGGCACACAGCTGCATGGAACAGAATCGACAGCCCAGAAATCAACTCACACATCTATGGACATCTCATTTTCGACCAGGGAGCCAAGAGGAGAAAGTGGAGAAAAGAGACTCTAGACAGGAAATGGTGCTGGAAAGACTGCACGGCCAGATGTAACACAATGAGAGTAGACCATGATGGTACACCAGGCACACACACCACCTCGAAATGGATTAAGGCCTTGAATGGAAGACTTGAAACCGTGACATTTCGAGGAGAAAACGCAGGCAGCTTGCTCTTTGCCATCTGGCTTGGCCACCTATTTGGAAGAAGCATGTGTGACTGGGCAAGGGCAACAAAGGAAACGAGAAACAAGCGGGACTCCATCCAACGCAGAAGCTTCTGCCCAGTCAATGACACCATGGACTCAGTGCTAAGACGTCACAACAACTGCGACAGCAGGTTTGCAAACCACACATCAGAGAAGGGGTGAATAGCCAAAAGATCCAATGAAGTCATATGTCTCCGCAGGAGAAAAAACAACGAGCCAAATAAATCCTGGGCAAAAGATGGAAACAGACAGCTCTCCCAGGAAGATAGAAAGATGGCCAACAGGCTGTATGAAAACATGCTCATCATCATTAAGTCTCTGCTCAATGCAAATACGAACGGCACTGAGATAGCAGCTCACAGCGGTCAGAATGGCTATAAGGATGAAGACAGGAACCAACAAGTTTCAGAGAGGAGGTGGAGAGAAGGCAAGCCTCCTGCACTGCTGGTGGGAGTGTAAACCGCTGCAGCCACTACGCACACTAGTGTGGAATTGCCTCAGAATTTTCAGAATCCATCTACCACATGATCCAGGTATTCCTCTGTGGCATATATATCCAAAGAACTTGGAAACACTAATGCACAGAGATCCGTGCACCGCTGTGCTCACCACAACCTTACTCCCGATATCGAAGACAGGGAAGCCTCCCTGGTGCCCATCAAGGGACGAATGGACAAGAAAGATGGGCTATAGCCACACAATTGCATAGCACTCAGCTGCAGGAACAGATGCCTTCCAGCCATTTGTGACCAACAGAATGGCTCCTGAGGGTTTTAGGGGAATGGAAACAAGCCCCAGAGGGAAGGTCAAATACCATAGGGTCTCACTTACAAGGAGAAGAGGACAAAAAGGACCAAGAAACAGGTAGCAGGTGACATGGGATTTCTGGTTCCCAGAGGGAAAGGTGGCGGGGCCCAGAGGGAGAAATAGTTGATTTGACACAAGTGTGTGGTGAGGGCCTGTAATTAGGCTTACGGTGGTGAAGATGATGTAACGTACACAGAAGTCTAAATCTATGAGGATGTAGATCTGAAAGGTATAGGATGTTATAATGCTGGGTTATGGCAAACAATTCACGTAAAATCAAAACTCCCATAAGACGTTAAGGTTCACGGCTTAAAGCTTTGGAGTCTGTAAGAAATTAGAGAAGATGAACTTGGAAGGATTGGTAATCACCTCAAAATGCTAAATGATGCTACAGAAAGGTAGACCATTGCAAGGAGACGAAGAGGAACACTGCCAAGAGAACGTGTTCCATGCTAAACTCATGAACCAGCGGAAAATGCTACCGTCCATGATGTTGCTAACTGCCTTCACGAATGATCGCAGCAGGCCAACATCTTCCCAAGATCAGGCCAAAGGTTTGTCCAAAAGCCCAATTCAGGGTAGGCCCTGTGGTGTAGCAGGTAAGTGCCCAAGTTCTGATTGGGTGGACCGGGCTTCACCTGCTATCATCAGGGTTGCAGATCAGATTACTAGCATTAGGAAATACAGATTTCACAGTATGGTGGGCACAGAGATCATAAAGAAGTAGAAATTCTGAGGAGACATTTTCAATACACACCAGAAAATGAACGCTGAGAATATTACAACCTATGAATGCATAAGGTACAATTTCCCAAATGATGAAGGAAGGAAAACATGTGACCTGCCCAGGTGGAATTGTCAGACTCCTAGGAGATGACACGCTCATTGCCCATCAGAGAATTGCCTGGGCAAATTCAACTTGGGAGGAGCTCCAGGAATTTCTCTGGGGAAGGTCCACCCGTTTGACCACATCCACAAAAGATAAGAGAGAAAACCGGGGATAATCTTCATGGAAAGAAACCCGTGTCTAGAGGGAATGTTGTAGACCTTTCAAAGTTCGAGGAGAAAGTTAGAAACAGACAAGAAATCCAGAACTGGGAAAACTATCCTACTTGGAAAACGGGAGTAGTCAGACTGGTATGAGATTGCTCTGAAACACTGAATGCATGGAGTTTGTCAGTACAACTTAGAATTCTGAGGGTGTTTATGATATCACGATGAACATGTCACCCAAGATGGCCACATGTTTACAGTCCAAGGATTGGCTTAGGCTAGGAGAATCAAGTGAGAGATACCCAGAAACAGCTTTTCCAAACAGAAACCGGGCACAGAAACTTGAACAGACCAAAGAGACGCTGATCCAAGGCATGAGAAAGGAATCATTGT
Source organism: Equus asinus (assembly GCF_041296235.1). Lineage (NCBI taxonomy): Eukaryota > Metazoa > Chordata > Mammalia > Perissodactyla > Equidae > Equus > Equus asinus. Next base: position 12,713,591 of record NC_091813.1, on the reverse strand, counting down.
GATGATACCTCATGCTTTCTTCGTTTTCTTCCATTCCAAGATCACTGAATTCCCTTCCGTTTCCTTGTGTCCTCTGGAATTTCTTTCCCAAAGGTTTCCTATTTCTCGGTTTACATAGCTTTCACCTGTTTTGTGCAGGTTATCTCTAGATTACTTATTTTTCTTTCTAGCATGCTTTTTTTTTTTGAGGTTCAGTTTTTCTATCATTTGCAACTTTTAATTGGTTTTGTTTAGGCAGATGTTTACTGCTGTGCTCATATCTGCTGGCAATGCTGCCGTATTTGCTGAGGAAGACTAACGTCGCTTCCCATCTGCCTCTACACTACCTCGGACGCCTGCCCCAGAAAGGCTGCACGAGCGGTGAGGAGGCTCACCCCCAGAATTCCACGCGGCCAACCACACGCTGCTGACACAGAACACGCGGACGTCACCTATGCAACACTGGCCGGCCCCTTTCGTGTTCCATTGGCAACCTGCAGTTGAGTGGAATGGGACTTGAATATGCTACTTGAGCCCAAATCTGGTCCAGTGTAGACGAGGCCAGGTGGTTTTTCCGGGCCACTGGGATTTGTCAGAATTGGGTCTCTGCTGTCCCAGCAAGCATCATGGACACAGGGTTTCAGAGCCAGCTTGGAGCAGTCTGAGAACTCACCCTTCCCAGTTAGCCCAGGTTTGACATTCACTGCAAATTTGGGGGTTGTGACTTTCTCGGACTTTCAAACGTTCAAGCAGACTCTTTGTAAACACTGACTTCATTCACTGTGGAGTATTCAGGTGTGATTTCTGTTTGCCTTCCATTTTCTGGGAGCTTGCTTTCTTTTCCATAGTCTAATCGTCATGGTTCTGAGCTATCTCCCTTCGATATGCTTATCAGTGGGTTCTCCTTCATTCTAGGTTAGGAATTCTGTATTTTTTTAATCACCATATGTTCTGTAGGCCGACGTGTGGGTGCTTTGGTGATTGTTGGATGTTGTCTTTGAATTTCCATCTGTCAGTTGAAGGAATCTTTGCTATCCTAGCTTACGTCCAACTGAGAACTGAGGACACGTGTCCATCTTGCTTCATTTGACATTGTGAGATGAGAAACTCCAGGTTAGATGTTGTCCTGGCAACCACCTTCACGGACACAATGGTTCCGAGACAAATTCGATGAGTCTGATGAATTCCTCTCTCCAGGTGAGAAATCCTTCCGTGTCTTTCCCTGGATTTGGGAAGTTTCGACGTTCAGCCCTGAACCTTGAACGCTCCCCTAGATTACATCTAGATACTGGCTTACTTTATTTCTACAGAGTCTGTTACTGTTTGATTGACATCCTCAGCTCTGGCATGTGTATTTTTCTTTAAATATCATGGTAATGTTCTAGTTTTCAGTCAACCTCCTTCCATATGGTGTCAAAACACAGAATCAGTACTCCTTCTACAGCAAGAGATGGGGGAGTTAATTTCATTGGAGCCCAACTGAGCACTGTAGCCTGGGAGGGCAGCCTTCACACAGGAATGAAGCCCTCTGGAAAAGGGTGCTTTTCAGCACACTTCTAGAGCCCTTCCAAACCAAGCTACATACCCCAAGCATGACAGGCGTCCATGCCTTCAAGGCTTTAAAGAGATCACTTGGGAAACCTTAGCATGTAGCCAGTGGGCCCCCGTGAGGCCAGAGCTATGCAAAGGTAGAGTTCTCTTCAAAGGATGTTAGGGGCCTACGAAAGGAGTCCTCGATTCTTCTCTTCAACGTCCCCAAGAGATCATTCTGTACTTTGGATTATGAGTAAGGCAGAAGGACAACGTAGGTCTGATAAGCCCCAAGTCTGGCCTCTTGTTTCAAATCAAGTTCCAAGATTGAATCTGCACGACCTCACCATCTACTTGAGTAGGTGACAATGTTCTCCTCTCTGTGCTTGTCCATCTATTATCGCTTGTTCCCAATGATTCCTTTCTTCTCCCTTGAATCAGAGTCTGTTTGATCCTTTCAAGTTTTTGTTTGGAAAAGCTGTTTCTGGGTATCTCTCACTTGAGTGTCCTAGACTAGGCCAATCCTCGGACTGTAAACATGCGGCCATCTTGGGTGACACGTTCACCGTGATGTCATAAACACCCTCAGATTCTAAGTTGTCCTGACAACCTCAATGCACACAGTGTTTCAGAGCCGTCTCATCCCAATCTGACTAGTCCCCCTTTCCAGGTAGGATAGTTTTCCTTGCTCTGGATTTCTTGTCGGTTTCTAACTTTCTCCAAGGACTTGAAGGGTCTACTACGTTCCCTCTAGAAACCGGTTTCTTTCCTTTAAGCTTATCCCGGGTTTTATCTCTTATCTTTTGTGGATATGGCCGAATGGGTGGACTTTCCCCAGAGAACGTCCGGGAGGCCCTCTCATGTTGAAGTTGCCCAGGCATTCCCCTGATGCACACTGATCGTCTGATCTCTTAGCAGTCTGACAATTCCACCTTGGCAGGTCACATGTTTTCCTTCCTTCATCATTTGGGGAAGTGTTCCTTATGCGTTCATAGATTGTAATATTCTTGTGGATCCTTTTCTGGTGCGTACTCATAAGGTCTCCTCACCATTTCTACTTCTTTATGATCTCTGTTTTCACCAGACCTTGAAATCTGTATTTTCTATGCTAGTAATCTGATCCACACACACGATGCTAGCCGGTGAAGCCCGGGCCGTCCAAGCGGATGTGGGCACTTACCTGCTACAAGACAGCCAGGCCCAAAATTGGGCTTTTGGACCAACCTTTGGCCTGAATTTGGGAAGATGTTGGCCTGCTTCGATCATTCGTGAAGGGAAGCAGTAGTAACATCAGGGACGGTAGTATTTTCCGTTGATTCATGATTTGGCTCGGACCATGTTCTCTTGGTAGTATTCCTCTTCATCTCTTTGCAAAGTTCTACCTTTCTGTATCATCATTAAGCATTTGGAGGCGATTGCTAATCCTTGGATGTTCATCTTCTCTAATCTCTTTCAGCCTCCAAAGCTTTAGGCCGTAAATCTGCACCCGTTTTCGGAGTTTTCATTTTATGTGAATTGATATCCGTAACCCTGCATTCTAACATCCTATAGCTTTCAAATCTACATCCTCATAGATTTAGACTTCTGTGTAGGCTACATCATCTTCACCAGCGTAAGCCTAATTACAGGCCCTCACCACACACTTGTGCCTAATCAACTCATTGTCCCTCCATCCCCCGCACCCCTTTCCCTCTGGGAACTGCCAATCCTATGTCACGTGCTACCTGTTTCTTGGTCCATTTTTCCTCTTCTCCTTGTACGTGAGATCCTGTGGTATTTGACCTTACCCCAGGGCTTGTTTCAGTTCCCCTGATACCCTCAGGAGCCATTCAGGTGGTCACAAATGGCTGTACTGCATCTGTTCCTACAGCTGAGTGCTATGCCATTGTGTGGCTATAGCCCATCTTTCTTCTCCATTCGTCGCTTGATGGGCACCAGGGAGGCTTCCAAGTGTTGCATATGGCGAGTAAGGCTGTGGGGAATACAGCGATGCACGGATCTCTGTGCATTAGTGTTTCCAAGATCTTTGGATATATACGTCACAGAGGAATACCTGGATCAAGTGGTAGATGGATTCTGAAAATTCTGAGGCAATTCCACACTAGTGTGCGTAGTGGCTGCAGCGGTTTACACTCCCACCAGCAGTGCAGGAGGCTTGCCTTCTCTCCACCTCCTCTCTGAAACTTGTTGGTTCCTGTCTTCATCCTTATAGCCATTCTGACCGCTGTGAGCTGCTATCTCAGTGCCGTTCGTATTTGCATTGAGCAGAGACTTAATGATGATGAGCATGTTTTCATACAGCCTGTTGGCCATCTTTCTATCTTCCTGGGAGAGCTGTCTGTTTCCATCTTTTGCCCTGGTTTTATTGGGCTCGCTGTTTCTTTTCCTGTGAAGACGTATGAGTTCATTGGATCTTATGGCTGTTCACCCCTTCTCCGATGTGCGGTTTGCAAACATCTGCTGTCAGTTCTTGCACAGTCTTCGCAGTCAGTCGATGGTGTCATTGACTGGACAGAAGCTTCTGCGTTGGATGGAGTCCCGCTTGTTTCTTGTTTCCTTTGTTTCCCTTGCCAGGTCACACATGCTTCTTCCAAACAGGTGGCTAAGCCAGATGGCAAAGAGCTAGCTGCCTGCGTTTTCTCCTAGAAGCTGCACGTTTTCAAGTCTTCTGTTCAAGGCTTTAATCCATTTCAAGGTGGTGTGTGTCCCTGGTGTAACATCACGGTCTACTCTCACTGTGTTCCATGTGGCTGTGCTGTCTTCCCAGCACCATTTCTTGTCGAGACTCTCCATTCTCTGCTGTCTTCTCTTGGCTCCCTGGTCGAAAATGGGCTGTCCATATGTGTGTCAGTTGACCTCTGGGCTGTCGATTCTGTTCCATGGGTCTGTGTGCCTCTTTTGGGCTCCAGGCTGTGCTGTTTCCGTACCTAGCACTTAGTCCTATATCTGGAAATCAGAAAGTGTGATGGCTGCTGCTTTGTCCGTTTTCCTCAGTATTCCTTTGGCTATTCAGTGTCCTTTGTTGCTGGATAGAAACTCTAGGATTCTCTCTTCCATTTCTGTGGGAAATAGTGCTGCAACTTTGACTGGGACTGCATGGAATCCAGAGATGGCTTTATGCGGTATGGACGCTTCAAGTGTGTTAGTTCTTCCATTCGAAGAACACGGAATAGCCTTCCGTTTCCTTGTGTCTTCCAGAGTTTCTTCCCCAGAATCTTTGCTGGATTTCGGTTTCCATAGCTTTCTCCTGTTTGGCCAAGGTTATTGCTATATATCTTTTACTTCTTACTGGCATGCTTTCTTTTTTGAGGTTCAATTTTTCAATTCTTTGCAACTTTCGATTGGCTTTGTTTTGGCAGAAGTTTATGGCTGAGCTCACATCTGCGGGCCATGCTGCTGTATTTGCTGTGGAAGAGTGGAGCAGTCTAATGTCGCTTCCCATCTACCTCTACACTACCTCACACATCTGCCCCAGAATGGCTGGACGAGCCGTGAGGATGCTCACCCACAGGATTAACTGTGGCCGAAGCCGGGCTGCCGAACCAGAATGCGCGGACTTCACCACTTCCCCACTGGCCGGCCCCTTTCGTGTTTCATTGGTAACCTGCATTTGAGTGGGACGTGACTTGAATATGCTACTTGAGCCCACCTCTGGCCCTGTGTAGATGAGGCCAGCTTCTTTTTCTGGCCCTCTGTGATGTCGGAGGATTTGTCAGAATCGTGTGTCTGCTGTCCTGTCTAGTTTCGTGGATGCAGGCTTTCAGAGCCTGCATGGAGCAGTCCAATAACTCACCCTTCCCAGTTAGTCCAGGTTTGACATTCACTGCAGTTTTTGGCGTTGTGACTTTCTCGGACTTTCAAACGTCCAGTCAGAGTCTGTCTAATGACTGAAGTCTTTCACTGTGGATTATTCAGATGTGATTTCTATTGGCCTTCCATTTTCAGGGATTTTTTTCTCTTTTCCAAAGTCTAATCATTACGGTCTTTCTGACCTATCTCTCTTCGATATGCTTATCAGTCCGTTCTCCTTCATTGCAAGCTATGACTTTTGTATTTCTGTAATCACCATATGTTCTGTATGCCGAGGTCTGAGTCTTTTCGTGATTTTTGCGTGTTGTCTTGGAATTTCCATCGGTCACCAGTAGGAAACTGCTATCCTGGCCGAGGTGACACTGAGCCCTGAGAACACGTGTTCGTCTTGGTTGCTTTGACATTCTGAGATCAGAAACTCCAGATTCGAGGTTGTGCTGGCAACCTCCTTCACGGACATTATGTTTCCGAGACATATTAGAGAAATCCGATGAACTCCGCTCCAGGTAAGATACTTTTCTGTCTCATTTCTGGATTTGGGAAGTTTCGAACTTTACTCCCGATCCTTGAGTGTTCCACTAGATTACGTCTAGATACTGGCTTACTATATTTCTATAGAGTGTTTTACTTGTTCGATTTACATCCTCAGCTCTGGCATGTTTATTTTTCTATAAACATAATTGTAATGTTCTAATTTTGAGCCAACCTCCTTACATATGCTGTCAATACACGATATTAATAATCATTCTACTTCAAGAGATACGGGGAGAGAATTTCATTGAAGCCAAACCAAGCATACTAGCCTGGTAGGGCAGCCCTCACAAAGCAATGAAGCTGTCTGGAATAGGGTGCTTCTCAGCACAATTCTGGAGCCCTGTCAAACAATGGGACATACACGAAGCATGACGGGGGTCCATTCCTTCAAGGGTTCAAAGAGATATCTTGTGACACATTAGCATGTACCCAATGGGCCTCTGTAATGCCAGAGCTATGGAAAGTGAGACTTCTCTTCAATGAATGCTAGGGGCATAGGAAAGGAAGCATCAATCATTGTCTACCATGTCCTCAGGAGATCATTCTTAATTTTGGATTATGATTAAGGCAGAAGGACAATGTAGGTCTGATAAGCCCCAAGTCCAGCCTCTGGTTTCAAATCAAGTTTCAAGCTTGCATCAGCATGGCCTCCCCATACACTTGAGTAGATTACAATGTTCTCCACTCAGCGCTTGTCCCCCTATTATTGCTTCCTCACAATGACTTCTTTCTTACCCCTTTAATCAGCGTGTATTCTCTCTCTTCAAGTTTCAGTGCCTGGTTTCTGTTTTTAAATTCTCTTCTGGGTATCTCTAACTTGAGTATCGTAGCCTAGGACAATCCTCAGACTATAACCATGAGGCCATCTTGGGTGACATGTTCACTGTGATGTCATAAACTCCCTCAAACTTCTAAGTTCTCCCAGCATCTTCTATGCACATGACTACTCTCCCTTTCCAGCTTGAATAGTTTTCCATTTCCTGGATTTCTTGTGGGTTTCTAACTTTACCCTTGAACTTTTAAATGTCTACTACATTCTCTCTAGACATGGTTTCTTTATTTTAATTTTATCCTGGGTTTTATCTGTTACATTTTGTGAATATGGCCGAATGTGTAGACTTTCCCCAGTGAAAGTCCTGGAGTCCATCCAAAGCTGAAGTTGCCCACTCAAGCCTCTGATGTGCAATGATCGTGTCATCTCATGCAGTCCACCAATTCTAACTATGCAGGTCACATCACTTCCTTCAGTCTGTATTTAGGGAAGTGTACCAGATGTGTCATAGATTGCAATATTTTCATGTTTCTTTCCTATTGCCTATCTCTAACGTATGCTCACAATTTCGACTTCTTTGTGATCTCTGTACACACCATATCATGAAATCTATCTTTCCCAACGTTACTATTCTGATCAGCACGAGTGATGCGAATCCATGAATCCCAGGCCACCCAATAGGAATGTGGGCACTTACACTCCTGAACACATGGCTGGCCCTGAATTTTACTTGTGGACCAATATTTTTCCTGAACTTGGGAAGAAGATGGCCTGCTGTGATTATTTGTGAATGTAATTACTCATAACATCATAGACGGTAACATTTTCCCTTGGTTCATCTGTTTAGCACGGAACACATTCTCTTCATAGTATTCCCCATAATCTATTTGCAATGGTCTACTTTCTGTAGCATCATTAAGCATTTGGAGGAGATTCACGGTCCTTGGAAGTTCATCTTCTCTAATCTCTTTCAGCCTCAAATCCTTTATGCCCCAAATCAGCATGCCTTTTTGGATTTTTTCATTCCCTCTGGGAATCACCAATCCAAAGTGAAGGCTGACATCCAAAGCTAGAATGCTCACTTTGGCACCAGTGAAATTCTCTCCCATCTCTGGCCATAGAAGATTATTGACTATGTGTTTTGACAGCATATGTGAGGAAGTTGGCTGAAAATTAGAACATTACACTTATATTCAATGAAAAATAAACATGCCAGAGCTTAGGGTGTAAATCAAACAACTTACAAACCCTACAGAAATAAAGTAAAGCAGTATCTAGATGTAATCTACTAGAAGGACCATGGATCCGGGGTCAAGTTCCAGCCTTCCCAAATTTAGAAAAGAGACATAAAAATATCTTACCTGGAGACAGGAATTCATCACATTTCTCTAATTTGTCTCAGAAACATTATGTCCATAAGGTGGTTGCCTGGACAACCTAGAATTTGGAGTTTCTGATCTCAGAATGTCAAACCAACCAAGATCACCTCGTGTTGTCAGTGCTCAGTTGGACCTAGGCTAGGATAGCAAAGATTCCCTCAAGTGAACGATGGAAATTCAAAGGCAATGCCCAACAATCATGAAAACACTCACACATCAGCCTAGAGAACACATGGTGATTAAAGAAACACAAAATTCATAACTTGGAATGAAGGAGAATAGACTGATAAGTGTATCTATGGGAGATAGCTGAGAAAGACAATGACGAGTGATGTGGATTAAGGCTGCCCCAGCTCGAAAAGCCCAAGGTTACCTGGCCTACATGTGAAAGCATATGACCCGGTGAATTTTTTTGGTATGAATTAGAGGTGCCCCAGTGAGAGAAGCCCAGGCGATGCTCACCTACATGCCTATCTATATGGCCAAATTCGTATCTAATGTTATACGACCACACAATAACCAGACTCCATCTGTACTGAAGTCATTTAATGGCTTTTTACATCATCTTTTCTTTTTCCAGTAAAAATGTCACGTACACATGCCTTATAAAATTTGCCCTTACCCTCAACTCAGGGCAGCAGCAGGACATCTGACTGCCCATGGCTCCTTTCCCCATGCAGCAGCAGCAGCTATTCACTGCCCGTGCGTCCAGTTCCCATGCCTGCAGCTCTTCACTACCCATAGGTCCTGTCCCCAGGAAGCAACTCTTTACTGCCCATGGGTCCTGTCCCTATGTTGTCCTGTACCATTCTCTAAATAAAAGAGCACCTCTGACAGGCATTGAGAGACCAAGAAATCTTTCTTCCGACTCATCAGCTCGCTGACCCATCATCATATATTGTGGCCCCCCTACCGGGAACTTGCTTCATCGGTTTCTGAGCTCAACTTCTGGTAAGTGCCCTTTTCTTCCTTGTGCCTCTCTCTGTTTCGAGGATGAATCTAAATTCACTTCTCCATCAGGAACTGTCTTGGATAGCTGTATGAATCTACGTTTGCTACCCATGGCTACTCTATGGGGCAAATCGTGGCATTCAGCTTGAAGAGAATCAGTACATTAAGCCTAAGGGCGATGTAGAGTGAATTACGCCATTCCTTCCTGACTCTATCTCTAATATACAAATTTTAGGTGGACACGGGTCGGCCACTTAAGTCATTAGGATGGTCGGCAATCTGCAAGACTCCCCTGTAAGGTTTCTTTTCCTAAGGATGGATTGGGATACCTCCCATGGCACCTGACCATGCTCTGAACTGTGTGAATGTCCCAATTGGGACTCCAGTTCAAGGAAAGTACCAAAGTCTAACCTTTGGTTGCGTATGGGAAGCCCTTCTCAGAGAATGCCTCCAACACGAAATTGGGTAGAATGCCCCCCAGAGCGGCGGAAAATTCCTCACTAATTTTCTCCATCCTGTTCTCTCTTGAAATTCTCCCTTTCTATTGGGGACCATTCACCAGGCACCTGTTACTGCCAGGCAGAATAGGAAAGATGTTCACCAGGCACCTGTAACTTCCAGGCATACCAGGGAAGATATGCAATGGATGCAATGCTGGGGGACACCCCCATCACCCCTTGTTATAGGAACCCCACAGTAGGATTGACAGGCAGGATGCTGCCCAGGTTCAGGGGGGATTTTCAAGGTAATGGACCTGTCTCTTTCATCTTTCTTAGAGTTGCAATGGCGATTTTCGTCTCCTTTTGAGCTTTGCAACAGGGAAGCAAAGAAATCTGTCAACAGTCATGGCCTCCACCCCTGGGAGCCCAAACTTGGCATTTCTGGGCCTGATCACCCCGGAAAGCCCAAGTAGGGTGCCCTCTCTTGGGGGTTGACTCATTGAGTGTTTTAGTCACCTACTGAGTTGGCTATGAGGGTAGCAGACCTGGGATTTATTCTGTGAACTGTCATGCTACAGTAGTGTGCCCCAGCATGGGAACTGTTGAGGGAGTCTTCTCTTGATAACCCTCTTTGAGCGGCCATGAGGGTGAGGTCTGATGTCTTCATTTCCTTTCTTTGTTTTGCTCATCATGTCCTCTGTTGTCACCAAGTCTGGGTTAAGTTCAGGCTGGACTTGACCAGAACCTGGAACTTCTGTAAAATCGGAAAACTTGAAAATCTTTTGCAAGGAACTTCATTCTCAACCCGGGTACTGGGAGCCCCGGCCTCCAGGCAGCTTAAGCCCTTTGTATGCACTCCTCCCTTCTCCACTTCACTGTCAGCCGGACACTGGCTTTACTGCCATGGGGAATGAGATAAGCATCCCTTAAGACTCATCACTCAGGGTCATTCTAACTAATTAGAAACACTTTCAATTGTATGGGTTATGCCCCAGAAACTCCAGCTGGTAGAAAATGTGTGATGTTTCTCTCTGCCTTTCTGGTGCAGTTGGACAGGTAGATCAACCTAGAACGTCCTTCAAGTTACAGTCCAGTTTCTGAGAAATCAAGAGCAACCGTCCTTAGAAAGTCCTTGCAAGACTGGAAAGACAGTTCTAGAGGCAGCTCAGATTCCACCTTGTTCCTTTACCATGAAAAGGATTATCTTCCCCCCTCTCCAGGAACTACTATCTAGCATATCACTCATTCTTAAGACTGAAAAAAAAAAAAAAGGAGGGGCAAGGATAAATGGCCATAAGTGTGCCCTTGCAAAAAGTCTAGCATCTTGAGGGTCTTCTCCATAAGTCTTAGTAAAAAGGCTCAAAACAAAGTTTTGATTTGTAACTGGTGAGCGTTATATTATTGTACCTGATTCATGGCAGTAGTTTTTAAAACAATAGTTGTACAGTCTCTGTGTATATGTGTCTATGTGTACATTATATGTGTGATATTTTAACCCCTGGATGGTCTGGCCAAAATTAAGATCTCTGTTTAGTTGGCTTAAAGTAAGTGCTTTCTTAAATTCTAAATGTAGTCCAAATTAACAGAGTGACTTTCAAGGTTAACGTGATGTGAATTAAACTTTGGTAAGTGAAAGCTTGTTTAAGTTTGTTGGTTTCATTGAAAATTGTCTTCTTGTCAGAGTTGTCAGTATTTGCATAGGATGCAGGCATTCAGACTCGGTTTACTAGTCATATAAGTTCACCTTGTCTGTTAAATTTGTCAGCAAAATAATAGCTTTAAATGATGACCAGTTTTGTCTAATGCCTCATGAGGCTTCCATAGTAATCTGAACATAATTGTTGGAAACAAATGGTTTAAATACATAAAACTCATAAAAGTGAGTACAATAACTTTTATGGTCTGTATACTTGGGGAAAAAAACAGCTTCGAAATCCTTTTTGGTAACAATCTTGAGTTTTGCCAAGTTAAGTTAAATGATAAAAAGATGAATATGCGGGTCACTTTTGGATAGAACGGAACACTCACACATTATTGTTAAACATATCTAAGTTATCTACTTTTGGCTTCTTATTGAAGAGGCAAAAAGCGTTTGGGTGTATCAAAAAGCATGCCTTCTGTTTTAGTGCGAAGTGGCATGTTTCTGAAGTTGTGAAGTGTTTAGAATGCTGATATAAAAGACATTTCATAATTGTTTAACTTTTTAGTTTTTACTAGGTCCGTTAAGCGTTAAAGGCTCTAACTAACCTATGGAATTAAAGCTACTGGAAATTACTAAGCAAAAGAGCTCTGTATTCAAGGAAGTTAAAATGTATGTTTTCAGTAAAAAAGGTATAAAGAATGGAAATATTTTTGTTTGATGGGTTAAGAAAGATAAATTGCTCCTGATGTACTAGAAAGGAAAAAAGAAAGATTTTGGGACAAGTACTGAAAATGAAAAAGAAAGATGTAGAAGGTTTGTGAAGGAGGAATTCTGAAATGAGTTTTATGCCTGCTCAAGTAGACTAAAGTAAGTTCAATTAAGTGAATGAGTTTGAATGTGAAACATAAGTAGGTGCAGAAATTCAAATTTAGTTTTCTCTAAAAGGATGCATTTTCTTCAACCTTTGAGCTGCTCTTGGTAAAGAGGATGTAAGTGCTGTTCCTTTGAGTACGTCTACCTAAGAGACAAACCTGTTTTGTGAAAATAATGGCTGAGGTTACTCTTAATATTTTTGACTCTTTCTGTTATCACTTTGAATGGATACCTGAGCATTGTTTCACCGTGAGTGTTGTTTGCTATTTGAACAACATTTTAAAAACTTTTGATATGTTGTGACAAGCTTCTCCCTCAAAAATATTCAAATCCTGAATGAAGGCGTTCTTTAGACATGGTAGACAGAAGAATGATTACTCTGAGGATTTTCAGAGGGTCCCTGAGACTTCTCAAAAAATTTGCTCTCTCTTCCTACAAGGAGGAAAATGCTAAAGTAATTTGGCTTATTTGGTCTATTAAATTAAAGGGGAAACATTGTGAAATAAGTGACAATAGACTTTCTTAGCTGGTATTTGATGGGTAAATGTTATTAATATAGACGTCTCAAAATTAGATAGCATTCCTAAAATTCTGATCTGCCCTGATTGTCAGTGATAAGTTCACTTATTATCTGGAAGTGTTATATGTCACAGAATTAGTCAAGTTTCTTTGCCAATTGCCCTTTTGATTTCTTTGTCCATTTGCAGATAGTTGTTGTTTTACTCTGATGCTTTTTCCTTTTGCAAATATGTTTCAACTTCCGAGAAATTCCTGCAAAGGATTCTGACACAAAGAGTCTAAACGACAGGCTTCTGATAAACTTTCAGATTGTAAAACTTAACGGAGTAAGAAATGACAGAATTCTAACAGAAACTAAGCTCATCGATCTGCTAACAGAAGATTCAGCTCAAGAATTGATTATACAGGACTGCGTGCACTGATTAGGACGATTATAAATTTTTAGGACTTCTGTTTGAAATATTGTTGAGTTTTGACGTGTTGTTTTGTTTTCTCATAATGAAGGAAATCTTTTTCTCTTTTCTCTTATGCTAACTATAACTTACAGCCATTTGGTGAAATTATACCGTTATGAGCAAAACTGAAACATTTATCTTTTTCTCCCTACCTTATCCCTCTGGAATTGGGAAACCCTTTGTGACTGAGTATGGTCATTTCATGGCAATATTTGCATAAGTTCCATAAGAATCTGTTCTCCTTATAACAGGACACATTTGTTATACTACCAAGGCTTTGACTGGAATGTCATATTTGAAAAACACAGTCTCAGATATGACAAGACAGCGTTTCAGGAACAAAGATTGGACTTTCTGGAATACAGCCACTCGGAAACACAGGCCTGGTACCTTGTTTACTGAGATTTTGGCAATCTTACCCTGTAAGTAAAGAAGCTTGCTTATCTGGCAGGTGCAAGGAACCTCTGAATATTTGGGGAGACCTCAAAGAGAACACCACTCAAATCTGTAGGTACTTCAGGCCAAATCTGATGGCAAGTCCTTGGCTTGGCTTTTCTGGCCTCGAGAGGCCTTCACAGTTCAATCTGAGATTCCGCAGGAAAAGATCCAGTGAAGCACATTTAAAAAAGCCTGTATGAACAATTACTATTCTTGCTGCTCTTATGTAAATAATTGGAGCAAGTTGTATTGAAACTACACTTGATTTGCAAGCCTGTTAATCCTGATTTGGCTATCTTTTGTAAAAATGAGAGTGATTTAAGAGAGAAAAAATTATGTTTCTGTAGAAGCTATAGTAGGCATTCATGGATATTAGATTCTAGTTCTTTTCTTCTGCAATATTCATGTATTATTAATAGTAATGTCTCCTTGTGGCCATGTACCTCTGACACCTGGAAGTTCCCTGGCCACAATCAAACATTTTCCTTCAATACTACTGTCCAAATACTAACTAGATTTGCCTTGTCACACTTGGATCATACAGAACAAGTTCCAAAGGTAATGTCCCCAACTTATTAATACACACAGGATGGACAATACAAAATTTGGGATGAATATATTTGGTTCACTCCTACTAGTGGGCAACTCAGTAAAAGGCCACTTTCTTTTGGGGAAAAAAAATCACCCCTGTGATACATGGCCTTATAGCACTCGACCTATGGGAAAAAATCCCTGTTAGATGTGTTCTCATATCATAGCCTTAAAAAAAATACTGATTGGTTTCAGACTGACTGGGATACATGGCTCAACACACGTTGGTTAGCCCCTAACGGTGCTCAGTGGATATGTGGCTCCAATTTATGACCTTGGCTACCACCTGCATGGATTGGACGATGCACTCTAGGCTTTGTCTGGATGCAAGGTGGAACTACATTTACTATATCTCCTCCTGCTAACCTACCCAACTTGCAACAGCACTTGACCAACCCTGTCTTCCACTGGTATGACCATCTTTCCGCAATTTTCTTTCACCAATTAGTAATCGACTTTTGTAGCATATTCAGGTCTTGCACATGGAAGTCCTAGACAAATTTACTATGAAGACATTAAATGATACACAACGTAGCATTTCACTGCTCAATTTAGAATTATCCCAAGTGTGTAAGGCAGTCCTCCAAATCCAAATGGCTCTGGATGTCTTGACAGCAGCACAAGGGGGCACCTGTGCCATTATAAGAACTGAATGTTGTGTCTATATTCCTGACTACCATCAAAATATTTCTGGCTTGGTATCCCAGCCACCAAATTAAATCCATGTCTGACCAACCCTAAATCTAAACGATTGGTTGAACTCCTAGTCAGGACAAGGTTTCTGCACTACTTCAAAACCTTACTCATTGGGTTAAACATACTGCTTGTATTTCTTATGATATTTTGTTGTCTGTTTCATTGTTTGTCTTATCCATGTCAAAAATATTTCACTTCCTGGACCACCTCTTGTCAGTGACTCTCTCATCTCCAGAGGATCTGTATAACTTGTCATGCTTGAACTCAATGGGGCAAGACTTCTGGTCCACTAAACTGCCTAAGTGTACCTATGGCCCCATTTAGGGACAGCTCTACGACCCTGTACAGCCAGAAGTAGTCACAGAAGACTGACCATCATCCATATCCCCAAAGATTTCCAGTCCAAATAGGTTCAGGGAGGTTTTATGATGTGGATCAGGGCTGCCCCAGCTAGGGAAGCTGAAGGTGACCTGGACTACATGCCAAACTATATGACCCAGTGGATTTTTTTATGGTATGAATTAGGGCTGCCCCAGGGTGAGAAGCCCAGGGCATTCTCACCTACATGCTGATCTATATGGCCAGATTCGTATCTAAAAATATGACAACACAATGTCCAGACCCCATCTGTACTGAAATCATTTAAAGACATTTTACATCATTATTTCTTTTTAGAGTAAAAATTAGTCATATAACCATGCCTTATGAAATTAGCCCTAACACTCTAGTCAGGGCAGCAGCAACAGCTCTGACCAGCCATGGGTCCTGTCGCCAGGCAGCAGCAGCAGTAGCTCTTCACTGCTAATGTGTCCTGTCCCCATGCTATCGTGTACTGTTCTCTCAATAAAAGAACACCAATGCAGGATCTTGAGAGTCCAAGCAATCTTTCATTTGAGTCTTCAGCTCGCTGAGCCCATATCAACGATTCTACCATGGAAAATAAAAAACGGTCCCAGAAAATGGAAGGCACACAGAAATCACACATGAATAATACATAAAGAAAGATGTCAGTTTTAGACATACTCTGAACATTCGAAAGTCGGAGTAAGTCACAATCCCAAAAACCCAAGCGAAGGTCAAACCTAGGCTAACTGGTAAGGGTGAGTTATGAGACTGCTAAAATCAGGCTCTGAAAGCCTGTGTCTATGAAGTTTGCAGGGACAGCAGAGACACAATTCTGACAAATCCTCTGACATCACAGTGGAGAAGAAAAACAAACTGGCCTCATCTACACAGTGCCCGAGTTGGGCTCAAGTGGCATATTCAAGTCCAATTCCACTCAACTGCAGGTTGCCAATGGAACATGAAAGGTGCCGGCCCGTGGTGCAGTGGTGAAGTCTGCACGTTCTGGGTCGGCATCCCGGGGCTGGCCATGCGGAATCCTGTGGTGAACCGCATCACCGCTGGTCCAGCCATTCTCGGGGAGGCATGGAAGGTAGTGTAGAGGCAGCTGGGAAGCAACGTCAGACAGCGTCAGTATTCCTCAGCAAATACAGCAACATCAACAGCAGATCTGAGCACAGCCATAAACATCAGCCGAAACAAAACTAATGAAAACTTGAAAAGAACAGAAAAACTGAACCTCAGCAAAAAAAGAATAAGATCTCTAGAAATAAGCTTAGCCAAACAGGTGCAAGCTATGGAAATCGGAAACTAGCAAAACTTTGGGGAAAGAAATTCCAGAAGACACAAGCAAATGGAAGGGTATTCTGTGCTATAGGAATGTAGGAACTAAAATACTTGAAACCTCCATAACGGATAAAGCAATCTCTGGATTCCATGCAATCCCAGTCAAAGTTGCAGAATCTTTGCCACAGAAATATAAGAGAGAATCCTTAATTCTCTATCCAGCAACAAGGGACCCTGAATACCCAAAGGAATCCTGAGGAAAACGAACAAAGCAGGACATATCACATTTACTGATTTCAACATGTAGGACGAAGTGCTACGTACCGAAACGGCACAGTCTGGTCTCAAAAACAGACACAGAGATCAACGGAAAAGAATCGAGAGCCCAGAGGTCAACTCACACATATATGGACAGCCCATTTGCAACGAGGAAGGCAAGAGGATCAGTGGAGAAAGGAAAGTCTCAAGAAGAAAAGGTGCTGGAAAACTGCACAGCCGTATGTGACACAATGAGAGTAGACCATGATGTTACATCAGGCTCACACACCACCTCGAAATGGATTAAAGCCTTGAACGGAAGACTTGAAACCTTGAAACTTCTAGTAGAAAACCAGGCACCTTGCTCATGGCCATGTGGCATAGCCGCCTATTTGGAAGAAGCATGTGTGACTGGGCAAGGGCAACACACAAAACAAGAAACAAATGGGATTGCATCCAACGCAGAAGCTTCTGCCCAGCCGAGGAAACCATCCACTCAATGCAAAGACAGCACAACAACTGCGAGTGGATGTTTCAAACCACACATCGGAGAAGGACTGAATAGCCAAAGAGCCAACAACCGCACATGCCAACACAAGACAAAAAACAACAAGCCCATTAAAACCTGGGCAAAAGATGGAAACAGAGTTTTACCAAATAAGATAGAAAGATGGCCAACAGCTGTATGAACACATGTTCATAATCATTACGTCTAAGGCCAATGCAAATCCAAATGGCAATCAGATAACAGCACATTGTGGTCAGAATGCCCATAAGGAACAAGACAGGAAACAACAAGTGTCGGAGAGGAGGTGGAGAGAAGGGAAGCCTCCTGCACCGTTGGTGGGAGTGTAAGCCGGTGCGGGAACTACACAAAGCGGTGTGGAATTTCCGCAGAAATTTCAGAATCCATCTACCGTATGACCCAGCTATTCCTCTGCAGCGTATTTATCCGAAGAACTTGGAAACACCAACGCATACGAATCCCTGCACCGCTGTGTTCACCACAGCCTTAATCCTGATGTCCAGGACTTGGATATCGCCATGGGGCCCATCAAGGGACGAATGGAGAAGGAAGATTGGCTATAGCCGCACAATGGGATAGCACTCAGCTGCAAGAAAGGGTGCAGTCCAGCCATTTGTGACACCAGAATGGCTCCTGAGGGTATGAGGGGAACTGAAAGAAGCCCCAGGGAGAAAGTCACATACCGTAGGATCTCACTTATAAGGAGAAGAGTAAAATAAGGAGAAACAAACCGGTAGCACATGACAAGGGATTGGTGGTTCCCAGAGGGAATCGGTGGCAGAAGACAGTGGAAGAAAGAGTTGATTAGGCACCAGTGTGTGGTATGGGCATGTCATTAGGCTTACGGTGGTGAAGATGATGTACCATACAAAGAAGTCTAAATCTAGGAGGTTGTAAATCTGAAAACAATAGGGTGTTATAATGCAGGGTTATGGCAATCAATTCATGTAAAATCAAAACTACAAAAAGGCAAGCAGGTTTATGGCCTAAAGCTTTGGAGGCTGAAAGAGATTAGAGAAGATGAACTTCCAAGCATTGATAATCACCTCCAAGTGCTTAATAATGCTACAGAAATGTAGACAGTGGCAAAGAGATGAAGAACAACTCTACCAAGAGAACATGTTCCGTGCTAAACTCAGGATCCAAAGGAAAAGGTTACCGTCCATGATGTTACTACTAATTACCTTTACAAATAATCAAAGCAGGCCAACATCTTCCCCAGTTCAGGCAAAATGTTGGTCCAAGAATCCAATTCAGTGCTGGCCCTGTGGTGTACTGGGTAAGTTCCCACATTCCACTTGGGTGGTACAGGCTTCATTGGCGAGCATCACGGGTGCGGATCAGATTAGTAGCATTAGCAAATATAGATTTCACGGTATGGTGCAGACAGACATCCTAAAGAAGTCGAAATTGTGAAGAGACGTTATGAATACACATCAGAGTAAGAACCATGGGAATATTGCAATCTACGAACGCATCAGGAACACTTCCCCAAATGATGAAGGAAGGAAAACATGTGACCTGCCAAGGTGGCAATGGAGATGACACGATCATTACGCATCAGAGGATTGACCAGGAAAATCAATCTCGGGAGGGACTCCATGGCTTTCTCTGGGGAAAGTCCACCCATTTGGACTCATCCACAAAAGATAAGAGATAAAACCCAGGATAATCTGAAAGGAAAGAAACTGGTGTCCAGCGGGATTGTAGTAGACCTTTCAAAGTTTGAGGATAAAGTTATAAACAGACACGGAATCCAGAACAAGGAAAACTATCCTACCTGGAAAGGGGAAGTAGTCAGACTGGTATGAGATGGTCGTGAAGAACTGTGTGCATGGAGGTTTTCAGGACAGCTTAGAATTCTGAGGGTGTTTATGACATCACGGTAAACATGTCACCCAAGATGGCCGCAGGTCTCCAGCCCGAGGATTGGCCTAGGCTTGGATACTCAAGTGACAGATACCCAGATACAGCTTTTGCAAACAGAATCTGGGCACAGAAACCTGAAGAGATGCAAGAGACGCTAATTCAATGGATAAGAAAGGAATCATTGGGAAGAAGTGATAACAGAGGGACAAGCACTGAGAGGAGAACATTGCCATCTCCTCAAGTCGATGGGGAGGCCATGCTGATTCAAGCTTGAAACTTGACTTGAAACAAGAGGCTGGACCTTGAGCTTATCAGACCTATGTTGGCCTTCTGCCTTACTCATAATCCAAAGTCAAGAATGATCTCTTGAAGACATTGAAGAGAAGAACAGAGGCCTCGGCTCTAGGTCCCTAGTATTCTGTGAAGAGAAGTCTCACTTTCCATAGCTCTGGCGTCATAGGCACCCACTGGGTACATGGTAATGTGTCACTAGGCATCTCTTTGAAGCCTGGAAGTAATGGACCCCTGTCATGCTTGGGGTATGTCTCTTGGTTTGGAAGGACTCAGGAAGAGTGAGCAAAAGCACCCTTTTGCCAAAAGCTTCATTACTGTGTGAAGGCTGTCCTCCCAAGCTACAGTGCTCAGTTGAGATCAATGAGATTCTCTCCCCCATCTCTTGCCATAGAAGGAGTATTGATTAGGTGTTTGACACCACACATAACGATGTTTGCTGAAACTTAGAACATTACCATTCTATTTAAAGGAATATAAACATGCCACAGCTGAGGAGGTAAATTAAACAAATCACAAAACCTGTGGAAATAAAGTAAGCCAGTATCTAGACGTAATCTAGTGGAGCGTTCAAGGATCAGGTGTGAACTTCTGAACTTTACAAATCTAGAAAAGAGACAGAAGGATCTCTCACCTGGAGAGAGGAATCCATCAGATTCATCTAATTTGTCTCGGAACCATTGTGTCTGGGAAGGTGGTTTCCAGGACAACCTCAAACATGGCGTTTCTGATCTCACAATATCGAACCAAACAAGATGACCACGTTTACTCAGTGCTCAGGTGGATCTAGGCTAGGATGGCAAAGATTCCTTCAAATGACCGATGGAAATTCAAAGACAACATCCAACAATCACCAAAGCACTCACACATCAGCCTACAGAACCTATGGTGATTAAAGAAATACCAAACTCCTAACTTGAATGAAGGAGAACACACTGATAAGCATATCGAAGGGAGATAGCTCAGAACCATGACGATTAGACTATGGAAAAGAAAGCAAGCTCCCAGAAAATGGAAGGCAAACAGAAATCACACCTCAATAATCCACAGTGATTGACTTCAGTGTATAGTTAGGGTCTGCTTGAACGTTTGAAAGTCCGAGAAAGTCACAACCCCAAAACTTGCATTGAAGGTCAAACCTGGGCTAACTGGGAAGGGTGAGTTCTGGGACTGCTCCACGCGGGCTCTGAAACCCTGTGTCCCCAAAGCCTGATTGGAAAAGAGACACGATTCTGACAAATACTCCAACATCACAGTGGTCCAGAAAATGAAGCTGGCCTCATCTACACAGGGGCAGAGTTGGGCTCAAGTAACATGTTAAAGTACATTCCACTCAACTGCAGGTTGCCAATGGGACACGAAAGGGGCCAGCCAGTGGGGCAGCCGTGAAGTCCCTGCGTTCTGAGTCAGCAACCCAGGGTCGGCCACGTGGAATCCTGGGGGCGAGCCTCCTCACCGCTCATCCAGCCGTTCTGGGCCAGGCGTGCGACCTAGTGTAGAGGCATATGGGAAGCAACGTTATACCACGCTACTCTTGCTCAGCAAATACAGCAGCATGGCCAGCAGATGTGAGCACAGCCATAAACTTCTGCCAAAACAAACCAATTAAATGTTGCTAAGAATAGAAAAAAGGAACAGCGAAAAAGAAAGCATGCCAGTAAAAAGAAAAAAACATCTAGGAATAACATTGGCCAAACAGGAGAAAGCTACGTCTACCGAAATCTAGCAAAGCTTTGGGCAAAGAAATTCCACAAGACACAAGGAAACGGAAGTCTATTCCATGTTCTTTGAATGGAAGAACGAACACACTTTAAGCATCCATACCGCAAAAAGCAATGTCTGCATTCCATGTCGTCCCAGTCAAAGTTGCAGCAATCTTTCCCACAGAAATAGAAGAGAGAATATTAAAGTTTCTATGTGGCAACAAAGGACCCTGAATAGGAAGAGGAATCCTGAGGAAAACGAAAAAAGCAGCATGTATCACACTTTCTGATTGCCAAATATAGGACAAAGCGCTAGGTACCGGTACAGCACAGCCTTTCCCCCAAAATAGGCACACAGACCCATGGAACAGAATTGAGCCCAGCAGTCAACTGCCACATATATGGGCAGCCCATTTTCGACACGGGAGCCAAGAGGAGACAGCAGAGAAAGGAGAGTCTCAAAAAGAAACAGTGCTGGGAATACTTCAGAGCCACAAGTGGCACAATGAGACTAGACCATGATGTTACAGCAGGCACACATACCACATTGAAATGGATTAAAGCTTTGAATGGAAGACTTGAAACCATGAAACTGCTGTGGGAAAATGCAGGCAGCTTGCTCTTTGCCATCTGGCATAGCCACCTACTTGAAGGAGCATGTGTGACTGGGTAAGGGCAACAAAAGAAACAAGAAACAAGCGTGACTCCATCCAACGCAGAAGCTTCTACCAGGCCAACAACTCCATCGACTCAATGCAAAGACAGCACAACAACTGCGACAGGAAGTTTGCAGAACAGACATCGGAGAAGGGGTGAACAGCCATAAGATCCAGTGAACTCATACATCTCCACAGGAAAAAAAACAATGAGCCCAACAAAACCTGGGCAAAAGATGGAAACACACATTTCTCCCAGGAAGATAGAAAGATGGCCAACAGGCTGTATGAAAACATGTTCCTCATCATTAAGTCTGAGGCCAATGCAAATCCGAAGTGCAATGAGATAGCAGCTCACAGTGGTCAGAATGGCTATAAGGTTGAAGACACGAAACAACAAGTTTCAGAGAGGAGGTGGAGAGAAGGGAAGCCTCCTGCACTGCAGGTGGGAGTTTGAGCCAATGCAGCCACTACACAAAGGAGTGAAAATTCTGAATGTTTCAGAATCCACCTAGCATATGATCCAGCTATTCCTCCGTGACGTATATATCCACAGATCATGGAAACAGTAATGCACAGAGATCCGTGCACTGCTGTATTCACCACAGCCTTACTCCCGATATCCAAGACTTGGAAGCCTCCCTGATGCCCATCAAGGGACGAATGGAGAAGAAAGATGGGCTATAGCCACACAATGGCATAGCACTCAGCTGTAGGAACAGATGCAGTACAGCCATTTGTGACCACCAGAATGGCTCCTGAGGGTACTAGAGGAACTGAAACAATCGCCGGGGTAAGGTCAAATACCACAGGATCTCACGTACAGGAGAAGAGGAAAAACGGACCAACAAACAGGTAGCATGTGACATGGGATTGGTGGTTCCCAGCGGAAAAGTAGACGAGGGCCAGAGGGAGAAAGAGTTGATTAGGCACAAGTATCCTCAGAGCCTGTAATTAGCCTTACGGTGGTGAAGATGTAACCTACGCAGAAGTCTAAATCTATGAGGATGTAGATCTGAAAGCTATAGCATGTTAGAATGCAGGGTTATGGCAATCAATTCACATAAAATCAAAACTCACAAAAGGGGTGCAGACTTACGGCCTAAAGCTTTATAGGCTGAAAGAGATCAGAGAGGATGAACTTCCAAGGATTGGTAATCACCTCAAAGTGCTTAATGATGCTACAGAATGGTAGACCTTTGCAAAGTGATGAAGCGGAATACTAGCAAGAGAACATGTTCCGTGCTAAACTCATGAACCAATGGAAAATAATACCTTCCATGATGTTACTACTGATTCCCTTCACGAATGATTGAAGCAGGCCAACATCTTCCCAAGTTCAGGCCAAAGGTTGGTGCAGAAGTCTAATTCATTGCCGGCCCTGTGGTGCAGCAGGTAAGTGCCCAACTTCCTCTTGTGTGGCCCAGGCTTCAGGGCCTAGCATCATGGGTACAGATCAGATTTCTAGCATTAGGAAATCCAGATTTCAAGGTATGGTTGGCACAGAGATCATAAAGAAGTAGTAATTGTGAGGAGACCTTATCAATACTCACCAGAAAAAGAACCATGAGAATATTAGAGTCTATGAACGCATCTTGTACGCTTTCCCAAATCATGAAGGAAGGAAAATATGTGACCCACCAAGGTGGAGTTGTCAGACTGCCATGAGATCACACGATCATTGTGCATCACAGGATTTCCTGGGCAACGTCAACTTGGGAGGGAGTCCAGGACTTTCTCTGGGGAAAGTCCACCCATTTGGCCATATCCACAAAAGATATGCGATAAAACCCAGGATAATCTTAAAGGAAAGAAACCGGTGTCTAGAGGGAATGTAGTAGACCTTTCCAAGTTAGAGGACAAAGTTGAAAACCGACAACACATCCAGAAAAAGGAAAACTATCCTTCCTGGAAAGGGGGAGTAGTCAGGCTGGGAGGAGACGGCTCTGAAACACTGTGTCCATGGAGGTTGTCAGGACAACTTTGAATTCTGAGAGTGTTTATGACATTATAGTGAACGTGTCACCCAAGATGGATGCATGGTTACAGTACCAGGATTGGCTTAGGCTGAGATACTCAAGTGAGAGATACCCAGAAACAGCTTTTCCAAACAGAAACCTGGCACAGAAACTTGAAGAGATCAAAGAGATGCTGATTCCAGGGATAAGAAAGGTATCATTGTGATGATACTTCATTCTTCCTTCGTTTTCTTCCATTCCATGCGCACTGATGCCCTTCCGTTTCCTTGTATCTTGTGGAATTTCTTTCCCCAAAGCTTTGCTACTTCTCGGTTTACATAGCTTTCACCTGTTTGGCACAGGTTATTCCTAGGTACCTTGTTCTTCCTAGTCGCATGCTTTTTTTTCTTTTTTGAGGTTCAGTTTTTCTATCCTTTGCAACTTTTGATTGGTTTTATTTAGGCAGATGTTTACTGCTGTGCTCACATCTGCTGGCAATGCTGCTGTATTTGCTGAGGAAGACTGGCCCAGTCTAACGTCGCTTCTCATCTGCCTGTTTCCTTTGTTGCCCATTCCTGTCACACACGCTTCTTCCAAATAGGCTGCTAAGACAGATGGCAACGAGCATGCTGCCTAGGTTTTCTCCTAGAAGTCTCACGGTTTCAAGTCTTCCATTCAAGTCTTTAATCCGTTTCGAGGTGGTGTGTGTGACTAGTGTAACATCATGCTCTACTCTCATTGTGTTACATTTGGCTGTGCAGTCTTCCCACCACCGTTTCTTGTCGAGACTCTCCTTTCTCTGCTGTGTACTCTTGGTTCCCTGGTTGAAAATGTGTTGTGCATGTATGCATGTGCATATATGCGTGAGTTGACCTCTGGGCTCTCGATTCTGTTCCATGGATTTGTGTGCCTGTTTTTGGGCCCAGACTGTGCCGTTTCGGTTCCTAGTGCTTCATCCTATATGTGGAAATCAGAAAGTGTGATACGTCCTGCTTTGTTCATTTTCTTCAGGATTCCTTTGGGTATTCAGGGTCCTTTCCTTCTGGATAGAGACTTTATTATTCTCTCTTCTATTTCTGTGGGAAAGATCACTGCAACTTTGACTGGGATTGCCTGGAATCCACAGATTCCTCTATCCGCTATGGACGTTTCAAGTGAGTTAGTTCTTCCATTCCAACAGCACGGAATAGTCTTCCGTTTCGTTGTGTCTTCTGGAATTTCTTTAGCCAAAGCTTTGCTAGTATCGGTTTATAATGCTTCCACCTGTTTAGTGAAGATTAGTCCTAGATACCTTATTATTCTTAGTGACAGGCTTCTTTTTTTGAGGCTCAGCTTTTCTATTCTTTGCAACTTTTAATTGGTTCTGTTTTGGCAGAAGTTTATGGCAGTGCTCACATCTGCTGGTCGTGCTGCTGTATTTGCTGAGCAAGAGTGGCACTGTCTAACGTCACTTCCCATCTGCCTCTACACTACCTCCCAGGACTCTCCCAGGATGGCTGCACCAGCGGTGAGGAGGCTCAACCCCAAGAGCACAAATGGACGACCACGGGCTGCGGACCCAGAAGGCATGGACGTCACAGCTTCAGCAGTGGCCAGCCCCTTTCATGTTCCATTGGCAACCTGCTGTTTTGGAATGTGACTTCAATATGCTACTGGAGCCCAGCTCTGGCCCTGTGTAGATGAAGCCATGTTGTTTTCCTGGTCCACTGTGATGTCATAGGATTTCTGAGAATTGTGTCTGTGCTGTGCCAGCAAGCTTCATGGACACAAGGTTTCAGAGCCCGCTTGGAGCAGTCTCAGAACTCACCCATTCCATTTAGCCCAGGTTTGACCTTCACTGCAGGTTTTGGGGTTGTGACTTTTCTGACTTTCAAACGTTTAAGCAGAATCTGTCTAAACACGGCCGTCTTTCACTGTGGATTATTCAGTTGTGATTTCTGTTTGCCTTACGGTTTCCGGGAACTTTTTTGTTTTCCATAGGCTAATCATCATGGTATTGCTAAGCTATCTCCCTTCGATATGCTTATCAGTTTGTTCAATTTTCATTCCAAGTTATAAATTTTGCATTTCTTTGATCACGATATGTTCTTTTGCCTGTTGTGTGAGTGCTTTCGTGATTGTTGGGTGTTGTCTTTGAATTTCCATTGGTCACTTGAAGGAATCTGTGCTATCCTGGCCGAGGTGACACTGAGCACTGAGAACATGTGGGCATCTTCCTTGGTTAGAGATTCTGAGATCAGAAACTCCAGATTTGAGGTTGTCCTGGCAACCATCTTCACGGACACAATGGTTCCGCAAAAAATTAGACGAATGTGATGAATTTCTCTTTCCAGGTGAGCGATCCTTCTGTCGATTTCTGGATTTGGAAAGTTCGAACTTCACCCCTGATCCTTGAACACTCTCCTGGATTATGTCTAGATACTGGCTTACTTTCTTTCCACAGGGTTTGTTATTTGTTTGATTTATATCCTCACCTGTGGCATGTTTATTTTTCTTTAAATATAAGGATAATGTTCTAATTTTCAGGCGACATCGTTACATGTGGTGTTGAAACACATAATCAATACTCCTTCTACGGCAAGAGAAGGGGGAGAGAATCTCATTGATCCCAACTTAGGACTCTAGCCTTGGAGTGCAGCATTCACCAAGGAATGAACACCTCTGCAAAAGGGTGCTTTTGAGCAAGTTCTAGAGTCCTTCCAAACCAAGAGACATACCCCAAGCATGACAGGGGTCCATTACTTCCAGGCTTCAAAGAGGTGTCTTGTGACACATTAGCATGTAGCCAGTGGGCACCCGTGATGCCAGAGCTATGGAAAGTGAGACTTCTCTTTAAAAAATGCTAGTGGCCTAGGATGGCGGCCTTGATTATTCTCTACAATGACCTCAAGAGATCATTCTTGACTTTGGATTATGAGTGAGGCAGAGGGACAACATAGGTCTCATAGTTCCAACCTCTTGTTTCAAATCAAGTTTCAAGCTTGGATCAGAACAGCCTCCTCTTCGACATGAGGAGATGGCAATGTTCTCTTCTCAGTGCTTGTCCCTCTATTATGCCTTCTTCCCAATGATTCCTGTCTTATCCCTTGAATTAGCGTATCTTTGATCTCTTCAACTTTCTGTGCCCTGTTTCTGTGGGCAAAAGCTGTTTCTGAGTATCCCTCATTTGAATATCCTAGCCTATGTCAATCCTCGGGCTGGAAACCTGTGGCCATCTTGGGTGACATGTTCACCGTGATGTCATAAACACCCTCAGAATTCGAAGTTGTCCTGATGACCTCCATGCACACAGTTCTTCAGAGCCATCTCATCCCAGTCTGATTACTCCCCCTTTCCAGGTAGGATAGTTTTCGTCGTTATGTATTTCTTGTCTGTTTCTAACTTTCTCCTCGAACGTGAAAAGGTCTGCTACCTTCCCTCTAGACACTGGTTACTTTCCTTTTGGATTAATCTGGGTTTTCTCTCTTATCTTTTGTGGATGAGGCCTAATGGGTGGACTTTCCCAAGAGAAAGTCAGGGAGGCCCTCCCAAGATGACTTTTCCCAGGCAATCCTCTGATGCGCAATGATCATGTCATCTCCTAGCAGTCTGACAATTCCACTTTGGCAGGTCACATGTTTCCCTTCCTTCATTATTTGGGGAAGTGTTCCTGATGCGTTCATAGTTTGTAATATTCCCATGGTTCTTTTTCTGGTGTGTACTCATAACGTCTCTTCAAAATTTATATTTCTTTAGGATGTCTGTCTGCACCATACCGTGAAATCTATATTTGCTAATGCTACTAATCTGATCCACACCCATGGTGCTAACCAAAGAAGCCCTGGCCGCCCAGGCGGAACGTGGGCACATACCCAGTACACCGCAGGGCCGGCACTGAAATGGACTTTTGGATCAAACTTTTGACAGAATTAGGGATGATATTGGCCTGCTTTGGTTATTCGTAATGGTAATTAGTAGAAATTCTCTCCCATTATCTCTTGCCGTAGAAAGAGTACTGACTCTGTGTTTTGACACCATATGGAAGGGGGTTGGCTGAAAATTAGAACACTACCATTATATTTAAAGAAAACCACACATGCCAGAGCTGAAGATGTAAGTCAAACCAATAGAAAACCCTGTGGAAATAAAGTAAGCCAGTATCTAGACCTAATCTGGTGGAGCGCCCAAGGATCAGGGGTTAAGTTCGAAATTTCCCAATCCAGAAAAGAGACAGAAAAATCTGTTACCTGGAGAGAGGAGTTCATCAGATTTTGCTAACTTGTCTCAGAAACATAATGTCCATGAAGGCGGTTACCAGGACCCCCACGAATCTGGAGTTTCTGATCTCAGAATGTCAAACCAGCCAAGACGACCACGAGTTCTCAGGGCGCAGCGTCAACTAGACGAGGATAGCAAAGATTCCTACAAGTGACCTATAAAAATTCCAAGACAACACCCAACAATCACGAAAGGACTCACACTTCTGCCTACAGAACCTAAGGTGATTAAAGAAATGCAAAATTCATAACTTGGAATGAAGGAGAACGCACTGATAAGCATACCAAAGGGAGATACCTCAGAAAGACCATGACGATTGGACTATGGAAAAGAAAATAAGGTCCTGTCGAATGGAAGGCCAACAGAAATCACAAGTGAATAGTCCACAGTGATAGACGTCAGTCTTTAGACAGATTCTGCTTGAACACTATGCAGTAGTGTTTCCGAGTTCTTTGGATCAGCACGCCGCAGAGGAATAGCTGGATCATATGGGACATGGATTCTTGAAGTTCTGAGGCAGTTGCACACCGCTTGGCGTAGTGGCTGCACCGGTCTGCACTCCCACCAACGGTGCAGGAGGCTTCCCTTCTCTCCACCTCCTCTCTGACACTTGTGGCTTCCTGTCTGCTTCCTTATAGCCATTCTGACCACAGTGAGCTGCTGTGCCCTTGCAGTTTGCATTTGCATTGGCCTGAGACTTAATGACGGTGAACAAGTTTTCATGCACCCGTTGGCCCTCTTTCGATCTTCTTGGCAGAAATCTCTGTTTCCATCTTTTGCCCAGGTTTTCATTGGCTTCTTGTTTTTCTTGTGGAGATGTGCGAGTTGATTGCATCTTTGGGCTTTTCACCCCTTGTCCGATGGGGTGTTTGCAAACATCCTCCCCCAGTCGTTGTGCTATCTTTGCATTCAGTCGATGGTTTCCTTCACTGGGCAGAAGCGTCCCCATTTGACGTGGTCCCGTTGGTTTCTTGTTGACTTGGTTGCCCTTGCCCAGTCGGACTTGCTTCTTCCAAACAGGCGGCTCAGACAGATGGCAAAGAGCAGTGTGCCTAGGTCTTCTCCTACAAGGTTCACGGTTTCAAGTCTGCCATTCAAGGCTTTAATCCATTTCAGGTGGTGTGTGTGCCAGGTGTAACATCATGGTGTACTCTCGTTATGTTCCAGGTGGCTGTGCAGGCTTCCCAGCACCATTTATGGTAGAGACTCTCCTTTCTCCGCTGTCTCCTCTTGGCTCCCTGGTCGAAAATGGGCTGTCCATGTACGTTTGAGTTGGGTTCTGGGTTCTCGATTCTGTTGCATGGGTCTGTGTGCCTGTTTTTGGGCCCAGACTGTGCCATCTCGGTACCTAGTGCTTCGTCCTATATGTTGAAATCGGAAAGTGTGCCACGTCCTGCTTTTTTCGTTTTCCTGAGGATTCCTTTGCCTAGTCGGGGTCACTTGTTGCTGGCTAGAAACTGTAGGATTCCCTCTTCTGTTTCTGTGGGAAACATTGCTGCAACTTTGACAGGGATTGCATGGAATTCAGAGATTCCTTTCTCTGGTATGGACGTTTCAAGTGTGTTGATGCTTCCATTCCTAGATCCTGGAGTCTACTTCTTTCTCCTTGTGTCTTCTTGAATTTCTTTCCCCCAACGTTTGTTAGTTTTCCATTGACATGGCCTTCACCTGTTTTGCTAAGTTTCTTCCTAGAGATCTTATCCTTCTCACTGGCATGCAGTTTTTCATTTTGTCTTTTCAGCTTGTTTTTCTATTCTTTGCAACTTTGAATCGGTTTTGTTTTGGCAGAAGTGCATCGCTGAGCTCACATCTGCTGGCAATGCTCCTGTATTTGCTGTGGAAGTCTGGCCCTGTCTAACGTCCCTTCCCATCTGCCTCTACACTACCTCGGATGCCTGCCCCAGAATGACTGAAGCAGTTTTGAGCAGGCTCACCCGAGGGTCCACCCGGCCCACCCCGGGCCACCGACCCAGAAGGTGCGGACCTCACCGCTGCACCACCGGCCAGCCCCTTTCATGTTCCATTGGCAACCTGCAGTTGAGGGCAATGGGACTTGAATATGCTACTTGAGCCCAACTCTGGCACTGTGTAGATGAGGCCAGGTTGTTTTTCGGGTCCACTGCGATGTCAGAGGATTTGTCATAATCGTGTCTCTGCTGTCCCGGCAAGCTTCATGGACACACGGTTTCATGGCCCGCTTGGAGTAGCCTCATAACTCACCCTTCCCACTTAGCCCAGGCTTGACCTTCGCTGCCGTCTTTTGGCTTGTGAATTTCTCTGCCTTTCAAACGTTCCAGCAGAGTCTGTCTAAAGACGGACATCATCTTTCATTGTGGATTATCCAGGTGTGATTTCTGTTCGCCTTCCATTTTCTGGGACGTTATTCTCTTTTCCATAGTGTAATCGTCATGGTATTTCTCAGCTATCCCCCTCAGACATGCTTATCAGTCCGTTCCCCTTCATTCCAAGTGATTAATTTTGCATTTCTGGAATCACCGTATGTTCTCTAGGCCGAGGTGTGAGTGCTTTCATGACTCTTGGATGTTGTCTTTGAATTTGCACCAGTCACTTGAAGGAGTCTTTGCTGTCCTAGCCCAGGTCAAACTAAGCACTTAGAACACGTGGTCATCTGGGTTGGTTTGACATCGTGAGAGCAGAAACTCCAAATTCGAGGTGGTCCTGGCATCCCCCTTCACGGACACAATGTTTCCAAGACAAATTAGACGAATCTGATGAATTCCTCTCTCCAGGAAAGATATTTTTCTGTCTACTTTTCGGATATGGGAAGTTTCGAACTTCACCCCTGATCCTGGAACGTTCCCCTAGATTCCGTCTAGATACGGGCTTACTTTATTTCTATAGGCTGTGCCATTTGTTTGCCTTACATCCTCAGCCCTGGCCTGTTTATTTTTCTTGAAACAGAATTCTAATGTTCTTATTTTCAGCCCACTTCCTTAGATATGGTGTCAAAACACATAATCAACTATCCTTCTATGGCAAGAGGTAGGGGGAGAGAATTTCATTGGGGGCAAACTGAGCACACTAGCCTGGGAGGGCAGCCTTCACAAAGGAACGAAGCCCTCTGGAAAAGGGTGCTTTTCAGCACCCTTGTAGAGCCCTTCCCCTCAAAGAGACATACCCCAAGCGTGACAGGGGTCCATTCCTTCAAGGCTTCCAAGACATCTCTTGGGACACATTAGCTATGTGACGCCAGAGCTATGGAAAGTGAGACTGATCTGCAAAGAATGCCAGGGGCCTAGGAAAGGAGGCATCGATTCTTCTCTTCAACATCCTCAAGACATCATTCTTGACTTTGGCTTATGCTTAAGGCAGAAGGACCACGTAGGTCTGATAAGGCCCAAGTCCAGCCTCTTGCTTCCAATCAAGTTGCAAGCTTGAATCAGCATGGCCTCCCCATAGACTTGAATAGATGACAACGTTCTCCTCTCGGGGCTTGTCCCTCTATTCTCACTTCTTGCCAAGGATTCCTTTCTTACCCCATGAATCAGCGTCTGTTTTATGTCTTCCAGTTTCTGTGTCCGCTTTCTGTTTTTCAAAGCTGTTTCTGGGTATCCCTCCCTTTAATAGCCTAGCCTAGGCCAATCCTCAGTCTGTAACCATGTGGCCATCTTGGCGGACATGATCCTCGTGATGTCATAAACAACCTCAAAATTCGAAGTTGTCCTGACAACCTGCGTGCACACAGAGTTTCAGAGCCATCTCAGGCCAGTCCGACTCCTCACCCTTTCCTGGTAGGATAGTTTTCCTTTTTCTCGATTTCTTGTCAGTTTCTGACTTGCTCCTCGAACTTTGAAAGGCCTGCTACATTCTCTCTAGACACTGGTTTCTTTCCTGTAAGATTATCCTGGGTTTTATCCCTTACATTTTGTGTAGATGGGCAAGTGGGTGGACGTTCCCCAGAGAAAGTCCTGGACTCCCTCCCAAGTTGAAGTTGCTGGGGCAGTCCTCTGATGCGCAATGATCGTGTCATCTCCTAGCACTCTGCCGATTCCACCTTGGCAGGTCCCATGTTTTCCTTCCTTCTTCCTTTGGGGAAGTGTACCAGATGCGTTCCTGGATTGTAAAAGCCTCACGGTTCTTTTTCTGGTGCATATTGATAAGGTGACCTCACCATTGCTACTTATTTTATGATCCCTGTCCGCACCGTACCATGAAATCTATATTTCCTAACACTGCTAATGTGATCTGCACCCGTGATGTGAAACAGTGAGGCCTGGGCCGGCCAAGCGGAACGTGGGCACTTACCCGCTCCACCACAGGGCTGGCCCTGAATTGGACTTTTGGACCAACCTTTTGCCTGAGCTTGGGAACACGTGGGCCTGTTTGGATTGTTCGTGAAGGTGATTAGTAGTAACGTCATGGACGGTAACCTTTTCCGTTGGTGCCTGGGTTTAGCACGCATCATGTTCTGTGGGTTGTATTCCTCTTCATCTATTTGGAATGGTCTACATTTCTGTAGCATCAGTATGCATTTTGATGTGATTTTCCAGCCTTGGAAGTTCACCTTCTCTAATCTCTTTCAGCCCCAAAGCTTTATGCCGTCATTCTGGACCCCATTTTGGATTTTTTGCTTTTAGGTGAATTTATTGGCATAACCCTGCATTAGAACATCCCATATCTTTCCGATTTGCATCCTCATCGATGTAGACTTCTGTGTAGCTTACATCATCTTCACCTGCGTAAGCCTAATAGCAGGCCCTCACCACACACTTGTGCCTCATCATCTGTTTCACCCTCTCACACCTCCCCGCTTTGTCTCTGGGAACCCCCAATCAAATGTCCCGTGCCACCTGTTCCTGACCGCTTGTGTTTTCTTCTCCTCTTAAGTGAGGTCCTACGGTATTTGACTTTCTCCCTGGGGCTTGTTTCACTTCCCTAAAGCCCTCACAGCCATTCTGGTGGTCACAAATGGCTGGGTTGCATTCTTTGATCCGGCTGACTGGTATGCCATTGTGTGGCTATAGCCCATCTTCCTGTTAATTCTTCCATTCCTAGATCCCATAATGTCCTTCTTTTTCCTTGTGTCTTCTATAATTCCTTTCTCCAAAGATTTGCTTGTTTTCGAATTGACTTGGCTTTCACCTGTTTTGCTAAGTTTCTTCATAGAAATCTTATTCTTCTTACTGGCAACGTGTTTGTTTTCTTTTGTTTTGTTTTTTTTGAGCTTCAGTTTTTGTATTCTTTGCAACTTGTAATCGGTTTTGTTTTGGCAGAAGTGCATCACTGAGCTCACATCTGCTGGCAATGCTCCTGTATTTGCTGTGGAAATTTGTCCCTGTCTAATGTCCCTTCCCCTCTGCCTCTACACTACCTCGGCCGCCAGATCCAGGATGACTGAAGCAATGGTTAGGAGGCTCACATTCAGGATTCCACCCCGCCCATCCCGGATCACTGACCCGGAAGTTGTGGACCTAACCACTACATCACTGACAGGCTGCTTTCATGTTCCTTTGGCCACCTGCAGTTGAGTACAATGGGATTTGAATATGCTACTTGAGCCCAAGTCTGGCACTGTGTAGATGAGAGCAGGTTGTTTTTCGGGTCCACCGTGATGTCAGGGGATTTGTCATAATTGTGTCTCTGCTGTCCCGGCAAGCTTCATTGACACAGGGCTTCAGAGCCTGCTTGGAGCAGTTAGCGCAGGTTTGACCTTTGCTGCCGTCTTTTGGCTTGTGAATTTCTCTGACTTTCAAACGTTCAAGCAGAGTCTGTGTAAAGACTGACATCTCACATTGTGGATTATTCAGGTGTGATTTTTGTTCACCTTCCATTTTCTGGGAATTTTTCTTTTCCATATTATACTCATCACGGTCTTTCTCAACTATCTCCCTTAGATATGCTTATCAGTCTGTTCTCCTCAGTTTGTAATGATTAATTTTGTATTTCTTTAATCACTGTATGTTCTCCATTCCAAGGTGTGATTGCTTTCGTGACTCTTGGTTGTTGTCTTTGAATTTGCACCGGTCACTTGTAGGACTGCTTGCTATCCTAGCTGGGTCAAACTAAGCACTGAGAACATGTGGTTATCTGGGTTGATTTGACATCCTGAGATCAGAAATTCCAAATTCGCGTGGTCCTGGCAACCCCTTTCACGGACATACTGCCTTCACAAAGAAATGAAGCCCTGTATAAAAGGGTGTATTTCAGCACACTTGTAAAGCCCTTCCAAACAAAGAGACACATTAACATGTACCCAGTGGGAACCCATGACGCCAGAGCTTTGGAAAGTGAGACTGATCTTCAGAGAATGCTAGAGGCGTAGGAAAGCTGGCATCGATTCTTCTCTTCAATGTCCTCATGAGAACATTCTTGATTTTGGATTATACTAAAGATAGAAGGACACTGTGTCCATGAAGGGGGTTTCAAGGTCCACCTCGAATTTGGAGCTTCTGATCTCAGGATGTCAAACCTACCCAGATGATGAACAGGTGGCATGGAACATTTGATTGGGGATTCCCAGAGGCAAAGCAGGTCGGTGTCGGGGTGGGGGAAAGAGATGGTGAGGCACAAGAGTGTGGTGAGGGCCTGTGATTAGGCTTATGCTGGTGACTATGATGTAAGCTATCTGAAAGATATAGGATGTTTTAATGCAGGTTTATGGAAATAAATTCAGCAAAAATCAAAGATCCAAAAAGGGGTCCAGAAGGATGGCATAAACCTTTGGGGGCTGAAAAAGAATCGCTAAGGTGACCTTCCAAGGATGGAAAATCACCTTAAAATTCTTACTGATGCTACAGAAAGGTAAACCATTCCAAACAGATGAAGAGGAATACTCCCCAAAGAACATGATCCGTGCTAAACCCATGAACAACAGGAAAAGGTTACTGTCCATGATGTTACTACTAATCACCTTCACAAATAATCCAAACAGGCGCAGGTTTTCCCAAGCTCAGGCTAAAGGTTGGTCCAAAAGTACAATTCGGGGCCGGCCCTGTGGTAGACGGGGTAAGTGCCCACGTTCTGCTTTGGCGGTCCGGGCCTCACTGATTCACATCAGGGGTGCAGATCTCATTAGCAGTGTTAGTAAATATAGATTTCATGGTACGATGCGGACAGAGATCATAAATAAGTAGCCCTTGTGAGGATAGCTTATCAATACGCAAGAGAAAAAGAACCACAAGACTATTACAATCTATATACGCATTTGGTACACTTCCCCAAAGGAAGAAGGAAGGAAATCATGTGACCTGCCAAGGTGGAGTTGGCAGAGTGCTAGGAGATGACACGATCATTGTGCATCAGAGGATTGCCTGGGCAACTTCAACTTGGGAGGGAGTCCAGGACTTTCTCTGGGGAATGTCCACCCACTTGGCCGCCTACACAAGATATAAGAGATACAACCCAGGATAATCTTATAGGAAAGAAACCAGTGTCTAGGGAGATTGTGCTAGGCCTTTCAAAGTTCGAGGAGAAAGTTAGAAACCGACAAGAAATCCAGAAAAAGGAAAACTCTCCTTTCTGGAAAGGGTTAGGAGTCAGACTGGTCTGAGATAGCTCTGAAATTCTGTGTGCATGGAGGTTGTCAGGACAACTTAGAATTTTGACGTTCTTTATGACATCATCGTGAACATGTCCCCCAAGAGAGCTGCATGGTTACAGTCTGAGGATTGGCCTAGGATAGGCTATTAAAGGGAGAGATAACAAGAAACAGCTTTGACAAACAGAAAGTGGGCACGGAAAGTAGAAGAGATCAAACCGACTCTGATTGAAGGGATAAGGAAAGAATCCTTGGCAAGAAGTGAGAATAGAAGGACAAGCACTGAGAGAACATTGTCATCTGTTCAAGTCTATGGGGGCGGCATGCTGATTCAAGCTTGAAACTTGATTGCAAACAAGATGCCACACTTGGGCCCTATCAGAACTACGTTGTCCTTCTTCCTTAAGCATAAGCCAAAGTCAAGAATGATGTCTTCAGGACATTGAAGAGAAGAATCGAGGCCTCCTTTCCTAGACCCCTAGCATTCTTTGAAGATCAGTCTCACTTTCCATAGCTCTGGCGTCACGGGGGCCCACAGCGTACATGCTAATGTGTCCCAAGAGATGTCTTGGAAGCCTTGAAGGAATGGACCCCTGTCACGCTTGGGGTATGTCTCTTTGGAAGTGCTCTACAAGTGTGCTGAAAAGCACCCTTTTCCAGAGGGCTT
The DNA here is from genome assembly GCF_041296235.1 of Equus asinus. Taxonomy (NCBI): domain Eukaryota; kingdom Metazoa; phylum Chordata; class Mammalia; order Perissodactyla; family Equidae; genus Equus; species Equus asinus. The sequence goes on along the minus strand of NC_091813.1, from coordinate 12,677,670 downwards.
CGTTCCTTTGTGAAGGCTGCCCTCCCAGGCTAGTGTGCTCAGTTTGCCCCCAATGAAATTCTCTCCCCCGACCTCTTGCAGTACAAGGATTATTGATTATTTGTTTTGACACCATATGTAAGGAAATTTCTTAAAAATTAGATATTAGAATTCTGTTTCAAGAAAAATAAACAGGCCAGGGCTGAGGATGTAAGGCAAACAAATGGCACAGCCTATAGAAATAAGTTAAGCCCGTATCTTGACGGAATCTAGGGGAACGTTCAATGATCAGGGGTCAAGTTTGAAACTTCCCAATCCAAAAAAGAGACAGAAAAATATCTTTCCTGGAGAGAGGAATTCATCAGATTCGTCTAATTTGTCTCGGAAACATTGTGTCCATGAAGGGGGTTGCCAGGACCACCTCGAATTTGGAGTTTCTGATCTCAGGATGTCAAACCAACCCAGATGACCACGTGTTCTCAGTGCGAGTTTGACCTAGGCTAGGATAGCAAAGACTCCTTCAAGTGACCGGTGCAAATACCAAGACAACAACCAAGAGTCACGAAAGCATTCACACCTCGGCCTAGAGAACATACGGTGATTCAAGAAATACAAAATTAATCACCAGGAATGAAGGAGAACGGACTGATAAGCATGTCTAAGGGAGATAGCTGAGAAATACCATGACGATTATACTATGGAAAAGAAACAAAGCTCCCAGAAAATGGAAGGCGAACAGAAATCACACCTTGATAATCTACAATGAAAGATGATGTCAGTCTTTAGACGGACTCTTCTTGAACGTTTGAAAGTCATAGAAATTCACAAGCCAAAAAAGGGCAGCGAAGGTCAAGCCTGGGCTAAATGGGAAGGGTGAGTTATGAGACTGCTCCAAGCGGGCTCTGAAATGGTGTGTCCATGAATCATGCAGGGACAGCAGAGACACGATTATGACAAATCCTCTGACATCACAGTGGACCCGAACAACAACCTGGCCTCATCTACACAGTGCCAGAGTTGGGCTCAAGTAGCATATTCAAGTCCCATTCCACTCAACTGCAGGTTGCCAATGGAACGTTAAAGGGGCCAGCCGGTGGTGCAGCGGTGACGTCCAAACCTTCTGGGTGGGTGGCCTGATGTGGGGCACGTGGACCAACACGGTGTGCCTGCTCACCACTGCTTCAGTCATTCTGGGGCCGGCATCCGAGGTAGTCTAGAGGCAGATGGAAAGTGACATTAGACAGGGCCAGACTTCCACAGCAAATACAGGAGCATTGCCAGCAGATGTGAGCTCTGTGAGGCAGTTCTGCCAAAATAAAACCAATTAAACGTTGTGAAGTATAAAAAAACTGAAGATAAAAAAATAAAAACCAGCTTGCCAGTGAGAAGACTAAGATCTCTATGAAGAACCTTAGCAAAACAGGGGAAAGCTATGTCAATCAACAACTAGGAAACGTTTGGGAAAGAAATTCAAGAAGAAACAAGGGGAAAGAAGGATATTCCTGGATCTAGGAATGGAAGCATTAACACACTTGAAACGTCCATACCAGAGAAAGGAATCTCTGGATTCCATGCAATCCCATTCAATGTTGCAGCAATATTTGGCACAGAGATACAACACAGAACCCGAAAGTTTCTAGACAGCAACAAGTGACCCTGAATAGGCAAAGGAATCCTCAGGAAAACGAACTAAGCAGGACGTGTCACACTTTATGCTTTCAACATAAAGGACGAAGTGATAGGTTCCAAAACGGCACAGTCTGGGCCCTAAAACAGGCACACAGACACATGCAACTGAATTGAGAGCCCCGAGCCCAACTCAAACTTACATGGACATCCAATTTTCGACCAGGGATCCACTAGGAGACAGTGGAGAAAGGAGAGTCTCTACAATCAACGGTGCTGGCAAGCCTGCACAGCCACATGGAGCACAACGAGAGTACACCATGATGTTACACCTGTCTCACATACATTCTGGAAATCGATTAAAGCCTTGAATGGCAGACTTGAAACCATGAACCTTGTAGGAGAAGACCTAGGCAGAGTGCTCTTTGCAATCTGTCTGAGCCACCTATTTGGAAGAAGCAAGTCCGACTGGGCAAGGGCAACAAAGGAAACAAGAAACAAATGGGACCACATCAAATGCACAAGCTTCTGCCCAATCAAGGAAACCAACGACTCAATGCAAAGACAGCACAACAACTGGGAGACGATGTTTGCAAACCACACATCGGACAATGGGTGAAAAGCCCAAACATACAATCAACTCGCACCTCTCCACAAGAAACAAAACAAAAAGCCAATTAAAACCTGGGCAAAAGATGGAAACACAGATTTCTCCCAAGAAGATCGAAAGAGGGCCAACAGGTGCATGAATATTTGTTCACCATCATTAAGTCTCAGGCCAATGCAAATGCAAACTGCAAGGGCACAGCAGCTCACTGTGGTCAGAATGGCTATAAGGAAGCAGACAGGAAACAAGTGGCAGCGAGGAGGTGGAGAGAAGGGAAGACTACTGCACTGCTGGTGGGAGTGGAAACCGGTGCAGCCACTACACCAAGCAGTGTGGAACTGCCTCAGAAATTTAAGAATCCTTGTCCCATATGATCCAGATATTCCTCTGCGGTGAGTTGATCTAAAGATCCTGGAAACACTATTGCATAAAGACATGTACACTGCCGAGTTCAGCACAGCCTTACTCCCACTAGCCAAGACTTGGAAGCCGCCCTGGTGCTTAGCAAGGGACGAATGCAGAAGGATGGTCTAAAGCCACACAATGGTATACCACTCAGCCGGGACAAAGGATGCAATACAGCCATTTTGATCACCAGAATGGCTGTGAGGGTTTTAGGGGAAGGGAAACAAGCCCCAGGTTGAGAGTCAAAAACCGTAGGATCTCACTTACAAGGAGAAGAATAAACAAGAACTAACCAACAGGTGGCACGGGACATTTGATTGGGGGTTCCCAGAGGCAAAGAGAGGCAGTGAGGGAGGGAGAAAGAGATGATGAGGCACAAGTGTGTGGTGAGGGCCTGTGATTAGGCTTCTGCTGGTGAAGATGATGTAATGTACACAGAAGTCTAAATAGATGAGGATGCAAATCTGAAAGATATAGGATGTTCTAATGCAGGGTTATGGCAATAAATTCACCAAAAATCAAAAATCCAAAAAGTGGTACAGAATGACGGCATAAAGGTTTGGGGGCTGAAAGAGATTAGAGAAGGTGAACTTCCAAGGATGGAAAATCACCTCAAAATGCTTACGGATGCTACAGTAATGTAGACCATTGGGTTAGGTGAAGAGGAATACTACCAAGAGAACATGATCAGTCCCAAAACCATGAACCAACGGTAAATCTTACAGTCGATGATGTTGCTACTAACCACCTTCACGAGTAATCCAAACAGGCCAACGTCTTCCCAAGTTCAGGCAAAAGGTTGGTCCAAAAGTACAATTCAGGGCCTGCCCTGTGGTGGAGCGGGTAAGTGTCCATGTTTCACTTGGGCGGCCCAGGCCTCTCTGTTTCACATCATGGGTGCAGATCACATTAGCAGTGTTAGGAAATATAGATGTCATGGTACAGTGCGGACAGGGATCATAAATAAGTGTCAATTGTATGGATACCTTATCAAGAATCCCCAGAAAAAGAACTATGAGACTATTACAATATATGAGCGCATCTGGTACACTTCGCCAAGGAAGAAGGAAGGAAAACATGTGACCTGCCAAGGTGGAATTGGCAGAGTGCTAGGAGAAGACGCAATCATTGAACATCAGAAGATTGCCTGGGAACTTCAACTTGGGAGGCAGTCCATGACTTTCTCTGGGGAAGGTCCACCCACATTGCCATCTACCCAAGATATAAGAGATAAAAGCCAGGATAATCTTACAGGAAACAAACCAGTGTCTAGAGAGAATGTAGCAGGCCTTTCAAAGTTTGAGGAGAAAGTTAGAAAACTACAAGAAATCCAGAAAAAGAAAAAGTATCCTGCCTGGTAAAGGTGAGGAGTCACACTGGTCTGAGATGGCTCTGAAACTCAATGTGAATGGAGGTTGTCAGGACAACTTAGAATTTTGAGGTCATTTATGACATCACGGTGAACATGTCCCCCAAGATGGCCGCACGGTTACAGACTGAGGATTGGCCTAGGATAGGCTATTAAAGGGAGAGATACCCAGAAATAGCTTTGACAAACGGAAAGAGGCCATAGAAAGTAGAAGAGATCAAACTGACTCTGATTCAAGGGATAAGAAAGGAATCCTTGACAAGAAGCGAGAATGGAGGGACAAGCACTGAGAGCAGAACATTGACATCTATTCAAGTGTAAGGGAGGACGTGCTGATTCAGGCTTGCAACTTGATTGGAAACAAGAGCCTGCACTTGGGCCTTTTCAGACCTAGGTTGTACTTCTGCCTTAAGCATAATCCAAAGTCAAGAATGATGTCTTGAGGACATTGAAGACAAGAATCGATGTCTACTTTCTTAGGCCCCTAGGATTCTTTGAAGATCAGTCTCACTTTCCATATCTCTGGCGCCACGGGCCCCACTGGGTACATGCTAATGTGTCCCAAGAAATGTCTTGGAAGCCTTGAGGGAATGGACCCCTGTCATGCTTGGGGTATGTCTCTTTTTTTGGAAGTGCTCTACAAGTGTGCTGAAAAGCCCCCTTTTCCAGAGGCCTTCGTTCCTTTGTGAAGGCTGCCCTCCCAGTCTAGAGTGCTCAGTTTCCCTCCAATGAAATTCTCTCCCCCTACCTCTTGCTGTAGCAGGATTACTGACTATGTGTTTTGACACCATCTGCAAGGAAGTTGGCTGAACGTTAGAACTTTACAATTCTGTTTCAGAAAAATAAACAGGCCAGGGCTGAGGATGTAAGGCAAACAAATGGCACAGCCTATAGAAATTAAGTAATCCCGTATCTAGGCAGAATCTAGGGGAACGTTCAAGGATCAGTGGTCAGGTTCCAAACTTCGCAAATCCGGAAAGGAGACAGAAAAATATCTTTCCTGGAGAGAGGAATTCATCAGATTTGTCTAATTTGTCTCGGAAACATTTTGTCCCTGAAGGGGGTTTCAGGTCCACCTCGAATTTGGAGATTCTGATCTCAGGATGTCAAACCAACCCAGATGATCATGTGTTCTCAGTGCTAAGTTTGATCTAGGCTAGGATAGCAAAGATTCCTACAGTGACCAGTGCAATTCAAAGACAACAACCTAAAGTCACAAAAGCACTCACAACCTCGGCCCAGAGAACATACCATGATCAAAGAAATACAAAATTAATCACTTGGAATGAAGGAGAACGGACTGCGAAGCACATCTAAGGGAGATAGCTGAGGAAGACCATGACGAGCATACTATGTAAAAGAAAAAAAGAACCCAGCAAATGGAAGGCGAACAGAAATCACACCTGAATAATCCATAATGAATGATGATCTCCATCTTTAGACAGACTCTGCTTGAACGTTTGAAATTCAGAGAAATTCACAAGCCAAAAAAGGGCAATGAAGGTCAAACCTGGGCTAACTGGGAAGGGTGAGTTATGAGACTGCACCAAGTGGGCTCTGAAACCCTGTGTCCATGAAGCATGACAGGACAGCAGAGACACAATTATGACAAATCCTCTGACATCACATTGGACCCGAAAGACAACTTGGCCTCATCTACACAGTGCCAGAGTGGCGCTCAAGTAACATATTCAACTCCCATTGCACTCAACAGCAGGTGGCCCAGGGAACATGAACGGGGCCAGACCGTGTTGCTGCAGTGAGGTCCGCACCTTCTGGATCAGTGGCCCAGTGTGGGCCGGGTGGAAGTCTGGGGGTGAGACTCCTCACCACTGCTTCCGTCATTCTGGGGCAGGTGTCCGAGGTAGTGTAGAGTCAGATGGGAAGGGACATAAGACAGGGCCAGACTTCCACAGCAAGTACAGGAGAATTGCCAGCAGATGTGAGCACAGCATTGCACTTCTGCCAAAACAAAACCAATTAAATGTTGCAAAGAATAGAAAAACTGAAGCTAAAAACAAACAAACAAACAAACAAGAGCTTGCCAGTACGAAGAAGAAGATCTCTCTGAAGAACTATAGCATAACTGGTGAAAGCTATGGCCATTGAAAACCCAAAAACATTTGGGGAAAGAAATTCAAGAAGACACAAGGAAAAAGAAGGATATTCCGGCATGTAGGAATGGAAGAATTAACACACTTGAAAGGTCCATACCGGAGAAAGGAATCTGTGGATTCCATGCAATGACAGTCAACGTTGCAGCAATATTTCCCACAGAGATAGAAGAGAGAATCCGTAAGTTTCTAGCCAGCAACAAGAGACACTGCATAGGCCAGGGAATCCTCAGGAAAATGAACAAAGCATGACATATCAAACTTTCTGATTTCAACATATAGGATGAAGCGCTAGGTACCGAAACGGCACAGTCTGGGTCCTGAAACAGGCAGACAGACCCCTGCAACAGAATCGAGAGCCCAGAGCCCAACTCAAACGTACATGGATAGTCCATATTCAACCAGGGAGCCAAGAGGAGACAGTGGAGAAAGGAGAGTCTCTACAATAAACGGTGCTGGGAAGCCTGCACAGCCACATGGAACACAACGAGAGTACACCATGATGTTACACCTGGCACTCACACCACCTCAAAATGGATTAAAGTCTTGAATGGCACACTTGGAAGCCAAGAAACTGGTAGGAGAAGACCTAGGCAGAGTGCTCTTTGCCATCTATGTGAGCCGCTTATTGCGAAGAAGCATGTTTGACAGGGCAAGGGGAACAAAGGAAACAAGAAACTAATGGGATGACATCAAATGCACACGCTCCTGCCCAGTCAAGGAAACCGACTCAATGCAAAGACAGCACAACAACTGAAGGAGGATGTTTGCAAAGCAATCATCAGACAAGGGGTGAAAAGCCCAAAGATACAATTAACTTACACGTCTCCACAAGAAACAAAACAACAAGCCAATGAAAACCTGGGCTAGAGATGGAAACAGAGATCTCTCTCAAGAAGATCGAAAGACAGACAACAGGTGCATGAAAACTTGTTCACCATCATTAAGTCTCAGGAAAATGAAAATCTAAACTGCAAGGACACAGCAGGTCAAAGGAGTCAGAATGGCTATAAGGAAGCAGACAGGAAACAACAAGTGTCAGAGAGGAGGTGGAGAGAAGGGAAGCCTCCTGCACTGCCAGTGGGAGTGTAGACCGGTGCAGCCACTACGCCAAGCGGTGTGGAACTGCCTCAGAACTTTAAGAATCCATGTCTTATATGATCCAGCTATTCCTCTGCAGAGTGTTGATCCAAAGAACCTGGAATCACTATTGCATAAAGACATGTGCACCGCTCAGTTCACCATAGCCTTACTCCCGCTATCCAAGACTTGGAAGCTGCCCTGGTGTCCAGCAAGGGACGAATGCAGAAGGAAGGTGGGCTATAGCCACACAATGGCATACCAGTCAGCCGGAACAAAGGATGTAATCCAGCCATTTGTGACCACCAGAATGGCTGTGAGGGCTTTAGAGGAAGTGAAACAAGCCCCAGGGAGAAAGTCAAATACCGTAGGATCTCACTGACCTGGTGAAGAAAAAGCAAGCAGTAAAAAACAGGTGGCACTGGACATTTGATTGCGGGTTCCTAGAGTCAAAGCAGGGCGGTGGGTGAGGGTGAAAGAGATGATTAGCCAAAAGTGTTTGGTGAGGGCGTGTGATTAGGTTTATGCTGGTGAAGATGATGTGACATACACAGAAGTCTAAATCGATGAGGATGCAAATCTGAAAGATATAGGATGCCCTAATGCAGGGTTATTGCAATAAATTCACCAAAAATCAAAAATCCAAAAAGGGGTCCAGAATGACGGCCTAAAGCTTTGGGGGCTGAAAGAGATTAGAGAAGGTGCACTTCCAAGCATGGAAAATCACCTCAAAATGCTTACTCATGCTACAGAAAGGTAGACCATTCCAAATAGATGAGGAATACTACCCAGAGATCATGATCCATGCTAAACCCATGAACCACGGGAAAAGGTTACTGTCCATGACGTTACTCCTAATCACCTTCACAAATAATCAAAACAGGCCCACCTCTTCGCAAGTCCAGGCAGAAGCTTGGTCCAAAAGTACAATTCAGGGCTGTCCCTGTGGTGGAGCAGGTAGGTGCCCACTTACTCTTCCGTGGCCCGTGCCTCACTGTTTCACATCACGGGTGCACATAACATTAGCTGTGTTAGGAAATATAGATTACATGGTACGGTGTGGACAGAGATCATAAATAAGTAGCAATTGTGAGGATACGTTATCAATACGCACCACAAAAAGAACCATGAGACTATTACAATCTATGAACGCATCTTTTACACTTCCCCAAAGGAAGAAGCAAGGAAAACATGTGACCTGCCAAGGTGGAATTGGCAGAGTGCTAGGAGATGACATGATCATTGGGCATCAGAGGATTGCCTGGGCAACTTCAACTTGGGAGGGAGTCCAGGACTTTCTCTGGGGAACGTCCACCTACTTGGGCATCTACATGAAATATAGAGATACAACCCAGGATAATCTTACAGGAAAGAAACCAGTGTCTAGAGAGAATGTAGCAGGCCTTTCAAAGTTCGAGGAGAAAGTTAGAAACTGAGAAAAAATCCAGAAAAAGGACAACTATCCAACCTGGAAAGGGTGAGGAGTCAGACTAGTCTGAGATGGCTCTGAAACTCTGTGTGCATGGAGGTTGTCAGGACAACTTCGAATTTTGAGGTTGTTTGTGACATCACAGTGAACCTGTCCCCCAAGATGGCCGCATGGTTACAGTGTGAGGATTGGCCTATGCTAGGCTATAAAAGGAGAGAGAGCCAGAAACAGCTTTGACAAACGGAAGTGGGCACGGAAACTGGAAGAGATAAAACGGACTCTGATTCAAGGGATAAGAAAGGAATCCTTGGCAAGAAGAGAGAATAGAGGGACAAGCACTGAGAGGAGAACATTGTCATCTATTCAAGTCAATGGGGAAGCCATGCTGATTCAAGCTTGAAACTTGATTGGAAACAAGAGGCTGGACTTGGGGCTCATCAGACCTACAGTGTCCTTGTGCCTTAAGCATAATGCAAAGTCAAGAATGATGTATTGAGGACATTGAAGAGAAGAATCGAGGCCTCCTTTCCTAGACCCCTAAAATTCTTTGATGATCAGTCTCAGTTTCCATAGCTGTGGCATCACGTGGGCCCACTGGGTACATGCAAATGTGTCCCAAGAGATGTCTTGGAAGCCTTGAAGGAATGGAACCCTGTCACGCTTGGGGCATGTCTCTTTGAGTGGAAGGGCTCTACAAGGGTGCTGAAAAGCACCCTTTTCCAGAGGGCTTTGTTCCTTTGTGAAGGGTGCCCTCCCAGGCTAGAGTGCTCAGTTTAGCTCCAATGACATTCTCTCCCCCTACCTCTTGCTGGAGAAGGATTATTGATTATGTGTTTTGACACCATATGTAAGGATGTGGGCTGAAAATTAGAACATTACAATTCTGTTTTGAGAAAAATAAACAGGCCAGGGCTGAGGATGTAAGACAAACAAATGGCACAGCCTATAGAAATAAAGTAAGCCCGTATCTAGACGGAATCTAGGGGAAAGTTCAAGGATCAGGGGTCAAGTTCGAAATTTCTCAAATCTAGAAAAGAGACAGTAAAATATCTTTCCTGGTGAGAGGAATTCATCCAATTTGTCTAATTTGTCTAGGAAACATTGTGTCCTTGAAGGGGGTTGCCAGGACCACCTCGAATTTGGAGTTTCTGATCTCAGGATGTCAAACCAACCCAGATGACCACGTGTTCTCAGTGCTTAGTTTGACGTAGGCTAGGGTACTAAAGATTCCTACAACTGACCTGTGAAAATTCAAAGACAACAACCAAGAGTCACCAAAGCACTCACACCTCGGCCTAGAGAACATACAGTGATTATAGAAATGCAAGATTAATCACTTGGAATGAAGGAGAACGGACTGATAAGAATGTTTAAGGGAGATAGCTTAGAAAGACCATGACGATTATACTATGGAAAAGAAAAACAGGTCCCAGAAAATGGAAGGCGAACAAAAATCACACCTGAAGAATCCACAATGAAAGATGATGTCAGTCTTTAGATAGACTCTGCTTGAACGTTTGAAAGTCAGAGAAATTCACAAGCCAAAAAAAGGTGGTGTAGGTCAAGCCTGGGCTAAGTGGGAACGGTGAGTTATGAGACTGCTCCAAGCAGGCTCTGAAACCGTGTGCCCATGAAGCTTGCCTGGACAGCAGAGACACAATTCTGACAAAATCACTGACATCACAGTGGACCCGAAAAAAAACCTGGCCACATCTACACAGTGCCAGTGTTGGGCTCAAGTAGCATATTCAAGTCCCATTGCACTCAATTGCAGGTTGCCAATGGAACATGAAAGGGGCCGTCCGATGTTGCAGCGGTGAGGTCCGCAGCTTAAGGGTTGGTTGCCCGGGGTGGGCCTCGTGGATTCCTAGGGTTGAGCCTCCTCACCACTGCTCAGTCCTTCTGGGGCAGGCTTCCTGGGTAGTGTAGAGGCAGATGGGATGGGACGTTACACAGGGCCAGACTTCCCCGTCAAATACAGGAGTCCCAGAGTGTGCCATTTCAGTACCTAGTGCTTCATCCTATATGTTGAAATCAGAAAGTACTCTCGTTGTGTTCCATGTGGATGTGCAGGCTTCCTAGCTCCCAATCAAATGTCCCGTGCCACCAGTTGGCTAGTGCTTGTTTTTTCTTCTCCTAGTCAGTGACATCCTATGGTATTTGACTTTCTCCCTGGGGCATGTTTCCCTTCCCCTAAAACCCTCACAGCCATTCTGGTGGTCACAAATGGCTCGAGGTGTCAGTGCTATTGTGACTCTTGGTTGTTGTCTTTAAATTTGCACCGGTCACTTGTAGGAATCTTTGCTATCCTAGCCTAGGTCAAACTAAGCACTGAGAACACGTGGTCATCTGGGTTGCTGTGACATCCTGAGATCAGAAACTCCAAATTCTAGTAGGTCCTGGCCACCCCCTTCACGGACACAATGTTTCCGAGACAAATTAGACAAATCTGATGAATTCCTCTCTCCAGGAAAGATTTTTTTCTGTCTCTTTTCTGTATTTGTGAAGATTGGAACTTGTCCCCCGATTCTTGAACGTTCCCTTGATTCCGTCTAGATACGGACTTACCTTACTTCTGTAGGCTGTGATATTTGTTTGCCTTACAACCTCAGCCCTGTATCTGGGTATCTCTCACTTTTTTATTTCTTGTCAGTTTCTAACTTTCTCCTCGAACATTGAAATGCCAGCTACATTGTGTCTAGACACTGGTTTCTTTCCTGTAAGATTATCCTGGGTTGTATCTCTTATATTTTGATTAGATGGCCAAGTGGGTGGCCTTTCAACAGAGAAAGTCCTGGACTCCCTCCCAAGTTGATGTTGCCCAGGAAATCCTCTGATGCACAATGATCGTGTCATCTCCTAGCACTCTGCCAACTCCACCTTAGCAGGTCACATGATTTCCTTCCTTCTTCCTTTGGGGAAGTGTACCTGATGCGTTTGCAGATTGTAATATTCTCATGGTTCTTTTTCTGGTGCGTATAGATAAAGTATCCTCACAGTTGCTACTTATTTATGATCTCTGTCCACACCGTACCATGAAATCCATATTTCCTAACACAGCTAATGTGATCTGCACCCGTGATGTGAAGCAGTGAGGCCCGGCCGCCCAAGCGGATCGTGGGCACTTACCTGATCCACCACAGGGCCGGCCCTGAATTGTACTTTTGGACCAACCTTTTGCCTGAACTTGGGAAGACGTGGGCCTGTTTGGATTATTCGTGAAGGTGATTAGTAGTAACATCATGGACTGTAACCTTTTCCGTTGGTGCATGGGTTTAGCAGGCAGCATGTTCTGTGGGTAGTATTCCTCTTCATCTATTTGGAATGGTCTACCTTTCTGTAGCATCAGTAAGCATTTGGAGGTGATTTTCCAGCCTTGGAAGTTCACCTTCTCTAATCTCTTTCTGCTCCCAAAGCTTTATGCAGTCATTCTGGACCCCTTTTTGGATTTTTGATTTTTGGTGAATTTATTGCCATAACTCTGCATTACAACATCCTATATCTTTCCGATTTGCATCCTCATCGATTCCAACTTCTGTGTAGCTTACATCATCTTCACCAGCGTAAGCCTAATCAAAAGCCCTCACCACACGCTTGTGCCTCATCATCTCTTTCACCCTGCCCCACCTCACCGCTTTGCCTCTTGGAACCCCACATCAAATGTCCCGTGCCACCTGTTGGTTCATGCTTGTTTTTTCTTCTACTCTTAAGTGAGATCCTACGGTATTTCACTTTCTCCCTGGGGCTTGTTTCACTTCCCTAAAACCCTCACAGCCATTCTGGTGGTCACAAATGACTGGATTGCGTCCTTTGCTCCATCTGAGTGGTATGCCATTGTGTGGCTATATCCCACCTTCCTTCTGCATTCGTCCCTTGCTGGGCACCAGGGTGGAATCCAAGTCTTGGATAGCGGGAGCAAGGCTGTGGTGAACTGAGCAGTGCACATGTCTTTATGCAATAGTGTTTCCGAGTTCTTTGGATCAACACGCCTCAGAGGAACAGCTGGATCATATGGGACATGGATTCTTAAGTTTCTGAGGCAGTGACACACAGCTTGCCGTAGTGGCTGTACCGGTTTCCAATCCCACCAGCAGTGCAGGAGGCTTCCCTTCTCTCCACCTCCTCTCTGACACTTGTTTCCTGTCTGCTTCCTATTACCCATTCTGACCACAGCGACCTGCTGTGTCCTTGCATTTGGATTTGCATTGGCCTGAGACTTAATGATGGTGGCCAAGTTTTCATACACGTGTTGGCCAGCTTTTGATCTTCTTGGGAGAAATCTCTGTTTCCATCTTTTGCCCAGGTTTTCATTGGCTTCTTGTTGTTTTTCTTGTGGAGACGTGTGAACGGATTGTATCTTTGGGCTTTGCACCCCTTGTCCGATGTGTGGTTTGCAAACATCCTCTCCCAGTTGTTGTGCTATCTTTGCATTCAGTCGATGGATTCCTTGAGTGGGCAGAAGCATCTGCATTTGACGTGGTCTCATTTGTTTCTTGTTTCCTTTGTTGCCCTTTCCCAGTCAGACATGCTTCTTCCAAATAGGAGGCTCAGACAGATGGCAGAGAGCACTCTGCCTAGGTCTTCTCCTACTAGTTTCACGGTTTCAAGTCTGGCATTGAAGGCTTTAATCCATTTCAAGGTGGTGTGTGTGCCAGGTGTAACATCATGGTGTACTCTCATTGTGTTCCATGTGGCTGTGCAGGCTTGCCAGCACTGCTTATGGTAGAGACTCTCCTGTCTCCACTGTCTCCTTTTGGTTCCCTGGTCAAAAGTAGGCTGTCCATGTACCTTTGAGTTGTTCTCTGGGCTCTCGATTCTGTTGCGTGGGTCTGTGTGCCTGTTTCCGGGCCCAGACTGTGCTGTTTTGGTACCAGCACTTTGTCCTCTATGTTGAAATCAGAAAGTGTGGCACGTCCTGCTTTGTTCGTTTTCCTGAGGATTCCTTTGCCTATTCATGGTCTCTTTTTGCTGGCTAGAAACTTTAAAATTCTCTCTTCTATCTCTGTGACAAATATTGCTGCAACTTTGACTGGGATTGCATGGAATCCAGAGATTCCTTGCTCTGGTAGGGACGTTTCCAGTGTGTTGATGCTTCCACTCCTAGATCCGGGAATCTCCTTCTTTCTCCTTGTGTCTTCTTGAATTTCTTTCCCCAAACGTTTGCTAGTTTTTGTTGCCATAGCTTTCACCTGTTTTGCTAAGATTCTTCATAGAGATCTTATTCTTCTCACTGGCAAGCTGCTTTTATTTTTTTCAGCTTCAGTTTTTCTATTCTTTGCATCTTTTAATTGGTTTTGTTTTGGCAGAAATGCAATGCTGTGCTGACATTTCCTTGCAATGCTCCTGTATTTGCTGTGGAAGTCTGGCCCTGTCTACCGTCCCTTCCCATGTGACTCTACACTACCTCGGACGCCTGCCCCAGAATGACTGAAACAGTGGTGGGGAGGCTCACCCCCAGGATTCCACCCGGACCACCCTGGCCCACTGACCCAGAAGGTGCAGACCTCACCGCTGCACAACCGGCCTGCCCTTTTCATGTTCCATTGGCAGCCTGCTGTTGAGTGCAATGGACCTTGAGTATACTACTTGAGCCCAACTCAGGTGGTGGGGGCCGTGGCTACATCATTTCATCAGCTGTTTGACACTGTCCAGCCAATTAGTGCCTAGGTTTTCAGGGTCGCCCCTTGGTGAAGAATAACCGTCCAGCCCCTCACATAGTTCTGAAACTTTTGCTGCTTCTAATTGACCTTCATTCCTTTTGCTTTCTTATCCTCTAGTTTTCACTCCTTTGGGTGGCTGCTTGGGAGGCACTACCTCCTGGGAAATTTAGATATAGTAAGAGAATGTGACCACCTGCAGGTAGCTATCAAGATATTTTCAGTTAATTATTGGAGTAGCACACAGTCCCATTTGAGACAATCAGAAAGGAATCCTGCCCAGATAAGATGCCTAATTAGGTTTATGGCCTCTGTCTGGTTAGTGTTTCCTTCTCCCTCCAGTTCTTTGTCTAAATATATATGCATCGTCCTTCAAAGTTTGTTGGTTAATTGGATGATCAAGAAGTAGCTATATATTATTCTTGACCTTCTGCTTTCTGTTAAAATGTTATAGAGGTTTTCTCCTAAAAGCAATAAATAATAAATAATTGATGAGTAGAAGGGCCGAGGGGTGCAGGGATGCCCCTAGGTGAAGAATGGCCGGCCGACACCCCTGATGCTTTCTGAATTATATGCATGCTTTCTATCAAGGTTATGTCTATACTGATTTCTGTTTTTTATTCTTGAAGATATACAGTTTAGCTTAGCTTTTCAGCCCTTTACTTTACTAGCAAAATGTTACGTTCTCTGGCACTGTGTTTAAGGGACTGTTAGCTCCACAATTTAAAAGACAAAGGAATGCTTTCACCCCATAAAGGGAGAGTAAATGTAAAGATGTTTAACTGCCCACTGAGAATGCAGACAGCCCTGAGGATAAGATACCCTGGAGTTGCCTTTTGTTCCCATTAACCATCTACACTAATGGCATAAATGATTGAGGGATGCAGGGATGGCTCCCCCAGGATGTAAACAGCTGTCCTGTCCAGAGGTCTGGACCTTCTCTCTTTGATTTAACTTTACCATGAATTACAACGGGTGTCTAGGTACCTATCTCTTTTAGCTTAGAGACAACAAACACTAGTTAGTTGTGAAGAAGACGATCATTAACCTTATGCTATATAGAATGAAATGCTAATAAATATTCTTGTGCTCGTTTTTTTTTACTTCCTTATCTCTGTGAGAAAATATGTAGAACCATTTCTGTACTATTCGTGAAAGATATATAAACGACACTTCTGCACAGTAAAGTCGGACATGCTAACACCAACCCAAGTCTCGCGTCACCTTTAGTTTTCCCTCATTGCGCCAACGCCGTCTATCCCTCAGGAAGCTGGACTCAGCTGGGGCAGGAGTCCGGCACTCTGGCACTGTGTAGATGAGGCCAGGTTGAGTCTCGGGTCCCCTGTGATGTCAGAGGATTTGTCATAATCGTGTCTCTACTGTCCCGGCAAGCTTCAGGGACACAGGGTTTCAGAGCCCGCTTGGAGCAGTCTCATAACTCACCCTTCCCAGTTAGTCCAGGCTTGACCTTCGCTGCCGTTTTTTGGCATGTGAATTTCTCTGACTTTCAAACGTTCAAGCAGAGTCTGTCTAAAGATGGAGATCATCTTTAATTGTGGATTATTCAGGTGTGATTTCTGTTCACCTTCCATTTTCTGGGAACTTTTTTTCTTTTCCATAGTATAATCGTCATGGTCCTTCTCAACTATCTCCCTTAGATATGCTTACCAGTCCGTTCTCCTTCAGTCCAAGTGATTAATTTTGTTTTTCTTTAATCACCGTATGTTCTCTAGGCAGAGGTGTGAGTGCTTTCGTGATTCTTGGTTGTTGTCTTTGAATTTTCACCGGCCAGTTGTAGGAATCTTTGCTATCCTAGCCTAGGTCAAACTAAAAACTAAGAACAGGTGGTAATCTGGGTTGGTTGGACATCCTGAGATCAGACACTCCAAGTTCGCGGGGGCCCTGGCAACCCCCTTCACGGACACAATGTTTCTGAGACAAATTAGACAAATCTGATGAATTCCTCTCTCCAAGAAAGATATTTTTCTGTCTCTTTTCTGGATTTGAGAAGTTTCGAACTTGACCCCTGATCGTTGAACGTTCCCCTAGATTCCGGCTACATACGGGCTTACTTTATTTCTATAGGCTGTGCCATTTGTTTGCCTTACATCCTCAGCCTCGGCATATTTATTTTTCTTGAAACAGAATTTTAAAGTTCTACTTTCCAGCCAACTTCCTGACATATGAAGTCAAAACACATAATCAATAATCCTTCTACGGCAAGAGGTAGGGGGAGAAAATTTCGTTGGAGCCAAACTGAGCACTGTAGTCTGGGAGGGCAGCCTTCACAAAGAAATGAAGCCCTCCGGAAAAGAGTGCTTTTCAGGGCACTTGTAGAGCCCTTCCAAACAAAGAGACATACACCAAGCATGACAGGGGTCCATTCCTTCAAGGTTTCCAAGACATGTCTTGGGACACATTAGCATGTACCCAGTGGGCCCCCATGACGCCAGAGCTATGGAAAGTAAGACTGTTCTTCAAAGAATGTTAGGGGCCTGGGAAAGGAGGCCTGGATTCTTCTCTTCAATGTCCTCAAGACATCATTCTTGACTTTGGCTTATGCTTCAGCCAGAAGGACAATGTAGGTCTGATAAGGCCCAAGTCCGGCCTCTTTTTTCCAATCAAGTTGCAAGCTTGAATCAGCATGGCCTCCCCATAAACTTGAATAGATAACAACGTTCTCCACTCAGTGCTTGTCCCACTATTCTCGCTTCTGGCCAAGGATTCCATTCTTATCCCTTGAATCAGAGTCTGTTTGACCTCTTCCAGTTTCTGTGCCAGCTTTCTGTTTGTCAAAGCTGTTTCTGGGTATCTCTGCCTTTAATAGCCTAGCCTAGGCCAATCCTCAGACTGTAACCATGCAGCCATCTTGGGGGACATGTTCACCGTGATGTCATAAACGACCTGAAAATTCTAAGTTGTCCTGACAACCTCCATGCACACAGAGTTTCAGAGCCATCTCAACCAGTCTGACTGCTCACCCGTTCCAGGTAAGATAGTCGTCCTTTTTCTGGATTTCTTGTCGGTTTCTAACTTTCTCCTTGAACTTTGAAAGGGCTGCTACATTCTCTCTAGACACTGGTTTCTTTCCAGTATAAGATTATCCTTGGTTATATCTCTTATATCTTGTGTACATGGCCAAGTGGGTGGACCATCCGCAGAGAAAGTCCTGGACTCCCTCCCAAGTTGAAGTTGCCCAGGCAATCCTCTCATGCGCAACGATCGTATCATTTCCTAGCACTCTGCCAATTCCACTTTCGCAGGTCACATGTCTTCCTTCCTTCTTACTTTGGGGAAGTGTACCAGATGCGTTCATTGATTGTAATATTCTCATGGAGCTTTTTCTGGTGCGAATTGATAATGTATCCTCAGAATTGCGACTTATTTATGATCTCTGTCTGCACCGTACCATGAAATCTGTATTTCCTAACACTGCTAAAGTGATCTGCACTCGTAATGTGAAACAGTGAGGCCCGGGCCGCCCAAGTGGAAGGTGGGCACTTACTCACTCCACCACAAAGCTGGCCCTGAATTCTTATTTTGGACCAAACTTTTGTCTGAACTTGGGAAAACGTGGGCTTGTTGGGATTATTCGTGAAGGTGATTTCTATTAACATCATGGACGGTAACATTTTCCCTTGGTTCATGGGTTTAGCACGCATCATGTTCTGTGGGTAGTATTCCTCTTCATCTATTTGGAATGGTCTACCTTTCTGTAGAATCAGTAAGAATTTTGAGGTGATTTTCCAGCCTTGGAAGTTCACCTTCTCTAAACGCTTTCAGCCCCAAAAGCATTATGCCGTCATTCTGGACCCCATTTTGGATTTTTGATTTTAGGTGAATTTATTGCCATAACCCTGCATTAGAACATCCTATATCTTTCAGATTTGCATCCTCATTGGTTTAGACTTCTGTGTAGGTTACATCATCTTCACCAGCTAAAGCTGAATCTCAACCCCTCACCGCACACTGGTGCCTCATCATCTCTTTTACCCTCCCCCACCACCCCGCTCTGCATCTGGGAACTCCCAATAAAATGTCCCGTGCCACCTGTTGGTTAGTGCTTGCTTTTTCTTCTCCTTGTAAGAGAGATCCTACGGTATTTGACGTTCTCCCTGGGGCTTGTTTCACTTCCCCTAAAACCCTCACAGCCATTCTGGGTGTCACAAATGGCTGGAATGCAACCTTTGTTCCAGCTGAGTGGTTTGCCATTGTGTGGGTATAGCCCATCTTCCTTATGCATTCTTCCCAGCTGGGCACCAGGGCGGGCGGCTTTCAAGTCTTGGATAACGGGAGTAAGGCTGTTGTGAAATCAGCGGTGCACGTCTCATTATGAGGTAGTGTTTCTGAGCTCTTTGGACAAACACGCCTCAGAGGAACAGCTGGATCATATGGGACATGGATTCTTGAATTTCTGAGGCAGTTCCACACCGCTTGCCATAGTGGCTGCACCGGTTTCCACTCCCACTTGCAGTGCAGGAGATTTCCCTTCTCTCCACCTCCTCTCTGACACTTGTTGTTTCCTGTCTGCTTCCTTATAGCCATTCTGACCACAGTGAGCTGTTGTGTCCTTGCAGTTTGGATTTGCATTGGCCTGAGACTTAATGATGGGAACAAGTTTTCAGGCACCTTTTGGCCCTCTTTCAATCTTCTTGGGAGAAATCTCTGTTTCCATCTTTTGCCCAGGTTTTCATTGGCTTCTTGTTGTTTTTCTCGTGGAGCTGTGCGAGTTGATTGTATCTTTGGGTTTTTCACCCCTTGTCCAATGTGTGGTTTGCAAACATCCTCTCCCAGTTGTGCTGTCTTGGCATTGAGTCGATGGTTTCCTTCACTGTGCAGAAGCTTGTGCATTTGATGTAGTCCCGTTTGTTTCTTGTTTCCTTTGTTGCCCTTGCCCAGTCAGATATGCTTCTTCCAAATAGACAGCTCAGACAGACGGCAAAGAGAACTCTGCGTAGGTCTTCTCCTACAAGGTTCACGGTTTCAAGTATGCCATTCAAGGCTTTAATCCATTTCGAGATGGTGTGTGTGCCAGGTGTAACATCATGGTGTACTCTCGTTGTGTTCCATGTGGCTGTGCAGGCTTCCCAGCACCATTTATTGTAGAGACTCTCCTTTCTCCACTGTCTTCTATTGCCTCCCTCATCGGAAAGAGGCTGTCCATGTACGTTTGAGTTGTTCTCGGGGCTCTCGATTCTGTTGCATGGGTCTGTGTGCCTGTTTTTGGGTGCAAACTCTGCCCTTTTGGTACCTAGCGCTTCATCCTCTATGTTGAAATCAGAAAGTGTAACACGTCCTGCTTTGCTCATTTTCCTGAGGATTCCGTTTCCTATTCAGGGTCTCTTGTTGCTGCCTAGAAACTTTAGGATTCTCTCTTCTATCTCTTTGGAAATATTGCTGCAACTTTGACTGGGATTGCATGGAATCCAGAGATTCTTTTCTGCAGTATGGACCTTTCAAGTGTGTTAATTCTTCCATTCCTAGATCCCGGAATATCCGTCTGTTTCCTTGTGTCCTCTTGAATTTCTTTCCCAAAACGTTTGCTAGTTTTCGATTGACATGGCTCTCACCTGTTTTGCTAAGTTTCTTTATAGAGATCTTCTTCTTCTCACTGGCAGGATGTCTCGACCTGTCTAACGTCCCTTCCCTTCTGCCTCTGCACTACCTTGGATGCCGGCCCCACAATGACTGAATGTCTTGAGGACATTGAAGAGAAGTATCGATGCCTCCTTTCCCAGCCCCGTAGCATTCTTTGAAGATCTGTCTCACTTTCCATAGCTCTGGCGTCACGGCAGACCACTGGGTACATGCTAATGTGTCCCAAGAGATGTCTTGGAAGCCTTGAAGGAATGGAGCCTTGTCATGCTTGGGGTATGACTCTTTGTTTGGAAGGGCTCTGCAAGTGTGCTGAGAAGCACCCTTTTCCAGAGGGCTTCGTTCCTTTGTGAAGGGTGCCCTCCCAGTCTAGTGTGCTCAGTTTGGCTCCAATCAAATTCTCTCCCCCTACTTCTTGCTGTAGAAGGATTATTGATTATGTGTTTGGACACCATATGTAAGGAAGTTGGCTGAAAATTTGAACCTTACAATTCTGTTTCAAGAAAAATAAAGAAGCCAGGGCTGAGGATGTAAGGCAAACAAATGGCAGAGCCCAGAGAAATAAAGTAAGCCCATATCTAGAGGAAATATAGGGGAACATTCAAGGATCAGGTGTCAAGTTCGAAACTTTCCAAATCCGGAAAAAGACAGAAAAATATCTTTCTTAGAGAGAGGAATTAATCAGATTTGTCTAATTTGTCTCGGAAACATTGTGTCCATGAAGGGTTTGCTAGGACCCCTGCGAATTTGGAGTTTCTGATCTCAGGATGTCTAACCAAACCAGATGACCACATGTTCTCAGTGCTTTGTTTGACCTATGCTAGGGTAGCAAAGATTACTACTAGTGACTGGTGAAAATTCAAAGAGAACCACCAAGAATCATGAAAGCAGTCATACCTCGGCCTAGAGAACATACAGTGATTAAAGAAATACAAAACTAATCACTTGGACTGAAGGAGAACGGACTGATAAGCATGTCTAAGGGAGATAGCTGAGAATGACCATGACAAGTATACTATAGAAAAGAAAAAATGCTCCCATAAAATGGAAGGTGAACAGAAATCACACCTGAATAATCCACAATGAAAGATGTCACTCTTTAGACAGACTCGGCTTGAACCTTTGAAAGTCAGAGAAATTTACTAGCCAAAAAATGGCAGCGAAGGTCAAACCTGGGCTAACTGGGAAGGGTGAGTTATGAGACTGCTATAAGTGGGCTCTGAAACCCTGTGTCCATGAAGCTTGCTGGGACAGAAGACACACAATTATGACAAATGCTCTGACATCACAATGTACGCGAAAATCAACCTGGCCTCATCTACACAGTGCCAGAGTTGGGCTCAAGTAGCATATTCAAGTCCCATTGCAGTCAACTGCAGGTGGCCAATGGAACAGGAAAGCGGACGGCCAGAGGTGCAGAAGTGAGGCTCGCACCTACTGCGACGGTTGCCTGGGGTGGGCCAGGTGGAATCCTGGGCGTGAGCCTGCTCACCACTGCTTCAGTCAGTGGGGGGCAGGCGTCCAAGGTAGTGTAGAGTCACATGGGAAGGGACGTTAGACAGGGCCAGACTTCCACAGCAAATACAAGAGCATTGCCAGAGGATGTGAGCACAGCGATGCACTTCTGCCAAAATAAAACCAATTAAAAGTTGCACAGAATAGAAAAACTGACTCTGAAAAAAAAAAAAAACAGCTTGCCAGTTAGAAGAATAAGATCTCTATGAAGAATCGTAGCAAAACAGGTGTTAGCTATGTCAATCAAAAACTAGCAAACGTTTCGGGAAAGAAATTCAAGAAGACACAAGGAGAAAGAAGGATATTCCAGGTTCTAGGAATGGAAGAATTAACACACTTGAAATGTCCATTCCGGAGAAAGGAATCTCTGGATTCCATTCAATCCCAGTCAAAGTTGCAGCAGTATTTGCGACAGAGATCGAAGAGAGAATCCTAAAGTTTCTAGGCAGCAACAAGAGACCCTGAATAGGCAAGGGAATCCTCAGGGAAACGAACAAAGCAGCACGTGTCACACTTTCTGATTTCAAATAGAGGACGTAGCGCTAGGTACCGCAACGGCACAGTCTTGGCACAGAAACAGGCACACAAACCCATGCAAAAGAATCGAGAGCCCAGAGCCCAAATCAAAAGTACATGGACAGCCCCTTTTCGAGCAGGGAGACAAGAGGAGACAGCAGAGAAAGGAGAGTGTCTACAATAAGCGGTGCTGGGAAACCTGCACAGCCACAGGGGACACATCGAGAACAGACCATGATGTTACACCTGGCACTCACACCACCCCGAAATGGATAAGAGCCTTGAATGGCAGACTTGAAACCGTGAACCTTGTAGGAGAAGACATAGGCAGAGTGCTCTTTGCCATCTGAGCAGCCTATTTGGAAGAAGCATGTCTGACTGTGAAAGGGCAACAAAGTAAACAAGACACAAACGGGACCACATCAAGTGCACACGCTTCTGCCCAGTGAAGGAAAGCATCGACCCAATGCAAAGACACCAAACAACTGGGAAAGGATGTTTGCAAACCACACATCGGACACGGGGTGAAAAGCCCAAAGATACAATCAACTCACACGTCTCCACAAGAAAAAAACAAGAACCCAATGAAAACTTGCGCAAAAGATGGAAACAGAGATTTCTCCCAAGAAGATTGAAAGAGGGCCAACAGGTGCATGAAAACTTGTTCACCATCATTATATCTCAGTCCATGGCAAACCCAAACTGTAAGGACATAGCAGCTCACTGTGGTCAGAATGGCTATAAGGAAGCAGACGAGAAACAACAAGTGTCCAGGGGAGGTGAAGAGAAGGGAAGCCTCCTGCAGTGCTGGTGGGAGTGGAAACAGGTGCAGCCACTACTCCAAGCGGTGTGGAACTGCCACAGAAATTTAAGAATCCATGTCCCATATGATCCAGCTATTCCTGTGCGGCGTGTTGATCCAAAGAACTCGGAAACACTACTGCATAAAGACATGTGCACCACTGAGTTCAACACAGCCTTACTCCCGCTATCCAAGACTTGGAAGCCGCCCTGGGGCCCAGCAAGGGAGGAATGCACAAGGAAGATGGGCTATACTCACCCAATGTCATACCACTCAGCCGGAACAAAGGAGGCAATCCAGCCATTTGTGACCACCAGAATGGCTGTGAGGGTTTTAGGGGAAGTGAAACAAGCCCCAGGGAGAAAGTCAAATACCGTCGGATCTCACTTACAAGGAGAAGAAAAAACGAGCACTAACCAAAAGGTGGCACGGGTCATTTGATTGTTGGTTCCCAGAGGCAAAGCACAGGGGTGGAGAAGGGTGAAAG
Source organism: Equus asinus (assembly GCF_041296235.1). Classification (NCBI taxonomy): domain Eukaryota; kingdom Metazoa; phylum Chordata; class Mammalia; order Perissodactyla; family Equidae; genus Equus; species Equus asinus. The sequence goes on along the minus strand of NC_091813.1, from coordinate 12,654,489 downwards.
AGATGATGAGGCACAAGTGTGTGATGAGGGCCTGTGATTCAGCTTACGCTGGTGAAGATGATGTAACCTACACAGATGGTTAAATCCATGAGGATGCAAATCTGAAAGATATAGGATGTTCTAATGCAGGGTATGGCAATAAATTCACCAAAAATCAAAAATCCAAAAAGGGGTCCAGAATGACAGTATAAAGCTTTGGGGGTTGAAAGAGATTAGAGAAGGTGAACTTCCAAGGATGGAAAATCACCCCAAAATGCTTAATGATGCTATGGAAATGTAGACCTTTCAAAATAGATGAAGACGAATACTACCCTGAAACCATCATCCATGCTAAACCCATGAACCAAGGGAAAATGTTACTGTCCATGATGTTACTACTAATCACCTTCAAGAATAATACAAACAGGCCCACGTCTTCCCAAGATCAGGCAAACGGTTGATCCAAAAGTATAATTAAGGGCCGGTTATTGGTGGAGCGGGTAGGTGCCCACATTCCGCTTGGGGGGCCCGAGTCTCACTGTTTCACATCACGGGTGTAGATCACATTCGCAGTGTTAGGAAATATAGATTTCATAGTACGGTGCGGACAGGGATGATAAATAAGTAGCAATTGTGAGGATACGTTAATAATATGCACCAGAAAGAGAACGATGAGAATATTACAATCGATGAAGGCATCTGGTACAATTCCCCAAAGGAAGTGGGAAGGAAAACATGGGACCTGCCAAGGTGGAATTGGCAGAGTGCTAGGAGATGACACGATCATTGCGCATCAGATAGCCTGGGCAACTTCAACTTGGGAGGGAGTCCAGGACTTTCTCTGGGGAAGGTCCACACACTTGGCCATCTACAAAAGATATAAGAGATACAATCCAGGATAATCTTACAGGAAAGAAACCAGTGTCTAGAGAGAATGCAGCAGCCTTTTCGAAGTTCGAGGAGGATGTTAGAAAACGACAAGAAATCCAGAAAAAGGACAACTATCCTACCTGGAAAGGGTGACGAGTCAGACTGGTCTGAGATGGCTCTGAAGATCTGTGTGCATGGAGGTTGTCAGGACAACTTAGTATTTTGAGGTTGTTTATGACATCACAGTGAACCTGTCCCCCAAGATGTCTGCATGGTTACAGTCTGAGTATTAGCCTAGGCTAGGCTATTAAAGGGAGAGATACCCAGAAACAGCTTTGACAAACAGAAAGCGGGCTGAGAAACTGGAAGAGATAAAACAGAGTCTGAATCAAGGGATAAGAGAGGAATCCTTGACCAGAAGCGAGAATAGAGGGACAAGCACTGAGAGGAGAACATGGTCATCTATTCAAGTCTATGGGCAGGCCATGCTGACTCAAGCTTGCAACTTGATTGGAAGCAAGAGGCCGGACTTGGGGCTCATCAGAACTGCAGTGTGCTTCTGCCTTAAGCATAATGCAAAGTCAACAATGACGTCTTGAGGACGTTGAAGAGAAGAATCGATACCTCCTTTCCTAGGCCCCTGGCATTCTTTGCAGATCAGTCTCACTTTCCATAGCTCTGGTGTCACGGGGGCCCACTGGGTACATGCTAATGTGTCCCAAGAGATGTCTTGGAAGCCTTGAAGGAATGGAGCCCTGTCACGCTTGGGGTATGTCTCTTTGAGTGGAAGGGCTCTACAAGTGTGCTGAAAATCATCCTTTTCCAGAGAGCTTCGTTCCTTTGTGAAGGTTGCCCTCCCAGGCTAGAGTGCTCAGTTTTGCACCAATGAAATTCTCTACCCCTACTTCGTGCGGTGGAAGAATTATAGAGTGTGTGTTTTGACACCATATGTAAGGGAATTGGCTGAAAAGTAGAACATTACAATTCTGTTTCAAGAAAAATAAACAGGCCAGGGCTGAGGATGTAAGGCAAACAAATGGCACAGCCTATAGAAATAAAGTAAGCCTCTATCGAGAGGAAATCTAGGGGAACGTTCTAGGATAAGGGGTCAAGTTTGAAACGTCCCAAATCCAGAAAAGAGACAGAAAAATATCTTTCCTGGAGAGAGGAATTCATCAGATTTCTCTAATTTGTCTCGGGAACATTGTGTCCGTGAAGGGGGTTGCCAGGACCAACAAGAATTTGGAGTTTCTGATTAGGATGTCAAACCAACCCAGATGACCATGTGTTCTCAGTGCTTAGTTTGACCTAGGCTAGGACAGCAAAGACTCCTTCAAGTGACCAGTGCAAATTCACAGACAACAACCAAGAGTCACGAAAGCACTCACACCTCGGCCTAGAGAACATACGGTGATTCAAGAAATGGCAAATTAATCACCTGGAATGTAGGAGAAGGGACGGATAAGCATGTCTAAGGGAGATAGCTGAGAAATACCATGAGGATTATACTATGGAAAAGAAAAAAAGGGTCCCAGAAAATGGAAGGCGAACAGAAATCACACCTGGATAATAAACAATGAAAGATGATGTCAGTCTTTAGACAGACTCTGCTGGAAGGTTTAAAAGGCAGAGAAATTCACAAGCCAAAAGACGGCAGCGAAGGTCAAGCCTGGGCTAAGTGGGAAGGGTGAGTTATGAGGCTGCTCCAAGCTGGCCATGAAACCATGTGTCCATGAAGCTTGCCGGGACAGCAGAGACACGATTATGACAAATCCTCTGACATCGCAGTGGACCCGAACAACAACCTGGCCTCATCTATACAGTGCCAGAGTTGGGCTCAAGTAGCATATTCAAGTCCCATTGCCCTCAATTGCAGGTTGCCAATGGAACATGAAAGGGGCCAGCCAGTGGTGCAGCGGTGAGGTCCGCACCTTCTTGGTCGGTGCCCCGGGGTGGGCCAGGTGGACACTCAGGTGAGCATGCTCACCACTGCTTCAGTCATTCTGGGGCAGGCGTCCGAGGTAGTGTAGAGTCAGATGGGAAGGGACGTTAGAAAGGGCCAGACTTCCACAGCAAATACAGGAGCATTGCCAGCAGATGTGAGCTCAGCGATGCACTTCTGCCAGAACAAAACCGATTCAAAGTTGCAAAGCATAGAGAAACTGAAGCTGAAAAGAAAAAGTGAAAAACTGCATGCCAGTGAGAAGGATGAGATCTCTATGAAGAAACTTAGCAAAACAGGTGAAAGCCATGGCAATGGAAAACTAACAAACGTTGGGGGAAAGAAATTCAAGAAGACACAAGGAGAAAGAAGGAGATTCCCAGATCTAGGAGTGGAAGCAGCAACACACTGGAAACGTCCCTACCAGAGCAAGGAATCTCTGGATTCCATGCAATCCCAGTCAAAGTTGCAGCAATGTTTCCCACAGAGACAGAAGAGGGAATCCTAAAGTTTCTAGCCAGCAACAAGAGACCCCGACTAGGCAAATTAATCCTCAGGAAAACGAAAAAAGCAGGACGTGGCACACTTTCTGATTTCAACATATAGGACGAAGAACTAGGTACCGAGACGGCACAGTCTGGGCCCCAAAACAGGCACACAGACCCATGCAACAGAATCGAGAACCCAGAGCCCAACTCAAACGTACATGGACAGCCCATTTTCGACCAGGGAGCCAAGAGGAGACAGCGGAGAAAGGAGAGTCTCTACCATAAACGGTGATGGGAAGCCTGCACAGCCACATGGAACACAATGAGAGTACACCATGATGTTACACCTGGCACACACACCACCTGCAATGGATCAAAGCCTTGAATGGCAGACTTGAAACCGTGAACCTTGTAGCAGAAGACCTAGGCAGAGTGCTCTTTGCCATCTGTCTCAGCCACCTATTTGGAAGAAGCATATCTGACTGGGCAAGGGCAACCAAGTAAACAAGAAACAAAAGGGACCACATCAAATGCACACGCTTCTGCCCAGTCAAGGAAACCAGTGACTCAATACCAAGACAGCACAACAGCTGGGAGAGGAGGTTTTCAAACCACACATCGGACCAGGGGTGAAAAGCCCAAAGATACATTCAACTCACAGGTCTCCACAAGAAAAACATGCCAATGAAAACCTGGGCAAAAGATTTAAACAGAGATTTCTCCAAAGAAGATCAAAAGAGTGCCAACAGGTGCATGAAAACTTGTTCACCATCAAGTCTCAGGCCAATGCAAATGCAAACTGCGAGGACACAGCAGCTCACTGTGATCAGAATGGCTATAAGGAAGCAGACAGGAAACAAATGTCAGAGAGGATGTGGAGAGAAGGGAAGCCTCCTGTACTGCAGGTGGGAGTGTAAACTGGTGCAGTCAGTACTCCAAGCGGTGTGGAACTGCCTCAGAAATTTAAGAATCCATGTCCCATATGATCCAGCTATTCCTGGGTGGCGTGTTGATCCAAAGAACTCGGAAACACTACTGCATAAAGACATGTGCACCACTGAGTTCACCACAGCCTTACTCCCGCTATGCAAGACTTGGAATCCGCCCTGGTGCCCAGAAAGGGACAAATTCAGAAGGAAGATGGGCTATACCCACACAATGGAATACCTCTCAGCCAGAACAAATGATGTAATCCAGCCATTAGTGACCACCAGAATGGCTGTGAGGGTTTTAGGGGAAGTGAAACAAGCCCCAGGGAGAAAATCAAATACTGTAGGATCTCACTTACAAGGAGAAGAAAAGACAAGCAGTAACCATTGGCACGGGACATTTGATTAAGGGTTACCAGAGGCAAAGCGGGGAGGTGGGGTAGGGTGAAACAGATGATTAGGCACAAGTGTGTGGTAAGGGCCTGTGGTTCAGCTTAGTCTGGTGAAGACGATGTAACCTACACAGAAGTCTAAACCGCTGAGGAGGCAAATCTGAAAGGTATAGGATGTTCTATTGCAGTGTTATGGCAATAAATTCACCTAAAATCAAAAATCCAAAAAGGGGTTCAGAATGAGGGCATAGAGCTTTGGGGGCTGAAAGAGATTAGAGAAGGTGAACTTCCAAGGCTGGAAAATCACCTCAAAATGCGTACTGATGCTACAGAAAGGTAGACCATTCCAAATAGATGAAGAGGAATACTACCCACAGAACATGATGCATGCAAAACCCATGAACGAACGGAAAATGTTACCGTCCATGATGTTACTACTAATCACCTTCACGAATAATCCAAACAGGCCCACGTCTTCCCAAGTTCATGCAAAAGGTTGGTCCAAAAGTCCAATTCAGTGCCAGACCTGTGGTGGAGCGGGTAAGTGCCCACGTTCCGCTTGGCTGGCCCAGGCCTCACTGTTTCACATCACGGGTGCAGATCACATTAGCAGTGTTAGGAAATATAGATTTCATGGTACGGTGCGGACAGGGATCATAAAATAAGTAGCAATGGTGAGGTTACATTATCAATACGCACCAGAAAAAGAACCGTGAGGCTTTTACAATCCATGAACGCATCTGGGACACTTCCCCAAAGGAAGAAGGAAGGAAAACATGGGACCTGCCAAGGTGGAATTGGCAGAGTGCTAGGAGATGACACGATCATTGCGCATCAGAGGATTGCCTGGGCAACTTCAACTTGGGAGGGAGTCCAGGACTTTCTCTGGGGAACGTCCACCCACTTGGCCATCTACACAAGGCATAAGAGATACAACCCAGGATAATCTTACAGAAAAGAAACCAGTGTCTAGAGAGAATGTAGCAGGCCTTTCAAAGTTCGAGAAGAAAGTTAGAAACTGACAAGAAATCCAGAGAAAGGAAAACTATCCTACCTGGAAAGGCTGAGGACTCAGACTGGTCTGAGATGGCTCCGAAACTCTGTGTGCATGGAGTTTGTCAGGACAAGTTAGAATTTTGAGGTTTTTTATGGCATCACATTGACCATGTCCCCATCGTTTTCTAACTTTCTCTTCTAACTTTGAAAGGTCTACTACATTCTCTCTACACACCGGTATCTTTCCTTTAAGATTATTCTTGGTTTTATCTCTTATCTTTTGTGGATATGGTTAAACTGGTGTACTTTCCCCGGAGACAGTCCTGGAGGCCATCCCAAGTTGAAGTTGCCCATTCAATTGCCTGATGCACAATGATCATGTGATCTCCCAGCAGTCTGACAATTCCACATTGGCAAGTCACATGCTTTCGTTCCTTCATCATTTGGGGAAGTGTACCTGATGCGTTCAGAGATTGTAATATTCTCATGGTTCTCTTTCTGGTGTGTATTGATAAGGTCTCCTCACCATTTCTACTTCTTTATGTTCTTTGTGCCCATCAGACCGTGTAATCTGGATTTCCTAATGCTTGTAATATGGTCTACACCCGTGATGCTAACCTTTAAAACCCGGTCAGCTCAAGTGGAACATGTGCACTTACCCGCTACACCACAGGGCTGGCCCTGAATTGGACTTTTGGATCAAACTTTGGCCTGAACTTCGGAATATGTTGGCCTGCTTCGATCATTTGTGAAGGGAATCAGTAGTAACATCATGGATGGTAACATTTTCCATTGGGTCATGAGTTTGGCTCGGACAATGTTCTCATGTTAGTATTCCTCTTCATCTCTTTGCAAAGGTCTACCTTTCAGTAGCATCATTAAGCATTTGGAGGTGATTGCCAATCGTTGGAAGCTCATCTTCTCTAATCTCTTTCAGCCTCCAAAGCTTTAGGCCGTAAATCTGCACCCCTCTTTGGAGTTTTGATTTTATGTGAATTGATTGTCATAACCCTACATTGTAAGATCCTATAGCTTTCAGATCTACATCCTCATAGATTTAGACTTCTGTGTAAGTTACATCATCTTCACCACCGTAAGCCTAATTACAGGCCCTCACCACACACTTGTGCCTAATCAGCTCTTTCTCCCTCCGGTGGCCGCCCCCATTTCCCTCTGGGAACTACCAATCCTATGTCACGTGCTACCTGTTTGTTGTTCCATTTTTCCTCTTCTCCTTGTGCATGAGATCCTGTGGTATTTGACCTTTCCCCAGGGCTTTTTTCAGTTCCCCTAATACCCTCAGGAGCCTTTCTGGTGTTCACAAATGGCGGCACTGCCTCCGTTCCTACAACTGAGTGTTATGCCATTGTGTGGCTATAGCCCATCTTCCTTCTTCTTTCGTCACATCATGGGGACCAGGGCGGCCTCGAAATCTTGGATATCGGGAGTAAGGCTGTGGTGAGCACAGTGGTGCACGGATCTCTATGTGTTAGTGTTTCCAAGTTCTTTGGATAAATATGCTGCCAAGGACTACCTGGATCTTATGGTAGATGGATTCTGACATTTCTGAGGCTGTTCCACACAACTTTGCCTAGTGGCTGCACCGGTTTACACTCCCACCATCAGTGCAGGAGGCTTCTCTTCTCTCCACCTCCTCTCCAAAACCTGTGGTTTCCTGTCTTCCTCCTTATAGCCCTCTGACCACTGTGAGCTGCTATCTCAGTGCCGTTCGGATTCACATTGACCAGAGACTTAATGATGATGAGCATGTTTTCATATAGCCTGTTGGCCATCTTTCTATCTTCCTGGGAGAAATGTCTGTTTCCATCTTTTTAACAGGTTGTATTGGGCTCGTTGTTTTATTTCCTCTGGAGACATATGAGTTCATTGGATCTTTTGGCTATTCACCTCTTCTCTGATGTGTGGTTTGCAAACATCCTGTCGCAGTTGTGCTGTCTTTGCATTGAGCCGATGGTGTCATTGGCTGGGCAGAAGGTTCTGCGTTGGATGGAGTCCTGCTTGTTTCTTGTTTCCTTTGTTGCCATTGCTCAGTCACACATGCTTCTTCCAAACAGGCAGCCAAGCCAGATGGCAAAGAGCAAGCTGCCTGCGTTTTCTCCTCGAAATGTCACGGTTTCAAGTCTTCCATTCAAGGCCTGAATCCATTTCGAGGTGGTGTGTGTGCCTGGTGTAACATCATGGTCTACTCTCATTGTGTTACATGCGGCTGTGCAGTCTACCCAGCACCATTTCTTGTCGAGACTCTCCTTTCTCTGCTGTCTCCTCTTGGCTCCCTGGTCGTAAATGGGCTGTCCATGGATGTGTGAGTTGACCTCTGGGGTCTCGATTATGTTGCATGGGTGTGTGTGGCTATTTTGGGGTCCAGGCTGTGCTGTTTCGGGACCTAGCTCTTTGTTCTATATGTGGCAATCAGAAAGGGTGATAATTGCTGCTTTGTTCGTTTTCCTCAGGATTCCTGTGTCTATTCAGTGTCCTTTGTTGCTGGATAGAAAGTTTAGGATTCTCTCTCCTATTTGTGTGGGAAAGATTGCTGCAACTTTGACTGGGACTGCATGGAATCCAGACATTGCTTTGTCGTCAAAAATAATCCATAACCAATCTATAAATGAAACTTTGGTGAGCTTACTCTGAGCTTAAATCTGAGTATTATAACCAGGGGCCTTTCTTCCCAAAGGAAGAAAGAGCATCAAAGAAGTGGGGTGCACAGACTGGTTATATGCTCCCAGAGAGGATGTTTCACATAGGATTAAAATCTCCCATTTACAATAGTCACGAGACTGCTCTGTTGGCACAGCGATTGATGGAAATAGCAGGTAGGTCTTCTGTCTCAGTGACCACAGCAGGGTTGCGGTCTGTTGTCTCCAGCTGACTGGTCACAGGTGAGCTGGGTGGTCAAAGGTGAGTGCAGCAATCTGTTCATAGCCTAGGGCAAAATGCTTATCCCTAAGGAAATGTTAATGTTGGGAGAAGTTGCACCTTTATCTCAAGGGCCATAGGAAATGTCTAAGCAGATATGCAATGCATGCTAAATAGCCATAGTCAGGCCCTTTTGGAAAAAACAAAATCAGGCCAAATTAGGTTTATACCAAACGGCTTCCTCATATACTCTAATATATCCTATTGCTTTCCATTTATATTTCTCAGCTTTATGAGGTATGGACGTTTCAAGTGTGTCCGTTGTTCCATGCGAAGGGCACAGAATAGCCTTGCGTTTCCTTGTGACTTGTGGAATTTCTTTCCCCAAAACTTTGCTAGTTTTTGGTTTCCATCGCTTTCTCCTGTTTGGCAAAGGTTATTCGTAGATATAATTTTCTTCTCACTGGCATGGGTCTTTTTTATTTTGAGGTTCAGCTTTTCTATTCTTTGCAACTTTTAATTGGTTTTGTTTGGCAGAAGTTTATGGCTGTGCTCAAATCTGCTGGTCATGCCGCTGTATTGGCTGAGGAAGAGTGGTGCTCTCTAAAGTTGCTTCCCATCTGCCTCTACACTAGGTCGCACGCCTGGCCCAGAACTGCTGGACGATCATTGAGGAGGCTGACCCCCAGGATTCCACGTGGCTGACCCTGGGCTATTGACCCAAAAGAAGCAGACTCCATGCTGCCCCACTGGCCAGCCCCTTTCATGTTCCATTGGCAACCTGCAGTTGAGTGGAATGGGACTTGAATATGCTACTTGAGCCCAAATCTGGCCCTGTGTAGATGAGGCCAGCCTGTTTATCTGGCACACTGTGATGTCGGAGGATTTGTCAGAATCGTGTCTCCTCTGTCCAGTCTAGCTTCGTGGACACAGGCTTCAGAGCCTGCGGGGAGCAGTCTCATAACTCACCCTTCCCAGTTAGACCAGGTTTGACCTTCGCTGTAATTTTTGGGGTTGTGACTTTCTCAGACTTTCAAGCGTTCAAGCAGAATCTGTCTAAAGACTGACGTCTATCACTGTGGATTATTCACTTGTGATTTCTGTTGGCCTTCCATTCGACAGGACCTTATTTTCTTTTCCATAGTCCAATCGTCATGGTCTTTCTGAGGTATCTCCCTTTGGTATGCTTATCAGTGCATTCTCCTTCATTCCAAGTTATGAATTTTGCATTTCTTTAATCACCTTATGTTCTGTAGGCCGAGGTGTGAGTCCTTTCGTGATTGTTGGGTGTTGTCTTGGAATTTCTATAGGTCACTTGTAGGAATCTTTGCTATCCTGGTCGAGTTGACACTGCGCCTTGAGAACTCGTGGTCGTCTTGGCTGGTTTGACATTGTGAGATCAGAAACTCCAGATTCGTGGGGTTCCTGGCAACCACCTTCATGGACATTATGTTTCTGAGACAAGTTAGCAAAATCTGATGAACTCCTCTCTCCAGGTAACAGATTTTTCTGTCTCTTTTCTGGATTTGGGAAATTTCGAACTTCACCCCTGATCCTTGGGAGCTCCACCAGATTAGGTCTAGATACTGGCTTACTTTATTTCCACAAGGTTTTCTATTGGTTTGACTTACATCTTTAAATATAATGGTAGTGTTCTAATTTTCAGCCAACCCCCTTCCATATGGTGTCAAAACACAGAGTCAGTACTCCTTCTACGGCAAGAGATAATGGGAGAGAATTTCATTGGAGTCCAACTGAGCACGCTAGCCTGGGGGGGCAGTCTTGACACAGGAATGAAGCCCTCTGGAAAAGGGTGCTTTTCAGCACACTTCCAGTGCCCTTCCAAACCAGCAGACGTACTCAAAGAATGACAGGCGTGCATTTCTTCAAGGCTTCAAAGAGATGTCTTGGGACACATTAGCATGTACCCAGTGGGCCCCCATGACTCCAGAGCTGTGGAAAGGGAGACTTCTCTTCAAAGGATGCTAGGGGTGTAGGACGGAGGCTTCAATTCTTCTCTTCAATGTCCTCAAGAGATCATTCTTGACTTTGGATTATGAGTAAGGCAGAAGGCCAACATAGGACTGATAAGTGACAGGTCCGGCCTCTTTTTTCAAATCAAGTTTCAAGGTTGAATCAGCACGGCCTCCCCATCTACTTGAGTAGATGACAATGTTCTCCTCTCAGCACTTGTCCCTCTATTATTGCTTCTTCCCAGTGATTCCTTTCTTATCCTTTGAATCAGCGTCTCTTTGATCTCTTCAAGTTTCTGTGCCTGATTCCTGTTGGGAAAAGCTGTTTCTGGGTATCTCTCACTTCACTATCACAGCCTAGGCAAATACTCGCCCTGAAAACATGCGGCCATCTTTGGTGACATGTTCAGCGTGATGTCATAAACAGCCTCGGATTTTTCTAAGTTATCCTGACAACGTCCATGCACACAGTGTTTGAGAGCCATCTCATACCAGTCTGAAGACTCCATCTTTCCAGGTAGGATAGTTCTTCTTGTTCTGCATTTCTTATCAGTTTCTAAGATTCTCCTTGAACATTGAAAGGTCTACTACCTTCCCTCCAGAGACCAGTTTCTTCCCTTAAGATTATCCTGGGTTTTACCTCTTACCTTTTGTGGATATGGCCAAATGGGTGGATTTTCCACAGAGAAAGTCCTGGAGTCCCTCCCAAGTTCAATTTGCCAAGAGAATCCTCTGACTCGTGTGAACACCTGACAGTCTGACAATTCCACCTTGTCGGGTCACATGTCTTCCTTCCTTCATCATTTGGGGATGTGTACCTGATACGTTCATAGATTGTAATATTCTCATGGTTCCTTTTCTGGTGCGTATTGATAAGTTCTCCTCACAATTTCTACTTCTTTATGATCTCTGTGCCGACCAGACCATGAAATCTGGATTTCCCATTGCTATTAATCTGATCTCCACCCGTGATGGTAGGCAGTGATGCCCGGGCCGCCCAAGAGGAATGTGGGCACTTACTTGCTACACCACAGCACTGGCCCTGAATTGGACTTTTGGAGCAATCTTTCGCTGAACTTGGGAAGAAGCTGGCCTTTTTCGATCATTCGTGAAGGTAATTAGTAGTGACCTCATAGAGGGTAACATTTTCCCTTGGTTCATGACTTTAGCACGGAACACATTCTCTTTGTAGTATTCATCTTAATCTATTTGCAATGGTCGACCATTCTGTAGCATCATTAAGCATTTTGAGGAGCTTCACAACCCTTAGAAGTTCATCTCTCTAATCTCTTTCAGCATCAAAAGCTTTATGCTGCAAATATGCACGCCTTTTAGGCTTTTTCTTTCCCTCTGGGAACCACCAATCCAAAGAGAAGGCTGGTATCCAAAGCTAGAATGCTCAGTTTGGCAACAGTGAAATTCTCTCCCCCTATCCCTCGCCATAGAAGAGTATCGCTTATGTGCTTTGACACCATATGTGAGGAAGTTGACTGAAAATTAGAACATTACACTTATATTTAATGAAAAATAAACATGACAGAGATGACTATGTAAGTCGAACAACTAACGAATCCTACAGAAATAAAGTAAACCAGCATCCAGATGTAGTCTACTGAAATGATCAAGGATCCAGGGTCCACTTCGAGCGTCCCCAAATTCAGAAAAGAGACATAAAAATATCTTATCTGGAGATAGGAATCCATCAGATTTCTCTAATTTGTCTCGGAAACATTATGTCCATATGGTGGTTGCCAGGACAACCTAGAATCTGGAGATTCTGATCTCAGAATGTCAAACCAACCAAGATGACCTCGTGTTCTCAGTGCTTAGTTGGACCTAGGCTAGGATAGCAAAGATTCCTTTAAGTGAACAATTGAAATTCAAAGACAATACCCAAAAATCACGAAAGCGCTCACACGTCGGCCTAGAGAACATATGGTGACTAAAGAAATACAAAATTAATAACTTGAATGAAGGAGAACGGACTGATAAGCATATCTATGGGAGACAGCTGAGAAAGATCATGACAATTGATGTGGATTAAGGCCGCCCCAGGTCAAAAAGCCGAAGGTTATCTGGTGTACATGCAGAACTATATGACCCGGTGAATTTCTTTTGGTATGAATTAGAGGTGCCCCAGTGAGAGAAGCCCAGGTCATGCTCACCTACATGTCTATCTATATGGCCAGATTAGTATCTAATATTATATGACCACACAATAACCAGACCCCATCTGAACTGAAATCATTTATTGACGTTTACATCATATTTTCTTTTTCCAGTCAAAATAAGTCATGTACCCATGACTCATAAAATTAGCCCTTCCCCTCAACTCAGGGCAGCAGCAGGAGCTCTGACTGCCCATGGGTCCTTTGCGCCTTCAGCAGCAGCAGCAGCTCTTCGCTGCCCATGGGTCCTGTCCCCATGCATGCAGCTCTACACTGCCCATAGATCCTGTCCCCATGCAGCAACTCTTTACTGCCCATGGGTCCTGTCCCCATGTTATCCTGTAACGTTCTCTAAATAAAAGAGCACCACTACCAGACGTTGACAGTCCAAGAAATCTTTCAACTCTTCAGCTCGCTGAGCCTGCATCATATCTTGTGTCCTGTATGGGGAACTTGCTTCGTCAGTTTTTAAGCTCGACTTCTGGTAAGTGCCCCTTTCTTCCTGGTGCCTCTCTCTTTTTCGAGGATGGATCTAAACTCACTTATCCATCAGGAACTTTCTTGGTTAACTCTATGAATCGATGTTTGTTGCCCATGGCTACTCTATGGGGCAAATCATGGCATTCAGCTTGAAGAGAATCAGTACCTTAAGCCTCAGGGTGACGTAGCATGAATTAATCCATTCCTTCCTGAGTCTATCTCTAATATATAAATATTACCTGGGCATGCATAGGCCACTCAAGTCATTAGGATGGTTGGCAATCTGCAAGACTCCAGTGGAAGGTTTCTTCTCCCAAGGCTGGATTGGGATACCTCCCATGGCACCTGACCAGGCTCTGAACTGTGCAAATGTCCCAATCGGGAATCGAGTTCAAGGAAACTACCAAAGTCTAACCTTTGCTTGAGTAAGGGAAACCCTTCTTCAGAGAATGACTCCAACATGCAATTGGGTAGAATGTCCCTCAGAGCGGCGGAAAATTCCTCACACTTTTTCTCCATTATGTTCTCTCTTAAACTTCTCCTTTTGTCTCGGGGACCATTCACCAGGCACCTATTACTGCCAGTCAGAATAGGAAAGATGTTCACCAGGCACCTGTTACTGCCAGGCATCCGAGGGAAGGTATACATGGGATGCAATGCTGGCAGACACCCCCGTCACCCCTTGCTATAGGAACCCCACAGTAGGAACAACAGGTGGGATGCTGCCGTAGGTTCAGGGGACATTTTCAAGGTAATGGACGTGTCTCTTTCATCTTTGTTAGAGATACAATGGCCATTTTCGTCTCCTTTTGAGCTTGCAACCGGGAAACAAAGAAATCTTTCAAGAGTCAAGTCCTCCAACACTGGGAGCCCCAACTTTGGCTTTCTGGGCCTGATCACCCTGGCGACCCCAAGTAGGGTGCCCTCTGTTGGCGGTTGACTCATTGAGTATTTTAGTCACCTACTGAGCTGGCTATGAGGGTAGGAAATCTGTGGTTTTTTCTGTGAACGGTCATGCTACAGTAGTGTGCCACAGCACGGGAACGGTTGTGTGACTCTTATCTTGAGAACCCTCTGAGCGGCCATGAGGGTGAGGTCTGGCGTCTTCTTTTCCTTTCTTTGTTTTGGTCATCATCTCCTCTGTTGTCACCAAGTCGAGGTTAAGATAAGGCTGGACCTGATCAGAACCTGCACCTTCTGTGAAATCGAAAAACTTGACAACATTTTTCAAGGGACTTAACTCTCAACCCGGGTACTTGGAGCCCCGGCCCCCAGTCAGTTCCAGACCTTTGTAGGAACTCATAAAACTCATAAAAGTGAATACAACTCCACCCTTCTCCACTCCATTGTCAGTGGCACACTGGCTTTACTGCCATGGGGAATGCCATGAGCATCCCCAGAGACTCACCACTCAGGGTCATTCTAACTAATTAGAAACACTTTCATTTGTCTGGATTATGGCACAGAAACTGCAGCTGGGAGAAAGTTTGTGAGGTTTCTCTGTGCCTTTATGGTGCAGTTGGACAGGTAGATCAACCTAGAACGTCCTTCAAGTTACAGTCCAGTTTCTGAGAAATCAAGAGCAACCGTCCTTAGAAAGTCCTTGCAAGACTGGAAAGACAGTTCTAGAGGCAGCTCAGTTTCGAACTAGTTCCTTTATCATGAAAAGGATTATCTTCCCCCCTCTCCAGGAACTACTATCTAGCCAATAACTCAGTCTTAAGACTCAAAAAAAAAAAAAAAGAAAGGAGGGGAAAGGATAAATGGCCATAAGTGTGTCATTGCAAAAAGTATAGCATCTAGAGAGTCTTCTCCATAAGCATTACTAAAAAAGGTTCAAAACAAAGTTTACCTTCATAACTGGTGAGCTTTATATTATTCTACCTGATTCACGGCAGTAGCTTTTAAAACAATAGTTGTACAGTCTCTGTGTATGTGTGTCTATGTGTACGTTATACATGTGATATTTTTACCCCTGGATGATATGGCCAAAATAAAGATCTCTGTTTAGTTGGCTTAAAGTAAGTGCTTTCTTAAATTCTAAATGTAGTAGAAATTAACTCAGTGCCTTTCAAAGTTAATATCATGTGAATTAACCTTTGGTAAATGAAAGCTTCTTTAAGTTTGTTGGTTTGATTGAAAATAGTCTTGTCAGAGTTGTCAGTATTCGCATAGGATGCAGGCATTCAGCCTCGGTTTACTAGTCATATAAGTTCACATTGTCTGTTAAATTTGTCAGCGAAATAATATATTTAAATGATGACCAGTTTTGTCTAATGCCTCATGAGGTTTCTGTAGGTAATCTGAACATAATTTTTGGAAACAAATGGTGTAAATACATAAAACTCATAAAAGTGAATACAATAACATTTATGGTCTCTATACTTGGGGGAAAAAAACAGCTTCAAATTCTTTTGGTAACAATCTTGAATTTGGCCAAGTAAAGTTAAATAATAAATATCTGAATATCTGGATCATTTTTGGATAGGATGAAACACTGAATCATTATTAATAAACAAATCTAAGTTATCTACTTTTGGCTTCTTATGGAAAAGGCTAAAAGCGTGTGGGTGTATTAAAAAGCATGCCTTGTGTTTTGTTGTAAAGCGGCGTGTTTCTAAACTTAGGAAGTTTTTAGAATGCTGATATAAAAGACAATCCATAACTGTTTACCTTTTTAGTGTTTACTAGGTCTGTTAAGGGTTAAAGATCTAATTACCTTATGGAATTAAACCTACTGGAAACTACTAAGTAAAAGAGCTTTGTATTCAAGGAGGTTAAAATGGATGCTTTCAGTAAAAAAGGTATAAAGAATGGAAATATTTTTGTTTGATGGGTTAAGAAAGATAAATTTGTCGTGATGTACTAGAAAGGAAAAAACAAAGACTTTGGGTCAAATTCTGAAAACAAAAAAGAAAGTTGTAGAAGGTTTGTGAAGGAGAAATTCTGAAAGGAGTTTTATGCCTGGTCAAGTAGACTAAAGTAAGTTCAATTAAGTGCATGAGTTTGAAAGTTCAAAATAAGTAGGTGCAGAAATTCAAATTTGGTTCTCTAAAAGGATACATTTTCTTGAACTTTTGATCTGCTCTTGGTAAAGAGGTCATAAAAGCTGTTCCTTTGAGTAAGTCTACGTAAGAGACAAATCTGTTTTGTGAAAATAATGACTGAGGTCACTCTTAAGATTTTTGACTCTGTTATAACTTTGAATAGATACCCGAGCATTGCTTCACAGCGAGTGTTGCTTTCTATTTGAACAAGCATTTGAAAAGCTTTTGATATGTTTTGACAAGCTTCTCCCTCAAAAATATTCAAATGCTGAATGAAGGCTTTCTTTTGACCTGGTAGGCAGAAGAAAAATTACTCTGAGGATTTTTAGAGGGCCCCTGAGACTTCTCGAAGACATTTGCTCTCTCTTCCTATAAGAAGGAAGATATTAAACTAATTAGGCTTACTTGGTCTATTAAATTACATGGGAAACATTGTGAAATAAGACTTCCTTAGGTGGTATAAGATGGGTAAATGTTATTAATATAGGTGTCTTAAAATTATATAGCATTCCTAAGAGTCTGATCTTTCCTGGTTAACAGTCATAAGTCCAATTATTATCAGCAAGTGTTATATGTCACTGAAGTAGTCAAGTTTCTTTGTCAATTGCCCTTTTGAGTCCTTTGTCCATTTCCAGGTAGTTGTTGTTTTACTCTGATGCTTTTTTACTTTTGCAAATATGCTTCATCTTCCGAGAAATTCCAGGAAAGGGTTCTGACACAAAGGTTCTAAACGACAGGCTTCTGATAAACTTTCAGATTGTAAAACTGAACGGAGTAAGAAATTACAGAATTCTAACAGAAACTAAGCTCATCGATCTGCTAACAGAAAACTCAGCTCAAGGATTGATTATATAGGACTGTGTGAACTGATGAGGATGGTTGTAATTTTTTAGAACTTCTGTTTGAAATATTGTTGAGTTTTGATGTGTTGTTTTGTTTTCTCATAATGAAGGAAAGCTTTTTCTCTTTTCCCTTATGCTAACTATGACTTACAGCCATTTGCTGAAATTATACCTTTATGAGCAAAACTGAAACATTTATCTTTTTCTCCCTACCTTATCCCTAAGGAATTTGGAAACCCTTTGTCACTGAGTATGGTTATTTAGTGGCAATATTTGCATAAGTTCCATAAGAATCTGTTCTCCTTATAATAGGCCACATTGGTTATACTACCAAGGCTTTGATTGGAATGTCATATTTGAAACATACAGGCTCAGATATGACAAGACAGCATTTCAGGAACCAAGATTGGACTTTCTGGAATACAGTCCCTAGGAAACATGGGCCTGGTACCTTGTTTACAGAGATTCTAGCAATCTTGCCCAGTCACTAAGGAACCTTGCTTATCTGGCAGGTGCACGGAACCTCTGAATATTTTGGTGGACCTCAAAGAGAACTCAACTCACATCTGTAGGTACTGCAGAACAAATCTGATGGCAAGTCCTTGGCTTGGCTTTTCTGGCATCTAGAGGCATTCACAGATCAATGTGAGATTACTCTCCCTGGGGCAGCCCCAATTCATACTATAAAAATATCCACCAGGTCATGTAGTTTGGCATGTAGTCCAGGTCACCTTGGGCTTCTCTAGCTTGGGCAGCATTAATCCACATCATAAACCACCCCTGAACCCATTATGACCGGAAATCTTTGGGGATATGAATGATGGTCAGTCTTCTGTAACTACTTCTGGCTGTACAAGGTCATAGAGCTGCCCCAAAATGGGGCCATAGGTACAGGTAGGAAGTTCAGTGGACCAGAAGTCTTCACCGGTGGAGTTCAAGGTTGACAAGTTGTACAGAGCCTCTGGAGACGAGAGAATCCTTTGACGAGAGGTGGTCCAGGCGGTGAAACATTTTTGACATGCTAAAGACAAACAACGAAAGAGACAACAAATTATAATAAGAAATACAAGCAGTATGTTTAACCCAATGAATAAGATTTTGAAGTACTGCAGAAACCTTGTCCTGACTAGGAGTTCAAGCAGTCGTTTACAGTTAGGGTTGGTCAGACATGGATTTAATTTGGTGGCTGGGATAGGAAGCCAGAAATATTTTGATGGTAGTCAGGAATATAGACACAACATTGTTTTTATAATGACACTGGTGCCCCCTTGTGCTGCTGTCAAGACATCCAGTGCCATTTGGATTTGGAGGACTGCCTTACACACTTGGGATACTTCTAAATTGAGCAGCGAAAGGCTATGTTGTGTATCATTTAATGCCTTCATATTAAATTTGTTTAGGACTTCCGTGTGCAAGACGATATTTTCGATTCCTAATTGGGGAAGGAAAATTGCAGAAAGATGGTTATACCAGTGGAAGACAGAGCAGGTCCAGTGCTGTTGCAGGTTGGGTAGCTTAGCAGGAGGAGATATAGTAAATGTAGTTCTACCTTGCATCCAGACAAAGCCTAGGGTGCATCATCCAATCCATCCAGGTGGCAGCCAAGGTAATAAATTGGAGCCACATATCCACTGAGCACCGTTAGGGGCTAACCAATGCATTCTGGGCCGTCTATCCCAGTCAGTCCCAAACTAACCAGTATTTTTTTTTTAAGGCTATGACATAAGAACACATATAAAAGGGATTTTTTCCCAAGGTCAGCTGCTATTAGGCCATGTATCACAGGTGTGGTCGGTTTGTTCCCAACAGAGAGCGGCCTTTTACTGAGTTGCCCACTAGTAAGAGTGAACCCCATATATTCGTCACAAATTTGATATGGTCCATCCTGTGTGTATCGATAAGTTGGGGACTTTACTGTTGGAACTTGTTTTGTTTGATACACCTGTGACAAGGCAAATCTAGTTAGTATTTGGACAGTAGTATTGAAGGAAAATGTTTGATTGTGGCCAGGGAACTCCGAGGTGTCAGAGATAGATGGCCACAAGGAGACATTACGATTAGTAATAGATGAATCTTGCGGAAGAAAAGAGCTAGAATCTAGTATCCATGAATGGCTACTATAGCTTCTACAGAAGCGTAATTTTTTTCTCTCTTAAATCATCCTGATTTTTACAAAAGATAGCCAAATTATGGTTAACACTTTTGCAAATAAAGTGTAGTTTCAATACAACTTGCTCCAATTATTTACATAAGAGCAGAAAGAATCGGAATTGCTTATACAGGTTTTTAAAAATCTGCTTTGCTGGAATTTTTTCTGAGGAGTCTCACATTGAACTGTGAAGGCCTCTAGAGGCCAGAAAAGCCAAGCCAAGGACTTGCCATCAGATTTGGCCTGCAGTACCTACAGATTTGAGTTGTGTTCTCTTTGAGGTCACCCAAAATATTTGGAGGTTCCCTGCAAGTGCCAGATAAGCAAGATTCCTTAGTGACCGGGCAAGATTGCCAGAATCTCTGTAAACAAGGTACCAGGCCCATGTTTCCAAGTGGCTGTATTCCAGAAAGTCCAATCTTTGTTCTTGAAATGCTGTCTTGTCATATCTGAGCCTGTATGTTACAAATATGACATTGCAGTCAAAGCCTTGGTAATATAACCAATGTGTCCTGTTATAAGGAAAACAGATTCTTATGGAACTTATGCAAATATTGCCACGAAATGACCATACTCAGTAACAAAGGGTTTGACAATTCCTTAGGGATAAGGTAGGGAGAAAAAGGTAAATGTTTCAGTTTTGCTCATGAAGGTATAATTTCACTAAATGGCTGTAAGTCATAGTTAGCATAAGAGAAAAGAGAAAAAGCTTTCCTTCATTACGAGAAAACAAAACAACACATCAAAACTCAACAATATTTCAAATAGAAGTCCTAAAAAATTACAATCATCCTTATCAGTTCACACAGCCCTGCATAATCAGTTCTGGGGCTGAATCTTCTGTTAGTAGATTGATGAACTTAGTTTCTGTTAGAATTCTGTAATTTCTTACTCAGCTCAGTTTTACAATCTGAAAGTTTATCAGAAGCCTGTCAGTTAGAACCTTTTTGTCAGAACCTTTTCCTGGAATTTCTCAGAAGACGGAACATATTTGCAAGAGGAAAAAGAATCAGAGTAAAACAACAACTACCTGGAAATGGACAAAGGACTCAAAAGGGCAATTGTCAAAGAAACTGGCTACTTCTGTGACATATTAAACTTCCAGATAACAAGTGGACTTATGATTGATAACCAGGACAGATCAGAATTTTAGGAATGCTATATATTTTTAAGACATCTATATTAATAACATTTACCCATCTAATAACACCTAAGAAAGTCTATCATTACTTATTTTACAATGATTCCCGTGCAATGTAATAGACCAAATAAGTCTAATTAGTTTAGTATTTTCCTCCTTATAGGAAGAGAGAACAAATGTCTTTGAGAAGTCTCAAGGGCCGTCTGAAAAGCCTCAGATTAATTTTTCTTCTGTCTACCAGGTCAAAAGACAGCCTTCATTTATGATTTGAATATTTTTGAGGGAGAATCTTGTCAAAACATATCAAAAGCTTTTCAAATGCTTGTTCAAATGTGAAACAACACTCACTGTGAAATATGCTCAGGTATCTATTCAAAGTGATAACAGAAAGAGTCAATAATCTTAAGAGTGACCTAAGTCATTATATTCACAAAACAGGTTTGTCTCTTAGGTAGAGTTACTCAAAGGAATAGCTTTTATAACCTCTTTATCAAGAGCAGATCAAAAGTTCAAGAAAATGTATCCTTTTAGAGAAAACCAAATTTGAATTTCTCACCTACTTATTTTTAACATTCAAACTCATTCACTTAATTGAACTTACTTTAGTCTTCTTGACCAGGCATAAAACTCCTTTCAGATTTTCTTCTTCACAAACCTTCTAAAAGTTTCTTTTATGTTTTCAGAATTTGTCCCAAAGTCTTTCTTTTTTCCTTTCTAGTACCTCAGGACGAATTTATCTTCCTTAACCAATCAAACAAAAATGTTTCCATTATTTATACCTTTTTTTACTGAAAACGTACATTTTAACTTCCTTGAATACAGAGCTCTTTTTCTTAGTAATTTCCTCTGGCTTTCATTACGTAGGTTAATTAGAACTTTTAACCCTTAACAGACCTACTAAACACTAAAAAGGAAAACAATTATGAATTGTCTTTTATATCAGCATTCTGAACACTTCATAAATTTAGAAACATGCCACTTTACAATAAAACACAAGGCATGGTTTTTAATACACCCACACGCTTTTAGCCTCTTCAAGAAGAAGCCAAAAGTAGATAACTTAGATGTGTTTATTAATAATGTTTCAGTGTTTCGTCCTATCCAGAAACGACCCAGATATTCAGATTTTTATCATTTAACTTAACTTGGCAAAACTCAAGATGGTTACCAAAAAGCATTTCGAAGCTGTTTTTCTTTCCCAAACTATACAGACCATAAAAGTTTTTGTACTCACTTTAATGAGTATTATCTATTTAAACCATTTGTTTCCATCAATTATGTTCAGATTACCTACTGAAACCTCATGAGGCCCTAGACAAAACTGGTCATCATTTAAAGCTATTACTTTGCTGACAAATTTAGCAGACAACGTGAACTTATATGACTAGTAAACCCAGGCTGAAGGCCTGCATCCATATGCAAATACCGACATCCCTGACAACAAGACTATTTTCAATCAGACCAACAAACTTAAACAGTCTTTCATTTACCAAAGGTTAATTCACATGACATTAACTTTGAAAGGCACTGAGTTAATTTCTACTGCATTTAGCATTTATGTAAACACTTACTATAAGCCAACTAAACAGAGATCTTAATTTTGGTCATACCACCCAAGGCTGAAAATATCACATGTATAACCTACACATAGACACGCATACACAGAGACTGTACAACTACTGTTTTAAAAGCTACTGCCGTGAATCAGGTGCAATAATATAAAGCTCACCAGTTATGAAGGTAAACTTTGTTTTGAGCCTTTTTACTAATACTTATGGAGAAGACCCTCGAGATGCTAGACTCTTTCAATGGCACATTTATAGCCATGTCTCCTTTCCCCTCCTTTCTTTTTGTCAGTCTTAAGAGTGAGTGATGGGCTAGATAGTAGTTCCTGGAGAGGGGGGATGATAATTCTTTTCATGATAAAGGAACTAGGTGGAATCTGAACTGCCTCTAGGGCTGTCTTTCCAGTCTTGCAAGGATTTTCTAAGGACAGTTGCTCTTGATTTCTCAGAAACTGGACTGTAACTTGAAGGACATTCTAGGTTGATCTACCTGTCCAACTGCACCATAAAGGCACAGAGAAACATCACACATTTTCTACCAGCTGGAGTTTCTGGGACTTAACCCATACAATTGAAAGTGTTTCTAATTAGTTAGAATGACCCTGAGTGGTGAGTCTCTGGGGATGCTTATGGCATTCCCCATGGCAGTAAAGCCAGTGTGTGACTGGCAGTGGACTGGAGAAGGGTGCAGTGGCTACAAACACCTGGAACTGGCTGGAGGCCGGGGCTCCCAGTACCCGGGTTGAGAGTTAAGGTCCTTGCCAAATATTTTCAAGTTGTTCGATTTTACAGAAGGTCCATGTTCTGGTCAGGTCCAGCCAGAACTTAACCTCGACTTGGTGACAACAGATGACATGATGAGCAAAACAGAGAAAGGAAAAGAAGACACCAGACCTCACCCTCATGGTTGCTCTCAGAGGGTTCTCAAGATAAGAGTCACACAACAGTTCCTGTGCTGTGGCACACTACCGTAGCCCAACAGTTCTCAGAATAAATCACAGGTCTCCTACCCTCATAGCCAACTCAGTAGGTGAATAAACTACTCAATGAGTCAACCGCCAAGAGAGGGCACCCTACTTATGGTCGCTGGGGTGATCAGTCCCAGAAAGCCAAATTTGCGGCTCCAGTAGTGGAGACCTTGATCCTTGAAAGATTCCTTTGTTTCCCCAGTTGCAAAGTTCAAAAGGAGATGAAAATGGCCATTTTAACTCTAACAAAGATGAAAGAGACATGTCCATTACCTTGAAGATCACCCCTGACCCTACGGCAGCATCCTACATGTGGTTCCTACTGTGGGGTTCCTATAGCAAGGGGTGATGGGCGTGGCCCCCAGCATTGCATCCCTTGTGTACCTTCCGTGGTATGCCTGGCAGTAACAGCTGCCTGGTGAACATCTTTCCTATTCTGCTTGGCAGGAATAGGTGCCTGTTGAATGGTCCCCAAGAGAAAAGGAGAACGTTAAGAGAGAACAGGATGGAGAAAAATAGTGTAGAATTTTCCATCGAGCTGGGGGACATTCTACCCAATTGCGTGTTGGAGCCATTCTCCGAAGAAGGGTTTCCCACATGCAACCAAAGGTTAGACTTTGGTACTTTCCTTGAACTGTAGTCCCGATTGAGACATTCACACAGTTCAGAGCATGGTCAGGTGCCATGAGAGGTATCCCAATCCAGCCTTAGGAAAAGAAACCTTCCAGGGGAGTCTTACAGATTGCCGGCCATCCTAAGGACTTAAGTGGCCAACCCGTTCCCACCTAAAATTTGTATATTAGAGATAGAGTCAGGAAGGAATGGAGTAATTCACTCTACATCGCCCTTAGGCTTAAGGTACTGATTCTGTTCAAGCTGAATGCCATGATTTGCCCCATAGAGTAGCCACGGGCAGCAAACGTGGATGCATGCAGCTATCCAAGAAAGTTCCTGATGGAGAAGTGAATTTAGATCCATCCTTGAAAAAGAGAGATGCACAACGAAGAAAAGGGCACTTACCAGAAGTCGAGCTCACAAACCTATGAAGCAAGTTTTTGATATGGGCCACAAGATATGATATGGGCTTGGTGAGCTGAAGAGTCAAAAGAAAGATTTCTTGGACTCTCAAATTCTGGAAGTGGTGCTCTTTTACTTATAGAATGGTACAGGACAACATGGCGACAGGACCCATGGGCAGTAAATAGTTGCTGCATGGGGACAGGACCTATGGGCAGTGAAGAGCTGCTGCTGCTGCTGCATAGGGAAAGGTTCCATGGGCAGTCAGAGGTCCTGCTGCTGCCCTGAGTTGAAGGTAAGGGCTAATTTTATAATGCATTGGTACGTGACATTTTTACTGGAAAAAGAAAAGATGATGTTAAAAGTCATTAAATGATTTCAGTTCAGATGGGGTCTGGTTATTGTGTGGTCATATAGCATTAAATACCAATCTGGCCATATAGATAGGCATGTAGGTGAGCATGAAATGGGCTTCTATCACTGGGACACCTCTAATTCATACCAAAAAAAAAAAAACAACTCACCGGGTCATGTAGTTTGGTATGCAGGCCAGGTAACCTTGGGCTTTTCGAGCTGGGGTAGCCTTAATCCACATCATTCGTCATGGTCTTTCACAGCTATCTCCCATAGATATTCTTATCAGTCTTTTCTCCTCCATTCCAAGTTATGAATTTTGTATTTCTTTATTCACCATATGTTCTCTAGGGGTCCAGATTTACGGCCTAAAACTTTGGAGGCTGAAAGAGATTAGAGAAGATGAACTTTCAAGGATTGGTAATCACCTCAAAATGCTTGATGATGCTACAGAAAGGAAGACCATTACAAAGAGTTGAAGAAGAACATTACTAAGAGAACACGTTCCGTGCTAAACTCAGGAGCCAAAAGAAAAGGTTACAGTCCACAATGTTACTACTAATTACTGTTACGAATAACCAAAGCAGGCCAACATCATCCCTAGTTCAGGCAAAAGTTTGATCCAAAAGTCCATTTCAGTGCCGGCCCTGTGGTGTACTGGGTATGTGCCCAGGTTCCGCCTGGGCGGCCAGGGCTTCATTGGTTAGCACCACGGGTGTGGATCAGATTAGTAGCATTACTAAATATAGATTTCACGGTATGGTGCGGACAGACATCCTAAAGAAATCGAAATTTTGAAGAGACGTTATGAGTACACACGAGAAAAAGAACCATGGGAATATTACAAACTATGAACGCATCAGGAACACTTCCCCAAATAATGAAGGAAGGAAAACATGTGACCTGCCAAAGTGGAATTGTCAGACTGCTAAGAGATGACACGATCATTGTGCATCAGAGGATTGCCTGGGAAGTCATCTTGGGAGCACCTCCGGGACCTTCTCTTGGGAAAGTCCACCCATTTGGCCTCATCCACAAAAGATAAGAGAGAAAACCCAGATTAATCCGAAAGGAAAGAAACCAGTGTCTAGAGGGAAGGTAGCAGACCTTTTCAAGTTTGAGGAAAAAGTTAGAAACCGACAAGAAATAGATAACGATGAAAACTATCATACCTGGAAAGGGGGAGTAATCAGACTGGGATGAGATGGTTCTGAGGAACTGTGTGCATGGAGGTCTTCAGGACAACTTCGAATTCTGAGGGTGTTTATGACATCACTGTGAATATGTCACCCAAGATGGCCACAGGTTTCCAGCCCGAGGATTGACATAGGCTAGGATATTCAAGTGAGGGATACTCAGAAACAGCTTTTGCCCACAGAAACAGGGCACAGAAACTTGAAGAGATCAAAGATACGCTAATTCAAGGGATAAGACAGGAATCATTGGGAAGAAGCCATAATAGAGGGACAAGCACTGAGATGAGAACATTGCCATCTCCTCACGTCGAAGAGGAGGCCATTCTGATTCAAGCTTGAAACTTGATTTGAAAAAAGAGGCTGGAACTATGAGACCTATGTTGTCCTTCTGCCTCACTCATAATCCAAAGTCAAGAATGATCTCTTGAGGTCATTGTAGAGAAGAATCAAGGCCGCCGTCCTAGGCCACTAGCATTTTTTAAAGAGAAGTCTCACTTTCCATAGCTCTGGCATCATGGGTGCCTACTGGCTACATGCTAATGTGTCACAAGACACCTCTTTGAAGCCTGGAAGGAATGGACAACTGTCATGCTTGGGGTATGTCTCTTGGTTTGGAAGGACTCTAGAAGTGTCTCAAAAGCACCCTTTTGCAGAGGGGGGTCATTCCTTGGTGAATGCTGCACTCCAAGGCTAGAGTCCTAAGTTGGGATCAATTAGATTCTCTCCCCCTTCTCTTGCCGTAGAAGGAGTATTGATTATGTGTTTCAACACCACATGTAACAATGTTGCCTGAAAATTAGAACATTATCATTATATTTAAAGAAAAATAAACACGCCACAGGTGAGGATATAAATCAAACAAATAACAAACCCTGTGGAAAGAAAGTAAGCCAGTATCTAGACATAATCTAGCAGAGCGTTCAAGGATCAGGGGTGAAGTTCGAACTTTCCAAATCCAGAAATCGACAGAAGGATCTCTCACCTGGAAAGAGAAATTCATCAGATTCATCTAATTTGTTGCGGAACCATTGTGTCCGTGAAGATGGTTGCCAGGACAGCCTCAAATCTGGAGTTTCTGATCTCAGAATCTCTAACCAAGGAAGATGCCCACATGTTCTCAGTGCTCAGTGTCACCTCGGCCAGGATAGCACAGATTCCTTCAAGTGACCGATGGAAATTCAAAGACAACACCCAACAATCATGAAAGCACTCACACAACGGCCAACAGAACATATGGTGATCAAAGAAATGCAAAATTTATAACTTGGAATGAAAAGGGAACACACTGATAAGCACATCGAAGGGAGATAGCTTAGCAATACCATGATGATTAGCCTATGGAAGAGAAAAAAAGTTCCCAGAAAATGTAAGGCAAACAGAAATCACAACTGAATAATCCACAGTGAAAGACGGCCGTGTTTAGACAGATTCTGCTTAAACGTTTGAAAGTCAGAAAAGTCACAACCCCAAAACCTGAAGTGAAGGTCAAACCTGGGCTAAATGGAATGGGAGAGTTCTGAGACTGCTCCAAGCGGGCTCTGAAACCTTGTGCCCATGAAGCTTGCTGGCACAGCACAGACACAATTCTCAGAAATCCTATGACATCACAGTGGACCAGGAAAACAACATGGCTTCATCTACACAGGGCCAGAGCTGGGCTCCAGTAGCATATTGAAGTCACATTCCAAAACAGCAGGTTGCCAATGGAACATGAAAGGGGCTGGCCACTGCTGAAGCTGTGACGTCCATGCCTTCTGGGTCCACAGCCCGTGGTCGTCCATTTGTGCTCTTGGGGTTGAGCCTCCTCACCGCTGGTGCAGCCATCCTGGGAGAGTCCTGGGAGGTAGTGTAGAGGCAGATGGGAAGTGACGTTAGACAGTGCCACTCTTGCTCAGCAAATACAACAGCACGACCAGCAGATGTGAGCACTGCCATAAACTTCTGCCAAAACAGAACCAATTAAAATTTGCAAGGAATAGGAAAACTGAGCCTCAAAAAACGAAGCATGTCACAAAGAATAATAAGATATCTAGGACTAACCTTCACTAAACAGGTGGAAACATTGTAAACCGATACTAGCAAAGCTTTGGCTAAAGAAATTCCAGAAGACACAACGAAACAGAAGACTATTCCGTGCTGTTGGAATGGAAGAACTAACACACTTGAAACGTCCATAGCGGATAGAGGAATCTGTGGATTCCAAGCAATCCCAGTCAAAGTTGCAGTGATCTTTCCCAAAGAAATAGAAGAGAGAATAATAAAGTCTCTATCCAGAAGGAAAGGACCCTGAATACCCAAAGGAATCCTGAAGAAAATGAACAAAGCAGGACGTATCACACTTTCTGATTTCCACATATAGGACGAAGTGCTAGGAACCGAAACGGCACAGTCTGGGCCCAAAAACAGGCACCAAGAGCCCAGAGGTCAACTCACGCATATATGCACATGCAAACATGCACAACACATTTTCAACCAGGGAACCAAGAGTACACAGCGGAGAAAGGAGAGTCTCGACAAGAAACGGTGCTGGGAAGACTGCACAGCCAAATGTAACACAATGAGAGTAGAGCATGATGTTACACTAGTCACACACACCACCTCGAAACGGATTAAAGACTTGAATGGAAGACTTGAAACCGTGAGACTTCTAGGAGAAAACCTAGGCAGCATGCTCGTTGCCATCTGTCTTAGCAGCCTATTTGGAAGAAGCGTGTGTGACAGGAATGGGCAACAAAGGAAACAGGCAGATGGGAAGCGACGTTAGACTGGGCCAGTCTTCCTCAGCAAATACAGCAGCATTGCCAGCAGATGTGAGCACAGCAGTAAACATCTGCCTAAATAAAACCAATCAAAAGTTGCAAAGGATAGAAAAACTGAACCTCAAAAAAGAAAAAAAAGCATGCGACTAGGAAGAACAAGGTATCTAGGAATAACCTGTGCCAAACAGGTGAAAGCTATGTAAACCGAGAAGTAGCAAAGCTTTGGGGAAAGAAATTCCACAAGATACAAGGAAACGGAAGGGCATCAGTGCGCATGGAATGGAAGAAAACGAAGGAAGAATGAAGTATCATCACAATGATACCTTTCTTATCCCTGGAATCAGCATCTCTTTGATCTCTTCAAGTTTCTGTGCCTGGTTTCTTTTTGGAAAAGCTGTTTCTGGGTATCTCTCACTTGAGTATCCCAGCCTAAGCCACTCCTGGTACTGTAAACATGCAGCCATCTGGGGTGACACGTTCGCTGTAATGTCATAAACACTCTCAGAATTCAAAGTTGTCCTGACAACCTCCATGGACACAGTGTTTCAGAGCCGTCTCCTCCCAGCCTGACTACTCCCCCTTTCCAGGAAGGATAGTTTTCCTTGTTCTGTATGTGTTGTTGGTTTTCAGCTTTGTCCTCTAACTCGGAAAGGTCTACTACATTCCCTGTAGACACCGGTTTCTTTCCTTTAAGATTATCCTGGGTTTTATCGCATATCTTTTGTGGATATGGCCAAATGGGTGGACTTTCCCCAGAGAAAGTCCTGGACTCCCTCCCAAGTTGACGTTGCCCAGGAAATCCTGTGATGCACAATGATCGTGTGATCTCATGGCACTCTGACAACTCCACCTTGGTGGGTCACATATTTTCCTTCCTTCATGATTTGGGAAAGCGTACCAGATGCGTTCATAGACTCTAATATTCTCATGGTTCTTTTTCTGGTGAGTATTGATAAGGTCTCCTCACAATTACTACTTCTTTATGATCTCTGTGCCAACCATACCTTGAAATCTGGATTTCCTAATGCTAGAAATCTGATCTGTACCCATGATGCTAGCCCCTGAAGCCCGGGCCACGCAAGAGGAAGTTGGGCACTTACCTGCTGCACCACAGGGCCGGCAATGAATTAGACTTCTGCACCAACCTTTGACCTGAACTTGGGAAGATGTTGGCCTGCTTCAATCATTAGTGAAGGGAATCAGTAGTAACATCATGGAAGGTATTATTTTCCATTGGTTCATGAGTTTAGCACGGAACATGTTCTCTTGCTAGTATTCCGCTTCATCACTTTGCAAAGGTCTACCTTTCTGTAGCATCATTAAGCACTTTGAGGTGATTACCAATCCTTGGAAGTTCATCCTCTCTGATCTCTTTCAGCCTATAAAGCTTTAGGCCATAAGTCTGCACCCCTTTTTGGAGTTTTGATTTTATGTGGATTGATTGCCGTAACCCTGCATTCTAACATGCTATAGCTTTCAGATCTACATCCTCATAGATTTAGACTTCTGCGTAGGTTACATCATCTTCACCACCGTAAGGCTAATTACAGGCTCTCACGATACTTGTGCCTAATCAACTCTTTCTCCCTCTGGCCCTCGCCTACTTTTCCTCTGGGAACTACCAATCCCATGTCACATGCTACCTGTTTGTTGGTCCGTTTTTCCTCTTCTCCTGTACGTGAGATCCTGTGGTATTTGACCTTACCCCGGTGATTGTTTCAGTTCCTCTAGTACCCTCAGGAGCCATTCTGGTGGTCACAAATGGCTGGACTGCATCCATTCTGACAGCTGAATGCTATGCCACTGTGTGGCTATAGCCTACCTTCCTTCTCCATTCGTCCCTTGATGGGCATCAGGGAGGCTTCCAAGTCTTGGATATGGGGAGTAAGGCTGTGGTGAACACAGCAGTGCACGGATCTCTGTGCATTACTGTTTCCATGATCTTTGGATATATACGTCACGGAGGAATAGCTGGATCATATGCTAGGTGGATTCTGAAACATTCTGAATTTTCACTCCTTTGTGTAGTGGCTGCATCGGCTCAAACTCCCACCTGCAGTACAGGAGGATTCCCTTCTCTCCACCTCCTCTCTGAAACTTGTTTCGTGTCTTCACCCTTATAGCCATTCTGACCACTGTGAGCTGCTATCTCATTGCACTTCGGATTTGCATTGGCCTCAGACTTAATGATGAGGAACATGTTTCATACAGCCTGTTGGCCATCTTTCTATCTTCCTGGGAGAAATGTGTGTTTCCATCTTTTGCCCAGGTTTTGTTGGGCTCATTGTTTTTTTTCCTGTGGAGATGTATGAGTTCACTGGATCTTATGGCTGTTCACCCCTTCTCCGATGTCTGTTCTGCAAACATCCTGTCGCAGTTGTGCTGTCTTTGCATTGAGTCGATGGAGTCGTTGGCCGGGTAGAAGCTTCTGTGTTGGATGGAGTCACGCTTGTTTCTTGTTTCTTTTGTTGCCCTTACCCAGTCACACATGCTTCTTCCAAGTAGGCGGCTATGCCAGATGGCAAAGAGCAAGCTGCCTGCATTTTCCCGCAGGAGTTTCATGGTTTCAAGTCTTCCATTCAAAGCTTTAATCCATTTCAATGTGGTATGTGTGCCTGGTGTAACATCATGGTCTAGTCTCATTGTGCCACTTGTGGCTCTGAAGTCTTCCCAGCACTGTTTCTTTTCGAGACTCTCCTTTCTCTGCTGTCTCCTCTTGGCTCCCGTGTCGAAAATGGGCTGCCCATATATGTGGCAGTTGACTGCTGGGCTCAATTCTGTTCCATGGGTCTGTGTGCCTATTTTGGGGGAAAGGCTGTGCTGTACCGGTACCTAGCGCTTTGTCCTATATTTGGCAATCAGAAAGTGTGATACATGCTGCTTTGTTCGTTTTCCTCAGGATTCCTCTTCCTATTCAGGGTCCTTTGTTGCCACATAGAAACTTTAGTATTCTCTCTTCTATTTCTGTGGGAAAGATTGCTGCAACTTTGACTGGGACGACATGGAATGCAGACATTGCTTTTTGCGGTATGGATGCTTAAAGTGTGTTCGTTCTTCCATTAAAAGAACATGGAATAGACTTCCGTTTCCTTGTGTCTTGTGGAATTTCTTTGCCCAAAGCTTTGCTAGATTTCGGTAGACATAGCTCTCTCCTGTTTGGCTAATGTTATTCCTAGATGTTTTTTTCTTTTTACTGGCATGCTTTCTTTTTCGCTGTTCGAAGTTTATGGCTGTGCTCACATCTGCTGGCCATGCTGCTGTATTTGCTGAGCAAGAGTAGCTTGGTATAACGTTGCTTCCCATATGCCTGTACACTGGGTCACACGCCTGGCCCAAAACGGCTGGATGAGCGGTGAGGAGGCTCACCCCCAGGATTCCATGTGGCCGACACTGGGTTGCCGACTCAGAACGCAGGGACTTCACGGCTGCCCCACTGGCTGGCCCCTTTCGTGTTCCATTGGCAACCTGCAGTTGAGTGGAAGGTACTTTAACATGTTACTTGAGCCCAACTCTGGCCCTGTGTAGATGAGGCCAGCTTCTTTTTCTGGACCACTGTGATGTCGGAGTATTTGTCAGAATCGTGTCTCTTTTCCAATCAGGCTTTGGGGACACAGGGTTTCAGAGCCCGCGTGGAGCAGTCCCAGAACTCACCCTTCCCAGTTAGCCCAGGTTTGACCTTCAATGCAAGTTTTGGGGTTGTGAGTTTCTCGGACTTTCAAACGTTCAAGCAGACCCTAACTAAACACTGAAGTCATTCACTGTGGATTATTGAGGTGTGATTTCTGTTTGCCTTCCATTTTCTGGGAGCTTGCTTTCTTTTCCATAGTCTAATCGTCATGGTTCTGAGCTATCTCCCTTCGATATGCTTATCAGTGTGTTCTCCTTCATTTCAAGTTAGGAGTTTGGTATTTCTTTAATCACCATAGGTTCTGTAGGCTGATGTGTGAGTGCTTTCGTTACTGTTGGGTGTTGTCTTGGAATTTCCATCGGTCATTTGAAGGAATCTTTGCCATCCTAGCCTAGATCCACCTGAGCACTGAGTAAACGTGGTCATCTTGGTTGGTTCGATATTGTGAGATCAGAAACGCCATGTTTGAGGTTGTCCTGGAAACCACCTTCCCAGACACAATGGTTCCGAGACAAATTAGATGAATCTGATGGATTCCTCTCTCCAGCTGAGAGATCCTTCTGTCTCTTTTCTAGATTTGGAAAGTTCAGAACTTCACACCTGATCCTTGAACGCTCCACTAGATTACGTCTAGATACTGGCTTACTTTATTTCCACAGGTTTTGTGATTTGTTTAATTTACCTCCTCAGCTGTGGCATGTTTATATTCCTTTAAATAGAATGGTAATGTTCTAAGTTTCAGCAAACATCGTTATGTGTGATGTCAAACACCTAATCAATACTCCTTCTACGGCAAGTATGGGGGAGGGAATCTCATTGATCTCAACTGAGCACTCTAGCCTGGGAGGACAGCCTTCACACAGTAACGAAGCTTTCTGCAAAAGGGTGCTTTTGCACACTCTTCCTGAGTCCTTCCAAACCAAGAGACATACCCCAAGCATGACAGGGGTCCATTCCTTCCAGGCTTCAAACAGATGCCTAGTGACACATTACCATGTACCCAGTGGGTGCCTATGACGCCAGAGCTATGGAAAGTGAGACTTCTCTTCACAGAATACTAGGGACCTAGGACCGAGGCCTCTATTCTTCTCTTCAATGTCTTCAAGAGATCATTCTTGACTTTGGATTATGAGTAAGGCAGAAGGCCAACATAGGTCTGATAAGCTCAAGGTCCGGCCTCTTGTTTCAAGTCAAGTTTCAAGCTTGAATCAGCATGGCCTCCCCATCGACTTGAGGAGATGGCAATGTTCTCCTCTCAGTGCTTGTCCCTCTGTTATCACTTCTTCCCAATGATTCCTTTCTTATCCATTGAATTAGCGTCTCTTGCATCTCTTCAGGTTTCTGTGCCCAGATTCTGTTTGCAAAAGCTGTATCTGGGTATCTGTCACTTGAGTATCCAAGCCTAGGCCAATCCCCGGGCTGGAGACCTGCAGCCATCTTGGGTGACATGTTTACCGTGATGTCATAAACACCCCCAGAATTCTAAGCTGTCCTGAAAACCTCCATGCACACAGTTCTTCACGACCATCTCATACCAGTCTGACTACTTCCCCTTTCCAGGTAGGATAGTTTTCCTTGTTCTGGATCCCGTGTCTGTTTATAACTTTATCCTCAAACTTTGAAAGGTCTACTACAATCCCGCTGGACACCAGTTTCTTTCCTTTCAGATTATCCTGGGTTTTATCTCTTATCTTTTGTGGATGAGTCCAAATGGGTGGACTTTCCCCAGAGAAAGCCCTGGAGTCCCTCCCGAGATTGACTTTCCTGGTCAATCCTCTGATGCGTAATGATCGTGTCATCTCCATTGCCACCTTGGCAGGTCACATGTTTTCCTTCCTTCATCATTTGGGGAAGTGTTCCTGATGCGTTCATAGATTGCAATATTCCCATGGTTCTTACTCTGACGTGTATTCATAACGTCTCTTCACAATTTCGACTTCTTTAGGATGTTTGTCTGCACCATACCATGAAATCTATATTTGCTAATGCTACTAATCTGATCCGAACCCGTGATGCTCGCCGATGAAGCCTGTACCACCCAAGTGGAATGTGGGAACTTACCCAGTACACCACAGGGCCGGCACTGAATTGGATTCTTGGACCAACATTTTGCCTGAACTGGGGAAGATGTTGGCCTGCGTTGATTATTTGTAAAGGTAATTAGTAGTAACATCATGGACGGTAACCTTTTCCTTTGGATCCTGAGTTTAGCACGGAACATGTTCTCTTGGTAGAGTTGTTCTTCATCTCTTTGCCACTGTCTACTTTTCTGTAGCATTATTAAGTACTTGGAGGTGATTAGCAATGCTTGGAAGTTCATCTTCTCTAATCTCTTTCAGCCTCCAAAGCTTTAGGCCATAAACCTGCTTGCCTTTTTGTAGTTTTGATTTTACATGAATTGATTGCCATAACCCTGCATTATAACACCCTATTGTTTTCAGATTTACAACCTCCTAGATTTAGACTTCTTTGTATGGTACATCATCTTCACCACCGTAAGCCTAATGACATGCCCATACCACACACTGGTGCCTAATCAACTCTTTCTTCCACTGTCTTCTGCCACCGATTCCCTCTGGGAACCACCAATCCCTTGTCATGTGCTACCTGTTTGTTTCTCCTTATTTTACTCTTCTCCTTGTGAGATCCTACGGTATGTGACTTTCTCCCTGGGGCTTCTTTCAGTTCCCCTCATACCCTCAGGAGCCATTCTGGTGTCACAAATGGCTGGACTGCACCCTTTCTTGCAGCTGAGTGCTATCCCATTGTGCGGCTATAGCCAATCTTCCTTCTCCATTCGTCCCTTGATGGGCCCCATGGCAATATCCAAGTCCTGGACATCAGGATTAAGGCTGTGGTGAACACAGCGGTGCAGGGATTCGTATGCGTTGGTGTTTCCAAGTTCTTCGGATAAATACAACACAGAGGAATAGCTGGATCATATGGTAGATGGATTCTGAAATCTCTGCGGAAATTCCACACCGCTTTGCATAGTTCCCGCACCGGCTTACACTCCCACCAACGGTGCAGGAGGCTTCCCTTCTCTCCACCTCCTCTCCGACACTTGTTGTTTCCTGTCTTGTTCCTTATGGGCATTCTGACCACAATGTGCTGTTATCTGATTGCCATTTGGATTTGCATTGGCCTTAGACGTAATGATTATGAACATGTGTTCAGACAGCTGTTGGCCATCTTTCTATCTTATTTGGTAAAACTCTGTTTCCATCTTTTGCCCAGGTTTTAATGGGCTTGTTGTTTTTTCTCTTGTGTTGGCATGTGCGGTCGTTGGCTCTTTTGGCTATTCAGTCCTTCTCCGATGTGTGGTTTGAAACATCCACTCGCAGTTGTTGTGCTGTCTTTGCATTGAGTGGATGGTTTCCTCGGCTGGGCAGAAGCTTCTGCGTTGGATGCAATCCCATTTGTTTCTTGTTTCGTGTGTTGCCCTTGCCCAGTCACACATGTTCCTTCCAAATAGGCGGCTATGCCACATGGCCATGAGCAAGGTGCCTGGTTTTCTACTAGAAGTTTCACGGTTTCAAGTCTTCCGTTCAAAGCTTTAATCCATTTCGAGGTGGTGTGTGTGCCTGATGTAACACCATGGTCTACTCTCATTGCGTCACATATGGCTGTGCAGTTTTCCAGCACCTTTTCTTCTTGAGACTCTCCTTTCTCCACTGATCCTCTTGCCTTCCTCATTGCAAACGGGCTGTCCGTATATGTGTGAGTTGACCTCTGGGCTCTCGATTCTTTTCCGTTGATCTCTGTGTCTGTTTTTGAGACCAGACTGTGCCGTTTCTGTACGTAGCACTTCGTCCTACATGTTGAAATCAGTACATGTGATATGTCCTGCTTTGTTCGTTTTCCTCAGGATTACTTTGGGTATTCAGGGTCCCTTGTTGCTGGATAGAGAATTAAGGATTCTCTCATATTTCTGTGGGAAAGATTCTGCAACTTTGACTGGGATTACATGGAATCCAGAGCTTGCTTTATCCGTTATGGAGGTTTCAAGTATTTTAGATCCTACATTCCTATAGCACGGAATACCCTTCCATTTGCTTGTGTCTTCTGGAAGTTCTTTCCCCAAAGTTTTGCTAGTTTCCGATTTCCATAGCTTGCACCTGTTTGGCTAAGCTTATTTCTGGAGATCTTATTCTTTTTTTGCTGAGGTTCAGTTTTTCTGTTCTTTTCAAGTTTTCATTAGTTTTGTTTCGGCTGATGTTTATGGCTGTGCTCAGATCTGCTGTCGATGTTGCTGTATTTGCTGAGGAATACTGATGCTGTCTGACTTTGCTTCCCAGCTGCCTCTACACTACCTCCCATGCCTCCCCGAGAATGGCTGGACCAGCTGTGATGCGGTTCACCCCCAGGATTCCGCATGGCCAGCCCCGGGATGCCGACCCAGAATGTGCAGACTTCACCACTGCACCACGGGCCGGCTCCTTTCATGTTCCATTGGCAACCTGCAGTTGAGTGGAATGGGACTTGAATATGCTACTTCAGCCCAACTCGGGCACTGTGTAGATGAGGCCAGTTTGTTTTTCTTCTCCACTGTGATGTCAGAGGATTTGTCAGAATTGTGTCTCTGCTGTCCCTGCAAACTTCATAGACACAGGCTTACAGAGCCTGATTTTAGCAGTCTCATAACTCACCCTTACCAGTTACCCTAGGTTTGACCTTCGCTTGGGTTTTTGGGATTGTGACTTACTCTGACTTTCGAACGTTCAGAGTATGTCTAAAACTGACATCTTTCTTTATGTATTATTCATGTGTGATTTCTGTGTGCCTTCCATTTTCTGGGACCGTTTTTTATTTTCCATGGTAGAATCGTTGATATGGGCTCAGCGAGCTGAAGACTCGAATGAAAGATTGCTTGGACTCTCAAGATCCTGCATTGGTGTTCTTTTATTGAGAGAACAGTACACGATAGCATGGGGATAGGACACATTAGCAGTGAAGAGCTACTGCTGCTGCTGCCTGGCGACAGGACCCATGGGTAGTCAGAGCTTTTGCTGCTGCCCTGACTAGAGTGTTAGGGCTAATTTCATAAGGCATGGGTATATGACTTATTTTTACTCTAAAAAGAAATAATGATGTAAAATGTCTTTAAATGATTTCAGTACAGATGGGGTCTGGACATTGTGTTGTCATATTTTTAGATATGAATCTGGCCATATAGATCAGCATGTAGGTGAGAATGCCCTGGGCTTCTCGCCCTGGGGCAGCCCTAATTCATACCATAAAAAAATCCACTGGGTCATATAGTTTGGCATGTAGTCCAGATCACCTTCAGCTTCCCTAGCTGGGGCAGCCCTGATCCACATCATAAAACCTCCCTGAACCTATTTGGACTGGAAATCTTTGGGGATATGGATGATGGTCAGTCTTCTGTGACTACTTCTGGCTGTACAGAGTCGTAGAGCTTTCCCTAAATGGGGCCATAGGTACACTTAGGCAGTTTAGTGGACCAGAAGTCTTGCCCCATTGAGTTAAAGCCTGAGAAGTTATACAGATCCTCTGGAGATGAGAGAGTCATTGACAAGAGGTGGTCCAGGAAGTGAAACATTTTTGACATGCATAAGACAAACAATGAAACAGACAACAAAATATCATAAGAAATACAAGCAGTATGTTAAACCCAATGAATAAGGTTTTGAAGTAGTGCAGAAACCTTGTCCTGACTAGGAGTTCAACCAATCATTTAGATTTAGGGTTGGTCAGACATGGATTTAATTTGGTGGCTGGGATAGGAAGCCAGAAATATTTTGACGGTAGTCAGGAATATACATACAACATTCAGTTCTTATAATGGCACAGGTGCCCCCTGGTGCTGCTGTCAAGACATCCAGTTCCGTTTGGATTTGGAGGACTGCCTTACACACTTGGGATACTTCTAAATTGAGCAGTGAAATGCTATGTTGTGTATCATATAATGCCTTCATAGTAAATTTGTCTAGGACTTCCATGCAAGACTTGAATATGCTACAAAAGTCGATTCCTAATTGGTGAAAGAAAATTGCGGAAAGATGGTCATACCAGTGGAAGACAGTGCTGGTCAAGTGCTGTTGCAAGTTGGGTAGGTTAGCAGGAGGAGATATAGTAAATGTAGTTCCACCTTGCATCCAGACAAAGCCTAGAGTGCATCGTCCAATCCATGCAGGTGGTAGCCAAGGTCATAAATTGGAGCCACATATCCACTGAGCACCGTTAGGGGCTAACCAATGCATTCTGGGCCGTCTATCCCAGTCAGTGCAAAAGAAAAGAGGTAGAATCTAATATCCATGAATGCCTACTATAGCTTCTACAGAAACATAATTTTTCTCTCTTAAATCACTCTCATTTTTACAAAAGATAGCCAAATCAGGATTAACAGGTTTGCAAATCAAGTGTAGTTTCAATACAACTTGCTCCAATTATTTACATAAGAGCAGCAAGAGTAGTAATTGTTCATACAGGCTTTTTTAAATGTGCTTCGCTGGATCTTTTCCTGCGGAATCTCACATTGAACTGTGAAGGCCTCTAGAGGCCAGAAAATAAAAGCCAAGGACTTGCCATCAGATTTGGCCTGAAGTACTTACAGATTTGAGTGGTGTTCTCTTTGAGGTCTCCCCAAATATTCGGAGGTTCCTTGCACCTGCCAGATAAACAAGCTTCCTTACTTACCAGGTAAGATTGCCAAAATCTCAGTAAACAAGGTACCAGGCCTGTGTTTCTGAGTGGCTGTATTCCAGAAAGTCCAATCTTTGTTCATGAAACGCTGTCTTGTCATATCTGAGGCTGTGTGTTTCAAATATGACATTCCAGTCAAAGCCTTGGTAATATAACCAATGTGTCCTGTTATAAGGAGAACAGATTCTTATGGAACTTATGCAAATATTGCCACGAAATGACCATACTCATTCACAAAGGGTTTCCAAATTCAGGAGGGATAAGGTAGGCAGAAAAAGATAAATGTTTCAGTTTTGCTCATAAAGGTATAATTTCACCAAATGGCTGTAAGTTTTAGTTAGCATAAGAGAAAAGAGAAAAAGATTTCCTTCATTATGAGAAGACAAAACAACACATCGAAACTCAACAATATTTCAAACAGAAGTCCTAAAAATTTATAATCGTCCTAATCAATGCACACAGTCCTGTATAATCAATTCTTGAGCTGAATCTTCTGTTAGCAGATCAATGAGCCTAGTTTCTGTTAGAATTCTGTCATTTCTTACTCCGTTCAGTTTTACAATCTGAAGGTTTATCAGAAACATGTCGTTTAGACTCTTTGTGTCAGAATCCTTTCCAGGAATTTCTCGGAAGTTGAAACATATTTGCAAAAGGAAAAAGCATCAGAGTAAAACAACAACTATCTGCAAATGGACAAAGAAATCAAAAGGGCAATTGGCAAAGAAACTTGACTACTTCTGTGACATATAACACTGCCAGATAATAAGTGAACTTATCACTGACAACCAGGGCAGATCAGAATTTTAGGAATGCTATCTAATTTTGAGACGTCTATATTAATAACATTTACCCATCAAATACCAGCTAAGAAAGTCTATTGTCGCTTATTTCACAATGTTTCCCATTTAATTTAATAGACCAAATAAGCCAAATTACTTTAACATTTTCCTCCTTGTAGGAAGAGAGAGCAAATTTCTTTGAGAAGTCTCAGGGACCCTCTGAAAATCCTCAGAGTAATCATTCTTCTGTCTACCAGGTCTAAAGAATGCCTTCATTCAGGATTTGAATATTTTTGAGTGAGAAGCTTGTCCCAACATATCAAAAGTTTTTAAAATGTTCAAATAGCAAACAACACTCACTGTGAAACAATGCTCAGGTATCCATTCAAAGTGATAACAGAAAGAGTCAGAAATATTAAGAGTAACCTCAGCCATTATTTTCACAAAACAGATTTGTCTCTTAGGTAGACGTACTCAAAGGAACAGCTCTTACATCCTCTTTACCAAGAGCAGATCAAAAGTTCAAGAAAATGTATCCTTTTAAAGAAAACCAAATTTGGTTTTCTGCACCTACTTATTATTAACATTCAAACTCATTCACTTAATTGAACTTACTTTAGTCTACTTGAGCAGGCATAAAACTCATTTCAGAATTCCTCCTTCACAAACCTTCTACATCTTTCTTTTTCATTTTCAGTACTTGTCCCAAAATCTTTCTTTTTTCCTTTCTAGTACATCAGGAGCAATTTATCTTTCTTAACCCATCAAACAAAAATATTTCCATTCTTTATACCTTTTTTACTGAAAACATACATTTTAACTTCCTTGAATACAGAGCTCTTTTTCTTAGTAAATTCCTGTAGCTTTAATTCCATAGGTAAGTTAGAACCTTTAACACTTAACGGACCTAGTAAACACTAAAAAGGTAAACAATTATGAAATGTCTTTTATATCAGCATTCTAAACACTTCACAACTTAAGAAACATGCCACTTCGCACTAAAACACAAGGCATGCTTTTTGATACACCCAAACGCTTTTAGCCTCTTCAATAAGAAGCCAAAAGTAGATAACTTAGATATGTTTAACAATAATGTCTGAGTGTTCCGTTCTATCCAAAAGTGACCCGCATATTCATCTTTTTATCATTTAACTTAACTTGGCAAAACTCAAGATTGTTACCAAAAAGGATTTCGAAGCTGTTTTTTTCCCCAAGTATACAGACCATAAAAGTTATTGTACTCACTTTTATGAGTTTTATGTATTTAAACCATTTGTTTCCAACAATTATGTTCACATTACTACGGAAACCTCATGAGGCATTAGACAAAACTGGTCATCATTTAAAGCTATTATTTTGCTGACAAATTTAACTGACAACGGGGACTTATATGACTAGTAAACCGAGTCTGAATGCCTGCATCCTATGCAAATACTGACAACTCTGACAAGAAGACAATTTTCAATGAAACCAACAAACTTAAAGAAGCTTTCATTTATCAAAGGTTAATTCACGTCACGTTAACTTTGAAAGTCACTCTGTTAATTTCGACTACATTTAGAATTTAAGAAAGCACTTACTTTAAGCCAACTAAACAGAGATCTTAATTTTGGCCAGACCATCCAGGGGTTAAAATATCACACGTATAATGTACACATAGACACATATACACAGAGACTGTACAACTATTGTTTTAAAAACTACTGCCATGAATCAGGTACAATAATATAAATCTCACCAGGTACAAATCAACACTTTGTTTTGAGCCTTTTTACTAATACTTATGGAGAAGACCCTCAAGATGCTAGACTTTTTGCAAGGGCACACTTATGGCCATTTATCCTTTCCCCTCCTTTTTTTTTTCAGTCTTAAGAATGAGTGATATGCTAGATAGTAGTTCCTGGAGAGGGGGGAAGATAATCCTTTTCATGGTAAAGGAACAAGGTGGAATCTGAACTGCCTCTAGAACTGTATTTCCAGTCTTGCAAGGATTTTCTAAGGATGGTTGCTCTTGATTTCTCAGAAACTGGACTGTAACTTGAAGGATGTTCTAGGTTAATCTACCTGTCCAACTGCACCAGAAAGGCAGAGAGAAACATCACACATTTTCTACCAGCTGGAGTTTCTGGGGCATAACCCATACAATTGAAAGTGTTTCTAATTAGTTAGAATGACCCTGAGTGATGAGTCTTAAGGGATGCTTATCTCATTCCCCACAGCAGTAAAGCCAGTGTCCGACTGACAGTGAAATGGAGAAGGGTGGAGTGCATGCAAAGGGCTTGAACTGCCTGGAGGCCAGGGCTCGCAGTACCCGGGTTGAGAATGAAGTTCCTTGCAAAAGGTTTTCAAGTTTTTCGATTTTACAGAAGTTCCAGGTTCTGGTCAAGTCCAGCCTGAACTTAACCCAGACTTGGTGACAACAGAGGACATGATGAGCAAAACAAAGAAAGGAAATGAAGACATCAGACCTCACCCTCATGGCCGCTCAAAGAGGGTTATCAAGAGAAGACTCACTCAACAGTTCCCATGCTGGGGCACACTACTGTAGCATGGCAGTTCACAGAATAAATCCCAGGTCTGCTACCCTCATAACCAACTCAGTAGGTGACTAAAACACTCAATGAGTCACCCCCCAAGAGAGAGCACCCTACTTGGGCTTTCCGGGGTGATCAGGCCCAGAAATGCCAAGTTTGGGGTCCCAGGGGTGGAAGCCATGACTGTTGACCGATTTCTTTGCTTCCCTGTTGCAAAGCTCCAAAGGAGACACAAAACGCCATTGCAACTCTAAGAAAGATGAAAGAGACAGGTCCATTAGCTTGAAAATCCCCCCTGAACCTGGGGCAGCATCCTACCTGTCAATCCTACTGTGAGGATCCTATAACAAGGGGAGATGGGGGTGTCCCCCAGGATTGCATCCATTGCATATCTTCCCTGGTATGCCTGGAAGTTACAGGGGCCTGGTGAACATCTTTCCTATTCTGCCTGGCAGTAATAGGTGCCTGGTTAATGGTCCCCAATAGAAAGGGAGAAGTTCAAGAGAGAACAGGATGGAGAAAATTAGTGAGGAATTTTCTGCCGCTCTGGGGGGCATTCTACCCAATTTCGTGTTGGAGGCATTCTCCGAGAAGGGCTTCCCATACACAACCAAAGGTTAGACTTTGGTACTTTCCTTGAACTGGAGTCCCAATTGGGACATTCACACAGTTCAGAGCATGGTCAGGTGCCATGGGAGTTATCCCAATCCAACCTTAGGAAAAGAAACCTTACAGGGGAGTCTTGCAGATTGCTGACCATCCTAATGACTTAAGTGGCTGACCCGTGCCCACCTAAAATTAGTACATTAGAGATAGAGTCAGGAAGGAATGGAGTAATTCACTCTACATCGCCCTTAGGCTTAAGGTACTGATTCTCTTCAAGCTGAATGCCATGATTTGCCCCATAGAGTAGCCATGGGCAGCAAACGTGGATTCATATAGCTATCCAAGACAGTTCCTGATGGAGAAGTGAATTTAGATTCATCCTCGAAACAGAGAGAGGCACAAGGAAGAAAAGGGCACTTACCAGAAGTTGAGCTCAGAAACCGATGAAGCAAGTTCCCGGTAGGGGGGCCACAATATATGATGGTGGGTCAGCAAGCTGATGAGTCGGAAGAAAGATTTCTTGGTCTCTCAAGGCCTGGCAGAGGTGCTCTTTTATTTAGAGAATGGTACAGGATAACATAGGGGCAGGACCCATGGGGAGTAAAGAGTTGCTTCCTGGGGACAGGACCTATGGGTAGTGAAGAGCTGCAGGCATGGGAACTGGACCCATGGGCATTGAATAGCTGCTGCTGCTGCATGGGGAAAGGAGCCATGGGCAGTCAGATGTCCTGCTGCTGCCCTGAGTTGAGGGTAAGGGCAAATTTTATAAGGCATGGGTACATGACATTTTTACTGGAAAAAGAAAAGATGATGTAAAAAGCCATTAAATGACTTCAGTACAGATGGAGTCTGATTATTGTGTGGTCGTATAACATTAGATACGAATTTGGCCATATAGATAGGCATGTAGGTGAGCATCACCTGGGCTTCTCTCACTGGGGCACCTCTAATTCATACCAAAAAAAATTCACCGGGTCATATGCTTTGACATGTAGGCCAGGTAACCTTGGGCTTTTCGAGCTGGGGCAGCCTTAATCCACATCAATCGTCATTGTCTTTCTCAGCTATCTCCCATAGATACGCTTATCAGTCCGTTCTCCTTCATTCCAAGTTATGAATTTTGTGATTCTTTAATCACCATATGTTCTCTAGGCTGATGTGTGAGTGTTTTCATGATTGTTGGGCATTGCCTTTGAATTTCCATCGTTAACTTGAAGGAATCTTTGCTGTCCTGCCTAGGTCCAACTGAGCACTGAGAACACGAGGTCATGTTGGTTGGTTTGACATTCTGAGATCAGAAACTCCAAATTCTAGGTTGTCCAGGTAACCACCTTATGGACATAATGTTTCTGAGACAAATTAGAGAAATCTGATGAATTCCTGTCTCCAGGTATGATATTTTTATGTCTCTTTTCTAAATTTGGGAAGGCTGGAACTTGACCCTGGATCCATGGTCCTTCTAGTAGATTACATCTAGATACTGCTTTACTTTATTTCTGTAGGGTTTGTAAGTTGTTTGATTTACACCCTAAGCTCTGGCATGTTTATTTTTCATTAAATATAAGTGTAATGTTCTAATTTTCAGCCAACTTCCTCACATATGCTGTCAAAACACATAGTCAATAATCTTCTACGGCCAGAGATGGGAGAGAATTTCGCTGGTGCCAAACTGAGCATTCTAGCTTTGGATGTCAGTCTTCACTTTGGATTGGTGATTCCCAGAGGGAATGAAAAAATCCAAAACGGCGTGCTGATTTGGGGCATAAAGGATTTGAGGCTGAAAGAGATTAGAGAAGATGAACTTCCAAGGACTGTGAGTCTCCTCCAAATGCTTAATGATGCTACAGAAAGTAGACCATTGCAAATAGATTATGGGGAATACTATGAAGAGAATGTGTTCCGTGCTAAACAGATGAACCAAGGGAAAAGGTTACCGTCTATGATGTTATGAGTAATTACATTCACGAATAATCACAGCAGTCCAT
This sequence comes from Equus asinus, assembly GCF_041296235.1. NCBI lineage: Eukaryota > Metazoa > Chordata > Mammalia > Perissodactyla > Equidae > Equus > Equus asinus. The sequence goes on along the minus strand of NC_091813.1, from coordinate 12,610,159 downwards.
CTTCTTCCCATGTTCAGGAAAAATATTGGTCCACAAGTAAAATTCAGGGCCAGCCATGTGTTCAGGAGTGTAAGTGCCCACATTCCTATTGGGTGGCCTGGGATTCATGGATTCGCATCACTGGTACTGATCAGAATAGTAACGTTGGGAAAGATAGATTTCATGGTATGGTGTGTACAGAGATCACAAAGAAGTCGAAATTGTGAGCATACGTTAGAGGTAGGCAATAGGAAAAAAACATGAAAATATTGCAATCTATCACACATCTGGTACACTTCCCTAAATACAGACTGAAGGAAGTGATGTGACCTGCATAGGTAGAATTGGCGGACTGCATGAGATGACACAATCATTGCACATCAGAGGCTTGAGTGGGCAACTTCAGCTTTGGATGGACTCCAGGACTTTCACTGGGGAAAGTCTACACATTCGGCCATATTCACAAAATGTAACAGATAAAACCCAGGATAAACTTAAAGTAAAGAAACCATGTCTAGAGAGAATGTAGTAGACATTTAAAAGTTCAAGGGTAAAGTTAGAAACCCACAAGAAATCCAGGAAATGGAAAACTATTCAAGCTGGAAAGGGAGAGTAGTCATGTGCATAGAAGATGCTGGGAGAACTTAGAAGTTTGAGGGAGTTTATGACATCACAGCGAACATGTCACCCAAGATGGCCTCATGGTTATAGTCTGAGGATTGTCCTAGGCTACGATACTCAAGTTAGAGATACCCAGAAGAGAATTTAAAAACAGAAACCAGGCACTGAAACTTGAAGAGAGAGAATACACGCTGATTAAAGGGGTAAGAAAGAAGTCATTGTGAGGAAGCAATAATAGGGGGACAAGCGCTGAGTGGAGAACATTGTAATCTACTCAAGTGTATGGGGAGGCCATGCTGATGCAAGCTTGAAACTTGATTTGAAACCAGAGGCTGGACTTGGGGCTTATCACACCTACATTGTCCTTCTGCCTTAATCATAATCCAAAATTAAGAATGATCTCCTGAGGACACTGTAGACAATGATTGATGCTTCCTTTCCTATGCCCCTAGCATTCATTGAAGAGAAGTCTCACTTTCCATAGCTCTGGCATTACAGAGGCCCATTGGGTACATGCTAATGTGTCACAAGTTATGTCTTTGAACCCTTGAAGGAATGGACCCCCTTCATGCTTCGTGTATGTCCAATTGTTTGACAGGGCTCCAGAATTGTGCTGAGAAGCACCCTATTCCAGATGGCTTCGTTGCTTTGTGAGGGCTGCCCTACCAGGCTAGTATGCTTGGTTTGGCTTCAATGAAATTCTCTCCCCGTATCTCTTGAAGTAGAATGATTATTAATATCGTGTATTGACAGCATATGTAAGGAGGTTGGCTCAAAATTAGAACATTACAATTATGTTTATAGAAAAATAAACATGCCAGAGCTGAGGATGTAAATCGAACAAGTAAAACACTCTATAGAAATATAGTAAGCCAGCATCTAGACGTAATCTAGTGAAACACTCAAAGATCGGGAGTAAAGTTCGAAACTTCCCAAATCCAGAAATGAGACAGAAAAGTATCTTACCTGGAGCAGAGTTCATCAGATTTCTCTAATATGTCTCAGAAACATAACGTCCGTGAAGGAGGTTGCCAGCACAACCTCGAATGTGGAGTTTCTGATCTCAGAATGTCAAAGCAACCAAGACGACCACGTGTTCTCAGGGCTCAGTGTCACCTCAGCCAGGATAGGAGTTTTCTACAGGTGACCGATGGAAATTCCAAGACAACACGCAACAATCACCTAAAGACTCAGACCTCGGCATACAGAACATACGGTGATTACAGAAATACAAAAGTCATAGCTTGCAATGAAGGAGAATGGACTGATAAGCATAGCAAAGAGAGATAGGTCAGAAAGACTGTAATGATTAGACTTTGGAAAAGAGAAAAATATCCCTGAAAATGGAAGGCCAATAGAAATCACATCTGAATAATCCACAGTGAAAGACTTCAGTCATTAGACAGACTCTGACTGGACGTTTGAAATTCCGAGAAAGTCACAAAGCCAAAAACTGCAGCGAAGGTCAAACCTGGACTAACTGGAAGGGTGAGTTATGGGACTGCTCCATGCGGGCTCTGAAAGCCAGCATCCAAGAAGCTAGACAGGACAGCAGACACACGATTCTGACAAATCCTCCGACATCACAGAGGGCCAGAAAAAGAAGCTGGCCTCATCTACACAGGGCCAGAGGTGGGCTCAAATAGCATATTCAAGTCACATCCCACTCAACTGCAGGTTGCCAATGGAACACGAAAGGGGCCGGCCAGTGGGGAAGTGGTGAAGTCCACGCATTCTGGTTTGGTAGCCCGGCTTTGGAGACATGGAATCCTGCGGGTGAGCATCCTCACGGCTCATCCAGCCATTCTGGGGCAGATGTGTGAGGTAGTGTAGAGGTAGATGGGAAGTGACATTAGACAGCTCCACTCTTCCACAGCAAATACAGCAGCATGGTCCGCAGATGTGAGCACAGCCATAAACTTCTGCCAAAACAAAGCCAATCGAAAGTTGCAAAGAATTGAAAAATTGAACCTCAAAAAAGAAAGCATGCCAGTAAGAAGTAAAAGATATCTAGCAATAACCTTGGCCAAACAGGAGAAAGCTATGGAAACCGAAATCCAGCAAAGATTCTGGGGAAGAAACTCCAGAAGACACAAGGAGACGGAAGGCTATTCCGTGTTCTTCGAATGGAAGAACTAACACACTTGAAGCGTCCATACCGCATAAAGCCATCTCTGGATTCCATGCAGTCCCAGTCAAAGTCGCAGCACTATTTCCCACAGAAATGGAAGAGAGAATCCTAGAGTTTCTATCCAGCAACAAAGGACACTGAATAGCCAAAGGAATACTGAGGAAAACGGACAAAGCAGCAGGCATCACACTTTCTGATTTCCAGATATAGGATGAAGTGCTAGGTACGGAAACAGCACAGCCTGGTGCCCAAAAGAGGCACACAGACCCATGGAACAGAATCGAGAGCCCAGAGGTCAACTGACACACATATGGACAGCCCATTTTCGACCAGGGAGCCAAGAGGAGACAGCAGAGAAAGGAGAGTCTCGACAAGAAATGGTGCTGGGAAGACAGCACAGCCACATGGAACACAGTGAGAGTAGACCGTGATGTTACACCAGGGACACACACCACCTTGAAATGGATTAAAGCCTTGAACGGAAGACTTGAAAACGTGCAGCTTCCAGGAGAAAATGCAGGCAGCTTGCTCTTTGCCATCTGGCTTAGCCACCTGTTTGGAAGAAGCATGTGTGACGAGGCAAGGGAAACGAAGGAAACAAGAAACAAGGGGGACTCCATGCAATGCAGAAGCTTCTGCACAGCCAATGACACCATCGACTGAATGCAAAGACTGTGCAACAACTGACAGCAGATGTTTGCAAACCACACATCGGAGAAGGGGTGAACAGCCATAAGATCCAATGAACTCATACATCTTCACAGGAAAAAAAAAACAGCGAGCCCAATAAAACCAAGGCAAAAGATGGAAACAGACAGCTCTCCCAGGAAGATAGAAAGATGGACAACAGGCTGTATGAAAACATGCTCATCAACATTAATTCTCTGCTCAATGCAAATATGAACGGCACTGAGATAGCAGCTCACAGTGATCAGAATGGCTATAAGGATGAAGACAGGAACCAACAAGTTTCAGAGAGGAGGTGGAGAGAAGGGAAGCCTCCTGCACTGCTGGTGGGAGTGTAAACCGGTGCATCCACTACGCGAAGTGGTGTGGAATTGCCTCAGAATTTTCAGAATCCATTTACCACATGATCCAGGTATTCCTCTGTGGCGTATATATCCAAAGATCTTGGAAACACTAATGCACAGAGATCCGTGCATCGCTGTATTCCCCACAGCCTTACTCCCGATATGCAACACTTGGAAGCCTCCCTGATGCCCATCAAGGGACGAATGCAGAAGGAAGATGGGCTATATCCACACAATGGCATAACACTCAGCTGTAGGAACAGATGCAGTGCAGCCATTTGTGACCACCTGAATGGCTCCTGAGGGTATCAGGGGAACTGAAACAAGCCCTGGGGTAAGGCCAAATACCACAGGATCTCACATACAAGGAGAAGAGGAAAAATGGACCAAGAAACAGGTAGCACGTGACATAGGATTGGCAGTTCCCAGAGGGAAAGGGGGGTGGGGGACGGAGGGACAAAGAGTTGATTAGGCACAAGTGTGTGGTGAGGGCCTGTAATGAGGCTTACGCTGGTGAAGATGATGTAGCCTACACAGAAGTCTAAATCTATGAGGATGTAGATTTGAAAGCTATAGGATGTTAGAATGCAGGGTTACGGAAATCAATTCACATAAAATCAAAACTCCAAAAAGTGGTGCAGATTTACGGCCTAAAGCTTTGGAGGCTGAAAGAGATTAGAGAAGATGAACATCCAAGGATTAGCAATCGCCTCCAAATGCCTAATGATGATACAGAAAGGTAGACCTTTGCAAAGAGATGAAGAGAAATACTACCAAGAGAACATGGTCCGAGCCAAATCATGAATCAACGGCAAATGTTACCGACACTAATGTTACTACTGCTTCCCTTCACGAATGATCGAAACAGGCCAACATCTTCCCAAATTCAGGCCAAAGGTTGGTCCAAAAGCCCAATTTGGGGACGGGCTGTGGTGTAGCAGGTAAGTGCCCACATCCGCTTGGGCGGCCCGGGCTTCACAGGCTAGCATCACGCTTGGGGATCAGATTACTAGCATTAGGAAATACAGATTTCAAGGTCTGGTGGTCACAGAGATCATAAAGAAGTAGAAATGGTGAGGAGACCTTATCAGTACGCACCATAAAAAGATCCAGGAGAATATTACAATCTATGAACGCATAAGGAACACTTCCCCAAATGATGAAGGAAGGAAAACATGTGACCTGCCAAGGTGGAATTATCAGACTGCTAACAGATCACACTATCAGTGTGCATCAGGGGAATGCCTGGGCAACTTCAACATGAGAGGGCCTCCCGGACGTTCTCTGGGGAAAGTCCACCCATTTGGCCATATCCACAAAAGATAAGAGATAAAACCCGGGATAAGCTTAAAGGAAAGAAACCGGTGTCTAGAGGGAACTTAGTAGACCCTTCAAGTCCTTGGAGAAAGTTAGAAACCGACAAGAAACACAGAGCAAGGAAAACTATCCTACCTGGAAAGGGGGACTAGTCAGATTGGGATGAGACGGCTCTGAAACACTGTGTGCATTGAGGTTGTCAGGACAACTTAGAATCTGAGGGTGTTTATGACATCACGGTGAACATGTCACCCAAGATGGCCGCATGTTTACAGTCCGAGGATTGGCCTAGTCTAGGACACTCAAGTGAGAGATACCCAGAAACAGCTTTTCCAAACAAAAACTTGAAAGGATCAAACAGACTCTGATTCAAGGGAGAAGAAAGGAATCATTGGGAACAAGCGATAATAGATGGACAAGCACAGAGAGGAGAACACTGTCATCTACTCAAGTAGATGGTGAGGTCGTGCAGATTCAATCTTGGAACTTGATTTGAAACAAGAGGCCAGACTTGGGGCTTATCAGACCTACGTTGTCCTTCTGCCTTACTCATATTCCAAAGTACAGAATGATCTCTTGGGGACGTTGAAGAGAAGAATCGAGGACTCCTTTTGTAGGCCCCTAACATCCTTTGCAGAGGACTCTACCTTTGCATAGCTCTGGCCTCACGGGGGCCCACTGGCTACATGCTAATGTTTCCCAAGAGATCTCTTTGAATCCTTGAAGGCATGGACGCCTGTCATGCTTAGGGTATGTAGCTTGGTTTGGAAGGGCTCTAGAAGTGTGCTGAAAAGCACCCTTTTCCAGAGGGCTTCATTCCTGTGTGAAGGCTGCCCTCCCAGGCTACAGTGCTCAGTTGGGCTCCAATGAAATTAACTCCCCCATCTCTTGCTGTAGAAGGAGTACTGATTCTGTGTTTTGACACCATATGGAAGGAGGTTGACTGAAAACTAGAACATTACCATGATGTTTAAAGAAAAATACACATGCCAGAGCTGAGGATGTCAATCAAACTGTAACAGACTCTGTAGAAATAAAGTAAGCCAGTATCTAGATGTAATCTAGGGGAGCGTTCAAGGTTCAGGGCTGAACGTCAAAACTTCCCAAATCCAGGGAAAGAGACGGAAGGATTTCTCACCTGGAGAGAGGAATTCATCAGACTCATCGAATTTGTCTCGGAACCATTGTGTCCGTGAAGGTGGTTGCCAGGACAACGTCTAACCTGGAGTTTCTCATCTCACAATGTCAAATGAACCAAGATGGACACGTGTCCTCAGTTCTCAGTTGGACCTAAGCTAGGATAGCAAAGATTCCTTCAACTGACAGATGGAAATTCAAAGACAACATCCAACAATCACCAAAGCACCCACACGTCAGCCTACAGAACATATGGTGATTAAAAAAATACAGAATTCCTAAAATAGAATGAAGGAGAACCCACTGATAAGCATATCGAAGGGAGAGAGATCAGAAAGACCACTACGATTAGACTAAGGAAAGAAAACAAGCTCCCAGAAAATGGAAGGCAAACAGAAATCACACCTGAATACTCCACAGTGAATGAAGTCAGTGTTTACAAAGAGTCTGCTTGAACGTTTGAAAGTCCGAGAAAGTCACAACCCCAAAATTTGCAGTGAATGTCAAACCTGGGCTAACTGGGAAGGGTGAGTTCTCAGACTGCTCCAAGCTGGCTCTGAAACCCTGTGTCCATGATGCTTGCTGGGACAGCAGAGACCCAATTCTGACAAATCCCAGTGGCCCGGAAAAACCACCTGGCCTCGTCTACACTGGACCAGATTTGGGCTCAAGTAGCATATTGAAGTCCCATTCCACTCAACTGCAGGTTGCGAATGGAACATGAAAGGGGCCGGCCAGTGTTGCATAGGTGACGTCCGCGTGTTCTGTGTCGGCAGCGTGTGGTTGGCCGCGTGGAATTCTGGGGGTGAGCCTCCTCACCGCTCGTGCAGCCTTTCTGGTGCAGGCATCCGAGGTAGTGTAGAGGCAGATGGGAAGCGTGTTAGACAGGGCCAGTCTTCCTCAGCAAATACGGCAGCGTTGCCAGCAGATATGAGCACAGCAGTAAACATCTGCCTAAACAAAACCAATTAAAAGTTGCAAATGATAGAAAAACTGAACCTCAAAAAAAAAAAAGCATGCTAGAAAGAAAAACAAGTAATCTAGGGATAACCTCCACAAAACAGGTGAAAGCTATGTAAACCGAGAAATAGCAAACCTTTGAGAAAGAAATTCCAGAGGACACAAGGAAACGGAAGGGAATTCAGTGCTCTTGGAATGGAAGAAAACGAAGAAAGCATGAGGTATCATCACAATGATTCCTTTCTCATGCCTTGGATCAGCGTCTCTTTGGTCTCTTCAAGTTTCTGTGCCCGGTTTCTGTTTGGAAAAGCTGTTTCTGGGTATCTCTCACTTGATTCTCCTAGCCTAGGCCAATCCTTGGACTGTAAACATGTGGCCATCTTGGGTGACATGTTCATCGTGATATCATAAACACCCTCAGAATTCTAATTTGTACTGACAACCTCCATTCACACACTGTTTCAGAGCCATCTCATACCAGTCTGACTACTCCCGTTTTCCAAGTAGGATAGTTTTCCCAGTTCTGGATTTCTTGTCGGTTTCTAACTTTCTCCTCAAACTTTGAAAGGTCTACAACATTCCCTCTAGACATGGGTTTCTTTCCATGAAGATTATCCCCGGTTTTCTCTCTTATCTTTTGTGGATGTGGTCAAACGGGTGGACCTTCCCCAGAGAAATTCCTGGAGCTCCTCCCAAGTTGAATTTGCCCAGGCAATTCTCTGATGGGCAGTGAGCGTGTCATCTCCTAGGAGTCTGACAATTCCACCTGGGCAGGTCACATGTTTTCCTTCCTTCATCATTTGGGAAATTGTACCTTATGCATTCATAGGTTGTAATATTCTCAGCGTTCATTTTCTGGTGTGTATTGAAAATGTCTCCTCAGAATTTCTACTTCTTTATGATCTCTGTGCCCACCATACTGTGAAATCTGTATTTCCTAATGCTAGTAATCTGATCTGCAACCCTGATGATAGCAGGTGAAGCCCGGGCCGCCCAATCAGAACTTGGGCACTTACCTGCTAACCACAGGGCCGACCCTGAATTGGGCTTTTGGACAAACCTTTGGCCTGATCTTGGGAAGATGTTGGCCTGCTTTGATCATTCGTGAAGGCAGTTAGTAACATCATGGACGGTAGCATTTTCCGCTGGTTCACGAGTTTAGCATGGAACACGTTCTCTTGGTAGTGTTCCTCTTCGTCTCCTTGCAATGGTCTACCTTTCTGTAGCGTCATTAAGCATTTTGAGGTGATTACCAATCCTTCGAAGTTCATCTTCTCTAATTTCTTACAGACTCCAAAGCTTTAAGCCGTGAACCTTAACGTCTTTTGGGAGTTTTGATTTTACGTGAATTGTTTGCCATAACCCAGCATTATAACATCCTATACCTTTCAGATCTACATCCTCATAGATTTAGACTTCTGTGTACGTTACATCATCTTCACCACCGTAAGCCTAATTACAGGCCCTCACCACACACTTGTGTCAAATCAAGTATTTCTCCCTCTGGGCCCCGCCACCTTTCCCTCTGGGAACCAGAAATCCCATGTCACGTGCTACCTGTTTCTTGGTCCTTTTTTTCCTCTTCTCCTTGTAAGTGAGACCCTATGGTATTTGACCTTCCCTCTGGGGCTTGTTTCCATTCCCCTAAAACCCTCAGGAGCCATTCTGTTGGTCACAAATGGCTGGAAGGCATCTGTTCCTGCAGCTGAGTGCTATGCCGTTGTGTGGCTATAGCCCATTTTTCTTGTCCCTTGATGGGCACCAGGGAGGCTTCCCTGTCTTCGATATCGGGAGTAAGGCTGTGGTGAGCACAGCGGTGCACGGATCTCTGTGCATTAGCGTTTGCAAGTTCTTTGGATATATATGCCACAGAAGAGTACCTGGATCATGCGGTAGATGGATTCTGAAAATTCTGAGGCAATTCCACACCACTTCGCATAGTGGCTGCACTGGTTTACACTCCCACCAGCAGTGCAGGAGGCTTGCCTTCTCTCCACCTCCTCTCTGAAACTTGTTGGTTCCTGTCTTCATCCTTATAGCCATTCTGACCACTGTGAGCTTCTATCTCAGTGCCGTTCATATTTGCATTGAGCAGAGACTTAATGATGATGAGCATCTTTTCATACAGCCTGTTGTCCATCTTTCTATCTTCCTGGGAGAGCTGTCTGTTTCCATCTTTTGCCCAGGATTTATTTGGCTCGTTGATTTTTCTCCTGTGGAGACATATGACTTCATTGGATCTTTTGGCTATTCACCCCTTCTCTGATGTGTGGTTTGCAAACCTGCTGTCACAGTTGTTGTGACGTCTTTGCACTGAGTCGATGGTGTCATTGGCTGGGCAGAAGCTTCTTTGTTGGATGGAGTCCCGCTTGTTTCTTGTTTCCTTTGTTGCCCTTGCCCAGTCACACATGCTTCTTCCAAATAGGCGGCCAAGCCAGAAGGCAAAGAGCAAGCTGCCTGCGTTTTCTCCTCGAAGTGTCACGGTTTCAAGTCTTCCATTCAAGGCTTTAATCCATTTCGAGGTGGTGTGTGTGCCTGGTGTAACATCACGGTCTACTCTCATTGTGTTACATCTGGTTGTGAAGTCTTTCCAGCACCATTTCCTGTCTAGAGTCTCTTTTCTCTGCTTTCTCCTCTTGGCTCCCTGGTCAAAAATGGGCTGTCCATAGATGTGTGAGTTGATTTCTGGGCTCTCGATTCTGTTCCATGCATCTGTGTGCCTCCTTTGCAGGCCAGGCTGTGCTGTTTTGGTACCTAGCTCTTCGTCCTATATGTGGCAGTAAGAAACTGTGATAATTGCTGCTTTGTTCATTTTCCCCAGGATTCCTTTTGCTATTCAGGGTCCTTTGTTGCTGGATAGAAACTTTAGGATTCTCTCTTCTATTTCTGTGGGAAAGATTGCTGCAACTTTGACTGGGACTGCATGGAATCCAGACATTGCTTTGTCGACAAAATAATCCGTAACCAATCTGTAAATGAAAATTTGGGGGAGTTTATTCTGAGCTTCAATCTGAGGATTATAACCCAGGGCCTTTCTACCCAAAGGAAGAAAGAGCATCAGAGAAGTGGGGTGCACAGACTGGTTGTATTCCCATCATAGAGGATGTTTCACATAGGATTGAAATGTCCCATTTACAATAGTCGCAAGACTGCTCTGTTGGCACAGCGATTGATGGAAATAGCAGGTAGGTCTTCTGTCTCAGTGAACACAGTAGGGTGGCAGTCTGTTGTCTCCAGCTGACTGGTCACAGGTGAGCTGGGTGGTCAAAGGTGAGTGCAGCAATCAGTTCCTAGCCTAGGGAGAAATGCTTATCCCTAAAGAAAGGCTAATGTGGGGGGAAGTTGCACCTTTATCTCAAGGGCCATAGGAAATGTCTAAGCAGATATGCAATGCGTGCTAAATAGCCATAGTCAGGCCCTTTTGGAAAAAACAAAATCAGGCCGAATTAGGTCTATACCAAATGGCTTCCTCATATACTCCAATATATCCAATTGCTTCCCATTTTTATTTGAACTTTATGCCGTATGGACGTTTCAAGTGTGTCCGTTGTTGCATTCGAACGGCATGGAATAGCCTTGCGTTTCCTTGTGTCTTGTGGAATTTCTTTCCCCAAAACTTTGCTAGATTTTGGTTCCCATCGCTTTCTCCTGTTTGTCCAAGGTTATTCGCAGGTATCATTTTCTTCTCACTGGCATGGGTTTTTTTTGAGGTTCAGCTTTTCCATTCTTTGCAACTTTTAATCAGTTTTGTTTGGCAGAAGTTTATGGCTGTGCTCAAATCTGCTGGCCGTGCTGCTCTCTTTGCCGAGGAAGAGTGGCACTGTCTAACATCACTTCCCATCTGCCTGTACACTAGCTCCGACGCCTGACCCAGAATGGCTGGACGAGCGTTGAGGAGGCTCACCCCCAGGATTCCACGTGGCCGACCCTGGCCTGCCGACCCAGAACACGTGGACTTCACCGCTGGCCCACTGGCTGGACCCTTTTGTGCTGCATTGGCAACCTGCGGTTGAGTGGAATGTGACTTGAATATGCTACGTGAACCCAACTCTGGTCCTGTGTAGATGAGGCCATGTTGTTTCTCTGGCCCACTGTGATGTCGGAGGATTTTTCAGAATCGTGTCTCTGCTGTCCAGTCTAGCTTGGTGGACACAGGGTTTCAGAGCACGCGTGGAGGAGTCTCATAACTCACCCTTCCCAGTTAGGCCAGGTTAGACCTTCCCTGCAGTTTTTGGGGTGGTCACTTTCCCGGACTTTCAATCGTTCAAGCAGAGTCTGTCTAAAGACTGACATCTTTCACTGTGGATTATTGAGGTGTGATTTCTGTTGGCCTTCCATTTTATGGGACCCTGTTTCCTTTTCCATGTTCTAATCATCATGTTCTTTATGAGCTTGTGCTTTGACATGCTTATCAGTGCGTTCTCCTTCACTCCATTTTAGGAATTTTGTATTTCTTTAATCACCATATGTTCTGTAGGCCAAGGTGTGAGTCCTTTCGTCATTGTTGGGTGTTGTCCTGGAATTTTCATCGTTCACTTGAGGGTATCTTTGCTATCCCAGCCTAGATCCAACTGAGCACTGACTACACATGGTCATCTTGGTTCGTTTGACATTATGAGATGATAAACTCCAGGTTCGAGGTTATCGTGGCAACCACTTTCATGGGCCCAATGGTTCCAACACAAATTAGATGAATCTGATGAATTCCTCTCTGCAGGTGAGAGACCTTCTGTCCCTTTTCTGGATTTGGGAAGTTTCGAGCTTGACCACTGATCCTTGAACTTTCCACTAGATTACGTCTAGATACTGGCTTACTTTATTTCTACAGGGTTTGTTATTTGTTTGATTTACATCCTCAGCTGTGGCATGTTTATTTTTCTTTAAGTATAATGGTAATGTTCTAATTTTCTGCCATCCTCTCTACGTGTGGTTTCGAAACACGTTCTAGTACATTCCTTCTAGACAGTAGTTTTTTTCCTTTAATATAGTCCTGGGATTTATCTCTTATCTTTTGTGGATGTGGCCAAATGTGTGGACTTTCCCCACAGAAAGTCCTGGAGTCCCTGCAAAGCTGAAGTTACCCAAGCAATCCTCTGATGAGCAATGATCATGTCAACTCATAGCAGTCTGGTGTTTCCACCTTGGCAGGTCAGATGTTTTCCTTCCTTCATCATTTGGGGAAGTGAACCTGATGTGTTCATAGATTGTAATATTCTCATGGTTCATTTCCTGGTGTGTATTCATAAGGTATCCTCACAATTTCTACTTCTTCATGATCTCAGTTGGCACCATACCTTGAAATTTATATTTCGTAATGCTCCTAATCAGATCTGCACCTGAGATGCCAGCCTGCCAGTCCCAGGCCGCCCAAGTGGAACATGGACACTCACCCACTACACCAGAGGGCTGGCCCTGAATTGGACTTTTGGACCAACCTTTGGCTTGAACTTGGGGAGATGGTCTGCATTGATTATTCGTAAAGGTAATTAGCAGTAACATCGTGGACAGCAACATTTTCAGTTGGCTCAGGAGTTTAGCACGGGTCATGTTCTGTTGGTAGTGTTCCTCTTCATCTCTTTGCAATCGTCTACCGTTATGTTGCATCATTAAGCATTTCGAGGTGATTGTCAATCCTTTGATGTTCATAATCTCTAAACTCTTTCAGCCTGCAAACTTTATCCCTTAAACCTGCTTGCCTTTATGGAGTTTTGATTTTAGGTGAATTGATTTCCATAACCTAGCATTAGAAAATCCTATAGCTTTCAGATTTACATCCTCATAGATTTAGACTTCTGTGTATGCTACATCTTCTTCCCCACAGTAAGCCTAATTACAGGCCCACACCCCACACTTGTGCCTAATCAACTCTTTCTCCCGCCGTCCACTGCCACCCGTTCCCTCTGGGAACCACCAATCCCATATCACGTTCTACCTGTTTGTTGGTCCTTATTTTAATCTTCTGCTTGTAAGTGAGATGCGATGGTATTTGATTTCTCCCTTGGGCTTGTTTCAGGTCCCCTCCCACCCTCAGGAGTGATTCTGCTGTCACAAATCGCTGGACTGCACTCTTTCTTACAGCTGAGTGTTTTGCCTTTGTGTGGATATAGCCCAACTTCCTTCTCCATTGGTCCTTTGATGGGCACCAGGGCGGCTTCCAAGTCTTGGATATCTGGAGTAAGGCTGTGGTGAACACAGTGGGACACGGATCTGTGTGCATTAGTGTTTCGCATTTCTTTGGATAAACACGCTGGAGAGGAATAGCTGGATCATATGGTAGATGGATTTGGAAATTTCTGAGGCAATTTCACATGGCTATGCCTAGTGCCCTCACCGGTTCGCACTCCCACCAGAGGTGCAGGACTCTTCCCTTCTCTCCACCTTCTCTCTGACACTTGTTGTTTCCTGTTTTGTTCCTTATAGTCATTCAGAACACAGGGAGCTGTCATCTCATTGCCGTGAGGATTTGCGTTGGCCTTATACTTAATGGTGTTGAACATGTGTTCATACAGCTGTTGGCCACCTTTCTGTCTTCTTGGGGTAAATCTCTGTTTCCATCTTCTGCCCAGGTTTTAATGGGCTTGTTGTTTTTTCTCTTGTGGAGACGTGTGTGGTCATTGCGTCTTTTGGCTATTCAGCCCTTCTGAGATGTGTGGTTTGAAACATCCTCTCCCTGTTGTTGTGCTGTCTTTGCATTGAGTGGATGGTTTCCCCGGCTGGACAGAAGCTTCTACGTTGGATGGAGTCCTGCTTCTTTCTTCTTTTCTTTGTTGCCCTTTCCCAGTCACACATGCTTCTTCCAAATAGGCGGCTACCCCAGATGGCAAAGAGCAAGCTGCCTGTGTTTTCTCCTAGAAGTTTCACTGTTTCAAGACTTCCGTTGAAGGCTTTAATCCATTTTGAGGTGGTGTGTGTGCCTGGTGTAACATCATGATCTACTCTTTTTGTGTTACATGTAGCTGTGCAGTCTTCCCAGCATCATTTATTTTAGAGACTCTCCTTTCTCCACTGTCTCCTCTTGCCTTCCTCATTGCAAATGCGCTGTCCATATATGTGTGAGTTGACCCTTGTGTTCTTCATTCTGTTCCATTGGGGTTTGTTTCTGTTTTGGGGACCAGGCTGTGCTGGTTCGGTACGAAGCGCTTCGTCCTACATGTTGAAATCAAAGTGTGATACGTCCTGCTTTGTTCGTTCTCCTCAGAATTCCTTTGGGTATTCAGGTCCCTTGTTGCTGGATAGAGACTTTAGGATTTTCTCTTCTATTTCCGTGGGAAAGATTGCTGCAAATTTGACTGGGATTTCATGCAACCCAGAGATTGCTTTATTCATTGCGGACGTTTCAGGTGTTTCAGATCTTACATTCCTAGAGCACAGAATACCCTTCTGTTTCTTTGTGTTTTCTGGAATTTCTTTCCCTAAAGCTTTGCTAGTTTTTGGTTTCCATAGCTTGCACCTTTTTATCTAAGCTTATTCCTAGAAATCTTGTTCTTCTTACTTGCATGTTTTTTTTCCAGAGGTTCAGTTTTTCTATTCTTTGAAACTTTTCATTGCTTTTGTTTTGGCAGATGTTTATGGCTGTGCTCACATCTGGTGGTGATGCTGCTGTATTAGCTGGGCAAGAATAACGCTGTCTGACGTTGCTGCCCATCTGCCTCTACACTACCTTGGACGCCTGCCCCAGAATATCTGGACCATCGGTGAGGAGGTTCACCTCCAGGATTCTGCATGGTCTGCCCTGGGTGCCGACCCAGAATTTGTGGACTTCACCACTGCACCACTGGCCAGCACCTTTCATGTTCCATTGGAAACCTGCATTTGATGTGGAATGTGAGTTGAATATGCTATTTGGGACAAATCTTGCACTGTGTAGACGAGGCCAGTTTGTTTTTCTTCTCCACTGTGATGTCAGAGGATTTCTCAGAATTGTGTCTCTGCTATCACGGCAAACTTCATCGACACAGGTTTTCAGAGCCAGATTTTAACAGTCTCATAACTCACCCTGACCAGTTATCCTAGGTTTGACATTTGCTACAGTTTTTGGGTTTGTGACTTTCTCTGTCTTTCGAACGTTCAGGGAATGTCTAAAACGGACATCTTTCATTGTGGATTATTCAGGTGTGATTTCAGTGTGCCTTCCATTTTCTGGGACGGTTTTTTGTTTTCCATGTTATAATTGTTGATATAGGCTCAGCGAGCTGAAGACTCGAATGAAAGATTTCTCGGACATTGAATGTCTGGCACTGGTGCTCTTTTATTTAGAGAATAGTATGGGATAGCATGGGGACAGGACCCATGGGTAGTGAAGAGTTGCTGCTGCTCCTTGGGGATGGGACCCATGAGCACTCAAAGCTCCTGCTGCTGCCCTGAGTTGAGGGGTAGGGCTAGTTTTACAAGTCATGGGTACATGATTTATTTTTACTGGAAAAAGAAATGATGTGGTAAAATGTCTTTAAATGATTTCAGTGCAGACGGGGTCTGGTTATTGTGCAGTCATTAAACTTTAGATACGGATCTGGCCCTGTAGATCAGCATGTAGGTGAGGATGAGCTGAGCTTCTCACCCTGAGTCAGCCCTATTCTACCTGCTCATATAGTTTGGCATGTAGGCCAGATCACCTTGGGCTTCCATAGCTGGGGCAGCCTTAATCCATATCATAAACACCCCCTGAACCCATTTGGACTGGAGAGGTTTGGGGATATGGACGATGGTCAGTCTTCTGTAACCACTTATGGCTGTACAAGGTTGCAGAGCTGTCCCTAAATGGGGTCATAGGTACAGGAAGGAAGTTCAGTGGACTGGAAGCCTTCACCTGTGGAGTTCAAGGCTGATAAGGTATACAGAGCCTCTGGAGACGGGAGAATCATTTGACGAGAGGTGGTCCAGGAGGTGAAACTTTTTTCACATGCGGAAGACAGACAATGAAACAGACAACAAACTATAATAAGAAATGCAAGCAGTATGTTTGATCCAATGTATAACGTATGGAAGTAGTGCAGAAACCTGGTCCTGACTTGGAGTTCAACCAATCGTTTAGAGTTAGGGTTGATAAGACATGGATTTAATTTGGTGGTTGGGATAGGAAGCCAGAAATATTTTGACGGTAGTCAGGAATATAGACACAACATTCAGTTTTTATAATGGCATAGGTGCCCCCTTGTGTTGCTGTCAAGACATCCAGTGCCATTTGGATTTGGAGGACTGCCTTACACATTTGGGATACTTCTAAATTGAGCAGCGAAATGCTATGTTGTGCATCATCTAATGCCTTCATAATAAATTTGTTTAGGACTTCCATGTGCAAGACGACACTTTCCATTCCTAATTAGGGAAGGAAAATTGCGGAAAGATGTTCATACCAGTGAAAGACAGACCTGGTTCAGTGCTGCTGCAGGTTGGGTAGGATAGCAGGAGGAGATGTAGTAAATGTAGTTCTACCCTGCATCCAGCTAAAGCCTAGTGTGCATCGTGCAATCCACTTAGGTGGCAGCAAAGGCCATAAATTGGAGCCGCATAGCCACTGAGCACCATTAGAGACTAACCAAAGCGTGCTGGGCTGTCTATCCCAGTCAGTCCCAAACCAATCAGTACTTTTTTAAGACTATGATATCAGAACACATATAACAGCGAATTTTTCCCATAGGTCGGCTGTTATTAGGCCATGTATCACAAGTGTGATTGGTTTGTTCCCAACAGAGAGTGACCTTTTACTGAGTTGACCACTAGTAGGAGTGAACCAAATACATTCATCCCAAATTTCATATGGTCCATCCTGTGTGTATCCATAAGTTGGGGACTTTCCCTTTGGAACTTGTTGTTTCGGATCCACCTGTGACAAGGCAAATCTAGTTAGTATTTGGGGAGTAGTTTTAAAGGAAAATGTTTGATTGTGGCCAGGGAACTCGCACGTGTCAGACATAGATGAGCACAAGGAGACATTACGATTAGTAATAGATGAATCTTGTGGATGAAAAGAGCTAGAATCTAATATCCATGAATGCCTACTATAGCTTCTACAGAAACATAGTATTTTCTCTCTTAAATCACCCTCATTTTTACAAAAGATAGCCAAATCAGGATTAACAGGTTTGCAAGTTAAGTGTAGTTTCAATACAACTTGCTCCAATTATTTACATAACAGCTACAAGAATAGCAATTGTTTATACAGGCTTTTTAAAATCTGCTTTGCTGGAAATTTTTATGAGGAATCACAGATTGTACTGTGAAAGCCTCTAGAGGCCAGAAAAGCCAAGCCAAGGATTTGCCATCAGATTTTGCCTGCAGTACTTACAGATTTGAGTGGAGTTCTCTTTCAGGTCCCCCAAAGTATTCAGAGGTTACTTGCACCTGCCTGAGAAGCACGTTTCCTTACTTAACGGGTAAGATTGCCAGAATCTCTGTAAACAAGGTACCAGGCCCGTGTTTCCGAGTGGCCGTATTCCAGAAAGTCCAACCTTTGTTCCTCAAATGCTGTCTTGTTATATCTGACCCTGTATGTTTCAAATAAGACATTCCAGTCAAAGGGAGAAGCTTGTCAAAACATATCCAAAGCTTTTAAAATGCTTGTTCAAATAGGAAACAACACTCACTGTGAAACAATGCTCAGGTATCTATTCAAAGTGATGACAGAAAGAGTCAAAAATCTTAAGAGTGACCTCAGTCATTGTTTTCACAAAACACATTTCTCTCTTGGGTAGACTTACTCAAAGGAACAGCTTTTATAACGTCTTTATCAAGAGCAGATCCAAAGTTCAAGAAAAAGTATCCTTTTAGAGAAAACCAAATTTCAATTTCTGCACCTACTTATTTTGAACATTCAAACTCATTCACTTAATTGAACTTACTTTAGTCTACTTGAGTAGGCATAAAACTCTTTTCAGAATTTCTACTTCACAAGCCTTCTACAACTTTCTTTTTCGTTTTCAGAATGTGTCAACAACTTTTTCTTTTTTCCTTTCTAGTACATTAGGACAAATTTACCTTTTTTCACCCATCAAACACAAATATTTCCATTCTTTATACCTTTTTTACTGAAAGCATACATTTTAACTTCCCTGAATACAGAGCTCTTTTCCTTATTAATTTCCTGTAGCTTTAATTCCATAAGTTAATTAGAACTTTTAAGGCTTAACAGATCTACTAAACACTAAAAAGTAAGCAATTATGAATTGTCTTTTGTATCAGCAGTCTAAACACTTCATAAATTTAGAAACATGCTGCTTTACAATAAAACACAAGGCATGCTTTTTGATACACCCACACGCTTTTAGCCTCTTCAAGAAGAAGCCCAAAGTAGATAACTTAGATATGTTTATTAATAATGGTTCAGTGTTTCAGCCTATCCAAAAATGACCCGCATATTCATCTTTTTATCATTTAACTTAACTTTTCAAAAGTCAAGATTGTTACACAGAAAAATTTTGAAGCTGTTTTGTTTCAACAAGTATACTGACCATAAAAGTTATTGTACTCACCTTTATGAGTTTTAAGTATTTAAACCATTTGTTTCCAACTACCATGTTCAGATTACCTATGGAAACCTCATGAGGAATTAGACAAAACTGGTCATCATTTAAAGCTATTATTTTACTGACAAATTTAAGAAAGTGAACTTATATGACTAGATAACCCAGGCTGAATGCCTGCATCCTATGCAAATACCGACAACTCTGACAACAAGGTAATTTTCAATCAAACCAACAAACTTTAACAAGCTTTCATTTACCAAAGGTTAATTCACATCACGTTAACTTTGAAAGGCACTGAGTTAATTTCTACTACATTTAGAATTTATGTAAGCACTTTCTTTAAGCCAACTAAACAGAGATCTTAATTTTGGCCATACCATCCAGGGGTAAAAATATCACACGTATAATGTACACATAGACACACATAGACAGAGACTGTACAACCATTGTTTTAAAAACTACTCCAGTGAGTCAGGTACAATAATATAGAGCTCACCAGTTATGAATCCACACTTTGTTTTGAGCCTTTTTACTAATACTTATGGAGAAGACCCTCGAGATGGTAGACTTTTTGCAAGGGTGCACTTATGACCATTTATCCTTTCCCCTCCTTTTTTTTCACTCTTAAGAATGAGTGATGGGCTACATAGCAGTTCCTTCAGAGGGGGAATGAGAATCCTTTTCATGATAAAGGAAGTAGGTGGAATCTGAACTGCCTCTAGAGCTGTCTTTCCAGTCTTGCAAGTATTTTGTAAGGACAGTTGCTCTTGATTTCTCAGAAACTGGACTGAAACTTGAAGGACATTCTAGGTTGATCTACCTGTCCAACTGCACCAGAAAGGCACAGAGATACATCACAAATTTTCTCCCAGATGAAGTTTCTGGGGCATACCCATACAATTGAAAGTGTTTATAATTAGTTAGAATGACCCTAAGTGGTGAGTCTCTTGGGATGCTTACGTCATTCCCCATGGCAGTAAAGCCAGTGTCGGACTGACAGTGAACTGGACAAGGGTGCAGTGCCTACAAAGGCCTGGAACATGCTGGAGGACGGGGCTCCCAGTACCTCGGTTGAGAGTTAAGTCCCTTGCAAAATATTTTCAAGTTTTTCAATTTTACAGAATGTCCAGTTTCTGGTCAAGTCCAGCCTGAACTTAAGCTCGACTTGGTGACAACAGAGGACATGATGAGCAAAACAAAGACATTAAAAGAAGACACCAGACCTCACCCTCATGGCCATTCCCAGAGGGTTATCATGATAAAAGTCACACAACAGTTCCAATGCTGAGGCACACTAGCGAGCATGACAGTTCACAGAATAAATCACAGGTCTCCTAACCTCATAGCCAATTCAGTAGGTGACTAAAATACTCAATGAGTCAACCGCCAACAGAGGGCACCCTACTTGGCATCACCGGGGTGATCAGACCCAGAAAGCCAAAGTTGGGGCTCCCAGTGTTGGAGGACTTGACTGTTGAAAGATTTCTTTCTTTCCCAGTTGCAAAGCTCAAAAGGAGACGAAATTGGCCATTTCAACTCTAAGAAAGATGAAAGAGACAGGCCCAATACCTTGAAAATCCTCCCTGAACCTAGGGAAGCATCCTACCTGTTGTTCCTACTGTGGGGTGCCTATAGCAAGGGGTGATGGGGGTGTCCCCCAGAATTGCATCCCTTGGATACCTTCCCTGCTATGCCTAGCAGTAACAGGTGCCTGGTGAACATCTTTCCTATTCTGCCTGGAAGTAATAGGTGCCTGGTGAGTGGTCCCCAAGAGAAAAGGAGAAGTTTAAGAGAGAACATGATGGAGAAAAATAGTGAAGAAGTTTCCACCACGCTGGGGTCATTCTACCCAATTGCGTGTTGGAGCGATTCTCCAAAGAAGGGTTTCCAATACTCAGCCAAAGGTTAGACGTTGGTACTTTCCCTGAACTGAAGTCCCGATTGGGACATTCACACAGTTTAGATGGTCAAGTGCATGGGAGGTATCCCAATCCAGCTTTAGGGATAGAAACCTTCCACGAGAGTCTTGGAGATTGCCAACCATCCTAATGACTGAAATGGCTGACCCGTTCCCACGTAAAATTTATGTATTAGAGATAGGGTCAGGAAGGAATGGATTAATTCATTCTACATCACTCTTAGGCTTAAGGTACTGATTCTCTTCAAGCTGAATGCCAGATTTGCACCATAGAGTAGCCATGGGCAGCAAACATGAATTCATACAGCTATTCAAGACAGTTCCTGATGGAGAAGTGAATTTAGATCCATCCTCGAAAAAGAGAGAGGCACAAGGAAGGAAATGACACTTACCAGAATTCGAGCTCACAAACCAATGAAGCGCGTTCCCGATATGGGCCACGAGATATGATGTGGGGTCGGCAAGCTCAAGAGTTGAAAATAAGATTTCTTGGACCCTCAAGGTCTGGCAGTGGTGCTCTTTTATTTAGAGAATAGTACAGGATAGCATGGGGACAGGACCTATGGGCAGTGAAGAGCTGCAGGCATGGGGACAGGACCCATGGGCAGTGAAGAGCTGCTGCTGCTGGGGCATTGGGAAAGGACCCATGGGTAGTCACAGCTCCTGCTGCTGCCCGGAGTTGAGTTTAAGGACTAATTTTCTCAGGCATGGTTACGTGACTTATTTTTCCTGGAAAAAGAAAAGATGATGTAAAAAGTCATTAAATGATTTCAGTTCAGATGGGTTCTGGATATTGTGTGGTCATATAACACTAGATACGAAACTGGCCCCATAGGCATGTAGGTGAGCATGACCTGGGCTTCTCTCACTGGGGCACCTATAATTCATACCAAAAGAAATTCAACGGGTCCTATAGTTCTGCATGTTCACCAGCTAACCTTGGGCTTTCGAATGGGGGCAGCCTTAATCCACATCAATCCTCATGGTCTTTCACAGCTGTCTCCCATAGATATGCTCATCAGTGTGTTCTCTTTCATTTCAAGTTAGGAATTTTGTATTTCTTTAATCACCATATGTTCTCTAGGCCGATGTGAGTGCTTTCGTGATTGTTGGGTTTTGTCTTTGAATTTCCATCGTTCACTTGAAGGAATCTTGGCTATCCTAGCCTAGGTCCAACTGAGCACTGAGAACACGAGGTCATCTTGGTTGGTTTGACATTTTGAGATCAGAAACGAAAATTTTACTTTGTCCTGGCAACCACCTTATGGACATAATGTTTCCGAGACAAATTAGACAAATCTAATGAATTCCTCTCTCCAGGTAAGATATTTTTATGTCTTTTTTTCTGAATGTGGGTAGGCTAGACCTTGACTTCGGATCCTTCATTGTTCCAGTAGATTACGTCTAGATACTGGTTTACTTTATTTCTGTAGGGTTTGCTAGTTGTTTGGTTTACATCCTCAGCTCTGGCATGTTTATTTTTCGTTGAATATAAGTGTAATGTTCTAATATTCAGCCAACTTCCTCACATACGGTGGCAAACAACATACTCAATACTCTTCTATGACAAGAGACAGGGGGAGAGAATTTCATTGGGGCCAAACGGAGCATTTTAGCTTTGATGGCAGCCTTCACTTTGGATTGGTGGTTCCCAGAGGGAAAGAAAAAATCCAAAAAGCTGTGCAGACTTCCAGCATAAAGCTTTTGAGGCTGAAAGAGATTAGAGAAGATAAACTTTCAGGGATTGTGAATCTCCTCCAAATGCTTAATGATGCTACAGAAAGGTAGACCATTGCAAATAAATTAAGAAGAATACTACAAAGACAACGTGTTCCATGCTAAACTCATGAACCAAGGGAAAATGTTACCTTCTGTGAGGTTACTACTCATTACCTTCACGAATAATCACAGCAGGCCAGCTTCTTCCCAAGTTCAGGCAAAAGATTGGTCCAAAAGTAAAATTCAGGGCCAGTCATGTGTTCTGGTGTGTA
This sequence comes from Equus asinus, assembly GCF_041296235.1. Taxonomy (NCBI): domain Eukaryota; kingdom Metazoa; phylum Chordata; class Mammalia; order Perissodactyla; family Equidae; genus Equus; species Equus asinus. The sequence goes on along the minus strand of NC_091813.1, from coordinate 12,587,612 downwards.
AGAGCCCACGTTCCTAGTCTGTGGCCTGGGACTCATGGATTCGCATCACGGGTGCTGATCAGATTAGTAACATCAGGAGAGATAGATTTCATGGTATGGTGCGGGCAGAGATCATACATAAGTGGAAATTGTGAGCAGACCTTATACATATGCACCAGGAAAACAACATGAAAATATTGCAATCTATGACGCATCTGGTAGACTTCTCAAATACAGAATGGAGGAAGTGATGTGACTTGCATAGGTGGAATTGTCGGACTGCACAGGATGACACGATCATGGAACATCAGAGGATTGGCTGGGCAACTTCAACTTGGGAGGGACTCGTGGAGTTTTTCTGGGAAAGTCTACATATTTGGCCATATCCACAAAATGTGACAGATAAAACCAAGGATAAACTTAAAGTAAAGAATCCAGTGTCCAGAGAGAATGTAGTAGACATTTAAAAGTCCAAAGATAGTTATAAACAGAGTAGAAATCCAAGAAATGGAAAACTATCAGACTGGTATCAGATGGCTCTGAAATACTGTGTGCATGGAAGACGCCGGGACAACTGAGAAGTTTGAGGGTGTTTATGACATCACAGTGAACATGTCACCCAAGATGGCCTCATCTTTATAGTCCGAGGATTGTCCTAGGCTAAAATACTCAAGTGAGAGATACCCTGAAAAGAATTTAAAAACAGAAACCAGCACTGAAACTTGAAGAGTTAGAATTGCCGCTGATGAAAGGGATAAGAAAGAAGTCATTGTGGAGAAGCAATAAATAACAGAGAGACAAGCACTGAGTGGAAAACATTGTTATCTACTCAAGTAGATGTGGAGGCCGTGCTGATTGAAGCTTTCAACTTGATTTGAAACCAGAGGCTGGACTTGGGTCTTATCAGACCTACGTTGTCCTTCTGCCTTAATCATAATCCCAAATCAAGACAGATCTCCTGAGGACATTGTAGAGAAGGGTCGATGCTTCCCTTCCTATGCCCCTAGCACTCATTGAAGAGAAGTCTCACTTTCCATAGCTCTGGCTTTACGGAGGCCCACTGGGTACATGCTAATTTGTCACAATACGTCTCTTTGAACCCTTGAAGGACTAGAACCCCGTCATGCTCCAGGTATGTCGCATTGTTTGGCAGGGCTCCAGAAGTGTGCTGAGAATCACCCTTTTCCAGAGGGCTTCATTGCTTTGTGAGCGATGCCCTACCAGGCTAGTGTGCTCAGTTTGGCTCCAATGAAATACTCTCCCCCATCTCTTGGAGTAGAATGATTACTGATGACGTGTATTGACACCATGTGAAAGGAGGTTGTCTGAAAATTAGAGCATTACAATTATCTTTATAGAAAAATAAACATGAGGTTGTAAATCAAACAAATAACACACCCTATAGAAATACAGTAAGCCAGTATCTAGACGTAATCTAGTGGAACAATCAAGGATCGGGGGTCTAGATCGAAACTTCCCAAATCCAGAAATGAGACAGAAAAGTATCTTACCTGGACGGAATTCATCACATCTGTCTAATTTGTCTCGGGTGCATTATGTTCATGAAGAAGGTTAACATGACAAACTAGAATTTGGAGTTTAAGATGTCAGAACGTCAGACCAACCAAGATGAACATGTGTTCACAGTGCTCATTTTGACGAAGGCTAGCATGGAAAAGATTGCTACAAGTGACCAATGTAAATTCAAAGACAACACCCAACAATGAAAAGCACTCACACGTAGGCCTATAGAACATAGGGTGGTTAAAGAAATAGAAAATTGATACCTTGGGATGAAGGAGAACGGGCTGACAAGCATACCAAAGGGGGAAATCTGAGAAAGACCACGATGATTATGCTATGGAAAAACAAAACGGGCTCAAAAGAAGGAAGGCAAACACAAATAACACCTGAATAATCCACAACGAAAGGTGTCAGACTTTAGACAGACTCTGCTTGAACTTTTGAAAGTCAGAAAGTGACACAAACCAAAAAACTGCAGCGAGGTAAAACCTGGGCTACCTGGAAAGGGTGGGTATGAGACTCCTCCAAACGTCCTATGAAACACTGTGTCCATGAAGCTTGCCAGGAGAGCAGAGACACAATTATGACAAATTCTCTGACATCGCAGTTGACCAAAAATACAAACTGGCTACATCTACTCAGTGCCAGAGTTGTGCTGAAGTAGCCTATTTAAGTCACATTCCACTCAAATGCAGGTTGCCGAGGGAACATGAATGGGGCTGGTCAGTAAAGAATCAGGGAAGTCCAAGCACTCTGAGTTGGCATCCAGGAGTTGGCAGGGTAGAATCCTGGGGGTAAACCTCCTCACCGCTGGTACAGCCATTCTTGGGCGGGAGTGGGAGGTAATGTAGAGGCAGATGAGAAGCGACATTACACAGAGCCACTCTTCCTCAGCAAATACAGGAGCATTTCCAGCAGATGTGAGCACAGTGATAAATCTCTTTCAAAAGGAAACAAATTAAAAGTTGCAAAGAATAGGAAAATTGAACCTCAATAAAAAAGAAAAAGGATGCCAGTAAGAAGAATAAGATACCTAGGAATAACCTCACCCCAACAGGTGAAAGCTCTGTAAACAGAAAACTAGCAAACCTTTGCAGAAAGAAATGGGAGAAGACACAAGGAAGCAGAAGGATATTCCATGCTCTTGAAATGGAAGAATTAACACACTTGAAATGTCCACACCGCATAGAGAAATCTCTTGATTCCATGCAGTGCCAGTCAAAGTTGCAGCAATATTTCTCACAGAGATAGAAGGGAGCATCCTAAAGTTTACATCCAGCAACAAAAGACCCCGAATAGCCAAAGGAATCCTGAGGAAAAAGAACAAAGCTCAATGTATCACACCATTTGATTTCAAAATATAGGATGAAGAAATTGAAATGGAAGAAGCGCAGGCTGGGATGCAAAACAGAGAAACAGAGCCATGGAACAGAATCAAGAGCCCAGAGGTATAGGGACACATATACGGACAGCCCATTTTCGATCACGGCACCAAGAGGAGACAGTGGAGAAAGGAAAGTCTCTACAATGAATGGTGTTGGGAAGAGTGCAGAGTCTCGTGTAAGACAAGGAGAGTAGACCATGGTGTTACACCAGGCACAAACATCAACTCGAAATGGATTAAAGTCTAGAATGTAATACTGGAAACCATGAGACTTCTGGAAGATAACGTAGGTAGGGTGCTCTTTGTCATTTTTCTTAGCCTCATATTTGGAAGAAGCATATCTGTCTGGGAAAGGGCAATAAAGGAAACAAGAAACAAATGGGACTACATCAAACACAAAAGATTTGCATAGCCAAGGAAGTCATTGATTCAATGCAAAGACAGCACAACAACTGGGAGAGGATGTTTGCAAACCACACATTGGTGAAGGGGTGAATAGCAAAAAGAGCCAATAAACTCATACGGCTCCACAAGAAAAAAAAAAAAAAAAACAAGCCCCATTAAAATCTGGGCAAAAGCTGGAAACAGAGATTTCTCCCAGGAAGATAGAAAGATGGTCACCAGGCTGTATGAAAACATGTTCATCATCATTAAGTCTCTGGTCAGTGCAAATCTGAAAGGCAATGAGATAGCAGCTCACGGCAGTCAGAATGGCTATAAGGATGAAGACAGGAAATAAGATTCGGAGAGGAGGTGGAGAGAAGAGAAGCCTCCTGCACTGCTGGAGGGAGTGTAAACAGGTGCAGCCACGACACAAAACGGTGTGGAATTGCCTTAGAGATTTCAGAATAGATCGACCATATGATCCAGCTATTCCTCTGTGGTGTGTTTATCCAAAGAACTTGGAAACACTCATACAGAGAGATCGGTGCACACCTCTATTTGCCCTGGCCTTATTCCCGATATCCAAGACTTGGAAGCCTGCCTGGTGCCCATCAAGGGATGAATGGAGAAGGAAGATGGGCTATAGCCACACAAAGGCATAGCACTCAGCTATAGGAACGGATTCAGGCCAGCCATTTGTGACCACCAGAATGGCTCCTGAGGGTATTGGGGGAACTGAAAGAAGCTCCAGGGGTATGGTCAAATACCACAGGATCTCACATACAAGGAGAAGAGCAAGAACGGACCAAGAAACAGGTATCACATGACAATGGATTGGCATTTCCCAGAGGGAAAGTGGGGCAGTGGCCAGAGAGAGAAAGTGTTGATTAGGCACAGATGTGTGGTTAGGGACAGTAATTAGGCTTACGTTGGTGAAGATGATGTAACCTACTCTGAAGTCTAAATCTATGTGGATGTAGATCTGAAAGCTATAGGTCATTATAATGTTGGGTTATGGCAATCAATTCACATAAAACCAAAACTCCCAAAAGAGATGCAGATTTACAATCGGAAGCTTTGGAGACAGAAAGACGTTAGAGGAGATGAACTTCCAAGTATTGGTAATCACCTCAACATGCTCAATGATGCTACAGAAAGGTAGACCTTTGCAAAGAGATGAAGAGGAATACTACCAAGAGAACATGTTCCGTGCTAAACTCATGAACCAACAGAAAACATTACCGTTCATGATGTTACTACTGATTCCTTCACGAATGATGGAAGCAGAACATCTTCACAGGTCAGGTCAAAGGTTGGTCCAAAAGTCCAATTCAGGCAACTTCCAATTGGGAGGGCCCCCAGGACTTTCTCTGAGGAAAGTCCACCCAATTTGGCATATACACAATGGATAAGATATAAAACAAGGGATAATTTTAAAGGAAAGGAACTGGTGCGTAGAGGGAATGTAGCATACCTATCAAGTTCCACGAGAAAGTTAGCAACTGACAAGAAATCCAGAACAAGGAAAACTATCCTACCTGGAAAGATGGAGTCATCAGACTGATATGAGATGGCTCTGAAACACTCTGTGCCTGGAGGTTTTCAGGACAACTTAGAATTCTGAGGGTGTTTATGACGTCACGGTGAACGTGTCACACAAGATGGCAGCAAGTTTAGAGTCCGAGGATTGCCATGGCTAGGATACCCACGTGAGAGATATCCAGAAACAGCTGTGGAGGCCGTGCTGATGGAAGCTTGCAACTTGATTTGAAACAAGAGGCTGGACTTGGGGCATATCAGCCCTTCGTTTTCCTTCTGCCTTACTCATAATCCCAAATCAAGAATGATCTCTTGAGGACATTGAAGAGAACAATTGAGGCCTTCTTTCCTAGGCCCCTAGCATTCTTTGAAGAGAGGTCTCCCTTTGCATAGCTCTGGCGTCACAGGGTCCCACTGGGTACATGCTAATGTGTCCCAAGACATCTCTGTGAAGACTTAAAGGAATGGATGATTGTCATGCTTGGGGTGTGTCCTTTGGTTTGGAGGGCTGTAGAAGTGTGCTTAAAAGCACCCTTTTCGAGAGGGCTCCCTTTCTGTGTGAAGGCTGCCCTCCCAGGCTACAGTGCTCAGTTGGGCTCCAATGAAATTCTCTCTCCCACCTCTTGCCATGGAAACAGTATTGATTTCTTGGTCTGACAACATATGGAATGAGGTTTGCTGAAAATTAGCACATTGCCATTATGTTTAAATAAAAATACACCTGCCAAAGTTCAGAATGAAAATCAAACCAGTAGGAAACCATGTAGAAATAAAAAGCCCAGTATCCAGACGTCATCTTGTGGAGCATTCAATGATCAGGGGTCAAGTTTGAAACTTCCCAAATCCAGAAAAGAGACAGACAAATCACTTACCTGGAGGGAGGAATTCATCAGATTTCTCTAATTTCTCTCGAAATCATAATGTCCGTGATGGTGGTTGTCCGGACAACCTCGAATCTGGAGTTTCTGATCTGAGAATCTCAAACCTACCAAGACGACCATGTGTTATCAGGGCTAAGTGTCACCTGGGCTGGGATAGCAAAGATTCCTACAAGTGACCAATGGAAATTCCAAGACCACACCCAAAAATCACGAGAAGACTCACACGTCGGGCTACAGAACCTATGGTAATTAAAGACATACAAAACTCCTAACTTGGAAAGAAGGAGAACGCACTGATAAGCAAATCGAACGGAGATATCTCAGCAAGACCATAACAAGTAGACTATAGAAAAGAAAAAAGCATCCCGGAATATGGAGGCCAACAGAAATCAAAGCTGACTAATCCACAGTGAAAGACGTCAGTCATTAGACACACTCTGAACGTTTGAAAGTCTGAGAAAGTCACAACGCCAAAAACAGCAGCAAAGGTCAAACCTGGCCTAAATGAGAAGGGTGAGTTATGAGACTGCTCCCCGCAGGCTCTGAAACCCTGTGTCCACGAAGCTAGACTGCACAGCAGAGGCACGATTCTGACAAATCACCCAACATCACAGTGGGTCAGAAAAGCAAGCTGGCCTCATCTACACAGGGCCAGAGTTGGGCTCAAGTAGCATATTCAAGTCACAATCCACTCAACTGCAGGTTGCCAATGGAACATGAAAAGGGCCAGGCAGTGGGGCCGTGGTGAAGTCTGCACATTCTGGTTCAGCAGCCCGGGGTCTGCGATGTGGAATCCTGGGGTGAGCCTCCTCACCGCTCATCCAGCCATTCTGGGGAAGGCATCTGAGGTAGTGTAGTGGGAGATGGGAAGCGACGATAGACATCGCCATTCTTCCTCAGGAAATGCAGCTGCATGGCCAGCAGATGTGAGCACAGCCATAAACTTCTGTCAAAACAAAACCAATTGAAAGTTGCAAAGAACAGAAAAACTGAAGCTCAAAAAAGAAAGCATGCCAGTAGGAAGAAAAAGATATCTAGGAATAAACGTGGCCAAACAGCAGAAATCTATGGAAACAGAAAACTTGCAAAGGTTTGGGTGAAGATATTACAGAAGACACAAGGGAACGGAAGGCTATTCCATGCTCTTCCAATGGAAGAACGAACACACTTCAAACGTCCATACCGCATAAAGCAGTGTCTGGATTGCATGCAGTCCCAGTCAAAGTTGCAACAATCATTCCCACAGAAATACAAGACAGAATCCTAAAGTTTCTATCCCGCAACAAAGGACCCGGAATAGCCAGAGGAATCCTCAGGAAAACGAACAAAGCAGCAAGTCTCACACTTTCTGATTTCAACATATAGGACGAAGCCCTAGGTACGGAAACAGCACAGCCTGGCCCCCAAAATAGGCACACAGACTCATGCAACAGAACGAGATGCTGGAGGTCAACTCACACATCTACTGACAGAGCATTTTCGAACAGTGAGCCTAGAGGAGAAAGTGGAGAAAGGAGAGTCTTCACAAGAAATGGTGCTGAGAAGACTGCACACCAACAGGTAACACAATGAGAGTAGACCATGATGTTACACCAGACATACGCACGACCTCGAAATGGATTAAAGCCTTGAATGGAATACTTGAAACCATGCAACTTCTAGGAGACAACCCAGGCAGCTTGCTCTTTGTCATCTGTCTTGGCTGCCTATTTGGAAGAAGCACGTGTCAGTGGGCAAAGGCAACAAAGGAAACAAAAAACAAGCGGGACTCCATCCAATGCAGAAGCTTCTGCCCAGCCAACGACTCCATTGACTCAATGCAAACACTGCACAACAACTGCGACAGGCTGTTTGCAAACCACACATCGGAGAAGGGGTGAGTAGCCAAAAGATCCAATGAACTCATATGTCATCACAGGAATAAAAACAACGAGCCCAATAGAACCTGGGCAAAAGATGGAAACAGACATTTCTCCCAGGAAGATAGGAAGATAGCCAACAGGCTGTATGAAAACATGTTCATCATCATTAAGTCTCTGGTCAATGCAAATCCGAACGGCAATGAGATAGCAACACACAGCGGTCAGAATGGCTATAAGGATGAAGACGGGAAACAATAAGTTTCTCAGAGGAGGTGGAGAGTAAAGAAGCCTCCTGTACTGCTGTAGGAATGTGAACTGGTGCAGCCACTATGCAAAGTGGTGTGGAATTGCCTCAGAAATTTCAGAATCCACCTACCATATGATCCGTCTATTCCTCTGTGGCGTATATATCCAAACATCATGGAAACACTAATGCACAGAGATCGATGCACTGCTGTGTTCACCACAGCCTTACTCCCGATATCCAAGACTTGGAAGCGTCCGTGGTGACCATCAAGAGATGAATGGAGAAGGAAGATCGGCTAGAGCCACACGATGGTATAGCTCTCAGCTGTAGGATTGGATGCAGTCCAGCCATTTGTGACCACCAGAATGACTCCTGAGGGTCTTAGGGGAACTGAAGCAAGCCCCAGGGATAAGGTTGTATACCACAGGATCTCACGTACAACGAAAAGAGGAAAAACGGAGCAACAAAAAGGTAGGACGTGACATGGGATTGGTAGTTCCCAAAGGGAAATGGATGCGGGGGTCTGAATGAGAAAGAGTTGATTAGGCACAAGTGTGTGGTTAGGGCCTGTAATTAGGCTTACACTGGTGAAGATGATGTAACCTACACAGAAGTCTAAATCTATGAGAATGTAGATGTGAAAAGCTATAGGATGTTATAATGCTGGGTTACGGCAATCAATTCACATAAAATCAAAACTCCAAAAAACGGTGCAGATTTACAGCCTAAGCTTTGGAGGCTGAAAGAGATTAGAGAAGATGAACTTCCAAGGATTGGTAAGCACCTCCAAATGCTTAATGATACTACAGAAAGATAGATCTTAGCAAAGAGATGAAGCGGAATACTAGCAAGAGAATATGTTCCGTGCTAAACTCATCAACCAAAGGTAAATGTTACCGTCATTCATGTTACTACTGATTCTCTTCACGAATAATCGAAGCAGGCTAACATCCTCCCAAGATCAGGCCAAAAGTTGGTCCAGAAGTCCAATTCATTGGCGGACCTGTGATGTAGCAGGTAAGTGCCCACATTCCGCTTGGGCGGCCTGAGCTTCACAGGATAGCACCACGGTTGTGGATCAGATTACTAGCATTAGGAAATCCAGATTTCACGGTCTGGTGGGCACAGAGATCATAAAGAAGTAGAAATGGTGAGGGAAACTGAGCAATACGCACCAGAAAAAGAACCATGAGAATATTACAATCTATGAACACATCAGGTACACTTCCCCAAATGACAAAGGAAGGAAACATGTGACTTGCCTGGTGGAATTGTCAGACTGCTAGGAGATGACATGATAAGTGTGCATCAGGGGATTGCCTGGGCAACTTCAACTTGGGAGGGAGTCCATGACTTTCTCTGGGGATAGTCCACCCATTTCACCATACCCACAAAAGATAAGAGATAAAATCTTTGATAATCGTAACGGAAAGAGACAGGTGTGTAGAGGGAATGTAGTAGACCTTTGAAAGTTCGAGGAGAAAGTTAGAAACCGACAAGAAATCCAGAACAAGGAAAACTATCCTACCTGGAAATGGGGAGTGGTCAGACTGGTATGCGATGGCTCTGAAACACTGTGTGCATGGAGGTTGTCAGGACAGCTTAGAATTTGAGGGTGTTTATGAACATGTCACCCAAGATGGCCACATCTATACAGTCCGAAGATTGGCCATTGTGTGGCTATAGATCATCTTCCTTCTCCATTCGTCACTTGATGGGCACCACGTAGGCTTCCAAGTCTTGGATATTGTGAGTAAGGCTGTGGTGAACACAGTGGTGCATGGATCTCTGAGCATTAGTGTTTCCAAGTTCTTTGGATATATATGCCACAGAGGAATAGCTGGATCATATGGTAGATGGATTCTTTGTTGCCCTTGCCCAGTCACACATGCTTCTTCCAAATAATCGGCTAAGCCAGATGGCAAAGAGCAAGCTTCCTGCGTTTTTCTTAGAAGTTTAACCGTTTCAAGTCTTCCATTCAAGGCCTTAATCCATTTCCAGGTGGTGTGTGTGGCTGGTGTAACCTTATGGTCTACTCTCATTGTGTTACATGTGGCTGTGCAGTCTTCCCAGCATCGTTTCTTGTCGAGACTCTCCTTTCTCCACTGTCTCCTCTTGGCTCCTTGGTCTAAAATGGGCTGTCGATATATGTGGGAGTTGACCTCTGGGCTCTCGATTCTGTTCCTTGTGTCTATGTCCCTCTTTTTGTGGCCAGCCTTTGCCGTTTTGGTACCTAGCAGTTTGGCCTTCATGTGGAAATTCGAAAATGTGGTACTTGCTGCCTTGTTCGTTTTCCTCAGGATTACTTTGGCCGTTCCTGCTCCTTTGTTGCTGGATAGAAACTTTAGGATTCTCTCTTCTATTTCTGTGGGAAAGAAACTTTGACGGGGCTTGCATGGAATCCAGAGATTGCTTTATCCAGTACGGACGTTTCAAGTGTGTTCATTCTTCCATTCGAAGAGCGTGGAATAGACTTCCGTTTCCTTGTGTCTTCTTTAATTTCTTTCCGCAAAGCTTTCCAGTTTGTTGGTCCTTGTTTGTCTCTTCTCCTTGTAAGTGAGCTCCTACGGTATTTGAGTTTCTCCCTGCGAGTTGTTTCACTTCCAATGAAACCGTCAGGAGCCATCCTTCTGGTCACTAATGGCTGGATTCTCTAGTTAGTTATGGCTCAGAGGTATGCCATTGTGTTCATAAAGTCCAGCTGCCTTCTCCAATCTTCCCTATCTATTCTTCCTTCTGCCTTGATGGGCATCAGGGTGGCTTTCAAGTCTTGGATAACAGGAGTAAGGCCAGGGTGAACACAGGGGTGCACATATATTGGTGCATGATTTTTCCAAGGTCTTTGGATAAACACGCCACTGAATAATAGCTGGATCATATGGTAGATGGATTCTGACATGTCTGAGGCAATTCCTCAGGGCTTTGCGTCGTGGCTGCCCCAGCTTACACTCACAGCAGCACTGTAGGAGTCTTCCCATCTCTGCAGCTCTTCTCTGACACTTGTTTCCTGACTTTTTACCTATAGTCATTCTGACCACATTGAGCTGCTATCTCACTGCCGTTTGGATTTCAACTGCCCTGAGTCTTAATGATGATTAACATGTTTTCATACACCTGTTGACCATCTCTATCTCTTCTTGGGCGAAATCTCTGTTTCCACCTACTGCCCAGGTTTTAATGGGCTTATTTTTTTTTCTCTTGTGGACCCATATGAGTTCACTGCATCTTTTGGCTGTTCACCCGTTCACCGATCTGTGGTTTTCAAACATCCTCTCCCAGTGGTTGTACTGTCTTTGCATTGAGTCGATGGTTTCCTTGGCTGGGCAGAAGCTTTTGCGTTTGATGTAGTCCCATTTGTTTCTTGTTTCCTTTATTGCCCTTGCCCAGACAGAAAGGCTTCCTCCAAATAGGAGGCTAAGACAGATGACAAAGAGCAAGCTGCCAGCGTTTTCTTCCAGAAGTCTCATGCTTTCCAGTCTTACATTCAAGATTTTAATCCATTTTGAGTTGGTGTTTGTGCCTGGTGTAACACTGTGGTCTATTCTCCTTGTCTTAGGTGAGGCTCTGCAGTCCTCCCAGCACCATTTATTGTAGAGATTTTCCTTTCTCCCCTGTCTCCTCTTGGTGCCGTGGTCGAAAATGGGCTGTCCATATAGGTGTGCATATACCTCTGGGCTCTTGATTCTGTTCCATGGTTCTGTGTGTCTGTTTTGCATCCCAGCCTGTGCCGTTTCCATTCCTAGTTCTTCGTCCTCTATATTCAAATCAGAAAATGTGATACATTGAGCTTTGTTCTTTTTCCTCAGGATTCCTTTGTTTATTTGGGGCCTTTTGTTGCTGGATGTAAACTTTAGGATGCTCGCTTCTATCTCTGTGAGAAATATAGCTGCAACTTTGACTGGGATTTCATGTAATCTACAGATTGCTTTAGCCGGTGTGGAGGTTTCCAGTGTGTTCATTCTTCCATTTCAAGAGCATGCAATATCCTTCCGCCTCCTTGTGTCTTCTCCCATTTTTCTCCTGCAAAGGTTTGCTAGTTATCGCTTTACAGAGCTTTCACCTGTTGGGGTGAGGTTATTCGTAGGTATCTTATTATTCTTACTGGCATTTTTTTTGAGGTTCAATTTTCCTATTGATTGCAACTTTTAATTTGTTTCCTTTTGACAGAGGTTTATTGCTGGGCTCACATCTGCTGGAAGTGCTCCTGTATTTGCTGAGGGAGAGTGGACCTGTCTCACATTGCTTCTCATCTGCCTCTACACTCCCTCCCACGCCTGCCCCAGAATGGCTGGACCAGCGGTGAGGAGGTCTGCCCCCAGGATTCCACCCAGCCAAGTGCAGGCTGCTGACCCAAATCCCGCGGACATCCCCAATTCTCCACTTCCCGACCCCTTTCAAGTTCCCTTGCAACCTGCAGTTGTGTGGAATGTGACTTAAATAGGCTACTTCAGCCCAATTCTGGCACTGAGTTGATGTAGACGGTTTGTATTTTTGCTCAACTGTGATGTCAGAGAATTTGTCATAATTGTGTCTCTGCTGTCCAGGCAAGCATCATGGACACAGAGTTTCAGAGCAGGTTTGGAGCAATCTCAGACTCACCCTTTCGAGGTAGCCCAGGTTTTACCTCGCTGCAGTTTTTTGGTTTGTGACTTTCTGACTTTCAAAAGGTCAAGCAGAGTCTGTCTAAAGTCTGACATCTTTCGTTGTGGATTATTCAGGTGTTATTTGTGTTTGCATTCCCTTTCCTGAGCACATTTTGTTTTTCCATAGTATAATCATCATGGTCGTTCTCAGATTTCCCCCTTTGGTATGCTTGTCAGTCGGTTGTCCTTCATCCCAAGGTATCAATTTTCTATTTCTTTAACCACCCTATGTTCTATAGACCTACGTGTGAGTGCTTTTCATTGTTGGGTGTTGTCTTTGAATTTACATGGTCCCGTGTAGCCATCTTTGCCATGCTAGCCTTGGTGAAGATGAGCACTGAGAACACGTGTTCATCTTGGTTGGTCTGACATTCTGAGATCTTAAACTCCAAATTCTAGGTAGGCATGGCAACCTCCTTCATGAACATAATGTAGCCGAATCAAATTCGGCAAATCTGCTGAATTCCGCTCCAAATAAGATACTTTTCTGTCTCATTTCTGGATTTGGGAAGTTTCAAACTTGACCCCCATCCTTGAACGTTCCTCTAGATTACGTCTAGATACTGGCTTACTTTATTTCTATAGGGTGTGTTATTTGTTTGATTTACATCCTCAGCTCTGGCAAGTTTATTTTCTATAAAGATAATTGTAATGTTCTAATTTTCAGCCAACCTATTTACATATGGTGTCAATACACGTCATCAATAATCATTCTACTCCAAGAGATATGGGGATAGAACTTCATTGGAGCCAAACTGAGCACACTAGCTTGTTACGGTGGCCCTCACAAAGCAATGAAGCCGTCTGGAAAAGGGTGCTTCTCAGCACATTTCTGAAGCCCTGCCAAACAAGGAGACATACGCAAAGCATGATGGGGTCCATTCCTTCAAGGGTTCAAAGAGATATCTTGTGACACATTAGCATGTACCCTTTGGAGCTCCGTAATGCCAGAGCTATGGAAAGTGATACTTCTCTTCAATGAATGCTAGTGGCATAGGAAAGGAAGCATCAATCATTCTCTACAATGTCCTCAGGAGATCACTCTTGATTTTGGATGATGATTAACACAGAGGGAAAATGTAGGCCTGATAAGACCCAAGTCCAGCCTCTGGTTTCAAATCAAGTTTCAAGCTTGAATCTCCATGGCCTCCCCCTATACTTGAGTAGATCACAGTGGTCTCCACTCAGTGATTGTCCCTCTATTATTGTATCTTCACAATGACTTCTTTCTTACCCATTTAATCAGCGTGTATTCCATCTCTTCAAGTTTCAGTGCCTGGTTTCTGTTTTTAAATTCTCTTCTGGGTATCTCTCCCTTGAGTATCAGTAGCCTAAGACAATCCTCGGACTATCAACATGAGGCCATCTTGGGTGACATGTTCACTGTGATGTCCTAAACACCCTCAAACTTCTCAGTTGTCCTGGCATCTTACATGCACACAGCATTTCAGAGCGATCTCATACCAGTCTGACTACTCACGCTTTCCAGCTAGAATAGTTTTCCATTTCCTAGATTTCTTGTCGGTTTCTAACTTTATCCTTGAACTTTTAAACGTCTAGTACATTCTCTCTAGACACTAGTTTCTTTACTTTAAGTTTATCCTGGGTTTTAGCTGTTACATTTTGTAGATATGGCCAAATGTGTAGACTTTCCCCAGAGAAAGTCCTGGAGTCCCTCCCAAGTTGAAGTTGCCCAGCCAATCCTCTGATGTGCAATGATCATGTCATCTCGTGCAGTCCGACAATTCCACCTATGCAGGTCACATCACTTCCTTCATTTTGTATTTAGAGAAGTGTACCAGATGTGTCATAGACTGCAATATTTTCATGTTTATTTCCTTGTGCGTATCTATAAGGTATGCTCACAATTTCCATTTATTTTTGATCTCTGTCTGCACCATACCATGAAATCTATCTTTCCTAATGTTACTAATCTGATCAGCACCCATCATTGACTCCATGAATCCCAGGTCGTCCACTAGGAAAGTGGACACTTACACACCAGAACACATGGCTGGCCCTGAATTTTACTTTTGGACCAATCTGTTGCCTGAACTTGGGGAGAAGCTGCCCTGCTGTGATTATTCGTGAAGGTAATTAGTAGTAACCTCACTCATGGTAACATTTTCCCTTGCTTCATGAGCTTCGCACGGAACACGTTCTCTTCATTGTATTCCTCTTAATCTATTTGCTATGGTCTACCTTTGTGTATCATCATTAAGCATTTGGAAGAGATTCACAATCCTTGGAAGTTCATCTTCTCTAACGTCTTTCAGCCTCAAACGCTTCATGGTGCAAATCTGCATGCCTTTTTGGAAGAGTATTGATTATGTGTTTTGAAAACATATGTGAGGAAGTTGGCTGAAAATTGAAACATTACACATATTTAAAGAAAAATAAACATGCCAGAGCTGAGGATGTGAATCAAACAACTAACAAGCCCTACAGAATTAAAGTAAAGCAGTCCTTAGACGTAATCTACTCTAACGATCAAGTTCGAGCCTTCCCAAATTCAGAAAAGAGACATGAAAATATCTTACCTGGAGAGAAGAATTCATCAGGTTTGTCTAATTTGTCTCAGAAACATTATGTCCATAAGTTGGTTGGCTGGACAACCTAGCATTTGGAGTTTCTGATCTCAGAATGTCAAACCAACCGAGATGACGATGTGTTAGTGCTCAGTTGGATCTAGGCTAGGGTAGCAAAGATTCCTTCTAGTGAACAATGGGAATTCAAAGACAATACATAACAATCACAAAAGCACTCATGCATCGGCCTACAGAACATATGGTGATTAAAGAAATACAAAATTAATAACTTGGAATGAAGGAGAATGGACTGATAAGCATACCTATGAGAGAGAGCTGAGAAAGAAAAAGACGATTGATGTGGATTAAGGATTGAAAATAGTCTTTTTGTCAGAGTTGTTGGTATTTGCATAGCATGCAGGCATTCAGCCTGGGTTTTCTAGTCATATAAGTTCACGTTGTCTGTTAAATTTGTCAACAAAATAATAGCTTTAAATGATGACCAGTTTTGTCTAATGCCTCATGAGGGTTCTGTAGGTAATCTGAACATAATAGTTGGAAACAAATGGTTTATATACATAAAACTCATAAAAATGAGTACAATAACTTTCATGATCAGTATACTTGTTGAAAAAAAACAGCATCAAAATTCTTTTTGGTAACAATCTTGAGTTATGCCAAGTTAAATTAAATGATAAAAATCTGAATATCTGGGTTGTTTTTGGATTGGATGTAACACTGAAACATTATTAATAAACATACTTAAGTTATCTACTTTTGGCTTCTTATTGAAGAGGCTAAAAGCGTTTGGGTGTATAAAAAGCATGCCTTGTGTTTTATTGTAAAGTGGCGTGTTTCTAAAGTTATGAAGTGTTTAGAATGCTGATATAAAAGTCGATTCATAACTGTTTGCCTTTTTAGTGTTTACTACGTCTGTTAAGGGTTAAAAGTTCTAATTAACCTATGGAATTAAAGCTACTGGAAATTACTAAGGAAAAGAGCTCATATTCAAGGAAGTTAAAGTCTACGCTTTCAGTAAAAACGGTATAAAGAATGGAAATATTTTTGTTTGATGGGTTAAGAAAGATAAATGCGTCCTAATGTACTAGAAAGGAAAAAAGAAAGAGTTTGGGACAAAATCTGAAACCAAGAAAGAAAGTTTTAGAAGGTTTGTGAAGGAGAAATTCTGAAAGGAGTTTTATGCCTGGTCACGTAGACTAAAGTAAGTTCAATTAAGTGAATGAGTTTGAATGTTAAAAATAAGTAGGTGCAGAAATTCAAATTTGGTTTTCTTTAAAAGGATAAATGTTCTTGAACCTTTGATCTGCTCTTGATAAGGAGGTAATGAAAGCTATTCCTTTGAGTAAGTCTACCCAAGAGACAAATCTGTTTTGTGAAAATAATGACTGAGGTCAGTCTTAAGATTTTTGACTCTTTCTGTTATCACTTTGAATAGATACCTGAACATTGTTTCACAGTGAGTATTGTTTCCTATTTGAAGAAGCATTTTAAAAACTTTTTATATGTTTTAACAAGCTTCTCTCTCAAAAATATTCAAATCCTGAATGAAGTCTTTCTTTTAACCTGGTAGACAGAAGAATGATTACTCTGAGGATTTTCAGAGGGCCCCTGAGACTTCTCAAAGAAATTTGCTCTCTCTTCCTATAAGGAAGAAAATACTAAACTAATTAGGCTTATTTGGTCTATTAAATTACATGGGAAACATTGGGAAATAAGTGATGATAGATCTTCTTAGGTGGTATTAGATGGGTAAATGTTATTAATATAGATGTCTTAAAATTATATAGCATTCCTAGAATTCTGATCTGTCCTGGTTATCAGTCATAAGTCCAATTATTATCTGGAAGTGTTATATGTCACAGGAGTAGCCAAGTTTCTTTGTCAATTGCCCTTTTGATTCCTTTGCAAATTTGCAGTTAGTTCTTGTTTTACTCTGCTGCTTTTTTCTTGAGCAAATATGTTTCATCTTCCGAGAAATTTCTGGAAAGGATTCTGACACAGAGGATCTAATCTACAGATTTCTGATAAACTTTCAGATTGTAAAACTAAACTGATTAAGAAATTACAGAATTCTAACAGAAACTAAGCTCCTCGATCTGCTGACAGAAGATTCAGCTCAAGACTTGATTATACAGGACTGTGTGAACTGATGAGGATGATTATAATTTTTTAGGACTTCTGTTTGAAATATTGTTGAGTTTTGATGTGTTGTTTTGTTTTCTCATAATGAGGGATATCTTTTCCTCTTTTCTCTTATGCTAACTATGACTTACAGCAATTTGGTGAAATTATACCTTTATGAGCAAAACTGAAACTTTTATCTTTTTCTCCCTATCTTATCCCTCCGGAATTGGGAAACACTTTGTGACTGAGTATAGTTATTTGGTGGCAATATTTGTATAAGTTCCATAAGAATCTGTTCTCCTTATAACAGGACACATTGGTTATACTACCAAGGCTTTGACTGGAATGTCATATTTAAAACAGACAGGCTCAGATATGACAAGACAGCATTTCAGGAACAAAGATTGGACTTTCTGGAATACAGCCACTTGGAAACATGGGCCTGGTACCTTGTTTACAGAGATTCTGGCAATCTCACCCGGTAAGTAAGGAAGCTTGCTTATCTGACAGGTGTAAGGAACCTCCGAATATTTTGGGGGAACTCAAGGAGAACTCCACTCAAATCTGTAAGTACTGCAGGCAAAATCTGATGACGAGTCCTTGGCTTGGCTTTTCTGGCCTCGAGAGGTCTTCACAGTTCAATCTGAGATTCGTCAGAAAAAATTCTAGCAAAGCAGATTTTAAAAAGGCTGTATGAGAAATTACTATTCTTGCTGCTGATATGTAAATAATTGGAGAAAGTTGTCTTGAAACTGCACTTTATTTGAAAACCAGTTAATCCTAATTTGGCTATCTTTTGTAAAAATGAGGGTGATTTAAGAGACAAAAATTATGTTTCTGTAGAAGCTATAATAGGCATTCCTGGATACTAGATTCTAGCTGTTTTCTTTGGCAAGATTCATCTATTACTAATCGTAATGTCTACTTGTTGCCATCTATGTCTGACACCTGGGAGTTCCCTGGCCATCATCAAACATTTTCCTTCAATACTACTGCCCAAATGCTAACTAGATTTGCCTTGTCATAGGTGGATCCTAAACAACAAGTTCCAAATGTAAAGTCCCCAACTTATCGATATGCATAGGATGGACAATATCAAATTTGGGATGAATATATTTGGTTCACTCCTACTCGTGGTCAACTCAGTCAAAGGTCACTCTCTGTTGGGAACAAACCAATCACGCTTGTGATACATCACCTATTAACACCTGACCGATGGGAAAAATTCGCTGTTATATGTGTTCTCATATCATAGGCTTAAAAAAATACTGATTGGTTTGGGACTGACTGGGATAGATGGCCCCGCACACATTGGTTAGCCCCTAATTGTGCTCAGTGGCTATGTGGCTCCAATTTACAGCCTTGGCTGCCACCTGGATGGATTGGATGATGCACCCTAGGCTTTGTCTGGTTGCAAGGTACAAGAAGATCTGCTATATCTCCTCCTGCTAACCTACCCAACTTGCAGCAACGCTGAACCAGCTGTGTCTTCCACTGGTGTGACCATCTTTCCTCGATTTTCATTCCCTCATTAGGAATCCAAAATGTCGTCTTGCACAGGGAAGTCCTAAACATATTTATTATGAAGGCATTACATGACACTCAATATAGCACTTCACTGCTCAATTTAGAAGTATCCCAAATGTGAAAGGCAGTCCTCCAAATCCAAATGGCACTGGATGTCTTGACAGCAGCACAAGAGCAGCACTGTGCCATTATAAAAACTGAATGTTGTGTCCATATTCTTGACTACCATCAAAATATTTCTGGCTTCCTATCCCCACCACCAAATTAAATCCTTGTCTTATCAACCCTAACTCTAAACGATTCGTTGAACTCCTAGTCCGGATCAGTTTTCTGTACTACTTCAAAACCTTATTCATTGGGTTAAACATACTGCTTGTATTTCTTATGATAATTTGTTATCCGTTTCGTTGTTTGTCTTCCGCATGTCAAAAATGTTTCACCTCGTGGACCACCTCTCGTCAAGTGATTCTCTTGTCTCCAGAGGCTCTGTATACCTTGTCAGCCTTGAACACCTTGGGTGAAGCCTTACGGTCCACTGAACTTCCTACCTGTGGCTATGGTCCCATTTAGGGACAGCTCTATGACCTTGTACAGCCAGAAGTAGTCACAGAAGACAGACCATCGTCCATATCCCCAAAGATTTCCGGTCCAAATGGGTTCAGGGGGGGTTTATGATGTGGATTAAGCCGGCCCCAGCTAGAGAAACCCAAGGTGACCTGGCCTACATGCCAAACTATGTGACCAGGTGGATTTCTTTATGGTGTGAATTAGGGCTGAGAAGCCAGGGAGAGAAGCCCAGGGCATCATCACGTACATGCTGATCTATATTGCCAGATTCATATCTAAAGTTATATGACCGCACAATAACCAGACACATTCTGCACTGAAATCATTTAAAGATGTTTTACATCATCATTTCTTTTTCCAGTGAAAGTAAGTCATGTACCCATGCCTTATAAAATTTGCCATAACCCTTAACTCAGGGCAACAGCAGGAGCTCTGACTGCCCATGGGTCCTGTCCCCATGGTATCCCGTACTATTCTCTAAATAAAAGAACACCAATGCCAGACCTTTAGATTCCAAGAAATGTTTCATTCGAGTCTTCAGCTCGCCGAGCCCCTATCAACGATTATACCATGGAAAAGAAAAAACGGTTCAAGAAAATGGAAGGCACACAGAAATCACACCTGAATAATGCAGAATGAAAGACGTCAATTTTGGACATTCGCTGAACGTTCTAAAATCAGAGAAAGTCACAACACCAAAAACT
This sequence comes from Equus asinus, assembly GCF_041296235.1. Lineage (NCBI taxonomy): Eukaryota > Metazoa > Chordata > Mammalia > Perissodactyla > Equidae > Equus > Equus asinus. Next base: position 12,567,698 of record NC_091813.1, on the reverse strand, counting down.
GCATCGAAGGTCAAACCTAGGTTAACTGGGAAGGGTGAGTTACAAGACTGCTAAAATCGGGCTCTGAAAACCTGTGTTGATGAAGTTTGCTGGAATAGCAGAGACACAATTCTGAGAAATCCTCTGACATCACAGTGGAGAAGAAAAACAAACTGGGCTCATCTACACAGCGCCAGAGTAGGGCTCAAGTAGCATATTCAAGTCACATTCCACTCAACTGCAGGTTGCCAATGAAACATGAAAGGTGCCACCAGTGGTGCAGTGGTGAAGTCCGCATGTTCTGGGCCGGCAGCTCGGGGCCGGACACTTGGTATCCTGGGTGTGAACCTCCTCACTGCTGGTCCAGCCGTTTTCCAGCAGGCGTCCGAGGTAGTGTTGAGGCAGCTGGGAAGTGATGTCAGACAGCATCACTCTTCCTCAGAAAATACAGCAGCATCGCCTGCAGATGTGAGCACACACATAAACATATGCCAAAACAAGATCAATGAAAGGTGCAAAGAACAGAAAAACTGAACCTCAAAAAAAAAAAGAACATGCCAGTAAGAACAAAAAGATTTCTAGTAATAAGCTTAGCCAAACAGCTGCAAGCTATGGAAACCGAAAGCTAGCAAAGCTTTTTGGAAAGAAATTCCAGAAGACACAAGCAAACGGAAGGGTATTCCGTGCTCTAGGAATGTAAGAAGTAAAACACTTGATACTTCCGTAATGGATAAAGCAATCTCTGGATTCCATGCAATCCCAGTCAAAGTTGCGGAATCTTTCCCACAGAAATAGAAGAGAGAATCCTAAAGTCTCTATCCAGTGAAAAGGGACGCTGAATACCCAAAGGAATCCTGAGGGAAACAAGCAAAGCAGGACGTATCACACTTTGTGATTTCAACATGTAGGATCAAGTGCTAGGTACCGAAACGGTACAGTTTGGTCTCAAAAACAGGCAAACAGACCAATGGAACAGAATCCAGAGCCCAGAGTTCAACTCACTCATATATGCACAGCACATTTGCAACGAGGAAGGCAAGAGGAGACAGTGGAGAAAGGAGAGACTAACAGAAACAGTGCTGGGAAGACTGCAGAGCCACATGTAACACAACGAGAGTAGACCATGATGTTACACCAGACACACACACCATCTCGAAATGGATTAAAGCCTTCAACAGAAGTCTGGAAACCGTGAAACTTCCTGGAGGAAACACAGGCAGCCTGCTCTTTACCATCTGGCTTAGCCGCCTATTTGGAAGAAGCATGTGTGACTGGGCAAGGACAACAAATGAAACAAGAAACAAACGGGATTCCATCCAATGCAGAACCTTCTGTCCAGCCAAGGAAACCATCTACTCAATGCAAAGACAGCACAACAACAGGGAGAGGATGTTTCAAACCACACATCGGAGAAGGGCTGAATAGCCAAAACATCCAATGGCCACACAGGTCTCCACAAGAGAAAAAACAACAAGCCCATTAAAACCTGAGCAAAAGATGGAAACAGAAATTTACCCCAAGAAGATAGAAGGTTGGGAAATAGCTATATAAACACATGTTCATCATCATTAAGTCTAATGCCAATGCAAATCCAAACGGCAATGAGATAGCTCACTGTGGTCAGAATGGCTACAAGGAACAAGACAGGAAACAAGTGTTGGAGAGGAGGTGGAGAGAAGGGAAGAGTCCTGCAGAGCTTGTGGGAGTGTAAACCAGTGCGGGCACTACGTAAAGCCATGTGACATTACCTCAAAAATTTCAGAATCCATCTACCATATGATCCAGCTATTCCTCTCCGGCGTGTTTATCCAAAGACCTTGGAATCACTAAGGCATGGAGATCCCTGCACTGCTTTGTTCACCACATCCTTACTCCCGATATCGAAGACTTGGAATCCTCCCTGGTGCCCATCAAAGGCTCTTGGAGAAGGAAGATGGGCTATATCCACACAATGGCATAGCACTCAGCTGTAAGAAAGTGTGCAGTCCAGCCATTTGTGACACCAGAATGGCTCCTGTGGGTATGAAGGTAACTGAAACAATCCCCAGGGAGAAAGTCAAATACCATAGGATCTCACTTACAAGGAGAAGGTTAAAACAAGGAGCAACAAACAGGTAGCATGTGACAGGGGATTCGTAGTTCCCAGAGGTAACGGGTGGCAGGGGATGGAGGGTGAAACAGTTGATTAGGCACAAGTGTGTGGTGTGGGCCTGTAATTAAGCTTAGAGTGGTCAAGATGATGTAGCATACACAGAAGTCTAAATCTATGAGGATGTAAATCTGAAAGTTATAGGATGTTATAATGCAGGGTTCCGGAAACCAGTTCACATAAAATCAAATCTCCATAAAGGCAAGCAGGTATATGGCATAAAAATTGCAGGCTGAAAGAGTTTAAAGAAGATGGGCTTCCAGGGATTGATAATCACCTTCAAATGCTTAATGATGCTACAGAATGGTAGACAATTGCAAAGAGATGAAGAGGAACACTACCAAGAGAACACGTTCCATGCTAAGATCATGAGAGAACGGAAAATGTAGCTGTCTATGATGTTACTACTAATAACCTTTACGAATAATCAAAGCAGGCCAACATCTTCCAAAGTTCAGTACAAAGGTTGGTTCAAAAGTCCTATTCAGGGTCGGCCCAGTGGTGTAACGGGTAAGTGCCCATGTTCTGCTTGGGCGGCCTGGGCTTTGCTGGCCGGCATTACAGGTCCGGATCAGATTAGGAGCATTTGGAAATATAGATTTCAAGGTATGATGCAGACAGAGATCATGAAGATGTAGAAATTGTGAGGATACGTTATGAATACACACCAGAAAAAGAACCATGAGAATATCACAATCTATGAACACATCGGGTACACTTCCCCACATGATGAAGGAAGTAAAACATGTGACCAGCCAAGGTGGAATTGCCAGAGTGCTATGAGATGACACGATCATTGTGCATCAGAGGATTGCTGGGAACATAAATTTGGCAGGGACTCCAGGACTTTCTCTGGGGAAAGTCCACCCATTTGGCCACATCCACAAATGATAAGAGATAAATCCCAGGACGATCTTAAAGGAAAGAAACCTGTGTCTAGAAGGAATGTAGTAGACCTTTCAAAGTTCGAGGATAAAGTTAGAAACTGACAACAAGTCCAGAAAAAGGAAAACTGTCCTACCTGGAAAGGGAGAGTAGTCAGACTGGTATGAGATCACTCTGAGCCACTGTGTGCATCGAGGTTGTCAGGACAACTTAGGATTCTGAGGGTGTTTATGACATCATGGTGACCATGTCACCCAAGTCGGCTGAGGTTTCCAGCCCGAGGATAGGCCTAGGACAGTATATTCAAGTGACAGTTACCCAGAAACAGCTTTTCCAAACAGAATCCTGGCACAGAATCTTGAAGCGATCAAAGAGACGCTGATTCAAGAGTTGAGAAAGGAATCATTGGGAAGAAGCAATACTAGAGGGGCAAGCACTGAGAGGAGAACAGTGTCATCTACTCAAGTAGATGGGGAGACTGTGCTGATTCAAGCTTGAAACTTGTTTAGAAAAAAGAGGCCAGACCTGGGGCTTATCAGACCTACGTTGTCCTTCTGCCTTATTCATAATCCAAAGTCAAGAATGATCACTTGAGGACATTGAAGAGAAGAATCCAGACCGCCTTTTCTAGGCCCCTAGCATCTTGAAGACAAGTCTCTTTCCATAGCTCTGTCTTCACAGGGGTCCACTGGGTACATGCCAATGTGTCTCAAGAGATCTCATTGAAGCCTGGAAAGAATGGATCTCTGCCATGGTTGGGTGTGTTTCTTGCTTTGGAAAGGCTCTAGATGTGTGCTAAAAAGCACCCTTTTCCAGTGGGCTTCGTTCCTTCGTGATAGCAGCCATCCCAGGCTAGAGTGCTCAGTTGGGATCAATGAGATTCTCTCCCCCATCCCTTATCTTAGATGGAGTATTGATTATGTGTTTCGAACTACATGTAAGGAGGTTGGCTGAAAAAATAGAACATTTCCATTATATTTAAAGAAAAATAAACATGCCACAGCTGAGGATGTAAATCAAACAAATAAAAAAACCCTGTAGAAATAAAGTAAGAAACGATCTACACATAATCTAGTGGAGCATTCAGGGATGAGGGGTGAAGTACGAAACCACCCAAATCCAGAAAAGGGATGGAAGGATCTCTCCCCTGGAGAGAGGAATTCATCAGATTCATCTAATTTGTCTCGAAACCCTTGGGTCCTTGAAGGTGGTTGCCAGGACAACATGGAGTTTCTCATCTCACAATGTCAAACGAACCAAGATGACCACATGTACTCAGTGCCCAGTTGCACCTAGGCTAGCATAGCAAAGATTACTTCAAGTTACCAATAGAAATTCAAAGATAACACCCAACAATCACAAAAGCACTCACACACCAGCCTACAGAACATACAGTGATAAAAGAAATACAAAATTCCTAACTTGGAATGAAGGAGAATGCAATCATAAGCATGTCAAAGGGAGATAGCTCAGAAGGACCATGACAATTAGACTATGGAAAAGAAAACATGGTCCCAGAATATGGAAGGCCAACAGAAATCACACCTCAATAACCCACAGTGAAAGACGTCAGTCTTTAGACAGACTCTGCTTGAATGTTGGAAAGTCTGAGAAAGTGACAACCCCAAAACCTGCAGTGAAGGTCAAACCTGGGCTAACTGGGAAGGGGGAGTTCTCAGACTGCTCCAAACGGGCTCTGAAACCGTGTGTCCATGAAGCTTCCCGGGACAGCAGAGACAAAATTCTGACAAATCCTCTGACATCACAGTGCACCAGAAAAACAACCTGGCCTAGTCGACACAGGGCCAGAGTTGGGCTCAAGTAGCATATTCAAGTCACATTCCACTCAACTACAGGTTGGCAATGGAACATGTAAAGGGCCGGCCAGTGTTGCAGGGGTGAAGTCCACGTGTTCTTGGTCAGCCGGCCGCGGTCGGGAGCGTGGAATCCTGGGGTGATCCTCCTCATGGTTGTTACAGCCATCTGGGGCAGGCGTCCGAGGTAGTGTAGAGGCAGTTGGGAAACGACGTTAGGCAGTGCCACTCATCCTCAGCAAGTACAGCAGCATTGTCAGCAGATGTGAGCATAGCAATAAACGTTTGCCAAAACAGAACCAATTAAAAGGTGCAAAGAATAGAAATAATGAACCTCAAAAAGGGAAGCATGCCAGTAGGAGAAATAAGATATCTAAGACTATGCTTCGCCAAACAGATGCAAGCTATGTAAACCAAAACCTGGCAAAGCTTTACGGAAAGAAATTCCAGAAGACCTAAGGAAACGGAAGGCTATTTCATGCTCTTCGAATGGAAGAACTAATACACTTGAAACGTCCATACCCCATAAAGCAATCTGTGGATTCCATGCAATCCCAGTCCAAGTTGCAGCAATCTTTCTCACAGAAATAGAGAGAGGATAGTAAAGCCTCTATCCAGCAGCAAAGGAATCTGAATACCCAAAGGAATCCTGAGGAAAACGAACAAAGCATGACATATCACACTGTCTGATTTCCTCATGTCGGACGGAGCGCAATGAACCAAAATGGCACAGTCTGGGTCCAAAAACAGGCACACAGACACATGGAACAGAATCGAGAGCCCAGAGGTCAACTTACGTACATATGGGCAACCCATTTTCGACAAGGGAACCAAGAGGAGACAGCGGAGAAAGGAGAGTCTCGACAAGCACCGGTGCATGGAAGACTGCACAGCCACATGTAACACAATGAGAGTAGACCATGATGTTACACCAGGCACACACACCACCTCGAAATGGATTAAAGCCTTGAATGGAAGACTTGAAACCGTGCATCTTCTAGGAGACAACCCAGGCAGCTTGCTCTTTGCCATATTTGGAAGAAGCATGTTTGACTAGTCAAGGGCAACAAAGGAAACAAGAAACAAACGGGACTTCATACACTGCAGAAGCTTCTGCCCAGACAAGGAAACCATCGACTCAGTGCAACGTCAGCACAACAACTGGGAGAGGATGTTTTCAAAACACACATCAGAGAAGGGGTTAAGAGCCAAAAGATCCAATGACCTCATACAGCTCCAAAAGAGAAAACGCAACAAGCCCACTAAAACCTGGGCAGAAGATGCAAACAGAGATTTCTCCCCAGAAGATAGAAAGATGGCCAATAGGCTGTATGAAAACATGTTCCTCATCAGGAAGTCCCTTGCCAGTGCAAATCCAAACTTCAATGAGATAGCAGCTTACTGTGGTCACAATGGCCCTAAGTAACAAGTCAGGAAACAAGTATCTGAGAGGAGGTGGAGAGAAGTGAAGCCTCCAGCACTGCTGGTGGTAGTGTAAACCGATGCTGCCACTCCACAAAGCAGTGTGGACTTGCCTCAGAAATTTAAGATTCCATCTACCATATGATCCAGCTCTTCCTCGGTGGTGTACTTATCCAAAGAACTTGGAAACACCAATGCATAGAGATCCCTGCACCGCTGTGTTCACCACGGCCTTGCTCCTGATATCCAAGACTTGGAAGCTGCCCTGGTGCCCATCAAGGGACCAATGGAGAAGGAAGATGGGCTATAGCGACACAAGGGCATACTACTCAGCTATAAGTAAGGATGTAATCCAGCCCTTTGTGACCTCCAGAATGGCTCCTGAGGGTCTTATGGGAAGTGAAACCAGTCACAGAGAGAAAGTCAAATCCCGTAGGTTCTCATTTACAAGGAGAACAGAAAAATTTGGGCTAATGTACAGGTACCATGGGACAGTGGATTGGTGGTTCCCAAGGGGACTGGGGGGCAGAGGGAGGGTGAAAGAGATGATTAGCCACAAGCATTTGGTTCAGGCCTGTAATGAGGCTTCCGGAGGGGAGGATGATATAACCTACACAGAAGTCTAAATCTCTGGGGGTGGAAATCTGAAAGCTACAGGATGTTATAACGCAGGGTTACAACAATAAACTAACATAAAATCCAAAATCCAGAAAGGCGTGCGGACTTACGGCATAAAGCTTTGGAGTCTGAAAGAGATGAGAGAAGATGAACTTCCAAGTGTTGACAATCACCTCCAAATGCTTAATAGTGCTACAGAAAGGTAGACCATTGCAACGAGATGATGAGGAATACTACCAAGAGAACATGTTCCGTGCTAATCTCACGCACCAACGGAAAATGTTCCCGTCCATGATGTTGCTAGTAATTCCATTCACCCATAATCAAAGGAGGATAACAATTTCCCAAGTTCAGGCCAATGATTGGCCCAAAAGTCCAATTCAGGGCCGGCCCTGTGGTGTAGGGGGTAAGTGCCCACGTTCCGCTTGGGCGGCCCGGGCTTCAGTGGTTCGCATCATGGGTGGGGATCAGATTAGTAGCAATCGGAAATGTAGATTTCACGGTATGGTGTGGACAGAGACCTTAAAGAAGTAGAAATTGTGAGGATGTGTTAGCAATACGCACCAGAAAAAGAAACATGAGGGTACTACAATGTGTGAACGCAGCTGGTACACTTGCCAAATGAAGAAGGAAGGAAAACTTTTAACCTGCCAAGGTGGACTTGTGAGACTGCTATGAGATGAAACGATCATTGCGCATCAGGGGATTGCCTGGACAACCTCAACTAGGGAAGTACTCCAGGTCTTTCTATAGGGAAGGTCCACCCATTTGGTCATAGCCACAAATTATGAGAGATGACCTAGGATAATCTTAAAGGAAAGAAACCGGTGTCTAGAGAGAATGTAGTACACCTTTCAAAGTTGGAGGATAAAGTTGGAAACCGACAAGAAATCCAGAAAAAGGAAAACTATCCTGCCTGGAAAAGGTGTGTGGTGAGACTTGTATGAGATGGCTCTGAAACATGGTGTGCAGGGAGGTTGTCAGGACAACTTGTAACTTTGAGGGTGTTTATGATATCACGGTGAACATGTCACCCAAGATCGCTGCATATTTCCAGTCGGAGCGTTGGACTAGGCTAGGATATTCAAGTGAGAGATACCCAGAGACAGCTGTTACAAACAGAAACTGGGCACAGAATCTTGAAGAGATCAAAGAGACTATGATCCAAGGGATAAGAAAGGAATCATTGGGAAGAAGCGATAATAGAGGGACAAGCACCAAGAGGGGAACATTGTCATCTACTCAAGTAGATGGGGAGACCATGCTGATTCAAGCTTGAAACTTGATTGGAAACAAGATGCCAGACTTGGGGCTTATCAGACCGACATTGTCCTTCTGACTTAATCTTAATCCAAAGTCAAGAATGAAGTCTTCAGGACATCAAAGAGGAGAATCCATGCCTCCTTTCCTGGGCCCCTAGCATTCTTTGAGGAGAAGTCTACCTTTCCATAGCTCTGGCATCACGGGGGCCCACTGGGTAGACGGTTATGTCTCACAAGAGTACTCTTTGAAGCCCTGAAGGCGTGGGCACCTGTCATGCTTGGGGTATGTCTCCTTGTTTGGAAGGGCTCCAGAAGTGTGCTGAAATGCACCCTTTTCCAGAGGGCTTCGTTCCTTTGTGAAGGCTGCCCTCCCAGGCTAGATTGCTCCATTGGACTCTAATGAAGTGCTCTGCCCATATCTCTGACCCTAGAAGGAGTATTAATTATGTGTTTTGACACCTTATGTAAGGAGTTGGTGGAAAATTAAACATTACAGTGACATTTAAAGAAAACTACACATGCCAGATCTGAGGATGTAAATCAAACAAATAAACCCTATAGAAATAAAGCAAGCCACTATCTGGACGTAAGGAAGTGGAATGTTCAAGGATCAGGGCTCAAGTTAGAAACTTCCCAAATCCAGAAAAGAGACAGAAAAATCTGTTGCCTGGAGAGAGGAGTTCATCAGATTTGTCTAATTTGTCTCAGAAACATCATTTCCGTGAAGGTGGTTGCCAGGACACCCATGAATCTGGAGTTTCTGATCTCAGAATGTCAAACCATCCAAGAGGACCTGGTGTTCTCAGTGCTCAGTTTGGCCTAGGCTAGGATAGCAGAGATTCCTTCAAGTGACAGATGGAAATTCCAAGACAACACCCAACAATCACGAAAGGACTCACACCTCGGCCTACAGAAAATATGGTGATTAAAAAAATACAAAATTAATAACTTGGAATGAAGGAGAACGGATTGATAAGCATATGTAAGGGAGATAGCTGAGAAAGACCATGATGATTAGACTATGGAAATGAAACCAAGGTCCCCGAAATGGAAGGAAAACTGAAATCACACCTGAATAATCCACTGTGAAATATGTCATTCATTAGACAGACTCTGCTGGAATGTTTGAAAGTCCGAGGAATTCACAATCCCAAATACTGCAGCGAAGGTCAAAGCTGGGCTACCTGGGAAGGGTGAGTTACGAGTTTGCTCCAAGCGGGCTATGAAAGCCGGTGTCCATGAAGCTTGCCGGAACAGCAGAGACACAATTCTGACAGATCCTCTGACATCACACTGGACCAGATAAACAAGCTGGCCTCATCTACACAGGGCCAGAGTTGGGCTCAAGTAGCATACTCGAGTCACCTTCCACTCAACTGCAGGCTGTCAATGGAACATGAAAGGGGCCGGCCAGTGGTGCAGCGGTGAGGTCCACACGCTCTGGTTCGGCAGCCAGCGGTGGCAGCATAGAATCCTGGCGTGAACCTCCTCACAGCTGGTCCAGCCATTCTGGGACAGGCGTCCGAGGTAGTGTAGAGGCAGATGGGAAGAGACGTTAGACAGGGCCCTCTTCATCAGGAAATACAGGAGCATTGCCAACAGATGTGAGCACAGCGATAAACTTCTGCCTAAACAGAAGCAATTAAAAGTTACAAATGATAGAAAAACTTACCCTCAAAAAAAAAATAAAAGCATGCTTTAGAAGATTAAGGTATCTAGGAATAACCTGAGCCAAACAGGTGAAAGCTATGTAAACCGAGAAATAGCAAAGGTTTGAGGAAAGAAATTCCACAAGACACAAGGAACTGCAAGGGCATTCAGTGCTCTTGGAATGGAAGAAGTAACACATTTGAAACGTCCGTACTGGATAAAGCAATCTCTGGATTGCATGCAATCCCAGTCAACGTTGCAGCAATCTTTCCCACAGAAATTGAAGAGGGAATCCTAATGTTTCTCTCCAGCAACAAAAGACCCTGAAGAACCAAAGGAATCCTGAGGAAAACAAAGAAATCATGACGTATCATCACAATGATTCCTTTCTTATCCCTTGAACCAGCGTCTCTTTGGTCTCTTCAAGATTCTGTGCCTGGTTTCTGTTTGTAAAAGCTGTTTCTGGGTATCTCTCACTTGACTATCCTAGCCTAGTCCAATGCTAGGACTGGAAACATGCGGCCATCTTGGGTGACATGTTCACCGCAATGTCATAAACACCCTCAGAATTCTAAGTTGTCTTGAAAACCTCCATGCACGCAGTGGTTCAGACCCATCTCATACCAGTCTGACTATTCCCCCTTTCCAGGTAGGATAGTTTTCCTTTTTCTGGATTTCTTGTCAGTTTCTAACTTTCTCCTCGAACTTTGAAAGGTCTACTATATTCCCTCTAGACACCGGTTTCTTCCCTTAAAGATCATCCCTGGTTTTATCTCTTATCTTTTGTGGATATGGCCAAATGGGTGGACTTTCCTTAGAGAATGTCCTGAAGTCCGTAAGAAGTTGATGTTGTCCAGGCAATCCCCTGATGCACAATGATCGTGTGATCTCCTAGCGGTGTGACAATTCCACCTTGGCAACTCACAGGTTTTGTTTCCTTCATCATTTGGGGAAGTGTAGTTGACGCGTTCATAGATTGTAATATTCTCATGGTTCTTTTTCTGGTGAGTATTGATAAGGTCACCTCACACTTTCTACTTCTTTATTATCTCTGTGCCCACGAGACCATGAAATCTGGATTTCCTAATGCTAGTAATCTGATCCACACACGTGATGCTAGCCAATGAAGCCCCGGCCACCGAGGCGGAACATGGGAACTTACCTGCTGCAATACAGGGCAGGCCCTGAATTGGACTTTTGGACCAAACTTTGGCCTGAACTTGGGAAGATGTTGGCCTGCTTGGCTCATGCATGAAGGGAATCAGTAGTAACAACATGGAAGGTAGCATTTTCCGTTGGTTCATGAGTTTAGCACGGAACATGTTCTCTTCCTAGTATTCCTCTTCATCTCTTTGCAAAGGTCTACCTTTCTGTAGCATCATTAAGCATTTTGAGGTGATTACCAATCCTTGGAAGGTCATCCTCTGTAATCTGTTTCAGCCTCCAAAGCTTTAGGCCGTAAATCTGCACCCCTTCTTGGAGTTTTGATTTTTTGTGAATTGGTGGCCGTAACCCTGCATTATAACATCCTATATCTTTCACATTTACATCCTCACAGATTTAAAGTTCTGTGTAGGTTACATCATCTTCACCACCATAAGCCTAATTACAGGCCCTCACCACACACCTGTGCCTATTCAACTATGTCTCCCTCAGGGCCCAGGCTCCCATTCCCTCTGGGAACCACCGGTTCCATCTCACGTGATTCCAGCTTGTTTGTCCTTTTTTTCCTATATCTCTTTGTAACTTAGATCGCATGGTATTTGACCTTCTCCCTGGGCTTGTTTCAATTCCCCTCATACCCTCAGGAGCCATTCTGGTGGTCACAAATGACTGGACTGCATCCATTCCTACAGCTGAGTGCTATGCCATTGTGTGGATATAGCCCATCTTCCTTCTCCATTCGTCCCTTGATGGGCACCAGGGCGGCTTACAAGTCTTGTATCTCGGGAGTAAGGCTGTGGTGAACACAGTGGTGCACGGATCTCTATGCATTAGTGTTTCCAAGTTCTATGGATAGACAAGCTGCCGAGGAATAGCTGGATCATATGGTAGAAATTTCTGAGGCAATTCCACGCTGCTTTTCCTACTGGCTGCACCGGTTTACACTCCCACCTTTGGTGCAGGAGGCTTCCCTTGTCTCCACCTCCTCTCTGACACTTGTTGTTTCCTGTCTTGTTCCTTATAGCCATTCTGACCACAGGGAGCTGTTATCCCATTGCCGTTTGGATTTGCACTGGCCTGAGAATTTATGATGGTGAACATGTTTTCATACAGCTGTTGCCCATCTTTCTCTCTTTGGGAGAAATCTCTGTTTCCATCTTTTGCCCAGGTTTTACTGGGTTTGTTGTTTTTCCTCTTGTGGAGACGTGTGAGGTTATTGGATCGTTTGGCTATTCAGCCCTTCTCTGATGTGTGGTTTGCAAACATCCACTGCCAGTTGCTGTGCAGTCTTTGCATTGAGTTATGGTTTCCTTGGCTGGGCAGAACCTTCTGCGTTGGATAGAGTCCCGTTTGCTTCTTGTTTCCTTTCTTGCCCTTGCCCAGTCACACATGCTTCTTCCAAATAGGCAGCTAAGCCAGATGGTAAAGAGCACGCTGCCTGGGTTTTCTCCTAGAAGTTCCATGGACTGAAGTCTTCCATTCAAGGCTTTAATCCATTTCGAGGTGGTATGTGCCTCGTTTAACATCATGTCCTACTCTCATTTTGTTACCTGTGGTTGTGCAGTCTTCCAAGAAACCTTTCTTCTCTAGACTTTCCTTTCTCCGCTGTCTTCTCTTGTCCCTCTGGTCAAAAATGAGCTGTCCATATTTGTGTGAGTAGACCTCTGCGCTCTTGATCGTGTTCTATTCGTCTGTGTGCCTGTTTTTGGGCCCAGACTGTGCTGTTTCAGTACCTAGTGCTTCGTCCTGTATGGTGAAATCAGAAAGGGGGATACGTCCAGCTTTGTTCATTTTCCTCAGGATTCCGTTGGCTATTCAGTGTCCCTTATGCCTGGATAGAGACTTTAGGATTCTCTCTTCTATTTCTGTGGGAAAAATTACTACAACTTTGACTGGGATTGCATGGAATCCAGAGATTGCTTTATCTGTTACGAACTTTTCAAGTGTGTTAGTTCTTCCATTCCAAGAGCACGGTGTAGCCTTCCGTTTCCTTCTCTCTTCTGGAATTTATTTCCCAAAAGCTTTCTTCCCTTTCGTGTTACATAGCATGCACCCGTTTGGTTAAGGTCATTCATAGATATCTTATTCTTCTTACTGGTATGCTTCTGTTTTTGAGGTTCAGTATTTATGTTCTTTGCACCTTTTAATTGGTTCTGTTTTGGCAAACGTTTATGGCTGTGCTCACATCTGCTGACACTGCAGCTGTATTTGCTAAAGAAGAGTGGCCCTGTCTAACGTTGCTTCCCATCTGCCTCTGCACTACCTCGGACGCCTGCCCCAGAATGGCTGGGCCAACGGTGAGGAGGCTCACCCCCAGGAATCCATGTGGCCTAGCACGGGCTTCCAACCCAGAATGCACGGACTTCACTGCTACAACACGGGCTGGCCCCTTTCATGTTCCATTGCCAACCTGCTGTTGAGTGAAATGTGAATTAAATATGCTACATAAGCCCAAATCTGGCCCTGTGTAGACTAGGCCTGGTTTTCTATCCGGTCCACTGTGATGTCAGAGGATTTGTCAGCATTTTGTCTCTGCTGTCCCAGCAAGCTTCATGGACACAGGGTTTCAGAGCCCGCCTGGAGCAGTCTCGTAACTCACCCTTCCCAGTTAGCCCAGGTTTGACCTTCATTGCAAGTTTTGGGGTTGTGACCTTCTCGGTCTTTCCAACGTTCAAGCATAGTCTGTCTAAAGACTGACGTATTGCACTGTGGATCATTCAGGTGTGATTTCTGTTGGGCTTCCATTTTCTGGGACCCTGTTTTCTTTTCCATAGTCTAATCGTCATGGTCTTTCTGAGGTATGTCCCTTCGAGATGCTTGTCAGTACATTCTCCTTCATTCCAAGTTAGGAATTTTGTATTTCTTTAATCACCATATGTTCTGTAGGCCGATGTGTGAGTGCTTTCGTGATTCCTGGGTGTCGTCTTTGAATTTCCATCGGTCACTTGAGGGAGTCTTTGCTCTCTTAGTCTAGGTGCAACTGAGCACTGAGTACGCGTGGTCATCTGGGTTCGTTTGACATTGTGAGATGAGAAACTCCAGGTACGACGTTGTCCTGGCAACCACCTTCAGGAACCCAATGCTTCTGAAACAAATTAGATGAATCTGATGAATTCCTCTGTCCAGGTGAGAGACCTTCTGTCTCTATTCTGGATTTGGGAAGTTTCAAACTTCACCCTTGATGCTTGAACTTTCCACTAGATTATGGCTAGATACTGGCTTACTTTGTTTCTACAGGTTTTGTTATGTGTTTGATTTACCTCCTCAGCTGTGGCGAGTTTATTTTTCTTTAAATATAATGGTAATGTTCTAATTTTCAGCAAACCTCCTTACGTGTGGTATCGAAACACGTAATCAATATTCCTTGTACGGCAAGAGAGGGTGGAGAGAATCTCATTGATCCCAACTGAACACTCTAGCCTGGGAGGGCAGCCTTCACAAAGGAACAAAGCTCTCTGGAAAAGGTGCTTTTCAGCACACTTCTAGAGCCCTTCCAAACCAAGTGACATACCCAAGCATGGCACGGGGCCATTCTTTCCAGGCTTCAATGAGATCTCTTGAGACACATTGGCATGTACCCAGTGGGCCCCCGTGACTTGAGAGCTATGGAACGGGAGACTTGTCTTCAAAGTTTGCTGAGGCCTAAGAAAGGTGGCCTCACTTCTTCTCTTCAATGTCCTCAAGTAATCATTCTTGACTTTGGGTTATGGGTAAGGCAGAAGGACAATGTAGGTCTGATAAGCCCCAGGTACGGCCTCTTTTCTCAAAACAAGTTTCAAGCTTGAATCAGCATGGCCTCCCCATCTACGTGAGTAGATGACAATGTTCTCCTCTGAGTGCTTGTCCCTCTATTGTCGCTTCATTTCAGTGATTCCTTTCTCATCCCTTGAATACGCATCTGTTGGATCTCTTCAAGTTTCTGTGCCCGGTTTCTGTTTGGAAAAGCTGTTTCTGGGAATCTCTCACTTGAATATCCTAGCCTAGGCAAATCCTCGGGATGGAAACCTGGGACCATCTTGGGTGACATGGTCACCATGATGTCATAAACACCCTCAGAATTCTAAGTTGTGCTGAAAACCTCCATGCACACAGTGTTTAAGACCCATCTCATACCAGTGTGACTACTCTCCCTTTCCAGGTAGGACAGTTTTCCTTTTACGGGACTTCTTGTCGGTTTCTAACTTTCTCCTCTAACCTTGAAAGGTCTACTACATTCCTTCTAGACACTGGTTTCTTTCCTTTAAGATCGTCCTGGGATTTATCTCTTATCTTTTGTGGATGTGGCCAAATGTGTGGACTTTCCCCACAGAAAGTCCTGGAGTCCCTGCAAAGTTGAAGTTACCCAGGCAATCCTCTGATGAGCAATGATCATGTCATCTCATAGTAGTCTGGCAATTCCACCTTGGCAGGTCACATGTTTTCCTTCCTTCATCATTTGGGGAAGTGTACCTGATGCGTTCATAGATTGTAATATTCTCATGGTTCATTTGCTGGTGTGTATTCATAAGGTATCCTCACAATTTCTACTTCTTCATGATCTCTGTTGGCACCATACCTTGAAATCCATATTTCCTACTGCTCCTAATCTGATCCAGACCCGTGATGCCACCCTGCCAAGCCTAGGCCGCCCCAGTGAAACATGGGCACTTACCAGCTACACTACAGTGCCGGACCTGAATTGGACTTTTGGACCAACCTTTGGCTTGAACTTGGGAAGATGTTGGCCTGCATTGATTATTCATAAATGTAATTAGTAAAAACATCGTGGACGGTAACATTTTCCGTTGGCTCATGAGTTTAGCACAGAACGTGCTGTGTTGGTTGTCTTCCTCTTCATCTCTTTGCAATGGTCTAATTTTCTGTAGCATCGTTAAGCATTTGGAGGTGATTATCAATCCTTGGAAGTTCATCTTCTCTAAATTCTTTCAGCCTGCAATCTTTATGCCATAAACCTGCTTGCATTTAAGGAGTTTTGATTTTAGGTGAATTGATTTCCCTAACCCTTCATTATAACATCCTATAGCTTTCAGATTTACATCCTCATAGATTTAGACTTCTGTGTATGGTACATCATCTTCCCCACTGTAAGGCTAATTACAGGCCCACACTACAAAATTGTGCCTAAACATCTCTTTCTCCCACCGTCCCCTGCCACCCGTTACCTCTGGGAACCACCAATCCCATGTCATGTTCTACATGTTTGTTGGTCCCTATTTTAATCTTCTCCTTGTAAGTGAGATCCTATGGTATTTGACATTCTCCCCGGGGGTTGTTTCAGTTCCCCTCATACCCGCAGGAGCCATTCTGGTGTCACAAATGGCTGGACTGCACCCTTTCTTACAGCTGAGTGCTAGGCCATTGTGTGGATATGGCCCACCTTCCCTCTCCATGGGTCCCTTGATGGGCACCAGAGGAACTTCCATGTCTTGCATATCGGGAGGAAGGCTGTGGTGAACACAGCGCTGCACGGATCTCTGTGCAGTAGTGTTCCCAATTTCTTTGGATAAACACGCCGCAGAGGAATAGCTGGACCATATGGTAGATGTATTTTGAAATTTCTGAGGCAATTCCACAAGGCTATGCCTAGTGCCTTCACCGGTTTGCACTCCCACCAGCGGTGCAGAACTCTTCCCTTCTCTCCGCCTCCCCTCCGACACTTGTTGTTTCCTGTCTTGTTCTTTATAGCCATTCTGACCACAGTGAGCTGCTATCTCATTGCCGTTTGGATTTGCATTGGCCTTAGACTCAATGATGATGAACATGAGTTCATAAAGCTGTTGGCAACCTTTCTGTCTTCTTGGTGTAAATCTCTGTTTCCATCTTTTGCCCAGGTTTTAATGGGCTTGTTGTTTTTTCTCTTGTCGAGACGTGTGAGGTCATTGGATCTTTTGGCTATTCAGCCCTTCTCCGATGTGTGGTTTGAAATATTCTCTTCCTGCTGTTGTGCTGTCCTTGCATTGAGTCGACGGTTTCCTTGGCTGGACAGAACCTACTGCATTGGATGGAGTCCCGTTTGTTTCTTGTTTCCATTGTTGACCTTGACTAGTCACACATGCTTCTTCCAAATAGGCGGCTACGCCAGATGGCAAAGAGCAAGCTCCCTGGGTTTTATTCTAGAAGTTTCACGGCTTCAAGTCTTAAGTTGAAGGGTTTAATCCATTTCGAGGTGGGTGTGTGCCTGGTGTAACATCATGGTCTACTCTCATTGTGTTACATGTGGCTGTGCAGGCTTCCCAGCACCGTTTCTTTTACAGACTCTCCTTTCTCCACTGTCTCCTCTTGCCTTCCTCGTTGCAAATGAGTTGTTCATATATGGGCGAGTTGACCTCTGGGCTCTGGATTCTGTTCCATTGGTCTGTGTGCCTATTTTTGGGAGCAGGCTATGTTTCGGTACCTAGCTCTTCGTCCTACATGTTGGAATCAGAAAGTGTTTTACATCCTGCTTTGTTCGTCCTGCTTTTGTCCTCGGGATTCCTTTGGGTATTCAGGGTTCTTGTTGCTGTATAGAGACTTTAGGATTCTCTCTTCTATTTCCGTGGGAAAGATTGCTGCAACTTTGACTGGGATTGCATGGAATCTAGAGATTGATTTATCCTTTACGGCCATTTCAGTTGTTTTAGTTCTTACATTCCTAGAGCATGGAATACCCTTCCGTTTGCTTGTGTCTTCTGGAATTGCTTTCGCCAAAGCTTTGCTAGTTTTCGGTTTCCATTGCTTGCACCTGTTTGTCTAAGCTAATTCCTAGAAATCCTATTGTTCTTACGTGCATGTTTTTTCTTTCTGAGGTTTTTTCTATCCTATGCAACTTTTCATTGGTTTTGTTTTGGCAGATGTTCATGGCTGTGCTCACATCTGCTGGCGATGCTGCTGTACTTTCTGAGGAAGATTGACGCTGTCTGACGTTGCTTCCCATCTGCCTCTACACTACCTCAGACGCCTGCCCCAGAATGGCTGGACCAGCTGTGATGAGGTTCACCCCCAGGATTCCGCATGGCCTGCCCAGGGCTGCTGACCACAACGTGCAGTGTTCACCACTACACCACTGGCCGGCACCTTTCATGTTCCATTGGCAACCTGCAGTTGAGTGGAATGTGACTTGAATGGGCTACTTGGGCCAAATGTGGCACTGTGTAGATGAGGCCAGTTTATTTTTCTTCTCCACTGTGATGTCAGAAGATTTGTCAGAATTCTGTCTCTGCTGTCCTGGCACACTTCATTGACACAGGTTTTCAGAGCCCGATGTTTGCAGTGTGATAACTCACCTTTACCAATTAGCCTAAGTTTGACATTTGCTCCAGTTTTTGTGGATGTGACTTTCTCTGACTTTCGAACGTTCAGAGTATGACTAAAACTTAATTGTTTCATTGTGGATTATTCAGATGTGATTTCTGTGTGCCTTCCATTATCTGTGACCGTTTTCTCTTTTCCATGGTATAATTGTTGATATGGGCTCGGCGAGCTGAAGACTCAAATATAAGATTTCTTGGACTCTCAAGGTCTGGCATTGGTGCTCTTTTATTTAGAGAATAGTACGGGATGGCATGGGGACAGGACCCATGGGCAGTGAAGAGCTGCTGCTGCTCCCTGGGGATGGGACCCATGAGCAGTCAGAGCTAATGCTGCATCCCTCAGTTGAGGGTTAGTGATAATTTTATAAGGCATGGGTACATGACTTGTTTTTACTGCAAAAAGAAATGATGTTCAATGTCTTTAAATGATTTCAGTGCAGATGGGGTCTGGTTATTTTGCGGTCACATAACTTTAGATACGAATCTGCCCATATATATTACCATGTAGGTTAGTATGCCCTGAGATGCTCTCCATGGGACAGCCCTAATTCATATCAACAAAAAATCCACCGGGTCATATAGATTGGCATGTAGGCCAGGTCACCTTGGGCTTTTCTAGCTGGAGCAGCCTCAATCCACGACATAACCCCCCTCGAACCCACTTGGACCGGAAATATTTGGGGATATGGACGATGTTCACTCTTCTGTAAATACTTCTGGCTGTACAATGTTGTAGAGGTGTCCCTAAATGGGGCCATAGGCACAGGTAGAAGTTCAGTGGACCAGAAGTCTTCACCTGTGGAGTCCAAGGCTAAGTTATACAGAGCCCCTGGAGAGGAGAGAATCATTTGACGAGATGTGCTCCAAGAGGTGAAATATTTTGGCATGCAGAAGACAAACAACGAAACAGACAACAAACTACAAGTAGAAATACAAGCAGTATGTTTAACCCAATGAATAAGGTTTTGAAGTAGTGCAGAAACCTGGTACTGACTGGGAGTTCAACCAATCGTTTAGAGTTAGGGTTGGTCAGACATGGATTTAATTTGGTGGTTGGGATAGGAAGCCAGAAATATTTTGATGGTAGTCAAGAATATAGGCAAAACATTCACTTTTTATAACGGCACAGGTGCCCCCTTGTGCTGCTGTCAAGACATCCAGTGCCATTTGGATTTGGAGAACTGCCTTACACATTTGGGATACTTCTAAATTGAGCAGCGAAATGCTATGTTGTGCGTCATTTAATGCCTTCCTACTGAATTTGATTAGGACTTCCATGTGCAAGACAGCATTTTCAATTCCTAATTGGTGAAGGATAATTGAGTAAAGATGGAAATACCAGTGGAAGACACAGCTGGTCCAGCGCTGTTGCAGTTGGGTAGGTTAGCAGGAGGAGATATATTAAATGTAGTTCTACCTTGCATGCAGACAAAGCCTAGGGTGCATCATCCAATCCATCCAGGTGGCAGCCAAGGCCATAAAATGGACCCACATCAACACTGAGCACCATTAGGGGCTAACCAAAACGTGCTGGGCCGTCTATCCCAGTCAGTCCCAGACCAGTCAATATTTTTTTTAAGGCTATGATACGAGAACACAAATAACAGGGAGTTTTCCCCATAAGTCAAGTGCTATTAGGCCATGTATCACAGGTGTGATTGGTTTGTTCCCAACAGAGAATGATCTTTTACTGGGTTGACCACTAGTAGGAGTGAACCAAATATATTCATTCCAAATTTGATATGGTCCATCCTGTGTCTTGATAAGCTGGGGACTTTAAATTTGGAACATGTTGTTTAGGATCCACCTGTGACAAAGCAAATCTATTTAGTATTCGGGCAGTAGTATTGAAGGAAAATGTTTTATGGTGGCCAGGGAACTCCCAGGTGTCAGAGATAGATGGCCACAAGGAGACATTACGATTAGCAATAGATGAATCTTGTAAAAGAAAACAGCTAGAATCTAATATCCAGGAATACCTACTATAGCTTCTAAATAAACGTATTTTTTCTCTCTTAAATCACCCTCATTTTTACAAAAGATAGCCAAATTAGGATGAACTGGTTTGCAGATAAAGTGTAGCTTCAATACAACTTGCTCCAATTATTTACATAAGAGGAACAAGAATAGTAATTGCTTATACAGGCTTTTTAAAATCTGCTTTGCTGGACTTTTTTATGAGGAATCTCAGATTCAACTGTGAAGGCCTTGCAAGGCCAGAAAAGCCAAGCCAAGGACTTGCCATCAGATTTGGCCTGCAGTACTTACAGATTTGAGTGGTGTTCTCTTTGAGGTCCCCCAAAATATTCAGAGTTCCTTACACCTGTCAGATAAGCAAGCTTCCTTACTTACTGGGTATGATTGCCAGAATCTTTGTAAACAAGGTACCAGGCCCATGTTTCCAAGCGGCTGTATTCCAGAAAGTCCAATCTTTGTTCCTGAAATGCTGTCTTGTCATATCTGAGCCTGTGTGTTTCAAATATGACATTCCAGTCAAAGCCTTGGTAGTATAAGCAATGTGTCCTGCTATAAGGAGAACAGATTCTTATGGAACTTATGCAAATATTGCCACTACATAACCATACTCGGTCACAAAGGGTTTCCAAATTCTCGAGGGATAAGGTAGGGAGAAAAAGATAAATGTTTCAGTTTTTCTCATAAAGGCATAATTTCACCAAACGGCTGTAAGTCAAAGTTAGCATAAGAGAAAAGAAAAAATATTTCCTTATTGTGAGAGAACAAAACAACACATCAAAACTCAACAATATTTCAAACAGATGTCCTAAAAAATTATAATCATCCTCATCAGTTCACACAGTCCTGTATAATCAAGTCTTGAGCTGAATCTTCTGTCAGCAGATGGATGAACTTAGTTTCTGGTAGAATTCTGTAATTTCTTACTCAGCTCAGTTTTACAATCTGAAAGTTTATCAGAAACGTGTAGTTTAGAACCTCTGTGTCAGAATCCTTTCCAGGAATTTCTCAGAAGATGAAAGATATTTGCAAAAGAAAAAAGCATCAGAGTAAAACAACAGCTATCTGCAAATGGACAAAGGACTCCAAACGGCAATTGCCAAAGAAAATTGGCTACTTCTGTGACATATAACACTTCCAGATAATAATTGGACTTATGACTGATAACCAGGACAGATCAGAATCTTAAGAATGCCATATAATTTTAAGACATCTATATTAATAACATTTACCCATCTAATACCACCTAAGAAAGTCTATCTTCATTTATTTCCCAATGTTTTCCATGTAATTTAATAGACCAAATAAGCCTAGTTAGTTTGGTATTTTCCTCCTTATAGGAAGAGAGAGAGAAAATTTCTTTGAGACGACTCAGGGGCCCTCTGAAAATCCTCAGAGTAATTTTTCTTCTGTCTACCAGGTCAAAAGAAAGACTTCATTCAGGATTTGAATATTTTTGAGGGAGAAACTTGTCAAAACATACCCAAAGTTTTTAAAATGCTTCTTCAAATAGGAAACAACACTCACTGTGAAACAATGCTCAGGTATCTATTCAAAGTGATAACAGAAAGGGTGAAAAATCTTAAGAGTGACCTCACTCATTATTTTCACAAAACAGATTTGTCTCTTAGGTAGAATTACTCAAAGGAATAGCTTTTATAACCTCTTTATCAAGAGCAGATCCAAAGTTCAAGAAAATGTATCTTTTCACAGAAAAGCAAATTTGAATTTCTGCACGTACTTATTTTTAACATTCAAACTCATGCACTTAATTGAACTTACTTTAGTCTACTTGACCAGGCATAAAACTCCTTTCAGAATTTCTCCTTCACAAGCATTCTACAACTTTGTCCCAAAGTCTTTCTTTTTCCTTTCTAGTACATCAGGACAAATTTATGTTTCTTAACCTATCAAACAAAAATATTTCCATTCTTTATACCTTTTTTACTGAAAACATCCATTTTAACTTCCTTGAATACACAGCTCTTTTACTTATTAATTTCCAGTAGCTTTAATTCCATAGGTTAATTAGAACATTTAAACCTTAACAGACCTAGTAAACACTAAAAATGTAAACTATTATGAATTGTCTTTTATATCAGCATTCTAAACACTTCATAAATTTAGAAACGTGGTACTTTACAACAAAACACAAGGCATGCTTCTTAATACACCCAAACGCTTTTAGCCTCTTCACTAAGAAGCCAAAATCAGATAACTTAGCTATGTTTATTAATAATGTTTCAGTGTTTCATCCTATCCAAAAATGACCCAGGTATTCAGATTTTTATCATTTAACTTAACTTGGCAAAACTCAAGATTGTTACCAAAAAGAATTTCGAAGCTGTTTTTTTCCCCAAGTATACAGACTGTAAAAGTTATTGTGAGTTTTATGTATTTAAACCATTTTTTTCCGACAATTATGTTCAGATTACCTACGGAAACCTCATGAGGCATTTGAAAAAACTGGTCATCGTTTACAGCTATTATTTTGCTGACAAATTTAACAGACAACGTGAACTTATGTGACTAGTAAACCCAGGATGAATGCCTGCATACTATGCAAATACCGACAACTCTGACAAGAAGACTATTTTCAATCAAACCAACAAACTTAAACAAGTTTTCATTTAACATAGGTTAATTCACATCTCGTTTACTTTGAAAGGCACTGAGTTAATTTCTACTACATTTAGAATTTAATAAAGCACTTACTTTAAGCCAACTAAACAGAAATCTTAATTTTGGCCATAGCGTCCAGGATAAAAGTATCACACCTATAACATACACATAGACACACCTACAGAGAGACTGTACAACCATCCTTTTAAAAACTACTGCTGTGAGTCAGGAACAATAATATTGAGCTCACAAGTTATGAATCCAAACTTTGTTTTGAGCCTTTTTACTAATGCTTATGGAGAAGACCTTTGACATGCTAGACTTTTGGCAAAGACACACTTATGTTCATTTAACCTTTCCCCTCCTTTTTTGTTTTTCAGTCTTAAGAATGAGTGATGGACTGGACAGTAGTTCCTGGAGAGGGAGGATGATAAACTTTTTCATGATAAAGGAACTAGGTGGAATCTGAACTGCCTCTAGAGCTGTCTTTCCAGTCTTGCAAGGATTTTGTAAGGACAGTTGCTCTTTATTTCCCAGAAACTGGACTGTAACTTGAAGGTCCTTTTAGGTTGATCCACCTGTCCAACTGCACCAGAAAGGCACAGAGAAAAATCGCAGATTTTCTCCTAGTTGGAGTTTCTGGGGCATCACCCATACAATTGAAAGTGTTTCTAATTAGTTAGAAGGATTCTGAGTGGTGAGTCTCTGGGGATGCTTACGGCATTCCCCATGGCAGTAAAGCCAGTGTCTGACTGACAGTGGACTGGAAAAGGGTGCAGTGCCCACAGAAGCCGGGAACTGGCTGGAGGTCAGGGCTCCCAGCAGCCGGGTTGAGAGTTAAGTCCCTTGCAAAATGTTTTCAAGTTTTTCGATTTTACAGAAGGTCCAGGTTCTGGTCAGGTTCAGCCTGAACTTAAGCTCGACTTGGTGACAACAGACTACATGATGAGCAAAACAAAGAAAGGAAAAGAAGACACCAGACCTCACCCTCATGGCCACTCCCAGAGGGTTATCAAGATAAGAGTCACACAACAGTTCCCGTGCTGGGGCACACTACCCTAGCACGACAGTTCACAGAATAAATCACAGGTCTGCTACCCTCATAGCCAACTCAGTAGGTGACTAAAATCCTCAATCAGTCATCTGCCAAAAAAGGGCACCCTACTTGGTGTTGCCGTGGTGATCAGGGTAGAAAGCCAAAGTTGGGGTTCCCAGGCGTGGAGGCCTTGACTCTTCAAAGATTCTTCTGTTTTCCGGTTGCAAAGCTCAAAAGGAGATGAAAATGGCCCGTGTAACTCTAACAAAGATGAAAGAGACACGTGAATTTCCTTGAAAATCCCCTGTGAACCTAGGGCAGCATCCCACCTGTCGTTCCTAATGTGGGGTTCCTATAGCAATGGGTGATGGGAAACTCCACCAGCATTGCATCCCTTGTGTACCTTCCCTCGGATGCCTGGCAGTAACAGGTGCCTGGTGAACATCTTTCCTATTCTGCCTGGCAGCAATAGATGCCTGGTGAATGGTCCCTGAGAGAAAAGGAGAAGTTTAAGAGAGAACAGGATAGAGAAAAATAGTGAGGAACTTTCCGCCGCTTTGGGGGACATTCTACCCAATTGCGTGTTGGAGCCATTCTCCGAGAAGGGTTTTCCATACTCAACCAAAGGTTAGACTTTCTTACTTGCCTTGAACTGGACTCCCAGTTGGGACATTCACACAGTTCAGAGCATGGTTAGGTGCCATGGGAGGTAGCCCAATACAGCCTTAGGAAAAGAAACCTTCCACAGGAGTCTTGTAGATTCCCGACCATCCTAATGACTTAATTGGCCAACCCGTGCCCACGTAAAATTTATATATCAGAGATAGAGTCAGGAAGGAACGGATTAATTCATTCTACATCACCCTTAGGCTTAAGGTACTGATTCTCTTCAAGCCGAATGCCATGATTTGCCCCACAGAGTAGCCATGGGCAGCAAACGTGGATTCATACAGCTATCCAAGAAAGTTCCTGATGGAGAAGTGAATTTAGATCCATCCTCGAAAAGGAGAGAGGCACAAGGAAGGAAAGGGCATTTATCAGAAGTCAAGCTCACAAACCGATGAAGCAAAATCCCCGTACGGGCCACAAGATAGGATGCGGGGTTGGCGAACTGAAGAGTCAAAAGAAAGATTTGTTGGACTCTCAAGGTCTGGCAGTGATGCTCTTTTATTTAGAGAACGGTACAGGATAGCATGGGGACAGGACCCATGGACACTAAAGAGTTGCTGCATGGGGACAGGACCCATGGGCAGTCACAGCTCCTGCTGCTGCCCTGAGTACAGGGTAAGTGCTAATTGTATAAGCATAGTTACGTGACTTACTTTTGCTGGAAAAAGAAAAGATGATGTAAAATGTCATGAAATGATTCCAGTTCAGTTGGGGTCTGGTTATTGTGTGGTCGGATAACATTAGATACGAATCTGGCCATATAGATAGGCATGTAGGTGAGCATGACCTGGGCTTCTCTCACTGGGGCGCCTCTAATTCATACCAAAAAATGATTCACCACGTCATGTAGTTTGGCATGTAGGCCAGGTAACCTTGGGCTTTTAGAGCTGGGGCAGCCTTAATCCACATCAATCGTCATGGGCTTTCTCAGCTATCTCCCATCGATATGCTTATCAGTCCATTCTCCTTCATTCAAGTTATTAATTTTGTATTTCTTTCATCACCATATGTTCTCCAGCCTGATGTATGAGTGATTTCCTGATTGTTGGGTATTGTCTTTAAATTTCAATCGTTCACTTGAAGGAATCTTTGCTAAGCTAGCCTAGGTCCAACTGAGTACTGAGAACACGTGGTCATGTTTGTTGGTTTGACATTCTGAGATGAGAAACGCCAAATTCTAGGTTGTCCTGGCAACCAGCTTATGGACATAATCTTTCCGAGACAAATTAGACAAATCTGATGAATTCCTCTCTCCAGGTAAGATATTTTTATGTCTCTTTTCTGAATTTTGGAAGGCTCGAACTTGAGTCCAGATCCCTGATCGTTCAGGTAGATTATGTCTAGATAGTGGTTTACTTTATTTCTGTAGGATTTGTTAGTTGTTTGATTTACATCCTCTGCTATGGCATGTTTATTTGTCATTAAACATAAGTATAATGTTGTAATTTTCAGCTAACTTCCTCAGTAGGGTGTCAAAACACATAATCAATACTCTTCTATGGCAATACATCGGGGGAGAGAATTGCACTGGGGCCACTGAGCATTCTAGCTTTGGATGGCAGCCTTCACTTTGGATGTGAGGTTCCCAGAGGGAAAGAAAAATCCAAAAAGGCATGCAGATTTGTGGCAAAAAGCTTTTGAGGCTGAAAGACATTAGAGAAAATAAACTTCCAAGGATTGTGAATCTCCTCCAAATGCTTAATGATGATACAGAAAGGTAGACCATTTCAAATAGATTAAGAGGACTACTACGAAGAGAACGTGTTCCGTGCTAAACTCATGAACCAAGGGAAAATGAAACCGTCTATGAGGTTACTACTAATTACCTTCATGAATAATCACAGCAGGCCAGCTTCTTCCCAAGTTCAGGCAAAAAATTGGTCCCAAAGTAAAATTCAGGGCCAGCCATGTGTTCTGGTGTGTAAGAGTCCATGTTACTAGTGGGCGGCCTGGGATTCATGGATTCGTATGACATGTACGGATCACATTAGTAACATTAGGAAAGATAGGTTTCATGGTATGGTGCAGACAGAGATCATAAATAAGTGGAAATTGTGAGCATACCTTATAGATATGCAGCAGGAATAAAACATGAAAATATTGCAATCTATGACACATCTGGTACACTTCCCTAAATACAGAGGGAAGAAAGTGATGTGACCTGCATAGGTGGAATTGTCAGCCTGCACGAGATGACACGATCATTGCACGTCAGAGGATTGCCTGGGCAGCTTCCACTTGGGAGGGACTCCAAGACTTTCACTGGGGAAAGTCTAAACACTCGGCCATATCCACAAAATGTAACAGATAAAACCCAGGATAAACTTAAAATAAAGAAACCAGTGTCTAGAGAGAATGTACTAGACATTTAAACGTTCAAGGATAAAGTTAGAAACCGACAAGAAATCCAGGAAATGAAAAGGGTGAGTTTCAGACTGGTATGAGATGGCTCTGAAACACTGTGTGCAAGGAAGACGCTGGGACAACTTAGAAGTTTGAGGGTGTTTATGACACCACAGTGAACCTGTCACCCAAGATGCCCTCATCTTTATAGTCTGAGGATTATCCTGGGATACGATACTCAAGTGAGAGAGACCCAGAAAAGAATTTAAAAACAGAAACCAAGCACTGAAACTTGAAGAGATAGAATAGACGTTGATTAAATGGGTAAGAAAGAAGTCATCGTGATGAAGCAATAATACAGGGACAAGCACTGAGTGGAGACCATTGTCATCTACTCAAGTATATGGCGAGGCCATGCTGATTCAAGCTTGAAACTTGATTTGAAACCAGAGGCTGGACTTGGGGCTTATCAGACGTACAAATTCTCCTGCCTTAATCATAATCCAAAATCAAGAATGGTGTCCTGAGGACATTGTAGAGAAGGATTGATGCCTCCTTTCCTTTGCCTCTAGCATTAATTGAGGAGAAGTCTCACTTTCCATAGCTCTGGCATTACGGAGGCCAACTGGGTACATGCTAATGTGTCACAATACATCTCTTGGAACCCATGAAGGAATGGAACCCCGTCATGCTTCTAGTATGCCTCATTTTTTGGCAGGGCGCCAGAAGTGCGCTGAGAAACACCCTTTTCCAGATGGCTTCGTTGCTTTGTGAGGGCTGCACTGCCAGGCTAGTGTGTTCACTTTGGCTCCAATGAAATACTCTCCCCCTATCTCTTGGAGTAGAATGATTATTGATAACGTGTATTGACACCATATGTAAGGAGGTTGGCTCAAAATTAGAACATTAACATTATCTTTATAGAAAAATAAACATGCCAGATCTGAGGATGTACATCAAACAAACAACACACCCTATAGAAATAAAGTAAACCAATATCCACACGTAGTCTAAGGGAACGTTCAATGATCGGTGGTCAAGTTTGAAACTTCCCAAATCCAGGAATGAAACAGAAAAGTACCTTCCCTGAAGCAGATTCATCAGATTCGTCTAATTTGTCTCAGATACATTATGTTCATGAAGGAGGTTGCCATGACTACCTCTGGTTTGGAGTTTAAGATCTCAGGAGGTAAGACCAAGCAAGATGACCACGTGTTCTCAAGCTCACTTTGACTTAGGCTAGCATGGCAAAGATTGCAACAAGTGACCAATGTAAATTCAAAGACAACACCCAACAATGAAAAGCACTCACACGTAGGCCTATAGAACATAGGGTGATTATAGAAATAGAAAATTGATACCTTGGGATGAAGGAGAACAGGCTGACAAGCATACCATAGGGAGAAATCTGAGAAAGACCATGATGATTATACTATGGAAAGCAAAATGGGCTCAGAAAAGGGAAAGCAAACACAAATCACACCTGAATAATCCACAATGAAAGATGTCAGACTTTAGACAGACTATGCTTGAACTTTTGAAAGTCAGAGAGTGTCACAAACCAAAAAACCGCAGTGAGGTAAAACCTGGGCTACCTGGAAAGGGTGAGAATGAGACTGCTCCAAACGTGCTCAGAAACACTGTGTCCATGAAGCTTGCTGGGACAGCAGAGACACAATTTTGACAAATTGTTTGACTTCGCAGTTGACCAAAAATGCAAACTGGCTACGTCTACTCAGTGCCAGACTTGGGCTGAAGTAGCATATTTAAGTCACATTATACTGAACTGCAGGCTGCCAAGGGAATATGAAAGGGGCCGGCCAGTGGAGAATTGGGGAAGTCTGTGCATTCTGGGTCAGAAGCCTGGAGTTGACAGGGTGGAATACTGGGGGTAAACCTCTTCACCGCTGGCCAAACCATTCTGTGGCAGGCGTGGGAAGGAGTGTAGAGGCAGATGAGAAGTGACGATAGACAGGGCCACTCTTCCTTAGCAAATACAGGAGCACTGTCATCAGATGTGAGAACAGCGATAAACTTCTGTCAAAAGGAAGCAAATTAAAAGTTGCAAAGAATAGGAAAATTGAACCTCAAAAAAAATGCCAGTGAGAAGATTTAGATACCTAGGAATAACCTCGCCCCAACAGGTGAAAGCTCGGTAAATCGAAAACTAGCAAACCTTGTGGAAAGATATGGGAGAAGACACAAGGAAGCAGAAGGATATTCCATGCTCTTGAAATGGAAGAATTAACACACTGGAAACCTCCACTCTGGATAAAGCAATCTCTAGATTACATGAAGTCCCAGTCAAAGTTGCAGCTATATTTCTCACAGAGATAGAAGTGAGCATCCTAAAATTTACATCCAGCAACAAAAGACCATGAATGGCCAAAGGAATCCTGAGGAAAACGAACAAAGCTCAATGTATCACACTTTCTGATTTCAACATATAGGATGAAGAAATAGGATTGGAAACGGCGCAGGCTGGGATGAAAACAGACACGCAGAACCAAGGAACACAATCGAGAGCCCAGAGGTATACGCACACATACATGGACAACCAATTTTCGACCACGGAACCAAGAGGAGACAGTGGAGAAAGGAAAGTCTCTACAATAAACGGTGCTGGGAAGACTGCAGAGCCTCATGTAAGACAAGGAGAGTAGACCACGATGTTACACCAGGCACAAACACCAACACAAAATGGATTAAAGTTTTGAATGTAAGACTGCAAACCACGAAACTTCTGTAAGGAAACCTAGGCAGCAAGCTATTTGACATCTGTCTTAGCCTCCTATTAGTAAGATGCATGTCTGCTTGGGCAAGGGAAACAACGGAAACAAGAAACAAATGGGACTACATCAAATGCAAAAGCTTCTGCCCAGCCAAGGAAACCATCGACTCAATGCAAAGACAGTACAACCACTGGAAGAGGATGTTTGAACACCACACATCGGTGAACGGGTGAATAGCCAAAAGATGCAGTGAACTCATATGGGTCCACAAGAGAAAAATAAATAAGCCCATTAAAACCTGGGCAGTAGGTGGAAACAGAGATTTCACCCAAGAAGATATAGAGATGGCCAACAGGTGTATGAAAACATGTTAATCATCATTAAGTCTCAGGGCAATTGAAATCCAAATGGCAGTGATATAGCAGCTCACTGTGGTCTGAATGACTATAGGTAAAAAGTCAGGAAACAAGTGTCAGAGAGGACCTGCAGAGATGGGAAGACTCGTACAGTGCTGCTGTGAGTGTAAGCTGGTGCAGCCACGACGCAAATCAGTGTGGAATTGCCTCAGACATGTCAGAATCCATCCATGGTAGATGGATTCTACCATATGATCCAGCTATTATTCAGTGGCGGGTTTATCCAAAGACCTTGGAAGAAGTCGTGCACTGATATATGTGCACCCCTGTGTTCACCCTTGCCTTACTCCCGTTATCCAAGACTGGGTAGCCGCCCTGATGCCCATCAAGGCAGAAGGACGAATAGAGAAAGAAGATTGGAGAAGGAAGCTGGGCTTTATGAACACAATGGCATATCTCTGAGCCATAACAAAAGAGAGAATCCAGCCATTAGTGACCAGAAGGATGGTTCTTGAGGGTTTCATTGGAAGTGAAACAACTCGCAGGGAGAAACTCAAGTACCGTAGGAGCTCACTTACAAGGAGAAGAGACAAACAAGGACCAACAAACTGGAAAGCTTTGCGGAAAGAAATTAAAGAACACATAAGGAAGCGGAAGTCCATTCACCGCTCTTCAAATGGAAGAAGGAACACACTTGAAACGTCCATATTGGATAAAGCAATCTCTGGATTCCACGCAAGCCCCATCGAAGTTTCAGCAATCTTTCCCACAGGAATAGAAGAGAGAATCCTAAAGTTTCTATCCAGCAACAAAGGAGATGGAAAGGCCAAAGGAATCCTGAGGAAAACGAACAAATCAGCAAGTA
Source organism: Equus asinus (assembly GCF_041296235.1). Taxonomy (NCBI): domain Eukaryota; kingdom Metazoa; phylum Chordata; class Mammalia; order Perissodactyla; family Equidae; genus Equus; species Equus asinus. The sequence goes on along the minus strand of NC_091813.1, from coordinate 12,536,869 downwards.
CCACATTTTCGAATTTCCACATATAGGACAAACTGCTAGGTACCGAAACGGCAAAGGCTGGCCACAAAAAGAGGCACACAAACACAAGGAACAGAATCGAGAGCCCAGAGGTCAACTCCCACATATATTGACAGCCCATTTTAGACCAAGGAGCCAAGAGGAGACAGCAGAGAAAGCAGAGTCTCGACAAGAAACGGTGCTGGGAAGACTGCACAGCCACATGTAACACAATGAGAGTAGACCATGATGTTACACCAGCCACACACACCACCTGGAAATGGATTAAGGCCTTCAATGGAAGGCTTGAAACAATGCAACTTCTAGGAGAAAACGCAGGCAGCTTGCTCTTTGCCATCTGGCTTAGCCGATTATTTGGAAGAAGCATGTGTAACTGGGCAAGGGCAACAAAGGAAACAAGAAACAAGCAGGACTCCATCCAACGCAGAAGCTTCTGAACAGCCAACGACTCCATCGACTCAATGCAAAGACAGCACAACAACTGCGAGTGGATGTTTGCAAACCACACATCGGAGAAGGGGTGATTAGTCAAAATATTCAATGAACTCATATGTCTCCACAATAAAAAAACAACGAGCCCCATAAAACGTGGGCAAAAGATGGAAAGAGATATTTCTCCCAGGAAGATAAAAGATGGCCAACAGGCTGTATGAAAACATGTTCATCATCATTAAGTCTTTGGCAATGCAAATACGAACGGCAATGAGATAGCAGCTCACAGTGGTCAGAATGGCTATAGGGATGAAGACAGGGAACAACAAGTCTCGGAGAGGAGGTGGAGAGAAGGGAAGCCTCCTGCACTGCTGGGGGGAGTGTAATCAGGTGCAGCCACTACCCAAAGTGCTGTGGAATTGCCTTAGAATTTTCAGAATCCATCTACCATATGATCCAGCTATTCCTCTGTGGCATATATATCCAAAGAACTTGGAAACACTAATGCTCAGAGATCCATGCACCACTGTGTTCACCACAGCCTTATTCCCAATATCCAAGACTTGGAAGCCTACGTGGTGCCCATCAAGTGACGAATGGAGAAGGAAGACGATCTATAGCCACACAATGGCCAATCTTCGGACTGTATAGATGTGGCCATCTTGGGTGACATGTTCATAAACACCCTCAGAATTCCAAGTTGTCCTGACAACCTCCATGCACACAGTGCTTCAGAGCCATCGCATACCAGTCTGACCACTCCCCATTTCCAGGTAGGATAGTTTTCCTTTGTCTGGATTTCTTGTCAGTTTCTAACTTTCTCCTCGAACTTTGAAAGGTCTACTACATTCCCTCTACACACCAGTCTTTTTCCGTTACGATTATCAAAGATTTTATCTCTTATGTTTTGTGGATATGGTGAAATGGGTGGACTTTCCCCAGAGAAAGTCATGGACTCCCTCCCAAGTTGAAGTTGCCCAGGCAATCCCCTGATGCACACTTATCATGTCATCTCCTAGCAGTCTGACAATTCCACCAGGCAAGTCGCATGTTTCCTTCCTTCATCATTTGGGGAAGTGTAGCTGATGCGTTCATAGATTGTAATATTCACATGGTTTTTTTCTGGTGCATATTGCTCAGTTTCCCTCACCATTTCTACTTCTTTATGATCTCTGTGCCCACCAGACCGTGAAATCTGGATTTCCTAATGCTAGTAATCTGATCCACAACCGTGGTGCTATCCTGTGAAGCTCAGGCCACCCAAGCGGACCGCGGGGACTTACCTGCTACATCACAGGTCCGCCAATGAATTGGACTTCTGGACCAACCTTTGGCCTGAACTTGGGAGGATGTTGGTCTGCTTCGATCATTCATGAAGGGAATCAGTAGTAACATGAATGATGGTAACATTTACCTTTGGTTGATGAGTTTAGCACGGAACATATTCTCTTGCTAGTATTCTGCTTCATCTCTTTGCTGAGGTCTACCTTTCTGTAGCATCATTAAGCATTTGGAAGTGATTACTAATCCTTGGAAGTTCATCTTCTCTAATCTCTTTCAGCCTCCATGGCTTAGGCCGTAAATCTGCACCGTTTTTTGGAGTTTTGATTTTATGTGAATTGATTGCCGTAACCCAGCATTATAACATCCTATAGCTTTTCACATCTACATCCTCATAGATTTAGACTTCTGTGTAGGTTACATCATCTTCACCACTGTAAGCCTAATTACAGGCCCTCACCACACACTTGTGCGTAATCAACTCTTTCTCCCTCAGACCCCCGCATCCATTTCCCTTTGGGAACTACCAATCCCATGTCACGTCCTACCTTTTTGTTGCTCCGTTTTTCCTCTTCTCCTTGTACATGAGATCCTGTGGTATTCAACTTTATCCCTGGGCCTTGCTTCAGTTCCCCTAAGACCATCAGGAGCCATTCTGGTGGTCACAAATGGCTGGACTGCATCCATTCCTACAGCTGAGAGCTATACCATCGTGTGGCTATAGACGAACTTCCTTCTCCATTCATCTTTTGATGGTCACCACGGACGCGTCCAAGTCTTGGATATCGGGAGTAAGGCTGTGGTGAACACAGCAGTGCATCGATCTCTGTGCATTAGTTTTTCCATGATGTTTGGATATATACACCACAGAGGAATAGACGGATCATGTGGTAGGTGGATTCTGAAATTTCTGAGGCAATTCCACACCACTTTGCGTAGTGGCTGCACCGGTTCACATTCCTACAGCAGTGCAGGAGGCTTCTCTTCTCTCCACCTCCTCTGTGAAACTTATTGTTTCCCGTCTTCATCCTTATAGCCATTCTGACCACTGTGTGCTGCTATCTCATTGCCGTTCAGATTTGCATTGACCAGAGACTTAATGATGATGAACATGTTTTCATACAGCCTGTTGGCTATCTTCCTATCTTCCTGGGAGAAATGTCTGTTTCCATCTTTTGCCCAGGTTCTATTGGGCTCGTTGTTTTTATTCCTGTGAAGATGTATGAGTTCATTGGATCTTTTGGCTACTCACCCCTTCTCCGATGTGTGGTTTGCAAACAGCCTGTCACAGTTGTTGTGCAGTGTTTGCATTGAGTCGATGGAGTCGTTGGCTGTGCAGAAGCTTCTGCATTGGGTGGAGTCCCGTTTGTTTCTTGTTTCCTTTCTTGCCCTTGCCCACTGACACATGCTTCTTCCAAATAGGCAGACAAGACAGATGGCAAAGAGTAAGCTGCCTGGGTTGTCTCCTAGAAGTTGCACGGTTTCAAGTATTCCATTCAAGGCTTTAATCCATTTCGAGGTCGTGTGTATGTCTGGTGTAACATCATGGTCTACTCTCATTGTGTTACCTGTTGGTGTGCAGTCTTCTCAGCACTGTTTCTTGTGGCAGACTCTCCTTTCTCCACTTTCTCCTCTAGGCTCACTGTTCGAAAATGCATTGTCAGTAGATGTGTGAGTTGACCTCCGGGCTCTCATTCTGTTGCATGAGTCTGTGTGCCTATTTTGGGGGCCAGGCTGTGCTGTTTCCATACCTAGGGCTTCATCCAATATATTGAAATGAGAAAGTGTGATACTTGCTGCTTTGTTCGTTTTCCTGAGGAGTCCTCTGGCTATTCCGGGTCCTTTGTTGCTGGATAGAAACTTTAGGATTCTGTCTTGTATTTCTGTGGCAATGATTGTTGCAACTTTGACTGGGACTGCATGCAATCCAGACACTGCTTTATGCGGTATGGACGTTTGAAGTGTGCTCGTTCTTCCAGTGGAAGAGCACGGAATAGCCTTCCGTTTCCTTGTGTCTTCTGTAATATCTTCGCCCAAACCTTTGCAAGTTTTCTGTTTCCATACGTTTCTGTTGTTTGGCGACGTTTATTCCTATATATCTTTTTCTTCCTACTGGCATGCTTTCTTTTTTGAGGTTCAGTTTTTCTATTCTTTGCAACTTTCAATTGGTTTTGTTTTGACAGAATTTATGGCTGTGCTCACATCTGCTGGCCATGCTGCTGCATTTCCTGAGGAAGAATGGTGATGTCTATCATCGCTTCCCATCTGCCTCTACACTACCTCAGACGCCTTCCACAGAATGGCTGGACGAGCGGTGAGGCGGCTCACCCCCAGGATTCCACATCGCCTACCCTTGGCTGCTGAACCAGAATGTGTGGACTTCACCACGGCCCCACTGGCTGGCCCTTTTCATGTTCCATTGGCAACGTGTAGTTGAGTGGATTGTGACTTGAATATGCTACTTGAGCCCACCTCTGGCCCTGTGTTGATGAGGCCAGCTTGCTTTTCTGACCCACTGTGATGTTGGGTGATTTGTCAGAATCGTCTCTCTGCTATCCGGTCTAGCTTGGTGGACACAGGGTTTCAGAGCCTGTGGGGAGCAGTCTCATAACTCACCCTTCTCATTTAGGCCAGGTTTGACCTTTGCTGCTGTTTTTGGCATTGTGACTTTCTCTGACTTTCAAATGTTCAAACAGAGTGTGTCTAAAGACTGACGTCTTTCACTGTGGATTAGTCAGCTTTGGTTTCTGTTGGCCTCCATATTCCGGGATACTTTTTTCTTTTCTATAGTTTAATTGTTATGGTCTTGCTGAGATATCTCCATTCGATTTGCTTATCAGTGCGTTCTCCTTCTTTCCAAGTTAGGAGTTTTGTATGTCTTTAATTACCATAGGTTCTGTAGCCCGACGTGTGAGTCATTTCGTGATTGTTGGGTGTGGTCTCAGAATTTCCATCGGTCACTTGTAGGAATCTTTGCTATCCCGGCCCAGGTGACACTTAGCCCTGAGAACACATGGTCGTCTTGGTAGGTTTGAGATTCTCAGATCAGAATCTCCAGATTCAAGGTTGTGTGGGCAACCACCTTCACGGACATTATGTTTTTGAGAGGAATTAGAGAAATCTGATGAATTCCTCCCTCCAGGTAAGTGGTTTGTCTGTCTCTTTTCTGGATTTGGGAAGTTTCAAACTTGACCCCTGATCATTGAATGCTCCACAAGATTACATCTGGATACTTGGCTTTTTATTTCTACATGATTTCCTATTGGTTTGATTTTCATTCTGAACTTTGGCAGGTGTATTTTTATTTAATAATGGCAATGTGCTAATTTTCAGCAAACCTCCTTCCATATGTTGTCAGAACAAGGAATCAATACTGTTTCCATGGCAAGAGGTGGGGGAGAGAATTTCATTGGAGCCCAACTGAGCACTGTAGCCTGGAAGGGCAGCCTTCACACAGAAACGAAGCCCTCTCGAAAAAGGTGCTTTTAAGCACACTTCTACAGCCCTCCAAACCAAAGGACACACCCCAAGCATGACAATCATCCATTCCTTTAAGTCTTCACAGAGATGTCTGGGACACATTAGCATGTACCCAGTGGGACCCCGTGACGCCAGAGCTATGCAAAGGGAGACCTCTCTTCAAAGAATTCTAGGAGCTTAGGAAAGGAGGCCTCAATTCTTTTCTTCAATGTCCTCAAGAGATCATTCTTGACTTGGGATTATGAGTAAGGCAGAAGGACTACGTAGTTCTGATAAGCCCCAAGTCCAGCCTCTTGTTTCAAATCAAGTTGCAAGCTTCAATCAGCACGGCCTCCACATCTACTTGAGTAGATAACAATGTTCTCCTCTCAGTGCTTGCCCCTCTAGTATAACTTCTTCCCAATGATTCCTTTCTTATCCCTTGAATCAGTGCCTCTTTGCTCTCTTCAAGTTTCTGTGTGTGGTTTCTGTTTGGAAAAGCTGTTTCTGGATATCTCTCACGTGGGTATCCTAGCCACGGCAATCCTCGGACTCTAAACTTGCTGCCATCTTGGGTGACACGTTCACCGTGACGTCATAAACACCCTCAGAATTCTAAGTTGTCCTGAAAACCTCCAGGCACACAGTGTTTCAGAGCCATCTCATATCAGTCTGACGACTCCACCTTTCCAGGTAGGATAGTTTTCCTTGTTCTGGATTTCTTGTCAGTTTCTAACTTTCTCGTGGAACTTGAAAGGTATGCTACATTCCCTCTACCCACCAGTTTCTTTCCTTTAAGATTATCCCTTGTTTTATATCTTATCCATTGTGTATATGCCCAATTGGGTGGACTTTCCTCAGAGAAAGTCCTGGAGGCCCTCCCAATTGGAAGTTGCCCAGGCAATCCCCTGATGCACAATGATCGTGTGATCTCCTAGCAGTCTAAAAATTCCACTTGGCATGTTACATGTTTTCCTTCCTTCATCATTTGGGGAAGTGTTCCTGATGCGTTCATAGATTGTCATATTCTCATGGCTCTTTTTCTGATGCATATTGTTAAGGTCTCGTGACAATTTCTCCTTCTTTATGATCTCTGTGCCCACCATACCTTGAAATCTGTATTTCCTAATGCTAGTAATCTGATCTGCACCCCTGATGCTAGCTGGTGAAGCCCGGGCCGCCCAAGTGGAATGTAGGGACCTACCTGCTACATCACAGGGCCGGCCCTGAATTGGACTTTTGCACCACCCTTTGACCTGACCTGTGAAGATGTTGGCCTGCTTTGATCATTCGTGAAGGAATCAGTAGTAACATCATGAACGGTGACGTTTTCTGTTGGTTCATGAGTTTAGCACGGAACATGTTCTCTTGGTAGTATTCCTCTTCATCTCTTTGCAAAGGTCTACCTTTCTGTAGCATCATTGAGCATGTTGAGGTGATTACCAATACTTGGAAGTTCACCTTCTCTAACCTCTTTCTGTCTCCAAAGCTTCCAGTTGTAAATCTGCATCCCTTTTGGGAGTTCTGGTTTTATGTGAATTGATTGCTGTAACCCAACATTATAATAACCTATAGCTTTCAGATCTACATCCACATAGATTTAGACTTCAGAGTAGGTTACATCATCTTCACCAACGTAAGCCTAATTACTGTCCCTAACCACACACCTGTCCCTAATCAACACTTTCTCTCTCTGGCCACTGCCCCACTTTCCCTCTGGGAAATGCCAATCCATTGTCATGTGATACCTGTTTGTTGGTCCGTTCTTGCTCTTCTCCTTGTGCATGAGATCCTGTGGTATTTGACCATACCCCTGGGGCTTCTTTCAGTTCCCCCAGTACCCTCAGGAGCCATTCTGGTGATCACAAATGGCTGACTGAATCTGTTCTTATAGGTGAGTGCTATGCCTTTGTGTGGCTATAGCCCATCTTCCTTCTCCATTCATCCCTTGATGGGCACCAGGCAGGCTTCCAAGTCTTGGATATCGGGAATAAGGCCAGGGTAAATAGAGGTGTGCACCGATCTATGTGTATGAGTGTTTCCAAGTTCTTTGGATAAACACACCACAGAGGAATAGCTGGATCATATGGTCGATCTATTCTGAAATCTCTAAGGCAACTCCACACCGTTTTGTGTCGTGGCTGCACCTGTTTACACTCCCCCCAGCAGTGCAGGAGGCTTCTCTTCTCTCCACCTCCTCTCTGAAACTTATTTCCTGTCTTCATCCTTATAGCCATTCTGACTGCCGTGAGCTGCTATCTCATTGCCTTTCAGATTTGCACTGACCAGAGACTTAATGATGATGAACATGTTTTCATACAGCCTGTTGGCCATCTTTCTATGTTCCTGGGAGAAATGTCTGTTTCCAGCTTTTGCCCAGATTTTAATGGGGCTTAACATTTTTTTCTTGTGGAGCCGTATGAGTTTATTGGATCTTTTGGCTATTCACCCCTTCACCAATGTGTGGTTTGCAAACATCCTCTCCCAGTTGTGCTGTCTTTGCATTGCATCAATGATTTCCTTCGCTAGGCAAAAGCTTTTGTGTTTGATGTAGTCCCATTTGTTTCTTGTTTCCTTTATTGCCCTTTCCCAGACAGACATGCTTCTTCCAAATATGAGGCTAAGACAAATGACAAAGAGCACGCTACCTACGTTTTCTTCCAGAAGTCTCATGGTTTCCAGTGTTACATTCTAGACTTTAATCCATTTCGAGTTGGTGTTTGTGCCTGGTGTAACACCGCGGTCTACTCTCCTTGTCTTACATGAGACTCTGCACTCTTCCCAACACCATTCATTGTAGAGACTTTCCTTTCTCCACTGTCTCCTCTGGGCTCCGTGGTCGAAAATGGGGTGTCCATATATGTGTCCCTATACCTCTGGGCTCTTGACTCTGTTCCTTGGTTCTGTTTCCTTGTTTTGCATCCCAGCCTGCGCTGTGTCCATTTCAATTTCTTCATCCTATATGTTGAAATCAGAAAGTGTTATACATTGAGCTTTGTTCTTTTTCCTCAGGATTCCTTTGGCTATTCGGTTTCTTTTGTTGCTGGATGTGAACTTCAGGATGCTCGCTTCTATCTCTGTGAGAAATATTGCTGCAATTTTGACTGGGACTGCATGGAATGAAGAGATTTCTCTATGCGGTGTGGACATTTCAAGTCTGTTAATTCTTCCATTTCAAGAGCATGGAATATCCTTCCGCTTCCTTGTATCTTCTCCCATTTCTTTCTGCAAAGGTTTGCTAGTTTTCTGTTTACAGAGCTTTCACCTGTTGGGGTGAGGTTATTCCTAGGTATCTTATTCTTCTTACTGGCATCCTTTTTCTTTTTTATTGAGGTTCAATTTTCCTATTCTTTGCAACTTTTAATTTGTTTCCTTTTGAAAGAGATTTATCACTGTGCTCACATCTGCTGGAAATGCTCCTGTATTTGCTGAGGAAGAGTGGCCCTGTCTAACGTCGCTTCTAATCGGCCTCTACATTACCTCTCTCGCCTGCCCCAGAATGGCTGTACCAGCGGTGAGGAGGTTTACCCCAGGTTTCTATGCTGCCAACTCTTGGCTGCCGATGCAGAATACGCGGACTTCTCCAATTCTTTGCTGACCAGCCCCATTCATGATCCCTCGGCAACCTGCATTTGAGGGGAATGTGACTTAAATAGGCTACTTCAGCCCAACTCTGGCACTGAGTAGATGTAGCCAGTTTGTATTTTCGGTCAACTGCGATGTCAGAGAATTTGTCATAATTGTGTCTCTGCTCTCCCGGCAAGCTTCATGGACACAGGGTTTCATAGGACGTTTGGAGGAGTCTCATACCCACCCTTTCCAGGTAGCCCAGGTTTTACCTCGCTGCAGTTTTTTGGTTTGCGTCACTTTCTGACTTTCAAAAGTTCAGAGTCTGTCTAAAGCCTGACATCTTTCGTTGTGGATTATTCAGGTGTTATTTGTGTTTGCCTTCCCTATTCTGAGCCCATTTTGTTTTTCCATAGTATAATCATCATGGTCTTTCTCAGATTTCCCCCTTTGGTGTGCTTGTCAGCCCGTTCTCCTTCATCCCAAGGTATCAATTTTCTATTTCTTTAACCACCCTATGTTCTATAGGCCTACCTGTGAGTGCTTTTCATTGTTGGGTGTTGTCTTTGAATTTACATTGGTCACTTGTAGCAATCTTTACCATGCTAGCCTTGGTCAAAATGAGCACTGTGAACACGCGTTCATCTTGGTTGGTCTGACATTCTGAGATCTTAAACTCCAAATTCTAGTTTGTCATGTTAACCTTCTTCATGAACATAATGTACCCGAGACAAATTAGACAGATGTGATGAATTCCGTTACAGGTAAGATACTTTTCTGTCTCATTTCTGGATTTGGGAAGTTTCGATCTTGACCCCCGATCCTTGAACGTTCCACTAGATTATGTCTAGATACTGGCTTACTGTATTTCTATAAGGTGTGTTATTTGTTTGATTTACAACCTCAGTTATGGCATGTTTATTTTTCTATAATGATAAGTGTAATGTTCTAATTTTCAGACAACCTCCTTTCACATGGTGTCAATACACGCCATCAGTAATCATTCTAGTCCAAGAGATAGGGGGAGTATTTCATTGGAGCCAAACTGAGCACACTAGCCTGGTAGGGCATCCCTCACAAAGCAAGGAAGCCCTCTGGAAAAGGGTGCTTTTCAGCACACTTCTGGAGCCCTGCCAAACAATGCGACATACCTGGCGCATGACGGGGTTCTAGTCCTTCAAGGGTACAAAGAGATGTATTGTGACACATTAGCATGTACCCAGTGGGCCTCCATAATGCCAGAGCTATGGAAAGTGAGACTTCTCTTCAATGAGTGCTAGGGGCATAGGAAGGGAAGCATCGATCCTTCTCTACAATGTCCTCAGGACACCATTCTTGATTTTGGATTATGATTAAGGCAGAAGGACAACGTAGGTCTGATAAGACCCAAGTCCCACCTCTGGTTTCAAATCAAGTTTCAAGCTTGAATTAGCATGGCCTACCCATATTCTTGAGACGATCACAATGTTCTCCACTCAGTGCTTGTCTCTCTGTTATTTATTGCTTCTTCACAATGACTTCTTTCTTATCCCTTTAATCAACGGCAATTCTAACTCTACAAGTTTCAGTGCTGGTTTCTGTTTTTAAATTCTTTTCTGGGTATCTCTCACTTGAGTATCGTAGCCTAGGACAATCCTCAGACTATAAAGATGAGGCCATCTTGGGTGACATGTTCACTGTGATATCATAAACACCCTCAAACTTCTCAGTTGTCCTGGCATCTTCCATGCACACAGTATTTCAGAGCCATCTGATATCAGTCTAACTGCTCACCCTTTCCTGCTAAGATGGTTTTCCATTTCCTGGATTTCTTGTGTGTTTATAACTTTATGTTTGGACTTTTAAATGTCTACTACATTCTCTCTAGACACTGAATTCTTTACTTTAAGTTTATCCTTGGTTTTATCTGTCACATTTTGTGGATATGGCCAAATATGTAGACTTTCCCCAGAAAAAGTCCACGAGTCCCTCCCAAGTTGAAGTTGCCAAGCCAATCCTCTGATGTTCAATGATCGTGTCATCCTGTGCAGTCCGACAATTCCACCTATGCAAGTCACATCACTTCCTCCATTCTGTATTTGAGAAGTGTACCAGATGCGTCATAGATTGCAATATTTTCATTTTGTTTTCCTGGTGCATATCTATAAGGTATGCTCACAATTTCCACTTATGTATGATCTCTGCCCGCACCATACCATGAAATCTATCTCTCCGGATGTTACTAATCAGATCAGAACCCGTGATGCGAATCCATGAGTCCCAGGTCACAGACTAGGAACGTGGGCTCTTACACACCAGAACACATGACTGGCCCTGAATTTTACTTTTGGACCAATCTTTTGCCTGAACTTGGGAAGAAGCTGGCCTGCTGTGATTATTCGTGAAGGTAGTGAGTAGTAACCTCACAGAAGGTAACATTTTCCCTTGGTTCATGAGTTTAGCATGGAACACGTTGTCTTTGTAGTATTCTTCTTAATTTATTTGCAATGGTCTACTTTTCTGTAGCATCATTAAGCATTTGGAGGAGATTCACAATCCTTGAAAGTTTATCTTCTCTAATCTCTTTCAGTATCAAAAGCTTTATGCCATGAATCTGCACAGCTTTTTGGATTTTTTCTTTCCCTCTGGGAACCACCAATCCAAAGTGAAGGCTGCCATCAAAGCTAAAATGCTCCGTTTGGCCCCAATGAAATTCTCTCCCCCTATCTCTTGTCATAGAAGAGTATTGATTATGTGTTTTGACACTGTATGTGAAGAAGTTGGCTGAAAATTAGAACATTACACTTATATTTAACGAAAAATAAACATGCCAGAACTGAGGATGTAAACCAAACAACTAGCAAACCCTACAGAAATAAAGTAAACAAGTATCTAGACGTAATCTACTGGCACAATTAAGGATCCGAAGTCAAGGTCTAGCCTACCCAAATTCAGAAAAAAAGACATAAAAATGTCTTTCCTGGAGAGAGGAATTCATCAGATTTGTCTAATGTGTCTCGGAAACATTATGTCCATAAGGTGGTTGCCAGGACAAATTAGAATTTGGGGTTTCTCATCTCAGAATGTCAAACCAACCAAGATGACCTCATGTTCTCAGTGCTCAGTTGGACCTAAGCCAGGATAACCAAGATTCCTTCAAGTGAACGATGGAAATTCAAAGACAAAACCCAACAATCATGAAAGCACTCACACATCGGCCTAGAGAACATATGGTGATTAAAGAAATACAAAATACCTAACTTGGAATGAAGGAGGACACACTGTTGAGCATATCTATGGGAGACAGCTGTGAAAGACCATGAGGATTGATGTGGATTAAGTCTGCCCCCACTCGAAAGCCCAAGGCTAGCTGGTGAACATGCAGAACTATAGGACCCGTTGAATTTCTTTTGGTATGAATTAGAGGTGCCCCAGTGAGAGAAGCCCAGGTCATGCTCACCTACATGCCTATCTATGGGGCCAGTTTTGTATCTAGTGTTATATGACCACACAATAACAAGAACCTATCTGAACTGAAATCATTTAACGACTTTTTACATCATCTTTTCTTTTTCCAGGAAAAATAAGTCACGTACCCATGCCTTATAAAATTAGTCCTTAACCTCAACTCCGGAAAGCAGCAGGAGCTGTGACTACCCATGGGTCCTTTCCCAATGCAGCAGCAGCAGCTCTTCACTGCCCATAGGTCCTGTCCCCATGCTATCCTGTACCATTGTCTAAATAAAAGAGCACCTCTGCCAGACCTTGACGGTCCAAGAAATCTTTCTTTCAAGTCTTGAGCTTGCCGACCATGCATCATATCTTGTGGCCCGTATGGGGAACATGCTTCATCGGTTTGTGAGCTCGAATTCTGGTAAGTGCCCTTTTCTTCCTTGTGCCTCTCTCTTATTCGAGGATGGATCTAAATTCACTTCTCCATCAGGAACTGTCTTGAATAGCTGCATGAATTCATGTTTGCTGCCCATGGCTACTCTATGATGCAAATCTGGCATTCAGCTTGAAGAGAATCAGTACCTTAAGCCTAAGAGTGATGTAGAATGAATTAATCCATACCTTCCTGACCCTATCTCTAATATATAAATTTTACATGGGAACAGGTGAGCCATTTAAGTCATTAGGATGTTGGCAATCTCCAAGACTCCCGTGCAAGTTTTCTATTCTTAAAACTGGATTGAGATACCTCCCATGGCACTTGACCATCTGAACTGTGTGAATGTCCCAATCGGGACTGCAGTTCAGGGAAAGTACCAAACTCTAACCTTTGGTTGAATATTGGAAACCCTTCTTCAGAGAATGGCTCCAATACACAATTGGGTAGAATGTCCCCCAGCGTGGCGGAAACTTCTTCACTATTTCTCTACATCATGTTCTCTCTTAACCTTCTCCTATTCTCTTGGGGACCACTCACCAGGCACCTATTACTTCCAGGCAGAATAGGAAAGATGTTCACCAGGCACCTGTTTCTGCTAGGCATACCAGGGATTATATCCAAGGGATGCAATTCTGGGGGACACCCCCATCACCCCTTGCTATAGGCACCCCACAGTAGGAACAACAGGTAAGATGCTTCCCTAGGTTCAGGGGGGATTTTTAAGGTAATGCACCTGTCTCTTTCATCTTTCTTAGAGTTACAATGGCCAATTTCGTCCCCTTTGGAGCTTTGCAACCGGAAAACAAAGAAATCTTTCAACAGTCAAGTCCTCCAACACTGGGAGCCCCAACTTTGGCTTTCTGGGCCTGATCACCCCAGCGAGCCCAAGTAGGGTGCCCTCTGTTGGCGGTTGATTCATTGAGTATTTTAGTCACCTACTGAGTTGGCTATGATGTTAGGAGACCTGTGATTTATTCTGTGAACTGTCGTGCTAGGGTAGTATGCCCCAGCATTGGAACTGTTGTGTGACTTTTATCATGATAACCCTCTGGGAATGGCCATGAGGGTGAGGTCTGGTGTCTTCTTTTAATTTCTGTGTTTTGCTCATCATGTCCTCTGTTGTCACCAAGTCGAGCTTAAGTTCAGGCTGGACTTGACCAGAACCTGGACCTTCTGTAAAATCGAAAAACTTGAAAATATTTTGAAAGGGACTTAACTCTCAACCCAAGTACTGGGAGCCCCGGCCTCCAGCATGTTCCAGGCCTCTGGAGGCACTGCACCTTCGTCCAGTTCACTGTCAGACACTGGCTTTACTGCCATGGGGAATGACGTAAGCATCCCAAGAGACTCACCACTCAGGGTCATTCTAACTAATTAGAAACACTTTCAATTGTATGGGTATGCCCCAGAAACTCCATCTGAGGGAAAATTTGAGAGGTATCTCTCTGCCTTTCTGGTGCAGTTGGACAGGTAGATCAACCTAGAATGTCCTTCAAGTTACAGTCCAGTTTCTGAGAAATCAAGAGCAACTGTCCTTACAAAATCCTTGCAAGACTGGAAAGACAGCTCTAGAGGCAGTTCAGATTCCACGTACTTACTTTATCATGAAAAGGATTCTCATCCCCCCTCTCCAGGAATTACTATGTAGCCCATCACTCATTCTTAAGACTGAAAAAAAAAGGAGGGGAAAGGATAAATGGTCATAAGTGCACCCTTGCAGAAAGTCTACCATCTCGAGGGTCTTCTCCATAAGTATTAGTAAAAAGGCTCAAAACAAAGTGTGGACTCATAACCAGTGAGCATTATATTATTGTACCTGATTCACTGGAGTAGGTTTTAAAACAATGGTTGTACAGTCTCTGTCTATGTGTGTCTATGTGTACATTATACGTGTGATATTTTTACCCCTGGATGGTATGGCCAAAATTAAGATCTCTGTTTAGTTGGCTTAAAGTAAGTGCTTACATAAATTCTAATGTAGTAGAAATTAACTCAGTGCCTTTCAAAGTTAACGTGATGTGAATTAACCTTTGGTAAATGAAAGCGTGTTAAAGTTTGTTGGTTTGATTGAAAATTATCTTGTTGTCAGAGTTGTCGGTATTTGCATAGGATGTAGGCATTCAGCATGGGTTTTCTAGTCATATAAGCTCACTTTCTTAAATTTGTCAGCAAAATAATAGCTTTATATGATGACCCGTTTTGTCTAATGCCTCATGAGGTTTCTGTAGGTGATCTGGACATAATTGTTGGAAAAAATGTTTTAAATACATAAAACTCATAAAAGTGAGTACAACTTTTATGCTCTGTATACTTGGTGAAAAACCAACAGCTTCGAAATTTTTCTGTGTAACAATCTTGAGTTTTGCAAAGTTAAGTTAAATGATAAAAAGATGAATATGTGGGTCATTTTTGGATAGGCTGAAACACTGAATCATTAGTAATAAACATATCTAAGTTATCTACTTTTGGCTTCTTCTTGAAGAGGCTAAAAGCGTTTGGGTGTATTAAAAAGCATGCCTTGCCTTTTATTGTAAAGCGGCATGTTTCTAAAGTTATGAAGTGTTTAGAATGCTGATATAAAAGACAATTCATAATTATTTACTTTTTTAGCGTTTAGTAGATCTGTTAAGGCTTAAAAGTTCTAATTAACTTATGGAATTAAAGCTACAGGAAATTAATAGGGAAAAGAGCTCTGTATTCAGGGAAGTTAAAATGTATGCTTTCAGTAAAAAAGTATAAAGAATGGAAATATTTTTGTTTGATGGGTGAAGAAAAATAAATTTGTCCTAATGTACTAGAAAGGAAAAAAGAAAGAGTTGTTGACAAATTCTGAAAACGAAAAAGAAAGTTGAAGAAGGTTTGTGAAGTAGAAATTCTGAAAGGAGTTTTATGCCTACTCAAGTAGACTAAAGTAAGTTCAATTAAGTGAATGAGTTTGAATGTGAAACATAAGTAGGTGCAGAAATTCAAATTTGGTTTTCTCTAAAAGGATACATTTTCTTGAACTTTGGAGCTGCTCTTGATAAAGAGGTTATAAAAGCTCTTCCTTTGAGTAAGTCTACCTAAGAGAGAAATGTGTTTTGTGAAAATAATGACTGAGGTCACTCTTAAGATTTTTGACTCTTTCTGTCATCACTTTGATTAGATACCTGAGCATTGTTTCACAGTGAGTGTTGTTTCCTATTTGAAGAAGCATTTTAAAAACTTTGGCTATGTTTTGACAAGCTTCTCCCTCAAAAATATTCAAATCCTGAATGAAGTCTTTCTTTTGACCTGGTAGACAGAAGAGAAATTACTCTGAGGATTTTCAGAGGGCCCCTGAGACTTCTCAAAGAAATTTGCTCTCTGTTCCTGTAAGGAGGAAAACATTAAACTAGTTAGGCTTATTTTTTCTATTAAATTACATGGAAAACTGTGAAACAAGTGATGATAGATATTCTTAGGTGGTATTAGATGGGTAAATGTTATTAATATAGATGTCTTCAAATTATATAGCATTCCTAAGATTCTGATCTTTCCTGGTTATCAGTCATAAGTCCACTTATTATCTGGAAGGGTCATATGTCACAGAAGTATCCAAGTTTCTTTGTCAATTGCCCTTTTGAGTCCTTTGTCCATTTGCAGATTGTTGTTGTTTTACTCTGATGCTTTTTTATTTTGCAAATATGTTTCGTCTTCCGAGATATTCCTGGAAAGGATTCTGACACAGAGGATCTAAACTACAGGTTACTGATAAACTTTCAGATTGTAAAACTGAGCTGAGTAAGAAACTACAGAATTGTAACAGAAACTAAGCTCCTCGATCTGCTAAGGACAGATTTAGCTCAAGAATTGATTATACAGGACTGTGTGAACTGATGAGGACGATTATAATTTTTTAGGACTTCTATTTTGAAATATTGTTGAGTTTTGATGTGTTGTTTTGTTTTCTCATAATGAAGGAAATCTTTTTCTCTTTTCTCTTATGCTAACTTTGACTTACAGCCATTTGGTGAAATTATACCTTTATGAGCAAAACTGAAACATTCATCTTTTTCTCTGTAGCTTATCCCTTGAGAATTTGGAAACGCTTTGTGACTGAGTATGGTCATTTCGTGGCAATATTTGCATAAGTTCCATAAGAATCTATTCTCCTTATAACAGGACACATTGGTTATATTACCAAGGCTTTGACTGGAATGTCATATTTGAAACAAACAGGCTCAGCTATGACAAGACAGCATTTCAGGAACAAAGATTGGACTTTCTGGAATACAGCCACTCGGAAACATGGGCCTGGTACCATGTTTACAGAGATTCCTGCAATCTTACGCGTTAAGTAAGGAAACATGCTTATTTGGCAGGTGCAAGTAACCTGCAAATACTTTGGGGGACCTGAAAGAGAACTCCACTCAAATCTGTAAGTACTGCAGGCAAAATCTGATGGCAAATCCTTGGCTTGGCTTTTCTGGCCTCTAGAGGCCTTCACAGTTAAATCCGAGATTCCTCATAAAAATTTCCAGCAAGGCATACTTAAAAAAGCCTGTATAAACAATTGCTATTCTTGTAGCTGTTATGTAAATAATTGGAGCATGTTGTATTGAAACTACACTTTACTTGCAAACCTGTTAATCCTGATTTGGCTATCTTTTTTAAAAATGAGGGTGATTTAAGAGAGGAAAAAATTATGTTTCTGTAGAAGCTATAGTAGGCATTCATGGATATTAGATTCTAGCTCTTTCTTGTGCAAGATTCATCTATTACTAATCGTAATGTCTCCTTGTGCTCATCTATGTCTGACACCTGCGAGTTCCCTGGACACATTCAAACATTTTCTTTTAAAACTACTCCCCAAATACTAACTAGATTTGCCTTGTCACAGGTGGATTAGAAACAACAAGTTCCAAAGGTAAATTACCTAACTTATCAATACACACAGGGTGGACGATATGAAATTTGGGATGCATGTATTTGGTTCACTCCTACTAGTGGTCAACTCAATAGAAGGTCACTCTCTGTTGGGAACAAACCAATCAAACCTGTGATACATGGCCTAATAACAGCCGACCTATGGGAAAAATTCACTGTTATATGTGTTCTCATATCATAGTCTTAAAAAAGTACTGATTGGTTTGGGACTGACTGGGATAGACAGCCCAGCACACTTTGGTTAGTCCCTAATGGTGCTCAGTGGCTATGCGGCTCCAATTTATGGCCTTTGCTGCCTCCTAAATGGATTGCACGATGCACACTAGGCTTTGGCTGGATGCAGGGTAGATCTACATTTACTACATCTACTCCTGCTAACCTACCCAACTGCAGCAGCCCTGGACCAGCTCTGTCTTCCACTGGTATGACCATCTTTCCACAATTTTCCTTATCCAATTAGGTATCAAAAGTGTCGTCTTGCACATGGAAGTCCTAAACAAATTTATTATGAAGGCATTAAATGACACACAACATAGCATTTCGCTGCTCAATTTAGAAGTATCCCAAGTGTGAAAGGCAGTCCTCCAAATCCAAATGGCACTGGATGTCTTGACAGCAGCACAAGGGGGCACCTATGCCATTATAAAAACTGAATGCTGTGTCTATATTCCTGACTACCGTCAAAATATTTCTGGCTTCCTATCCCAACCACCAAATTAAATCCATGTCTTATCAACCCTAACTCTAAACGATTGGTTGAACTCCAAGTCAGGACCAGGTTTCTGCACTACTTCCATACGTTATACATTGGGTTAAACATACTGCTTGTATTTCTTATGATATTTTGTTGTCTGTTTCATTGTTTGTCTTCCGCATGTGAAAAAAGTTTCACCTCCTGGACCACCTTTCATCAAATGATTCTCTCGTCTCCAGAGGCTCTGTATACCTTGTCAGCCTTGAACTCCACAGGTGAAGCCTTCCAGTCCACTGAACTTCCTACTTGTACCTATGACCCCATTTAGGGACAGCTCTGTGACCTTGTACAGCCATAAGTAGTTACAGAAGACTGACCATCGTCCATATCCCCAAACCTCTCCAGTCAAAATGGGTTCAGGGGGTGTTTATGATGTGGATTAAAGCTGCCCCAGCTAGGGAAGCCCAGGGTGATCTGGCCTACATGCCAAACTATATGAGCCGGTGGAATTAGAGCTGACTCAGGGAGAGAAGCCCAGGGCATCATCATGTACATGCTGATCTATATTGCCAGATCCGTATCTAAAGTTACATGACTGCACAATAACCAGACCCCATCTGCACTGAAATCATTTAAAGACATTTTACCACATCATTTCTTTTTCCAGTAAAAATAAATCATGTACCCATGACTTATAAAACTAGCCCTAACCCTCAACTCAGGGTAGCAGCAGGAGCTTTGACTGCTCATGGGTCCCATCCCCAGGGAGCAGCAGCAACTCTTCACTACCCATGGGTCCTGTCCCCATCCTATCCCGTACTATTCTCTAAATAAAATAACACCAGTGCCACACCTTGAATGTCCGAGAAATCTTTCATTCGAGTCTTCAGCTCACCGAGCCCATATTAACAATTATAACATGGAAAACAAAAAACCGTCCCAGAAAATGGAAGGCACACAGAAATCACAGCTGAATAATCCACAATGAAAGATGTCCATTTCAGAAATACCCTGAACGTTCAAAAGACAGAGAAAGTCACAAAACCAAAAAATGCAGCAAATGTCAAACCTAGGCTAAATGGTAAGGGTGAGTTATGAGACTGCTAAAATGGGGCTCTGAAAACCTGTGTCAATGAAGTTTGCTGTGATGGCAGAGACACAATTCTGAGAAATCCTCTGACATCACAGTGGAGAAGAAAAACAAACTGGCCTCATCTACACAGTGCAAGATTTGTCCCAAATAGCATATTCAACTCACATTCCACATCAAATGCAGGTTTCCAATGGAACATGAAAGGTGCTGGCCAGTGGTGCAGTGGTGAAGTCCACAAATTCTGGATCGGCACCCAGGGCAGACCATGCAGAATCCTGGAGGTGAACCTCCTCACCGATGGTCCAGATATTCTGGGGCAGGCGTCCAAGGTAGTGTAGAGGCAGATGGGAAGCAACGTCAGACAGTGTCATTCTTGCCCAGCTAATACAGCAGCATCACCACCAGATGTGCGTACAGCCATAAACAGCTGCCAAAACAAAACCAATGAAAAGTTTCAAAGAATAGAAAAACTGAACCTCTGGGAATAAAATGCAAGTAAGAAGAATAAGATTTCTAGGAATAAGCTTAGACAGACAGGTGCAAGCTATGGAAACCGAAAACTAGCAAAGCTTTAGGGAAAGAAATTCCAGAAAACACAAGGAAACAGAAGGGTATTCGTGCTCTAGGAATGTAAGATCTAAAATACCTGAAACGTCCGTAATGGATACAGCAATCTCTGTATTGCTTGCAATCCCAGTCAAATTTACAGCAATCTTTCCCACAGAAATAGAAGAGAAAATCCTAAAGTCTCTATCCAGCAACAAGGGACCCTGAATACCCAAAGGAATTCTGAGGAGAATGAACAAAGCAGGACGTATCACACTTTGATTTCAACATGTAGGATGAAGCGCTTGGTACCGAACCAGCACAGCCTGGTCCCAAAAACAGGCACAAAGACCAATGGAACAGGATGCAGAACCCAAAGGTCAACTCACACATATATGGACAGCACATTTGCAATTAAGAAGGCAAGAGGAGACAGTGGAGAAAGGAGAGTCTCTAAAATAAATGGTGCTGGGTAGACTGCACAGCCACATGCAACACAATAAGAGTAGATCATGATGTTACACCAGGCACACACACCACCTCGAAATGGATTAAAGCCTTCAATGGAAGTCTTGAAACAGTGAAACTTCTAGGAGAAAACACAGGCAGCTTGCTCTTTGCCATCTGGGGTAGCCGCCTGTTTGGAAGAAGCATGTGTGACTAGGCAAGGGCAACAAAGAAAAGAAGAAAGAAGCAGGACTCCATCCAACGTAGAAGCTTCTGTCCAGCCAGGGAAACCGTCCACTCAATGCAAAGACAGCACAACAAAAGGGAGAGGATGTTTCAACCACACATCTGAGAAGGGCTGAATAGCCAAAAGACCCAATGACCACAGACGTCTCCACAAGAGAAAAAACAAGCCCATTAAAACCTGGACAGAAGATGGAAACAGAGATTTACCCCAAGAAGACAGAAAGGTGGCCAACAGCTGTATGAACACATGTTCAACACCATTAAGTATAAGGCCAATGCAAATCCTCACGGCAATGAGATGACAGCTCCCTGTGTTCAGAATGGCTATAAGGAACAAGACAGGAAACAACCAGTGTCAGAGAGAAGGTGGAGAGAAGGGAAGAGTCCTGCACCTCTGGTGGGAGTGCGAACCGGTGAGGGCACTAGGCATAGCCATGTGAAATTGCCTCAGAAATTTCCAAGTCCATCTACCATATGATCCAGCTATTCCTCTCCAGCGTGTTTATCCAAAGAACTGCGAAACACTAATGCACACAGATCCGTGCCCCGCTGTGTTCACCACAGCCTTACTCCCGATATCCAAGACTTGGAAGCCGCCCTGGTGCCCATCAAAGGACCAATGGAGAAGGAAGTTGGGCTATATCCACACAAAGGCAAACCACTCAGCTGTAAGAAAGAGTGCAGTCCAGCGATTTGTGACAGCAGAATCACTCCTGAGGGTGGGAGGGGAACTGAAACAAGCCCAAGGTAGAAATCAAATACCATCGCATCTCACTTACAAGCAGAAGATTAAAATAAGGACCAACAAACAGGTAGAACGTGATATGGGATTGGTGGTTCCCAGGGGGAACGGGTGGCAGTGGACGGTGGGAGAAAGAGTTGATTAGGCACAAGTGTGGGGTGTGCGCCTGTAATTAGGTTTACTGTGGGGAAGAAGATGTAGCATACACAGAAGTCTAAATCTATGAGGATGTAAATCTGAAAGCTATAGGATTCTCTAATGCTAGGTTATGGAAATCAATTCACCTAAAATCAAAACTCCATAAAGGCAAGCAGGTTTAAGGGATAAAGTTTACAGGCTGAAAGACTTTAGAGATTATGAACTTCAAAGGATTGACAATCACCTCGAAATGCTTAATGATGCAACATAAAGGTAGACCATTGCAAAGAGATGAAGAGGAACACTACCAACAGAACATGACCCGTGCTAAACCCCTAAGCCAACTGAAAATGTTGCTGTCCACGATGTTACTGGTAATTACTTTTTGAATAATCTATGAAGACCAACATCTTCCCAAGTTCAAGCCAAAGGTTGGTCCAAAAGTCCAATTCAGGGCCAGCCCTCTGGTGTAGTGGGTGAGTGTCCATGTTCCACTTGGGCGGCCTGGGACTGGCAGGCTGGCATCTCAGGTGCAGATCCGATTAGGAGCATTAGGAAATATAGATTTCAAGGTATGGTGCCGACTGAGATCATGAAGAAGTAGAAATTATGAGGATACCTTATGAATATACACCAGGAAATGAACCATGACAATATTACAATCTATGAACACATCAGGTACACTTCCCCAAATGATGAAGGAAGGAAAACATCTGACCTGCCAAGGTGGAAACACCAGACTGCTATGAGTTGACATGATCATTGCTCATCAGAGGATTGCTTGGGTAACTTCAGCTTTGCAGGGACTCCAGGACTTTCTGTGGGGAAGTCCACACATTTGGCCACATCCACAGAAGATAAGAGATAAATCCCTAGACTATCTTAAAGGAAAGAAACCATTGTCTAGAAGGAATGTAGTAGAACTTTCAAGGTTCGAGGATAAAGTTAGAAACCGACAAGAAGTCCAGAAAAAGGAAAACTATCGCACCTGGAAAGGGGGAGTCGTCAGACTGGTATGAGATGGCTCTGAAACACTGTGTGCATGGAGGTTGTCAGGACAACTTAGAATTCTGAGCGTGTTTATGACATCACGGTGACCATGTCACCAAAGTTGGCCATAGGTTTCCAGCTCTAGGATTGGCCTGGGCTAGGATATTCAAGTGAGAGGTACACAGAAACAGCTTTTCCAAACACAAACCGGGCACAGAAACTTGAAGACATCAAAGAGACGCTAATTCAAGGGATGAGAAAGGAATCATTGGGAAGAAGAGACAATAGAGGGTCAAGTACTCAGAGGACAACATTGTCATCTACGGAAGTCTGGGGAGGCCATGCTGATTCAAGCTGGAAATGTGTTCTGAAAAACGAGGCCGGACCCGGGGCTTATCAGACCTACGTTGTCCTTCTGCCTTACCCATAAGACAAAGTCAAGAATGATCAATTGAAGACATTGAAGAGAAGAATCGAGGCCTCTTTTCCTAGGCTCCTAGCATTCTTGAAGAGAATTCTCACTTTCCACAGCTCTCAAGTCACGGGGGCCCACTGGGTATATGCCAATATGTCACAAGAGAGCTCATTGATGCCTTGAAGGAATGGACCCCTGCCATGCTTGGGTATGTCTCTTGGTTTGGAAGGGCTCTAGAAGTGTGCTGAAAAGTACCCTTTTGCAGAGGGCTTCCATCCTTTGTGAAGGCTGGCCTCCCAGGTTACAGGGCTCAGTGGGATCAGTGAGATTCTCTCCTCATATCTCTTACCGTACAAGGAGTATTGATTATGTGTTTCGAAACCACACGTAGAAAGCATGGCAGAAAATTAGAACATTACCATTATACTTAAAGAAAAATAAACATGCCACAGCTGAGGATGTAAATCAAACAAATAACAAACCCTGTGGAAATAAAGTAAGCCAGTATCTAGACGTAATCTAGTGGAAAGTTCAAGGATCGGTGGTCAAGCACGAGACTTCCCAAATCCAGAAAAGGGACAGAAGGTCTCTCACCTGCAGAGAGGAATTCATCAGATTCATCTAATTTGTGTCGGAACCATTGGGCCCATGAAAGTGGTTGCCAGGATAACCTCGAACCTGGAGTTTATCATCTCACAATGTCAAACGAACCAAGATGACCACGTGTAGTCAGTGCTCAGTTGGATCTAGGCTGGGATAGCAGAGATTCCCTCAAGTGAACGATGAAAATTCCAGGATAACACCCAACAATCACGAAAGGACTCACACCTTGGCCTACAGAACATATGGTGATTAAAGAAATACAAAATTCCTAAAATGGAGTGAAGGAGAACGCACTGATAAGCATGTCAAAGGACAAGCTCATAAAGAACATGACGATTAGACCATGGAAAAGAAAACAGGGTCCCATAAAATGGAAGGCCAACAGAAATCACACCTCAATAATCCACAGTGAAAGATGTCAGTCTTTAGACAGACTCTGCTTGAACGATTGAAAGTCCGGGAAAGTCACAACCCCAAAAACTGCAGGGAAGGTCTAACCTGGCCTAACTGGGAAGGGTGAGTTATGAGACTGCTCCACGCGTGCTCTGAAACCCTGTGTCCACCAAGCTAGACTGGACAGCAGAGACACGATTCTGAAAAATCCTACAACATCACAGTGGACCACAGAAACAACCTGGCCTCATCTACACAGGGCCAGAGTTGGGTTCAAGTAGCATATTCAGGTCACATTCCACTCACCCGCAGGTTGCCAATGCAGCATGAAACGGTCCAGCCAGTGGGCCAGCGGTGAAGTCCACGTGTTCTGGGTCAGCAGGCCAGGGTCAGCCGCATGGAATCCTGGGGGTGAGCCTCCTCAACGCTCGTCCAGCCATTCTGGGACAGGCGTGCGAGCTAGTGTAGAGGAAGAGGGGAAGCGATGTTAGACAGCGCCACTCTTCCTCAGCAAAGAGAGCAGCACGGCCAGCAGATTTGAGCACAGCCATAAACTTCTGCCAAACAAAACCAATTAAAAGTTGCAAAGAATAGAAAAGCTGAACCTCAAAAAAAACCCATGCCAGTGAGAAGAAAATGATACCTGCGAATAATCTTGGACAAACAGGAGAAAGCGATGGGAAACAAAAACTAGCAAAGTTTTGGGGAAAGAAATTCCACAAGACACAAGGAAATGCAAGGCTATTCCGTTCCCTTCGAATGGAAAAACGGACATACTTGAAACGTCCATACGGAATCAAGCTCAAATTAAAATGGGAAGCAATTGGATATATTGGACTATATGAGGAAGCCATTTGGTATAAACCTAATTCGGCCTGATTTTGTTTTTTCCAAAAGGGCCTGACTATGGCTATTTAGCACGCATTGCATATCTGCTTAGACATTTCCTATGGCCCTTGAGATAAAGGTGCAACTTCCCCCACATTAGCATTTCTTTAGGGATAAGCATTTCTCTCTAGGCTAGGAACTGATTGCTGCACTCACCTTTGACCACCCAGCTCACCTGTGACCAGTCAGCTGGAGACAACAGACTGCCACCCTACTGTGTTCACTGAGACAGAAGACCTACCTGCTATTTCCATCAATCGCTGTGCCAACAGAGCAGTCTCGCGACTATTGTAAAAGGGACATTTCAATCCTATGTGAAACATCCTCTATGAGGGGAATACAACCAGTCTGTGCACCCCCACTTCTCTGATGCTCTTTCTTCCTTTGGGTAGAAAGGCCCCGGGTTATAATCCTCAGATTGAAGCTCAGAATAAACTCCCCCAAATTTTCATTTACAGATTGGTTACGGATTATTTTGTCGACAAAGTAATGTCTGGATTCCATGCAGTCCCAGTCAAAGTTGCAGCAATCTTTCCCACAGAAATAGAAGAGAGAATCCTAAAGTTTCTATCCAGCAACAAAGGACACTGAATAGCAAAAGGAATCCTTGGGAAAACGAACAAAGCAGCAATTATCACACTTTCTTACTGCCACATATAGGACGAAGAGCTAGGTACCAAAACAGCACAGCCTGGCCTGCAAAGGAGGCACACAGATGCATGGAACAGAATCAACAGCCCAGAAATCAACTCACACACCTATGGACAGCCCATTTTCGACCAGGGAGCCAAGAGGAGAAAGCAGAGAAAAGAGACTCTAGACAGGAAATGGTGCTGGAAACACTGCACAGCCAGATGTAACACAATGAGAGTAGACCGTGATGTTACACCAGGCACACACACCACCTCGAAATGGATTAAAGCCTTGAATGGAAGACTTGAAACCGTGACACTTCGAGGAGAAAACGCAGGCAGCTTGCTCTTTGCCTTCTGGCTTGGCCGCCTATTTGGAAGAAGCATGTGTGAGTGGGCAAGGGCAACAAAGGAAACAAGAAACAAGCGGGACTCCATCCAACAAAGAAGCTTCTGCCCAGCCAATGACACCATCGACTCAGTGCAAAGACGTCACAACAACTGCGACAGCAGGTTTGCAAACCACACATCGGAGAAGGGGTGAATAGCCAAAAGATCCAATGAAGTCATACATCTCCACAGGAGAAAAGTCAACGAGTCAAATAAATCCTGGGCAAAAGATGGAAACAGACAGCTCTCCCAGGAAGATAGAAAGATGGACAACAGGCTGTATGAAAAGATGCTCATCATCATTAAGTCTCTGCTCAATGCAAATATGAACGGCACTGAGATAGAAGCTCACAGTGGTCAGAATGGCTATAAGGATGAAGACAGGAACCAACAAGTTTCAGAGAGGAGGTGGAGAGAAGACAAGCCTCCTGCACTGCTGGTGGGAGTGTAAACCGGTGCAGCCACTATGCAAAGTGGTGTGGAATTGCCTCAGAATTTTCAGAATCCATCTACCACATGATCCAGGTACTCCTATGTGGCATATATATCCAAAGAACTTGCAAACGCTAATGCACAGAGATCCATGCACCGCTGTGCTCACCACAGCCTTACTCCCGATATCGAAGACAGGGAAGCCTCCCTGGTGCCCATCAAGGGACAAGAAAGATGGGCTATAGCCACACAACGGCATAGCACTCAGCTGCAGGAACAGATGCCTTCCAGCCATTTGTGACCAACAGAATGGCTCCTGAGGGTTTTAGGGGAATGGAAACAAGCCCCAGAGGGAAGGTCAAATACCATAGGGTCTCACTTACAAGGAGAAGAGGAAAAAAAGGACCAAGAAACAGGTAGCACATGACATGGGATTTCTGGTTCTCAGAGGGAAAGGTGGCGGGGCCCAGAGGGAGAAATATTTGATTTGACACAAGTGTGTGGTGAGGGCCTGTAATTAGGCTTACGGTGGTGAAGATGATGTAACATACACAGAAGTCTAAATCTATGAGGATGTAGATCTGAAACGTATAGGATGTTATAATGCTGGGTTATGGCAAACAATTCACGTAAAATCAAAACTCCCAAAAGACGTTAAGGTTCACGGCTTAAAGCTTTGGAGTCTGTAAGAAATTAGAGAAGATGAACTTCGAAGGATTGGTAATCACGTCAAAATGCTTAAGGACGCTACAGAAAGGTAGACCATTGCAAGGAGACGAAGAGGAACACTACCAAGAGAACGTGTTCCATGCTAAACTCATGAACCAGTGGAAAATGCTACCGTCCATGATGTTACTAACTGCCTTCACGAATGATCGAAGCAGGCCAACATCTTCCCAAGAACAGGCCAAATGTTTGTCCAAAAGCCTAATTCAGGGTCGGCCCTGTGGTGTAGCAGGTAAGTGCCCAAGTTCTGATTGGGCGGCTCAGGCTTCACCTGCTATCATCAGGGTTGCAGATCAGATTACTAGCATTAGGAAATACAGATTTCACAGTATGGTGGGCACAGAGATCATAAAGAAGTAGAAATTCTGAGGAGACATTTTCAATACACACCGGAAAATGAAGCCTGAGAATATTACAACCTATGAATGCATAAGGTACAATTTCCCAAATGATGAAGGAAGGAAAACATGTGACCTGCCCAGGTGGAATTGTCAGACTCCTAGGAGATGACCCGCTCATTGCGCATCAGAGAATTGCCTGGGTAAATTCAACTTGGGAGGAGCTCCAGGAATTTCTCTGGGGAAGGTCCACTCCTTTGACCACATCCACAAAAGATAAGGGAGAAAACCGGGGATAAACTTCATGGAAAGAAACCCGTGTCTAGAGGGAATGTTGTAGACCTTTCAAAGTTCGAGGAGAAAGTTAGAACCCGACAAGAAATCCAAAACTGGCAAAACTATCCTACTTGGAAAATGGGAGTAGTCAGACTGGTATGAGATGGCTCTGAAACACTGAGTGCATGGAGGTTGTCAGTACAACTTAAAATTCTGAGGGTGTTTATGATATCACGGTGAACATGTCACCCAAGATGGCCACATGTTTACAGTCCAAGGATTGGCCTAGGCTAGCAGAATCAAGAGAGAGATACCCAGAAACAGCTTTTCCAAACGGAAACCGGGCACAGAAACTTGAAGAGACCAATGAGACGCTGATCCAAGGCATGAGAAAGGAATCATTGTGATGATACTTCATGCTTTCTTCGTTTTCTTCCATTCCAAGAGCACTGAATTCCCTTCCATTTCCTTGTGTCCTCTGGAATTTCTTTCCCAAAGGTTTCCTATTTCTCGGTTTACATAGCTTTCACCTGTTTTGTGCAGGTTATACCTAGATTACTTGTTTTTCTTTCTAGCATGCTTTTTTTTTTGAGGTTCAGTTTTTCCATCATTTGCAACTTTTAATTGGTTTTGTTTAGGCAGATGTTTACTGCTGTGCTCATATCTGCTGGCAACGCTGCCGTATTTGCTGATGAAGACTGGCCCTGTCTAACACGCTTCCCATCTGCCTCTACACTACCTCGGACGCCTGCCACAGAAAGGCTGCACGAGCGGTGAGGAGGCTCACCCCCAGAATTCCACGCGGCCAACCACACGCTGCCGACACAGAACACGCGGACGTCACCTATGCAACACTGGCCGGCCCCTTTCATGTTCCATTCGCAACCTGCAGTTGAGTGGAATGGGACTTCAATATGCTACTTGAGCCCAAATCTGGTCCAGTGTAGACGAGGCCAGGTTGTTTTTCCGGTCCACTGGGATTTGTCAGAATTGGGACTCTGCTGTCCCAGCAAGCATCATGGACACAGGGTTTCAGAGCCAGCTTGGAGCAGTCTGAGAACTCACCCTTCCCAGTTAGCCCAGGTTTGACATTCACTGCAAATTTTGGGGTTGTGACTTTCTCGGACTTTCAAACGTTCAAGCAGACTCTTTGTAAACACTGTCTTCATTCACTGTGGATTATTCAGGTGTGATTTCTGTTTGTCTTCCATTTTCTGGGAGCTTGTTTTCTTTCCTTAGTCTAATCGTAGTGGTCTTTCTGATCTCTCTCCCTTCGATATGCTTATCAGTGGGTTCTCCTTCATTCTAGGTTAGGAATTCTGTATTTTTTTAATCACCATATGTTCTGTAGGCCGACGTGTGGGTGCTTTGGTGATTGTTGGATGTTGTCTTCAAATTTCCATCTGTCAGTTGAAGGAATCTTTGGTATCCTAGCTTACGTCCAACTGAGAACTGAGGACACGTGTCCATCTTGCTTCATTTGACATTATGAGATGAGAAACTCCAGGTTAGACGTTGTCCTGGCAACCACCTTCACGGACACAATGGTTCCGAGACAAATTCGATGAGTCTGATGAATTCCTCTGTCCAGGTGAGAAATCCTTCCGTCTCTTTCCCTGGATTTGAGAAGTTTCGACGTTCAGCCCTGAACCTTGAACGCTCCCCTAGATTACATCTAGATACTGGCTTACTTTATTTCTACAGAGTCTGTTACTGTTTGATTGACATCCTCAGCTCTGGCATGTGTATTTTTCTTTAAATATCATGGTAATGTTCTAGTTTTCAGTCAACCTCCTTCCATATGGTGTCAAAACACAGAATCAGTACTCCTTCTACGGCAAGAGATGGGGGAGTTAATTTCATTGGAGCCCAACTGAGCACTGTAGCCTGGGAGGGCAGCCTTCACACAGGAATGAAGCCCTCTGGAAAAGGGTGCTTTTCAGCACACTTCTAGAGCCCTTCCAAACCAAGCTACATGCCCCAAGCATGACAGGCGTCCATGCCTTAAAGGATTCAAAGAGATCTCTTGGGAAAAATTAGCATGTAGCCAGTGGGCCCCCGTGAGGCCAGAGCTATGCAAAGGTAGAGTTCTCTTCAAAGGATGTTAGGGGCCTACGAAAGGAGTCCTCGATTCTTCTCTTCAACGTCCCCAAGAGATCATTCTGTACTTTGGATTATGAGTAAGGCAGAAGGACAATGTAGGTCTGATAAGCCCCAAGTCTGGCATCTTGTTTCAAATCAAGTTCCAAGATTGAATCTGCACGACCTCACCATCTACTTGAGTAGGTGACAATGTTCTCCTCTCTGTGCTTGTCCATCTATTATCGCTTGTTCCCAATGATTCCTTTCTTCTCCCTTGAATCAGAGTCTGTTTGATCCTTTCAAGTTTTTGTTTGGAAAAGCTGTTTCTGGGTATCTCTCACTTGAGTGTCCTAGACTAGGCCAATCCTCGGACTGTAAACATGCGGCCATCTTGGGTGACATGTTCACCGTGATGTCATAAACACCCTCAGATTCTAAGTTGTCCTGACAACCTCAATGCACACAGTGTTTCAGAGCCGTCTCATCCCAATCTGACTAGTCCCCCTTTCCAGGTAGGATAGTTTTCCTTGCTCTGGATTTCTTGTTGGTTTCTAACTTTCTCCAAGGACTTGAAGGGTCTACTAAGTTCCCTCTAGACACCGGTTTCTTTCCTTTAAGCTTATCCCGGGTTTTATCTCTTATCTTTTGTGGATATGGCCAAATGGGTGGACTTTCCCCAGAGAACGTCCGGGAGGCCCTCTCATGTTGAAGTTGCCAAGGCATTCCCCTGATGCACACTGATCGTGTGATCTCCTAGCAGTCTGACAATTCTTCCTTGGCAGGTCACATGTTTTCCTTCCTTCATCATTTGGGGAAGTGTTCCTTATGCATTCATAGATTGTAATATTCTCGTGGATCCTTTTCTGGTTCGTACTGATAAGGTCTCCTCACCATTTCTACTTCTTTATGATCTCTGTGACCACCAGACATTGAAATCTGTATTTCCTAATGCTAGTAATCTGATCCCCAAGCGTGATGCTAGCTGGTGAAGCCCGGGCCGCCCAAGCGGATGTGGGCACTTACCTGCTACACCACAGCCCGGCCCCAAATTGGGCTTTTGGACCAACCTTTGGCCTGAATTTGGGAAGATGTTGGCCTGTTTCGATCATTCGTGAAGGGAAGCGGTAGTAACATCAGGGTCAGTAACATTTGCCTTTGACTCATGATTTGGCTCGGACCATGTTCTCTTGGTAGTATTCCTCTTCATCTCTTTGCAAAGGTCTACCTTTCTGTATCATCATTAGGCATTTGGAGGCGATTGCTAATCCTTGGATGTTCATCTTCTCTAATCTCTTTCAGCCTCCAAAGCTTTAGGCCGTAAATCTGCACCCCTTTTTGGAGTTTTGATTTTATGTGAATTGATTTCCGTAACCCTGCATTCTGACATCCTATAGCTTTCAAATCTACATCCTCATAGATTTAGACTTCTGTGTAGGCTACATCATCTTCACCAGCGTAAGCCTAATTACAGGCCCACACCACACACTTGTGCCTAATCAACTCTTTGTCCCTCCGTCCCCCACCCCCCTTTCCCTCTGGGAACTGCCAATCCTATGTCACGTGCTACCTGTTTGTGGGTCCATTTTTCCTCTTCTCCTTGCACGTGAGATCCTGTGGTATTTGACCTTACCCCAGGGCTTGTTTCAGTTCCCCTGATACCCTCAGGAGCCATTCAGGTGGTCACAAATGGCTGCACTGCATCTGTTCCTACAGCTGAGTGCTATGCCATTGTGTGGATATAGCCCATCTTCCTCCTCCATTCGTCCCTTGATGGGCATCAGGGAGGCTTCCAAGTGTTGCATATCGGGAGTAAGGCTGTGGGGAATACAGCGATGCAAGGATCTCTGTGCATTAGTCTTTCCAAGATCTTTGGATATATACGCCACAGAGGAATACCTGGATCATGTGGTAGATGGATTCTGAAAATTCTGAGGCAATTCCACACTAGTGTGCATAGTGGCTGCACAGGTTTACACTCCCACCAGCAGTGCAGGAGGCTTCCCTTCTCTCCACCTCCTCTCTGAAACTTGTTGGTTCCTCTCTTCATCCTTATAGCCATTCTGACCACTGTGAGCTGCTATCTCAGTGCCATTTGTATTTGCATTGAGCAGAGACTTAATGTTGATGAGCATGTTTTCATACAGCCTGTTGTCCATCTTTCTATCTTCCTGGGAGAGCTGTCTGTTTCCATCTTTTGCCCTGGTTTTATTGGGCTCGCTGTTTTTTTTCCTGTGAAGATGTATGAGTTCATTGGATCTTATGGCTGTTCACCCCTTCTCCGATGTGCGGTTTGCAAACATCTGCTGTCAGTTGTTGCACAGTCTTCGCAGTCAGTCGATGGTGTCGTTCGCTGGGCAGAAGCTTCTTTGTTGGATGGAGTCCCGCTTGTTTCTTGTTTCCTTTGTTTCCCTTGCCTGTTCACACATGCTCCTTCCAAACAGGTGGCTAAGCCAGATGGTTAAGAGCAAGCTGCCTGCGTTTTCTCCTAGAAGCTGCACGTTTTCAAGTCTTCTGTTCAAGGCTTTAATCCATTTCGAGGTGGTGTGTGTCCCTGGTGTAACATCACGGTCTACTCTCACTGTGTTCCATGTGGCTGTGCTGTCTTCCCAGCACCATTTCTTGTCGAGACTCTCCTTTCTCTGCTGTCTCCTCTTGGCTCCCTGGTAGAAAATGAGCTGTCCATATGTGTGTCAGTTGACCTCTGGGCTGTCGATTCTGTTCCATGGGTCTGTGCGCCTCTTTTGGGCGCCAGGCTGTGCTGTTTCCTTACCTAGCACTTCGTCCTATATCTGGAAATCAGAAAGTGTGATGTCTGCTGCTTTGTCCGTTTTCCTCAGTATTCCTTTGGCTATTCAGTGTCTTTTGTTGCGGGATAGAAACTCTAGGATTCTCTCTTCCATTTCTGTGGGAAATAGTGCTGTGACTTTGACTGGGACTGCATGGAATCCAGAGATGGCTTTATGCGGTATGGACGCTTCAAGTGTGTTAGTTCTTCCATTCGAAGAACACAGAATAGCCTTCCGTCTCCTTGTGTCTTCTGGAGTTTCTTCCCCAGAATCTTTGCTGGATTTCGGTTTCCATAGCTTTCTCCTGTTTGGCCAAGGTTATTGCTAGATATCTTTTACTTCTTACTGGCATGCTTTCTTTTTTGAGGTTCCATTTTTCAATTCTTTGCAACTTTCAATTGGCTTTGTTTTGGCAGAAGTTTACGGATGCGATCACATCTGCGGGCCATGCTGCTGTATTTGCTGTGGAAGAGTGGAGCTGTCTAATGTCGCTTCCCATCTACCTCTACACTACCTCACACATCTGCCCCAGAATGGCTGGATGAGCCATGAGGATGCTCACCCACAGGATTCCATGTGGCCGAAGCAGGGCTCCCAAACCAGAATGCGCGGACTTCATCACTTCCCCACTGGCCAGCCCCTTTTGTGTTCCATTGGCAACCTGCAGTTGAGTGGGACGTGACTTGAATATGCTACTTGAGCCCACCTCTGGCCCTGTGTAGATGAGGCCAGCTTCTTTTTCTGGCCCTCTGTGATGTCGGAGGATTTGTCAGAATCGTGTGTCTGCTGTCCTGTCTAGCTTCCTGGATGCAGGCTTTCAGAGCCCGCGTGGAGCAGTCCCATAACTCACCCTTCCAGTTAGTCCAGGTTTGACCTTCACTGCAGTTTTTGGCTTTGTGACTTTCTCGGACTTTCAAACGTCCAGTCAGAGTCTGTCTAATGACTGAAGTCTTTCACTGTGGATTATTCAGATGTGATTTCTATTGGCCTTCCATTTTCAGGGATTTTTTTCTCTTTTCCAAAGTCTAATCGTTATGGTCTTTCTGACCTATCTCTCTTCGATATGCTTATCAGTCCGTTCTCCTTCATTGCAAGCTATGACTTTTGTATTTCTGTAATCACCACATGTTCTGTATGCCGAGGTCTGAGTCTTTTAGTGATTTTTGGGTGTTGTCTTGGAATTTCCATCGGTCACCTGTAGGAAACTGCTATCCTGGCCGAGGTGACACTGAGCCCTGAGAACACGTGGTCGTCTTGGTTGCTTTGACATTCTGAGATGAGAAACTCCAGATTGGAGGTTGTGCTGGCAACCGCCTTCACGGACATTATGTTTCCGAGACATATTAGAGAAATCTGATGAACTCCACTCCAGGTAAGATACTTTTCTGTCTCATTTCTGGATTTGGGAAGTTTCGAACTTTACTCCCGATCCTTGAGTGTTCCACTAGATTACGTCTAGATACTGGCTTACTATATTTCTATAGAGTGTTTTACTTGTTCGATTAACATCCTCAGCTCTGGCATGTTTATTTTTCTATAAACATAATTGTAATGTTCTAATTTTGAGCCAACCTCCTTACATATGCTGTCAATACACGATATTAATAATCATTCTACTTCAAGAGATACACGGAGAGAATTTCATTGAAGCCAAACCAAGCATACTAGCCTGGTAGGGCAGCCCTCACAAAGCAATGAAGCCGTCTGGAATAGGGTGCTTCTCAGCTCAATTCTGGAGCCCTGTCAAACAATGGGACATACACAAAGCATGACGGGGGTCCATTCCTTCAAGGGTTCACAGAGATAACTTGTGACACATTAGCATGTACCCAATGGGCCTCTGTAATGCCAGAGCTATGGAAAGTGAGACTTCTCTTCAATGAATGCTAGGGGCATAGGAAAGGAACCATCAATCATTGTCTACCATGTCCTCAGGAGATCATTCTTAATTTTGGATTATGATTAAGGCAGAAGGACAATGTAGGTCTGATAAGCCCCAAGTCCAGCCTCTGGTTTCAAATCAAGTTTCAAGCTTGCATCAGCATGGCCTCCCCATACACTTGAGTAGATTACAATGTTCTCCACTCAGCGCTTGTCCCCCTATTATTGCTTCCTCACAATGACTTCTTTCTTACCCCTTTAATCAGCGTGTATTCTCTCTCTTCAAGTTTCAGTGCCTGGTTTCTGTTTTTAAATTCTCTTCTGGGTATCTCTAACTTGAGTATCGTAGCCTAGGACAATCCTC
The DNA here is from genome assembly GCF_041296235.1 of Equus asinus. NCBI lineage: Eukaryota > Metazoa > Chordata > Mammalia > Perissodactyla > Equidae > Equus > Equus asinus. Next base: position 12,502,231 of record NC_091813.1, on the reverse strand, counting down.
AGACTATAACCATGAGGCCATCTTGGGTGACATGTTCACTGTGATGTCATAAACTCCCTCAAACTTCTAAGTTGTCCCAGCATCTTCTATGCACATGACTACTCTCCCTTTCCAGCTTGAATAGTTTTCCATTTCCTGGATTTCTTGTGGGTTTCTAACTTTATCCTTGAACTTTTAAATGTCTACTACATTCTCTCTAGACACGGTTTCTTTACTTTAAGTTTATCCTGGGTTTTATCTGTTACATTTTGTGAATATGGCCGAATGTGTAGACTTTCCCCAGTGAAAGTCCTGGAGTCCATCCAAAGTTGAAGTTGCCCACTCAAGCCTCTGATGTGCAATGATCGTGTCATCTCATGCAGTCCGCCAATTCTACCTATGCAGGTCACATCACTTCCTTCAGTCTGTATTTAGGGAAGTGTACCAGATGTGTCATAGATTGCAATATTTTCATGTTTTTTTCCTATTGCCTACCTCTAACGTATGCTCACAAATTCGACTTCTTTGTGATCTCTGTACACACCATACCATGAAATCTATCTTTCCCAACGTTACTAATCTGATCAGCACCAGTGATGCGAATCCATGAATCCCAGGCCACCCAATAGGAATGTGGGCACTTACACTCCTGAACACATGGCTGGCCCTGAATTTTACTTGTGGACCAATATTTTTCCTGAACTGGGAAGAAGATGTCCTGCTGTGATTATTCGTGAATGTAATTACTCATAACATCATAGACGGTAACATTTTCCCTTGGTTCATCTGTTTAGCATGGAACACATTCTCTTCATAGTATTCCCCATAATCTATTTGCAATGGTCTACTTTCTGTAGCATCATTAAGCATTTGGAGGAGATTCACAGTCCTTGGAAGTTCATCTTCTCTAATCTCTTTCAGCCTCAAATCCTTTATGCCCCAAATCAGCACGCCTTTTTGGATTTTTTCATTCCCTCTGGGAATCACCAATCCAAAGTGAAGACTGACATCCAAAGCTAGAATGCTCAGTTTGGCACCAGTGAAATTCTCTCCCATCTCTGGCCATAGAAGATTACTGACTATGTGTTTTGACAGCATATGTGAGGAAGTTGGCTGAAAATTAGAACATTACACTTATATTTAATGAAAAATAAACATGCCAGAGCTTAGGGTGTAAATCAAACAACTTACAAACCCTACAGAAATAAAGTAAAGCCGTATCTAGATGTAATCTACTAGGAGGACCATGGATCCAGGGTCAAGTTCCAGCCTTCCCAAATTTAGAAAAGAGACATAAAAATATCTTACCTGGAGACAGGAATTCATCAGATTTCTCTAATTTGTCTCAGAAACATTATGTCCATAAGGTGGTTGCCTGGACAACCTAGAATTTGGAGTTTCTGATCTCAGAATGTCAAACCAACCAAGATCACCTCGTGTTCTCAGTTCTCAGTTGGACCTAGGCTAGGATAGCAAAGATTCCTTCAAGTGAATGATGGAAATTCGAAGGCAATGCCCAACAATCATGAAAACACTCACACATCAGCCTAGAGAACATATGGTGATTAAAGAATCACAAAACTCATAACTTGGAATGAAGGAGAATGGACTGATAAGCGTATCTATGGGAGATAGCTGAGAAAGACAATGACGATTGATGTGGATTAAGGCTGCCCCAGCTCGAAAAGCCCAAGGTTACCTGGCCTACATGTCAAAGCATATGACCCGGTGAATTTTTTTTGGTATGAATTAGAGGTGCCCCAGTGAGAGAAGCCCAGGCAATGCTCACCTACATGCCTATCTATAAGGCCAAATTACTATCTAATGTTATACGACCACACAATAACCAGACTCCATTCTGTACTGAAGTCATTTAATGGCTTTTTACATCATCTTTTCTTTTTCCAGTAAAAATGTCACGTACCCATGCCTTATAAAATTTGCCCTTCCCCTCAACTCAGGGCAGGGGCAGGACATCTGACTGCCCATGGCTCCTTTCCCCATGCAGCACAGCAGCTATTCACTGCCCGTGCATCCAGTTCCCATGCCTGCAGCTCTTCACTACCCATAGGTCCTGTCCCAGGAAGCAACTCTTTACTCCCCATGGGTCCTGTCCCTATGTTATCCTGTACCATTCTCTAAATAAAAGAGCACCTCTGCCAGGCCTTGAGAGACCAAGAAATCTTTCTTCTGACTCATCAGCTCGCTGACCCACCATCATATATTGTGGCCCCCCTACCGGGAACTTGCTTCATCGGTTTCTGAGCTCAAATTCTGGTAAGTGCCCTTTTCTTCCTTGTGCCTCTCTCTGTTTCGAGGATGGATCTAAATTCACTTCTCCATCAGGAACTGTCTTGGATAGCTGTAAGAATACACGTTTGCTGCCCATGGCTACTCTATGGGGCAACTCATGGCATTCAGCTTGAAGAGAATCAGTACCTTAAGCCTAAAGGCGATGTAGAGTGAATTATTCCATTCCTTCCTGACCCTATCTCTAATAAACAAATTTTAGGTGGGCACGGGTCGGCCACTTAAGTCATTAGGATGGTCAGCAATCTGCAAGACTCCCCTGTAAGGTTCCTTTTCCTAAGGTTGGATTAGGATACCTCCCATGGCACCTGACCATGCTCTGAACTGTGTGAATGTCCCAATTGGGACTCCAGTTCAAAGAAAGTACCAAAGTCTAACCTTTGGTTGCGTATGGGAAGCCCTTCTCGGAGAATGCCTCCAACACGCAATTGGGTAGAATGTCCCCCAGAGCAGCAGAAAATGCCTCACTAATTTTCTCCATCCTGTTCTCTCTTGAACTTCTCCCTTTGTCTTGGGGACCATTCATCAGGCACCTATTACTGCCAGGTAGAATAGGAAGGATGTTCACCAGGCACCTGTAACTTCCAGGCATACCAGGGAAGATATGCAATGGAGGCAATGCTGGGGGACACCCCAATCACCCCTTGTTATAGGAACCCCACAGTAGGAATGACAGGTAGGATGCTGCCCCAGGTTCAGGGGGGATTTTCAAGGTAATGGACCTGTCTCTTTCATCTTTCTTAGAGTTGCAATGGCGATTTTCGTCTCCTTTTGAGCTTTGCAACAGGGAAGCAACGAAATCTGTCAACAGTCATGGCCTCCACCCCTGGGAGCCCAAACTTGGCATTTCTGGGCCTGATCACCCCGGAAAGCCCCAGTAGGGTGCCCTCTCTTGGGGGTTGACTCATTGAGTGTTTTAGTCACCTACTGAGTTGGCTATGAGGGTAGCAGACCTGGGATTTATTCTGTGAACTGTCATGCTACAGTAGTGTGCCCCAGCACGGGAACTGTTGAGTGAGTCTTCTCTTGATAACCCTCTTTGAGCGGCCATGAGGGTGAGGTCTGATGTCTTCATTTCCTTTCTTTGTTTTGCTCATCATGTCCTCTGTTGTCACCACGTCTTGGTTAAGTTCAGGCTGGACTTGACCAGAACCTGGAACTTCTGTAAAATCGGAAAACTTGAAAACCTTTTGCAAGGAACTTCATTCTCAACCCGGGTACTGGGAGCCCCGGCCTCCAGCCAGTTCCATGTGTTTGTAGCCACTGCACCCTTCTCCAGTCCACTGCCAGTCACACTCTGGCTTTACTGCCATGGGGAATGCCATAAGCATCCCCAGAGACTCACCACTCAGGGTCATTCTAACTAATTAGAAACACTTTCAATTGTATGGGTTATGCCCCAGAAACGCCAGCTGGTAGAAAATGTGTGATGTTTCTCTCTGCCCTTATGGTGCAGTTGGACAGGTAGATCAACCTAGAACGTCCTTCAAGTTACAGTCCAGTTTCTGAGAAATCAAGAGCAACCGTCCTTAGAAAATCCTTGCAAGACTGGAAATACAGTTCTAGAGGCAGTTCAGATTCCACCTTGTTCCTTTACCATGACAAGGATTATCTTCCCCCCCTCCAGGAACTACTATCTAGTATATCACTCTTTCTTAAGACTGAAAAAAAAAATGAGGGGAAAGGATAAATGGCCATAAGTGTGCCCTTGCAAAAAGTCTAGCATCTTGAGGGTCTGCTCCATAAGTAATAGTAAAAAGGCTCAAAACAAAGTTTTGATTTGTAACTGGTGAGCTTTATATTATTGTACCTGATTCATGGCAGTAGTTTTTAAAACAATAGTTGTACAGTCTCTGTGTATATGTGTCTATGTGTACATTATACGTGTGATATTTTAACCCCTGGATGGTCTGGCCAAAATTAAGATCTCTGTTTAGTTGGCTTAAAGTAGTGCTTTCTTAAATTCTAAATGTAGTCAAAATTAACAGAGTGACTTTCAAAGTTAACGTGACGTGAATTAACCTTTGGTAAATGAAAGCTTCTTTAAGTTTGTTGGTTTCATTGAAAATTGTCTTCTTGTCAGAGTTGTCAGTATTTGCATATGATGCAGGCATTCAGACTCGGTTTACTAGTCATATAAGTTCACGTTGTCTGTTAAATTTGTCAGCAAAATAATAGCTTTAAATGATGACCAGTTTTGTCTAATGCCTCATGAGGTTTCCGTAGTAATCTGAATATAATTGTTGGAAACAAATGGTTTAAATACATAAAACTCATAAAAGTGAGTACAATAACTTTTATGGTCTGTATACTTGGGGAAAAAAAACAGCTTCGAAATCCTTTTTGGTAACAATCTTGAGTTTTGCCAAGTTAAGTTAAATGATAAAAAGATGAATATGCGGGTCACTTTTGGATAGAACGGAACACTCACACATTATTGTTAAACATATCTATGTTATCTACTTTTGGCTTCTTATTGAAGAGGCTAAAAGCGTTTGGGTGTATCAAAAAGCATGCCTTGTGTTTTATTGTGAAGTGGCATGTTTCTTAAGTTGTGAAGTGTTTAGAATACTGATATAAAAGACATTTCATAATCGTTTACCTTTTTAGTGTTTACTAGGTCCGTTAAGCGTTAAAGGTTCTAACTAACCTATGGAATTAAAGCTACTGGAAATTACTAAGCAAAAGAGCTCTGTATTCAAGGAAGTTAAAATGTATGTTTTCAGTAAAAAAGGTATAAAGAATGGAAATATTTTTGTTTGAGGGGTTAAGACAGATAAATTGCTCCTGATGTACTAGAAAGGAAAAAAGAAAGACTTTGGGACAAGTACTGAAAATGAAAAAGAAAGATGTAGAAGGTTTGTGAAGGAGGAATTCTGAAATGAGTTTTATGCCTGCTCAAGTAGACTAAAGTAAGTTCAATTAAGTGAATGAGTTTGAATGTGAAACATAAGTAGGTGCAAAAATTCAAATTTGGTTTTCTCTAAAAGGATACATTTTCTTGAACTTTTGATCTGCTCTTGGTAAAGAGGATGTAAGAGCTGTTCCTTTGAGTACGTCTACCTAAGAGACAAATCTGTTTTGTGAAAATAATGTCTGAGGTTACTCTTAATATTTTTGACTCTTTCTGTTATCACTTTGAATGGATACCTGAGCATTGTTTCACAGTGAGTGTTGTTTGCTATTTGAACAACATTTTAAAAACTTTTGATATTTTGTGACAAGCTTCTCCTCAAAAATATTCAAATCCTGAATGAAGGCGTTCTTTAGACCTGGTAGACAGAAGAATGATTACTCTGAGGATTTTCAGAGGGTCCCTGAGACTTCTCAAAAAATTTGCTCTCTCTTCCTACAAGGAGAAAAATGCTAAAGTAATTTGGCTTATTTGGTCTATTAAATTAAATGGGAAACATTGTGAAATAAGTGACAATAGACTTTCTTAGCTGGTATTTGATGAGTAAATGTTATTAATATAGACGTCTCAAAATTAGATAGCATTCGTAAAATTCTGGTCTGCCCTGGTTATCAGTGATAAGTTCACTTATTATCTGGCACTATTATATGTCACAGAAGTAGTCAAGTTTCTTTGCCAATTGCCCTTTTGAGTTCTTTGTCCATTTGCAGATAGTTGTTGTTTTACTCTGATGCTTTTTCCTTTTGCAAATATGTTTCAGCTTCCGAGAAATTCCTGGAAAGGATTCTGACACAAAGAGTCTAAACGACAGGTTTCTGATAAACCTTCAGATTGTAAAACTGAACGGAGTAAGAAATGACAGAATTCTAACAGAAACTATGCTCATCGATCTGCTAACAGAAGATTCAGCTCAAGAATTGATTATACAGGACTGTGTGCACTGATTAGGACGATTACAAATTTTTAGGACTTCCGTTTGAAATGTTGAGTTTTGATGTGTTGTTTTGTTTTCTCATAATGAAGGAAATCTTTTTCTCTTTTCTCTTATGCTAACTATAACTTACAGCCATTTGGTGAAATTATACCTTCATGAGCGAAACTGAAACATTTATCTTTTTCTCCCTACCTTATCCCTAAGGAATTGTCAAACTCTTTGTGACTGAGTATGGTCATTTCGTGGCAATATTTGCATAAGTTCCATAAGAATCTGTTCTCCTTATAACAGGACACATTGGTTATATTACCAAGGCTTTGACTGGAATGTCATATTTGAAACATACAGGCTCAGATATGACAAGACAGCACTTCAGGAACAAAGATTGGACTTTCTGGAATACAGCCACTTGGAAACATGGGCCTGGTACCTTGTTTACAGAGATTCTGGCAATCTCGCCCGGTCACTACAGAATCTTGCTTATCTGGCAGGTGCAGGGAACCTCCGAATATTTTGGGTGACCTCAAAGAGAATGCCACTCGAATGTGTAGGTACTGCAGGCCAAATCTGATGGCAAGTCCTTGGCTTGGCTTTTCTGGCCTCTAGAGGCCTTCACAGTTCAATGTGAGACTCCTCAGAAAAAATTCCAGCAAAGCAGATTTTTAAAAACCTGTATAAGCAATTCCGATTCTTTCTGCTCTTATGTAAATAATTGGAGCAAGTTGTATTGAAACTACACTTTATTTGCAAACGTGTTAATCATAATTTGGCTATCTTTTGTAAAAATGAGGATGATTTAAGAGAGCAAAAAATTACGCTTCTGTAGAAGCTATAGTAGCCATTCATGGATACTAGATTCTAGCTCTTTTCTTCTGCAAGATTCATCTATTACTAATCGTAATGTCTCCTTGTGGCCATCTATCTGACACCTCGGAGTTCCCTGGCCACAATCAAACATTTTCCTTCAATACTACTGTCCAAATAGTAACTAGATTTGCCTTGTCACAGGTGTATCAAACAAAACAAGTTCCAACAGTAAAGTCCCCAACTTATCGATACACACAGGATGGACCATATCAAATTTGTGACGAATATATTTGGTTCACTCCTACTAGTGGGCAACTCAGTAAAAGGCCGCTCTCTGTTGGGAAGAAACCAACCACACCTGTGATACATGGCCTAATAGCAGCTGACCTTGGGAAAAAATCCCATTTATATGTGTTCTTATGTCATAGCCTTAAAAAAAAAATACAGGTTAGTTTGGGACTGACTGGGATAGACGGATCAGAATGCATTGGTTAGCCGCTAACGGTGCTCAGTGGATATGTGGCTCCAATTTATTACCTTGGCTGCCACCTGGATGGATTGGATGATGCACCCTAGGCTTTGTCTGGATGCAAGGTAGAACTACATTTACTATATCTCCTCCTGCTAAGCTACCCAACGTGCAGCAGCACTGGACCCGCTCTGTCTTCCACTGGTATGACCATCTTTCCGCAATTTTCCTTCCCCAATTAGGAATCGAAAATATCGTCTTGCACATGGAAGTCCTAAACAAATTTAGTATGAAGGCATTAAATGATACACAACATAGCATTTCGCTGCTCAATTTAGAAGTATCCCAAGTGTGTAAGGCAGTCCTCCAAATCCAAATGGCACTAGATGTCTTGACAGCAGCACAAGGGGGCGCCAGTGTCATTATAAAAACAATGTTGTGTCTATTTTCCTGACTATCATCAAAATATTTCTGGCTTCCTATCCCAGCCACCAAATTAAATCCATGTCTGACCAACCCTAACTGTAAACGACTGGTTGAACTCCTAGTCAGGACCAGGTTTCTGCAGTACTTCAAAATCTTATTCATTGGGTTAAACATACTGCTTGTATTTCTTATTGTAATTTGTTGTCTCTTTCGTTGTTTGTCTTTAGCATGTCAAAAATGTTTCACCGCCTGGACCACCTCTCGTCAAAGGATTCTCTCGTCTCCAGAGGCTCTGTACAACTTGTCACCCTTGAACTCCACCGGTGAAGACTTCTGGTCCACTGAACTTAATACCTGTTCCTATGGCCCCATTTTGGGGAAGCTCTACGACCTTGTACAGCCAGAAGTAGTTACAGAAGACTGACCATCATTCATATCCCCAAAGATTTCCGGTCATAATGGGTTCAGGGGTGGTTTATGATGTGGATTAATGCTGCCCAAGCTAGAGAAGCCCAAGGTGACCTGGCCTACATGCCAAACTACATGACCTGGTGGATATTTTTCTAGTATGAATTGGGGCTGCCCCAGGGAGAGTAATCTCACATTGATCTGTGAAGGCCTCTAGATGCCAGAAAAGCCAAGCCAAGGACTTGCCATCAGATTTGGCCTGCAGTACCTACAGATGTGAGTTGAGTTCTCTTTGAGGTCCACCAAAATATTCGGAGGTTCCTTGCACCTGGCAGATAAGCAAGCTTCCTTAGCGACCGGGCAAGATTGCCAGAATCTCTGTAAACAAGGTACCAGGCCCATGTTTCCTAGGGACTGTATTCCAGAATGTCCAATCTTTGTTCCTGAAATGCTGTCTTGTCATATCTGAGCCTGTATGTTTCAAATATGACATTCCAGTCAAAGCCTTGGTAGTATAACCAATGTGGCCTGTTATAAGGTGAACAGATTCTTATGGAACTTATGCAAATATTGCCACTAAATAACCATACTCAGTGACAAAGGGTTTCCAAATTCCTTAGGGATAAGGTAGGGAGAAAAAGATAAATGTTTCAGTTTTGCTCATGAAGGTATAATTTCACCAAAAGGCTGTAGGTCATTGTTAGCATAAGGGAAAAGAGAAAAAGCTTTCCTTCATTATGAGAAAACAAAACAACACATCAAAACTCAACAATATTTCAAACAGAAGTTCTAAAAAATTACAACCATCCTCATCAGTTCACACAGTCCTGTATAATGAATTCTTGAGCTGAGTTTTCTGTTAGCAGATCGATGAGCTTAGTTTCTGTTAGAATTCTGTAATTTCTTACTCCGTTCAGTTTTACAATCTGAAAGTTTATCAGAAACCTGTCATTTAGAAACTTTGTGTCAGAACCCTTTCCTGGAATTTCTGGGAAGATGAAGCATATTTACAAAAGAAAAAAGCATCAGAGTAAAACAACAACTACCTGGAAATGGACAAAGGACTCAAAAGGGCAATTGACAAAGAAACTTGGCTACTTCAGTGACATATAACACTTGCTGATAATAATTGGACTTATGACTGTTAACCAGGAAAGATCACACTCTTAGGAATGTTATATAATTTTAAGACACCTATATTAATAACATTTACCCATCTTATACCACCTAAGGAAGTCTATCATCACTTATTTCACAATGTTTCCCATGTAATTTAATAGCCCAAGTAAGCCTAATTAGGTTAATATCTTCCTTCTTATAGGAAGAGAGAGCAAATGTCTTCGAGAAGTCTCAGGGGCCCTCTAAAAATCCTCAGAGTAATTTTTCTTCTGCCTACCAGGTCAAAAGAAAGCCTTCATTCAGCATTTGAATATTTTTGAGGGAGAAGCTTGTCAAAACATATCAAAAGCTTTTCAAATGCTTGTTCAAATAGAAAGCAACACTCTCTGTGAAGCAATGCTCGGGTATCTATTCAAAGTGATAACAGAGTCAAAAATCTTAAGAGTGACCTCAGTCATTATTTTCACAAAACAGATTTGTCTCTTACGTAGACTTACTCAAAGGAACAGCTTTTAAGACCTCTTTACCAAGAGCAGATCAAAAGTTCAAGAAAATGTATCCTTTTAGAGAAAACCAAACTTGAATTTCTGCACCTACTTATTTTGAACTTTCAAACTCATGCACTTAATTGAACTTACTTTAGTCTACTTGACCAGGCATAAAACTCCTTTCAGAATTTCTCCTTCACAAACCTTCTACGACTTTCTTTTTTGTTTTCAGAATTTGACCCAACGTCTTTGTTTTTTCCTTTCTAGTACATCACGACAAATTTATCTTTCTTAACCCATCAAACAAAAATATTTCCATTCTTTATACCTTTTTTACTGAAAACATCCATTTTAACCTCCTTGAATACAAAGCTCTTTTCCTTAGTAGTTTCTAGTAGGTTTAATTCCATAAGGTAATTAGAACTTTAACCCTTAACAGACCTAGTAAACACTAAAAAGGTAAACAATTATGGATTGTCTTTTATATCAGCATTCTAAACACTTCCTAAGTTTAGAAACACGCCGCTTTACAACTAAACACAAGGCATGCTTTTTAATACACCCACACGCTTTTAGCCTCTTCCATAAGAAGCCAAAAGTAGATATCTTAGATTTGTTTATTAATAATGATTCAGTGTTTCATCCTATCCAAAAATGATCCAGATATTCAGATATTTATTATTTAACTTTACTTGGCAAAATTCAAGATCGTTACCAAAAGAATTTAAAGCTGTTTTTTTCCCCCAAGTATAGAGACCATAAATGTTATTGTATTCACTTTTATGACTTTTATGTATTTAAACCATTTGTTTCCAACAATTATGTTCAGATTACCTACGGAAACCTCATGAGGCATTAGACACAACTGGTCATCATTTAAATATATTATTTTGCTGACAAATTTAACAGACAACGTGAACTTATATCACTAGTAAACCGAGGCTGAATGCCTGCATCCTATGCAATTACTGACAACTCTGACAACAAGACTATTTTCAATCAAACCAACAAACTTAAAGAAACTTTCATTTACCAAAGGTTAATTCACATGATGTTAACTTTGAAAGGCACTGAGTTAATTTCTACTACATTTAGAATTTATGAAAGCACTTACTTTCAGCCAACTAAACATATCTTAATTTTGGCCATACCATCCAGGGGTAAAAATATCACATGTATAATGTACACATAGACACACATACACAGAGACTGTACAACTATTGTTTTAAAAGCTACTGCCGTGAATCAGGTACAATAATATAAAGCTCACCAGTTATGAATCTAAACTTTGTTTTGAGCCTTTTTACTAATGCTTATGGAGAAGACTCTCTAGATGCTATACTTTTTGCAATGACACACTTATGGCCATTTATCCTTTCCCCTCCTTTCTTTTTTTTTTTTTTTTTGAGTCTTAAGACTGAGTGATTGGCTAGATAGTAGTTCCTGGAGAGGGGGGATGATAATCCTTTTCATGATAAAGGAACTAGGTCAAAACTGAGCTGCCTCTAGAACTGTCTTTCCAGTCTTGCAAGGACTTTCTAAGGACGGTTGCTCTTGATTTCTCAGAAACTGGACTGTAACTTGAAGGACGTTCTAGGTTGATCTACCTGTCCAACTGCACCATAAAGGCACAGAGAAACCTCACAAACTTTCTCCCAGCTGCAGTTTCTGTGCCATAATCCAGACAATTGAAAGTGTTTCTAATTAGTTGGAATGACCCTGAGTGGTGAGTCTCTGGGGATGCTTATGGCATTCCCCATGGCAGTAAAGCCATGACAGTGGAGTGCGACTGACAGTGGAGTGGAGAAGGGTGGAGTGCCTACAAAGGCCTGGAACTGACTGGGGGCCGTGGCTCCAAGTACCCGGGTTGAGAGTTTAGTCCCTTGAAAAATGTTTTCAAGTTTTTCGATTTCACAGAAGGTGCAGGTTCTGATCAGGTCCAGCCTTATCTTAACCTCGACTTGGTGACAACAGAGGAGATGATGACCAAAACAAAGAAAGGAATAGAAGACACCAGACCTCACCCTCATGGCCGCTCAGAGGGTTCTCAAGATAAGAGTCACACAACAGTTCCCGTGCTGTGGCACACTACCATAGCACGACTGTTCACAGGAAAAAATCACAGATTTCCTACCCTCATAGCCAACTCAGTAGGTGACTAAAATACTCAATGAGTCAACCGCCAACAGAGGGTACCCTACTTGGGGTCGCCAGGGTGATCAGGCCCAGAAAGCCAAAGTTGGGGCTCCCAGTGTTGGAGGACTTGACTTTTGAAAGATTTCTTTGTTTCCCGGTTGCAAAGCTCAAAAGGAGACGAAAATGGCCATTGTATCTCTAACAAAGATGAAAGAGACACGTCCATTACCTTGAAAATGCCCCCTGAACCTACGGCAGCATCCCACCTGTTGTTCCTACTGTGGGGTTCCTATAGCAAGGGCTGGCGGGGGTGTCTGCCAGCATTGCATCCCTTGTATACCTTCCCTCGGATGCCTGGCAGTAACAGGTGCCTGGTGAACATCTTTCCTATTCTGCCTGGCAGTAATAGGTGCCTGGTGAATGGTCCCTGAGACAAAAGGAGAAGTTTAAGAGAGAACATAATGGAGAAAAGGTGTGAGGAATTTTCCGCCGCTCTGAGGGACATTCTACCCAATTGCATGTTGGAGTCATTCTCTGAAGAAGGGTTTCCCTTACTCAAGCAAAGGTTAGACTTTGGTAGTTTCCTTGAACTCGATTCCCGATTGGGACATTTGCACAGTTCAGAGCCTGGTCAGGTGCCATGGGAGGTATCCCAATCCAGCCTTAGGAGAAGAAACCTTCCACCGGAGTCTTGCAGATTGCCAACCATCCTAATGACTTAAGTGGCCTATGCATGCCCAGGTAATATTTATATATTAGAGATAGACTCAGGAAGGAATGGATCAATTCATGCTACATCACCCTGAGGCTAAAGCTACTGATTCTCTTCAAGCTGAATGCCATGATTTGCCCCATAGAGTAGCCATGGGCAACAAACATCGATTCATAGAGCTAACCAAGAAAGTTCCTGATGAAGAAGTGAATTTAGATCCATCCTCGAAAAAGAGAGAGGCACCAGGAAGAAAGGGGCACTTACCAGAAGTCGAGCTCAAAAACTGATGAAGCAAGTTCCCCATACAGGACACAAGATATGATGCAGACTCAGCGAGCTGAAGAGTTGAAAGATTTCTTGGACTCTCAACGTCTGGTAGTGGTGCTCTTTTATTTAGAGAACTTTACAGGATAACATGGGGACAGGACCCATGGGCAGTAAAGAGTTGCTGCATGGGGACAGGATCTATGGGCAGTGTAGAGCTGCATGCATGGGGACAGAACCCATGGGCAGCGAAGAGCTGCTGCTGCTGCCCTGAGTTGAGGGTAAGGGCTAATTTTATGAGTCATGGGTACATGACTTATTTTTAATGGAAAAAGAAAATATGATGTAAACGTCATTAAATGATTTCAGTTCAGATGGGTTCTTGTTATTGTGTGGTCATATAACACTAGATACAAAACTGGCCCCATAGATAGGCATGTAGGTGAGCATGACCTGGGCTTCTCTCACTGGGGCACCTCTAATTCATACCAAAAGAAAATCACCGGGTCATATAGTTCTGCATGTACACCACATAACCTTGGGCTTTTCGAGCTGGGGTGGCCTTAATCCACATCAATTGTCATGGTCTTTCTCAGCTGTCTCCCATAGATATGCTTATCAGTCCCTTCTCTTTCATTCAAGTTATTAATTTTGTATTTCTTTAGTCACCATATGTTCTCTAGGCCGACGTGTGAGCGCTTTCGTGATTTTTGGGTATTGTCTTTGAATTTCAATCGTTCACTTAAAGGAATCTTTGCTATCCAGCCTAGGTCCAATGGAGCACTGAGAACACGAGGTCATCTTTGTTGGTTTGACATTCTGAGATCAGAATCTCCAAATTCTAGGTTGCCCTGGCAACCACCATATGGACATAATGTTTCCGAGACAAATTAGACAAATCTGATGAATTCATCCCTACAGGTAAGATATTTTATGTCTCTTTTCTGAATTTGGGGACGCTCAAAGTGGAACCTGGATCCTTGATCATTTCAGTATACTATGTCTGGATGCTGGTTTACTTTATTTCTGTAGGATTTGTTAGTTGTTCGACTTACATCGTCATCTCTGTCATGTTTATTTTTCGTTAAATATAAGTGTAATGTTCTAATTTTCAGTCAACTTCCTCACATATGGTGTCAAAGCACATAAGCAATACTCTTCTATGGCGAGGGATGGGGGAGAGAATTTCATTGTTGCCAAACTGAGCATTCTAGCTTTGGATACCAGCCTTCCCTTTGGATTGGTGGTTCTCAGAGGGAAAGAAAAAATCCTAAAAGGCGTGCATATTTGCGGCATAAAGCTTTTGATGCTGAAAGAGATTAGAGAGATGAACTTCTAAGGATTGTGAAGCTCCTCAAAATGCTTAATGATGCTACAGAATGGTCGACCATTGCAAATAGATTAAGATGAATACTACAAAGAGAATGTGTTCCGTGCTAAACTCACGAACCAAGGGAAAATGTTACCCTCTATGAGGTCACTAATAATTACCTTCAGGAATGATCGAAAAAGGCCAGCTTCTTCCCAAGTTCAGCGAAAGATTGCTCCAATAGTCCAATTCAGGTCTGGCACTGTGGTGTAGCAAGTAAGTGCCCACGTTCCTCTTGGGCGGCCCGGGCATCACCGCCTAGCATCATGGGTGGGGATCAGATTAATAGCAATGGGAAATCCAGATTTCATGGTCTGGTCGGCACAGAGATCATAAAGAAGTAGAAATTGTGAGGAGAACTTATCAATACGCCCCAGAAAAGGAACCATGAGAATATTACAATCTATGAACGTATCAGGTACACGTCCCCAAATGATGAAGGAAGGAAGACATGTGACCCGACAAGGTGGAATTGTCAGACTGCCAGGTGATCACACGAGTCAGAGGATTGCCTGGGCAAATTGAACTTGGGAGGGACTCCAGGACTTTCTCTGTGGAAAATCCACCCATTTGGCCATATCCACAAAAGGTAAGAGGTAAAACCCAGGATAATCTTAAAGGAAAGAAACCGGTCTCTGGAGGGAAGGTAGTAGACCTTTCAATGTTCGAGGAGAATCTTAGAAACTGATAAGAAATGCAGAACAAGGAGAACTATCCTACCTGGAAAGATGGAGTCTTCAGACTGGTATGAGATGGCTCTCAAACACTGTGTGCATGGACGTTGTCAGGATAACTTAGAAAAATCCGAGGGTGTTTATGACATCACGGTGAACATGTCACCAAAGATGGCCGCATGTTTCCCGGGCGAGTATTTGCCTAGGCTGTGATAGTGAAGTGAGAGATACCCAGAAACAGCTTTTCCCAACAGGAACCAGGCACAGAAACTTGAAGAGATCAAAGAGACGCTGATTCAAGGGATAAGAAAGGAATCACTGGGAAGAAGCGATAATAGAGGGACAAGCGCTGAGAGGAGAACATTGTCATCTACTCAAGTAGATGGGGAGGCCGTGCTGATTCAACCTTGAAACTTGATTTGAAACAAGAGGCCGGACTTGGCGCTTATCAGTCCTACGTTGGCCTTCTGCCTTACTCATAATCCAAAGTCAAGAATGATCTCTTGAGGACATTGAAGAGAAGAATCGAAGCCTCCGTCCTGCGCCCCTAGCATGCTTTGAAGAGAAGTCTCCCTTTCCACAGCTCTGGAGTCATGGGGGCCCACTGGGTACATGCTAATGTGTCCCAAGACATCTCTTTGAAGACTTGAAGAAATGCACGCCGATCATTCTTTGAGTATGTCTGCTGGTTTGGAAGGGCACTGGAAGTGTGCTGAAAAGCACCCTTTTCCAGAGGGCTTCGTTCCTGTGTCAAGGCTGCCCCCACAGGCTAGCGTGCTCAGTTGGACTCCAATGAAATTCTCTCCCATTATCTCTTGCCGTAGAAAGAGTACTGACTCTGTGTTTTGACACCATATGGAAGGGGGTTGGCTGAAAATTAGAACACTACCATTATATTTAAAGAAAACTACACATGCCAGAGCTGAGGATGTAAGTCAAACCAATAGAAAACCCTGTGGAAATAAAGTAAGCCAGTATCTAGACCTAATCTGGTGGAGCGCCCAAGGATCAGGGGTTAAGTTCGAAATTTCCCAAATCCAGAAAAGAGACAGAAAAATCTGTTACCTGGAGAGAGGAGTTCATCAGATTTTGCGAACTTGTCTCAGAAACATACTGTCCGTGAAGGCAGTTGCCAGGACCCCCACGAATCTGGAGTTTCTGATCTCAGAATGTCAAACCAGCCAAGATGACCACGAGTTCTCAGAGCACAGTGTCAACACGACCAGGATAGCAAAGATTCCTACAAGTGACATATAAAAATTCCAAGACAACACCCAACAATCACGAAAGGACTCACACCTCGGCCTACAGAACCTAAGGTGATTAAAGAAATGCAAAATTCATAACTTGGAATGAAGGAGAACGCACTGATAAGCATACCAAAGGGAGATACCTCAGAAAGACCATGACGATTGGACGATGGAAAAGAAAATAAGGTCCTGTCGAATGGAAGGCCAACAGAAATCACAAGTGAATAATCCACAGTGATAGACGTCAGTCTTTAGACAGATTCTGCTTGAACGCTTGAAAGTCTGAGAAAGTCACAACCCCAAAAATTACAGCGAAGGTCAAACCTGGTCTAACTGGGAAGGGTGAGTTATGAGACTGCTCCCCGCAGGCTCTGAAGCCTGTGTCCACGAAGCTAGACTGGACAGAGAAGACACGATTCTGACAAATCCTCCGACATCACAGTGTGCCAGATAAACAGGCTGGCCAGATCTACACAGGGCCAGATTTGGGCTCAAGTAGCATATTCAAGTCCCATTCCACTGAACTGCAGGTTGCCAATGGAACATGAAAGGGGCTGGCCAGTGGGGCAGTGTGGAGTCCACTTCATTTGGGTCGATAGCCCATGGTCAGCGACGTGGAATCCTGGGGGTCAGCCTCCTCAATGATCGTCCAGCCATTCTGTGCCAGGCGTGTGACCTAGTGTAGAGGCAGATGGGAAGCGACTTTAGAGAGCACCAGTCTTCCTCAGAGAATACAGCGGCATGGCCAGCAGATTTGAGCACAGCCATAAACATCTGCCAAAACAAAACCAATTAAAAGTTGCAAAGAATAGAAAAGCTGAACCTCAAAATAAAAAAGACCCATGCCAGTGAGAAGAAAATTATATCTACGAATAACCTTTGCCAAACAGGAGAAAGCAATGGAAACAAAAAACTAGCAAAGTTTTGGGGAAAGAAATTCCACAAGTCACAAGGCAATGCAAGGCTATTCCATGCCCTTCGAATGGAACAACGGACACACTTGAAACGTCCATACGGCAGAAAGCTGACAAATAAAAATGGGAAGCAATAGGATATATTGGAGTATATGAGGAAGCCATTTGGTATAGACCTAATTCGGCCTGATTTTGTTTTTTCCAAAAGGGCCTGACTATGGCTATTTAGCACGCATTGCATATCTGCTTAGACATTTCCAATGGCCCTTAAGATAAAGGTGCAACTTCCCCAACATTAACATTTCCTTAGGGATAAGCATTTTGTCCTAGGCAATGAACAGATTGCTGCACTCACCTTTGACCACCCAGCCCACCTGTGACCAGTCAGCTGGAGGCAACAGACCGCCAACCTGCTGTGTTCACTGAGACAGAAGACCTACCTGCTATTTCCATCAATCACTGTGCCAACAGAGTAGTCTCGTGACTATTGTAAATGGGACATTTCAATCCTATGTGAAACATCCTCTCTGGGAGCATATAACCAGTCTGTGCACCCCACTTGTTTGATGCCCGGGTTATAATCCTCAGATTTAAGCTCAGAGTAAGCTCACCAAAGTTTCATTTATAGATTGGTTATGGATTATTTTTGACGACAAAGCAATGTCTGGATTCCATGCAGTCCCAGTCAAAGTTGCAGCAATCTGTCCCACACAAATAGGAGAGAGAATCCTAAAGTTTCTATCCAGCAACAAAGGACACTGAATAGACACAGGAATCCTGAGGAAAAAGAACAAAGCAGCAATTATCACCCTTTCTGATTGCCACATATAGAACAAAGAGCTGGGTCCCGAAACAGCACAGCCTGGACTCCAAAATAGGCACACAGACCCATGCAACAGAATCGAGACCCCAGAGGTCAACTCACACATCCATGGACAGCCCATTTACGACCAGGGAGCCAAGAGGAGACAGCAGAGAAAGTAGAGTCTCGACAAGAAACGGTGCTGGGTAGACTGCACAGCCGCATGTAACACAATGAGAGTAGACCATGATGTTACACCAGGCACACACACCACCTTGAAATGGATTCAGGCCTTGAATGGAAGACTTGAAACCGTGACACTACGAGGAGAAAACGCAGGCAGCTTGCTCTTTGCCATCTGGCTTGGCTGCCTGTTTGGAAGAAGCATGTGTGACTGAGCAATGGCAACAAAGGAAACAAGAATCAAGCAGGACTCCATCCAACGCAGAACCTTCTGCCCAGCCAACAACACCATCGGCTCAATGCAAAGACATCACAACAACTGTGACAGGATGTTTGCAAACCACACATTGGAGAAGAGGTGAATAGCCAAAAGATCCAATGAACTCATATGTCTCCAGAGGAAAAAAAAACAACGAGCCCAATACAACCTGTTAAAAAGATGGAAACAGACATTTCTCCCAGGAAGATAGAAAGATGGCCAACAGGCTATATGAAAACATGCTCATCATCATTAAGTCTCTGCTCAATGTGAATCCGAACGGCACTGAGATAGCAGCTCACAGTGGTCAGAGGGCTATAAGCAGGAAGACAGGAAACCACAGGTTTCGGAGAGGAGGTGGAGAGAAGAGAAGCTTCCTGCACTGATGGTGGGAGTGTAAACCGGTGCAGCCACTATGCAAAGCTGTGTGGAACAGCCTCAGAAATGTCAGAATCCATCTACCATAAGATCCAGGTAGTCCTTGGCAGCATATTTATCCAAAGAACTTGGAAAAACTAATGCATAGAGATCCGTGCACCACTGTGCTCACCACAGCCTTACTCCCGATATCCAAGACTTCGAGGCCGCCCTGGTGGCCATCATGTGACGGAAGAAGAAGGAAGATGGGCTATAGCCACACAATGGCATAACACTCAGTTGTAGGAACGGAGGCAGTGCCGCCATTTGTGAACACCAGAAAGGCTCCTGAGGGTATTAGGGGAACTGAAAAAAGCCCTGGGGAAAGGTCAAATACCACAGGATCTCATGCACAAGGAGAAGAGGAAAAATGTACCAACAAACAGGTAGCATGTGACATAGGATTGGTAGTTCCCAGAGGGAAATCAGGGCGGCCACCGGAGGGAGAAAGAGCTGATTAGGCACAAGTGTGTGGTGAGGGCCTGTAATTAGGCTTACGGTGGTGAAGATGATGTAACTTACACAGAAGTCTAAATCTATGAGGATGTAGATCTGAAAGCTATAGGATCTTACAATGTAGGGTTATGACAATCAATTCACATAAAATCAAAACTCCAAAGAGGGGTGCAGATTTACGGCCTAAAGCTTTGGAGGCTGAAAGAGATTAGAGAAGATGAGCTTCCAAGGATTGGCAATCACCTCCAAATGCTTAATGATGCTACTGAAAGGTAGACCTTTGCAAAGAGATGAAGAGGAATACTAGCAAGAGAACATTGTCCGAGCCAAACACATGACCCGATGGAAAATGTTACCATCCATGATGTTACTACTGATTCCCTTCACAAATGATCGAAGCAGGCCAACATATTCCGAAGTTCAGGCCAAAGTTTGGTCCAAAAGTCCAATTCAGGGCCAGCCCTGTGGTGTAGCGTGTAAGTGCACATGTTCCGCTTGAGTTGACCGGGTTTCAAAGGTTAGCATCACGGGTGTAGACCATATTACAAGCATTAGGAAATCCAGATTACACGGTTTGATGGGCACAGAGAACATAAACAAGTAGAAATGGTGAGGAGACCTTATCAATACACACCAGAAAGTGAACCTTGAGAATATTACCATCTGTGAACGCATCAGGTACACTTCCCCAAATGATGAAGGAATGAAAGCATGTGACTTGCCAAGGTGGAATTGTCAGACTGCTGGGAGATCACATGATCATTGTGCATCAGGCAATTGAATGGGCAACTTCAGCTTGGGATGGCCTCCATGACTGTCTCCGGGGAAAGTCCACCAGTTTAACCATATCCCCAAAAGATAAGAGATAAAACCAAGAATAATCTTAAAGGAAAGATACCGGTGTGTAGAGAGAATGTAGTAGACCTTTCAAAGTTAGAAGAGAAAGTTAGAAAACGACGGGGACATGGTCACTGTGATGCCATAAAAAAACCTCAAAATTCTAACTTGTCCTGACAACCTCCATGCGCACAGAGTTTCGGAGCCATCTCAGACCAGTCTGACTCCTCACCCTTTCCAGGTAGAATAGTTTTCCTTTCTCTGGATTTCTTGTCAGTTTCTAACTTTCTTCTCGAACTTTGAAGGCCTGCTACATTCTCTCTAGACACTGGTTTCTTTCCTGTAAGATTATCCTGGGTTGTATCTCTTATGCCTTGTGTAGATGGCCAAGTGGGTGGACCTTCCCCTGAGAAAACCCTGGACTCCCTCCCAAGTTGAAGTTGCCCAGGCAATCCTGTGATGCACAATGATCGTGTCATCTCCTAGCACTCTGCATATTCCACCTTGGCAGGTCACATGTTTTCCTTCCTTTCTCCTTTGGGGAAGTGTACCAGATTCGTTCATAGATTGTAATATTCTCATGGTTCATTTTGTGGTGCGTATTGATAACGTATCCTCACAATTGCAACTTATTTATCATCCCTGTCCGCATATTACCATGAAATCTATATTTCCTAACACTGCTAATGTGATCTGCACCCGTGATGTCAAACAGTGAGGCCTGGGCCGCCCAAGAGGAACGTGGGCACTTATGCGCTCCATCACAGAGATGGCCCTGAATTGTAATTTTGGACCAACCTTTTGCCTGAATTGGGAAGACGTTGGCCTGTTTGCATTATTCATGAAGGTGATTAGTAGTAAAATCATGGACGGTAACATTTTCCGTTGGTTCATGGGTTTAGGACGGATCATGTTCTCTTGGTAGTATTGCTCTTCATCTGTTTGGAATGGTCTACCTTTCTGTAGTATCAGTAAGCATTTTGAGGTGATTTTCCATCCTTGGAAGTTCACCTTCTCTAATCTCTTTCAGCCCCCAAAG
Source organism: Equus asinus (assembly GCF_041296235.1). NCBI lineage: Eukaryota > Metazoa > Chordata > Mammalia > Perissodactyla > Equidae > Equus > Equus asinus. The sequence continues at coordinate 12,481,065 of NC_091813.1, read as the reverse complement.
ATTTATGCCGTCATTCTGGACCCCTTTTTGGATTTTTAAGTTTTGGTGAATTTATTGCCATAACCCTGAATTAGAACATCCTTTATCTTTCAGATTTGCATCCTCATCAATTTAGACTTCTGCGTAGCTTACATCATCTGCACCAGCGTAAGCCTCATGACAGGCCCTCACCACACACTTGTGCCTCATCATCTCTTTCACCCTCCCCCACCGCCCCTCTTTGCCTGTGGAACCCCCAATTAAATGTCCCGTGCCACCTGTTATTTAGTGCTTGCTTATTCTTCTCCTTGTAAGTGAGATCCTATGGTATTTGACTTTCTCCCTGGGGCTTGATTCACCTCTCCTAAAACCCTCATAGCCATTCTGGTGGTCACAAATGGCTGGATTGCATCCTTTGTTCCGGCTGAGTGGTATGCCATTGTGTGGCTATAGCATATTTTCCTTCTGCATTTGTCCCTTGCGGGGCACCAGGGCGGCTTCCAAGTCTTCAATAGTGGCAGTAGTGCAGTGGTGAACTCAGCGGTGCACATGTCTTTATGCAGTAGTGTTTCCGGGTTCTTTGGATAAACACACCACAGAGGAATAGCTGGATCATATGAGACACGGATTCTTAAATTTCTGAGGCAGTTCCACACCGCTTGGAGTAGTGGCTGCACCGGTTTACACTCCCACCAGCAGTGCAGGAGGCTTCCACTCTCTCCACCTCCTCTCTGACACTTGTTTCCTGTCTGCTTCCTTATAGCCATTCTGACCACAGTGAGCTGCTATGTCCTTGCAGTTTGGATTTGCATTGGCCTGAGACTTAATGATGGTGAACAAGTTTTCATGCAGCTGTTGGCCCTCTTTCAATCTTCTTGGGAGCAATCTCTGTTTCCATCTTTTGCCCAGGTTTTCATTGGCTTGTTGTTTTTTTTCTTGTGGAGACATGCAAGTTGATTATATCTTTGGGCTTTTCAACCGTTGTCCTATGTGTGCTTTGCAAACAGCCTCCCATGGTTGTTGTGCTCTCTTTGCATTGAGTCGATGGTTTCCTTGAGTGGGCAGAAGCGTGCGCATTTGATGTGGTCCCATTTGTTTCTTGTTTGCTTTGTTGCCCTTGCCCGGTCCGACATGCTTCTTCCAAATAGGGGGCTCAGACAGATGGCAAAGTAGACTCTGCCTAGGTCTTCTTCTACAAGGTTCACGGTTTCAAGTTTGCCATTCAAGGCTTTAATCCATTTCGAGGTGGTGTGTGTGCCAGGTGTAAGAGCATGGTCTACTCTCGTTGTGTCCATGTGGCTGTGCAGGCTTCCCAGCACCGTTTACTGTACAGACTCTCCTTTCTCCACTGTCTCCTCTTGACTTTCTGGACCAAAATGGGATGTACATATGCGTTTGAGTTGGGCTGTGGGCTGTCGATTCTGTTGCATGGGTCTGCGTGCCTGTTTTTGGGCCCAGACCGTGCCGTTTCGGTACCTAGCGCTTCGTCCTATATGTTGAAATCAGAAAGTGTGACACGTCCTGCCTTTTTCGTTTTCCTGAGGATTCCTTTACCTACTCAGGGTCTCTTGTTGCTGGCTAGAAACTTTCGGATTGTCTCTTCTATCTCTTTGGGAAATATTGCTGCAACTTTGACTGGGATTTCATGGAATCCAGAGATTCCTTTCTCCAGTATGGACGTTTCAAGTGTGTTAATTCTTCCATTCCCAGATCCAGGAATATCCTTCTTTCTCCGTGTGTCTCCTTGAATTTCTTTCCCCAAACGTATGCTAGTTTTCGATTGACATAGCTTTCACCTGTTTTGCTAAGGTTCTTCATAAAGATCTTATTCTTCTCACTAGCAAACTGGTTTTTTTTTTTTAGCTTCAGTTTTTCTATTCTTTGCAACTTTTAACTGGTTTTGTTTTGGCAGAAGTGCATCACTGAGCTCACACCTGCTGACAATGCTCCTGTATTTGCTGTGGAAGTCTGGCCCTGTCTAACGTCCCTTCCCATCTGCCTCTGAACTACCTCGGACGTATTCCCCATGATGACTGAAGCAGTGGTGAGCAGGCTCACCCCCAGTATTCCAATCGGCCGAACCCGGGCCACTAAACCAGAAGGTGCAGACCTCACCACTGCACGACCGGCCGGCACCTTTCTTGTTCCACTGGCAAGATGCAGTTGAGGGCAATGGGACTTGAATATGCTACTTGAGCCCAACTCTGGCACTGTAGATAAGGCCAGGTTGATTTTCGTCTACACTGTGATTTCAGAGGATTTGTCATAATTGTGTCTCTGCTGTCCTGGCAAGCTTCATGGACACAGGGTTTCAGAGCCTGCTTGGAGCAGTCTCATAACTCACCCTTCCCAGTTAGCCCAGGTTTGACCTTCGCTGCTGTTTTGTGGCTTGTGAATTTTTCTGACTTTGAAACGTTCAAGCAGAGTCTGTCTAAAGACGGACATGATCTTTCATTGTGGATTATTCAGATGTGATTTCTGTTGGCCTTCCATTTTCTGGGACCTTTTTTTCTTTTCTATAGTATACTTGTCATGGTCTTTCTCAGCTGTCTCCCTTAGACATGCTAATCAGTTCGTTCTCCTTCATTCCAAGTGATTCATTTTGTATTTCTTTAATGACCTCATGTGTTCTAGGCTGAGGTGTGAGTGCTTTCGTGACTCTTGCTTGTTTTCTTTGAATTTGCACTGGTAACTTGTAGGAATCTCTGCTATCCTAGCCGAGGTCAAACTAAGCACTGAGAACACGTGGTCATCTGGGTTTGTTTGACATCCTGAGATCAGAAACTCCAACTTCGAGGTGGTCCTGGCAACCCCTTTCAGGAACACAATGTTTCCGAGACAAATTAGAGAAATCTGATGAATTCTTCTCTCCAAGAAAGATATTTTTCTGTCTATTTTCTGGATTTGGGAAGTTTCGAACTTGACCCCCAATCCTTGAACGTTCGCCTAGATTCCGTCTAGATATGGGCTCACCTTATTTCTATAGGCTGTGCCATCTGTTTGACTTAAATCCTCAGACCTTGCCTGTTTATTTTTCTTGAAACACAATTGTAATGTTCTAATTTTCAGCCCACTTCCTTACATATGGTGTCAAAACACATAATCAATAATCCTTATGTGGCAAGAGGTAGGGGGAGAGAATTTCATTGGAGCCAAAGTGAGCACTCCAGACTGGGAGGGCAGCCTTCACAAAGGAACTAAGTTCTCCGCTAAAGGGTGCTTTTCAGCACCCTTGTAGAGTCCTTCCAAACAAAGAGACATACCCCAAGCATGACAGGGGTCCATTCCTACAAGGTTTCCAAGAAATCTCTTGGAACACATTAGCGTGTACCCAGTCGGCCCCCGTGCCACCAGAGGTAGGGAAAGTCAGACTGATCATCAAAGAAAGCCCTGGGCCTAGGAAAGCAGGCATCGGTTATCACTTCAATGTCCTCAAGACATCATTCTTGACTTTGGATTGTGCTTAAGGCAAAAGGACAAAGTAGATCAGATGAGCCCCAAGTCTGGCCTCTTGTTTCCAATCAAGTTTCAAGCTTGAATCAACATGGCCTCCCCATAGACTTGAATACATGAAAATGATCTCCTGTCAGGTCTTGTCCCCTATTGTCGCTTCTTGCCAAGGATTCCTTTCTTACCCCTTGAATCAGAGTCTGTTCTATCTCCTCCAGTTTTGGTGCCCACTTTATGTTTATAAAGCTGTTTTTGGGTGTCTTTCCCTTTAATAGTCTAGCCAAGGCCAAGCCTCAGACTGTAACCATGCGGACATCTTGGTGGACATGTTCACTGTGATGTCATAAACCACTTCAAAATTCTAAGTTGTCCTGACAACCTCTATGCACACAGAGTTTCAGAGCCATCTCAGACCAGTCTGACTCCTCAGCCTTTCCAGGTAGGATAGTTTTCCTTTTTCTAGATTTCTTGTCAGTTTCTAACTTTCTCCTCGAACTTTGAAAGGCCTGCTACATTCTCTCTAGACACTGGTTTCTTTCCTGTAAGATTATCCTGGGTTGTATCTCTTATACCTTGTGTAGATGGCCAAGTGGGTGGACCTTCCCCTGAGAAAACCCTGGACTCCCTCCCAAGTTGAAGTTGCCGAGGCAATCCTCCAATGTGCAATGATTGTGTCATCTCCTAGCACTCTGCCAATTCCACCTTGGCAGGTCACATGTATTCCTTTCTTCTTCCTTTGGGGAAGTGTACCAGATGCGTTCATAGATTGTAATATTCTAATGGCTCTTTTTCTGGTGAGTTTTGATAACTTATCCTCACAATTGCAACTTATTTATGGTCCTTGTCCGCAGAGTACCATGAAATCTATATTTCCTAACACTGCTAATGTGATCTGCACCCGTGATGTGAAAGAGTGAGGCCGGGGTGCTGAAGAGGAAGGTGGAAACTTATCTGCTTCACCACAGGGCCGGCCCTGAATTGGACTTTTGGACCAACCTTTTGCCTGAACTTGGGAAGACGTGGGCCTGTTTGGATTATTCATGAAGGTGATTACTAGTAACATCATGGACGGTAACATTTTCCGCTGGTTCATGGGTTTAGGACGGATCATGTTCTCTTGGTAGTATTCCTCTTCATCTGTTTGGAATGGTCTACATTCCTGTAGCATGAGTAGGCATTTTGAGGTGATTTTCCATCCTTGGAAGTTCACCTTCTCTAATCTCTTTCAGCCCCAAAGCTTTAGGCCGTCACGCTGGACCCCTTTTTGGATTTTTGATTTTAGGTGAATTTATTGCCATAACCCTGCATTAGAACATCCTATATCTTTCCGCTTTGCATCCTCATCGATTTAGACTTCTGTGGAGCTTACATCATCTTCAACAACCTAAGCCGAATCACAGGTCCTCAGCACACACTTGTGCCTCATCATCTCTGTCACCCTTCCCCACCGCCCCGCTTTGCCTCTGGGAACCCCCGATCAAATGTCCTGTGCCACTTGTTGGGTAGTGCTTGCTTTTCCTTCTCCTTGTCAGTGAGATCCTACCCCTTTGACTTTCTCCCTAGGGCTTGTTTCACTTCCCCTAAAACCCTCACAGCCATTCTGGTGGTCACAAATGGCTGGATTGCATACCTTGTTCTGGCTGAGTGGTATGCCATTGTGTGGCTATAGCCCATCATCCTTCTCCATTAGTCCCTTGCTGGGCACCAGGGCGGCTTCCAAGTCTTGGACAGCGGCAGTAAGGCTGTGCTGAACTCAGCGGTGCAAATGTCTGTATGCGTTAGTTTTTCCAAGTTCTTTGGATAAACACGCCACAGAGGAATAGCTGGATCATATGAGACATGGATTCTTCAATTTCTGAGGCAGTTCCACACCGCTTGGAGTACCGGCTGCACCGGTTTACACTCCCACCAGCAGTGCAGGAGGCTTCCCTTCTCTCCACCTCCTCTCTGACACTTGTTTCCTGTCTGCTTCCTTATAGCCATTATGACCACAGTGAGCTGCCATGTCCTTGCAGTTTGGATTTGAATTGGCCTGAGACTTAATGATGGTGAACAAGTTTTCATGCACCTGTTGGCCCTCTTTCGATCTTCTGGGGAGAAATCTCTGTCTCCATCTTTTGCCCAGGTTTTCATTGGCTTGTTGTGTTTCTTGTGGAGACGTGTGAGTTGATTGTATCTTTGGGCTTTTCACCCCTGATCCGATGTGTGCATTGCAAACATCCCCTCCCAGTTGTTGTGCTGTCTTGGCATTGAGTCGATGGTTTCCTTGACTGGGCAGAAGCGTGTGCATTTGATGTGGTCCCGTTTGTTTCTTGTTTCCTTTGTTGCCCTTGCCCAGTCAGACTTGCTTCTTCCAAACAGGCGGCTCAGACAGATGGCAAAGAGCACTCTGCCTAGGTCTTCTCCTACAAGGTTCACGGTTTCAAGTCTGCCATTCAAGGCTTTAATCCATTTCGAGGTGGTGTGTGTGCCAGGTGTAACAGCATGGTGTACTCTCGTTGTGTTCCATGTGGCTGTGCAGGCTTCCCAGCACCGTTTATTGTAGAGACTCTCCTTTCTCCGCTGTCTGCTCTTGGCTCCCTGGTACAAAATGGGCTGTCCATGTACGTTTCACTTGGGCTCTGGGCTGTCGACTCTGTTGCATGGGTCTGCGTGCCTGTATTTGGGCCCAGACTGTGACGTTTCGGTACCTATCGCTTCATTCTATATGTTGAAATCAGAAAGTGTGACACGTCCTGCTTTGTTCTGTTTCCTGAAGATTCCTTTGCCTAGTCAGGGTCTCTTGTTGCTGGCTGGAAACTTTCAGATTCCCTCTTCTGTCTCTGTGGCCAATATTGTTGCAACTTTGATTGGCATTGCATGGAATCCAGAGATTCCTTTCTCTGGTATGGACGTTTCAAGTGTGTTAATTCTTCCATTCCTAGAACCTGGAATATCCTTCTTTCTCCTTGTGTCTTCTTGAATTTCTTTCCTCACACATTTGCTAGTTTTCGATTGACATAACTTTCACCTGTTTTGCTAAGGTTCTTCATAAAGATCTTATTCTTCTCACTGGCAAGCTGGTTTTTTTGTTTGTTTGTTTAGCTTCAGTTTTTCTATTCTTTGCAACATTCAATTGGTTTTGTTTTGGCAGAATTGCATTGCTGTCCTCACATCTGCTGACAATGCTCCTGTGTTTGCTGTGGAAGTCTGGCCCTGTCTAACGTCCCTTCCTATCTGCCTCTACACTACCTCAGACGGCTGCCGCACAATGACTGAAGCAGTGGTGAGGAGGCTCAGCCCCATCATTCCACCCGGCCCACTTCGGGCCACTGACACAAAAGCTGCGGACCTCACCGCTGCACCACCGGTCAGCCCCTCTCCTGTTCCATTGGCAACCTGCAGTTGAGTTCAATGGGACTTGAATGTGCTACTTGAGCCCAACTCTGACACTGTGTAGATGAGGCCAGGTTGTTTTTCGGGTCCACTGTGCTGTCAGAGGATTCGTCATAATTGTGTCTCTGCTGTCCCGGCAATCTTCATAGACACAGGGTTTGAGAGCCCGCTTGGAGCAGTCTCATAACTCACCCTTCCCAGTTAGCCCCGGTTTGACATTCACTGCTATGTTTTGGGTAGTAAATTTCTCTGACTTTCAAATGATCAACCAGAGTCTGTCTAAAGACTGACATCATCGTTCATTGTGGATTATTCAGGTGTGATTTCTGTTCGCCTTCCATTTTCTGGGACCTCTTTTTTATTTTTCCAGAGTATAATCGTCATGGTCTTTCTCAGCTGTCTCCCTTAGACATGCTTATCAGTCTGTTCTCCTTCATTCGAAGTGATTAATTCTGCATTTCTTGAATAACCGTATGTTCTCTAGGCCAAGGCGTGAATGCTTTCGTGACTCTTGGATGTTGTCTTTGAATTTACACCGGTCACTTGTAGGAATCTTTGCTATCCTAGCCTAGGTCAAACTAAGCACTGAGAACACGTGGTCATCTGGGTTTGTTTGACATCCTGAGATCAGAAACTCCAAATTCGAGGTGGTCCTGGCATCTCCCTTCAGGGACACAATGTGTCTGACACCAATTAGACAAATCTGATGAATTCCTCTCTCCAGGAAAGATATTTTTCTGTCACTTCTCTGGATTAGGGAAGTTTCGAACTTCACCCCTGATCCTGGAACATTCCCCTAGATTCCATCTAGATACGGGCTTGCCTCATTTCTATAGGCTGTGCCATTTCTTTGTCTTACATCCTCAGCCCTGGCCTGTTTATTTTTCTTGAAACAGAATTGTAATGTTCTAATTTTCAGCCCACTTCCTTACATATGGTGTCAAAATACATATTCAATAATCCTTCTAGGGCAAGAGGTACAGGGAGAGAATTTCATTGGAGCCAAATTGAGCACTCCAGTCTGGGTGGCAGCTTTCACAAAGGAACGAACCCCCTGGAAAAGGGTGCTTTTCAGCACACTTGTAGAGCCCTTCCAAACAAAGAGACATGCCCCAAGCGTGACAGGGGTCCATTCCTTCAAGGCGTCCAAGACATCTCTTGGGACACATTAGCATGTACCCAGTGGGCCCACGTCACACCAGAGCTATGGAAAGTGAGACTGATCTGCAAAGAATGCCAGGGGCTTAGGAAACGAGGAATCGATTCTTCTCTTCAACGTCCTCAAGACATCATTCTTGACTTTGGATTATTCTTAAGGCAGAAGGACCACGTAGGTCTGATAAGGCCCAAGTCCGGCCTCTTGCTTCCAATCAAGTTGCAAGCTTGAATCAGCATGGCCTCCCCATAGACTTGAATAGATGACAACGTTCTCCTCTCGGGGCTTGTCCCTCTATTCTTGCTTCTTGCCAAGGATTCCTTTCTTATCCCTTGATTCACAGTCTGTTTCATCTCTTCCAGTTTCTGTGCCTGCTTTCTGTTTGTCAAAGCTGTTTCTGGGTATCTCTCCCTTTAATAGCCTAGCGTAGGCCAATCCTTAGACTGTAACCATGCGGCTATCATGGGGGACATATTCACCGTGTTGTCATAAACAACCTCAAAATTCTAAGTTGTCCTGACAACCTCCATGCACACAGACTTTCAGAGCCATCTCAGGTCAGTCCGACTCCTCGCCCTTTCCAGGTAGGATGGTTTTCCTTTCTCTGGATTTCTTGTCGGTTTCTCACTTTCTCCTCGAACTTTGAAAGGCCTGCTACATTCTCTCTAGACACTGGTTTCTTTCCTGTAAGATTATCCTGGGTTGTTTCTCTTATATCTTGGGTAGATGGCCAAGTGGGTGGACGTTCCCCAGAGAAAGTCCTGGACTCCCTCCCAAGTTGAAGTTGCCCAGGCAATCCTGTGATGAACAATGATCGTGTCATCTCGTAGCACTCTGCCAATTCCACCTTGGCAGGTCACAAGTTTTCCTTCCTTCTGCCTTTGGGGAAGTGTACCAGATGCCTTCATAGATTGTAATATTCTCATGGTTCTTTTTCTGGCGCGTATTGATAAGGTATCCTCACAATTGCTACTTGTTTATGACCTCTGTCCGCACTGTACCATGAAATCTATATTTCCTACCACTGCTAATGTGATGTGCACCCGTGATGTGAAACAGTGAGGGCCTGGCCGCCCAAGCAGAACGTCGGCACTTACCCGCTCCACCACAGTGACAGCCCTGAATTTGACTTTTGGACGAACCCTTTGCCTGAACTTGGGAAGACGTGGGCCTGTTTGGATTATGCGCGAAGGTGATTAGTAGTAACATCATGGATGGTAGCATTTTCCGTTGGTTCATGGGTTTAGGATGGATCATGTTCTCTTGGAAGTATTCCTCTTCCTCTTTTTGGAATGGTCTACTTTTCTGTAACATCAGTAAGCATTTTGAGGTGATTTTCCATCCTTGGAAGTTCACCTTCTCTAATCTCTTTCAGCCCCCAAAGCTCTATGCCTTCATTCTGAACCCCTTTTTGGATTTTTGATTTTAGGTGAATTTATTGCCATAACGCTGCGATAGAACATCCTATATCTTTCAGATTTGCATCCTCATCGGTTTAGACTTCTGTGTAGGTTACATCATCTTCACCAGAGTAAGCTGAATCACAGGCTCTTACCACACAATTGTGCCTAATCATCTGTTTCACCCTACCCCACCTCACCGCTTTGCCTCTGGTAACCCTTAATCAAATGTCCCGTGCCAATAGTTGGTTACTGCTTGTCTTTTCTTCTCCTTGTGAGATCCTACAGTATTTGACTTTCTCCCTGGGGCTTGTTTCACTTCCCCTAAAACCTTCACAGCCATTCTGGTGGTCACTAATGGCTGGATTACATCATTTGTTCCGGCTAAGAGGTATGCCATTGTGTGGGTATAGCCCATCTTCCTTCTGAATTCCTCCTTTTCTGGGTCACCAGGGCGGATTCCAAGTCTTGGATAGAGGGAGGAAGGCTGTGGTGAACTCAGTGGTGCACATGTCTTTATGCAGTAGTGTTTCCAAGTTCTTTGGATAAACACGCCACACAGGAATAGCTGGATCTTATGGGACATGGATTCTTCAATTTCTGAGGCAGTTCCACATTGGTTGGAGTACTGACTGCACCGGTTTACACTCCCACCAGCAGTACAGGAGGCTTCCCTTCTCTCCACATCCTCTCTGACACTTGTTTCCTTTCTGCTTCCTTACAGCCATTGTGACCAGAGTGAGCTGCTGTGTCCTCGCAGATTGCATTTGCATTGGCCTGAGACTTAATGATGGTGAACAAGTTTTCATGCACCTGTTGGCCCTCGTTTGATCTTCTTGGGAGAAATCTCTGTTTCCATCTTTTGCCCAGGTTTTCATTGGCTTGTTTTTCTTGTGGAGACGTGTGAGTTGAATGTATCTTTGGGCTTTTCAACCCTTGTCCGATGTGTGGTTTGCAAACATCCTCTCCCAGTTGTTGTGCTCTATTGGCATTGAGTCACTGGTTTCCTTGACTGGGCAGAAGCGTGTGCATTTGATGTGTTCCCGTTTGTTTCTTGTTTCCTTTGTTGCCCTTGCCCAGTCAGACATGCTTCATCCAAATAGGTGGCTCAGACAGATGGCAAAGAGCACTCTGCCTAGGTCTTCTCCTGCAAGTTTCATGGCTTCAAATCTGCCATTCAGGGCTTTAATCCATTTCTAGGTGGTGTGTGTGCCAAGTGTAACATCATGGTCTACTCTCATTATATTCCATGTGGCTGTGCAGGCTTCTCAGCACCATTTATTTTAGACACTCTGCTTTCTCCACTGTCTCCTCTTGGCTTCCTGGCAGAAAATGGGCTGTCCATGTACATTTGAGTTGGGCTCTGGGCTCTCGATTCTGTTGCATGGGTCTGTGTGCCTGTGTTTGGTCCCAGACTGTGCCATTTCGGTACCTAGTGACTTGTCCTATAGGTTTTATTCGAAAAGTGTGATACGTGCTGCTTTGTTCGTTTTCCTGAGGATTCGTTTGCCTATTCAGAGTCTCTGTCTGCTGGCTAGAAACTTTCAGATTCTCTCTTCTGTCTCTGTGGGCAACATTGCTGCAACTTTCACTGGGATTGCATGGAATCCAGAGATTCCTTTCTCTGGTATGGACGTTTCAAGTGTGTTGATGCTTCCATTCCTAGATCTTGGAATTTCCTTCTTTCTCCTTGTGTCTTCTTGAATTTCTTTCCCCCAACGTTTGTTACTTTTCGATTGACATGGCTTTCACCTGTTTTGCTAAGTTTCTTCATAGAGATCTTATTCTTCACACTGGCATGCAGTTTTTCATTTTTTATTTTCAGCTTCAGTTTTTCTATTCTTTGCAACTCTGAATCGGTTTTGTATTGGCAGAAGTGAATCGCTGAGCTCACATCCGCTGGCAATGCTCCTGTAATTGCTGTGGAAGTCTGGCCCTGTCTAACGTCCCTTCCCATCTGCCTCTACACTACCTCGGACGCCTGCCCCAGAATGACTGAAGCAGTGGTGAGCAGGCTCACCCTGAGGGTCCACACGGCTCACCCCTGGCCACAGACCAAGAAGGTGTGGACCTCACCGCTGCACCACCGGCCGGCCCCTTTCATGTTCCATCGGCAACCTGCAGTTGAGGGCAATGGGACTTGAATATGCTACTTGAGCCCAACTCTGGCACTGTGTAGATGAGGCCAGGTTCTTTTTCGGGTCCACTGTGATGTCAGAGGAATTGTAATAATCGTGTCTCTGCTGTCCAGGCAAGCTTCATGGACACACGGTTTCCTGGCCCGCTTGGAGCATTCTTATAACTCACCCTTCCCACTTAGCCCAGGCTTGACCTTCGCTGCCGTCTTTTGGCTTGTGAATTTCTCTAACTTTCAAACGTTCCAGCAGAGTCTGTCTAAAGACGGACATCATCTTCCATTGTGGATTATCCAGGTGTGATTTCCGTTCGCCTTCCATTTTCTGAGACCTTTTTCTCTTTTCCATAGTATAATCGTCATGGTACTTCTCAGCTATCTCTCTTAGACATGCTTATCAGTCCGTTCTCCTTCATTCCAAGTGATTAATTTTGCATTTCTTGAATCACCGTATGTTCTCTAGGCCGAGGTGTGAGTGCTTTCGTGTTTCTTGGTTGTTGTCTTTGAACTTACACCGGTCACTTGAAGGAGTCTTTGCTGTCCTAGCCTAGGTCAAACTAAGCACTGAGAACACGTGGTCATCTGTTTTGGTTTGACATCCTGAGGTCAGAAACTCCAAATTCCAGGTAGTCCTAGCATCCCTCATCATGGACACAATGTTTCCAAGACAAATTAGACAAATCTGAAGAATTCCTCTCTCCAGGAAAGATATTTTCCTGTCTCTTTTCCGGATTTGGGAAGTTTCGAACTTCACCCCTGATCCTGGAACGTTCCCCTAGATTCCGTCTAGATACGGGCTTACTTTATTTCTATAGGCTGTGCCATTTGTTTGCCTTACATCCTCAGGCATGGCCTGTTTATTTTTCTTGAAACAGAATTGTAATGTTCTGATTTTCAGCCCACTTCCTTACATATGGTGCCAAAACACATAATCAATGATCCGTCTACGGCAAGAGGTGGGGGAGAAAATTTCATTGGAGGCAAACTGAGCACTCTAGCCTGGGAGGGCAGCCTTCACGAAGGAACGAAGCCCTGTGGAAAAGGGTGCTTTTCAGCACCCTTGTAGAGCACTCCAAACAAAGAGACATACCGCAAGCATGACAGGGGTCCATTCCTTCAAGGCTTCCAAGAAATCTCTTGGGACACATTAGCATGAAGCCAGTGGGGTCCCATGACGCCAGAGCTATGGAAAGTGAGACTGATCTGCAAAGAATGCCAGGGGCTTAGGAAACGAGGAATCGATTCTTCTCTTCAACGTCCTCAAGACATCATTCTTGACTTTGGTTTATTCTTAAGGCAGAAGGACCACGTAGGTCTGAATAAGGCCCAAGTCCGGCCTCTTGCTTCCAATCAAGTTGCAAGCTTGAATCAGCATGGCCTCCCCATAGACTTGAATAGATGTCAACGTTCTCCTCTCAGTGCTTGTCCCTGTATTCTCGCTTCTTGCCAAGGATTCCTTTCTTACCCCTTGAATCAGCGTCTGTTTTATGTCTTCCAGTTTCTGTGTCCACTTTCTGCTTTTCAAAGCTGTTTCTGGGTATCCCTCCCTTTAATAGCCTAGCCTAGGCCAATCCTCAGTCTGTAACCGTGCGGCCATCTTGGCGGACATGTTCATCGTGATGTCATAAACAACCTCAAAATTCGAAGTTGTCCTGACAACCTGCGTGCACACAGAGTTTCAGAGCCATCACAGGCCAGTGTGACTCCTCACCCTTTCCAGTTAGTATAGTTTTCCTTTTTCTCGATTTCTTGTCAGTTTCTGACTTTCTACTCGAACTTTGTAAGGCCTGCTACATTCTCTCTAGACACTGGTTTCTTTCCTGTAAGATTATCCTGGGTTTTACCTCTTACATTTTATGTAGATGGCCAAGTGGGTGGACGTTCCCCAGAGAAAGTCCTGGACTCCCTCCCAAGTTGAAGTTGCCCGGGGAATCCTCTGATGGGCAATGATCGTGTCATCTCCTAGCCCTCTGCCAATTCCACCTTGGCAGGTCCCATGTTTTCCTTCCTTCTTCCTTTGGGGAAGTGTACCAGATGCGTTCATGGATTGTAAAAGCCTCACGGTTCTTTTTCTTGTGCGTATTGATAAGGTGACCTCACCATTGCTACTTATTTTATGATCCCTGTCTGCAGTGTACCATGAAATCTATATTTCCTAACACTGCTAATGTGATCTGCACCCGTGATGTGAAACAGTGAGGCCCGGGGCCGAAGGGGAACGTGGGCACTTACCCGATCCACCACAGGGCCGGCCCTGAATTGTTCTTTTGGACCAACCTTTTGCCTGAACTTCGGAAGTCGTTGGCCTGTTTGGATTATTCATGAAGGTGATTACTAGTAACATCATGGACGGTAACATTTTCCCTTGGTTCATGGTTTTAGGACTGATCATGTTCTCTTGGTAGTATTCCTCTTCAACTGTTTTGAATGATCTACCTTTCTGTAGCATCAGTAAGCATTTGGAGGTGATTTTCCATGCTTGGAAGTTCACCTTCTCCTATCTCTTTCAGTCCCCAGGGCTTTATGCCGTCATTCTGGAAAGGTTTTTGGATTTGTGATTTTAGGTGAATTTATTGCTGTAACACTGCATTAGAACTTCCTATATCTTTCGGATTTGCATCCTCATCTATTTAGACTTCTGTGTAGGTTACATCATCTTCAGCGGCATAAGCCTAATGGCAGGCCCTAACTGCACTCTTGTCCCTAATCATCTCTTTCACCCTCCCACACCACCGCGCTTTGTCTCTGGGAATGTCCAATCAAATGTCCCTTGTCACCTCTTGGTTACTGCTTGCTTTTTCTTCTCCTTGTAAATGAGATCCTATGGTATCTGACATTCTCCCTGGGGCTTCTTTCGCTTCCCCGAAAACCCTCACAGCTATACAGGTGATGACAAATGACTGGATTGCATCTTTTGTTGTGGTTGAGTGGTATGCCATTGTGTGGCTATAGCCCGTCTTCCATCTGCCTTCGTCCCTTGCTGGGCACCAGGGCAGCTACCTAGTCTTGGATAGCGGGAGTCAGGCTAGGCTGAACCCAGCGGTGCACATGTCTTTATGTTGTAGTGTTTCCGAGTTCTTAGGATAAACAGGCCGCAGAGGAATAACTGGATCATATGTCACATCTATTCTTAAACTTCTGAGGCAGCACGACACCTCTTGGCGTAGTGGTTGCAGCGGATTACACTCCCACCGGCAGTACAGGAGGCTTCCCTTCTGCCATCTCCCCTATGACACGTGCTGTTTTCCGTCTGGTTCCTTATAACCATTCTCAGCACAGTGAGCTGCTTTGTCATTCCAGTTTGGATTTGCATGGCCTGAGATTTAATGATGGTGAACAAGTTTTCATGCACCTCCTGGCACTCTTTCGATCTTCTTGGGAGAAATCTCTGTTTCCATCTTTTACCCAGGTTTTCATTGGCTTCTTGTTTTTTTCTAGTGGAGACGTGCGAGTTGATTGCATCTTTGGGGTTTCCACCCTGTGTCTGATGTGTGGTTTGCAAACATCCTCTCCCAGTTGTTGTGTTGTCTTCGCATTGAGTGGAAGGTTTCCTTGAGTGGGCAGAAGCGTGTGCATTTGATGTGGTCCCGTTTGTTTCGTGATTCCTTTGTTGCCCTTGCCCAGTCAGACATGCTTCTTCCATATAGGCGGCTCAGACTGATGGCAAAGAGCTCTCTGCCTAGGTCTTCTCCTACAAGGTTCACGGTTTCAAGTCTGCCATTCAAGGCTTTAATCTATTTCAAGGTGGTGTGTGTGCCACGTGTAACATCATGGTCTACTCTCGTTGTGTTCCATGTGGCTGTGTAGCCTTCCCAGCACCATTTATTGTAGAGACTCTCCTCTCTCCTCTGTCTCTTCTTGGCTCCCTGCTCGAAAAGGGGCTGTCCATGCACGTTTGAGTTGGGCTCTGGGTTCTCGATTCTGTTGCATGGGTCTGTGTGCGTGTTTTTGGGCCCAGACTGTGCCATTTCATTACCTAGCGCTTCGTCCTATATGTTGAAATCAGAAAGTGTGATACGTCCTGCTTTTCGTTTTCCTGAGGATTCCTTTGCCTATTCAGGGTCTCTTGTTGCTGGCTAGAAACATTAGGATTCTCTCTTCTATCTCTGTGGCAAGTATTGCTGCAACTTTGACTGGGATTGCATGCAACCCAGAGATTCCTTTACTCAGGTATGGGCGTTTCAACTGTGTTAATTCTTGCATTCCTAAATCCTGGAATATCCTTCTTTCTCCTTGTGTCTTCTTGAATTTCTTTCCCCAAACGTTTGCTAGTTTTTGAATTAACATAGCTTTCACCTGTTTTGCTAAGGTTCTTCATAGAGATGTTATTCTTCGTACTGGCAAGCTGTATTTTTTTCTTTTTTTTATCTTGAGTTTTTCTATTCTTTGCAACTTTGAATTGGTTTTGTTTCAGCAGAAGTACAGTGCTATGCCCACATCTGCTGGCAATGCTCCTGTATTTGCTGTGGAAGTCTGGCCCTGTCTAACGTCCCTTCCCATCTGCCTCTACAATACCTCGGGCTCCTGCCCTACAATGTCTGAAGCAGTGGTGAGGGGGCTCACCCACATGCTTCCAACCGGCTCACCAGGTGACCCCGACCCAGAAGGTGTGGACCTCACAGCTACACCACCGGCCGGCCCCTTTCATGTTCCGTTGGCCACCAGCAGTTGAGTGCAATGGGACTTGAATGTGCTGCTTGAGCCCAACTGTGGCTCTGTATAGATGAGCCCAGGTTGTTTATCGGGTCCACTGTGATGTCAGAGGATTTGTCATAATTGTGTCTCTGCTGTCCCAGCAAGCTCCATGGACACAGGGTTTCAGAGCCGGCTTGGATCAGTCTCATGACTCATGCTTGCCAGTTGGCCCAGGTTTGACATTCACTGCCGTTTTTTGGCTTGTGAATTTCTCTAACTTTCAAACGTTCAAGCACAGTCTGTCTAAAGACGCACATCTTTCATTGTGGATTATTCAGGTGTGATTTCTGTTCGTCTTCCATTTTCTGGGACCTTTTTTTCTTTTCCATAGTATAATCGTCATGGTCTTTCTCAGCTATCTCCCTTAGACATGCTTATCAGTGGGTTCTCCTTCATTCCAAGTCTTTAATTTTGCATTTCTGTAGTCACCTTATGTTCTCTAGGGCGAGGTGTGAGTCCTTTCGTGATTCTTGGTTGTTGTCTTTGTATTTGCACTGGTCACTCATAGGAATCTTTGCTATTCTAGCCTTGGTCAAACTAAGCCCGGAAACAAGTGGTCATCTGGGTTTTTTTGACATCCTGAGATCAGAAACTCCAAATTTCACGGGGGTCCTGCCAACACCCTTCATGAACATAATGTTTCCCAGACAAATTAGACAAATATGATGAATTCCTCTCTCCAGAAAAGATATTTTTCTCTCATTTTCTGGATTTAGGAAGTTTCAAACTTGACCCCTGATCCTTGAACGTTCCCCTAGATTCCGTCTAGATACGGGCTTACTTTATTTCTATAGGGAGTGAACTTTGTTTGCCTTACATCCTCAGCCCTGGCTTCTTTATTTTTCTTGAAACAGAATTGTAATGTTCTAATTTTCAGCCAACGTCCTTACATATGGTGTCAAAACACATAATCAATAATCCTTCTACAGCAAGAGGTGAAGGGAGAGAATGTCATTGGAGCCAAACTGAGGATTCCAGCCTGGGAGGACAGCCTTCACAAAAAACAAAGCCCTCTGGAAAATGCTGATTTTTAGCACCCTTGTGGAGCACTTCCAAACAAACAGACATACCCTAAGCATGACAGGGCTCCATTCCTTCAAGGCTTCCAAGACATCTCTTGGGACACATTAGCATGTACCCAGTGGGCCCACGTGACACCAGAGCTATGGAAAGTGAGACTGATCTTTGAAGCAGGCTAGGGGCCTAGGAAAGGAGGCATCAATTCTTCTCTTCAATGTGCTCAAGACATCATTCTTCACTTTGGATTATGCTTAAGGCAGAAGGACACTGTAGGTCTCAAAAGGCCCAGTCTGGCCTCTTGTTTCCAATCATGTTGCAAGCTTGAATCAGCATTGCCTCCCCATAGACTTGAATAGATGACAATGTTTTACTCTCAGAGCTTGTCCCTTTATTCTCGCTTCTTGCCAAGGATTGCTTTCTTATCCCTTGAATCAGAGTCTGTTTTCTCTGTTCCAGTTTCTGTGCCCGCTTTCTGTTTTTCAAAGCTGTTTCAGGGTATCTCTCTCTTTAATGGCCTAGCCTAGGCCAATCCTCAGACTGTAACCATGCGGCCGTCTTGGGGGACATGTGTACCATGATGTCATAAACAACGTCAAAATTCTAAGTTGTCCTGACAACCTGCATGCACACAGAGTTTCAGAGCCATCTCAGACCAGTCTGACTCCTCACCCTTTCCAGGTAGGATAGTTTTCCTTTTTCTGAATTTCTTGTCGGTTTCTCACTTTCTCCTTGAACTTTGAAAGGCCTGCTACATTCTCTCTAGACACTGGTTTCTTTCCTGTAAGATTATCCTGGGTTGTATGTCTTATATCTTGTGTAGATTGCCAAGTGGGAGGACCTTCCCCAGAGAAACTCCTGGACTCCCTCCCAAGTTGAAGTTGCCCAGGCAATCCTCTGATGCGCAATGATCATGTCATCTCCTAGCACTCTGGCAATTCCTCCTTAGCATGTCACATGTTTTCCTCCCTTCTTCCTTTGGGGAAGTGTACCAGATGCGTTTATAGATTGTAATATTCTCATGGTTCTTTTTCTGGTGTGTATTGATAACATATCCTCACAATTGTTACTTATATATGATCCCTGTCTGCACCGTACCATGAAATCTATATTTCCTAAAACTGCTCATGTGATCGGCACCCGTGATGTGAAGGAGTGAGGCCCAGGCCACACAAGCGGAACATGGGCACTTACACACTCCACCACAGGGCCGGCCATGAATTGTCCTGTTGGACCAAGCTTTTGCCTGAACGGGCGAAGACGTGGGCCTGTTTGGATTAGTCATGAAGGTGATTAGTTGTAACATCCTGGACGGTAACTTTTTCCCTTGGTTCATGGGATTAGGACTGATCATCTTCTCGTGGTAGTATTCCTCTTCATCTATTTGAAACGGTCTACCCTTCAGTAGCATCAGTAAGCATTTGGAGGTGATTTTCCATGCTTGGAAGTTCACCTTCTCCTATCTCTTTCAGTCCCCAGGGCTTTATGCCGTCATTCTGGAAAGGTTTTTGGATTTGTGATTTTAGGTGAATTTATTGCTGTAACACTGCATTAGAACATCCTATATCTTTCAGATTTACATCCTCATCGATTTAGACTTCTGTGTAGGTTAAATCATCTTCACCATCGTAAGCCGAATCGCAGGCCCTCACCACATACTTGTGCCTAATCATATCTTTCACCCTTCTCCACCGCACTGCTTTGCCTCTGGGAAGGCACAAATATCCCGTGCCACATATTGGTTATTGCTTTCTTTTTCTTCTACTTGTAAGTGAGATGTTGCGGTATTTGACATTGTCCCTGGAGCTTGTTTCACTTCCCCTAAAACGCTCACAGCCATTCTGGTGGTCAAAAATGGCTGGTTTGCATCCTTTGCTCCGGTTGAGTGGTATGCCATTGTGTGGGTGTAGCCCATCTTCCTTCTGCATTCGTCCCTTGCTGGGCACCAGTGCGGCTTACAAGTCTTGGATAGTGGGAGTAAGGCTGTGGTGAAATCAGCCATGCACATGTCTTTATGTGGTAGTGTTTCCGAATTCTTTGGATAAACACGCCTCAGAGGAATAGCTGGATCATATGGGACATGGATTCTTAAATTTCAGAGGCAGTTACACACCACTTGACATACTGGCTGCACTGTTTTACACTCCCAGCAGGAGTGCAGGAGGCTTCCGTACTCTCCACCTCCTCTCTGACACTTGTTGTTTCCTGTCTGCTTCCTTATAGCCATTCTGACCACAGTGAGCTGGTATGTCCTTGCAGTTTGGATTTTCATTTTCCTGAGACTTAATGATGGTGAACAAGTTTTCATGCACCTGTTACCCCTCTTTCCATCTTCTTGGGAGAAATTTCTGTTTCCATCTTTTGACCAGGTTTTCATAGGCTTGTTGTTTTTTTTCGTGTGGAGACGTGCGAGTTCATTGTATCTTTGGGCTTTTAACCCCTTCTCCGATTTGTGGTTTGCAAACTTCCTCTCCCAGGTGTTGTGCTGTCTTTGCATTGAGTCGATGGTTTCCTTGAGTGGGCAGAAGCATGTGCATTTGATGTGGTCCCGTTTGTTTCTTGTTTCCGTTGTTGCCCTTGCCCAGTCAGACATGCTTCTTCCAAATAGGTGGCTCAGACAGATGGAATAGAGCATTCTGCCTAGGTCTTCTGCTACAAGTTTCACAGTTTCAAGTCTACCATTAAGGGCTTCAATCCATTTCACATGGTGTGTGTGCCAGGTGTAACATCATGGTCTTCTCTCGTTGTGTTCCCTGTGGATGTGCAGGCTTCCCAGCACCGTTTATTGTACAGACTCTCCCTTCTCAACTGTCTTCTCTTGGCTCCCTGGTAGAAAATGGGCTGTCCATGTACGTTTGAGTTGGGCTCTGGGTTCTCGCTCCTGTTGCATGGGTATGTGTGCCTGTTTTTGGGCCCAGGTTATGCCGTTTTGGTACCTAGAGTTTCGCCCTCTATATTGAAATCAGAAAGTGTGCCACGTCCTGCTTTTTCGTTTCCTGAGGATTCCTTTGCCTATTCAGGGTCTGTTGTTGCTGCCTAGAAACGTTAAGATTCTCTCTTCTATCTCTGTGGCAAATATTGCTGCAACTTTGACTGGGATTGCATGGAATCTAGAGATTCCTTTCTCTGGTATGGACGTTTCAAATGTGCTAATTCTTCCATTCCTAGATCCTGGAATCTCCTTCTTTCTCCTTGTGTCTTTTTGAACATCTTTCACCAAACGACGGCTAGTTTTCGATTAACATAGCTTCACCTGTTTTGCTAAGGTTCTTCATAGAGATCTTGTTCACCTAACTGGCAAGCTGTTGTTTTTTCTTCCAGTTTCAGGTTTTCTATACTTTGCAAATTTTGACTGATTTTGCTTTGGCGGAAGTGCATCACTAAGCTCACATCTGCTGGCAATGTTCCTGTATTTGCTGTTTAAGTCTGGCACTGTCTAACGTGCCCTCCCATCTCCCTCTACATTACCTCTGACGTCTGCCCCAGAAAAACTGAAGCAGTGGTGAGCAGGCTCACCCCGAGGATTCCACCCGGCCCAAACCCGGCCACTGACCCAAAAGGTGCGGACCTCACTGCTGCACCACCGGCCGGCCCCTTTCATGTTCCAGTGGCAACCTGCAGTTGAGTGCAGTGGGACTTGAATATGGTACTTGAGCCCATCTATGGCACTGTGTAGATGAGGCCAGGTGTTTTTTGTTTCCACTGTGATGTCAGAGGATTTGTCATAATTGTGTCTCTGCTATCCCAACAATATTCATGGACACAGGGTTCCAGAGCCTGCTTGGAGCAGTCTTATAACTCGCCCTTCCCAGTTAGCAAAGGTTTGACCTTCGCTGCTTTTTGGCTTGTGAATTACTGTGACTTTCAAACGTTCCAGCAGAGTCTGTCTAAAGACTGACATCATCTTTCATTGTGGATTATCCAGGTGTGATTTCTGTTCACCTTCCATTTTCTGGGACCTTTTTTTCTTTTCTATAATATACTCGTCATGGTCTTTCTCAGCTATGTCCCTTAGACATGCTTATCAGTTCGTTCTCCTTCATTCCAAGTGATTAATTTTATACTTCTTTAATCACCATATGTTCTCTAGTCCGAGGTGTGAGTGCTTTCGTGACTCTTGGTTGTTGTCTTTGAATTTACACTGGTCATTGTAGGAATCTTTGCTATCCTAGCCTAGGTCAAACTAAGCACTGAGAACACGTGGTCATCTGTTTTGGTTTGACATCCTGAGATCAGAAACTCCAAATTCGAGGAGGTCCTGGCAACCCCCTTCACGGACATAGTGTCCTTCTGCCTTAAGCATAATGCAAAGTCAAGAATTATCTGTTCCGAACATTGCTGAAAAGAATCGATGCCTCCTTTCCTAGGCCCCTAGCATTCTTTGAAGATAAGTCTCACTTTCCATAGCTCTGGCGTCATGGGTTCCCACTGGGTACATGCTTATGTGTCTCAAGAGATGTGTTGGAAGCCTTGAAGGAATGGATCCCTGTCACTGTGGGTATGTCTCCTTGTCTGGAAGCACTCTACAAGTGTGTTGAAAAGCACCCTTTTCCAGAGGGCTTCATTCCTTTGTGAAGGCTGACCTCCCAGGCTAGAGTGCTCACTTTGCTTCCAATGAAATTGTCTCCCCTTAACTCTTTCTGTACAAGGATTATTGATTATATGTTTTGATACCATATGTGAGGAATTTGGCTCAAAATTAGAACATTACAAGTCTGTATCAAGAAAAATAAACATTCCAGGACTGAGGATGTAAGGCAAAGAAATGGCACACTCTAGAGAATTAAAGTAAGCCCCTATCAAGACACATTCTAAGGGAAAGTCCAAGGATCAGGGGTCAAGTTCAAAACTTCCAAAATCCAGAAATGAGAAGAAAAGATTTCTTTCCTGAGAGAGGAATTCATCAGATTTCTCTAATTTGTCTTAGAAACAGTATGTCCCTGAATGGGGTTGCCAGGACCAGCTCGAATTTGGAGTTTCTGATCTCAGGATGTCAACCAACCCAGATGACCACGTGGTCTCAGTGCTTAGTGTGACCTAGGCTAGGTTAGCAAAGAGTCCTGGCAGTGACTGGTGCAAATTCAAAGACAACAACCAAGAATCACGAAAGCACTCACACCTCGTCCTAGAGAACATACGGTGATTAAAGATATACAAAATTAATCACTTGGACTGAAGGAGAACGGACTGATAAGCATATCTAAGGGAGATAGTTGAGAAGGACCATGACGATTATACTGTCAACAAGAAAAAAAGGTGACAGAAAATGGAAGGCAAACAGAAGTCACACCTGAATAATTCACAATGAAGGATGTAAGGCTTTACACAGACTCTGCTTGAACGTTGTAAAGTCAGAGAAATTCATAAGCCAAAAAGCGACAGCGAAGGTCAAACCTGGGCTAATTGGGAAGGGAGAGATATGAGACTGCTCCAAGCGGGCTCTGAAACCCTGTGTCCATGAAGATTGCCGGGACAGCAGAGACACAATTACGACAAATCCTCTGACATCACAGTGGGCCTGAATAACTTCGTGGCCTCATCTATACAGTGCCAAAGTTGGGCTCAAGTATCACATTCAAGTTCCACTGCCCTCAACTGCAGGTTTCCAATAAACATGAAAGGGGCCGGCCGGTGGTGCAGTGGCGAGGTCAGCACCTTCTGGTTTGGTGGCCCAGGGTGGGCCGGGTGGAATGAAGTCGGTGATCGTCCTCACCACTGCTTCAGTCATTCTGGGGCAGGCGTCCGAGGTAGTGTAGAGGCAGATGGGAAGGGACGTTAGACAGGGCCAGACTTCCACAGCAAATACAGGAGCATTGCCAGCAGATGTGAGCTCAGCGATGCACTTCTGCCAGAACAAAACTGATTCAAAGTTGCAAAGAATAGAGAAACTGAAGCTGAAAAGGAAAAGTGAAAAACTGCATGCCAGTGAGAAGGATGAGATCTCTATGAAGAAACTTAGCAAAACAGGTGAAAGCCATGGCAATGGAAAACTAACAAACGTTGGGGGAAAGAAATTCAAGAAGACACAAGGAGAAAGAAGAAGATTCCAGGATCTAGGAATGGAAGAATTAACACACTGGAAACGTCCCTACCAGAGCAAGGAATCTCTGGATTCCATGCAATCCCAGTCAAAGTTGCAGCAGTATTTGCCACAGAGAAGAAGAGAGAATCCTAAAGTTTCTAGCCAGCAACAAGAGACCCTGACTAGGCAAAGGAATCCTCAGGAAAACGAACAAAGCAGCACGTGTCACAATTTCTGATTTCAACATAGAGGACGAAGCGCTAGGTACCGAAACGGCACAGTCTGGGCCCAAAAACAGGCATGAAGACCCATGCAAAAGAATTGAGAGCCCAGAGCCCAACTCAAACTTACATGGACAGCCCATTTTGGACCAGGGAGCCAAGTGGAGACAGCGGAGAAAGGAGAGTCTCTACAATAAATGGTGCTGGGAAGCCTGCACAGCCACATGGAACACAACGAGAGTACACCATGCTGTTACACCTGGCACAGACACCCCCTGAAATGGATTAAAGCCTTGAATGGCCGACTTGAAACCGTGAACCTTGTAGGAGAAGACCTACGCAGAGTGCTCTTTGCCATCTGTCTGAGCCGCCTATTTGGAAGAAGCATGTCTGACTGGGCAAGGGCAACAAAGGAAACAAGAAACAAACGGGACCACATCAAATGCACACACTTCTGCCAGTCAAGGAAACCATCAACTGAATACTAAGACACCACAACAATTGGGAGAGGATGTTTGCAAACCACACATCGGACAAGGGGTGAAAAGCCCAAAGATACAATCAACTCGCACGTCTCCACAAGAAAAACAACAAGCCAATGAAAACCTGGTCAAAAGATGGAAGCAGAGATTTCTCCGAAGAAGATAGAAAGAGGGCCAGTAGGTGCATGAAAACTTGTTCACCATCATTAAGTCTCAGGAAAATGCAAATCCAAACTGCAAGGACATGGCAGCTCACTGTGGTCAGAATGGCTAGAAGGAAGCAGACAGGAAATAACAAGTGTCAGAGAGGAGGTGGAGAGAAGGGAAGCCTCCTGCACTGCTGGTGGGAGTGTAACCCGGTGCAGCCACGATGCCAAAGGTGTGGAACTGCCTCAGAAATTTAAGTATCCATGTCCCATATGACCCAGCTATTAATCTGCCGCTTGTTTATCCAAAAAAGTCAGAAAGACTACCGCATAAAGACATGTGCATGGCTGTGTTCACCACAGTCTTACTCCTGATATCCAAGACTTGGAAAGCACCCTGGTGTCCAGCAAGGGATGATTGGAGAAGGAAGATGGGCTATAGCTACACAATGGCATACCACTCAGCCAGAACAAATGATGCAAGCCAGCCATTTGTGACCACCAGAATGGCTGTGAGGGTTTTAGGGGAAGTGTAACAAGCCCCAGTGAGAAATTCAAATACCATAGAATCTCACTTACAAGGAGAAGAAAAAGCAAGCACTAACCAACAGGTGGCACTGAACATTTGTATGCGGGCTCCCAGAGGCAAAGAGGGGCGGTGACGGAGGGTGAAAGAGAAGATTAGGCACAAGTGTGTGGTGAGGGCCTGTGATTAGTCTTACACTGGTGAAGATGATGTAAGCTACACAGAAGTCTAAAGCAATGAGGATGTGAATCTGGAAGTTATAGTACGTTCTAATGCAGGGTCATGGCTATAAATTCACCTAAAATCGAAAATCCAAAAAGGGGTCCAGAATGATGTCATAAAGCTTTGGGGGCGGAAAGAGTTTACAGAAGGTGAACTTCCAAGGATGGAAAATCACCTCCAAATGCTTACAGATGCTACAGATGTGTAGATGAGACCAGGTAGTTTTTCGGGTCCACTGTGATGTCAGAGGATTTGTCATAATTGTGTCTCTGCTGTGCCGGCAAGGGTCATGGACACAGGGTTTCAGAGCCCGCTTGGAGCAGTCTCATAACTCGCCCTTTCCAGTTAGCCCAGGTTTGACCTTCGCTGCCATTTTGTGGCTTGTGAATTTCTCTGACATTCAAACGTTCAAGCAGACTCTGTTTAAAGACTGACGTCTTTCATTGTGGATTATTCAGGTATGATTTCTGTTCGCCTTCCATTTTCTGGGACCTTTTTAATTTTCCATAGTATACTCGTAATGGTCTTTCTCAGCTATCTCTCTTAGATATTCTTATCGATCCTATCTCCTTCAGTCCAAGTGATTAATTTTGTATTTCTCTAATAACCGTATGTTCTCTAGGCCGAGCTGTGAGTGCTTTCGTGCCTCGTGGTTGTTGTCTATGAATTTGCACCCGTCACTTGTAGGACTCTTGGCTATCCTGGACCAGGTCAAACTAAGCACTGAGAACCCATGGTCATCTGGGTTGGTTTGACATCCTGAGATCAGAAACTCCAAATTCTAGTTAGTCCTGGCAACTCCCTTCAGGGACACAATGTTTCCGAGGCAAATTAGACAAATCGCATGAATTCCACTCTCCAGGAAAGATATTTTTGTGTCCCTTTACTGGATTTGGGAAGTTTCGAACTTGACCCCTGATCGTCTAACTTTACCCTAGGTTCCGTGTAGATACGGGCTTACTTTACTTCTATAGGCTGTGCCATTTGTTTGCCTTACATCCTCAGCCCTGGCCTGTTTATTTTTCTTGAAACAGAATTGTAATGTTCTAATTTTCAGCCAACTTCCTTACATATGGTGTCAAAACACATAATCAATGATCCGTCTACGGCAAGAGGTGGGGGAGAGAATTGCATTGGAGGCAAACTGAGCACTCTAGACTGGGAGGGCAGCCTTCACAAGGGAACCAAGCCCTGTGGAAAAGTGTGCTTTTCAGTACACTTGTAGAGCCCTTCTAAACAAGGAGACATACCCCAAGCATAACAGAGCTCCATTCCTTCAAGGCTTCAAAGACATCCCTTGGGACACATTAGCATGTACCCAGTGGGCCCCTGTGACGCCAGAGCTATGGAAAAAGAGACTGATCTTCAAAACGTGCTAGGGGCCTAGGAAAGGATGCATTGATTCTTCTATTCAATGTCCTCAAGTCATCACTCTTGACTTTGGATTATGCTTAAGGCAGAAGGACAACGTAGGTCTGATAAGGCCCAAGTCCGGCCTCTTGCTTCCAATCAAGTTGCAAGATTGAATCAGCATGGCCTCCCCATAGACTTGAATAGATGACAATGTTCTCCTCTCAGTGCTTGTCCCTGTATTCTCGCTTCTTGCCAAGGATTCCTTTCTTACCCCTTGAATCAGCGTCTATTTTATCTTTTCCAGTTTCTGTGCCCGCTTTGCATCCTTTGTTCCAGTTGTGTGGTATGCCGTTGTGTGGCTATAGCATTTCTTCCTTCTGCATTCTTCCCTTGCTGGGCACCAGGGCAGCTTCCAAGTCTTGGATAGCGGGAGTAAGGCTCCGCTGAATTCCGAGGTGCACATGTCCCCATTCAGTACTGTTTCCGAGTTCTTTGGATAAACACGTCGCAGAGGAATAGCTGGATCATATCAGAAATGGTTTCTTAAATTTCTGAGACAGTTCCACATGGCTTGGCGTGGTGGCTGCACCAGTTTATGCTCCCACCAGCAGTGCAGGAGGCTTCCCTTCTCTCCACCTCCTCTCTGACACTGTTGTTTCCTCTCTGGTTCCTTATAGCCATTCTGACCACAGTGAGCTGCCATGCAGTTTGGATTTGCATTGGCCTTAGACTGAATGATGGTGAACAAGTTTTCATGGACCTGTTGGCCCTCTTTTGATCTTCTTGGGAGCAATCTCTGTTTCCATCTTTTGCCCAGGTTTTCATTGGCTTCTTGTTTTTTTCTTGTGGAGACGTGCGAGTTGATTGTATCTTTGGGCTTTTCACCCCTTGTCCGATGTGTGGTTTGCAAACATCCTCTCCCAGTTGTTGTGCTGTCTTGGCATTGAGTCGGTGGTTTCCTTGACTGGGCAGAAGTGTGTGCATTTGATGTGGTCCCGTTTGTTTCTTGTTTCCCTTGTTGCCCTTGCCCAGTCAGACATGCTTCTTCCAAATAGGCTTCTCACTCAGATGACAAAGAGCAGTGTGCCTACGTCTTCTTCTACAAGGTTCACGGTTTCAAGTCTGCCATTCAAGGCTTTAATCCATTTCGAGGTGGTATGTGTGCCAGGTGTAACATCATGATCTTTTCTCGTTGTGTTCCATGTGACTATGCAGGCTTCCCAGCACCGCTTATTGAAGAGATTCTCCTTTCTCCACTGTCTCCTCTTGTTTCCCTGGTCGAAAAGGGGCTGTCCATGTACGTTTGAGTTGGGCTCTTGGCTCTCGATTCTGTTGCATGGGTTTGTGTGCCTGTTTCTGGACCAAGACTGCCGTTTCGGTACCTAGCGCTTCGTCCTCTATGTTGAAATCAGAAAGTGTGACACGTGCTGCTTTGTTCATTTGCCTGAGGATTCCTTTGTCTATTCAGTATCTCTTGTTGCTGGGTAGAAAGTTTAGGATTCTCTCTTCTATCTCTGTCGCAAATACTGCTGCAACTTTGACTGGGATTGCATGGAATCCAGAGATTCCTTTCTCCGGTATGGACGTTTCAAGTGTTTTAATTCTTCCATTCCTAGATCCTGGAATATCCTTCTTTCTCCTTGTGTCTTCTTGAATTTCTTTCCCCAAATGTTTGCTAGTTTTCGATTGACATAGCTTACTAATGTTTTGCTAATGTTCTTCTTACAGATCTTATTCTTCTCACTGGAAAGCTGTACTTTTTTTTTTTTAGCTGCAGTTTTTCTATTCTGTGCCACTTTTAATTGGTTCTGTTTTGGCAGAAGTGCATCGCTGAGCTCACATCTGCTGGCAATGCTCCTGTATTTGCTGTGGAAGTCTGGCCCTGTCTAACGTCCCTTCCCATCTGCCTCTACACCACCTGGGATGCCAGCCCCAAAATGACTGAAGCCGTGGAGTGCAGGATGACCCCAAGGATACCACCCGGTCCACCCTTGGGCCACTTACCCAGAAGGTGCAGACTCACTGCTGCACCACCGGCCGGCCTCTTTCATGTTCCATTGCCAACCTGCAGTTGAGGGCAATGGGACATCAATATGCTACATGAGCCCAACTCTGGCACTGTGTAGTTCAGACCACGTTGTTTTTCGGGTCCACTGTGATGTCAGAGGATTTGTCATAATTGTGTCTCTGCTGTCCCAGCAAGTTTTATGGACACAGGGTTTCAGAGCCCACTTGGAGCCGTCTCATAAGTCACCCCTCCCAGTTAGCTAGGTTTGACCTTCGCTGCCGTTTTTTGGCTTGTGAATTTCTGTGACTTTCAAACGTTCAAGCAGAGTCTGTCTAAAGACTGACATCTTTCATTGTGGATTATCCAGGTGTGATTTCCGTTCGTCGTCCTTTTTCTGGGACTTTTTTTCTTTTCTATAGTATAATCATAATGGTCTTTCTCAGCTATCTCCCTTAGACATGCTTATCAGTCCGTTCTCCTTCATTCCAAGTGATTAATCTTGTATTTCTTTAATAACCGTATGTTATCTACACCAAGGTGTGAGTGCTTTTGTGACTCTTGGTTGTTGTCTTTGAATTTGCACCGGTCACTTGTAGGAATCTTTGCTATCCTAGCCTAGGTCAAACTAAGCACTGAAAACACATGGTCATCTGGTTTGGTTTGACATCCTAATCAGAAACTCCAAATTCTAGTTGGTCCTGGCAACCCCCTTCACGGACACAATGTTCCCGAGACAAATTAGACAAATCTGATGAATTCCTCTCTTCAGGAAAGATAGCTTTCTGTCTCTTTTCTGGATTTGGGAAGTTTCAAACTTGACCCCTGAGCCTAGAACATTCCCCTAGATTTCCTCCAGATACAGGCCTACTTTATTTCTATAGGCTGTGCCATTTGTTTGCCTTACATCCTCAGCCCTGGCCTGTTTATTTTACTTGAAACAGGATTGTAATATTCTACTTTTCAGCCAACTCCCTTACATATGGTGTCAAAACACACACTCTATAATTCTTCCACGGCACGAAGTAGGGTGAGAGAATTTCATTGGTGCAAAACTGACCACTCTAGACTGGGAGGGCAACCTTCACAAAGGAATGAAGCTCTCTGGAAAAGGGTGATTTTCAGCACACTTGTAGAGCCCTTCCACTCAAAGAGACATACCCCAAGTGTGACAGGGCTCCATTCCTTCAAGGCTTCCAAGACATCTCTTGGGACACATTAGCATGTACCCAGTGGGCCCCCATGATGCCAGAGCTATGGAAAGTGAGACTGATCTGCAAAGAATGCCAGGGGCCTAGGAAAGGAGGCATCGATTCTTCTCTTCAATGTCCTCAAGACGTCATTGTTGACTTTGCATTATGCTTAAGGCAGAAGCACACTGTAGTTCTGATGAGCCACAAGTCCGGCCTCTTGTTTCCAATCAAGTTGCAAGCTTGAGTCAGCATGGCCTGCCCATAGACTTGAATAGATGACAATGTTCTCCTCTCGGTACTTGTCCCTCTATTCTCGCTTCTGGCCAAGGATTCCTCTCTTATCCCTTGATTCAGACTCTGTTTTATCTCTTCCAGTTTCTGAGCCCACTTTCTGTTTTTCAAAGCTGTTTCTGGGTATCTGTCCCTTTAATAGCCTAGCCTAGGCCAATCCTCAGACTGTAACCATGCGGCCATATTGGGGGACAGGGTCACCGTGATGTGATAAACAACCTCAAAATTCTAAGTTGTCCTGACAACCTCCATGCACACAGATCTTCAGAGCCATCTCAGACCAGTCTGACTCGTCACCCTTTCCAGGTAGGATAGTTGTCCTTTTTCTGGATTTCTTGTCATTTTCTGACATTCTCCTCGAACTTCAAAAAGGCTGCTACATCCTCTCTAGACACTGTTTTCTTTCCTGTAAGATTATCCTGGATTGTATCTCTTATATCTTTTGTAGATGGCCAAGTGTGTGGACGTTCCCCAGAGAAAGTCCTGGACTCCCTCCCAAGTTGAAGTTGCCCAGGCTATCTGATGCACAATGATCGTGTCATCTCCTAGCACTCTGCCAATTCCACGTTGGTAGGTCACATGTTTTCCTTCCCACTTCCTTTGGGGAATTGTACCAGATGCCTTCATCGATTGTAATATTCTCAGCGTTCTTTTTCTGGTGCATATTATTAACGTATCCTCACAATTGCTACTTATTTATCATCCCTGTCCACACCGTACTATGAAATCTATATTTCCTAACACTGCTAATGTGATCTACACCCGTGATGTGTAACAGTGAGACTCGGGCCGCCCAAGCGGAACGTGGGCACCTACCCTCCCCACCAATGACCGGACCTTAATTGTACTTTTGGATCAACATTTTGCCTGAGCTTGGGAACACGTGGGCCTGTTTGTATTATTGTTGGAGGTGATTAGTAGTAACATCATGGACGGTAACATTTTCCCTTGGTTCATGGGTTTAGCGTGGATGATGGTTTCAGGGTAGTATTCATTTTCATCTATTTTGAAAAGTCTACCTTTCTGTAGCATCATTAAGCATTTTGGGGTGATTTTCCATCCTTGGAAGTTCACCTTCTCTAATCTCTTTCAACCCCCAAAGCTTTATGCCGTCATTCTGGACCCCTTTTTGGATTTTTAATTTTAGGTGAATTTATTGCCATACCCTGCATTAGAACATCCTATATCTTTCAGATTTGCATCTTCATGGATCTGTGTAGGTTACATCACCTTCACCTGCATAAGCCGAATCACAGGCCCTCATCACACACTTGTGCCTCATCATCTCTTTCACCCTTCCCCACCCCTGCACTTTGCCTCTGGGATCACCGAATCTAATGTCCCTTGCCACCTGTTGGTTAGCGCTTGCGTTTTCTTCTTCTTGTAAGTGAGATCCTATGGTATCTGACATTCTCCCTGGGGCTTCTTTCACTTCCCCTAAAACCCTCACAGCTATACAGGTGGTCACAAATGGCTGGATTGCATCCTTTGTTCCGGCTGAGTGGTATGCCATGGTGTGGTTATAGCCCATATTCCTTCTGCATTCATCCCTTGCTGCGCACCAGGGTGGCTACCAAGTCTTGGATAGCGAGATTAAGGCTGTGGTGAACTCAGCTGTGCACATGTCTTTATGCTGTAGTGTTTCCCAGTTCTTTGGATAAACGTGCTGCAGAGGAATAGCTGGATCGTATGGAACATGGATTCTTAAACTTCTGATGCGGCTACACACGTCTTGGCTTAGTGGATGCACCAGTTTACACTCCCACCAGCAGTACAGGAGGCTTCCCTTCTCTCCACCTCCCCTCTAACAGTTGTGGTTTCCTGTCTGCTTCCTTATAGCCATTCTGACCACAGTGAGATGCTGTGTCCTTGCAGTTTGGATTTGCCGTGGCCTGAGACTTAATGATGCTGAACAAGTTTTCATGCACTTGTTGGCCCTCTTTAGTTCTTCTTGGGAGAAATCTCTGTTTCCATCTTTTGCCCAGGCTTTCATTGGGTTCTTGTTTTTTTTCTTGGGGAGACGTGTGAGTTGGTTGTATCTTTGGGCTTTTCATTCTGTGTCCGATTTGTGGTTTGCAAACATCCTCTCCCAGTTGTTGTGCTATCTTTGCATTCAGTCGATGGTTTCCTTCACTGGGCAGAAGCGTCCGCATTTGATGTGGTCCCGTTTGTTTCTTGTTTCCTTTGTTGCCCTTTCCCAGTCAGACATGCTTCTTCCAAATAGGTTTCTCACTCAGATGGCAAAGAGCAGTGTGCCTATGTCTTCTCCTACAAGGTTCATAGTTTGAAGTCTGCCATTCAAGGCTATAATCCATTTTGAGGTGGTGTGTGTGCCACGTGTAAGATCATGGTGTACTCTCGTTGTGTTCCATGTGGCTGTGCAGGCTTCCCAGCACCATTTATTGTAGAGACTCTCCTTTCTCCGCTGTCTCCTCTTGGCTCCCTGGCCGAAAATGGGCTGTCCATGTACGTTTGAGTTGGGCTCTGGGCTCTCAATTCTGTTGCATGGGTCTCGTGCATGTTTTTGGGCCAACATTGTGCCATTTCGGTAACTAGCGCTTCATCCTCTATGTTGAAATCAGAAAGTGTAACACGTCCTGCTTTGTTCGTTTTCCTGAGGATTCCTTTGCCTAGTCAGGGTCTCTTGTTGCTGGCTGGAAACTTTAGGATTCTCTCTTCAATCTCTGTGGCAAGTATGGCTGCAACTTTGACTGGGATTGCATGGAATCCAGAGATTCCTTTTTCCGGTATGGACGTTTCAAGTGTGTTAATTCTTCCATTCCTAGATCCTGGAATCTCCTTCTTTCTCCTTGTGTCTTCTTGAATTTCTTTACCGAAACGTTTGCTAGTTTTCGATTGACATAGCTAACACCTGTTTTGCTACGATTCTTCATAGAGATCTTATTCTTCTAACTGGCAAGCTGGTTTTTTCTTTTTCAGAGTCAGTTTTTCTATTCTGTGCAAGTTTTAATTGGTTTTATTTTGGCAGAAGTGCATCGCTGTGCTCACATCTTCTGGCAATGCTCCTGTATTTGCTGTGGAAGTCTGGCCCTGTCTAACGTCCCTTCCCATCTGCCTCTACAATACCTCGAACGCCTGCCCCCCAGTGACTGAAGCAGTGGTGAGCAGGCTCACGCCCAGGATTCCACCCGGCCCACCCCAGGCAATCGTCGCAGTAGGTGCGGGCCTCACTTCTGCACCTCTGGCCATCCGCTTTCCTGTTCCATTGGCCACCTGCAGTTGACTGCAATGGGACTTGTATATGCTACTTGAGCCCAACTCTGGCACTGTGTAGATGAGGCCAGTTTGTTTTTCGCGTACATTGTGATGTCAGAGGATTTGTCATAATTGTGTGTCTTCTGTCCCACCAAGCTTCATGGACACAGGGTTTCAGAGCCCGCTTATAGCAGTCTCATAACTCACCCTTCCCAGTTAGCCCAGGTTTGACCTTCGCTGCCATTTTTTGGCTAGTAAATTTCTCTGACTTTCAAAGGTTCAAGCAGAGTCTGTCTAAAGAGTGACATCATTCATTGTGGATTATTCAGGTGTGATTTCTGTTCGCCTTCCATTTTATGGGAGCATTTTTTCTTTTCTATAGTATACTTGTCATGGTCATTCTCAGCTATCTCCCTTAGACATGCTTATCAGTCCATTCTCCTTCAGTCTAAGTGATTAGTTTTGTATTTCCTTAATCACTGTATGTTCTCTAGGCCGAGGTATGACTGCTTTCATGATTCTTGGTGGTTCCCTTTGAATTTTCACCAGTCACTAGTAGCCATCTTTGCTACCCTAGCATAGGTCAAACTAAGCACTGATAACACATGGTCATCTGGGTTGGTTTGACATCCTAATCAGAAACTCCAAATTCGTGGGGGTCCTGGCAACACCCTTCACGGACACCATGTTTCCAAGACAAATTAGACAAATCTGATGAATCCATCTCTCCAGGAAAGATATTTTTCTGTCTTTTTCCGGATTTGGAAAGTTTCGAACTTGACACCTGATCCTTGAATGTTCTCCTAGATTTCCTCTAGATACGGGCTTACTTTATTTCTATAGGCTGTGCCATTTGTTTGCCTTACATCCTCAGCCCTGGCTTCTTTATTTTTCTTGAAACAGAATTGTAATGTCCAAATTTTCAGCCCACTTCCTTACATATGGTGTCAAAACACATAGTCAATAATCCTTATGTGGCAAGAGGTAGGGGGAGAGAATTTGATTGGAGCCACACTGAGCACACTAGGCTGGGAGGGCAGCCTTCATGAAGGAACGAAGCCCTCTGGAAAAGGGTGCTTCTCAGCACACTTGTAGAGCCCTTCCAAACAAAGAGACATGGCCCAAGCATGACAGGGGTCCATTCCTTCAATGCTTCCAAGACATCTCTTGGGACACATTAGCATGTACCCAGTGGTCCACCGTGACGCCTGAGCTATGGAAAGTGAGACAGATCTTCAAAGAATGCTACAGGCCTGGGAAAGGAGGCATCAATTCTTCTCTTCAATGTCCTCAAGACATTCAGTCATTGTGGGGCTGGCTTCCAAGGTAGTGCAGAGGCAGAAGGGAAGGGACGTTAGACAGGGCGAGACATCTTGCCAGTGAGAAGAATTAGATCTCTACGAAGAACCTTAGCAAAACAGGTGAGAGCCATATCAATCGAAAACTAGCAAACGTTTTGGGAAAGAAATTCAAGAAGACACAAGGAAAAAGAAGGATATTCCGGGATCTAGGAATGGAAGAATTAACACACTTGAAAGGTCCATACCGCAGAAAGGAATCTCTGGATTCCATGCAATCCCAGTCAAAGTTGCAGCAATATTTCCCAAAGAGATAGAAGAGAGAATCCTAAAGTTTCTAGGCAGCACCAAGAGACCCTGAATAGGCAAAGGAATCCTCAGGAAAATGAACAAAGCAGGACGTGCTACACTTTCTGATTTCAACATAGAGGACGAAGCGCTAGGTACCAAAAGGGCACAGTTTGCACCCAAAAACAGGCACAGAGACCCATGCAACAGAATCGAGAGCCCAGAGCCCAACTCAAACGTACGTGGACAGCACCTTTCCAACGAGGGAGGTAATAGGAGACAGTGGAGAAAGGAGAATCTCTACAATAAATGGTGCTGGGAAGCCTGCACAGCCACATGGAACACAACGAGAGTACACCATGATCTTACACGTGGCACACACACCACCTCGAAATGGATTGAAGCCTTGAATTGCAGACTTGAAACCGTGAACCTTGTAGGAGAAGACCTACGCAGAGTGCTCTTTGCCATCTGTCCGAGCCGCCTATTTGGAAGAAGCATGTCTGACTGGGCAAGGGCAACAAAGGAAACAAGAAACAAACGGGACCACATCAAATGCGGACGCTTCTGCCCAGTCAAGGAAACCATCAACTCAATGCCAAGACAGCACAACAACTGGGAGAGGATGTTTGCAAACCACACATCGGACAAGGGGTGAAAAGCCCAAAGATACAATCAACTCGCACAGCTCCACGAGAAAAACAACAAGAACCCAATGAAAACCTGGGCAAAAGATGGAAACAGAGATTTCTCCCAGGAAGATTGAAAGAGGGCCAAAAGGTGCATGAAAACTTCTTCCCATCATCAAGTCTCAGGCCAATGCAAATGCAAACTGCAAGGACACAGCAGCTCACTGTGGTCAGAATGGCTATAAGGAAGCAGACAGGAAACAAGTGTCAGAGAGGAGGTGGAGAGAAGGGAAATCTCCTGCACTGCAAGTGGGAGTGGAAACCGGTGCAGCCAATATGGCAAGCGGTGTGGAACTGCCTCAGAAATTTAACAATCCATGTCCCATATGATCCAGCTGTTCCTCTGAGGCGTGTTTGTCCAAAGAGCTCAGAAACACTACCTTATAATAAGACGTGCACCGCTGATTTCACAACAGCCTTACTCCCGCTATCCAAGACGTGAAATCCGCCCTGGTGCCCAGCAAGGGAAGAATGCATAAGGAAGATGGGCTACACCCACACAATGGCATACCACTCAGCTGGAACAAAGGTTGCATTCCAGCCATTTGTGACACTCAGAATGGCTGTGAGGGTTTTAGGGGAAGTGAAACAAGCCCCAGGGCGAACGTCAAATACCATAGGATCTCATTTACAAGGAGAAGAAAAAGCAAGCACTAACCAACAGGTGGCACAGGACATTTTATTGGGAGTTCCCAGATGCAGAGCGGGGTGGTGGGGGAGGGTAAAAGAGATGATGAGGCACCAGTGTGCGGTGAGGGGTTGTGATTCAGCTTTAGCTGGTGAAGATGATGTAACCTACACAGAAGTCTAAACCAATGAGGATGCAAATCTGAAATATATAAGATGTTCTAATGCAGGGTTATGGCAATAAATTCACCTAAAATCAAAAATCCAAAACGGGGTCCAGAATGACGGCATAATGCTTTTGGGGCTGAAAGCAATTAGAGAAGGTGAATTTCCAAGGATTGAAAATCACCTCAAAATTCTTACTGTTTCTACAGAAAGGTAGACCCTTCCAAATAGATGAAGAGGAATACTACCCACAGAACATGATGCATGCTAAACCCATGAACCAAGGGAAAATGTTACCGTCCATGATGTTAATAGAAATCTCCTTCATGAATAATCCCAACAAGCCCACGTCTTCCCAAGTTCAGACAAAAGGTTGGTCCAAAATAAGAATTCAGGGCCGGCTTTGTGGTGGAGTGATTAAGTGCCCACCTTCCACTTGGGCAGCCGGGGCCTCACTGTTTCACATTACGGGTGCAGATCACTTTAGCAGTGTTAGGAAATATAGATTTCATGGTACGGTGCGGACAGAGATCATAAATAAGTAGCAATTCTTACGATACGTTATCAATTCGCACCAGAAAATCTCCATGAGAATATTACAATCAATGAACGCATCTGGTACACTTCCCCAAAGTAAGAAGGAAGGAAGACATGTGACCTGCCAAGGTGGAATTGGCAGAGTGCTAGGAAATGATATGATCATTGCGCATGAGAGGATTGCCCGGGCAACTTCAACTTGGGAGGGAGTCCAGGACTTTCTTTGGGGATGCTCCACCCACTTGGTCATCTACACAAGATATAAGAGATACAACCAAGGATAATCTTATACTGGAAAGAAACCAGTGTCTAGGAAAGGAGGCATCATATTCTTCTCTTCAATGTCCTCAAGACATCATTCTTGACTTTGGATTATGCTTAAGGAAGAAGGACAACATAGTTCTGATAAGGCCCAAGTGTGGCATCTTGTTTCCAATCAAGTTTCAAGCTTGAATCAGCATGCTGTCCCCATAGACTTGAATAGATGACAATGTTCTCCTCTCAGTGCTTGTCCCTCTATTCTCACTTCTTGCCAAGGATTCCTTTCTTATCCCTTGAATCAGAGTCGGTTTGATCTCTTCTACTTTCTGTGCCAGCTTTCTGTTTGTCAAAGCTGTTTCTTGTTATCTCTCCCTTTAATAGCCTATCCTAGGCCAATCCTCAGACTGTAACCATGCGGCCCTCTTGGGGGACATGTTCACCATGATGTCATAAAGAACGTCCTAATTCTAAGTTGTCCTGACAACCTCCATGCACAGAGTTTCAGATCTATCTCAGACCAGTCAGACTCCTAACCCTTTCCAGAAAGGATAGTTTTCCTTTTTCTGGATTTCTTGTCGGTTTCTAACTTTCTCCTCGAACTTTGATAGGCCTAGCACAATCTCCCTAGACACTGGTTTCTTTCCTGTAAGATTATCCTGGGTTGTATCTCTTATATCTTGTGTAGGCGGCCAAGTGGGTGGACATTCGCCAGAGAAAGTCCTGGACTGCCTCCCAAGTTGAAGTTGCCCAGGCAATCCTCTGATGCGCAATGATCATGTCATCTTCTAGCACTCTGCCAATTCCACCTTGACAGGTCACAAGTTTTCCTTCCTTCTTCCTTTGGGGAAGTGTACCAAATGCGTACATAGATTGTAATAGTCTCGTGGTTCTTTTTCTGTTGCGTATTGATAAGCTATACTCACAATGGCTACTAATTTATGATCTCTGTCCACACCGTACCATGAAATCTATATTTCCTAACACTGTTAATGAGATCTGCACCCGTGATGTGAATCAGTGAGGCCCGGACCGCCAAAGCAGGACGTGGGCACTTACCCGGTCTACCACAGGGCCGGCCCTGAATTGGACTTTTGGACCAACCTTTAGCCTGAGCTTGGGAAAACGTGCGCCTGTTTGGATTATTCGTGAAGGTGATTAGTAGTAACATCATGGACAGTAACCTTTTCCTGTTGTTCATGGGTTTAGCATGGATCATGTTCTTTGGGGAGTATTCCTCTTCATCTGTTTGGAATGGTTTACCTTTCTGTAGCATCAATAAGAATTTTAAGGTGATTTTCCATCCTTGGAAGGTCACCTTAGCGATTCTTTTTCGGCCCCCAAAGCTTTATGCCATCATTCTGGACCCCTTTTTGGATCTTTGATTTTTGCTGAATTTATTTCCATAAACCTGCATTAAAACATCCTATATCTTTCAGATAGCTTACATCATCGTCACCAGCGTAAGCCTAGTCACAGGCCCTCACCACACTCTTGTGCCTCACCATCTCTTTCCACCACCCCCCCTCCGACCTGCTTTGCCTCTGGGAATCCCCAATCAAATGTGCCATGCCACCTGTTCATCATCTGGGTAGGCTTGACATCCTGAGATCAGAAGCTCCAAATTCGAGGTGGACCTTGATACCCCCTTCATGGACACAGTGTCCTTCTGTCTTAAGTATAATCCAAAGTCAAGAATGTTCTCATGAGGACATTGAAGAGAAGAATCGATGCCTCCTTTCCTACACCTCTAGCATTCTTTGAAGATCAGTCTCACTTTCCAAAGCTCTGGCGTCATGGGTTCCCACTGGGTACATGTTAATGTGTCTCTTTGTTTGGAAGGTCTTTACAAGTGTGCTGAAATGCACCCTTTTATACAGGGCTTCATTTCTTAGTGAAGGCAGTATGTCCATGAAAGGGGTTGACAGGACCCCGCGAATTTGGAGTTTCTGAACTCAGGATCTCAAATCAACCCAGATAACCACGTGTTCTCAGTGCTTAGTTTGACCCAGGCTAGGATAGCAAGCAGTCCTACAAGTGACCGGTGCAAATTCAAAGACAACAACCAAGAGTCACGAAAGCACTCACACCTTGGACTAGAGAAGATACGGTGATTAAAGAAATACAAAATTAATCATTACGAACTTAGGAGAACAGACTGATAAGCATATCTAAGGGAGATCGTTGAGAAAGACCATGACGGGTATAATATGGAAAAGAAAAAAGTTCCAGAAAATGGAAGGTGAACAAAAATCACACCTGAAAAATCCACAATGAGAGATGTCAGTCTTTACACAGACTCTGCTTGAACGTTTGAAAGTCAGAGAAATTCACAAGCCAAAAGACGGCAGCAAAGGTCAAACCTGCGCTAACTGGGAATGGTGAGTTATTAGACTGCTCCAAGCAGGCTCTGAAGCCCTGTTTCGATGAAGCCTGCCAGCACACCAGAGACATAATTATGACAAATCCTCTGACATCACGGTGGACCTGAAAAACAACCTGCTCTCATCTACACAGTGCCAGACTTGGGCTCAAGTAGCATATTCAAATCCCATTGTACTCAACTGCAGGTGGCCAAAGGAACATGAAAGGGGCCTG
Organism: Equus asinus; assembly: GCF_041296235.1. Taxonomy (NCBI): domain Eukaryota; kingdom Metazoa; phylum Chordata; class Mammalia; order Perissodactyla; family Equidae; genus Equus; species Equus asinus. The sequence continues at coordinate 12,441,722 of NC_091813.1, read as the reverse complement.
GCAGTGGTGCAGTGGTTAGGTCCACACCTTCTGGGTCGGTGGTCCAGGGTGGGCTGTGTGGAATCCTGGGTGTGAGCCTCCTAACCATTGCTTCAGTCATCCTGGATCTGGCGTCCTAGGTAGTGTAGAGGCAGATGGGAAGGGACGTTAGACAGGGCCAAATTTCCACAGCAAATACAGGAGCATTGCCAGCAGATGTGAGCTCAGTGATGCACTTCTGCCAAAACAAAACCGATTACAAGTTGCAAAGAATACAAAAACTGAAGCTCAAAAAAAAGAAAACAAACACGTTGGCAGTAAGAAGAAGATCTCTATGAAGAAGCTTAGCAAAACAGGTGAAAGCCATGTCAATTCGAAAACAAGCAAATCTTTGGGGAAAGGAATTCCAGAAGACACAAGGAAAAAGAAGGATATTTCGGGATCTAGGAATGGAAGAATTAACAGGAAGATGGGCTATAGCCAGGCAATGGCACACCAGTCAGCCGGAACAAAGGATGCAATCCAGCCATTTGTGACCACCAGAATGACTGTGAGGGTTTTAGGGAAGTGAAACAAGCCCCAGGGAGAAAGTCAAATACCGTAGGATCTCACTTAAGAGGACAAGAAAAAGCAAGCGGTCAGGAACAGGTGGCACGGGACATTTGATTGGGGGTTCCCTGAGACAAAGCAGGGAGGTGTGAGAGGGGGAAACAGATGATGAGGCACAAGTGTGTGGTGAGGGCCTGCTATTAGGCTTACGCAGGTGAAGATGATGTAAGCTACACGGAAGTCTACATCAATGAGGATGCAAATCAGAAAGATATAGGATGTTCTAATGCAGGGTTACAGCAATGAATTCACCTAAAAGCAAAAAATCCAAAATGGGGTCCAGAATGATGGCATAAAGCTTTGGGGCTGAAAGAGATTAGAGAAGGTGAACTTCCAAGGCTGGAAATTCACCTCAAAATGCGTACTGATGCTACAGAAAGGTAGACAGTTCGAAATAGGTGAAGAGGAATACTACCCACAGAACATGATGCGTGCTAAACCCATGCACCAACGGAAAAGGTTACCGTCCAGGATGTTACTACTAATCACCTTCACGAATAATCCAAACAGGCCCACGTGTTCCCAAGCTCAGGCAAAAGGTTGGTCCAAAAGTCCAATTCAGGGCCGGCCCTGTGGCGGAGCGGGTAAGTGCCCACGTTCTGCTTGGCCGGCCCAGGCCTCACTGTTTCACATCACGGGTGCAGATCACATTAGCAGTGTTAGGAAATATAGATTTCATGGTACAGTGCAGACAGGGATCATAAAATAAGTAGCAATGGTGAGGTCAGCTTATCAATACGCACCAGAAAAAGAACCGTGAGGTTTTACAATCCATGAACGCATCTGGTACACTTCCCCAAAGGAAGAAGGAAGGAAAACATGGGACCTGCCAAGGTGGAATTGGCAGAGTTCTAGGAGATGACACAATCATTGCACATCAGAGGATTGCCCGGGCAACTTCAACTTGGGAGGGAGTCCAGGACTTTCTCTGGGGAACGTCCACCCACTTGGCCATCTACATAAAATGTAAGAGGTAAAACCCAGGATAATCTTACAGGAGAGAAACCAGTGTCTAGAGAGAATGTAGCAGGCCTTACAAAGTTCGAGGAGAAAGTCAGAAACCGACAAAAAATCGAGAAAAAGTAAAACTATCCTACCTGGAAAGGGTGAGGAGTCAGACTGGCCTGAGATGGCTCTGAAACTCTGTGTGCACGCAGGATGTCAGGACAACTTCGAATTCTGAGGTTGTTTATGACATCACGATGATCATGTCCGCCAAGATGGATGAAAGGTTACAGACTGAGGATTGACCTAGGCTATGCTATTAAAGGGAGGGATACCCAGAAACAGCTTTGAGAAACAGAAAGCGGACACAGAAACTGGAAGACATAAAACAGACGCTGATTCGAGGGGTAAGAAAGGAATCCTTGGCAAGAAGCAAGAATAGAGGGACAAGCACCGAGAGGAGAACGTTGTCATGTATTCAAGTCTATGGGGAGGCCATGCTGATTCAAGCTTGCAACTTGATTGGAAGCAAGAGGCCGGACTTGGGCCTTATCAGACCTATGTGGTCCTTCTGCCTTAAGCATAAGCCAAAGTCAAGAGTGATGTCTTGAGGACGTTGAAGAGAAGAATCGATGCCTCCTTTCCTAGGCCCCTGGCATTCTTTGCAGATCAGTCTCACTTTCCATAGCTCTGGCGTCACGGGGGCCCACTGGCTTCATGCTAATGTGTCCCAAGAGATGTGTTGGAAGCCTTGAAGTAATGGAGCCCTGTCACGCTTGTGGTACGTCTCTTTGTTTGGAAGTGCTCTACAAGGGTGCTGAAAAGCACCCTTTTCCACAGGGCTTCGCTCCTTCGTGAAGGCTGCCCTCCCAGGTTAGTGTGCTCAGTTTGCCCCCAATGAAATTCTCTCGCCCTAACTCTTGCCGTAGAAGGAGTATTGATTCTGTGTTTTGACACCACATGTAAGGAAGTGGGCTGAAAATCAGAACATTACAATTCTGTTTCAAGAAAAATAAACAGGCCAGGGCTGAGGATGTAAGGCAAACAAATGGCACAGCCTATAGAAATAAAGTAAGCCCGTATCTAGACGGAATCTAGGGGAACGTTCCAGGATCAGGGGTGAAGTTCGAAACTTCCCAAATCCGGAAAAGAGACAGGAAAATATGTTTCCTGGAGAGAGGAATTCATCAGATTCATCTAATTTGTCTTGGAAACATTGTGTCCGTGAAGGGGGATGCCAGGACCACCTCGAATTTGGAGTTTCTGACCTCAGGATGTCAAACCAACCCAGATGACCACGTGTTCTCAGTGCTTAGTTTGACCTGGGCTAGGACAGCAAAGACTCCTTCAAGTGACCGGTGCAAATTCAAAGACAACCACCAAGAGTCACAAAAGCACTCACACCTCGGCCTGGAGAACATATGGTGATTCAAGAAATGCAAAACTAATCACTTGGAATGAAGGGGAACGGACTGATAAGCATGTCTAAGGGGGATAGCTGAGAAATACCGTGACGATTCTCCTATGGAAAAGAGACAAAGGTCCCAGCAAATGGAAGGCGAACAGAAATTACACCTGGATAATCCACAATGAAAGATGACGTCCATCTTTAGACAGACTCTGCTGGAACGTTTGAAAGGCAGAGAAATTCACAAGCTAAAAGACGGCAGCGAAGGTCAAGCCTGGGCTAAGTGGGAAGGGTGAGTTATGAGGCTGCTCCAAGCGGACCATGGAACCATGTGTCCATGAAGCTTGCCGGGACAGCATAGAGACGATTATGACAAATCCTCTGACATCACAGTGGACCTGAAAAACAACCTGGCCTCATCTACACAGTGCCAGAGTTGGGCTCAAGTAGCATATTCAAGTCCAGTTGCCCTCAACTGCAGTTTGCCAATGGAACATGAAAGGGGCCGGCCGGTGGTGCAGCGGTGAGGTCCGCACCTTCTGGGTCGGTGGCCCGGGGTGGGCCGGGTGGACCCTCGGGTGAGCCTGCTCACCACTGCTTCAGGCATTCTGGGGCAGGCGTCCGAGGTAGTGTAGAGGCAGATGGGAAGGGACGTTAGACAGGGCCAGACTTCCACAGCAAATACAGGAGCATTGCCAGCGGATGTGAGCTCAGCGATGCACTTCTGCCAAAAGAAAACCGATTCAAAGTTGCAAAGAATAGAAAAACTGAAGCTGAAAAGACAAAATGGAAAACTGCATGCCAGTGAGCAGGATGAGATCTCTAGGAAGAAACTTAGCAAAACAGGTGAAGGCCATGTCAATGGAAAACTAACAAACGTTGGGGAAAGAAATTCAAGAAGACACAAGGAGAAAGAAGGAGATTCCAGGATCTAGGAGTGGAAGCATCAACACACTGCAAACGTCCATACCAGAGAAAGGAATCTCTGGATTCCATGCAATCCCTGTCAGAGTTGCAGCAATGTTTCCCACAGAGACAGAAGAGGGAATCCTAAAGTTTCTAGCCAGCAACAAGAGACCCTGACTAGGCAAAGGAATCCTCAGGAAAATGAAAAAAGCAGGACGTGGCACACTTTCCGATTTCAACATATAGGACGAAGAACTAGGTACCGAGAGGGCACAGTCTGGGCCCAAAAACAGGCACACAGACCCATGCAACAGAATCGAGAACCCAGAGCCCAACTCAAACGTACATGGACAGCCCATTTTCGACCAGGGAGATAAGAGGAGACAGCGGAGAAAGGAGAGTCTCTACAATAAACGGTGCTGGGAAGCCTGCACAGCCAGATGGAACACAACGAGAGTACACCATGATGTTACACCTGGCACATACACCACCTGAAATGCATTAAAGCCTTGAATGGCAGACTTGAAACCGTAAACCTTGTAGCAGAAGACCTAGGCAGAGTGATCTTTGCCATCTGTCTGAGCCGCCTGTTTGCAAGAAGCAAGTCCTACTGGGCAACGGCAACCAAGTAAACAAGAAACCAATGGGACCACGTCAAATGCGGAAGCTCCTTGCCCAGTGAAGGAAACCATCGACTGAATGCAAAGATAGCACAACAACTTGGAGAGCATGTTTACAAACCACACATCGGACAAGGGGTGAAAAGCCCAAAGATGCAATCAACTCGCACGTCTCCACAAGAATAAAAACGGCAAGCCAATGAAAACCTGGGCAAAAGATGGAAACAGAGATTTCTCCCAAGAAGATCGAAAGAGGGCCAATGGTGGCATGAAAACTTATTCACCGTCATTAAGTCTCAGGCCAATGCAAGTGCAAACTGCAAGGACACAGCAGCTCACTGTGGTCAGAATGGCTATAAGGAACCAGAACGGAAGCAACAAGTGTCATAGAGGAGGTTGAGAGAAGGGAAGCCTCCTGCACCATTGGTGGGAGTGCAAAACGGTGCAGCCACTACGCCAAGTGGTGTGGAACTACCTCAGAAGTTTAAGAATCCATGTCCCATATGATCCAGCTGTTCCTCTGCGGCGTGTTGATCCAAAGAACCCGGAAACACTACTGCATAGTTTTCAGGCAGACCCTGTCTAAAGACTGACGTCTATCACTGTGGATTATTCACTTGTGATTTCTGTTGGCGTTCCACTTGACAGGACCTTATTTTCTTTTCCATACTCCAATCGTCATGGTCTTTCTGAGGTATCTCCCTTTGGTATGCTTATCAGTGCATTCTCCTTCATTCCAAGTTATGAATTTTGCATTTCTTTAATCACCTTAGGTTCTGTAGGCCGAAGTGTGAGTCCTTTCGTGATTGTTGGGTGTTGTCTTGGAATTTTTATAGGTCACTTGTAGGAATCTTTGCTATCCTGGTCGAGTTGACACTGCGCTCTGAGAACTCGTGGTCATCTTGGCTGGTTTGACATTCTGAGATCAGAAACTCCAGATTCGTGGGGGTCCTGGCAACCGCCTTCACAGACAGTATGTTTCTGAGACAAGTTCGCAAAATCTGATGAACTCCTCTCTCCAGGTAACAGATTTTTCTGTCTCTTTTCTGGATTTGGGAAATTTCGAACTTAACCCCTGATCCTTGGGCGCTCCACCAGATTAGGTCTAGATACTGGCTTACTTTATTTCCACAGGGTTTTCTATTGGTTTGACTTACATCCTCAGCTCTGGCATGTGTAGTTTTCTTTAAATATAATGGTAGTGTTCTAATTTTCAGCCAACCCCCTTCCATATGGTGTCAAAACACAGAGTCAGTACTCTTTCTACGGCAAGAGATAATGGGAGAGAATTTCATTGGAGTCCAACTGAGCACGCTAGCCTGTGGGGGCAGCCTTGACACAGGAACGAAGCCCTCTGGAAAAGGGTGCTTTTCAGCACACTTCCAGTGCCCTTCCAAACCAGCAGACATACTCAAAGAATGATCGGCGTGCATTTCTTCAAGTCTTCAAAGAGATGTCTTGGGACACATTAGCATGTACCCAGTGGGCCCCCATGACTCCAGAGCTGTGGAAAGGGAGACTTCTCTTCAAAGCATGCTAGGGGCGCAGGACGGAGGCTTCGATTCTTCTCTTCAATGTCCTCAAGAGATCATTCTTGACTTTGGATTATGAGTAAGGCAGAAGGCCAACGTAGGACTGATAAGCGCCAAGTCCGGCCTCTTGTTTCAAATCAAGTTTCAAGGTTGAATCAGCACGGCCTCCCCATCTACTTGAGTAGATGACAATGTTCTCCTCTCAGCGCTTGTCCCTCTATTATCGCTTCTTCCCAGTGATTCCTTTCTTATCCCTTGAATCAGCGTCTCTTTGATCTCTTCAAGTTTCTGTGCCTGGTTCCTGTTGGGAAAAGCTGTTTCTGGGTATCTCTCACTTCACTATCACAGCCTAGGCAAATACTCGCCCGGGAAACATGCGGCCATCTTTGGTGACATGTTCACCGTGATGTCATAAACACCCTCGGATTTTTCTAAGTTATCCTGACAACGTCCATGCACACAGTGTTTGAGAGCCATCTCATACCAGTCTGAAGACTCCATCTTTCCAGGTAGGATAGTTCTCCTTGTTCTGCATTTCTTATCAGTTTCTAAGATTCTCCTCGAACATTGAAAGGTCTACTACCTTCCCTCCAGAGACCGGTTTCTTTCCTTTAAGATTATCCTGGGTTTTACCTCTTACCTTTTGTGGATATGGCCAAATGGGTGGATTTTCCACAGAGAAAGTCCTGGAGTCCCTCCCAAGTTCAATTTGCCCAGGCAATCCTCTGACTCGTGTGATCACCTGGCAGTCTGACAATTCCACCTTGTCGGGTCACATGTCTTCCTTCCTTCATCATTTGGGGACGTGTACCTGATACGTTCATAGATTGTAATATTCTCATGGTTCCTTTTCTGGGGCGTATTGATAAGTTCTCCTCACAATTTCTACTTCTTTATGATCTCTGTGCCGACCAGACCATGAAATCTGGATTTCCCATTGCTATTAATCTGATCCCCACCCATGATGCTAGGCGGTGATGCCCGGGCCGCCCAAGAGGAACGTGGGCACTTACTTGCTACACCACAGTGCCAGACCTGAATTGGACTATTGGAGCAATCTTTCGCTGAACTTGGGAAGAAGCTGGCCTTTTTCGATCATTCCTGAAGGTAATTATTAGTGACCTCATAGAGGGTAACATTTTCCCTTGGTTCGTGAGTTTAGCACGGAACACATTCTCTTTGTAGTATTCATCTTAATCTATTTGCAATGGTCGACCATTCTGTAGCATCATTAAGCATTTTGAGGAGCTTCACAATCCTTAGAAGTTCATCTCTCTAATCTCTTTCAGCATCAAAAGCTTTATGCCGCAAATATGCACGCCTTTTAGGATTTTTTCTTTCCCTCTGAGAACCACCAATCCAAAGGGAAGGCTGGTATCCAAAGCTAGAATGCTCAGTTTGGCAACAATGAAATTCTCTCCCCCATCCCTCGCCATAGAAGAGTATTGCTTATGTGCTTTGACACCATATGTGAGGAAGTTGACTGAAAATTAGAACATTACACTTATATTTAACGAAAAATAAACATGACAGAGATGACGATGTAAGTCGAACAACTAACAAATCCTACAGAAATAAAGTAAACCAGCATCCAGACATAGTATACTGAAATGATCAAGGATCCAGGTTCCACTTTGAGCGTCCCCAAATTCAGAAAAGAGACATAAAATATCTTACCTGTAGGGATGAATTCATCAGATTTGTCTAATTTGTCTCGGAAACATTATGTCCATATGGTGGTTGCCAGGGCAACCTAGAATTTGGAGATTCTGATCTCAGAATGTCAAACCAACAAAGATGACCTCGTGTTCTCAGTGCTCCATTGGACCTAGGCTGGATAGCAAAGATTCCTTTAAGTGAACGATTGAAATTCAAAGACAATACCCAAAAATCACGAAAGCGCTCACACGTCGGCCTAGAGAACATATGGTGACTAAAGAAATACAAAATTAATAACTTGAATGAAAGAGAAGGGACTGATAAGCATATCTATGGGAGACAGCTGAGAAAGACCATGACAATTGATGTGGATTAAGGCCACCCCAGCTCGAAAAGCCCAAGGTTATGTGGTGTACATGCAGAACTATATGACCCGGTGATTTTCTTTTGGTATGAATTAGAGGTGCCCCAGTGAGAGAAGCCCAGGTCATGCTCACCTACATGCCTATCTATGGGGCCAGTTTTGTATCTAGTGTTATATGACCACACAATAACAAGAACCCATCTGAACTGAAATCATTTAATGACGTTTACATCATATTTTCTTTTTCCATTAAAAATAAGTCATGTACCCATGACTCATAAAATTAGCCCTTACCCTCAACTCAGGGCAGCAGCAGCAGCTCTTCGCTGCCCATGGGTTCTGTCCCCATGCATGCAGCTCTACACTGCCCATAGATCCTGTCCCCATGCAGCAACTCTTTACTGCCCATGGGTCCTGTCCCCATGTTATCCTGTAAAGTTCTCTAAATAAAAGAGCACCACTACCAGACGTTGAGAGTCCAAGAAATCTTTCAACTCTTCAGCTCGCTGAGTCTGCATCATATCTTGTGTCCTGTATGGGGAACTTGCTTCATCAGTTTTTGAGCTCGACTTCTGGTAAGTGCCCCTTTCTTCCTGGTGCCTCTCTCTTTTTCGAGGATGGATCTAAATTCACTTCTTCATCAGGAACTTTCTTGGTTAGCTCTATGAATCGATGTTTGTTGCCCATGGCTACTCTATGGGGCAAATCATGGCATTCAGCTTGAAGAGAATCAGTAGCTTTAGCCTCAGGGTGATGTAGCATGAATTGATCCATTCCTTCCTGAGTCTATCTCTAATATATAAATATTACCTGGGCATGCATAGGCCACTTAAGTCATTAGGATGGTTGGCAATCTGCAAGACTCCGGTGGAAGGTTTCTTCTCCTAAGGCTGGATTGGGATACCTCCCATGGCACCTGACCAGGCTCTGAACTGTGCAAATGTCCCAATCGGGAATCGAGTTCAAGGAAACTACCAAAGTCTAACCTTTGCTTGAGTAAGGGAAACCCTTCTTCAGAGAATGACTCCAACATGCAATTGGGTAGAATGTCCCTCAGAGCGGCGGAAAATTCCTCACACCTTTTCTCCATTATGTTCTCTCTTAAACTTCTCCTTTTGTCTCAGGGACCATTCACCAGGCACCTATTACTGCCAGGCAGAATAGGAAAGATGTTCACCAGGCACCTGTTACTGCCAGGCATCCGAGGGAAGGTATACAAGGGATGCAATGCTGGCAGACACCCCCGCCAGCCCTTGCTATAGGAACCCCACAGTAGGAACAACAGGTGGGATGCTGCCGTAGGTTCAGGGGGCATTTTCAAGGTAATGGACGTGTCTCTTTCATCTTTGTTAGAGATACAATGGCCATTTTCGTCTCCTTTTGAGCTTTGCAACCGGGAAACAAAGAAATCTTTCAAAAGTCAAGTCCTCCAACACTGGGAGCCCCAACTTTGGCTTTCTGGGCCTGATCACCCTGGCGACCCCAAGTAGGGTACCCTCTGTTGGCGGTTGACTCATTGAGTATTTTAGTCACCTACTGAGTTGGCTATGAGGGTAGGAAATCTGTGATTTTTTCCTGTGAACAGTCGTGCTATGGTAGTGTGCCACAGCACGGGAACTGTTGTGTGACTCTTATCTTGAGAACCCTCTGAGCGGCCATGAGGGTGAGGTCTGGTGTCTTCTATTCCTTTCTTTGTTTTGGTCATCATCTCCTCTGTTGTCACCAAGTCGAGGTTAAGATAAGGCTGGACCTGATCAGAACCTGCACCTTCTGTGAAATCGAAAAACTTGAAAACATTTTTCAAGGGACTAAACTCTCAACCCGGGTACTTGGAGCCACGGCCCCCAGTCAGTTCCAGGCCTTTGTAGGCACTCCACCCTTCTCCACTCCACTGTCAGTCGCACTCCACTGTCATGGCTTTACTGCCATGGGGAATGCCATAAGCATCCCCAGAGACTCACCACTCAGGGTCATTCCAACTAATTAGAAACACTTTCAATTGTCTGGATTATGGCACAGAAACTGCAGCTGGGAGAAAGTTTGTGAGGTTTCTCTGTGCCTTTATGGTGCAGTTGGACAGGTAGATCAACCTAGAACGTCCTTCAAGTTACAGTCCAGTTTCTGAGAAATCAAGAGCAACCGTCCTTAGAAAGTCCTTGCAAGACTGGAAAGACAGTTCTAGAGGCAGCTCAGTTTCGACCTAGTTCCTTTATCATGAAAAGGATTATCATCCCCCCTCTCCAGGAACTACTATCTAGCCAATCACTCAGTCTTAAGACTCAAAAAAAAAAAAAAAAAGAAAGGAGGGGAAAGGATAAATGGCCATAAGTGTGTCATTGCAAAAAGTATAGCATCTAGAGAGTCTTCTCCATAAGCATTAGTAAAAAGGCTCAAAACAAAGTTTAGATTCATAACTGGTGAGCTTTATATTATTGTACCTGATTCACGGCAGTAGCTTTTAAAACAATAGTTGTACAGTCTCTGTGTATGTGTGTCTATGTGTACATTATACATGTGATATTTTTACCCCTGGATGGTATGGCCAAAATTAAGATATGTTTAGTTGGCTGAAAGTAAGTGCTTTCATAAATTCTAAATGTAGTAGAAATTAACTCAGTGCCTTTCAAAGTTAACATCATGTGAATTAACCTTTGGTAAATGAAAGTTTCTTTAAGTTTGTTGGTTTGATTGAAAATAGTCTTGTTGTCAGAGTTGTCAGTAATTGCATAGGATGCAGGCATTCAGCCTCGGTTTACTAGTGATATAAGTTCACGTTGTCTGTTAAATTTGTCAGCAAAATAATATATTTAAATGATGACCAGTTGTGTCTAATGCCTCATGAGGTTTCCGTAGGTAATCTGAACATAATTGTTGGAAACAAATGGTTTAAATACATAAAAGTCATAAAAGTGAATACAATAACATTTATGGTCTCTATACTTGGGGGAAAAAAACAGCTTTAAATTCTTTTGGTAACGATCTTGAATTTTGCCAAGTAAAGTTAAATAATAAATATCTGAATATCTGGATCATTTTTGGATAGGATGAAACACTGAATCATTATTAATAAACAAATCTAAGATATCTACTTTTGGCTTCTTATGGAAGAGGCTAAAAGCGTGTGGGTGTATTAAAAAGCATGCCTTGTGTTTAGTTGTAAAGCGGCGTGTTTCTAAACTTAGGAAGTGTTTAGAATGCTGATATAAAAGACAATCCATAATTGTTTACCTTTTTAGTGTTTACTAGGTCTGTTAAGGGTTAAAGTTCTAATTACCTTATGGAATTAAACCTACTAGAAACTACTAAGGAAAAGAGCTTTGTATTCAAGGAGGTTAAAATGGATGTTTTCAGTAAAAAAGGTATAAAGAATGGAAATATTTTTGTTTGATGGGTTAAGAAAGATAAATTTGTCGTGATGTACTAGAAAGGAAAAAACAAAGACGTTGGGTCAAATTCTGAAAACAAAAAAGAAAGTCGTAGAAGGTTTGTGAAGGAGAAATTCTGAAAGGAGTTTTATGCCTGGTCAAGTAGACTAAAGTAAGTTCAATTAAGTGCATGAGTTTGAAAGTTCAAAATAAGTAGGTGCAGAAATTCAAGTTTGGTTTTCTCTAAAAGGATACATTTTCTTGAACTTTTGATCTGCTCTTGGTAAAGAGGTCTTAAAAGCTGTTCCTTTGAGTAAGTCTACGTAAGAGACAAATCTGTTTTGTGAAAATAATGACTGAGGTCACTCTTAAGATTTTTGACTCTGTTATCACTTTGAATAGATACCCGAGCATTGCTTCACAGCGAGTGTTGCTTTCTATTTGAACAAGCATTTGAAAAGCTTTTGATATGTTTTGACAAGCTTCTCCCTCAAAAATATTCAAATGCTGAATGAAGGCTTTCTTTTGACCTGGTAGGCAGAAGAAAAATTACTCTGAGGATTTTTAGAGGGCCCCTGAGACTTCTCGAAGACATTTGCTCTCTCTTCCTATAAGAAGGAAGATATTAACCTAATTAGGCTTACTTGGGCTATTAAATTACATGGGAAACATTGTGAAATAAGTGATGATAGACTTCCTTAGGTGGTATAAGATGGGTAAATGTTATTAATATAGGTGTCTTAAAATTATATAACATTCCTAAGAGTGTGATCTTTCCTGGTTAACAGTCATAAGTCCAATTATTATCAGCAAGTGTTATATGTCACTGAAGTAGCCAAGTTTCTTTGTCAATTGCCCTTTTGAGTCCTTTGTCCATTTCCAGGTAGTTGTTGTTTTACTCTGATGCTTTTTTCTTTTGTAAATATGCTTCATCTTCCCAGAAATTCCAGGAAAGGGTTCTGACACAAAGTTTCTAAATGACAGGTTTCTGATAAACTTTCAGATTGTAAAACTGAACGGAGTAAGAAATTACAGAATTCTAACAGAAACTAAGCTCATCGATCTGCTAACAGAAAACTCAGCTCAAGAATTCATTATACAGGACTGTGTGAACTGATGAGGATGGTTGTAATTTTTTAGAACTTCTGTTTGAAATATTGTTGAGTTTTGATGTGTTGTTTTGTTTTCTCATAATGAAGGAAAGCTTTTTCTCTTTTCCCTTATGCTAACAATGACCTACAGCCTTTTGGTGAAATTATACCTTCATGAGCAAAACTGAAACATTTATCTTTTTCTCCCTACCTTATCCCTAAGGAATTTGGAAACCCTTTGTCACTGAGTATGGTTATTTAGTGGCAATATTTGCATAAGTTCCATAAGAATCTGTTCAACTTATAACAGGCCACATTGGTTATACTACCAAGGCTTTGACTGGAATGTCATATTTGAAACATACAGGCTCAGATATGACAAGACAGCATTTCAGGAACAAAGATTGGACATTCTGGAATACAGTCCCTAGGAAACATGGGCCTGGTACCTTGTTTACAGAGATTCTGGCAATCTTGCCCGGTCGCTAAGGAAGCTTGCTTATCTGCCAGGTGCAAGGAACCTCCGAATATTTTGGTGGACCTCAAAGAGAACTCAACTCACATCTGTAGGTACTGCAGGCCAAATCTGATGGCAAGTCCTTGGCTTGGCTTTTCTGGCATCTAGAGGCCTTCACAGATCAATGTGAGATTACTCTCCCTGGGGCAGCCCCAATTCATACTAGAAAAATATCCACCAGGTCATGTAGTTTGGCATGTAGGCCAGGTCACCTTGGGCTTCTCTAGCTTGGGCAGCATTAATCCACATCATAAACCACCCCTGAACCCATTATGACCGGAAATCTTTGGGGATATGAATGATGGTCAGTCTTCTGTAACTACTTCTGGCTGTACAAGGTCGTAGAGCTTCCCCAAAATGGGGCCATAGGAACAGGTATTAAGTTCAGTGGACCAGAAGTCTTCACCGGTGGAGTTCAAGGGTGACAAGTTGTACAGAGCCTCTGGAGACGAGAGAATCCTTTGACGAGAGGTGGTCCAGGCGGTGAAACATTTTTGACATGCTAAAGACAAACAACGAAAGAGACAACAAATTACAATAAGAAATACAAGCAGTATGTTTAACCCAATGAATAAGATTTTGAAGTACTGCAGAAACCTGGTCCTGACTAGGAGTTCAACCAGTCGTTTACAGTTAGGGTTGGTCAGACATGGATTTAATTTGGTGGCTGGGATAGGAAGCCAGAAATATTTTGATGGTAGTCAGGAATATAGACACAACATTGTTTTTATAATGACACTGGCGCCCCCTTGTACTGCTGTCAAGACATCTAGTGCCATTTGGATTTGGAGGACTGCCTTACACACTCGGGATACTTCTAAATTGAGCAGCGAAATGCTATGTTGTGTATCATTTAATGCCTTCATACTAAATTTGTTTAGGACTTCCATGTGCAAGACGATATTTTCGATTCCTAATTGGGGAAGGAAAATTGCGGAAAGATGGTCATACCAGTGGAAGACAGAGCGGGTCCAGTGCTGCTGCACGTTGGGTAGCTTAGCAGGAGGAGATATAGTAAATGTAGTTCTACCTTGCATCCAGACAAAGCCTAGGGTGCATCATCCAATCCATCCAGGTGGCAGCCAAGGTAATAAATTGGAGCCACATATCCACTGAGCACCGTTAGCGGCTAACCAATGCATTCTGATCCGTCTATCCCAGTCAGTCCCAAACTAACCTGTATTTTTTTTTTAAGGCTATGACATAAGAACACATATAAAAGGGATTTTTTCCCAAGGTCAGCTGCTATTAGGCCATGTATCACAGGTGTGGTTGGTTTCTTCCCAACAGAGAGCGGCCTTTTACTCAGTTGCCCACTAGTAGGAGTGAACCAAATATCCTCATCGCAAATTAGATATGGTCCATCCTGTGTGTATCGATAAGTTGGGGACTTTACTGTTGGAACTTGTTTTGTTTGATACACCTGTGACAAGGCAAATCTAGTTAGTATTTGGACAGTAGTATTGAAGGAAAATGTTTGATTGTGGCCAGGGAACTCCGAGGTGTCAGAGATAGATGGCCACAAGGAGACATTACGATTAGTAATAGATGAATCTTGCAGAGGAAAAGAGCTAGAATCTAGTATCCATGAATGGCTACTATAGCTTCTACAGAAGCGTAATTTTTTGCTCTCTTAAATCATCCTCATTTTTACAAAAGATAGCCAAATTATGATTAACACGTTTGCAAATAAAGTGTAGTTTCAATACAACTTGCTCCAATTATTTACATAAGAGCAGAAAGAATGGGAATTGCTTATACAGGTTTTTAAAAATCTGCTTTGCTGGAATTTTTTCTGAGGAGTCTCAGATTGAACTGTGAAGGCCTCTAGAGGCCAGAAAAGCCAAGCCAAGGACTTGCCATCAGATTTGGCCTGCAGTACCTACAGATTTGAGTTGTGTTCTCTTTGAGGTCACCCAAAATATTTGGAGGTTCCCTGCAAGTGCCAGATAAGCAAGATTCCTTAGTGACCGGGCAAGATTGCCAGAATCTCTGTAAACAAGGTACCAGGCCCATGTTTCCAAGTGGCTGTATTCCAGAAAGTCCAATCTTTGTTCCTGAAATGCTGTCTTGTCATATCTGAGCCTGTATGTTTCAAATATGACATTCCAGTCAAAGCCTTGGTAATATAACCAATGTGTCTTGTTATAAAGAGAACAGATTCTTATGGAACTTATGCAAATATTGCCACGAAATGACCATACTCAGTAACAAAGGGTTTGACAATTCCTTCGGGATAAGGTAGGGAGAAAAAGCTAAATGTTTCAGTTTTGCTCATGAAGGTATAATTTCACTAAATGGCTGTAAGTCATAGTTAGCATAAGAGAAAAGAGAAAAAGCTTTCCTTCATTACGAGAAAACAAAACAACACATCAAAACTCAACAATATTTCAAATAGAAGTCCTAAAAAATTACAATCATCCTTATCAGTTCACACAGCCCAGCATAATCAGTTCTGGGGCTGAATCTTCTGTTAGTAGATTGATGAACTTGGTTTCTGTTAGAATTCTGTAATTTCTTACTCCATTCAGTTTTACAATCTGAAAGTTTATCAGAAGCCTATCGTTTAGAACCTTTTTGTCAGAACCCTTTCGTGGAATTTCTCAGAAGATGAAGCATATTTGCAAAAGAAAAAAGCATCAGAGTAAAACAACAACTACCTGGAAATGGACAAAGGACTCAAAAGGGCAATTGAGAAAGAAACTTGGCTACTTCTGTGACATATTAAACTTCCAGATAATAAGTGAACTTATGACTGATAACGAGGAGAGATCAGAATTTTAGGAATGCTATATAATTTTAAGACATCTATATTAATAACATTTACCCATCTAATAACACCTAAGAAAGTCCATCATTACTTATTTTACAATGATTCCCGTGCAATGTAATAGACCAAATAAGTCTAATTAGTTTAGTATTTTCCTCCTTTTGGAAGAGAGAGCAAATGTCTTTGAGAAGTCTCAAGGGCCCTCTGAAAAGCCTCAGATTAATTTTTCTTTTGTCTACCAGGTCAAAAGACAGCCTTCATTTAGGATTTGAATATTTTTAAGGGAGAATCTTGTCAAAACATATCAAAAGCTTTTCAAATGCTTGTTCAAATGTGAAACAACACTCACTGTGAAATATGCTCAGGTATCTATTCAAGGTGATAACAGAAAGAGTCAATAATCTTAATAGTGACCTAAGTCATTATATTCACAAAACAGGTTTGTCTCTTAGGTAGAGTTACTCGAAGTAATAGCTTTTATATCCTCTTTATCAAGAGCAGATCAAAAGTTCAAGAAAATGTATCCTTTTAGAGAAAACCAAACTTGAATTTCTGCACCTACTTATTTTTAACATTCAAACTCATTCACTTAATTGAACTTACTTTAGTCTTCTTGACCAGGCATAAAACTCCTTTCAGACTTTCTTCTTCACAAACCTTCTAAAACTTTCTTTTATGTTTTCAGAATTTCTCCCAAAGTCTTTGTTTTTTCCTTTCTGGTACATCAGGACGAATTTATCTTCCTTAACCAATCAAAAAAAATATTTCCATTATTTATACCTTTTTTACTGAAAACGTACATTTTAACTTCCTTGAATACAGAGCTCTTTTTCTTAGTAATTTCCTGTAGCTTTAATTACGTAGGTTAATTAGAACTTTTAACCCTTAACAGACCTACTAAACACTAAAAAGGAAAACAATTATGAATTGTCTTTTACATCAGTATTCTGAACACTTCATAAATTTAGAAACACGCCACTTTACAACAAAACACAAGGCATGGTTTTCAATACACCCACACGCTTTTAGCCTCTTCAAAAAGAAGCCAAAAGTAGATAACTTAGATGTGTTTATTAATAATGTTTCAGTGTTTCGTCCTATCCAGAAATGACCCAGATATTCAGATTTTTATCATTTAACTTAACTTGGCAAAACTCAAGATGGTTACCAAAAAGCATTTCGAAGCTGTTTTTCTTTCCCAAACTATACAGACCATAAAAGTTTTTGTACTCACTTTAATGAGTATTATCTATTTAAACCATTTGTTTCCATCAATTATGTTCAGATTACCTACTGAAACCTCATGAGGCCCTGGACAAAACTGGTCATCATTTAAAGCTATTACTTTGCTGACAAATTTTGCAGACAATGTGAACTTATATGACTAGTAAACCCAGGCTGAAGGCCTGCATCCCTATGCAAATACCGACATCCCTGACAACAAGACTATTTTGAATCAGACCAACAAACTTAAACAGTCTTTCATTTACCAAAGGTTAATTCATATGACATTAACTTTGAAAGGCACTGAGTTAATTTCTACTGCATTTAGCATTTACGTAAACACTTACTATAAGCCAACTAAACAGAGATCCTAATTTTGGTCATACCACCCAAGGCTGAAAATATCACATGTATAACCTACACATAGACACACATACACAGAGACTGTACAACTACTGTTTTAAAAGCTACTGCCGTGAATCAGGTACAATAATATAAAGCTCACCAGTTATGAAGGTAAACTTTGTTTTGAGCCTTTTTACAAATACTTATGGAGAAGACCCTCGAGATGCTAGACTCTTTCAATGGCACATTTATGGCCATTTCTCCTTTCCCCTCCTTTCTTTTTTTCAGTCTTAAGAGTGAGTGATGGGCTAGATAGTAGTTCCTGGAGAGGGGGGATGATAATCCTTTTCATGATAAAGGAACTAGGTGGAATCTGAACTGCCTCTAGTGCTGTCTCGCCAGTCTTGCAAGGATTTTCTAAGGACAGTTGCTCTTGATTTCTCAGAAACTGGACTGTAACTTGAAGGACGTTCTAGGTTGATCTACCTGTCCAACTGCACCATAAAGGCACAGAGAAACCTCTCAAATTTTCCCCCAGCTGGAGTCTCTGGGGCATAACCCATGCAATTGAAAGTGTTTCTAATTAGTTAGAATGACCCTGAGTGGTGAGTCTCTGGGGATGCTTATGCCATTCCCCATGGCAGTAAAGCCAGTGTGCGACTGGCAGTGGACTGGAGAAGGGTGCAGTGGCTACAAACACCTGGAACTGGCTGCAGGCCTGGGCTCCCAGTACCGGGGTTGAGAGTTAAGGTCCTTGCCAAATATTTTCAAGTTGTTCGATTTTACAGCAGGTCCATGTTCTGGTCAGGTCCAGCCAGAACTTAAGCTCGACTTGGTGACAACAGATGACATGATGAGCAAAACAGAGAAAGGAAAAGAAGACACCAGACCTCACCCTCATGGTTGCTCTCACAGGGTTCTCAAGATAAGAGTCACACAACAGTTCCTGTGTTGTGGCACACTACCGTAGCATGGCAGTTCTCAGAATAAATCACAGGTCTCCTACCCTCATAGCCAACTCAGTAGGTGACTAAAGTACTCAATGAGTCAACCGCCAAGAGAGGGCACCCTACTTAGGGTCGTTGGGGTGATCAGGCCCAGAAAGCCAAATTTGCGGCTCCAGTGGTGGAGGCCTTGATCCATGAGAGATTCCTTCGTTTCCCCAGTTGCAAAGTTCAAAAGGAGATGAAAATGGCCATTGTAACTCTAACAAAGATGAAAGAGACATGTCCATTACCTTGAAGATCACCCCTGACCCTACGGCAGCATCCTACATGTGGTTCCTACTGTGGGGTTCCTATAGTAAGGGGTGATGGGCGTGGCCCCCAGCATTGCATCCCTTGTGTACCTTCCGTGGTATGTCTGGCAGTAACAGCTGCCTGGTGAACATCTTTCCTATTCTGCCTGGCAGTAAGAGGAGCCTGTTGAATGGTCCCCAAGAGAAAAGGAGAAGTTTAAGAGAGAAGAGGATGGGGAAAAATAGTGTAGAATTTTCCACTGAGCTGGGGGACATTCTACCCAATTGCGTGTTGGAGCCATTCTTTGAAGAAGGGTTTCCCATATGCAACCAAAGGTTAGACTGTGGTACTTCCCTTGAACTGTAGTCCCGATGGAGACATTCACACAGTTCAGAGCATGGTCAGGTGCCATGGGAGGTATCCCAATCCAGCCTTAGGAAAAGAAACCTTCCAGGGGAGTCTTGCAGATTGCCGGCCATCCTAAGGACTTAAGTGGCTGACCCGTGCTCACCTAAAATTTGTATATTAGAGATAGAGTCAGGAAGGAATGGAGTAATTCACTCTACATCGCCCTTAGGCTTAAGGTACTGATTCTCTTCAAGCTGAATGCCATGATTTGCCCTATAGAGTAGCCATGGGCAGCAAACGTGGATTCAAGCAGCTATCCAAGAAAGTTCCTGATGGAGAGGTGAATTTAGATCCATCCTTGAAAAAGAGAGATGCACAATGAAGAAAAGGGCACTTACCAGAAGTCGAGCTCACAAACCTATGAAGCAAGTTTTTGATATGGGCCACAAGATATGATATGGGCTTGGTGAGCTGAAGAGTCAAAAGAAAGATTTCTTGGACTCTCAAATTCTGGAAGTGGTGCTCTTTTACTTATAGAATGGTACAGGACAACATGGCGACAGGACCCATGGGCAGTAAATAGTTGCTGCATGGGGACAGGACCTATGGGCAGTGAAGAGCTGCTGCTGCTGCTGCATAGGGAAAGGTTCCATGGGCAGTCAGAGGTCCTGCTGCTGCCCTGAGTTGAAGGTAAGGGCTAATTTTATAATGCATTGGTACGTGACATTTTTACTGGAAAAAGAAAAGATGATGTTAAAAGTCATTAAATGATTTCAGTTCAGATGGGGTCTGGTTATTGTGTGGTCATATAGCATTAAATACCAATCTGGCCATATAGATAGGCATGTAGGTGAGCATGAAATGGGCTTCTATCACTGGGACACCTCTAATTCATACCAAAAAAAAAAAAAAACAACTCACCGGGTCATGTAGTTTGGTATGTAGGCCAGGTAACCTTGGGCTTTTCGAGCTGGGGCAGCCTTAATCCACATCATTCATCATGGTCTTTCACAGCTATCTCCCATAGATATTCTTATCAGTCTTTTCTCCTCCATTCCAAGTTATGAATGTTGTATTTCCTTATTCACCATACGTTCTGTAGGGGTCCAGATTTACGGCCTAAAACTTTGGAGGCTGAAAGAGATTAGAGAAGATGAACTTTCAAGGATTGGTAAACACCTCAAAATGCTTAATGATGCTACAGAAAGGAAGACCATTACAAAGAGTTGAAGAAGATCATTAGCAAGAGAACACGTCCCATGCTAAACTCAGGAGCCAAAAGAAAAGGTTACACTCCACAATGTTACTACTAATTACCGTTACAAATAACCAAAGCAGGCCAACATCATCCCTAGTTCAGGCAAAAGTTTGATCCAAAAGTCCATTTCAGTGCCGGCCCTGCGGTGTACTGGTTATGTGCCCACGTTCAGCCTGGGCGGCCAGGGCTTCATTGGTTAGCACCACGGGTGTGGATCAGATTAGTAGCTTTAGCAAATATAGATTTCACGGTATGGTGTAGACAGACATCCTAAAGAAATCGAAATTTTGTAGAGATGTTATGAGTACACACCAGAAAAAGAACCATGGGAATGTTACAATCTATGAATGCATCAGGAACACTTCCCCAAATAATGAAGGAAGGAAAACATGTGACCTGCCAAAGTGGAATTGTCAGACTGCTAGGAGATGACATGATCATTGCGCATCAGAGGATTGCCTGGGAAAAGTCATCTTGGGAGAGCCTCCGGGATTTCTCTTGGGAAAGTCCACCCATTTGGCCTCATCCACAAAAGATAAGAGAGAAAACCCAGATTAATCCGAAAGGAAAGAAACCAGTGTCTAGAGGGAAGGTAGCAGACCTTTTCAAGTTTGAGGAAAAAGTTAGAAACCGACAAGAAATACATAAGGGCGAAAACTATCCTACCTGGAAAGGTGGAGTAATCAGACTGGGATGAGATGGTTCTGAAGAACTGTGTGCATGGAGGTCTTCAGGACAACTTTGAATTCTGAGGGTGTTTATGACATCACGGTGAATATGTCACCCAAGATGGCCACAGGTTTCCAGCCCGAGGATTGACATAGGCTAGGATATTCAAGTGAGGGATACTCAGAAACAGCTTTTGCCCACAGAAACAGGGCACAGAAACTTGAAGAGATCAAAGATACACTAATTCAAGGGATAAGACAGGAATCATTGGGAAGAAGCCATAATAGAGGGACAAGCACTGAGTGGAGAACATTGCCATCTCCTCACGTCGAAGAGGCGGCTGTTCTGATTCAAGCTTCAAGCTTGATTTGAAACAAGAGGCTGGAACTATGAGACCTATGTTGTCCTGCCTCACTCATAATCCAAAGTCAAGAATGATCTCTTGAGGTCATTGTAGAGAAGAATCAAGGCTGCCGTCCTAGGTCACTAGCATTTTTTAAAGAGAAGTCTCACTTTCCATAGCTCTGGCATCATGTGTGCCCACTGGCTACATGCTAATGTGTCACAAGACACCTCTTTGAAGCCTGGAAGGAATGGACAACTGTCATGCTTGGGGTATGTCTCTTGGTTTGGAAGGACTCTAGAAGTCCCTTAAAAGCACCCTTTTGCAGAGGGGGTCATTCCTTGGTGAATGCTGCACTCCAAGGCTAGAGTCCTAAGTTGGGATCAATGAGATTCTCTCCCCCTTCTCTTTCCGTAGAAGGAGTATTGATTATGTGTTTCAACACCACATGTAACGATGTTGGCTGAAAATTAGAACATTATCATTATATTTAAAGAAAAATAAACACGCCACAGTTGAGGATGTAAATCAAACAAATAACAAACCCTGTGGAAACAAAGTAAGCCAGTATCTAGACATAATCTAGCAGAGCATTCAAGGATCAGGGGTGAAGTTCGAACTTCCCAAATCCAGAAATAGAAGGATCTCTCACCTGGAAAGAGAAATTCATCAGATTCGTCTAATTTGTTGCGGAACCATTGTGTCCGTGAAGATGGTTGCCAGGACAACCTCAAATCTGGAGTTTCTGATCTCAGAATCTCTAACCAAGGAAGATGCCCACATGTTCTCAGTGCTCAGTGTCACCTCGGCCAGGATAGCAGAGATTCCTTCAAGTGACCGATGGAAATTCAAAGACAACACCCACCAATCACAAAAGCACTCGCACAACAGCCAACAGAACATATGGTGATCAAAGAAATGCAAAATTTATAACTTGGAATGAAAAGGGAACACACTGATAAGCATATCGAAGGGAGATAGCTTAGCAATACCATGATGATTAGCCTATGGAAAAGAAAAAAAGGTCCCAGAAAATGTAAGGCAAACAGAAATCACAACTGAATAATCCACAGTGAAAGACGGCCGTGTTTAGACAGATTCTGCTTAAACGTTTGAAAGTCAGAAAAGTCACAACCCCAAAACCTGAAGTGAAGGTCAAACCTGGGCTAAATGGAATGGGTGAGTTCTGAGACTGCTCCAAGCGGGCTCTGAAACCTTGTGTCCATGAAGCTTGCTGGCACAGCACAGACACAATTCTCAGAAATCCTATGACATCACAGTGGACCAGGAAAACAACATGGCTTCATCTACACAGGGCCAGAGCTGGGCTCCAGTAGCATATTGAAGTCACATTCCAAAACAGCAGGTTGCCAATGGAACATGAAAGGGGCTGGCCACTGGTGAAGCTGTGAAGTCCGTGCCTTCTGGGTCCGCAGCCCGTGGTCGTCCATTTGTGCTCTTGGGGTTGAGCCTCCTCACCGCTGGTACAGCCATCCTGGGAGAGTCCTGGGAGGTAGTGTAGAGGCAGATGGGAAGTGACGTTAGACAGTGCCACTCTTGCTCAGCAAATACAGCAGCATGACCAGCAGATGTGAGCACTGCCATAAACTTCTTCCAAAACAGAACCAATTGAAAGTTGCAAAGAATAGAAAAACTGAGCCTCAAAAAAAGAAGCATGTCACTAAGAATAATAAGATATCTAGGACTAACCTTCACTAAACAGGTGGAAGCATTGTAAACCGATACTAGCAAAGCTTTGGCTAAAGAAATTCCAGAAGACACAACGAAACAGAAGACTATTCCATGCTGTTGGAATGGAAGAACTAACACACTTGAAACGTCCATAGCGGATAGAGGAATCTGTGGATTCCAAGCAGTCCCAGTCAAAGTTGCAGTGATCTTTCCCACAGAAATAGAAGAGAGAATAATAAAGTCTCTATCCAGAAGGAAAGGACCCTGAATACCCAAAGGAATCCTGAAGAAAATGAACAAAGCAGGACGTATCACACTTTCTGATTTCCACATATAGGACGAAGTGCTAGGAACTGAAACGGCACAGTCTGGGCCCAAAAACAGGCACACAATTCCATGGAACAGAATCGAGAGCCCAGAGGTCAACTCACGCATATATGCACATGCATACATGCACAACACAATTTCAACCAGGGAACCAAGAGTACACAGCGGAGAAAGGAGAGTCTCGACAAGAAACGGTGCTGGGAAGACTGCACAGCCAAATGTAACACAATGAGAGTAGAGCATGATGTTACACTAGTCACACACACCTCCTCGAAACGGATTAAAGACTTGAATGGAAGACTTGAAACCATGAGACTTCTAGGAGAAAACCTAGGCAGCATGCTCGTTGCCATCTGTCTTAGCAGCCTATTTGGAAGAAGCGTGTGTGACAGGAATGGGCAACAAAGGAAACAGGCAGATGGGAAGCGACGTTAGACTGGGCCAGTCTTCCTCAGCAAATACAGCAGCATTGCCAGCAGATGTGAGCACAGCAGTAAACATCTGCCTAAATAAAACTAATCAAAAGTTGCAAAGGATAGAAAAACTGAACCTCAAAAAAAAAAAAAAAGCATGCTAGTAGGAAGAACAAAGTATCTAGGAATAAGCTGTGCCAAACAGGTGAAAGCTATGTAAACCGAGAAGTAGCAAAGCTTTGGGGAAAGAAATTCCACAAGATACAAGGAAACGGAAGGGCATCAGTGCGCATGGAATGGAAGAAAACGAAGGAAGAATGAAGTATCATCACAATGATACCTTTCTTATCCCTGGAATCAGCATCTCTTTGATCTCTTCAAGTTTCTGTGCCTGGTTTCTGTTTGGAAAAGCTGTTTCTGGTTATCTCTCACTTGAGTATCCCAGCCTAAGCCAATCCTGGTACTGTAAACATGCAGCCATCTGAGGTGACACGTTCACTGTAATGTCATAAACTCTCAGAATTCAAAGTTGTCCTGACAACCTCCATGCACGCAGTGTTTCAGAGCTGTCTCCTCCCAGCCTGACTATTCCCCCTTTCCAGGAAGCATAGTTTTCCTTGTTCTGGATGTGTTGTCGTTTTTCAACTTTGTCCTCTAACTTGCAAAGGTCTACTACATTCCCACAGACACCGGTTTCTTTCCTTTAAGATTATCCTGGGTTTTACCGCATATCTTTTGTGGATATGGCCAAATGGGTGGACTTTCCCCAGAGAAAGTCCTGGACTCCCTCCCAAGTTGATGTTGCCCAGGAAATCCTGTGATGCACAATGATCGTGTGATCTCATGGCAGTCTGACAACTCCACCTTGGTGGGTCACATATTTTCCTTCCTTCATGATTTGGGAAAGCGTACCAGATGCGTTCATAGACTCTAATATTCTCATGGTTCTTTTTCTGGTGAGTATTGATAAGGCCTCCTCACAATTACTACTTCTTTATGATCTCTGTGCCAACCATACCTTGAAATCTGGATTTCCTAATGCTAGAAATCTGATCTGTACCCATGATGCTAGCCCCTGAAGCCCGGGCCACGCAAGAGGAAGTTGGGCACTTACCTGCTGCACCACAGGGCCGGCAATGAATTAGACTTCTGCACCAACCTTTGGCCTGAACTTGGGAAGATGTTGGCCTGCTTCAATCTTTCGTGAAGGGAATCAGTAGTAACATCATGGAAGGTATTATTTTCCATTGGTTCATGAGTTTATCACGGAACATGTTCTCTTGCTAGTATTCCGCTTCATCACTTTGCAAAGGTCTACCTTTCTGTAGCATCATTAAGCACTTTGAGGTGATTACCAATCCTTGGAAGTTCATCCTCTCTGATCTCTTTCAGCCTATAAAGCTTTAGGCCGTAAGTCTGCACCCCTTTTTGGAGTTTTGATTTTATGTGGATTGATTGCCGTAACCCTGCATTCTAACATGCTATAGCTTTCAGATCTACATCCTCATAGATTTAGACTTCTGAGTAGGTTACATCATCTTCACCACCGTAAGGCTAATTACAGGCTCTCACGATACTTGTGCCTAATCAACTCTTTCTCCCTCTGGCCCTCGCCTACTTTTCCTCTGGGAACTACCAATCCCATGTCACATGCTACCTGTTTGTTGGTCCGTTTTTCCTCTTCTCCTGTACGTGAGATCCTGTGGTATTTGACCTTACCCCGGCGATTGTTTCAGTTCCTCTAGTACCCTCAGGAGCCATTCTGGTGGTCACAAATGGCTGGACTGCATCCATTCCGACAGCTGAATGCTATGCCACTGTGTGGCTATAGCCTACCTTCCTTCTCCATTCGTCCCTTGATGGGCATCAGGGAGGCTTCCAAGTCTTGGATATCGGGAGTAAGGCTGTGGTGCACACAGCAGTGCACGGATCTCTGTGCATTACTGTTTCCATGATCTTTGGATATATACGTCACAGAGGAATAGCTGGATCATATGCTAGGTGGATTCTGAAACATTCTGAATTTTCACTCCTTTGTGTAGTGGCTGCATCGGCTCAAACTCCCACCTGCAGTGCAGGAGGCTTCCCTTCTCTCCACCTCCTCTCTGAAACTTGTTGTTTCGTGTCTTCACCCTTATAGCCATTCTGACCACTGTGAGCTGCTATCTCATTGCACTTCGGATTTGCATTGGCCTCAGACTTAATGATGAGGAACATGTTTTCATACAGCCTGTTGGCCATCTTTCTATCTTCCTGGGAGAAATGTGTGTTTCCATCTTTTGCCCAGGTGTTGTTGGGCTCATTGTTTTTTTTCCTGTGGAGATGTATGAGTTCACTGGATCTTATGGCTGTTCACCCCTTCTCCGATGTCTGTTCTGCAAACATCCTGTCGCAGTTGTGCTGTCTTTGCATTGAGTCGATGGAGTCGTTGGCCGGGTAGAAGCTTCTGCGTTGGATGGAGTCACGCTTGTTTCTTGTTTCTTTTGTTGCCCTTACCCAGTCACACATGCTTCTTCCAAGTAGGCGGCTATGCCAGATGGCAAAGAGCAAGCTGCCTGCATTTTCCCACAGCAGTTTCATGGTTTCAAGTCTTCCATTCAAAGCTTTAATCCATTTCAATGTGGTATGTGTGCCTGGTGTAACATCATGGTCTAGTCTCATTGTGCCACTTGTGGCTCTGAAGTCTTCCCAGCACTGTTTCTTTTCGAGACTCTCCTTTCTCTGCTGTCTCCTCTTGGCTCCCGTGTCGAAAATGGGCTGCCCATATATGTGGCAGTTGACTGCTGGGCTCAATTCTGTTCCATGGGTCTGTGTGCCTATTTTGGGGGAAAGGCTGTGCTGTACCAGTACCTAGCGCTTTGTCCTATATTTGGCAATCAGAAAGTGTGATACATGCTGCTTTGTTCGTTTTCCTCAGGATTCCTCTTCCTATTCAGGGTCCTTTGTTGCCACATAGAAACTTTAGTATTCTCTCTTCTATTTCTGTGGGAAAGATTGCTGCAACTTTGACTGGGACGACATGGAATGCAGACATTGCTTTTTGCAGTATGGATGCTTAAAGTGTGTTCGTTCTTCCATTCAAAGAACATGGAATAGACTTCCGTTTCCTTGTGTCTTGTGGAATTTCTTTGCCCAAAGCTTTGCTAGATTTCGGTAGACATAGCTTTCTCCTGTTTGGCCAATGTTATTCCTAGATGTTTTTTTCTTTTTACTGGCATGCTTTCTTTTTTGCTGTTCCTTTTTTCTATTCTTAGCAACATTTAATTGGTGTGTTTTGGCAGAAGTTTATGGCTGTGCTCACATCTGCTGGCCATGCTGCTGTATTTGCTGAGCAAGAGTAGCGTGGTATAACGTTGCTTCCCATATGCCTCTACACTGGGTCGCACGCCTGGCCAAGAACAGCTGAATGAGCGGTGAGGAGGCTCACCCCCCGGATTCCATGTGGCCGACCCTGGGTTGCCGACTCAGAACGCAGGGACTTCATGGCTGCCCCACTGGCTGGCCCCTTTCGTGTTCCATTGGCAACCTGCAGTTGAGTGGAATGTACTTTAACATGTTACTTGAGCCCAACTCTGGCCCTGTGTAGATGAGGCCAGCTTCTTTTTCTGGACCACCGTGATGTTGGAGGATTTTTCAGAATCGTGTCTCCTCTGTCCAGTCTAGCTTGGTGGACACAGGGTTTCAGAGCATGCATGGAGCAGTCTCATAACTCACCCTTCCAAGTTATGCCAGGTTAGACCTTCCCTGCAGTTTTTGGCGTTGTGACTTTCCTGGACTTTCAATCGTTCAAGCAGAGTCTGTCTAAAGACTGACATCTTTCACTGTGGATTATTGAGGTGTGATTTCTGTTGGCCTTCCATTTTATGGGACCCTGTTTGCTTTTCCATGTTCTAATCATCATGTTCTTTATGAGCTTGTCCTTTGACATGCTTATCAGTGCGTTCTCCTTCACTCCATTTTAGGAATTTTGTATTTCTTTAATCACCATATGTTCTGTAGGCCAAGGTGTGAGTCCTTTCGTGATTGTTGGGTGTCATCCTGGAATTTTCATCGTTCACTTGAGGGAATCTTTGCTATCCTAGCCTAGATCCAACTGAGCACTGACTACACATGGTCATCTTGGTTCGTTTGACATTGTGAGATGATAAACTCCAGGTTCGAGGTTATCGTGGCAACCACTTTCATGGGCCCAATGGTTCCAACACAAATTAGATGAATCTGATGAATTCCTCTCTGCAGGTGAGAGACCTTCTGTCCCTTTTCTGGATTTGGGAAGTTTCGAGCTTGACCACTGATCCTTGAACTTTCCACTAGATTACGTCTAGATACTGGCTTACTTTATTTCCACAGGGTTTGTTATTTGATTTACATCCTCAGCTGTGGCATGTTTATTTTTCTTTAAGTATAATGGTAATGTTCTAATTTTCTGCCATCCTTTCTATGTGTGGTTTCCAAACACATAATCAATACTCCTTCTACGGTAAGAGATATGGGGAGAGAATCTCACTGATCCCACTGAGCCCTGTAACCTGGGAGGTCAGCCTTCACAAAGGATGGAAGCTCTCTGCAAAAGGGTACTTTTCAGCACACTTCTAGAGCCCTTCCAAACCAAGAGACATACCCAAGCATGGCAGGGGTCCATTCCTTCAAGGCATCAATGAGCTCTCTTGTGACATATTTGCATTACCCAGTGGGCCCCCTGACTTGAGAGCTGTGGAAAGTGAGAATTCTCTTCAAGAATGCTATGGGCCTAGGAAAGGAGGCCTCGATTCTTCTCTTCAATGTCCTCAATTGATCATTCTTGACTTTGTATTATGTGTAAGGCAGAAGGACAACGTAGGTCTGATAAGCCCCAGGTCCGGCCTCGTTTTTCAGAACACATTTCCAGCTTGAATCAGCATGGCCTCCACAGACTTCCGTAGATGACAATGTTGCCCTCTGAGTACTTGACCCTCTATTGTCTCTTCTTCCCAATGATTCCTTTCTCATCCCTTGAATTAGCGTCTCTTTGATGTCTTCAAGTTTCTGTGCCTGGTTTGTGTTTGGAAAAGCTGTTTCTGTGTACCTCTCACTTGAATATCCTAGCCCAGGCCAATCCTAGAGCTGGAAACCTATGGCCAACTTTGGTGACATGGTCACCGTGATGTCATAAACACGCTCAGAATTCTAAGTTGTCCTGACAACCTCCATGCACACAGTGTTTCAGAGCCATCTCATACCAGTCTGGCGACTCCCCTTTTCCAGGTGTGATAGTTTTCCTTTTTCTGGACTTCTTGTCGGTTTCTAACTTTATCCTCAAACCTTGAAAGTTCTAGTACATTCCTTCTAGACAGTGGTTTCTTTCCTTTAAGATAGTCCTCGGATTTATCTCTTATCTTCTGTGGATGTGGCCAAATGTGTGGACTTTCCCCACAGAAAGTCCTAGAGTCCCTGCAAAGCTGAAGTTACCCAAGCAATCCTCTGATGAGCAATGATCATGTTAACTCATAGCAGTCTGGTGTTTCCACCTTGGCAGGTCAGATGTTTTCCTTCCTTCATCATTTGGGGAAGTGTACCTGATGTGTTCATAGATTGTAATATTCTCATGGTTCATTTGCTGGTGTGTATTCATAAGGTATCCTCACAATTTCTACTTCTTCATCATCTCAGTCGGCACCATACCTTGAAATCTATATTTCCTAATGCTGCTAATCGGATCTGCACCTGCGATGCCAGCCTGCCAGTCCCAGGCCACCCAAGTGGAACATGGACACTTACCCACTACACCAGAGGGCTGGCCCTGAATTGGACTTTTGGACCAACCTTTGGCTTGAACTTGGTAAGATGTTGGTCTGCATTGATTATTTAAAAAGGTAATTACCAGTAACATCGTGGACAGCAACATTTTCAGTTGGCTTAGGGGTTTAGCACGGGTCATGTTCTGTTGGTAGTGTTCCTCTTCATCTCTTTGCAATCGTCTACCTTTATGTTGCATCATTAAGCATTTCGAGGTGATTGTCAATCCTTTGAAGTTCATAATCTCTAAACTCTTTCAGCCTGCAAGCTTTATCCCTTAAACCTGCTTGCCTTTATGGAGTTTTGATTTTAGGTGAATTGATTTCCATAACCTAGCATTAGAAAATCCTATAGCTTTCAGATTTACATCCTCATAGATTTAGACTTCTGTGTATGCTACATCTTCTTCCCCACAGTAAGCCTAATTACAGGCCCACACCCCACACTTGTGCCTAATCAACTCTTTCTCCCACCGTCCACTCCCACCAGTTCCCCCTGGGAACCACCAATCCCATATCACGTTCTACCTGTTTGTTGGTCCTTATTTTAATCTTCTGCTTGTAAGTGAGATGCGATGGTATTTGATTTCTCCCTTGGGCTTGTTTCAGTACCCCTCCCACCCTCAGGAGTGATTCTGCTGTCACAAATCGCTGGACTGCACTCTTTCTTACAGCTGAGTGTTTTGCCTTTGTGTGGATATAGCCCAACTTCCTTCTCCATTGGTCCTTTGATGGGCGCCAGGGTGGCTTCCAAGTCTTGGATATCGGGAGTAAGGCTGTGGTGAACACAGCGGGGCACGGATCTGTGTGCATTAGTGTTTCGCAGTTCTTTGGATAAACACGCTGGAGAGGAATAGCTGGATCATATGGTAGATGGATTTGGAAATTTCTGAGGCAATTTCACATGGCTATGCCTAGTGCCCTCACCGGTTTGCACTCCCACCAGAGGTGCAGGACTCTTCCCTTCTCTCCACCTTCTCTCTGACACTTGTTTCCTGTCTTGTTCCTTATAGCCATTCTGAACACAGGGAGCTGTCATCTCATTGCCGTGAGGATTTGCATTGGCCTTATACTTAATGGTGTTGAACATGTGTCATAGAGCTGTTGGCCACCTTTCTGTCTTCTTGGGGTAAATCTCTGTTTCCATCTTCTTCCCAGGTTTTAATGGGCTTGTTGTTTTTTCTCTTGTGGAGACGTGTGTGGTCATTGGGTCTTTTGGCTATTCAGCCCTTCTCAGATGTGTGGTTTGAAACATCCTCTCCCTGTTGTTGTGCTGTCTTTGCATTGAGTGGACGGTTTCCCCGGATGGACAGAAGCTTCTACGTTGGATGAAGTCCTGCTTCTTTCTTCTTTTCTTTGTTGCCCTTGCCCAGTCACACATGCTTCTTCCAAATAGGCGGCTACCCCAGATGGCAAAGAGCAAGCTGCCTGTGTTTTCTCCTAGAAGTTTCACTGTTTCAAGACTTCCATTGAAGGCTTTAATCCATTTCGAGGTGGTGTGTGTGCCTGGTGTAACATCATGATCTACTCTTATTGTGTTACATGTGGCTCTGCAGTCTTCCCAGCACCATTTATTTTAGAGACTCTCCTTTCTCCACTGTCTCCTCTTGCCTTCCTCATTGCAAATGTGCTGTCCATATATGTGTGAGTTGACCCTTGGGTTCTGCATTCTGTTCCATTGGTCTTTGTGCCTGTTTTTGGGACCAGGCTGTGCTGGTTCGGTACCAAGCGCTTCGTCCTACATGTTGAAATCAAAGTGTGATACGTCCTGCTTTGTTCGTTCTCCTCGGAATTCCTTTGGGTATTCAGGGTCCCTTGTTGCTGGATAGAGACTTTAGGATTTTCTCGTCTATTTCTGTGGGAAAGATTGCTGTAAATTTGACTGGGATTGCATGCAATACGGAGATTGCTTTATCCATTACGGACGTTTCAGGTGTTTTAGATCTTACATTCCTAGAGCACAGAATACCCTTCTGTTTCCTTGTGTTTTCTGGAATTTCTTTCCCTAAAGCTTTGCTAGTTTTCAGTTTCCATAGCTTGCACCTGTTTGTCTAAGCTTATTCCTAGAAATCTTATTCTTCTTACTTGCATTTTTTTCCCAGAGGTTCAGTTTTTCTATTCTTTGAAACTTTTCATTGCTTTTGTTTTGGCAGATGTTTATGGCTGTACGCACATCTGGGGGCGATGCTGCTGTATTAGCTGGGCAAGAATGATGCTGTCTGACGTTGCTTCCCCTCTGCCTCTACACTACCTTTGACGCCTGCCCGAGAATATCTGGACCATCGGTGAGGAGGTTCACCTCCAGGATTCTCCATGGTCTGCCCTGGGTGCCGACCCAGAATTTGTGGACTTCACCACTGCACCACTGGCCAGCACCTTTCGTGTTCCACTTTAAACCTGCATTTGATGTAGAATGTGAGTTGAATATGCTATTTGGGACAAATCTTGCACTGTGTAGACGAGGCCAGTTTGTTTTTCTTCTCCACTCTGATGTCAGAGGATTTCTCAGAAATGTGTCTCTGCTATCACGGCAAACTTCATTGACACAGGTTTTCAGAGCCCCATTTTAGCAGTCTCATAACTCACCCTTACCATTTAGCCTAGGTTTGACATTTGCTGCAGTTTTGGGGTTTGTGACTTTCTCTGTCTTTCGAACGTTCAGGGTATTTCTAAAACGGACATCTTTCATTGTGGATTAGTCAGCTGTGATTTCTGTGTGCCTTCCATTTTCTGGGACGGTTTTTTGTTTTCCATGGTATAATTGTTGATATGGGCTTGGTGAGCTGAAGACTCGAATGAAAGATTTCTCGGACATTCAAGGTCTGGCATTGGTGCTATTTTATTTAGAGAATAGTACGGGATAGCATGGGGACAGGACCCATGGGTAGTGAAGAGTTGCTGCTGCTCCCTGGGGATGGGACCCATGAGCAGTCAAAGCTCCTGCTGCTGCCCTGAGTTGAGGGTTAGGGCTAGTTTTATAAGTCATGGGTACATGATTTATTTTTACTGGAAAAAGAAATGACGTGGGAAAATTCTTTAAATGATTTCAGTGCAGATGGGGTCTGGTTATTGTGCAGTCATATAACTTTAGATACAGATCTGGCAATGTAGATCAGCATGTACGTGATGATGCCCTGGGCTTCTCTCCCTGAGTCAGCTCTAATTCCACCGGCTCATTTAGTTTGGCATGTAGGCCAGATCACCTTGGGCTTCCCTAGCTGGGGCAGCTTTAATGTACATCATAAACACCCCCTGAACCCATTTGGACTGGAGAGGTTTGGGGATATGGACGATGGTCAGTCTTCTGTAACTACTTATGGCTGTACAAGGTCACAGAGCTGTCCCTAAATGGGGTCATAGGTACAGGTAGGAAGTTCAGTGGACTGGAAGCCTTCACCTGTGGAGTTCAAGGCTGACAAGGTATACAGAGCCTCTGGAGACGAGAGAATCATTTGACGAGAGGTGGTCCAGGAGGTGAAACTTTTTTCACATGCGGAAGACAAACAATGAAACAGACAACAAACTATAATAAGAAATACAAGCAGTATGTTTGACCCAATGTATAACGTATTGAAGTAGTGCAGAAACCTGGTCCTGACTTGGAGTTCAACCAATCGTTTAGAGTTAGGGTTGATAAGACATGGATTTAATTTGGTGGTTGGGATAGGAAGCCAGAAATATTTTGACGGTAGTCAGGAATATAGACACAACATTCAGTTTTTATAATGGCATAGGTGCCCCCTTGTGCTGCTGTCAAGACATCCAGTGCCATTTGGATTTGGAGAACTGCCTTACACATTTGGGATACTTCTAAATTGAGCAGCGAAATGCTATGTTGTGCGTCATTTAATGCCTTCATAATAAATTTGTTTAGGACTTCCATGTTCAAGACGACACTTTCGATACCTAACTGGGGAAGGAAAATTGCGGAAAGATGGTCATATCAGTGGAAGACAGAGCTGGTCCAGAGCTGCTGCAGTTGGGTAGGATAGCAGGAGGAGATGTAGTAAATGGAGTTCTACCCTGCACCCAGCTAAAGCCTAGTGTGCATCGTGCAATCCATTTAGGTGGCAGCCAAGGCCATACATTGGAGCCGCATAGCCACCGAGCACCATTAGGGACTAACCAAAGCGTGCTGGGCTGTCTATCCCAGTCAGTCCCAAACCAATCAGTGCTTTTTTAAGACTATGACATGAGAACACATATAACAGCGAATTTTTCCCATAGGTCGGCTGTTATTAGGCCATGTATCACAGTTGTGATTGGTTTGTTCCCAACAGAGAGTGACCTTTTACTGAGTTGACCACTAGTAGGAGTGAACCAAATACATTCATCCCAAATTTCATATCGTCCATCCTGTGTCTATCGATAAGGTAGGTAATTTACCTTTGGAACTTGTTGTTTCTAACCCACCTGTGACAAGGAAAATCTAGTTAGTATTTGGAGAGTAGTTTTAAAGGAAAATGTTTGAATGTGGCCAGGGAACTCGCAGGTGTCAGACATAGATGAGCACAAGGAGACATTATGATTAGTAATAGATGAATCTTGCGGAAGAAAGAGCTAGAATCTAGTATCCATGAATGCCTACTATAGCTTCTACAGAAACATAATCTTTTCTCTCTTAAATCACCCTCATTTTTACAAAAGATAGCCAAATCAGGTTTAACAGGTTTGCAAATCAAGTGTAGTTTCAATACAACATGCTCCAATTATTTATATAACAGCTACAAGAATAGCAATTTTTTATACAGGCTTTTTAAAGTATGCCTTGCTGGAAATTTTTATGAGGAATCTCGGATTGAACTGTGAAGGCCTCTAGAGGCCAGAAAAGCCAAGCCAAGGATTTGCCATCGGATTTTGCCTCCAGTACTTACAGATTTGAGTGGAGTTCTCTTTCAGGTCCCCCAAAGTATTTGCAGGTTACTTGCACCTGCCAAATAAGCACGTTTCCTTACTTAACGGGTAAGATTGCCAGAATCTCTGTAAACATGGTACCAGGCCCATGTTTCCGAGTGGCTGTATTCCAGAAAGTCCAATCTTGGTTCCTGAAATGCTGTCTTGTCATATCTGAGCCTGTATGTTTCAAATATGACATTCCAGTCAAAGCCTTGGTAATATAACCAATGTGTCCTGTTATAAGGAGAACAGATTCTTATGGAACTTATGCAAATATTGCCACGAAATGACCATACTCAGTCACAAAGGGTTTCCAAATTCTCAAGGGATAAGCTACAGAGAAAAAGATGAATGTTTCAGTTTTGCTCATAAAGGTATAATTACACCAAGTGGCTGTAAGTCAAAGTTAGCATAAGAGAAAAGAGAAAAAGATTTCCTTCATTATGAGAAAACAAAACAACACATCAAAACTCAACAATATTTCAAACAGAAGTCCTAAAAAATTATAATCGTCCTCATCAGTTCACACAGTCTTGTATAATCAATTCTTGAGCTAAATCTGTCCTTAGCAGATCGAGGAGCTTGGTTTCTGTTACAATTCTGTAGTTTCTTACTCAGCTCAGTTTTACAATCTGAAAGTTTATCAGAAACCTGTAGTTTAGTTCCTCTGTGTCAGAATCCTTTCCAGGAATATCTCGGAAGATGAAACATATTTGCAAAAGAAAAAAGCATCAGAGTAAAACAACAACTATCTGCAAATGGACAAAGGACTCAAAAGGGCAATTGACAAAGAAACTTGGATACTTCTGTGACATATGACCCTTCCAGATAATAAGTGGACTTATGACTGATAACCAGGAAAGATCAGAATCTTAGGAATGCTATATAATTTTAAGACATCTATATTAATAACATTTACCAATCTAATACCACCTAAGAATATCTATCATCACTTGTTTCACAGTTTCCCCTGTAATTTAATAGAAAAACTAAGCCTAATTAGTTTAATGTTTTCCTCCTTACAGGAACAGAGAGCAAATTTCTTTGAGAAGTCTCAGGGGCCCTCTGAAAATCCTCAGAGTAATTTCTCTTCTGTCTACCAGGTTAAAAGAAAGACTTCATTCAGGATTTGAATATTTTTGAGGGAGAAGCTTGTCAAAACATATCCAAAGTTTTTAAAATGCTTCTTCAAATAGGAAACAACACTCACTGTGAAACAATGCTCAGGTATCTATTCAAAGTGATGACAGAAAGAGTCAAAAATCTTAAGAGTGACCTCAGTCATTATTTTCACAAAACACATTTCTCTCTTAGGTAGACTTACTCAAAGGAAGAGCTTTTATAACCTCTTTATCAAGAGCAGATCCAAAGATCAAGAAAAAGTATCATTTTAGAGAAAACCAAATTTGAATTTCTGCACCTACTTATGTTTCACTTTCAAACTCATTCATTTAATTGAACTTACTTTAGTCTACTTGATTAGGCATAAAACTCCTTTCAGAATTTCTACTTCACAAACCTTCTTCAACTTTCTTTTTTGTTTTCAGAAGTTGTCAACAACTCTTTCTTTTTTCCTTTCTAGTACATTAGGACAAATTTATCTTTCTTCACCCATCAAACAAAAATATTTCCATTCTTTATACCTTTTTTACTGAAAGAATACATTTTAACTTCCCTGAATACAGAGCTCTTTTCCTTATTAATTTCCTGTAGCTTTAATTCCATAAGTTAATTAGAACTTTTAAGGCTTAACAGATCTCCTAAACGCTAAAAAAGTAAATAATTATGAATTGTCTTTTATATCAGCATTCTAAACACTTCATAAATTTAGAAACATGCAGCTTTACAATAAAACACAAGGCATGCTTTTTAATACACCCAAACGCTTTTAGCCTCTTCAAGAAGAAGCCAAAAGTAGATAAATTAAATATGTTTATTACTAATGATTCAGTGTTTCAGCCTATCCAAAAATGACCGGCATATTCATCTTTTTATCATTTAACGTAATTTTGCAAAACTCAAGATTGTTACATAGAAAAATTTCGAAGCTGTTGGTTTTTCAACAAGTATACAGAGCATAAAAGTTATTGTACTCACTTTTATGAGTTTTATGTATTTACACCATTTTTTCCAACATTTATGTTCAGATTACCTACGGAAACCTCATGAGGCATTAGACAAAACTAGTCATCATATAAAGCTATTATTTTGCTGACAAATTTAAGAAAGTGAGCTTATATGACTAGAAAACCCATGCTGAATGCCTGCATCCTATGCAAATACCGACAACTCTGACAACAAGATAATTTTCAATCAAACCAACAAACTTTAACAAGCTTTCATTTACCAAAGGTTAATTCACATCACGTTAACTTTGAAAGGCACTGAGTTAATTTCTACTACATTAGAATTTATGTAAGCACTATCTTTAAGCCAACTAAACAGAGATCTTAATTTTGGCCATACCATTCAGGGGTAAAAATATCACACGTATAATGTACACATAGACACACATAGACAGAGACTGTACAACCATTGTTTTAAAAACTACTCCAGTGAGTCAGGTACAATAATACAAAGCTCACCAGTTATGAATCCACATTTTGTTTTGAGCCTTTTTACTAATACTTATGGAGGAGACCCTCGAGATGGTAGACTTTTTGCAAGGGTGCACTTATGACCATTTATCCTTTCCCCTCCTTTTTTTTTTTTTTTCTGTCTTAAGAATGAGTGATGGGCTACATAGTAGTTCCTGGAGAGGGGGGATGAGAATCCTTTTCATGATAAAGTAAGTACGTGGAATCTGAACTGCCTCTAGAGCTGTCTTTCCAGTCTTGCAAGGATTTTGTAAGGACAGTTGCTCTTGATTTCTCAGAAACTGGACTGTAACTTGAAGGACATTCTAGGTTGATCTACCTGTCCAACTGCACCAGAAAGGCAGAGAGATGCCTCTCAAATTTTCCCCCAGATGGAGTTTCTGGGGCATACCCATACAATTGAAAGTGTTTCTAATTAGTTAGAATGACCCTGAGTGGTGACTCTCTTGGGATGATTACGTCATTCCCCATGGCAGTAAAGCCAGTGTTGGACTGACAGTGTACTGGACAAAGGTGCAGTGCCTAAAGAGGCCTGGAACATGCTGGAGGCCGGGGCTCCCAGTACCCCGGTTGAGAGTTAAGTCCCTTGCAAAATATTTTCAAGTTATTCCATTTTACAGAAGGGACAGGTTCTGCTCAAGTCCAGCCTGAACTTAAGCTCAACTTGCTGACAACAGAGGACATGAGCAAAACAAAGAAATTAAAAGAAGACATCAGACCTCACCCTCATGGCCGTTCCCAGAGGGTTATCATGATAAAAGTCACACAACAGTTCCCATGCTGGGGCATACTTCCCTAGCACGACAGTTCACAGAATAAATCACAGGTCTCCTAACATCATAGCCAACTCAGTAGGTGACTAAAATACTCAATGAATCAACCGCCAACAGAGGGCACCCTACTTGGGGTCGCTGGGGTGATCAGGCCCAGAAAGCCAAAGTTGGGGCTCCCAGTGTTGGAGGACTTGACTGTTGAAAGATTTCTTTGTTTCCCGGTTGCAAAGCTCAAAAGGAGACGAAATTGGCCATTGTAACTCTAAGAAAGATGAAAGAGACAGGTCCATTACCTTGAAAATCCCCCCTGAACCTAGGGAAGCATCCTACCTGTTGTTCCTACTGTGGGGTGCCTATAGCAAGGGGTGATGGGGGTGTCCCTCAGAATTGCATCCCTTGGATATCTTCCCTGGTATGCCTGGCAGTAACAGGTGCCTGGTGAACATCTTTCCTATTCTGCCTGGAAGTAATAGGTGCCTGGTGAGTGGTCCCCAAGAGAAAAGGAGAAGTTTAAGAGAGAACATGATGGAGAGAAATAGTGAAGAAGTTTCCGCCACGCTGGGGGACATTCTACCCAATTGTGTATTGGAGCCATTCTCCGAAGAAGGGTTTCCAATACTCAACCAAAGGTTGGAGTTTGGTACTTTCCCTGAACTGCAGTCCCGATTGGGACATTCACACAGTTCAGATCGTCAAGTGCCATGGGACGTATCTCAATCCAGCTTTAGGAATAGAAAACTTCCACGGGAGTCTTGGAGATTGCCAACCATCCTAATGACTTAAATGGCTGACCTATTCCCACGTAAAATTTATATATTAGAGATAGGCTCAGGAAGGAATGGATTAATTCATTCTACATCACTCTTAGGCTTAAGGTACTGATTCTCTTCAAGCTGAATGCCAGATTTGCATCATAGAGTAGCCATGGGCAGCAAACATGAATTCATGCAGCTATTCAAGACAGTTCCTGATGGAGAAGTGAATTTAGATCCATCCTCGAAAAAGAGAGAGGCACAAGGAAGAAAAGGGCACTTACCAGAATTCGAGCTCACAAACCGATGAAGCATGTTCCCCATACGGGCCACAAGATATGATGCATGGTCGGTAAGCTCAAGAGTTGAAAGAAAGATTTCTTGGACCATCAAGGTCTGGCAGTGGTGCTCTTTTATTTTAGACAATGGTACAGGATAGCATGGGGACAGGACTTATGGGCAGTGAAGATCTGCTGCTGCTGCATTGGGGAAGGACCCATGGGTAGTCACAGCTCCTGCTGCTTTCCGGAGTTGAGGTTAAGGACTAATTTTATAAGGCATGGATACGTGACTTATTTTTCCTGGAAAAAGAAAAGATGATGTAAAAAGTCATTAAATGATTTCAGTTCAGATGGGTTCTTGTTATTGTGTGGTCATATAACACTAGATACAAAACTGGCCCCATAGATAGGCATGTAGGTGAGCATGACCTGGGCTTCTCTCACTGGGGCACCTCTAATTCATACCAAAAGAAATTCAACGGGTCATATAGTTCTGCATGTTCACCAGCTAACCTTGGGCTTTCGAGTGGGGGCAGCCTTAATCCACGTCAATCCTCATGGTCTTTCACACCTGTCTCCCATAGATATGCTCATCAGTGTGTTCTCCTTCATTCCAAGTTAGGAATTTTGTATTTCTTTAATCACCATATGTTCTCTAGGCTGATGTGTGAGTGCTTTCGTGATTGTTGGGTTTTGTCTTTGAATTTCCATCGTTCACTTGAAGGAATCATGGTTATCCTGGCCTAGGTCCAACTGAGCACTGAGAACATGAGGTCATCTTGGTTGGTTTGACATTCTGAGATCAGAAACGCCAAATTCTAGTTTGTCCTGGCAACCACCTTATGGACATAATGTTTCCGAGACACATTAGAGAAATATGATGAATTCCTCTCTCCAGGTAAGATATTTTTATGTCTTTTGTTCTGAATTTGGGTAGGCTAGACCTTGACTTCGGATCCTTCATTGTTCCAGTAGATTACGTCTAGATGCTTGTTTACTTTATTTCTGTAGGGTTTGCTAGTTGTTTGGTTTACATCCTCAGCTCTGGCATGTTTATTTTTCGTTAAATATAAGTGTAATGTTCTAATTTTCAGCCAACTGCCTCACATACAGTGTCAAAACACATAATCAATACTCTTCTATGACAAGAGATAGGGGGAGAGAATTTCATTGGGGCCAAACGGAGCATTTTAGCTTTGATGGCAGCCTTCACTTTGGATTGGTGGTTCCCAGAGGGAAAGAAAAAATCCAAAAAGCTGTGCAGATTTACGGCATAAAGCTTTTGAGGCTGAAAGAGATTAGAGAAGGTAAACTTTCAAGGATTGTGAATCTCCTTCAAATGCTTAATGATGCTACAGAAAAGTAGACCATTGCAAACACATTAAGAAGAATACTACAAAGACAACGTGTTCCATGCTAAACTCATGAACCAAGGGAAAATGTTACCTTCTGTGAGGTTACTACTCATTACCTTCACGAATAATCACAGCAGGCCAGCTTCTTCCCAGGTTCAGGCAAAAGATCGGTCCAAAAGTAAAATTCAGGGCCAGTCATGTGTTCTGGTGTGTAAGAGCCCACGTTCCTAGTCTGTGGCCTGGGACTCATGGATTCGCATCACGGGTGCTGATCAGATTAGTAACATCAGGAGAGATAGATTTCATGGTATGGTGCGGGCGGAGATCAAACATAAGTGGAAATTGTGAGCATACCTTATCCATATGCACCAGGAAAACAACATGAAAATATTGCAATCTATGACACATCTGGTAGACTTCTCAAATACAGAACGGAGGAAGTGATGTGACTTGCATAGGTGGAATTGTCGGACTGCACAAGATGACACGATCATTGAACATCAGAGGATTGGCTGGGCAACTTCAACTTGGGAGGGACTCGTGGACTTTTTCTGGGGAAAGTCTACATATTTGGCCATATCCACAAAATGTGACAGATAAAACCAAGGATAAACTTAAAGTAAAAAATTCAGTGTCTAGAGAGAATGTAGTAGACATTTAAAAGTCCAAAGATAAAGTTATAAACAGACAAGAAATCCAGGAAATGGAAAACTATCAGACTGGTATCAGATGGCTCTGAAATACTGTGTGCATGGAAGATGCCGGGACAACTGAGAAGTTTGAGGGTGTTTATGATATCACAGTGAACATGTCACCCAAGATGGCCTCATCTTTATAGTCTGAGGATTGTCCTAGGCTACGTTACTCAAGTGAGAGATACCCAGAAAAGAATTTAAAAACAGAAACCAGCACTAAAACTTGAAGAGTTAGAATTGCCACTGATTAAAGGGATAAGAAAGAAGTCATTGTGAAGAAGCAATAAATAACAGAGAGACAAGCACTGAGTGGAGAACATTGTGATCGTCTCAAGAATATGGGTAGGCCATGCTAATTCAAGCTTGAAACTTGATTTGAAACCAGAGGTGGGACTTGGGTCTTATCAGACCTACGTTGTCCTTCTGCCTTAATCATAATCCAAAATCAAGAATGGTGTCCTGAGGACATTGTAGAGAAGGATCGATGCTTCCCTTCCTATGCCCCTAGCACTCATTGAAGAGAAGTCTCACTTTCCATAGCTCTGGCATTATGGAGGCCCACTGGGTACATGCTAATGTGTCACAATACATCTCTTTGTACCCTTGAAGGACTAGAACCCCGTCATGCGCCAGGTATGTCGCATTGTTTGGCAGGGCTCCAGAAGTGTGCTGAAAAGCACCCTTTTCCAGAGGGCTTCCTTGCTTTGTGAGGGATGCCCTACCAGGCTAGTGTGCTCAGTTTGGCTCCAATGAAATACTCCCCCTATCTCTTGGACTAGAATGATTACTGATGGCGTGTATTGACACCATGTGAAAGGAGGTTGTCTGAAAATTAGAACATTACACTTATCATTATAGAAAAATAAACATGCCATAACTGAGGTTGTAAATCAAACAAATAACACACCTTATAGAAATACAGTAAGCCAGTATCTAGACATAATCTAGTGGAACGTTCAAGGATCGGGGGTCAAGATCGAAACTTCCCAAATCCAGAAATGAGACAGAAAAGTATCTTACCTGGAACGGAATTCATCACATCTGTCTAATTTGTCTCGGGTACATTATGTTCATGAAGAAGGTTAACATGACAACCTAGAATTTGGAGTTTAAGATCTCAGAATGTCAGACCAACCAAGATGAACGCGTGTTCACAGTGCTCATTTTGACCAAGGTTAGCATGGTAAAGATTGTTACAAGTGACCAATGTAAATTCAAAGACAACACCCAACAATGAAAAGCACTCACAGGTAGGCCTATAGAACATAGGGTGGTTAAAGAAATAGAAAATTGATACCTTGGGATGACGGAGAACTGGCGGACAAGCATACCAATGGGGGAAATCTGAGAAAGACCATGATGATTATACTATGGAAAAACAAAATAGGCTCAGAATAGGGAAGGCAAACACAAATAACACCTGAATACTCCACAACGAAAGATGTCAGGCTTTAGACAGACTCTGCTTGAACTTTTGAAAGTCAGAAAGTGACACAAACCAAAAAACTGCAGCGAGGTAAAACCTGGGCTACCTGGAAAGGGTGGGTATGAGACTCCTCCAAACGTCCTATGAAACCCTGTGTCCATGAAGCTTGCCGGGAGAGCAGAGACACAATTATGACAAATTCTCTTACATCACAGTTGACCAAAAATACAAACTGGCTACATCTACTCAGTGCCAGAGTTGGGCTGAAGTAGCCTATTTATGTCACATTCTCCTCAAATGCAAGTTGCCGAGGGAACATGAATGGGGCTGGTCAGTAAAGAATTGGAGAAGTCTGCGCATTCTGCGTCGGCAGCAATGAGTTGGCAGGGTAGAATCCTGGGGGTAAACCTCCACACCGCTGGTACAGCCATTCTGGGGCAGGCGAGGGAGGTAATGTAGAGGCAGATGAGAAGTGACGTTAGACAGGGCCACTCTTCCTCAGCAAATACAGGAGCATTTCCAGCAGATGTGAGCACAGTGATAAATCTCTTTCAAAGGAAACAAATTAAAAGTTGCAAAGAATAGGAAAATTGAACCTCAATAAAAAAGAAAAAGGATGCCAGTAAGAAGAATAAGATACCTAGGAATAACCTCACCCCAACAGGTGAAAGCTCTGTAAATAGAAAACTAGCAAACCTTTGCAGAAAGAAATGGGAGAAGACACAAGGAAGTGGAAGGATATTCCATGCTCTTGAAATGGAAGAATTAACACACTTGAAATGTCCACACCGCATAGAGAAATCTCTTGATTCCATGCAGTGCCAAAGTTGCAACAATATTTCTCACAGAGATAGAAGCGAGTATCCTACAGTTTACATCCAGCAACAAAAGAACCCGAATAGCCAAAGGAATCCTGAGGAAAAAGAACAAAGCTCAATGTATCACACTTGCTGATTTCAACATATAGGATGAAGAAATTGAAATGGAAACAGCGCAGGCTGGGATGCAAAACAAAGAAACAGAACCAAGGAACAGAATCAAGAGCCCAGAGGTATAGGGACACATATATGGACACCCCATTTTCGACCACGGAGCCAAGAGGAGACAGTGGAGAAAGGAAAGTCTCTACAATGAACGGTGTTGGGAAGAGTGCAGAGTCTCATGTAAGACAAGGAGAGTAGACCACGGTGTTACACCAGGCACATACACCAACTCAAAATGGATTAAAGTCTAGAATGTAACACTGGAAACCATGAGACTTCTGGAAGAAAATGTAGGTAACGTGCTCTTTGTCATTTGTCTTAGCCTCATATTTGGAAGAAGCATGTCTGTCTGGGAAAGGGCAATAAAGGAAACAAGAAACAAATGGGACTACATCAAACACAAAAGCTTTTGCATAGCCAAGGAAATCATTGATGCAATGCAAAAACAGCACAACAACTGGGAGAGGATGTTTGCAAGCCACACATTGGTGAAGGGGTGAGTAGCTAAAAGATCCAATAAACTCATACGGCTCCACAAGAAAAAAAAAAACAAGCCCCATTAAAATCTGGGCAAAAGCTGGAAACAGACATTTCTCCCAGGAAGATAGAAAGATGGCCAACAGGCTGTATGAAAACATGTTCATCATCATTAAGTCTCTGGTCAGTGCAAATCTGAAAGGCAATGAGATAGCAGCTCACGGCAGTCAGAATGGCTATAAGGATGAAGACAGGAAACAATAAGTTTCTCAGAGGAGGTGGAGAGTAAAGAAGCCTCCTGCACTGCTGTAGGAATGTGAACTGGTGCAGCCACTATGCAAAGTGGTGTGGAATTGCCTTAGAAATTTCAGAATCCACCTACCATATGATCCGTCTATTCCTCTGTGGCGTATATATCCAAACATCATGGAAACACTAATGCACAGAGATCGATGCACTGCTGTGTTCACCACAGCCTTACTCCCGATATCCAAGACTTGGAAGCGTCCGTGGTGACCATCAAGAGATGAATGGAGAAGGAAGATCGGCTATAGCCACCCGATGGTATAGCTCTCAGCTGTAGGAATGGATGCAGTCCAGCCATTTGTGACCACCAGAATGGCTCCTGAGGGTCTTAGGGGAACTGAAGCAAGCCCCAGGGATAAGGTTGTATACCACAGGATCTCACGTACAAGGAGAAGAGGAAAAACGGAGCAACAAAAAGGTAGGACGTGACATGGGATTGGTAGTTCCCAAAGGGAAATGGATGCGGGGGTCTGAGGGAGAAAGAGTTGATTAGGCACAAGTGTGGGGTGAGAGCCTGTAATTAGGCTTACACTGGTGAAGATGATGTAACCTACACAGAAGTCTAAATCTATGAGATTGTA
Organism: Equus asinus; assembly: GCF_041296235.1. NCBI lineage: Eukaryota > Metazoa > Chordata > Mammalia > Perissodactyla > Equidae > Equus > Equus asinus. The sequence continues at coordinate 12,397,204 of NC_091813.1, read as the reverse complement.
GAGGTGAAAAGCTATAGGATGTTATAATGCTGGGTTACAGCAATCAATTCACATAAGATCAAAACTCCAAAGAGGGGTGCAGATTTACGGCCTAAGCTTTGGAGGCTGAAAGAGATTAGAGAAGATGAACTTCCAAGGATTGGTAAGCACCTCCAAATGCTTAATGATGCTACAGAAAGGTAGACCTTAGCAAAGTGATGAAGCGGAATACTAGCAAGAGAAAATGCTCGGTGCTAAACTCATCAACCAAAGGTAAATGTTATGGTCACTCATGTTACTACTGATTCCCTACACGAACGATCGAAGAAGGCCAACATCCTCCCAAGTTCAGGCCAAAGGTTGGTCCAGAAGTCCAATTCATTGGCGGACCTGTGATGTAGCAGGTAAGTGCCCATGTTCCGCTTGGGAGGCCTGAGCTTCACAGGATAGCACCACGGTTGTGGATCAGATTACTAGCATTAGGAAATCCAGATTTCATGGTCTGGTGGGCACAGAGATCATAAAGAAGTAGAAATGGTGAGGGAAACTGAGCAATACGCACCAGAAAAAAACAATGTGAATATTACAATCTATGAACGCCTCAGCTACACTTCCCCAAATGACAAAGGAAGGAAACATGTGACTTGCCTGGTGGAATTGTCAGACTGCTAGGAGATGACACGATAAGTGTGCATCAGGGAATTGCCTGGGCAACTTCAACTTGGGAGGGAGTCCATGACTTTCTCTGGGGAAAGTCCACCCATTTCACCATATCCACAAAAGATAAGAGATAAAATCTTTGATAATCGTAACGGAAAAAGACTGGTGTGTAGAGGGAATGTAGTAGACCTTTCAAAGTTCGAGGAGACATTTAGAAACCGACAAGAAATCCAGAACAAGGAAAACTATCCTACCTGGAAATGGGGAGTGGTCAGACTGGTACGCGATGGCTCTGAAATACTGTGTGCATGGAGGTTGTCAGGACAACTTAGAATTCTGAGGGTGTTTATGAACATGTCACCCAAGATGGCCACATCTATACAGTCCGAAGATTGGCCATTGTGTGGCTATAGATCGTCTTCCTTCTCCATTCGTCACTTGATGGGCACCACGTAGGCTTCCAAGTCTTGGATATTGTGAGTAAGGCTGTGGTGAACACAGTGGTGCATGGATCTCTGAGCATTAGCGTTTCCAAGTTCTTTGGATATATATGCCACAGAGGAATAGCTGGATCACATGGTAGATGGATTCTGAAAATTCTAAGGCAATTCCACAGCACTTTGGGTAGTGGCTGCACCTGATTACACTCCCCCCAGCAGTGCAGGAAGCTTCCCTTCTCTCCACCTCCTCTCCAAGACTTGTTGTTCCCTGTCTTCATCCCTATAGCCATTCTGACCACTGTGAGCTGCTATCTCATTGCCGTTCGTATTTGCATTGCCAAAGACTTAATGATGATGAACATGTTTTCATACAGCCTGTTGGCCATCTTTTATCTTCCTGGGAGAAATATTTCTTTCCATCTTTTGCCCACCTTTTATGGGGATCGTTGTTTTTTTACTCTGGAGACATATGAGTTCATTGGATATTTTGGGTAATCATCCCTTCTCCGATGTGTGGTTTGCAAACATCCACTCGCAGTTGTTGTGCTGTCTTTGCATTGAGTCGATGGAGTCGTTGGCTGTTCAGAAGCTTCTGCGTTGGATGGAGTCCTGCTTGTTTCTTGTTTCCTTTGTTGCCCTTGCCCAGTCACACATGCTTCTTCCAAATAATCGGCTAAGCCAGATGGCAAAATGCAAGCTGCCTGCGTTTTCTCCTAGAAGTTGCATGGTTTCAAGTCTTCCATTCAAGGCCTTAATCCATTTTGAGGTGGTGTGTGTGGCTGGTGTAACATCATGGTCCACTCTCATTGTGTTACATGTGGCTGTGCAGTTTTCCCAGCACCGTTTCTTCTCGAGACTCTCCTTTCTCTGTTGTCTCCTCTTGGCTCCTTGGTCTAAACTGGGCTGTCAATATATGTGGGAGTTGACCTCTGGGTTCTCGATTCTGTTCCTTGTGTCTGTGTGCCTCTTTTTGTGGCCAGCCTTTGCCGTTTCGGTACCTAGGAGTTCATCCTATATGTGGAAATTCGAAAATGTGGTACTTGCTGAGTTGTTCGTTTTCCTCAGGATTACTTTGGCCGTTCCTGCTCCTTTGTTGCTGGATAGAAACTTTAGGATTCTCTCTTCTATTCCTGTGGGAAAGATTGCTGAAACTTCGATGGGGCTTGCGTGGAATCCAGAGATTGCTTTATCCAATATGGACGTTTCAAGTGTGTTCGTTCTTCCGTTCAAAGAGCGTGGAATAGACTTCCGTTTCCTTGTGTCTTCTTTAATTTCTTTCCGCAAAGCTTTCCAGTTTGTTGGTCCTTGTTTGTCTCTTCTCCTTGTAAGTGAGCTCCTACGGTATTTGAGTTTCTCCCTGCGAGCTGTTTCACTTCCAATGAAACCCTCAAGAACCATCCTTCTGGTCACTAATGGCTGGATTCTCTCTTTTGTTATGGCTCAGAGATATGCCATTGTGTTCATAAAGCCCAGCTTCCTTCTCCAATCTTCTTTCTCTATTCGTCCTTCTGCCTTGATGGGCATCAGGGCGGCTTCCAAGTCTTGGATAACGGGAGTAAGGCCAGGGTGAACACAGGGGTGCACGTATATCGGTGCAAGACTTTTTCGAAGGTCTTTTGAGAAACACGCCACTGCATAATAGCTGGATCATATGGTAGATGGATTCTGACATATCTGAGGCAATTCCACACTGATTTGCGTCATGGCTGCACCAGCTTACACTCACAGCAGCACTGTACGAGTCTTCCCATCTCTGCAGCTCCTCTCTGACACTTGTTTCCTGACTTTTTACCTATAGTCATTCAGACCACATTGAGCTGCTATCTCACTGCCATTTGGATTTCAATTGCCCTGAGTCTTAATGATGATTAACATGTTTTCATACACCTGTTGGCCATCTCTATATCTTCTTGGGTGAAATCTCTATTTCCACCTACTGCCCAGGTTTTAATGGGCTTATTTTTTTCTCTCTTGTGGACCCATATGAGTTCACTGCATCTTTTGGCTATTCACCCGTTCACCGATATGTGGTGTTCAAACATCCTCTCCCAGTGGTTGTACTGTCTTTGCATTGAGTCGATGGTTTCCTTGGCTGGGCTGAAGCTTTTGCATTTGATGTAGTCCCATTTGTTTCTTGTTTCCGTTGTTGCCCTTGCCTAAGCAGACCTGCATCTTACTAACAGGAGGCTAAGACAGATGTCAAATAGTATGCTGCCTAGTTTTCCTTACAGAAGTCTCGTGGTTTGCAGTCTTACATTCAAAACTTTAATCCATTTTGAGTTGGTGTTTGTGCCTGGTGTAACACCGTGGTCTACTCTCCTTGTTTTACATGGGGCTCTGCAGTCGTCCCAGCACCGTTTATTGTAGAGACTTTCCTTTCTCCACTGTCTCCTCTTGGTTCCGTGGTCGAAAATGGGCTGTCCATGTATGTGTGTGTATACCGCTGGGCTCTCGATTGTGTTCCATGGTTCTGCGTGTCTGTTTTCATCCCAGCCTGTGCCGTTTCCAATCCTATTTCTTCATCCTATATGTTGAAATCAGAAAGTGTGATACATTGAGCTTTGTTCGTTTTCCTCAGGATTCCTTTGGCCATTCATGGTCTTTTGTTGCTGGATGTAAATTTTAGGATGCTCACTTCTATCTCTGTGAGAAATATAGCTGCAACTTTGCCTGGGACTTCATGTAATCTAGAGATTGCTTTATCCGGAGTGGAGGTTTCCAGTGTGTTAATTCTTCCATTTCAAGAGCATGGAATATACTTCTGCTTCCTTGTGTCTTCTCCCATTTCTTTCCACAAGGTTTGCTAGTTTTCGATTTACCGAGCTTTCACCTGTTGGGGCGAGGTTATTCCTAGGTATCTAAATCTTCTCACTGGCATTTTTTTTTTGAGGTTCAATTTTCCTATTCTTTGCAACTTTTAATTTGCTTCCTTTTGACAGAAGTTTATCGCTGTTCTCACATCTGATGACAGTGCTCCTGTATTTGCTAAGGAAGAGTGGCCCTGTCTATCGTCACTTCTCATCTGCCTCTACACTCCTTCCCACGCCTGCCACAGAATGGTTTGGCCAGCGGTGAAGAGGTTTACCCCCAGTATTCCACCCTGTCAACTCCAGGCTTCCGACCCAGAATGCACAGACTTCCCCAATTCTCCACTGGCCGGCCCCTTTCATATTCCCTTGGCAGCCTGAAGTTCAGTATAATGTGACTTAAATATGCTACTTCTTCCCAAGTCTGGCACTGAGTAGACGTAGCCAGTTTGCATTTTTGGTCAACTGCGAAGTCAAACAATTTGTCAAAATTGTGTCTCTGCTGTCCCGGCAAGCTTCATGGACACAGTGTTTCTGAGCACGTTTGGAGCAGTCTCATTCTCACCCTTTCCAGGTATCCCAGGTTTTACCTCACTGCGGTTTTTTGGTTTGTGACACTTTCTGACTTTCAAAAGTTCAAGCATAGTCTGTCTAAAGTCTGACATCTTTTGTTGTGGATTATTCAGGTGTGATTTGTGTTTGCTTTCCCTTTTCTGAGCCCATTTTGCTTTCCATAGTATAATCATCATGGTCTTTCTCAGATTTCTCCCTATGGTATGCTTGTCAGTCAGTTCTCCTTCATCCCAAGGTATCAATTTTCTATTTCTACAATCACCCTATGTTCTATAGGCCTACCTGTGAGTGCTTTTCATTGTTGGGTGTTGTCTTTGAATTTACATTGGTCACTTGTTGCAATCTTTATCATGCTAGCCTAAGTCAAAGTGAGCTTGAGAACACGTGGTGATCTTGCTTGGTCTTACCTCCTGAGATCTTAAACTCCAAACCATAGGTAGTCATGGCAACCTCCTTCATGAACATAATGTATCTGAGACAAATTAGACGAATCTGATGAATCCGCTTCAGGGAAGGTACTTTTCTGTTTCATTCCTGGATTTGGGAAGTTTCGAACTTGACCACCGATCGTTGAACGTTCCCTTAGACTACGTGTAGATATTGGTTTACTTTATTTCTATAGGGTGTGTTGTTTGTTTGATGTACATCCTCAGATCTGGCATGTTTATTTTTCTATAAAGATAATGGTAATGTTCTAATTTTGAGCCAACCTCCTTACATATGGTGTCAATACACGTTATCAATAATCATTCTACTCCAAGAGATAGGGGGAGAGTATTTCATTGGAGCCAAAGTGAACACACTAGCCTGGCAGTGCAGCCCTCACAAAGCGACGAAGCCATCTGGAAAAGGGTGTTTCTCAGCGCACTTCTGGGGCCCTGCCAAAAGATGAGGCATACTAGAAGCATGACAGGGTTCCATTCCTTCATGGGTTCCAAGAGATGTATTGTGACACATTAGCATGTACCCAGTTGGCCTCCGTAATGCCAGAGCTATGGAAAGTGAGACTTCTCCTCAATTAATGCTAGAGGCAAAGGGAAGGAGGCATCAATCCTTCTCTACAATGTCCTCAGGACACCATTCTTGATTTTGGATTATGATTAAGGCAGGAGAATTTGTACGTCTGATAAGCCCCAAGTCCAGCCTCTGGTTTCAAATCAAGTTTCAAGCTTGAATCAGCATGGCCTCGCCATATACTTGAATAGATGACAATGGTCTCCACTCAGTGCTTGTCCCTGTATTATTGCTTCATCACGATGACTTCTTTCTTACCCATTTAATCAACGTCTATTCTATCTCTTCAAGTTTCAGTGCTTGGTTTCTGTTTTTAAATTCTTTTCTGGGTATCTCTCACTTGAGTATCATATCCCAGGATAATCCTCAGACTATAAAGATGAGGGCATCTTGGGTGACAGGTTCACTGTGGTGTCATAAACACCCTCAAACTTCTAAGTTGTCCCGGCGTCTTCCTTGCACACAGTGTTTCAGAGCCATCTCATACCAGTCTGATAGTTTTCCATTTCCTGGATTTCTTGTCAGTTTCTAACTTTATCCTTGAACGTTTAAATGTCTAGTACATTCTCTCTAGACACTGGTTTCTTTATTTTAAGTTTATCCTGGGTTTTATCTGTTACATTTTGCGGATATGGCCGAGTGTTTAGACTTTCCCCAGTGAAAGTCTTGGAGTCCCTCCCAAGTGGAAGCTGCCCAGGCAATCCTCTGACGTGCAATGATCGTGTCATCTCATGCAGGCTGACAATTCCACCTATGCAGGTCACATCACTTTCTTCCCTCTGTATTTAGGGAAGTGTACCAGATGTGTCATAGATTGCAATATTTTCATGTTTTATTCCTGCTGCATATCTATAAGGTATGCTCACAATTTCCACTTATTTATGATCTCTGTCTGCACCATACCATGAAACCTATCTTTCCTAATGTTACTAATGTGATCCGTACATGTCATACGAATCCATGAATCCCAGGCCTCCCACTAGTAACATGGACTCTTACACACCAGAACACATGGCTGGCCCTGAATTTTACTTTGGGACCAATTTTTTGCCTGAACTTGGGAAGAAGCTGGCCTGCTGTGATTATTCATGAAGGTAATTAGTAGTAACCTCATAGACGGTAACATTTTCCCTTGGTTCATGAGTTTAGCACGGAACACGTTCTCTTCATAGTAGTCCTCTTAATCTATTTGAAATGGTCTACCTTTCTGTATCATCATTAAGCATTTGGAGGAGATTCACAATCCTTGGAAGTTTATTTTCTCTAATGTCTTTCAGCCTCAAAAGCTTTTTGCCACAAATCTGCATGCCTTTTTGGATTTTTTCTTTCCCTCTGGGAACCTCACATCCAAAGTGAAGGCTGTCATCCAAAGCTAGAATGCTCAGTGGCCCCAGTGCAATTCTCTCCCCCGATGTATTGCCATAGAAGAGTATTGATTATGTGTTTTGACACCATAATGAGGAAGTTGGCTGAAAATTACAACATTACCCTTATGTTTAATGACAAATAAACATGCCAGAGCAGAGGATGTAAATCAAACAACTAACAAATCCTACAGAAATAAAGTAAACCAGTATCTAGACATAATCTACCTGAACGATCAGGGATCTGGACTCAAGTTCGAGCCTTCCAAAATTCAGAAAATAGACATAAAAATATCTTACCTGGAGAGAGGAATTCATCAGATTTGTCTAATTTGTCTCGGAAAGATTATGTCCATAAGGTGGTTGCCAGGACAACCTAGAATTTGGCGTTTCTGATCTCAGAATGTCAAACCAACAAACATGACCACGTGTTCTCAGTGCTCAGTTGGACCTAGGCTAGCTTAGCAAAGATTCCTTCAAGTTAACGATTGAAATTCAAAGACAATACCCAACAATCAGGAAATCACTCATACATCAGGCTGGAGAACATATGGTGATGAAAGAAATACAAAATTAATAACTTGAATGAAGGAGAATGGACTGATAAGCATATCGATGGGAGATAGCTGAGAAAGCCCATGACGATTGATGTGGATTAAGGATGCCCCAGCTCTAAAAGCCCAAGGTTACCTGGCCTACATGCCAAACTACATGACGCGGTGAATCATTTTTTGGTATGAATTAGAGGCGCCCCAGTGAGAGAAGCCCAGGTCATGCTCACCTACATGCCTATCTATATGGCCAGATTCGTATCTAATGTTATCCGACCACACAATAACCAGACCCCAAATGAACTGGAATCATTTCATGACATTTTACTCATCTTTTCTTTTTCCAGCAAAAGTAAGTCACGTAACTATGCTTATAAAATTAGCACTTACCCTGTACTCAGGGCAGCAGCAGGAGCTGTGACTGCCCATGGGTCCTGTCCATGCAGCAACTCTTTAGTGTCCATGGGTCCTGTCCCCATGCTATCCTGTACCGTTCTCTAAATAAAAGAGCATCACTGCCAGACCTTGAGAGTCCAACAAATCTTTCTTTTGACTCTTCAGTTCGCCAACCCCGCATCCTATCTTGTGGCCCGTACGGGGATTTTGCTTCATCGGTTTGTGAGCTTGACTTCTGGTAAATGCCCTTTCCTTCCTTGTGCCTCTCTCCTTTTCGAGGATGGATCTAAATTCACTTCTCCATCAGGAACTTTCTTGGATAGCTGTATGAATCCACGTTTGCTGCCCATGGCTACTCTGTGGGGCAAATCATGGCATTCGGCTTGAAGAGAATCAGTACCTTAAGCCTAAGGGTGATGTAGAATGAATTAATCCGTTCCTTCCTGACTCTATCGCTGATATATAAATTTTACGTGGGCACGGGTTGGCCACTTAAGTCATTAGGATGGTCGGGAATCTGCAAGACTCCCGTGGAAGGTTTCTTTTCCTAAGGCTGTATTGGGCTACCTCCCATGGCACCTGACCATGCTCTGAACTGTGTGAATGTCCCAATTGGGAGTCCAGTTCAAGGCAAGTAAGAAAGTCTAACCTTTGGTTGAGTATGGAAAACCCTTCTCGGAGAATGGCTCCAACACGCAATTGGGTAGAATGTCCCCCAAAGCGGCGGAAAGTTCCTCACTATTTTTCTCTATCCTGTTCTCTCTTAAACTTCTCCTTTTCTCTCAGGGACCATTCACCAGGCACCTATTGCTGCCAGGCAGAATAGGAAAGATGTTCACCAGGCACCTGTTACTGCCAGGCATCCGAGGGAAGGTACACAAGGGATGCAATGCTGGTGGAGTTCCCCATCACCCATTGCTATAGGAACCCCACATTAGGAACGACAGGTGGGATGCTGCCCTAGGTTCACAGGGGATTTTCAAGGAAATGGACGTGTCTCTTTCATCTTTGTTAGAGTTACACGGGCCATTTTCATCTCCTTTTGAGCTTTGCAACCGGAAAACAGAAGAATCTTTGAAGAGTGAAGGCCTCCACGCCTGGGAACCCCAACTTTGGCTTTCTACCCTGATCACCACGGCAACACCAAGTAGGGTGCCCTTTTTTGGCAGATGACTGATTGAGGATTTTAGTCACCTACTGAGTTGGCTATGTGGGTAGCAGACCTGTGATTTATTCTGTGAACTGTCGTGCTAGGGAAGTGTGCCCCAGCACGGGAACTGTTGTGTGACTCTTATCTTGAGAACCCTCTGGGAGTGGCCATGAGGGTGAGGTCTGGTGTCTTCTTTTCCTTTCTTTGTTTTGCTCATCATGTAGTCTGTTGTCACCAAGTCGAGCTTAAGTTCAGGCTGAACCTGACCAGAACCTGGACCTTCTGTAAAATCGAAAAACTTGAAAACATTTTGCAAGGGACTTAACTCTCAACCCGGCTGCTGGGAGCCCTGACCTCCAGCCGGTTCCCGGCTTCTGTGGGCACTGCACCCTTTTCCAGTCCACTGTCAGTCAGACACTGGCTTTACTGCCATGGGGAATGCCGTAAGCATCCTCAGAGACTCACCACTCAGAATCCTTCTAACTAATTAGAAACACTTTCAATTGTATGGGTGATGCCCCAGAAACTCCAACTAGGAGAAAATCTGCGATTTTTCTCTGTGCCTTTCTGGTGCAGTTGGACAGGTGGATCAACCTAAAAGGACCTTCAAGTTACAGTCCAGTTTCTGGTAAATAAAGAGCAACTGTCCTTACAAAATCCTTGCAAGACTGGAAAGACAGCTCTAGAGGCAGTTCAGATTCCACCTAGTTCCTTTATCATGAAAAAGATTATCATCCTCCCTCTCCAGGAACTACTGTCCAGTCCATCACTCATTCTTAAGACTGAAAAACAAAAAAGGAGGGGAAAGGTAAATGAACATAAGTGTGTCTTTGCCAAAAGTCTAGCATGTCAAAGGTCTTCTCCATAAGTATTAGTAAAAAGGCTCAAAACAAAGTTTGGATTCATAACTTGTGAGCTCAATATTATTGTTCCTGACTCACAGCAGTAGTTTTTAAAAGGATGGTTGTACAGTCTCTCTGTAGGTGTGTCTATGTGTATGTTATAGGTGTGATACTTTTATCCTGGATGCTATGGCCAAAATTAAGATTTCTGTTTAGTTGGCTTAAAGTAAGTGCTTTATTAAATTCTAAATGTAGTAGAAATTAACTCAGTGCCTTTCAAAGTAAACGAGATGTGAATTAACCTATGTTAAATGAAAACTTGTTTAAGTTTGTTGGTTTGATTGAAAATAGTCTTCTTGTCAGAGTTGTCGGTATTTGCATAGTATGCAGGCATTCATCCTGGGTTTACTAGTCACATAAGTTCACGTTGTCTGTTAAATTTGTCAGCAAAATAATAGCTGTAAACGATGACCAGTTTTTTCAAATGCCTCATGAGGTTTCCGTAGGTAATCTGAACATAATTGTCGGAAAAAAAATGGTTTAAATACATAAAACTCACAATAACTTTTACAGTCTGTATACTTGGGGAAAAAAACAGCTTCGAAATTCTTTTTGGTAACAATCTTGAGTTTTGCCAAGTTAAGTTAAATGATAAAAATCTGAATACCTGGGTCATTTTTGGATAGGATGAAACACTGAAACATTATTAATAAACATAGCTAAGTTATCTGATTTTGGCTTCTTAGTGAAGAGGCTAAAAGCGTTTGGGTGTATTAAGAAGCATGCCTTGTGTTTTGTTGTAAAGTACCACGTTTCTAAATTTATGAAGTGTTTAGAATGCTGATATAAAAGACAATTCATAATAGTTTACATTTTTAGTGTTTACTAGGTCTGTTAAGGTTTAAATGTTCTAATTAACCTATGGAATTAAAGCTACTGGAAATTAATAAGTAAAAGAGCTGTGTATTCAAGGAAGTTAAAATGGATGTTTTCAGTAAAAAAGGTATAAAGAATGGAAATATTTTTGTTTGATAGGTTAAGAAACATAAATTTGTCCTGATGTACTAGAAAGGAAAAAGAAAGACTTTGGGACAAAGTTGTAGAATGCTTGTGAAGGAGAAATTCTGAAAGGAGTTTTATGCCTGGTCAAGTAGACTAAAGTAAGTTCAATTAAGTGCATGAGTTTGAATGTTAAAAATAAGTACGTGCAGAAATTCAAATTTGCTTTTCTGTGAAAGGATACATTTTCTTGAACTTTGGATCTGCTCTTGATAAAGAGGTTATAAAAGCTATTCCTTTGAGTAATTCTACCTAAGAGACAAATCTGTTTTGTGAAAATAATGAGTGAGGTCACTCTTAAGATTTTTCACCCTTTCTGTTATCACTTTGAATAGATACCTGAGCATTGTTTCACAGTGAGTGTTGTTTCCTATTTGAAGAAGCATTTTAAAAACTTTGGGTATGTTTTGACAAGTTTCTCCCTCAAAAATATTCAAATCCTGAATGAAGGCTTTCTTTTGACCTGGTAGACAGAAGAAAAATTACTCTGAGGATTTTCAGAGGGCCCCTGAGTCGTCTCAAAGAAATTTTCTCTCTCTCTTCCTATAAGGAGGAAAATACCAAACTAACTAGGCTTATTTGGTCTATTAAATTACATGGAAAACATTGGGAAATAAATGAAGATAGACTTTCTTAGGTGGTATTAGATGGGTAAATGTTATTAATATAGATGTCTTAAAATTATATGGCATTCTTAAGATTCTGATCTGTCCTGGTTATCAGTCATAAGTCCAATTATTATCTGGAAGTGTTATATGTCACAGAAGTAGCCAATTTTCTTTGGCAATTGCCGTTTGGAGTCCTTTGTCCATTTGCAGATAGCTGTTGTTTTACTCTGATGCTTTTTTCTTTTGCAAATATCTTTCATCTTCTGAGAAATTCCTGGAAAGGATTCTGACACAGAGGTTCTAAACTACACGTTTCTGATAAACTTTCAGATTGTAAAACTGAGCTGAGTAAGAAATTACAGAATTCTACCAGAAACTAAGTTCATCCATCTGCTGACAGAAGATTCAGCTCAAGACTTGATTATACAGGACTGTGTGAACTGATGAGGATGATTATAATTTTTTAGGACATCTGTTTGAAATATTGTTGAGTTTTGATGTGTTGTTTTGTTCTCTCACAATAAGGAAATATTTTTTCTTTTCTCTTATGCTAACTTTGACTTACAGCCGTTTGGTGAAATTATGCCTTTATGAGAAAAACTGAAACATTTATCTTTTTCTCCCTACCTTATCCCTCGAGAATTTGGAAACCCTTTGTGACCGAGTATGGTTATGTAGTGGCAATATTTGCATAAGTTCCATAAGAATCTGTTCTCCTTATAACAGGACACATTGCTTATACTACCAAGGCTTTGACTGGAATGTCATATTTGAAACACACAGGCTCAGATATGACAAGACAGCATTTCAGGAACAAAGATTGGACTTTCTGGAATACAGCCGCTTGGAAACATGGGCCTGGTACCTTGTTTACAAAGATTCTGGCAATCATACCCAGTAAGTAAGGAAGCTTGCTTATCTGACAGGTGTAAGGAACTCTGAATATTTTGGGGGACCTCAAAGAGAACACCACTCAAATCTGTAAGTACTGCAGGCCAAATCTGATGGCAAGTCCTTGGCTTGGCTTTTCTGGCCTTGCAAGGCCTTCACAGTTGAATCTGAGATTCCTCATAAAAAAGTCCAGCAAAGCAGATTTTAAAAAGCCTGTATAAGCAATTACTATTCTTGTTCCTCTTATGTAAATAATTGGAGCAAGTTGTATTGAAGCTACACTTTATCTGCAAACCAGTTCATCCTAATTTGGCTATCTTTTGTAAAAATGAGGGTGATTTAAGAGAGAAAAAATACGTTTATGTAGAAGCTATAGTAGGTATTCCTGGATATTAGATTCTAGCTGTTTTCTTTTACAAGATTCATCTATTGCTAATCGTAATGTCTCCTTGTGGCCATCTATCTCTGACACCTGGGAGTTCCCTGGCCACCATAAAACATTTTCCTTCAATACTACTGCCCGAATACTAAATAGATTTGCTTTGTCACAGGTGGATCCTAAACAACATGTTCCAAATTTAAAGTCCCCAGCTTATCAAGACACAGGATGGACCATATCAAATTTGGAATGAATATATTTGGTTCACTCCTACTAGTGGTCAACCCAGTAAAAGATCATTCTCTGTTGGGAACAAACCAATCACACCTGTGATACATGGCCTAATAGCACTTGACTTATGGGGAAAATTCCCTGTTATTTGTGTTCTCGTATCATAGCCTTAAAAAAAATATTGACTGGTCTGGGACTGACTGGGATAGACGGCCCAGCACGTTTTGGTTAGCCCCTAATGGTGCTCAGTGTTGATGTGGGTCCATTTTATGGCCTTGGCTGCCACCTGGATGGATTGGATGATGCACCCTAGGCTTTGTCTGCATGCAAGGTAGAACTACATTTAATATATCTCCTCCTGCTAACCTACCCAACTGCAACAGCGCTGGACCAGCTGTGTCTTCCACTGGTATTTCCATCTTTACTCAATTATCCTTCACCAATTAGGAATTGAAAATGCTGTCTTGCACATGGAAGTCCTAATCAAATTCAGTAGGAAGGCATTAAATGACGCACAACATAGCATTTCGCTGCTCAATTTAGAAGTATCCCAAATGTGTAAGGCAGTTCTCCAAATCCAAATGGCACTGGATGTCTTGACAGCAGCACAAGGGGGCACCTGTGCCGTTATAAAAAGTGAATGTTTTGCCTATATTCTTGACTACCATCAAAATATTTCTGGCTTCCTATCCCAACCACCAAATTAAATCCATGTCTGACCAACCCTAACTCTAAACGATTGGTTGAACTCCCAGTCAGTACCAGGTTTCTGCACTACTTCAAAACCTTATTCATTGGGTTAAACATACTGCTTGTATTTCTACTTGTAGTTTGTTGTCTGTTTCGTTGTTTGTCTTCTGCATGCCAAAATATTTCACCTCTTGGAGCACATCTCGTCAAATGATTCTCTCCTCTCCAGGGGCTCTGTATAACTTAGCCTTGGACTCCACAGGTGAAGACTTCTGGTCCACTGAACTTCTACCTGTGCCTATGGCCCCATTTAGGGACACCTCTACAACATTGTACAGCCAGAAGTATTTACAGAAGAGTGAACATCGTCCATATCCCCAAATATTTCCGGTCCAAGTGGGTTCGAGGGGGGTTATGTCGTGGATTGAGGCTGCTCCAGCTAGAAAAGCCCAAGGTGACCTGGCCTACATGCCAATCTATATGACCCGGTGGATTTTTTGTTGATATGAATTAGGGCTGTCCCATGGAGAGCATCTCAGGGCATACTAACCTACATGGTAATATATATGGGCAGATTCGTATCTAAAGTTATGTGACCGCAAAATAACCAGACCCCATCTGCACTGAAATCATTTAAAGACATTGAACATCATTTCTTTTTCCAGTAAAAACAAGTCATGTACCCATGCCTTATAAAATTATCACTAACCCTCAACTGAGGGATGCAGCATTAGCTCTGACTGCTCATGGGTCCCATCCCCAGGGAGCAGCAGCAGCTCTTCACTGCCCATGGGTCCTGTCCCCATGCCATCCCGTACTATTCTCTAAATAAAAGAGCACCAATGCCAGACCTTGAGAGTCCAAGAAATCTTATATTTGAGTCTTCAGCTCGCCGAGCCCATATCAACAATTATACCATGGAAAAGAGAAAACGGTCACAGAAAATGGAAGGCACACAGAAATCACATCTGAATAATCCACAATGAAACAATTAAATTTTAGTCATACTCTGAACGTTCGAAAGTCAGAGAAAGTCACATCCACAAAAACTGGAGCAAATGTCAAACTTAGGCTAATTGGTAAAGGTGAGTTATCACACTGCAAACATCGGGCTCTGAAAACCTGTGTCAATGAAGTGTGCCAGGACAGCAGAGACAGAATTCTGACAAATCTTCTGACATCACAGTGGAGAAGAAAAATAAACTGGCCTCATCTACACAGTGCCACATTTGGCCCAAGTAGCCCATTCAAGTCACATTCCACTCAACTGCAGGTTGCCAATGGAACATGAAAGGTGCCGGCCAGTGGTGTAGTGGTGAACACTGCACGTTGTGGTCAGCAGCCCTGGGCAGGCCATGCGGAATCCTGGGGGTGAACCTCATCACAGCTGGTCCAGCCATTCTGGGGCAGGCGTCTGAGGTAGTGTAGAGGCAGATGGGAAGCAACGTCAGACAGCGTCAATCTTCCTCAGAAAGTACAGCAGCATCGCCAGCAGATGTGAGCACAGCCATGAACATCTGCCAAAACAAAACCAATGAAAAGTTGCATAGGATAGAAAAAACCTCAGAAAGAAAAAACATGCACGTAAGAACAATAGGATTTCTAGGAATTAGCTTAGACAAACAGGTGCAAGCAATGGAAACCGAAAACTAGCAAAGCTTTGGCGAAAGCAATTCCAGAAGACACAAGCAAACGGAAGGGTATTCCATGCTCTAGGAATGTAAGAACTAAAACAACTGAAATGGCCGTAAAGGATAAATCAATCTCTAGATTCCATGCAATCCCAGTCAAAGTTGCAGCAATCTTTCCCACGGAAATAGAAGAGAGAATCCTAAAGTCTCTATACAGCAACAAGAACCCTGAATACCCAAAGGAATCCCGAGGACAAAAGCAGGACGAACAAAGCAGGATGTAAAACACTTTCTGATTCCAACATGTAGGACGAAGAGCTAGGTACCGAAACATAGCCTGCTCCCAAAAATAGGCACACAGACCAATGGAACAGAATCCAGAGCCCAGAGGTCAACTCGCCCATATATGAACAACTCATTTGCAACGAGGAAGGCAAGAGGAGACAGTGGAGAAAGGAGAGTCTGTAAAAGAAACGGTGCTGGGAAGCCTGCACAGCCACATGTAACACAATGAGAGTAGACCATGATGTTACACCAGGCACACACCCACCTCGAAATGGATTAAACCCTTCAACTTAAGACTTGAAGCCGTGAAACTTCTAGAATAAAACCCAGGGAGCTTGCTCTTTGCCATCTGGCGTAGCCGCCTATTTGGAAGAAGCATGTGTGACTAGTCAAGGTCAACAATGGAAACAAGAAACAAACGGGACTCCATCCAATGCAGTAGGTTCTGTCCAGCCAAGGAAACCGTCGACTCAATGCAAGGACAGCACAACAGCAGGAAGAGAATATTTCAAACCACACATCGGAGAAGGGCTGAATAGCCAAAAGATCCAATGACCTCACACGTCTCGACAAGAGAAAAAACAACAAGCCCATTAAAACCTGGGCAAAAGATGGAAACAGAGATTTACACCAAGAAGACAGAAAGGTTGCCAACAGCTTTATGAACTCATGTTCATCATCATTGAGTCTAAGGCCAATGCAAATCCAAACGGCAATGAGATAGCAGCTCACTGTGGTCAGAATGGCTATAAAGAACAAGACAGGAAACAACAAGTGTCGGAGGGGAGGCGGAGAGAAGGGAAGAGTTCTGCACCGCTGGTGGGAGTGCAAACCGGTGAAGGCACTAGGCATAGCCTTGTGGAATTGCCTCAGAAATTTCAAAATACATCTACCATATGGTCCAGCTATTCCTCTGCGGCGTGTTTATCCAAAGAAATTGGGAACACTACTGCACAGAGATCCGTGCAGCGCTGTGTTCACCACAGCCTTCCTCCCGATATGCAAGACATGGAAGTTCCTCTGGTGCCCATCAAGGGACCCATGGAGAGGGAAGGTGGGCCATATCCACACAATGGCCTAGCACTCAGCTGTAAGAAAGGGTGCAGTCCAGCCATTTGTGACACCAGAATGGCTCCTGCGGGTATGAGGGGAACTGAAACAACCCCCGGGGAGAATGTCAAATACCATAGGATCTCACTTACAAGGAGAAGATTAAAATAGGGACCAAGAAACATGTAGAACATGACATGGGATTGGTGGTTCCCAGAGGTAACGGGTGGGAGGGGACGGTGGGAGAAAGAGATGTTTAGGCACAATTTTGTAGTGTGGGCCTGTAATTAGCCTTACAGTGGGGAAGATGATGTACCATACACAGAAGTCTAAATCTATGAGGATGTAAATCTGAAAGCTATAGGATGTTATAATGAAGGGTTAGGGAAATCAATTCACCTAAAATCAAAACTCCTTAAATGCAAGCAGGTTTATGGCATAAAGATTGCAGGCTGAAAGAATTTAGAGAAGATGAACTTCCAAGGATTGATAATCACCTCCAAATGCTTAACGATGCTACAGAAAATTAGACCATTGCAAAGAGATGAAGAGGAAGACAACCAACACAGCACGTTCTGTGCTAAACTCATGAGCCAACGGAAAATGTTACCGTCCACGATGTTTTTACTAATTACATTTATGAATAATCAATGCAGGCCAACATCTTCCCAAGTTCAAGCCAAAGGTTGGTCCAAAAGTCCAATTCAGGTCCGGCACTGTAGTGTAGCTGGTAAGTGCCCATGTTTCACTGGGGCGGCCTAGGCTTGGCAGGGTGGCATCACGGGTCTGGATCAGATTAGGAGCAGTAGGAAATATGGATTTCAAGGTATGGTGCCAACAGAGATCATGAAGAAGTAGAAATTGTGAGGATACCTTATGAATACACACCAGCAAATGAACCATGAGAATATTACAATCTATGAACGCATCAGGTACACTTCCCCAAATGATGAAGGAAGGAAAACATGTGACCTGCCAAGGTGGAATTGCCAGACTACTATGAGATGACATGATCATTGCTCATCAGAGGATTGCCTGGGTAACTTCAACTTTGCAGGGACTCCAGGACTTTCTGTGGGGAAAGTCCACACATTTGGCCACATCCACAAAAGATAAGAGATAAATCCCAGGACGATCTTAAAGGAAAGAAACCAGTGTCTAGAAGGAATGTAGTAGACCTTTCAAGGTTAGAGGAGAAAGTTAGAAACCGACAAGAAGTCCCGTAAAAGGAAAACTGTCCTACCTGGAAAGGGAGAGTAGTCACACTGGTATGAGATGGGTCTTAAACACTGTGTGCATGGAGGTTTTCAGCACAACTTAGAATTCTGAGGGTGTTTATGACATCATGGTGACCATGTCACCCAAGATGGTCCCAGGTTTCCATCCCGAGGATTTGCCTAGGCTAGGATATTCAAGTGAGAGATTCCCAGAAACAGCTTTTCCAAACAGAAACCGGGCACAGAAACTTGAAGAGATCCAACAGATGCGTATTCAAGGGATGAGAAAGGAATCACTGAAATGAAGCGACAATAGAGGGACAAGCACTCAGAGGAGAACATTGTCATCTACTCACGTAGATGGGGAGGCCATGCTGATTCAAGCTTGAAACTTGTTTTGAGAAAAGAGGCCGTACCTGGGGCTTATCAGACCTACATTGTCCTTCTGCCTTACCCATAACCCAAAGTCAAGAATGATTACTTGAGGACATTGAAGAGAAGAAGTGAGGCCACCTTTCTTAGGCCTCAGCAAACTTTGAAGACAAGTCTCCCGTTCCATAGCTCTCAAGTCACGGGGGCCCACTGGGTACATGCCAATGTGTCTCAAGAGATCTCATTGAAGCCTGGAAAGAATGGCCCCGTGCCATGCTTGGGTATGTCACTTGGTTTGGAAGGGCTCTAGAAGTGTGCTGAAAAGCACCTTTTCCAGAGAGCTTTGTTCCTTTGTGAAGGCTGCCCTCCCAGGCTAGAGTGTTCAGTTGGGATCAATGAGATTCTCTCCACCCTCTCTTGCCGTACAAGGAATATTGATTACGTGTTTCGATACCACACGTAAGGAGGTTTGCTGAAAATTAGAACATTACCATTATATTTAAAGAAAAATAAACTCGCCACAGCTGAGGAGGTAAATCAAACACATAACAAAACCTGTAGAAACAAAGTAAGCCAGTATCTAGCCATAATCTAGTGGAAAGTTCAAGCATCAAGGGTGAAGTTTGAAACTTCCCAAATCCAGAATAGAGACAGAAGGTCTCTCACCTGGACAGAGGAATTCATCAGATTCATCTAATTTGTTTCAGAAGCATTGGGTTCCTGAAGGTGGTTGCCAGGACAACGTCGTACCTGGAGTTTCTCATCTCACAATGTCAAACGAACCCAGATGACCACGCGTACTCAGTGCTCAGTTGCACCTAGACTAAGAGAGCAAAGACTCCCTCAAGTGACCGATGGAAATTCAAAGACGACACCCAGGAATCACGAAAGCACTCACACATCGGCCTACAGAACATATGGTGATTAAAGAAATACAAAATTCCTAACTTGGAATGAAGGAGAATGTACTGACAAGCATCTCGAAGGGACATACCTCAGAAAGACCATGACGATTAGACTATGGAAAAGAAAACAGGGTCCCAGAAAATGGAAGCCCAACAGAAATCACACCTGAATGATCCACAGTGCAATACGTCAGTCTTTAGACAGACTATGCTTGAACGTTGGAAAGACCGAGAAGGTCACAACCCCAAAACTTGCAATGAAGGTCAAACCTGGGCTAACTGGGAAGGGTGAGTTACGAGACTGCTCCAAGCGGGCTCTGAAACCCTGTGTCCATGAAGCTTGCTGGGACAGCAGAGACAAAATGCTGACAAATCCTCTGACATCACAGTGGACCGGATAGAAAACCAGGCCTAGTCTACACAGGGCCAGATTTGGGCTTATGTAGCATATTTAATTCACATTTCACTCAACAGCAGGTTGGCAATGGAACATGAAAGGGGCCAGCCCGTGTTGTAGCAGTGAAGTCCGTGCATTCTGGGTTGGAAGCCCGTGCTAGGCCACATGGATTCCTGGGGGTGAGCCTCCTCACCGTTGGCCCAGCCATTCTGGGGCAGGCGTCCGAGGTAGTGCAGAGGCAGATGGGAAGCAACGTTAGACAGGGCCACTCTTCTTTAGCAAATACAGCTGCAGTGTCAGCAGATGTGAGCACAGCCATAAACGTTTGCCAAAACAGAACCAATTAAAAGGTGCAAAGAACATAAATACTGAACCTCAAAAACAGAAGCATACCAGTAAGAAGAATAAGATATCTATGAATGACCTTAACCAAACGGGTGCATGCTATGTAACACGAAAGGGAAGAAAGCTTTTGGGAAATAAATTCCAGAAGAGAGAAGGAAACGGAAGGCTACACCGTGCTCTTGGAATGGAAGAACTAACACACTTGAAAAGTTCGTAACAGATAAAGCAATCTCTGGATTCCATGCAATCCCAGTCAAAGTTGTAGTAATTTTTCCCACAGAAATAGAAGAGAGAATCCTAAAGTCTCTATCCAGGCATAAGGGACACTGAATAGCCAACGGAATCCTGAGGAAAATGAACAAAGTTGGACGTATCCCCCTTTCTGATTTCACCATACAGGACGAAGCACTAGGTACTGAAACAGCACAGTCTGGGCCCAAAAACAGGCACACAGACGAATAGAACACGATCAAGAGCGCAGAGGTCTACTCACACAAATATGGACAGCTCATTTTCGACCAGAGGGACAAGAGAAGACAGCGGAGAAAGGAAAGTCTAGAGAAGAAAGGTTTCTTGGAAGACTGCACAACCACAGGTAACAAAATGAGAGTAGGACATGATGTTAAACGAGGCACATACCACCTCGAAATGGATTAAAGCCTTGAATGGAAGACTTCAGTCCATGGAACTTCTAGGAGAAAACCCAGGCAGCGTGCTCTTTACCATCTGGCTTAGCTGCCTATTTGGAAGAAGCATGTGTGACTGGGCAAGGGCAAGAAAGGAAACAAGAAGCAAACGGGACTCTATCCAATGCAGAAGGTTCTGCCCAGCCAAGGAAACCATAACTCAATGCAAAGACTGCACAGCAACTGGCAGTGGATGTTTGCAAACCACACATCAGAGAAGGGCTGAATAGCCAAACGATCCAATAACCTCACACGTCTCCACAAGAGGAAAAACAACAAACCCAGTAAAACCTGGGCAAAAGATGGAAACAGAGATTTCTCCCAAAGAGAGAAAGATGGGCAACAGCTGTATGAAAACATGTTCACCATCATAAATTCTCAGGCCAGTGCAAATCCAAACGGCAATGGGATAACAGCTCCCTGTGGTCAGAATGGCTATAAGGAACAAGACAGGAAACAAGTGTCAGAGAGGAGGTGGAGACAAGGGAAGCCTCCTGCACCACTGGTGGGAGTGTAAACCGGTGCAGCCAGTAGGAAAAGCAGCGTGGAATTGCCTCAGAAATTTCTACCATATGATCCAGCTATTCCTCGGCAGCTTGTCTATCCATAGAACTTGGAAACACTAATGCATAGAGATCCGTGCACCACTGTGTTCACCACAGCCTTACTCCCGAGATACAAGACTTGTAAGCCGCCCTGGTGCCCATCAAGGGACGAATGGAGAAGGAAGATGGGCTATATCCACACAATGGCATAGCACTCAGCTGTAGGAATGGATGCAGTCCAGTCATTTGTGACCACCAGAATGGCTCCTGAGGGTATGAGGGGAATTGAAACAAGCCCAGGGAGAAGGTCAAATACCATGCGATCTAAGTTACAAAGAGATATAGAAAAAAAAGGACAAACAAGCTGGAATCACGTGAGATGGAACCGGTGGTTCCCAGAGGGAATGGGAGCCTGGGCCCGGAGGGAGACATAGTTGAATAGGCACAGGTGTGTGGTGAGGGCCTGTAATTAGGCTTATGGTGGTGAAGATGATGTAACCTACACAGAACTTTAAATCTGTGAGGATGTAAATGTGAAAGATATAGGATGTTATAATGCAGGGTTACGGCCACCAATTCACATAAAATCAAAACTCCAAAAAGGGGTGCAGATTTACGGCCTAAAGCTTTGGAGGCTGAAACAGATTACAGAGGATGACCTTCCAAGGATTGGTAATCACCTCAAAATGCTTAATGATGCTACAGAAAGGTAGACCTTTGCAAAGAGATGAAGAGGAATACTAGGAAGAGAACATGTTCCGTGCTAAACTCATGAACCAACGGAAAATGCTACCTTCCATGTTGTTACTACTGATTCCCTTCATGCATGAGCCAAGCAGGCCAACATCTTCCCAAGTTCAGGCCAAAGTTTGGTCCAAAAGTCCAATTCAGGGCCTGCCCTGTATTGCAGCAGGTAAGTTCCCATGTTCCGCCTCGGTGGCCGGGGCTTCATTGGCTAGCATCACGTGTGTGGATCAGATTACTAGCATTAGGAAATCCAGATTTCATGGTCTCGTGGGCACAGAGATAATAAAGAAGTAGAAAGTGTGAGGTGACCTTGTCAATACTCACCAGAAAAAGAACCATGAGAATATTACAATCTATGAACGCGTCAACTACACTTGCCCAAATGATGAAGGAAACAAAACCTGTGAGTTGCCAAGGTGGAATTGTCACACCGCTAGGAGATCACACGATCATTGTGCATCAGGGGATTGCCTGGACAACATCAACTTCTTACGGACTTCAGGACATTCTCTAAGGAAAGTCCACCCATTTGGCCATATCCACAAAAGATAAGAGATAAAACCAGGGATGATCTTTAAGGGAAGAAACCAGTGTCTAGAGGGAATATAGTAGACCTTTCAAAGTTCGAGGAGAAAGTTAGAAACTGACAAGAAATCCAGAACAAGGAAAACTATCCTACCTGGAAAGGGGGAATAGTCAGACTGGTATGAGATGGGTCTGAACCACTGCGTGCATGGAGGTTTTCAGGACAACTTAGAATTCTGAGGGTGTTTATGACATTGCGGTGAACATGTCACCCAAGATGGCCACTTGTTTACAGTCCAAGGATTGGCCTAGGCTAGGAGAGTCAAGTGAGAGATACCCAGAAACAGCTTTTCCAAACAGAAACCGGGCACAGAAACTTGAAGAGACCAAAGAGACGCTGATCCAAGGCATGAGAAAGGAATCATTGTGATGATACCTCATGCTTTCTTCGTTTTCTTCCATTCCAAGAGCACTGAATTCCCTTCCGTTTCCTTGTGTCCTCTGGAATTTCTTTCTCAAAGGTTTGCTATTTCTCGGTTTACATAGCTTTCACCTGTTTTGTGGAGGTTATCCCTAGATTACTTGTTTTTCTTTCTAGCATGCTTTTTTTTTTTGAGGTTCAGTTTTTCTATCATTTGCAACTTTTAATTGGTTTTGTTTAGGCAGATGTTTACTGCTGTGCTCATATCTGCTGGCAACGCTGCCGTATTTGCTGAGGAAGACTGGCCCTGTCTAACACGCTTCCCATCTGCCTCTACACTACCTCAGACGCCTGCCCCAGAAAGGCTGCACGAGCGGTGAGGAGGCTCACCCCCAGAATTCCACGCGGCCAACCACACGCTGCCGACACAGAACACGCGGACGTCACCTATGCAACACTGGCCGGCCCCTTTCATGTTCCATTCGCAACCTGCAGTTGAGTGGAATGGGACTTCAATATGCTGCTTGAGCCCAAATCTGGTCCAGTGTAGACGAGGCCAGGTGGTTTTTCCGGGCCACTGGGATTTGTCAGAATTGGGTCTCTGCTGTCCCAGCAAGCATCATGGACACAGGGTTTCAGAGCCAGCTTGGAGCAGTCTGAGAACTCACCCTTCCCAGTTAGCCCAGGTTTGACATTCACCGCAAATTTGGGGGTTGTGACTTTCTCGGACTTTCAAACGTTCAAGCAGACTCTTTGTAAACACTGACTTCATTCACTGTGGAGTATTCAGGTGTGATTTCTGTTTGCCTTCCATTTTCTGGGAGCTTGTTTTCTTTCCTTAGTCTAATCGTATTGGTCTTTCTGATCTCTCTCCCTTTGAGATGCTTATCAGTGGGTTCTCCTTCATTCTAGGTTAGGAATTCTGTATTTTTTTAATCACCATATGTTCTGTAGGCCGACATGTGGGTGCTTTGGTGATTGTTGGATGTTGTCTTTGAATTTCCATCTGTCAGTTGAAGGAATCTTTGCTATCCTAGCTTACGTCCAACTGAGAACTGAGGACACGTGTCCATCTTGCTTCATTTGACATTGTGAGATGAGAAACTCCAGGTTAGACGTTGTCCTGGCAACCACCTTCACGGACACAATGGTTCCGAGACAAATTCGATGAGTCTGATGAATTCCTCTCTCCAGGTGAGAAATCCTTCCGTCTCTTTCCCTGGATTTGGGAAGTTTTGACGTTCAGCCCTGAACCTTGAACGCTCCCCTAGATTACATCTAGATACTGGCTTACTTTATTTCTACAGAGTCTGTTACTGTTTGATTGACATCCTCAGCTCTGGCATGTGTATTTTTCTTTAAATATCATGGTAATGTTCTAGTTTTCAGTCAACCTCCTTCCATATGGTGTCAAAACACAGAATCAGTACTCCTTCTACGGCAAGAGATGGGGGAGTTAATTTCAGTGGAGCCCAACTGAGCACTGTAGCCTGGGAGGGCAGCCTTCACACAGGAATGAAGCCCTCTGGAAAAGGGTGCTTTTCAGCACACTTCTAGAGCCCTTCCAAACCAAGCTACATACCCCAAGCATGACAGGCGTCCATGCCTTCAAGGATTCAAAGAGATCTCTTGGGAAACATTAGCATGTAGCCAGTGGGCCCCCGTGAGGCCAGAGCTATGCAAAGGTAGAGTCCTCTTCAAAGGATGTTAGGGGCCTACGAAAGGAGTCCTCGATTCTTCTCTTCAACGTCCCCAAGAGATCATTCTGTACTTTGGAATATGAGTAAGGCAGAAGGACAACGTAGGTCTGATAAGCCCCAAGTCTGGCCTCTTGTTTCAAATCAAGTTCCAAGATTGAATCTGCACGACCTCACCATCTACTTGAGTAGGTGACAATGTTCTCCTCTCTGTGCTTGTCCATCTATTATCGCTTGTTCCCAATGATTCCTTTCTTTTCCCTTGAATCAGAGTCTGTTTGATCCTTTCAAGTTTTTGTTTGGAAAAGCTGTTTCTGGGTATCTCTCACTTGAGTGTCCTAGACTAGGCCAATCCTCGGACTGTAAACATGCGGCCATCTTGGGTGACATGTTCACCGTGATGTCATAAACACCCTCAGATTCTAAGTTGTCCTGACAACCTCAATGCACACAGTGTTTCAGAGCCGTCTCATCCCAATCTGACTAGTCCCCCTTTCCAGGTAGGATAGTTTTCCTTGCTCTGGGTTTCTTGTCGGTTTCTAACTTTCTCCAAGGACTTGAAGGGTCTACTAAGTTCCCTCTAGACACCAGTTTCTTTCCTTTAAGCTTATCCTGGGTTTTATCTCTTATCTTTTGTGGATATGGCCAAATGGGTGGACTTTCCCCAGAGAACGTCCGGGAGGCCCTCTCATGTTGAATTTGCCCAGGCATTCCCCTGATGCACACTGATCGTGTGATCTCCTAGCAGTCTGACAATTCCACCTTGGCAGGTCACATGTTTTCCTTCCTTCATCATTTGGGGAAGTGTTCCTTATGCGTTCATAGATTGTAATATTCTCCTGGATCTTTTTCTGGTGCGTACTGATAAGGTCTCCTCACCATTTCTACTTCTTTATGATCTCTGTGACCACCAGACCTTGAAATCTGTATTTCCTAATGCTAGTAATCTGATCCCCAAGCGTGATGCTAGCCGGTGAAGCCCGGGCCGCCCAAGCGGATGTGGGCACTTACCTGCTACACCACAGCCCGGCCCCAAATTGGGCTTTTGGACCAACCTTTGGCCCGAATTTGGGAAGATGTTGGCCTGTTTCGATCATTCGTGAAGAGAAGCAGTAGTAACATTAGTGTCGGTAGCATTTTCCGTTGATTCATGATTTGGCTCGGACCATGTTCTCTTGGTAGTATTCCTCTTCATCTCTTTGCAAAGGTCTAACTTTCTGTATCATCATTAAGCATTTGGAGGCGATTGCTAATCCTTGGATGTTCATCTTCTCTAATTTCTTTCAGCCTCCAAAGCTTTAGGCCGTAAATCTGCACCCCTTTTTGGAGTTTTGATTTTATGTGAATTGATTTCCGTAACCCTGCATTCTAACATCCTATAGCTTTCAAATCTACATGCTCATAGATTTAGACTTCTGTGTAGGCTACATCATCTTCACCAGCGTAAGCCTCATTACAGGCCCTCACCACACACTTGTGCCTAATCAACTCTTTGTCCCTCCGTCCCCCACCCCCCTTTCCCTCTGGGAACTGCCAATCCTATGTCACGTGCTACCTGTTTCTTGGTCCATTTTTCCTCTTCTCCTTGTATGTGAGATCCTGTGGTATTTGGCCTTACCCCAGGGCTTGTTTCAGTTCCCCTGATACCCTCAGGAGCCATTCAGGTGGTCACAAATGGCTGCACTGCATCTGTTCCTACAGCTGAGTGCTATGCCATTGTGTGGATATAGCCCATCTTCCTCCTCCATTCGTCCCTTGATGGGCATCAGGGAGGCTTCCAAGTGTTGCATATCGGGAGTAAGGCTGTGGGGAATACAGCGATGCACGGATCTCTGTGCATTAGTCTTTCCAAGATCTTTGGATATATACGCCACAGAGGAATACCTGGATCATGTGGTAAATGGATTCTGAAAATTCTGAGGCAATTCCACACCACTTCGCGTAGTGGCTGCACCGGTTTACACTCCCACCAGCAGTGCAGGAGGCTTGCCTTCTCTCCACCTCCTCTCTGAAACTTGTTGGTTCCTGTCTTCATCCTTATAGCCATTCTGACCACTGTGAGCTGCTATCTCAGTGCCGTTCATATTTGCATTGAGCAGAGACTTAATGTTTATGAGCATGTTTTCATACAGCCTGTTGGCCATCTTTCTATCTTCCTGGGAGAGCTGTCTGTTTCCATCTTTTGCCCTGGTTTTATTGGGCTCACTGTTTCTTTTCCTGTGAAGACGTATGAGTTCATTGGATCTTATGGCTGTTCACCCCTTCTCCGATGTGCGGTTTGCAAACATCTGCTGTCAGTTGTTGCACAGTCTTTGCATTCAGTCGATGGTGTCATTGGCTGTGCAGAAGCTTCTGCGTTGCATGGAGTCCCCCTTGTTTCTTGTTTCCTTCCTTTCCCTTGCCCCGTCACACATGCTTCTTCCAAACAGGTGGCTAAGCCAGATGGCAAAGAGCAAGCTGCCTGCATTTTCTCCTAGAAGCTGCACGTTTTCAAGTCTTCCGTTCAAGGCTTTAATGCATTTCGAGGTGGTGTGTGTTCCTGGTGTAACATCACGGTCTACTCTCACTGTGTTCCATGTGGCTGTGCTGTCTTCCCAGCACCATTTCTTGTCGAGACTCTCCTTTCTCTGCTGTCTCCTCTTGGCTCCCTGGTCGAAAATGGGCTGTCCATATGTGTGTCAGTTGACCTCTGGGCTCTCGATTCTGTTCCATGGGTCTGTGTGCCTCTTTTGGGCACCAGGCTGTGCTGTTTCCGTACCTAGCACTTCATCCTATATCTGAAAATCAATAAGTGTGATGCCTGCTGCTTTGTCCGTTTTCCTCAGTATTCCTTTGGCTATTCAGTGTCCTTTGTTGCTGGATAGAAACTCTAGGATTCTCTCTTCCATTTCTGTGGGAAATAGTGCTGCGACTTTGACTGGGACTGCATGTAATGCAGAGATGGCTTTATGCAGTATGGACAATTCAAGTGTGTTAGTTCTTCCATTCGAAGAACACGGAATAGCCTTCCGTCTCCTTGTGTCTTCTGGAGTTTCTTCCCCAGAATCTTTGCTGGATTTCGGTTTCCATAGCTTTCTCCTGTTTGGCCAAGGTTATGGCTAGATATCTTTTACTTCTTACTGGCATGCTTTCTTTTTTGAGGTTCAATTTTTCAATTCTTTGCAACTTTCGATTGGCTTTGTTTTGGCAGAAGTTTATGGCTGTGCTCACATCTGCGGGCCATGCTGCTGTATTTGCTGTGGAAGAGTGGAGCTGTCTAATGTCACTTCCCATCTACCTCTACACTACCTCACACATCTGCCCCAGAATGGCTGGATGAGCCGTGAGGATGCTCACCCGCAGGATTCCATGTCTCCAAAGCCGGGCTCCCAAACCAGAATGCGGGGACTTCACCACTTCCCCACTGGCCGGCCCCTTTCGTGTTCCATTGGCAACCTGCAGTTGAGTGGGATGTGACTTGAATATGCTATTTGAGCCCACCTCTGGCCCTGTGTAGATGAGGCCAGCTTCTTTTTCTGGCCCTCTGTGATGTCGGAGGATTTGTCAGAATCGTGTGTCTGCTGTCCTGTCTAGCTTCTTGGATGCAGGCTTTCAGAGCCCGCGTGGAGCAGTCCCATAACTCACCCTTCCAGTTAGTCCAGGTTTGACCTTCGCTGCAGTTTTTGGCTTTGTGACTTTCTCGGAATTTCAAACGTCCAGTCAGAGTCTGTCTAATGACTGAAGTCTTTCACTGTGGATTATTCAGATGTGATTTCTATTGGCCTTCCATTTTCAGGGATTTTTTTCTCTTTTCCAAAGTCTAATCATTACAGTCTTTCTGACCTATCTCTCTTCGCTATGCTTATCAGTCCATTCTCCTTCATTGCAAGCTATGACTTTTGTATTTCTGTAATCACCATATGTTCTGTATGCCGAGGTCTGAGTCTTTAGGTGATTGTTGCGTGTTGTCTTGGAATTTCCATCGGTCACCTGTAGAAAACTCCTATCCTGGCCGAGGTGACACTGAGCCCTGAGAACACGTGGTCGTCTTGGTTGCTTTGACATTCTGAGATCAGAAACTCTAGATTCGAGGTTGTGTTGGCAACCTCCTTCACGGACATTATGTTTCCGAGACATATTAGAGAAATCTGATGAACTCTGCTCCAGGTAAGATACTTTTCTGTCTCATTTCTGGATTTGGGAAGTTTCGAACTTTACTCCCGATCCTTGAGTGTTCCACTAGATTACGTCTAGATACTGGCTTACTATATTTCTATAGAGTGTTTTACTTGTTCGATTTACATCCTCAGCTCTGGCATGTTTATTTTTCTATAAACATAATTGTAATGTTCTAATTTTGAGCCAACCTCCTTACATATGCTGTCAATACATGATATTAATAATCATTCTACTTCAAGAGATACGGGGAGAGAATTTCATTGAAGCCAAACCAAGCATACTAGCCTGGTAGGGCAGCCCTCACAAAGCAACGAAGCCGTCTGGAATGGGGTGCTTCTCAGCACAATTCTGGAGCCCTGTCAAACAATGGGACATACACGAAGCATGACGGGGGTCCATTCCTTCAAGGGTTCAAAGAGATATCTTGTGACACATTAGCATGTACCCAATGGGCCTCTGTAATGCCAGAGCTATGGAAAGTGAGACTTCTCTTCAATGAATGCTAGGGGCATAGGAAAGGAAGCATCAATCATTGTCTACAGTGTCCTCAGGAGATCATTCTTAATTTTGGATTATGATTAAGGCAGAAGGACAATGTAGGTGTGATAAGCCCCAAGTCCAGCCTCTGGTTTCAAATCAAGTTTCAAGCTTGCATCAGCATGGCCTCCCCATACACTTGAGTAGATTACAATGTTCTCCACTCAGCGCTTGTCCCCCTATTATTGCTTCCTCACAATGACTTCTTTCTTACCCCTTTAATCAGCGTGTATTCTCTCTCTTCAAGTTTCAGTGCCTGGTTTCTGTTTTTAAATTCTCTTCTGGGTATCTCTAACTTGAGTATCGTAGCCTAGGACAATCCTCAGACTATAACCATGAGGCCATCTTGGGTGACATGTTCACTGTGATGTCATAAACTCCCTCAAACTTCTAAGTTCTCCCAGCATCTTCTATGCACATGACTACTCTCCCTTTCCAGCTTGAATAGTTTTCCATTTCCTGGATTTCTTGTGGGTTTCTAACTTTACCCTTGAACTTTTAAATGTCTACTACATTCTCTCTAGACATGGTTTCTTTACTTTAAGTTTATCCTGGGTTTTATCTGTTACATTTTGTGAATATGGCCGAATGTGTAGACTTTCCCCAGTGAAAGTCCTGGAGTCCATCCAAAGTTGAAGTTGCCCACTCAAGCCTCTGATGTGCAATGATTGTGTTATCTCATGCAGTCCGCCAATTCTACCTATGCAGGTCACATCACTTCCTTCAGTCTGTATTTAGAGAAGTGTACCAGATGTGTGATAGATTGCAATATTTTCATGTTTTTTTCCTATTGCCTATCTCTAACGTATGCTCACAATTTCGACTTTTTTGTGATCTCTGTACACACCATACCATGAAATCTATCTTTCCCAACGTTACTAATCTGATCAGTACCAGTGATGCGAATCCATGAATCCCAGGCCACCCAATAGGAATGTGAGCACTTACACTCCTGAACACATGGCTGGCCCTGAATTTTACTTGTGGACCAATATTTTTCCTGAACATGGGAAGAAGATGGCCTGCTGTGATTATTCGTGAATGTAATTACTCATAACATCATAGACGGTAACATTTTCCCTTGGTTCATCTGTTTAGCACGGAACACATTCTCTTCATAGTATTCCCCATAATCTATTTGCAATGGTCTACTTTCTGTAGCATCATTAAGCATTTGGAGGAGATTCACAGTCCTTGGAAGTTCATCTTCTCTAATCTCTTTCAGCCTCAAATCCTTTATGCCCCAAATCAGCACGCCTTTTTGGATTTTTTCATTCCCTCTGGGAATCACCAATCCAAAGTGAAGGCTGACATCCAAAGCTAGAATGCTCACTTTGGCACCAGTGAAATTCTCTCCCACCTCTGGCCGTAGAAGATTATTGACTATGTGTTTTGACAGCATATGTGAGGAAGTTGGCTGAAAATTAGAACATTACACTTATATTTAATGAAAAATAAACATGCCAGAGCTTAGGGTGTAAATCAAACAACTTACAAACCCTACAGAAATAAAGTAAAGCAGTATCTAGATGTAATCTACTAGAAGGACCATGGATCCAGGGTCAAGTTCCTGCCTTCCCAAATTTAGAAAAGAGACATAAAAATATCTTACCTGGAGAAGGAATTCATCACATTTCTCTAATTTGTCTCAGAAACATTATGTCCATAAGGTGGTTGCCTGGACAACCTAGAATTTGGAGTTTCTGATCTCAGAATGTCTAACCAACCAACATGACCTCGTGTTCTCAGTGCTCAGTTGGACCTAGGCAGGATAGCAAAAATTCCTTCAAGTGAACGATGGAAATTCAAAGGCAATGCCCAACAATCATGAAAACACTCACACATCAGCCTAGAGAACATATGGTGATTAAAGAATCACAAAATTCATAACTTGGAATGAAGGAGAACGGACTGATAAGCGTATCTATGGGAGATAGCTGAGAAAGACAATGAAGATTGATGTGGATTAAGGCTGCCCCAGCTCGAAAAGCCCAAGGTTACCTGGCCTATATGTCAAAGCATATGAGCCGGTGAAGTTTTTTTGGTATGAATTAGAGGTGCCCCAGTGAGAGAAGCCCAGGCAATGCTCACCTACATGCCTATCTATATGGCCAAATTCGTATCTAATGTTATACGACCACACAATAACCAGACTCCATCTGTACTGAAGTCATTTAATGGCTTTTTACATCATCTTTTCTTTTTCCAGTAAAAATGTCACGTACCCATGCCTTATAAAATTTGCCCTTACCCTCAACTCAGGGCAGCAGCAGGACATCTGACTGCCCATGGCTCCTTTCCCCATGCAGCAGCAGCAGCTATTCAATGCCCAAGGGTCCAGTTCCCATGCCTGCAGCTCTTCAATACACATAGGTCCTGTCCCCATAAAGCAACTCTTTACTCCCCATGGGTCCTGTCCCTACGTTATCCTGTACCATTCTCTAAATAAAAGAGCACCTCTGAAAGGCCTTGAGAGACCAAGAAATCTTTCTTCCGACTCATCAGCTCGCTGACCCACCATCATATATTGTGGCCCCCCTACCGGGAACTTGCTTCATCGGTTTCTGAGCTCAACTTCTGGTAAGTGCCCTTTTCTTCCTTGTGCCTCTCTCTGTTTCGAGGATGAATCTAAATTCACTTCTCCATCAGGAACTGTCTTGGATAGCTATATGAATCCACGTTTGCTGCCCATGGCTACTCTATGGGGCAAATCATGGCATTCAGCTTGAAGAGAATCAGTACCTTAAGCCTAAGGGTGATGTAGAGTGAATTACTCCATTCCTTCTTGACTCTATCTCTAATATACAAATTTTAGGTGGGCACGGGTCAGCCACTTAAGTCATTAGGATGGTCAGCAATCTGCAAGACTCCCCTGTAAGGTTTCTTTTCCTAAGGTTGGATTGGGATAACTCCCATGGCACCTGACCATGCTCTGAACTGTGTGAATGTCCCAATTGGGACTCCAGTTCAAGGAAAGTACCAAAGTCTAACCTTTGGTTGCGTATGGGAAGCCCTTCTCGGAGAATGCCTCCAACACGAAATTGGGTAGAATGCCCCCCAGAGCGGCGGAAAATTCCTCACTAATTTTCTCCATCCTGTTCTCTCTTGAACTTCACCCTTTCTATTGGGGACCATTCACCAGGCACCTATTACTGCCAGGCAGAATAGGAAAGATGTTCACCAGGCACCTGTAACTTCCAGGCATACCAGGGAAGATATGCAATGGATGCAATGCTGGGGGACACCCCCATCACCCCTTGTTATAGGATCCTCACAGTAGGATTGACAGGTAGGATGCTGCCCCAGGTTCAGGGGGGATTTTCAAGCTAATGGACCTGTCTCTTTCATCTTTCTTAGAGTTGCAATGGCGTTTTGCGTCTCCTTTGGAGCTTTGCAACAGGGAAGCAAAGAAATCGGTCAACAGTCATGGCTTCCACCCCGGGACCCCAAACTTAGCATTTCTGGGCCTGATCATCCCGGAAAGCTCAAGTAGGGTGCTCTCTCTTGGGGGGTGACTCATTGAGTGTTTTAGTCACCGACTGAGTTGGCTATGAGGGTAGCAGACCTGTGATTTATTCTGTGAACTGTCATGCTACAGTAGTGTGCCCCAGCACGGGAACTGTTGAGTGAGTCTTCTCTTGATAACCCTCTTTGAGCGGCCATGAGGGTGAGGTCTGATGTCTTCATTTCATTTCTTTGTTTTGCTCATCATGTCCTCTGTTTTCACCAAGTCTGGGTTAAGTTCAGGCTGGACTTGACCAGAACCTGGAACTTCTGTAAAATCGAAAAACTTGAAAACCTTTTGCAAGGAACTTCATTCTCAACCCGGGTACTGGGAGCCCCGGCCTCCAGCCAGTTCCAGGTGTTTGTAGCCACTGCACCCTTCTCCAGTCCACTGCCAGTCACACACTGGCTTTACTGCCATGGGGAATGCCATAAGCATCCCCAGAGACTCACCACTCAGGGTCATTCTAACTAATTAGAAACACTTTCAATTGTATGGGTTATGCCCCAGAAACGCCAGCTGGTAGAAAATGTGTGATGTTTCTCTCTGCCCTTATGGTGCAGTTGGACAGGTAGATCAACCTAGAACGTCCTTCAAGTTACAGTCCAGTTTCTGAGAAATCAAGAGCAACCGTCCTTAGAAAATCCTTGCAAGACTGGAAATACAGTTCTAGAGGCAGTTCAGATTCCACCTTGTTCCTTTACCATGAAAAGGATTATCTTCCCCCCTCTCCAGGAACTACTATCTAGCATATCACTCATTCTTAAGACTGAAAAAAAAAAAGGAGGGGAAAGGATAAATGGCCATAAGTGTGCCCTTGCAAAAAGTCTAGCATCTTGAGGGTCTTCTCCATAAGTCTTAGTAAAAAGGCTCAAAACAAAGTGTTGGTTTGTAACTGGTGAGATTTATATTATTGTACCTGATTCATGGCAGTAGTTTTTAAAACAATAGTTGTACAGTCTCTGTGTATATGTGTCTATGTGTACATTATACGTGTGATATTTTAGCCCCTGGATGGTCTGGCCAAAATTAAGATCTCTGTTTAGTTGGCTTAAAGTAAATGCTTTCTTAAATTCTAAATGTAGTCGAAATTAACAGAGTGACTTTCAAAGTTAACGTGACGTGAATTAACCTTTGATAAATGAAAGCTTCTTTAAGTTTGTTGGTTTCATTGAAAATTGTCTTCTTGTCAGAGTTGTCAGTATTTGCATAGGATGCAGGCATTCAGACTCGGTTTACTAGTCATATAAGTCCACGTTGTCTGTTAAATTTGTCAGCAAAATAATAGCTTTAAATGATGACCAGTTTTGTCTAATGCCTCATGAGGTTTCCGTAGTAATGTGAACATAATTGTTGGAAACAAATGGTTTAAATACATAAAACTAATAAAAGTGAGTACAATAACTTTTATGGTCTGTATACTTGGGGAAAAAAACAGCTTCGAAATCCTTTTTGGTAACAATCTTGAGTTTTGCCAAGTTAAGTTAAATGATAAAAAGATGAATATGCGGGTCATTTTTGGATAGAACGGAACACTCACACATTATTGTTAAACATATCTAAGTTATCTACTTTTGGCTTCTTATGGAAGAGGCTAAAAGCGTTTGGGTGTATCAAAAAGCATGCCTTGTGTTTTATTGCGAAGTGGCATGTTTCTTAAGTTGTGAAGTGTTTAGAATGCTGATATAAAAGACATTTCATAATTGTTTACCTTTTTAGTGTTTACTAGGTCCGTTAAGCGTTAAAGGTTCTAACTTACCTATGGAATTAAAGCGACAGGAATTTACTAAGAAAAAGAGCTCTGTTCAAGGAAGTTAAAATGTATGTTTTCAGTAAAAAAGGTATAAAGAATGGAAATATTTTTGTTTGATGGGTTAAGAAAGATAAATTGCCCCTGATGTACTAGAAAGGAAAAAAGAAAGACTTTGGGACAAATTCTGAAAATGAAAAAGAAAGATGTAGAAGGTTTGTGAAGGAGAAATTCTGAAATGAGTTTTATGCCTGCTCAAGTAGACTAAAGTAAGTTCAATTAAGTGAATGAGTTTGAATGTTAATAATAAGTAGGTGCAGAAATTCAAATTTGGTTTTCTTTAAAAGGATACATTTTCTTGAACTTTTGATCTGCTCTTGGTAAAGAGGATGTAAGAGCTGTTCCTTTGAGTACGTCTACCTAAGAGACAAAGCTGTTTTGTGAAAATAATGGCTGAGGTTACTCTTAATATTTTTGACTCTTTCTGTTATCACTTTGAATGGATACCTGAGCATTGTTTCACAGTGAGTGTTGTTTGCTATTTGAACATTTTAAAAACTTTTGATATGTTGTGACAAGCTTCTCACTCAAAAATATTCAAATCCTGAATGAAGGCATTCTTTAGACCTGGTAGACAGAAGAATGATTAGTCTGAGGATTTTCAGAGGGTCCCTGAGACTTCTCAAAGAAATTTGCTCTCTCTTCCTACAAGGAGGAAAATGCTAAAGTAATTTGGCTTATTTGGTCTATTAAATTAAATGGGAAACGTGAAATAAGCGACAATAGACTTTCTTAGCTGGTATTTGATGGGTAAATGTTATTAATATAGACGTCTCAAAATTAGATAGCATTCCTAAAATTCTGATCTGCCCTGGTTGTCAGTGATAAGTTCACTTATTATCTGGCAGTGTTATATGTCACAGAAGTAGTCAAGTTTCTTTGCCAATTGCCCTTTTGAGTTCATTGTCCATTTCCAGATAGTTGTTGTTTTACTCTGATGCTTTTTCCTTTTGCAAATATGTTTCAGCTTCCGAGAAATTCCTGGAAAGGATTCTGACACAAAGAGTCTAAACGACATGTTTCTGATAAACCTTCAGATTGTAAAACTGAACGGAGTAAGAAATGACAGAATTCTAACAGAAACTATGCTCATCGATCTGCTAACAGAAGATTCAGCTCAAGAATTGATTATACAGGACTGTGTGCACTGATTAGAACGATTATAAATTTTTAGACTTCTGTTTGAAATATTGTTCAGTTTGGATGTGTTGTTTTGTCTTCTCATAATGAAGGAAATCTTTTTCTCTTTTCGCTTATGCTAACTAAAACTTACAGCCATTTGGTGAAATTATACCTTTATGAGCAAAACTGAAACATTTATCTTTTTCTGCCTACCTTATCCCTCCTGAATTTGGAAACGCTTTGTGACTGAGTATGGTCATTTCGTGGCAATATTTGCATAAGTTCCATAAGAATCTGTTCTCCTTATAACAGGACACATTGGTTATATTACCAAGGCTTTGACTGGAATGTCATATTTGAAACACACAGCCTCAGATATGACAAGACAGCATTTCAGGAACAAAGATTGGACTTTCTGGAATACAGCCCCTCAGAAACACAGGCCTGGTACCTTGTTTACTGAGATTTTGGCAATCTTACCCTGTAAGTAAGGAAGCTTGCTTATCTCTCAGGTGCAAGGAACCTCCGAATATTTGGGGAGACCTCAAAGAGAACACCATTCAAATCTGTAGGTACTTCAGGCCAAATCTGATGGCAAGTCCTTGGCTTGGCTTTTCTGGCCTCGAGAGGCCTTCACAGTTCAATGTGAGATTCCGCAGGAAAAGATCCAGCGAAGCACATTTAAAAAAGCCTGTATGAACAATTACTATTCTTGCTGCTCTTATGTAAATAATTGGAGCAAGTTGTATTGAAACTACACTTGATTTGCAAACCTGTTAATCCTGATTTGGCTATCTTTTGTAAAAATGAGAGTGATTTAAGAGAGAAAAAATTATGTTTCTGTAGAAGCTATAGTAGGCATTCATGGGCATTAGATTCTAGCTCTTTTCTTCCGCAATATTCATGTATTATTAATAGTAATGTCTCCTTGTGGCCATCTACCTCTGACGCCTGGAAGTTCCCTGGCCACAATCAAACATTTTCCTTCAATACTACTGTCCAAATACTAACTAGATTTGCCTTGTCACACTTGGATCATACAGAACAAGTTCCAAAGGTAATGTCCCCAACTTATTAATACACACAGGATGGACAATACAAAATTTGGGATGAATATATTTGGTTCACTCCTACTAGTGGGCAACTCAGTAAAAGGCCACTATCTTTTGGGGAAAAAGAATCACCCCTGTGATACATGGCCTTATAGCACTCGACCTATGGGAAAAAATCCCTGTTATATGTGTTCTCATATCATAGCCTTAAAAAAAAATACTGATTGGTTTCAGACTGACTGGGATACATGGCTCAACACGCGTTGGTTAGCCCCTAACGGGGCTCAGTGGATATGTGGCTCCAATTTATGACCTTGGCTACCACCTGCATGGATTGGACGATGCACTCTAGGCTTTGTCTGGATGCAAGGTGGAACTACATTTACTATATCTCCTCCTGCTAACCTACCCAACTTGCAACAGCACTTGACCAGCCCTGTCTTCCACTGGTATGACCATCTTTCCGCAATTTTCTTTCACCAATTAGGAATCAACTTTTGTAGCATATTCAAGTCTTGCATGGAAGTCCTAGACAAATTTACTATGAAGGCATTATATGATACACAACATAGCATTTCACTGCTCAATTTAGAAGTATCCCAATTGTGTAAGGCAGTCCTCCAAATACAAATGGCACTGGATGTCTTGACAGCAGCACAAGGGGGCACCTGTGCCATTATAAAAACTGAATGTTGTATCTATATTCCTGACTACCGTCAAAATATTTCTGGCTTGGTATCCCAGCCACCAAAATAAATCCATGTCTGACCAACCCTAAATCTAAATGATTGGTTGAACTCCTAGTCAGGACAAGGTTTCTGCACTACTTCAAAACCTTACTCATTGGGTTAAACATACTGCTTGTATTTCTTATGATATCTATTTTGTTGTCTGTTTCATTGTTTGTCTTATGCATGTCAAAATGTTTCACTTCCTGGACCACCACTTGTCAATGACTCTCTCATCTCCAGAGGATCTGTATAACTTGTCAGGCTTGAACTCAAAGGGGCAAGCCTTCTGGTCCACTAAACTGCCTAAGTGTACCTATGGCCCCATTTAGGGACAGCTCTACGACCCTGTACAGCCAGAAGTAGTCACAGAAGACTGACCATCATCCATATCCCCAAAGATTTCCAGTCCAAATAGGTTCAGGGAGGTTTTATGATGTGGATCAGGGCTGCCCCAGCTAGGGAAGCTGAAGGTGACCTGGACTACATGCCAAACTATATGACCCAGAGGGTTTTTTTATGGTATGAATTAGGGCTGCCCCAGGGCGAGAAGCCCAGGGCATTCTCACCTACATGCTGATCTATATGGCCAGATTCGTATCTAAAAATATGACAACACAATGTCCAGACCCCATCTGTACTGAAATCATTTAAAGACATTTTACATCATTATTTCTTTTTCGAGTAAAAATAAGTCATATACCCATGCCTTATGAAATTAGCCCTAACCCTCTAGTCAGGGTAGCAGCAATAGCTCTGACCCATGGGTCCTGTCCCCAGGCAGCAGCAGCAGTAGCTCTTCACTGCTAATGTGTCCTGTCCCCATGCTATCCTGTACTGTTCTCTCAATAAAAGAACACCAATGCAGGATCTTGAGAGTCCAAGCAATCTTTCATTCGAGTCTTCAGCTCGCTGAGCCCATATCAACGATTCTACCACGGAAAATAAAAAACAGTCCCAGAAAATGGAAGGCACAGAAATCACACATGAATAATAGAAAAAGAAAGATGTCAGTTTTAGACATACTGTGAACGTTTGAAAGTCGGAGTAAGTCACAATCCCAAAAACCCAAGCGAAGGTCAAACCTAGGCTAACTGGTAAGGGTGAGTTATGAGACTGCTAAAATCAGGATCTGAAAGCCTGTGTCTATGAAGTTTGCAGGGACAGCAGAGACACAATTCTGACAAATCCTCTGACATCACAGTGGAGAAGAAAAACAAACTGGCCTCATCTACACAGTGCCCGAGTTGGGCTCAAGTAGCATATTCAAGTCCCATTCCACTCAACTGCAGGTTGCCAATGGAACATGAAAGGTGCCGGCCCATGGTGCAGTGGTGAAGTCTGCACGTTCTGGGTCGGCAGCCCGGGGCTGGCCATGCGGAATCCTGGGGGTGAACCTCCTCACCGCTGGTCCAGCCATTCTCGGGGAGGCATGGGAGGTAGTGTAGAGGCAGCTGGGAAGCAACGTCAGACAGCGTCAGTATTCCTCAGCAAATACAGCAACATCGACAGCAGATCTGAGCACAGCCATAAACATCAGCCGAAACAAAACTAATGAAAACTTGAAAAGAACAGAAAAACCGAACCTCAGCAAAAAAAGAATAAGATCTCTAGAAATAAGCTTAGCCAAACAGGTGCAAGCTATGGAAATCGAAAACTAGCAAAACTTTCGGGAAAGAAATTCCAGAAGACACAAGCAAATGGAAGGGTATTCCGTGCTATAGGAATGTAGGATCTAAAATACTTGAAACCTCCATAACGGATAAAGCAATCTCTGGATTCCATGCAATCCCAGTCAAAGTTGCAGAATCTTTGCCACAGAAATATAAGAGAGAATCCTTAGGTCTCTATCCAGCAACAAGGGACCCTGAATACCCAAAGGAATCCTGAGGAAAACGAACAAAGCAGGACATATCACATTTACTGATTTCAACATGTAGGACGGAGTGCTACACACCGAAATGGCACAGTCTGGTCTCAAAAACAGACACAGAGATCAACGGAAAAGAATCGAGAGCCCAGAGGTCAACTCACACATATATGGACAGCCCATTTGCAACGAGGAAGGCAAGAGGATCAGTGGAGAAAGGAGAGTCTCAAGAAGAAAAGGTGCACAGCCATATGTAACGCAATGAGAATAGACCATGATGTTACATCAGGCTCACACACCACCTCGAAATGGATTAAAGCCTTGAACGGAAGACTTGAAACCGTGAAACTTCTAGTAGAAAACCAGGCACCTTGCTCATGGCCATGTGGCATAGCCACCTATTTGGAAGAAGCATGTGTGACTGGGCAAGGGCAACACACGAAACAAGAAACAAATGGGATGCATCCAACGCAGAAGCTTCTGCCCAGCCGAGGAAACCATCCACTCAATGCAAAGACAGCACAACATCTGCGAGTGGATGTTTCAAACCACACATCGGAGAAGGACTGAATAGCCAAAAGAGCCAACGACCGCACATGCCAACACAAGAGAAAAAACAACAAGCCCATTAAAACCTGGGCAAAAGATGGAAACAGAGTTTTACCAGATAAGATAGAAAGATGGCCAACAGGTGTCTGAACACATGTTCATAATCATTACGTCTAAGGCCAATGCAAATCCAAATGGCAATGAGATAACAGCACATTGTGGTCAGAATGCCCATAAGGAACAAGATAGGAAACAAGTGTCGGAGAGGAGGTGGAGAGAAGGGAAGCCTCCTGCACTGTTAGTGGGAGTGTAAGCCGGTGCAGGAACTATGCAAAGCGGTGTGGAACTTCTGCAGAAATTTCAGAATCCATCTACCATATGATCCAGCTATTCCTCTGCGTCGTATTTATCTGAAGAACTTGGAAACACCAACGCATAGGAATCCCTGCACTGCTGTGTTCACCACAGCCTTAATCCTGATGTCCAGGACTTGGATATCGCCCTGGGGCCCATCAAGGGACGAATGGAGAAGGAAGATTGGCTATAGCCGCACAATGGGATAGCACTCAGCTGCAAGAAAGGGTGCAGTCCAGCCATTTGTGACACCAGAATGGCTCCTGAGGGTATGAGGGGAACTGAAAGAAGCCCCAGGGAGAAAGTCAAATACCGTAGGATCTCACTTACAAGGAGAAGAGTAAAATAAGGAGAAACAAACAGGTAGCACATGACAAGGGATTGGTGGTTCCCAGAGGGAATCGGTGGCAGAAGACAGTGGAAGAAAGAGTTGATTAGGCACCAGTGTGTGGTATGGGCATGTCATTAGGCTTACGGTGGTGAAGATGATGTACCATACAAAGAAGTCTAAATCTAGGAGGTTGTAAATCTGAAAACAATAGGGTGTTATAATGCAGGGTTATGGCAATCAATTCATGTAAAATCAAAACTACAAAAAGGCAAGCAGGTTTATGGCCTAAAGCTTTGGAGGCTGAAAGAGATTAGAGAAGATGAACTTCCAAGCATTGATAATCACCTCCAAGTGCTTAATAATGCTACAGAAAGGTAGACAGTGGCAAAGAGATGAAGAACAACTCTACCAAGAGAACATGTTCCGTGCTAAACTCAGGATCCAAAGGAAAAGGTTACCGTCCATGATGTTACTACTAATTACCTTTACAAATAATCAAAGCAGGCCAACATCTTCCCCAGTTCAGACAAAATGTTGGTC
The DNA here is from genome assembly GCF_041296235.1 of Equus asinus. Taxonomy (NCBI): domain Eukaryota; kingdom Metazoa; phylum Chordata; class Mammalia; order Perissodactyla; family Equidae; genus Equus; species Equus asinus. Next base: position 12,356,191 of record NC_091813.1, on the reverse strand, counting down.
CAAGAATCCAATTCAGTGCCGGCCCTGTGGTGTACTGGGTAAGTTCCCACATTCCACTTGGGTGGTACAGGCTTCATCGGCGAGCATCACAGGTGCAGATCAGATTAGTAGCATTAGCAAATATAGATTTCACGGTATGGTGCAGACAGACATCCTAAAGAAGTCGAAATTGTGAAGAGACGTTATGAATACACATCAGAGTAAGAACCATGAGAATATTACAATCTATGAACGCATCAGGAACACCTCGCCAAGTGATGAAGGAAGGAAAACATGTGACCTGCCAGGTGGAAATGGAGATGACACGATCATTACGCATCAGAGGATTGACCAGGAAAGTCAATCTCGGGAGGGACTCCAGGGCTTTCTCTGGGGAAAGTCCACCCATTTGGACTCATCCACAAAAGATAAGAGATAAAACCCAGGATAATCTGAAAGGAAAGAAACTGGTGTCCAGCGGGATTGTAGTAGACCTTTCAAAGTTCGAGGATAAAGTTATAAACAGACACGGAATCCAGAACAAGGAAAACTATCCTACCTGGAAAGGGGAAGTAGTCAGACTGGTATGAGATGGTCGTGAAGAACTGTGTGCATGGAGGTTTTCAGGACAGCTTAGAATTCTGAGGGTGTTTATGACATCACGGTAAACATGTCACCCAAGATGGCCGCAGGTCTCCAGCCCGAGGATTGGCCTAGGCTTGGATACTCAAGTGACAGATACCCAGATACAGCTTTTGCAAACAGAATCTGGGCGCAGAAACGTGAAGAGATGCAAGAGACGCTAAGTCAATGGATAAGAAAGGAATCATAGGGAAGAAGTGATAACAGAGGGACAAGCACTGAGAGGAGAACATTGCCATCTCCTCAAGTCGATGGGGAGGCCAAGCTGATTCAAGCTTGAAACTTGACTTGAAACAAGAGGCTGGACCTGGGGCTTATCAGACCTATGTTGGCCTTCTGCCTTACTCATAATCCAAAGTCAAGAATGATCTCTTGAAGACATTGAAGAGAAGAATAGAGGCCTCGGTCCTAGGTCCCTAGTATTCTGTGAAGAGAAGTCTCACTTTCCATAGCTCTGGCGTCATAGGCACCCACTGGGTACATGGTAATGTGTCACTAGGCATCTCTTTGAAGCCTGGAAGGAATGGGCCCCTGTCATGCTTGGGGTATGTCTCTTGGTTTGGAAGGACTCAGGAAGAGTGTGCAAAAGCACCCTTTTGCAGAAAGCTTCATTACTGTGTGAAGGCTGTCCTCCCAGGCTAGAGTGCTCAGTTGAGATCAATGAGATTCCCTCCCCCATCTCTTGCCGTAGAAGGAGTATTGATTAGGTGTTTGACACCACACATAACGATGTTTGCTGAAACTTAGAACATTACCATTCTATTTAAAGGAATATAAACATGCCACAGCTGAGGAGGTAAATTAAACAAATAACAAAACCTGTGGAAATAAAGTAAGCCAGTATCTAGACGTAATCTAGTGGAGCGTTCAAGGATCAGGTGTGAACTTCTGAACTTTCCAAAGGATCTCTCACCTGGAGAGAGGAATCCATCAGATTCATCTAATTTGTCTCAGAACCATTGTGTCTGGGAAGGTGGTTTCCAGGACAACCTCAAACATGGCGTTTCTGATCTCACAATATCGAACCAACCAAGATGACCACGTTTACTCAGTGCTCAGGTGGATCTAGGCTAGGATGGCAAAGATTCCTTCAAATGACCGATGGAAATTCAAAGACAACACCCAACAGTAACGAAAGCACTCACACATCAGCCTACAGAACCTATGGTGATTAAAGAAATACCAAACTCCTAACTTGAAATGAAGGAGAACACACTGATAAGCATATCGAAGGGACATAGCTCAGAACCATGATGATTAGACTATGGAAAAGAAAGCAAGCTCCCAGAAAATGGAAGGCAAACAGAAATCACACCTCAATAATCCACAGTGAATGACTTCAGTGTTTAGTTAGGGTCTGCTTGAACGTTTGAAAGTCCGAGAAAGTCACAACCCCAAAACTTGCATTGAAGGTCAAACCTGTGCTAACTGGGAAGGGTGAGTTCTGAGACTGCTCCACGCGGGCTCTGAAACCCTGTGTCCCTGAAGCCTGATTGGAAAAGAGACACGATTCTGACAAATACACCGACATCACAGTGGTGCAGAAAAAGAAGCTGGCCTCATCTACACAGGGCCAGAGTTGGGCTCAAGTAACATGTTAAAGTACATTCCACTCAACTGCAGGTTGCCAATGGAACACGAAAGGGGCCAGCCAGTGGGGCAGCCATGAAGTCCCTGCGTTCTGAGTCGGCAACCCAGGGTCGGCCACATGGAATCCTGGGGGTGAGCCTCCTCACCGCTCATTCAGCTGTTCTGGGCCAGGCGTGCGACCCAGTGTAGAGGCATATGGGAAGCAACGTTATACCACGCTACTCTTGCTCAGCAAATACAGCAGCATGGCCAGCAGATGTGAGCACAGCCATAAACTTCTGCCAAAACACACCAATTAAATGTTGCTAAGAATAGAAAAAAGGAACAGCAAAAAAGAAAGCATGCCAGTAAAAAGAAAAAAACATCTAGGAATAACATTGGCCAAACAGGAGAAAGCTATGTCTACCGAAATCTAGCAAAGCTTTGGGCAAAGAAATTCCACAAGACACAAGGAAACGGAAGTCTATTCCATGTTCTTTGAATGGAAGAACGAACACACTTTAAGCATCCATACTGCGCAAAAAGCAATGTCTGCATTCCATGTCGTCCCAGTCAAAGTTGCAGCAATCTTTCCCACAGAAATAGAAGAGAGAATACTAAAGTTTCTATGTGGCAACAAAGGACCCTGAATAGGAAGAGGAATCCTGAGGAAAACGAACAAAGCAGCATGTATCACACTTTCTGATTGCCAAATATAGGACAAAGCGCTAGGTACCGGTACAGCACAGCCTTTCCCCCAAAATAGGCACACAGACCCATGGAACAGAATTGAGCCCAGCAGTCAACTGCCACATATATGGGCAGCCCATTTTCGACACGGGAGCCAAGAGGAGACAGCAGAGAAAGGAGAGTCTCGAAAAGAAACAGTGCTGGGAAGACTTCAGAGCCACAAGTGGCACAATGAGACTAGACCATGATGTTACACCAGGCACACATACCACATTGAAATGGATTAAAGCTTTGAATGGAAGACTTGAAACCATGAAACTGCTGTGGGAAAATGCAGGCAGCTTGCTCTTTGCCATCTGGCATAGCCGCCTACTTGGAAGAAGCATGTGTGACTGGGTAAGGGCAACAAAAGAAACAAGAAACAAGCGTGACTCCATCCAACGCAGAAGCTTCTACCCGGCCAACGACTCCATCGACTCAATGCAAAGACAGCACAACTGCGACAGGATGTTTGCAGAACAGACATCGGAGAAGGGGTGAACAGCCATAAGATCCAGTGAACTCATACATCTCCACAGGAAAAAAAACAATGAGCCCAACAACACCTGGGCAAAAGATGGAAACACACATTTCTCCCAGGAAGATAGAAAGATGGCCAACAGGCTGTATGAAAACATGTTCCTCATCATTAAGTCTGAGGCCAATGCAAATCCGAAGTGCAATGAGATAGCAGCTCACAGTGGTCAGAATGGCTATAAGGGTGAAGACACGAAACAACAAGTTTCAGAGAGGAGGTGGAGAGAAGGGAAGCCTCCTGCACTGCAGGTGGGAGTTTGAGCCGATGCAGCCACTACACAAAGGAGTGAAAATTCAGAATGTTTCAGAATCCACCTAGCATATGATCCAGCTATTCCTCTGTGACGTATATATCCAAAGATCATGGAAACAGTAATGCACAGAGATCCGTGCACTGCTGTGTGCACCACAGCCTTACTCCCGATATCCAAGACTTGGAAGCCTCCCTGATGCCCATCAAGGGACGAATGGAGAAGGAAGGTAGGCTATAGCCACACAGTGGCATAGCATTCAGCTGTCGGAATGGATGCAGTCCAGCCATTTGTGACCACCAGAATGGCTCCTGAGGGTACTAGAGGAACTGAAACAATCGCCGGGGTAAGGTCAAATACCACAGGATCTCACGTACAGGAGAAGAGGAAAAACGGACCAACAAACAGGTAGCATGTGACATGGGATTGGTAGTTCCCAGAGGAAAAGTAGGCGAGGGCCAGAGGGAGAAAGAGTTGATTAGGCACAAGTATCGTGAGAGCCTGTAATTAGCCTTACGGTGGTGAAGATGATGTAACCTACTCAGAAGTCTAAATCTATGAGGATGTAGATCTGAAAGCTATAGCATGTTAGAATGCAGGGTTACGGCAATCAATCCACATAAAATCAAAACTCCAAAAAGGGGTGCAGACTTACGGCCTAAAGCTTTATAGGCTGAAAGAGATCAGAGAGGATGAACTTCCAAGGATTGGTAATCACCTCAAAGTGCTTAATGATGCTACAGAAAGGTAGACCTTTGCAAAGTGATGAGGCGGAATACTAGCAAGAGAACATGTTCCGTGATAAACTCATGAACCAATGGAAAATAATGCCTTCCATGATGTTACTACTGATTCCCTTCACGAAAGATTGAAGCAGGCCAACATCTTCCCAAGTTCAGGCCAAAGGTTGGTGCAGAAGTCTAATTCAATGCCGGCCCTGTGGTGCAGCAGGTAAGTGCCCAACTTCCTCTTGCGTGGCCCGGGCTTCAGGGGCTAGCATCATGGGTACAGATCAGATTTCTAGCATTAGGAAATCCCGATTTCAAGGTATGGTTGGCACAGAGATCATAAAGAAGTAGTAATTGTGAGGAGGCCTTATCAATACTCACCAGAAAAAGAACCATGAGAATATTAGAGTCTATGAACGCATCTGGTACGCTTTCCCAAATCATGAAGGAAGGAAAATATGTGACCCACCAAGGTGGAGTTGTCAGACTGCCATGAGATCACACGATCATTGTGCATCACAGGATTTCCTGGGCAACGTCAACTTGGGAGGGAGTCCAGGACTTTCTCTGGGGAAAGTCCACCCATTTGGCCATATCCACAAAAGATATGCGATAAAACCCAGGATAATCTTAAAGGAAAGAAACCGGTGTCTAGAGGGAATGTAGTAGACCTTTCCGAGTTAGAGGACAAAGTTGAAAACCAACACCACATCCAGAACAAGGAAAACTATCCTTCCTGGAAAGGGGGAGTAGTCAGGCTGGGAGGAGACGGCTCTGAAACACTGTGTCCATGGAGGTTGTCAGGACAACTTTGAATTCTGAGAGTGTTTATGACATTACAGCGAACGTGTCACCCCAGATGGCTGCATGTTTACAGTACCAGGAGTGGCTTAGGCTGGGATACTCAAGTGAGACATACCCAGAAACAGCTTTTCCAAACAGAAACCAGGCACAGAAACTTGAAGAGATCAAAGAGATGCTGATTCCAGGGATAAGAAAGGTATCATTGTGATGATACTTCATTCTTCCTTCGTTTTCTTCCATTCCATGCGCACTGATGCCCTTCCGTTTCCTTGTATCTTGTGGAATTTCTTTCCCCAAAGCTTTGCTACTTCTCGGTTTACATAGCTTTCACCTGTTTGGCACAGGTTATTCCTAGATACCTTGTTCTTCCTAGTAGCATGCTTTTTTTTCTTTTTTGAGGTTCAGTTTTTCTATCCTTTGCAACTTTTGATTAGTTTTATTTAGGCAGATGTTTACTGCTGTGCTCACATCTGCTGGCAATGCTGCTGTATTTGCTGAGGAAGACTGGCCCAGTCTAACGTTGCTTCCCATCTGCCTGTTTCCTTTGTTGCCCATTCCTGTCACACACGCTTCTTCCAAATAGGCTGCTAAGACAGATGGCAACGAGCATGCTGCCTAGGTTTTCTCCTAGAAGTCTCACGGTTTCAAGTCTTCCATTCAAGTCTTTAATCCGTTTCGAGGTGGTTTGTGTGACTAGTGTAACATCATGCTCTACTCTCATTGTGTTACATTTGGCTGTGCAGTCTTCCCAGCACCGTTTCTTGTCGAGACTCTCCTTTCTCCGCTGTGTACTCTTGGTTCCCTGGTTGAAAATGTGTTGCGCATGTATGCATGTGCATATATGCGTGAGTTGACCTCTGGGCTCTTGGTGCCTGTTTTTGGGCCCAGATTGTGCCGTTTCGGTTCCTAGCACTTCGTCCTATATGTGGAAATCAGAAAGTGTGATACGTCCTGCTTTGTTCATTTTCTTCAGGATTCCTTTGGGTATTCAGGGTCCTTTCCTTCTGGATAGAGACTTTATTATTCTCTCTTCTATTTCTGTGGGAAAGATCACTGCAATTTTGACTGGGATTGCTTGGAATCCACAGATTCCTCTATCCGCTATGGACGTTTCAAGTGTGTTAGTTCTTCCATTCCAACAGCACGGAATAGTCTTCCGTTTCGTTGTGTCTTCTGGAATTTCTTTAGCCAAAGCTTTGCTAGTATCGGTTTACAATGTTTCCACCTGTTTAGTGAAGGTTAGTCCTAGATATCTTATTATTCTTTGTGACATGCTTCGTTTTTTGAGGCTCAGTTTTTCTATTCCTTGCAAATTTTAATTGGTTCTGTTTTGGCAGAAGTTTATGGCAGTGCTCACATCTGCTGGTCGTGCTGTTGTATTTGCTGAGCAAGAGTGGCACTGTCTAACGTCACTTCCCATCTGCCTCTACACTACCTCCCAGGACTCTCCCAGGATGGCTGCACCAGCGGTGAGGAGGCTCAACCCCAAGAGCACAAATGGACGACCACGGGCTGCGGACCCAGAAGGCACGGACTTCACAGCTTCAGCAGTGGCCAGCCCCTTTCATGTTCCATTGGCAACCTGCTGTTTTGGAATGTGACTTCAATATGCTACTGGAGCCCAGCTCTGGCCCTGTGTAGATGAAGCCATGTTGTTTTCCTGGTCCACTGTGATGTCATAGGATTTCTGAGAATTGTGTCTGTGCTGTGCCAGCAAGCTTCATGGACACAAGGTTTCAGAGCCCGCTTGGAGCAGTCTCAGAACTCACCCATTCCATTTAGCCCAGGTTTGACCTTCACTTCATGTTTTGGGGTTGTGACTTTTCTGACTTTCAAACGTTTAAGCAGAATCTGTCTAAACACGGCCGTCTTTCACTGTGGATTATTCAGTTGTGATTTCTGTTTGCCTTACATTTTCTGGGACCTTTTTTTCTCTTCCATAGGCTAATCATCATGGTATTGCTAAGCTATCTCCCTTCGATGTGCTTATCAGTGTGTTCCCTTTTCATTCCAAGTTATAAATTTTGCATTTCTTTGATCACCATATGTTCTGTTGGCCGTTGTGTGAGTGCTTTCATGATTGTTGGGTGTTGTCTTTGAATTTCCATCGGTCACTTGAAGGAATCTGTGCTATCCTGGCCGAGGTGACACTGAGCACTGAGAACATGTGGTCATCTTCCTTGGTTAGAGATTCTGAGATCAGAAACTCCAGATTTGAGGCTGTCCTGGCAACCATCTTCACGGACACAATGGTTCCGCAACAAATTAGACGAATCTGATGAATTTCTCTTTCCAGGTGAGAGATCCTTCTGTCGATTTCTGGATTTGGAAAGTTCGAACTTCACCCCTGATCCTTGAACACTCTGCTAGATTATGTCTAGATACTGGCTTACTTTGTTTCCACAGGGTTTGTTATTTGTTTGATTTACATCCTCACCTGTGGCGTGTTTATTTTTCTTTAAATATAATGATAATATTCTAATTTTCTGCCAACATCGTTACATGTGGTGTTGAAACACATAATCAATACTCCTTCTACGGCAAGAGAAGGGGGAGAGAATCTCACTGATCCCAACTTAGGACTCTAGCCTTGGAGTGCAGCATTCACCAAGGAATGACCCCCTCTGCAAAAGGGTGCTTTTGAGCCACTTCTAGAGTCCTTCCAAACCAAGAGACATACCCCAAGCATGACAGTTGTCCATTCCTTCCAGGCTTCAAAGAGGTGTCTTGTGACACATTAGCATGTAGCCAGTGGGCACCCATGATGCCAGAGCTATGGAAAGTGAGACTTCTCTTTAAAAAATGCTAGTGGCCTAGGACGGCAGCCTTGATTCTTCTCTACAATTACCTCAAGAGATCATTCTTGACTTTGGATTATGAGTGAGGCAGAAGGACAACATAGGTCTCATAGTTCCAGCCTCTTGTTTCAAATCAAGTTTCAAGCTTGAATCAGAATGGCCTCCTCTTCGACATGAGGAGATGGCAATGTTCTCATCTCAGTGCTTGTCCCTCTATTATGGCTTCTTCCCAATGATTCCTGTCTTATCCCTTGAATTAGCATATCTTTGATCTCTTCAAGTTTCTGTGCCCTGTTTCTGTGGGCAAAAGCTGTTTCTGAGTATCCCTCACTTGAATATCCTAGCCTATGTCAATCCTCGGGCTGGAAACCTGTGGCCATCTTGGGTGACATATTCACAGTGATGTCATAAACCCCCTCAGAATTTGAAGTTGTCCTGAAGACCTCCATGCACACAGTTCCTCAGAACCATCTCATCCCAGTCTGATTACTCCCCCTTTGCAGGTAGGATAGTTTTTTCGTTATCTATTTCTTGTCGGTTTCTAACTTTTTCCTCAAACTTGAAAAGGTCTGCTACCTTCCCTCTAGACACTGGTTTCTTTCCTTTCGGATTAATCTGGGTTTTCTCTCTTATCTTTTGTGGATGAGGCCAAATGGGTGGACTTTCCCAAGAGAAGGTCCCGGAGGTGCTCCCAAGATGACTTCCCAGGCAATCCTCTGATGCACAATGATCGTGTCATCTCTTAGCAGTCTGACAATTCCACTTTGGCAGGTCACATGTTTTCCTTCCTTCATTATTTGGGGAAGTGTTCCTGATGCGTTCATAGTTTGTAATATTCCCATGGTTCTTTTTCTGGTGTTTACTTATAACGTCTCTTCAAAATTTCGATTTCTTTAGGATGTCTGTCCGCACCATACCGTGAAATCTATATTTGCTAATGCTACTAATCTGATCCACACCCGTGGTGCTAACCAATGAAGCCCTGGCCGCACAGGAGGAACCTGGGCACATACCCAGTACACCACAGGGCCGGCACTGAAATGGACTTTTGGATCAAACTTTTGCCTGAACTAGGGATGATGTTGGCCTGCTTTGGTTATTCGTGATGGTAATTAGTAGTAACATTGTGGACTGTAACCTTTTCTTTTGGCTCCTGAGTTTAGCATGGAACGTGTTCTCTTGGTAATGATCTTCTTCAACTCTTTGTAATGGTCTTCCTTTCTGTAGCATCATCAAGCATTTTGAGGTGATTACCAATCCTTGAAAGTTCATCTTCTCTAATCTCTTTCAGCCTCCAAAGTTTTAGGCCGTAAATATGGACCCCTAGAGAACATATGGTGAATAAAGAAATACAAAATTCATAACTTGGAATGGAGGAGAAAAGACTGATAAGAATATCTACGGGAGATAGCTGTTAAAGACCATGACGAATGATGTGGATTAAGGCTGCCCCAGCTCGAAAAGCCCAAGGTTACCTGGCCTACATACCAAACTACATGACCCGGTGAGTTGTTTTTTTTTTTTTGGTATGAATTAGAGGTGTCCCAGTGATAGAAGCCCATTTCATGCTCACCTACATGCCTATCTATATGGCCAGATTGGTATTTAATACTATATGACCACACAATAACCAGACCCCATCTGAACTGAAATCATTTAATGACTTTTAACATCATCTTTTCTTTTTCCAGTAAAAATGTCACGTACCGATGCATTATAAAATTAGCCCTTACCTTCAACTCAGGGCAGCAGCAGGACCTCTGACTGGCCATGGAAACTTTCCCTATGCAGCAGCAGCAGCAGCTCTTCACTGCCCATAGGTCCTGTCCCCATGCAGCAACTATTTACTGCCCATGGGTCCTGTCGCCATGTTGTCCTGTACCATTCTATAAGTAAAAGAGCACCACTTCCAGAATTTGAGAGTCCAAGAAATCTTTCTTTTGACTCTTCAGCTCACCAAGCCCATATCATACCTTGTGGCCCATATCAAAAACTTGCTTCATAGGTTTGTGAGCTCGACTTCTGGTAAGTGCCCTTTTCTTCGTTGTGCATCTCTCTTTTTCAAGGATGGATCTAAATTCACTTCTCCATCAGGAACTTTCTTGGATAGCTGCTTGAATCCACGTTTGCTGCCCATGGCTACTCTATGGGGCAAATCATGGCATTCAGCTTGCAGAGAATCAGTACCTTAAGCCTAAGGGTGATGTAGAGTGAATTACTCCATTCCTTCCTGACTCTATCTCTAATATACAAATTTTAGGTGGGCACGGGTTGGCCACTTAAGTCCTTAGGATGGCCGGCAATCTGTAAGACTCCTCTGGAAGGTTTCTTTTCCTAAGGCTGGATTGGGATACCTCCCATGGCACCTGACCATGCTCTGAACTGTGTGAATGTCTCCATCGGGACTACAGTTCAAGGAAAGTACCAAAGTCTAACCTTTGGTTGCATGTGGGAAACCCTTCTTTGGAGAATGGCTCCAACACGCAATTGGGTAGAATGTCCCCCAGCTCGGTGGAAAATTCTACACTATTTTTCTCCATCCTGTTCTCTCTTAACCTTCTCCTTTTCTCTTGGGGACCATTCAACAGGCACCTATTACTGCCAGGCAGAATAGGAAAGATGTTCACCAGGCAGCTGTTACTGCCAGGCATACCATGGAAGGTACACAAGGGATGCAATGCTGGGGGCCATGCCCATCACCCCTTGCTATAGGAACCCCACAGTAGGAACCACATGTAGGATGCTGCCGTAGGGTCAGGGGTGATCTTCAAGGTAATGGACATGTCTCTGTCATCTTTGTTAGAGTTACAATGGCCATTTTCATCTCCTTTTGAACTTTGCAACTGGGGAAACGAAGGAATCTTTCAAGGATCAATGTCTCCACTACTGGAGCCGCAAATTTGGCTTTCTGGGACTGATCACCCCAGCGACCATAAGTAGGGTGCCCTCTCTTGGCGGTTGACTCATTGAGTAGTTTATTCACCTACTGAGTTGGCTATGAGGGTAGGAGACCTGTGATTTATTCTGAGAACTGTTGGGCTACGGTAGTGTGCCACAGCACGGGAACTGTTGTGTGACTCTTATCTTGAGAACCCTCTGAGAGCAACCATGAGGGTGAGGTCTGGTGTCTTCTTTTCCTTTCTCTGTTTTGCTCATCATGTCATCTGTTGTCACCAAGTCGAGGTTAAGTTCTGGCTGGACCTGACCAGAACATGGACCTTCTGTAAAATCGAACAACTTGAAAATATTTTGCAAGGACCTTAACTCTCAACCCGGGTACTGGGAGCCCCGGCCTCCAGCCAGTTCCAGGTGTTTGTAGCCACTGCACCCTTCTCCAGTCCACTGCCAGTCACACACTGGCTTTACTGCCATGGGGAATGCCATAAGCATCCCCAGAGACTCACCACTCAGGGTCATTCTAACTAATTAGAAACACTTTCAATTGTATGGGTTATGCCCCAGAAACGCCAGCTGGTAGAAAATGTGTGATGTTTCTCTCTGCCTTTATGGTGCAGTTGGACAGGTAGATCAACCTAGAACGTCCTTCAAGTTACAGTCCAGTTTCTGAGAAATCAAGAGCAACTGTCCTTAGAAAATCCTTGCAAGACTGGAAATACAGCTCTAGAGGCAGTTCAGATTCCACCTAGTTCCTTTATCATGAAAAGGATTATCATCCCCCCTCTCCAGGAACTACTATTTAGCCCATCACTCACTCTTAAGACTGACAAAAAGAAATGAGGGGAAAGGAGACATGGCCATAAGTGTGCCATTGAAAGAGTCTAGCATCTCGAGGGTCTTCTCCATAAGTATTAGTAAAAAGGCTCAAAACAAAGTTTACCTTCATAACTGGTGAGCTTTATATTATTGCACCTGATTCACGGCAGTAGCTTTTAAAACAGTAGTTGTACAGTCTCTGTGTATGCGTGTCTATGTGTAGGTTATACATGTGATATTTTCAGCCTTGGGTGGTATGACCAAAATTAAGATCTCTGTTTAGTTGGCTTATAGTAAGTGTTTACGTAAATGCTAAATGCAGTAGAAATTAACTCAGTGCCGTTCAAAGTTAATGTCATGTGAATTAACCTTTGGTAAATGAAAGACTGTTTAAGTTTGTTGGTCTGATTGAAAATAGTCTTGTTGTCAGGGATGTCGGTATTTGCATAGGGATGCAGGCCTTCAGCCTGGGTTTACTAGTCATATAAGTTCAAGTTGTCTGCTAAATTTGTCAGCAAAGTAATAGCTTTAAATGATGACCAGTTTTGTCTAGGGCCTCATGAGGTTTCAGTAGGTAATCTGAACATAATTGATGGAAACAAATGGTTTAAATAGATAATACTCATTAAAGTGAGTACAAAAACTTTTATGGTCTGTATAGTTTGGGAAAGAAAAACAGCTTCGAAATGCTTTTTGGTAACCATCTTGATTTTGCCAAGTTAAGTTAAATGATAAAAATCTGAATATCTGGGTCGTTTCTGGATAGGACGAAACACTGAAACATTATTAATAAACACATCTAAGTTATCTACTTTTGGCTTCTTCTTGAAGAGGCTAAAAGCGTGTGGGTGTATTAAAAACCATGCCTTGTGTTTTATTGTAAAGTGGCGTGTTTCTAAATTTATGAAGTGTTCAGAATGCTGATATAAAAGACAAGTCATAATTGTTTTCCTTTTTAGTGTTTAGTAGGTCTGTTAAGGGTTAAAAGTTCTAATTAACCTACGTAATTAAAGCCAGAGGAAATTACTAAGAAAAAGAGCTCTGTATTCAAGGAAGTTAAAATGTACGTTTTCAGTAAAAAAGGTATAAATAATGGAAATATTTTTTTTGATTGGTTAAGGAAGATAAATTCGTCCTGATGTACTAGAAAGGAAAAAAGAAAGACTTTGGGACAAATTCTGAAAACATAAAAGAAAGTTTTAGAAGGTTTGTGAAGAAGAAAATCTGAAAGGAGTTTTATGCCTGGTCAAGAAGACTAAAGTAAGTTCAATTAAGTGAATGAGTTTGAATGTTAAAAATAAGTAGGTGAGAAATTCAAATTTGGTTTTCTCTAAAAGGATACATTTTCTTGAACTTTTGATCTGCTCTTGATAAAGAGGTTATAAAAGCTATTCCTTTGCGTAAGTCTACCTAAGAGACAAACCTGTTTTGTGAATATAATGACTTAGGTCACTCTTAAGATTATTGACTCTTTCTGTTATCACTTTGAATAGATACCTGAGCATATTTCACAGTGAGTGTTGTTTCACATTTGAACAAGCATTTGAAAAGCTTTTGATATGTTTTGACAAGATTCTCCCTCAAAAATATTCAAATCATAAATGAAGGCTGTCTTTTGACCTGGTAGACAGAAGAAAAATTAATCTGAGGCTTTTCAGAGGGCCCTTGAGACTTCTCAAAGACATTTGCTCTCTCTTCCTATAAGGAGGAAAATACTAAACTAATTAGACTTATTTGGTCTATTACATTGCACGGGAATCATTGTAAAATAAGTAATGATAGACTTTCTTAGGTGTTATTAGATGGGTAAATGTTATTAATATAGATGTCTTAAAAATATATAGCTTTCCTAAAATTCTGATCTGTCCTGGTTATCAATCATAAGTCCACTTATTATCTGGAAGTTGAATATGTCACAGAAGTAGCCCAGTTTCTTTGACAATTGCCCTTTTGAGTCCTTTGTCCATTTCCAGGTAGTTGTTGTTTTACTCTGATTCTTTTTCCTCTTGCAAATATGTTTCATCTTCTGAGAAATTCCAGGAAAAGGTTCTGACAAAAAGGTTCTAACTGACAGGCTTCTGATAAACTTTCAGATTGTAAAACTGAGCTGAGTAAGAAATTACAGAATTCTAACAGAAACTAAGTTCATCAATCTACTAACAGAAGATTCAGCCCCAGAACTGATTATGCTGGGCTGTGTGAACTGATAAGGATGATTGTAATTTTTTAGGACTTCTATTTGAAATATTGTTGAGTTTTGATGTGTTGATTTGTTTTCTTATAATGAAGGAAAGCTTTTTCTCTTTTCTCTTATGCTAACTATGACTTGCAGCCATTTAGTGAAATTATACCTTCATGAGCAAAACTGAAACATTTACCTTTTTCTCCCTACCTTATCCCTAAGGAATTGTCAAACACTTTGTCACTGAGTATGGTTATTTAGTGGCAATATTTGCATAAGTTCCATAAGAATCTGTTCTCCTTATAACAGGACACATTGGTTATATTACCAAGGCTTTGACTGGAATGTCATATTTGTAACATACAGGCTCAGATATGACAAGACAGCATTTCAGGAACAAAGATTGGACTTTCTGGAATACAGCCACTTGGAAACATGGGCCTGGTACCTTGTTTACAGAGATTCTGGCAATCTCACCCGGTAAGTAAGGAATCTTGCTTATCTGGCAGGTGCAGGGAACCTCCAAATATTTTGGGTGACCTCAAAGAGAACACAACTCAAATCTGTAGGTACTGCAGGCCAAATCTGATGGCAAGTCCTTGGCTTGGCTTTTCTGGCCTCTAGAGGCCTTCACAGTTCAATCTGAGACTCCTCAGAAAAAATTCCAGCAAAGCAGATTTTTAAAAACCTGTATAAGCAATTCCGATTCTTGCTGCTCTTATGTAAATAATTGGAGCAAGTTGTATTGAAACTACACTTGATTTGCAAACCTGTTAATCCTGATTTGGCTATCTTTTGTAAAAATCAAGATGATTTAAGAGAGCAAAAAATTACGCTTCTGTAGAAGCTATAGTAGCCATTCATGGATACTAGATTCTAGCTCTTTTCTTCCGCAAGATTCATCTATTACTAATCGTAATGTCTCCTTGTGGCCATCTATCTCTGACACCTCGGAGTTCCCTGGCCACAATCAAACATTTTCCTTCAATACTACTGTCCAAATACTAACTAGATTTGCCTTGTCACAGGTGTATCAAACAAAACAAGTTCCAACAGTAAAGTCCCCAACTTATCGATACACACAGGATGGACCATATCAAATTTGTGACGGATATATGGGGTTCACTCTTACTAGTGGGCAACTCAGTAAAAGGCCGCTCTCTGTTGGGAACAAACCAACCACACCTGTGATACATGGCCTAATAGCAGCTGACCTTGGGAAAAAATCCTTTTTATATGTGTTCTTATGTCATAGCCTTAAAAAAAAAATACTGGTTAGTTTGGGACTGACTGGGATAGACGGCCCAGAATGCATTGGTTAGCCGCTAACAGTGCTCAGTGGATATGTGGCTCCAATTTATTACCTTGGCTGCCACCTGGATGGATTGGATGATGCACCCTAGGCTTTGTCTGGATGCAAGGTAGAACTACATTTACTATATCTCCTCCTGCTAAGCTACCCAACCTGCAACAGCACTGGTCCCGCTCTGACTTCCACTGGTATAACCATCTTTCTGCAATTTTCCTTCCCCAATTAGGAATCGAAAATATCGTCTTGCACACAGAAGTCCTAAACAAATTTAATATGAAGGCCTTAAATGATACACAACATAGCCTTTCGCTGCTCAATTTAGAAGTATCCCAAGTGTGTAAGGCAGTCCTCCAAATCCAAATGGCACTGGATGTCTTGACAGCAGTACAAGGGGGCACCAGTGTCATTATAAAAACAATGTTGTGTCTATATTCCTGACTACCATCAAAATATTTCTGGCTTCCTATCCCAGCCACCAAATTAAATCCATGTCTGACCAACCCTAACTGTAAACGACTGGTTGAACTCCTAGTCAGGACCAGGTTTCTGCAATACTTCAAAATCTTATTCATTGGGTTAAACATACTGCTTGTATTTCTTATTATAATTTGTTGTCTCTTTCGTTGTTTGTCTTTAGCATGTCAAAAATGTTTCACCTCCTGGACCACCTCTCGTCAAAGGATTCTCTCGTCTCCAGAGGCTCTGTACAACTTGTCACCCTTGAACTCCACCGGTGAAGACTTCTGGTCCACTGAACTTCCTACCTGTACCTATGGCCCCATTTTGGGGCAGCTCTATAACCTTGTACAGCCAGAAGTAGTTACAGAAGACTGACCATCATTCATATCCCCAAAGATTTCCGGTCATAATGGGTTCAGGGGTGGTTTATGATGTGGATTAACGCTGCCCAAGCTAGAGAAGCCCAAGGTGACCTGGCCTACATGCCAAACTACATGACCTGGTGGATATTTTTATAGTATGAATTGGGGCTGCCCCAGGGAGAGTAATCTCACATTGATCTGTGAATGCCTCTAGATGCCAGAAAAGCCAAGCCAAGGACTTGCCATCAGATTTGGCCTGCAGTACCTACAGATGTGAGTTGAGTTCTCTTTGAGGTCCACCAAAATATTCGGGGGTTCCCTGCAGCTGCCAGATAAGCAAGATTCCTTAGTGACTGGGCAAGATTGCCAGAATCTCTGTAAACAAGGTGCCAGGCCCATGTTTCCTAGGGACTGTATTCCAGAAAGTCCAATCTTGGTTCGGGAAATGCTGTCTTGTCATATCTGAGCCTGTATGTTTCAAATATGACATTCCAGTCAAAGCCTTGGTAGTATAACCAATGTGGCCTATTATAAGGAGAACAGATTCTTATGGAACTTATGCAAATATTGCCACTAAATAACCATACTCAGTGACAAAGGGTTTCCAAATTCCTTAGGGATGAGGTAGGGAGAAAAAGATAAATGTTTCAGTTTTGCTCATAAAGGTATAATTTCACTAAATGGCTGTAAGTCATTGTTAGCATAAGGGAAAAGAGAAAAAGCTTTCCTTCATTACGAGAAAACAAAACAACACATCAAAACTCAACAATATTTCAAACAGAAGTTCTAAAAAATTGCCACCATCCTCATCAGTTCACACAGTCCTGTATAATCAATCCTTGAGCTGAGTTTTCTGTTAGCAGATCGATGAGCTTAGTTTCTGTTAGAATTCTGTAATTTCTTACTCCGTTCAGTTTTACAATCTGAAAGTTTATCAGAAGCCTGTCGTTTAGAACCTTTGTGTCAGAACCCTTTCCTGGAATTTCTCGGAAGATGAAGCATATTTGCAAAAGAAAAAAAGCATCAGAGTAAGACAACAACTACCTGGAAATGGACAAAGGACTCAAAAGGGCAATTGACAAAGAAACTTGACTACTTCAGTGACATATAACACTTGCTGATAATAATTGGACTTATGACTGTTAACCAGGAAAGATCAGACTCTTAGGAATGCTATATAATTTTAAGACACCTATATTAATAACATTTACCCATCTTATACCACCTAAGGAAGTCTATCATCACTTATTTCACAATGTTTCCCATGTAATTTAATAGACCAAGTAAGCCTAATTAGGTTAATATCTTCCTTCTTATAGGAAGAGAGAGCAAATGTCTTCGAGAAGTCTCAGGGGCCCTCTAAAAATCCTCAGAGTAATTTTTCTTCTGCCTACCATGTCAACAGAAAGCCTTCATTCAGCATTTGAATATTTTTGAGGGAGAAGCTTGTCAAAACATATCAAAAGCTTTTCAAATGCTTGTTCAAATAGAAAGCAACACTCGCTGTGAAGCAATGCTCGGGTATCTATTCAAAGTTATAACAAAGTCAAAAATCTTAAGAGTGACCTCAGTCATTATTTTCACAAAACAGATTTGTCTCTTAGGTAGACTTACTCAAAGGAATAGCTTTTATGACCTCTTTACCAAGAGCAGATCAAAAGTTCAAGAAAATGTATCCTTTTAGAGAAAACCAAATTTGAATTTCTGCACCAACTTATTTTGAACTTTCAAACTCATGCACTTAATTGAACTTACTTTAGTCTACTTGACCAGGCATAAAACTCCTTTCAGAATTTCTCCTTCACAAACCTTCTACGACTTTCTTTTTTGTTTTCAGAATTTGACCCAAAGTCTTTGTTTTTTCCTTTCTAGTACATCACGACAAATTTATCTTTCTTAACCCATCAAACAAAAACATTTCCATTCTTTATACCTTTTTTACTGAAAGCATCCATTTTAACCTCCGTGAAAACAAAGCTCTTTTCCTTAGTAGTCTCCAGTAGGTTTAATTCCATAAGGTAATTAGAACTTTAACCCTTAACAGACCTAGTAAACACTAAAAAGGTAAACAGTTATGGATTGCCTTTTATATCAGCATTCTAAACACTTCCTAAGTTTAGAAACACACCGCTTTACAACAAAACACAAGGCATGCTTTTTAATACACCCACACACTTTTAGCCTTTTCCATAAGAAGCCAAAAGTAGATAACTTAGATATGTTTATTAATAATGATTCAGTGTTTCATCCTATCCAAAAATGATCCAGATATTCAGATATTTATTATTTAACTTTACTTGGCAAAATTCAAGATTGTTACCAAAAGAATTTGAAGCTGTTTTTTTCCCCCAAGTATAGAGACCATAAATGTTATTGTATTCAATTTCATGAGTTTTATGTATTTAAACCATTTGTTTCCAACAATTATGTTCAGATTACCTACGGAAACCTCATGAGGCATTAGACAAAACTGGTCATCATTTAAATATATTATTTCGCTGACAAATTTAACAATGTGAACTTATATGACTAGTAAACCGAGGCCGAATGCCTGCATCCTATGCGAATACTGACAACTCTGACAACAAGACTATTTGCAATCAAACCAACAAACTTAAAGAAGCTTTCATTTACCAAAGGTTAATTCACATGATATTAACTTTGAAAGGCACTGAGTTAATTTCTACTACATTTAGAATTTAAGAAAGCACTTACTTTAAGCCAACTAAACAGAGATCTTTATTTTGGCCATATCATCCAGGGGTAAAAATATCACATGTATAACGTACACATAGACACACATACACAGAGACTGTACAACTATTGTTTTAAAAGCTACTGCCGTGAATCAGGTAGAATAATATAAAGCTCACCAGTTATGAAGGTAAACTTTGTTTTGAGCCTTTTTACTAATGCTTATGGAGAAGACTCTCTAGATGCTATACTTTTTGCAATGACACACTTATGGCCATTTATCCTTTCCCCTCCTTTCTTTTTTTTTTTTTTTTGAGTTTTAAGACTGAGTTATTGGCTAGATAGTAGTTCCTGGAGAGGGGGGAAGATAATCCTTTTCATGATAAAGGAACTAGGTGGAATCTGAACTGCCTCTAGTGCTGTCTTTCCAGTCTTGCAAGGACTTTCTAAGGACGGTTGCTCTTGATTTCTCAGAAACTGGACTGTAAATTGAAGGACGTTCTAGGTTGATCTACCTGTCCAACTGCACCATAAAGGCACAGAGAAACCTCACAAACTTTCTCCCAGCTGCAGTTTCTGTGCCATAATCCAGACAAATGAAAGTGTTTCTAATTAGTTAGAATGACCCTGAGTGGTGAGTCTCTGGGCATGCTCATGGCATTCCCCATGGCAGTAAAGCCAGTGTGCGACTGACAGTGGAGTGGAGAAGGGTGGAGTTGTATTCACTTTTATGAGTTTTATGAGTTCCTACAAAGGTCTGGAACTGACTGGGGGCCGGGGCTCCAAGTACCCGGGTTGAGAGTTAAGTCCCTTGAAAAATGTTGTCAAGTTTTTCGATTTCACAGAAGGTGCAGGTTCTGATCAGGTCCAGCCTTATCTTAACCTCGACTTGGTGACAACAGAGGAGATGATGACCAAAACAAAGAAAGGAAAAGAAGACGCCAGACCTCACCCTCATGGGCGCTCAGAGGGTTCTCAAGATAAGAGTCACACAACAGTTCCCGTGCTGTGGCACACTACTGTAGCATGACTGTTCACAGAAAAAACCACAGATTTCCTACCCTCATAGCCAGCTCAGTAGGTGACTAAAATACTCAATGAGTCAACCGCCAACAGAGGGCACCCTACTTGGGGTCGCCAGGGTGATCAGGCCCAGAAAGCCAAAGTTGGGGCTCCCAGTGTTGGAGGACTTGACTCTTGAAAGATTTCTTTGTTTCCCGGTTGCAAAGCTCAAAAGGAGACGAAAATGGCCATTGTATCTCTAACAAAGATGAAAGAGACACGTCCATTACCTTGAAAATGCCCCCTGAACCTACGGCAGCATCCCACCTGTTGTTCCTACTGTGGGGTTCCTATAGCAAGGGGTGACGGGGGTGTCTGCCAGCATTGCATCCCTTGTATACCTTCCCTCGGATGCCTGGCAGTAACAGGTGCCTGGTGAACATCTTTCCTATTCTGCCTGGCAGTAATAGGTGCCTGGTGAATGGTCCCCGAGACAAAAGGAGAAGTTTAAGAGAGAACATAATGGAGAAAAAGTGTGAGGAATTTTCCGCCGCTCTGAGGGACATTCTACCCAATTGCGTGTTGGAGTCATTCTCTGAAGAAGGGTTTCCCATACTCAAGCAAAGGTTAGACTTTGGTAGTTTCCTTGAACTTGATTCCCGATTGGGACATTTGCACAGTTCAGAGCCTGGTCAGGTGCCATGGGAGGTATCCCAATCCAGCCTTGGGAGAAGAAACCTTCCACTGGAGTCTTGCAGATTGCCAACCATCCTAATGACTTTAGTGGCCTATGCATGCCCAGGTAATATTTATATATTAGAGATAGACTCAGGAAGGAATGGATTAGTTCATGCTACATCACCCTGAGGCTTAAGCTACTGATTCTCTTCAAGCTGAATGCCATGATTTGCCCCATAGAGTAGCCATGGGCAACAAACATCGATTCATAGAGCTAACCAAGAAAGTTCCTGATGGAGAAGTGAGTTTAGATCCATCCTCGAGAAAGAGAGAGGCACCAGGAAGAAAGGGGCACTTACCAGAAGTATAGCTCAAAAAACTGACGAAGCAAGTTCCCCATACAGGACACAAGATATGATGCAGGCTCAGCGAGCTGAAGAGTTGAAAGATTTCTTGGACTCTCAACGTCTGGTAGTGGTGCTCTTTTATTTAGAGAACGTTACAGGATAACATGGGGACAGGACCCATGGGCAGTGTAGAGCTGCATGCATGGGGACAGGACCCATGGGCAGCGAAGAGCTGCTGCTGCTGCTGAAGGCGCAAAGGACCCATGGGCAGTCAGAGCTCCTGCTGCTGCCCTGAGTTGAGGGGAAGGGCTAATTTTATGAGTCATGGGTACATGACTTATTTTGACTGGAAAAAGAAAATATGATGTAAACGTCATTAAATGATTTCAGTTCAGATGGGGTCTGGTTATTGTGTGGTCATATAATATTAGATACTAATCTGGCTTATAGATAAACATGTAGGTGATCATGACCTGGGCTTCTCTCACTGGGGCACCTCTAATTCATACCAAAAGAAATTCACCGGGTCATATAGTTCTGCATGTACACCAGATAACCTTTGGCTTTTTGAGCTGGGGCGGCCTTAATCCACATCAATTGTCATGGTCTTTCTCAGCTGTCTCCCATAGATATGCTTATCAGTCCGTTCTCCTTCATTCAGGTTATTAATTTTGTATTTCTTTAGTCACCATATGTTCTCTAGGCCGACGTGTGAGCGCTTTCGTGATTTTTGGGTATTGTCTTTGAATTTCAATCGTTCACTTAAAGGAATCTTTGCTATCCTAGCCTAGGTCCAACTAAGCACTGAGAACACGAGGTCATCTTGGTTGGTTTGACAT